>NC_067137.1:105397329-106887329 GCF_903995435.1 Acomys russatus | reverse complement strand
ATCAGCACTTCAAATGACCAAGTAAATATTCAGTGGCTATCAGGAACCCGGTGCTTGGCACTGCAATTCTCAGCATTCTTATTTGTACATCTCCTCTTGGGAAGAAACTGCACTCATTTTCATCAAATGAATGCCATAGGAAGCAAATGTGTTTTGAAATCAAGATGGAGGGACATTCTGAAGAGTAGTTAATTCTCCTTACCATTGATGCATTTATCTTCCTGCCGCTCACTGGCCAGGGCGTTGTTTCTGAGCTAGTGACTCAGATTTTTGAGTTCTTCTTTTTAGCTAATACTAGTCTTTTCCTTAAAGCACAAAAACATACTTCTTCAGTGGAGAGGTCCCTCAGATGACAGCAAGCATCTTTAGAGTTGGAAAATTAACTCACCTTAAGGATTTTAGGTGCTTCCCACCATAATGTTCTCCCTCACAACAGCATCAGCAGGCCCAAGCAACCATTCAATAAATGATGTGACACGAATATTTGTCACAGAGATGAAGGAGAGACTCCAGGTTTGCTCAGTGGCAGAGAAAGGAAATGCAATATGAGGACACAGTAAGACGATAATGAGACCAGTAAGAAAGCAGTCCTACTGATGCTTGGATCTTGGAATGTCACTGTTCAAGCTAATGAATCTTTCTCATTTTGTAATGTCAGACTGAGAAAACTAATATAGTAAAGCTACCCAGTGAAAACAGTTACCCAACTCTGAAGGTTAATGAAAGTTTCAGTGAAAATCACTTTTCTTTTCTCCTTCTTCTTCTTCTTCTTCTTCTTCTTCTTCTTCTTCTTCTTCTTCTTCTTCTTCTTCTTCTTCTTCTTCTTCTTTCTTCTTCACCATTGTTCTATTAGAAGGGATTACAGGTAAATGTTACTAAGGAAGACTAAAGCATCAAATGGTTGCTGTACCTTTGCCTTAAGTTGTTTTGTAATATGTATATATGGGATCTTTTATTATACTGTGATGAATTTCACAAAACAAGGCTGTCAAGAATCTTTGTAACTTATACTACAAGTGATACTAAGTACTATTCTTGATAAAAAAAAAAAATCAAATTGGACTTTAACAGGCCTTTCCCTGATAAAGACTTGCTACATAATGATCCTTTGCATCATTTCATTAAGTAGACACTTTGGCAAGGGAGTTGTTGTTAACTCTGTAAGGTAACAGAGTATTGCTTGCTTACTGATCTTTTTATAAAGCACACAAAAAATAATCATGACCAGATTGATATATATCCTATGTAACACATCTATATGCTTTTCTGGTATAAAATCTGTTGTTATTTGATATTGATGTTCTCATATATACTGGGGATATACTGAATAATGACTACACAATAAAATGTCATTGATAATAAAAAGTAAAACAAAGAAAACCCAATATTTTGATTTTTTTTAACTTAACAATTCCATAACTTAAAAGTCTTGTAAGACATCATATGGTGTCTAATGGGTTGCTACTCTTCTCATTGCTTTGATAAAATGCCTGACATAAGTGATAGAGAGTGTCTTACAGATTTATTGCTGGAATGAAAATACCATGACCAAAAAAGAAGTTGGGAAGAAAAGGGTTTGTTTGGCTTACACTTTCACATTTTTGTTCTTATTGATGGAAGTCAAGGCAGAACCTGGAAGCAGGAGCCGACGCAGAAGCCATGGATGGATGCTGCTTACTGGCTTGCTCCCTGTGGCTTGTTCAGCCTTTCTGATGGAACTCAGGACCACAGCCTAGGTATGTATGTACCACAATGGGCTGGACCCTCCCCATTGATCACTAATTAAGAAAATGCCTTACAGTTGGATCTTATGGAGGCATCTTTTCAGCTGAGGCTCTTTCCTTGTGATGACCCAGGAAAGGAACATTCACGCTTAAACCTAGGGTAGATATAACCTTCAAGGATTTACTCCAGTGATATACTTCCACAGGTAGGCCTTATATCCCAAAGGTCCCATAAACTACCAAAGTAATACTACCCTCATGCTCAATCATGGGCCTGTGGGAGACATTTCACATTTAGACCGGAATATGCAGGATATCAAAGGCAAAGGCTTAACAAGGCCTCTTTAAGCTATGACTTAATGAGGGCTGCTAACTTTACGAGCTAGAGATGTCCTTATTTCCCTCTCATTTGTACCTATCCTGCCGTGCTTATTCAACAAGAAGAGGCTCTAACATCTCCCTGAATCCCACGTTCCAATTTCCATTAGGGACTTTGGGATGCAAGTTAAAAAAAAAAAAGATCTGACTCAGATTAAATTAAGTGAAGAGGTCTGTTTGGTTCATACAGCTATCAAATGCAGAGACACACTGCATCATTAGGATTCAGCTTCAGGCTTCAGGTTCTTTGAGCTTTTCATTCTTCCATATGTTGCTATTTCATGGTAACAAAATGGCCATAAATAATTCAGGCATCTCAGTGGCATAGTGCATCAGTGGGAGCTAAAGAGAGAGCCTTTCAAGTGTGTAAGCGACACAAGTCACATACCTACCACCGAACCACTCATTTTGGCCAACAGACTAAACTGACTAATTTAACTACTATGTACCTTATCCTTCAAGCTAAAAACCATATCCTTGTGGCAGTTGGTCATCACCCAAAGAGACACTGTCTCTGGAGGACATCTTATTTGGAAAGCGCATCTCCATGATGCACATGAATGTGTCTGTGTCCTGGCTCCTACCCAGTTCTGCCAATGAGCCCCAGGCCACGATACTCAGGGAGGTAGAAAGTAACTAGTGATACCTACAGGATCACTGAAAGCTAAGATCCATTGTGATGCTTATAGTATAGGAGGCTTCAAATCAAAGGCACCGTCTTCATTTTTTTTTTTTAAAGCATCTTGTAAATCTTTCTTACTTTGGTGTAAATCTCAAAGACGAAGGACAGTTAAGTAATGACTGAGGCAGAATTTCCCATAGCTCAGCATGTGGTCTGGAAGCTACAGTTGACAAAGCTAATGCAATAGTGTGTGTGTGTGTGTGTGTGTGTGTGTGTGTGTGTGTGTGTGTTTGTGATGCTACCAACAGAGATTGATACCACCATCTAGACTACAGTGGATTTATCTGGTTCTTGAATTGTTAGACGTTGGGATGTGTGTCAGAGAAATGGTTCAGAGGTTAAGAGTCCTGGCTGCTCTTCCAGAGGGTTCGTTTCCTAGCTCACAATCATCTGTAACTTTATTTCCAAGGCATATATGACTTTACTCAGGCACCAGGCCCACATGTAGCACACAGGCATACATGTAGGCAAAAGGAAAAAAAATAACTTCAAACATTTGGCTTGGTGAGGGAAGCACACTGAAAACATGTTTCAGGACTAAGGTATCAGATGGCTTGGAGTCCATGCGATCATACCTGCTGCTGTCGTTGTAAGATGAGTGACTCGTCAGTGGCACATTGTTTCTACTGCTTTAATTCAACAGACATTAAAGACAGAGAGATTCCCTTCCAAACTATTTTTCTTATGATATTTGAAAAGTTCAGATTAAATGAAAATATTCATAAGGGTTTCTGGAATTAACCCCCACTGCTTTTGAAATGGCACCATCCTTACTATATTCCATTAACTAAGAGATTCATTAAAAATAATCATAATTACTCATGAGAGAACCCTTAAGAACATTCGTTTTCAGAGTGAGGGTAGGAGCTATTTCTAAATTTCCAACCATGGTTTCCAGTTTCCATTGTTTCTTAGTGTCAACAAGTCTTGGAGACAGGACTAGAAATTTTAGAATAACTCTGAAATGAATTATTTTACAAGTTCAGTCAAATATCCAAGAACTTTACAATACTGAGATCTGAAAATATTTTCATGGCATGGTGAAGTTAAAAAATTTTTATGATTATGTTGAGTATGAAATAGCTCACATTTCCTAATTAGTACAGTGTATTTTTATCTGAAAGCTGGAATTGAGCGATACAGAGGCTCTGGTTCCATTTCTAGTGTACATAAGGTTTGTTTGTGTGCATAAAAGGTATTTGTGAGGTGTGGGTAAGTGTGTGTGTGTCTGAGGATCTATGCGCAGAAGCCAGGAGACGTTGGTGTTCTCCTCTATCACTTCCTGCTCTCCCTCACTTTGGAGTTTGTGTGTTTCAGCTAGACTGGCATTCAACAAACCCAAGTGGCCATCTTGTTTCCACACTCCCCACCACACTGGGGTTCCAGGCACATGTGAAACCACAACTGGCTTGTTACACGGGTATGGTGCTGGGATCTGAACTCAGGTCTCTGGGATTGTATAGCAAGGGTTGGTAGTCTCTGAGCCATCTTTCTAGCCCTTGATTTGCTTGTGGAACATCTAATTGCAACATCATTTGAGGAATTGAAACCTATTTTGAACGTGTAAATATGGATTGGTACTTCCCGAACGACGTCTGAAAATTATAAGCAGAAGAAAAACAGATCACAGGCTATTATATGTTTAATGATATGCAAATTCTTTTAAATTAGAACACGATGAAGACATTACTGTTCTTTGGTGGGGGAGGATGGACTTAAACCATTCAAAACAACAGATGTCAATTTGTGTGTGCTGTGATCTAACACTAATGAATTACAAATTAAAAACTGCACATATACCGAACTGCATCTTGAGTTCAACATAGTAATTTCATAATGGCAGGTTTACATGCAAACTGCCTACGGTTGAAGTGACACACACACACACACACACACACACACACACACACACTCACATACACACACACAGAGGTGACTAGCCCAACAATCTTAGATTTATTCACTTTTTGGTTTTGAGTGGTTTTTTTTCCATGCATGTATGCATACATACTACATGTGTGCCTGATGTCCTTGGAGATCATATGTGGGCGCAGAAATCTCCAAAACCCAAGTTAGAGATTGTTGTGAGCCAGGAGCAAAAGCAAGAGCAACAAGTGCTCTTCTTAACCACTGAGCCAGCTCCTGTACCCACAAACTTAGAGGGATTAAACCATTTAGAACATGTTCTCTTGCTTGTGGAACTCACTAATTTTGGCCAGCGTGATAAAAAACCATTTCTAGAATGACATTGTAATGTATAGCAAGTCAGAGCATCCACGATCCAAAGTCCAGTTTCTCAGAAAACAGAGGCTGGAATGTAGGTGTGTCCTCCCTTTTATCTTCAGGTCACAGGGCGTGTTTGCTGTTTGCTTGGATAAGAAAATCCATCTTAGGTCAGGCTTGTTTGTGAGTGGTACTGAAAGCCCACCTGCAAAATTCAGCAACAGAACATGACTGGCCCCTAGTGCTCATAAACAGGATTACTCCCCACTCATCACTAAGAGACTTGAAAGAGAAAAAAATCTCAACTGCCTTATCATTTCTACTTCACCCAATATATGACCTGCTTTTGTGATATCTACCTATTTCTTAAAATCAAGGGCACTCAGCAAATTTAAATAATATTACACAGCTTATCTCAATGTGTTCCGTCTTTAATATACTAGGAGTACCAATGATAGGGAGAGAGAAAGAGAAAGAGGGGGTGGAGGGAGGAAGGGAGACAGAGGGGGGGTTGTGGTACTCAAATGTTATTTATTAATTTTTTTAAATTGAGTTTTACACTAGGAAGAAAGAATACTTTGAAAGTACAGCATACTTTGTTAATGCATAAAACATTAACTCCTTACAGAGGTTTCTATCTAGGAAATGTAAGTAAACAAGTTACTTAGGACTAAATTTTTTAGAATAATACAAGGGGGCTGGGTGTGGTGATGCACGCCTTTAATCCCAGCACTCTGGAGGCAGAGGCAGGCGGATTGCTGAGAGTTCAAGGCTAGCCTGGTCTACAAAGTGAGTTCAGGACAGCCAAGGCTACACAGAGAAACCTTGCCTCGAAAAACAAAAAAAAAAAAAAAAAAAAAAAAAAAAAAAAAAAACCCAACCAACCAACCAACCAAACAAACAAACAAAAACCCACCCAAACAAACAAATAAAAAAACAACTAAAGACCATCTGGTTGTTTGCATTTTCCTGCAATCAACCAGATGGTCTTTAGTTGTTTTTTCATAAATCTACAAGTAGAACAATATGATAGGCAGATTTGGGCCCAGGGGTCCCGCTCAAACTAAGGCACCAGCCAAGGACAATACAGGAGGTAAACTTTAAAACCCTTCCAGATCTAGCAATGGTCAGAACATTCTCCACAGTTGAGTGGAGAGTGTGATACGACTTTCTCACATACTCTGGTGCCTCACATTTGACCATGTCCCCTGGAGGGGGAGACCTGGTGGCACTCAGAGGAAGGACAGCAAGTAGCCAAGAAGAGACTTGATACCCTATGAGAATATATAGGGGGACGTAATCCCCCTCAGGAACAGTCATAGGGGAGGGGAATAATGGGAAAATGGGGGGGGGGGAGGAATGGGAGGATACAAGGGATGGGATAAACATTGAGATGTAACAAGAATAAATTAATAAAAAAAAAAAAGAATCTATTTTCAATCAAAAGGAATAAATAAAATAAAACAGTTTGCTGCAGAAAAAAAAAAAAAAAAACAAAAAAAACCAAAAAAAAAAAAACAACTAAAATAATAATACGAGGGAAAAATAGGAATAGACAGTTTCTTAAAACAACCTCCTAATCTGGGGGAGAGGGAGGGCAGAACTGGGAGGAGCAGAGGGAGAGGAGGATGCGATATTGTACAAGAGAAAATAAAATGAAAAAAAAAACTTGGTAAATGGACATATGGCAAAATAAAATCTTGTATTTTGAGGGAGAAAAAATATCTTCTGTGGCTGGAAACATCCTAACATATACATTATATTTATTTTGTTTACTATGTTGAATAGAAAATAAAATGTGGAGGGAAAGAAGACAAACTAACAACAGACCCTTAACAGCGGATTTCAGGGGGAAAGACAGAAAGAAGGAATAGGAAAGGAGAATAGTTGAAGTGTTTCCCTCAGCTACTGACTGGTAAACAATAAAACCAAATGACTCCAAACGGTGCATCACTTCAGATGTTAAAGAGATGACTCGTGTTTTGCTGGTTGGTATTAGACATTATATAAAACAGCAGTTCATGATAAAATCTTGCAGGAATGTTTTTGTTTTTGAAAAATGCAGCAAGTTTGTTGGTTGTGTTTATGCATTTGTAAATTCCTTTCTCTGTTTTAGGAATTCTTTTGATTTCCTAATGGGTTCGCAACAGAGACAAGTCTATGATCACTTATCACAAAGCCTTCTTAGGTCAGCAGTGCTACAGTAGTAACTGTTACCATAGCAACTGGGATGAGTTTAGCTAGTAGAGAAAGTCCCATTCAGGGATAAGAGAATGATGAGTGTGATGTTGGGCAAAATCGGAGCACCCAGAATGATAGAGATGATAAAGTTAAAGAAACGTCTATGTGCTCTGTATCATGGACTCTATTTTGAAATCAAAACTCACCTAACTAAAAATAAATAAATCAGCTTAAGAAAGTCAGCAGAGGTAACTGGTAAGTAGTGACTTATTCAGTCATTACTCTAAAGAAAGGACAGCAGGTAGCCAAGAAGAGACTTGATACCCCATGAGAATATACAGGGGGAGGTAATCCCCCTCAGAAACAGTCATAGGGGAGAGGAATAATGGGAAAATGGGGGGGGGGGGGGAGGAATGGGAGGATACAAGGGATGGGATAAACATTGAGATGTAACAAGAATAAATAAATTAAAAAAAAAAAAAAAAGAATAGACACCCAGTGACTTTGGAAGACTCTGTTATCAGGGAGATAATGTTACATAATTTGAACAAAACAAGGAGTTATTTTATATCTTCTTATCTATAACAACTCCCTAAATAAGGTGAGGAAAGTAAAGGTAAGAAAACAACAAGCAAAAAAAAAAAAAAAAAAAAAAACAAAGAAGCTCCATCTGCATGTAGTCTTCTCTGTGGCTATCCAAAAGTGTCAGTTTTGTTAAAAGAAATAATTCTAAATAAGAAAACAAAAATACACATATGCAAATAAATTAAGATAGGTATCTACCTGTATGTTGATGCTTTCAGTGTGCCTTCTTGGGGTGGGGAATGCCCAGGAGCTGGCATTATTGAGAATTTCCTACATACCCAGAATACATGAAGGACCTTGAATTGCCTTAATGCGGTGATCATCTGGAGAGTCTAACTATATCAGCCGTGTCCTAGAGCCAGTTCCAGCTGGTTCTCCTGGCTGTAATTGACTCCTGGGGTCCTTCTGGAGACATTGTACTGCTTGGTAGCTGCCCACAGTCCGGACAAGGATAGGTGTAACTAGTAACATTAAACAGACAGCTCACAGCAAGTGCACATTGTTCTCCCGTCTACTTGTCAAAAGCAGGTGTCATCACTGAGCACAGAAATACATTCAGGCAAAAGATCTATGCACATAAGATTAAAAATAAATAAACCTTAAGAGCAGGGGCCACTGTTTCTGCATCTTGTAGAAAGCAAGTCTTGGGGAAATCGTTGCAAAGTTTCAAACAATGTGTAAGTGAAGGAATTGGTCTTCTAGTCTGAGTATTTATAAAAAATAAAAGCACCGGGTAAAAACTGCTAGAAGTTCTTTTCCCTTCCAGAAAGACTTTCAGATTAATGAGGAGATCATAATGACAAATCCCGGAAGTCTTTTTAAAGATGCAAGGGTTAACTTTTCAATGCTGATTGCCTTCAGTCAAGTCTGGAGTGCTTATCGCACGAGTAACCTCCTGGCTCTGCATCACTGCCCCTGCTCTGAGAGAAAATGTAGGTTGCTAGAAGGCTTTGACTTTAGGGAAATTAATTCTACAATAAACTAAACCAACATTTTAGTCTTAATTTTCTCATTATACCCTTCTTGTTAATGGTTGTGCATGGTTGTGTTCATCATGTCTCTTTTCATAAATGAAGAAAAGGTCTAAGCAAGCCTCTTTAACAGATCAATACAATTACTATCTATGTGATTTATATTTATAGAGGTATAAATTAGTAATATAACTCTCATTCCCTCATTTTCAAATTAAGCCTAACAACTTTTCATGCATAAATAAATAATTTTTAAAAGTATTCCTAAAATACCATAAAAGACAAAGTCAAGTATGGAAATCAAATCAGGATTTTGAGTTCAAGGTCTGGATCTATATGACTCTGAAGTCATTCAATCTACATCTGAGTTTTTGTACGTAAGAGAAAATTATTTCTGGGATTTTTACCTTTAAATGCATTCCTAGAGGCTACCAATAACTTATCAAAAATTAATCAAGTAGTTCAAATGGTTTTCAGCTATTCTTCCTTTTTCATATTTTTTCTTTAGTCTTTAAGCATGTATGTGTCCCAGAGTGCAAGCATGGTGTATGAACTCTAAGAAAGCATTTTGAGAAGAAAAAGGCAATGTACAGTGCTTGGACCGATGGTGCCAAGGCAAGGCAGCCTTCTACTGTGCACACACTTCATCATGGAAGACCAATGGAAAACTACTGTTATACACGCACACATATCAGTCATTGTGATGGTCAAGCTCTTGTTACACAATGAATAGGACCGAAGTGGTATCAAGACACTTGGTAGCTGATCACTTTGTGTAAGGAGAGAGAATATATAGGAAGTGGAAGAAAGAGAAGGAGTAAAGGAAAAAGTGGGGTAGAAAAACCCTCAAAAATTCTTTGGTGCAGGCATTGGGAAAATTCCCACCTAAACTAGGCAGGGTAAAATCCACAATGAAGATTTGCAAGAATATATTATATCATGGCTCTTTACGTATTGTAAGTCAAAGAGAAGCCTATGAGTGTAAGATTGCCAATAAATACCTGTCTACATGCAAACTTCCATCAGTTTCAAGTATCATATATTCAGCTATAAAGGTAAAGAAATCAGGATCAAAATGTAAAGTCCATTTATGTTTACTTTATGTGACTCATTGACTAGGTTCCCGAATGGATGTAAACCTCATGGAAGTTCATGAGAGCATTTCTTTCACAACCCGAGTAAGTGCTTAATGGAAAAAACCCCCAGTACATGGGGTGACTTCTCTGTTTGCTAATAGTGAACGCAGCTAGAAGTAGGAGTTACTAGTTACATGTGGTGGAGACAGGTTTATAGAGATGAGAGAACTGGAGTGGACAAACTGAGAATCCAAAATTAGAACAACAGCAACAAAAAAATCATAACCATTAGACAGAATGGCCACTGACTCAAGACTAACAGTCCTACACATCTCTTAGGGGTTATAGCACAGAGATAAAGAGAGTTACTACTTATAAAGATGGCACCGAGTCATTAGAATACATACAAAATTATACATTTCACACCTTATTTAATAAAAATCAACACAGGAGTTGTACAATGTGCCTTTAAAATATTTCCACTGCTGTAGACTAAAGCTAACTCAGAACACCTGTTCCTCCTGTGCCCGATTTCTATTCCAAAATGTAATTTTTATCATATAATACCATGTAACTAAACCTGCTTCCATCTCTTATTCTATAATTTCTAATTCTACAGTATCTCTTGTAGACACAGAAAGTATGCGTCTCTTTTGTCCTTGCGATCTATGGTGTTTCCTAGTACAGAATTTTAGTATGTTCCACATATCAGCTCTCCCTGTCTCAGTCACGAAACAGTACAGGATCGGATCGGCGACACAGTTTAGGCTCGTCAGTGCTACTGTGACTCTGTACACTGCAAACGTCCGTTTTCCAGGCTTGTTACTGAAGTTTATGTTGCGCTCTAAGATGCAGCGGATGAGCACCATCACGTGGAAGGGGGTAAAGCACAGGACAAAAGTCAATGTAATGCTAGCAAGCAACTTTATGATTCTTCTCTTTTCGCTGCTTTCCGTGGCTTGGTTGTGCTGCACAGCTTGGTAGACTTTATGGTTGCAGATCATGATGGTGATCAAGGGGACTGCATAGCCCATGCACGTCCTAAACAGGTTGAGGTTGATCTGCCAGTTCTCCAGAGGGTATTTGTCATAACATAGAGTGAAGTTAGACTTCTCTGCATCACAATATTCAACACTTGTTTCGTCTTTCCACAGAAGTATAGAGTTAAAGATGGATTCCAATATCCAGATAGACAAGCTGGTAACGAATGCAAATCTTCTTGTTCTTAGAAAAGAAAACTTTAGAGGATAGACAACGGCTAAATAGCGGTCTAAGGCAATGCAGGTGAGAAACGCTGTGCTGCTATAGAAGTTCAGGTAGGTGAAGAAAACACTTCCTTTGCACAAGGCAGGAGAGAAAGTCCAGTTGTCTTTATTCCATGTGTAATTGATCCACAGAGGCAGAGTCAGCGCGTACAGCAGATCTGACAGTGACAAACTGAAGAGGTAAACTCCAAGTTCATTTTCCTTCTTTGCTTGCAGAAAGGACACACATAAAGATCCAATGTTGGCTGGAACGCTGACTATAAACACAAATATGTAGACCACTGGGAACAAATAGTGGTCCAGGTCATGTTGTTCTTCCACACATGTGCTGTTCATCATCATTTTTTTATGGTGGCGATTACATTACTTCTCAGGCCGTAAACAGGAAAGGAAACCTTGCCTCCTAAGTTTTCAGTGTCAAATTCTCTTTACCAGAATTTTTTTTCTTTTAGAGCTTCCTTGGTTTTTGAAGTTCTAATCAGCCCATCAATGTATTTAGAAAGTAGTTATCCATCAAATTTTTTGTACAAGCTGCCACTGCTAGAAGTCAGAATCCAGGCTCCTGAGGGTGACTCAAAGCAGTTAATGGAACTGACCATCAAAAGTCTTTGCGTTCTATATCATGGGATGCTTAACTTTCTTGAAAGGTCCACCCTCTCAATTTGTCCATTTCAATGTTACAGGAGATGGTAGGCGCAAAGGGGACCGCACAGCTTTTATTTTCATACCATTTGGTGTTTGGCATTTGCTTCTGTAATGAAAGATGAACTAGAATAGATTAGGTATTTATAAGGGATATAACGTCATGAAGCAGGCTTCTTTCCTTTATTTTCAATAACACATATTTTAAAATACAAAATAGTATTTAACTAAAATAGTTAATAAGCTTTAGTAAATAAAATCAGATGGAGATGTTTTGCCTTCTTCAAATAAGAATTACTCAGAGGATGCTATCTTATAGAGAATTATATTTCTCGCCAGACAATGCCTAACAACCATAAGTAAAGTTTTTAAAGCATTAAAGCCATTTTGGTGGTTAAAAATAAAAAATTCAATTATTTGGTTATGATGAGAAAATGTTACTTTATTTTGTTGCTTTGGTGTTCTTAAACTACATGGTTACATGATTTATAAGTTTAAATTTAGTATCAGTATAAGGCACTTCAAAAGTCACATTTAAAGAAAACGTTTCCATAACATGATACATTGGAGTTTAAAATATAGTTTTTTGATTGTTAACACATAGTCTTCCCTCTTCTGTCTTTTGTTTCTTATAAACTGTAGCTTCCTGTGGCCTCACATATATGCTGTAAAGGAGGAGCCAGAACCATCTCAATTCTGAGAAAACGTCGTGATTATCAACCTCCATCCTTACAGCTGGTTAGCAATGAGGTTCATTCCTTTGTAAAGTGACAATGGCATAGAGGAATGCTCCCAATTCCTCTGCTGGTGGGACCTCTGGGCAGTTTGGATGGTTTACATGGTGGGGTCTTTAAAAAAAGCTGTATGGGGATGCTACTCTGGCCTTCAGTGCTATTCTCTTCCCAAGTGTAGATGAGTTCTAGGCACAAAAAGACTCCCTATCACAAGGCATGATTCTGGGACTGGGATATGTCACATTTGGATGCATCTCACTCTTAAAAGGGAAAAGTACAACTTCCAAAACCTTCTGGTTTTATCACACCTTTGATTTGAATCAAATATGCAGATCAGCATGTTACAGCAATAGCAACATATTTGTGATGTAAAACAGAAAGCAGAGCTGAGAAGTGGGTGGGGAGCAAGAAACTGTGGATATGCTGGAGATCGATGGGGTGGAAGATTGGAGAAACAAGGCCCAGAATCCACACCGTGAAGGCTGAAAGGGTTCCTTTACCATCACACACACTGAGATGTGGGAAGGCTCTGGCTTCTGGGAAACCGAAAACCAGAAAAGAAAAGAGACTAACCAGTTCCAGAGACATTTACAGACAACAGAGAACAGCTTGCAAGTTCCTAACTTTGGCCTGGTTTATGCAAGGAGCTAAAGAAAAAAAATCTTCCTCTGAGTGTTCACAAAATCCAGAGGAGCTTCATGTAGAAAGGATCTGAGTTTGCACCGTTAGTTTGATTCATGTGACCTACTTCTATGGCTCAATCTGATTAGCCACAAGGAAAATATGAATTGAAACCTCAATGAGCCAGCACCAACACACCCACCAGAGTAAACTGCAAGGCAGAAAATACCAAGTTTGGTGGTGACGTAGAGTACTCAACCCATACATGCCAGGGTGGAAAACTTATGCACATAACACGATTTGGCAATCTTGTTGTTAGATGAGCATGCACACACGCACACACACACTCACACAACACACATTTGCTGAGCAGCAGACACTAAGATTAGGATGTTTACAATTGACATCTGCAGTACACACCAACTCGAATGTCCATTAGCAGTAGAAAAGATAGTATAAATGGTATATATCATTGGCATCTATGCATCAAAGATGCTTTCATTTTGTAAGTGGAATAACAGAGTTGAAGCTTAATAACACAATGCTTTCAGGCAAGACCAACACAATAGAGGACATATTATGGGATACAAGCCAGCCAAAACGTTTTACTAAGATAAGAGTCAGGACAGTGATTACCTTTGGCAGGGTCAGGTAACACTGAAAAGGGCTGGGAGGGGATTTCTGAGTATTCAATAATATTCTGTGTCTTAATATGCTTGTTGGTTAAGTGAACATGTCCAGTTTGTAAAATTATCCAGCTGTACACTTGGTTTGAATAGGTTCAGTTTGTAAAAACTGATTAACTTGTATTCTTAGGATATGTGCCTTTGTCTGCACAGATATACTGTAAATGAAATGCTAAGCAGTAGGGTCAAATGGCTGTGGTGACTGGGGGTAGAAAGTATCTTGACAACATGTTTGACCTGGAGATGGTCCACATACGCCTTCCCAAGAAATACAATTTGCTTCTTTTTCTTTCACAAAAAATCAATAAAAATAATTTAAACAGCAATAGAAAGATTCGCAGAAGATAAGAATGTACTAAATGAAAAGTATGTTTTAGGTACCTAGGGGAAATTAACGTAGATCTCATGAAGAAGGGTTCCTCGGCTCGGCCTCCAAAAGGTCCTGCAGATAAGAGCTTTAATAAATATGACCATATCGAAACATACCAAAAAGAGAGAGGGAGGAGAAGAGGAGAGGGAGAGGAAGGGTCACAGACTCCAAGAGACCAAGGTGCACTAAAGCTTTAGAGATAAATGGACACATATGTAACACAAAGCATCTGTATTTAATCAGTTTAAAGAAATAAAGATGGAATCAGAACACATGGTGAATGAAGAGAAAGAAAAATAGTGCCTAAAGGAGTCACTCCTGTAATTCCAGTGTTTGGGAAGCTATGGCTTATAGGATCACATGAATTTGCAAGCAGCCTTGGTGATAGAATGAAGCCATGTCTCAAAACAAAACAAAAGAAACAAACAAACAAACAAAAAGGGTGGGTGGAGGGAGGAGAGAGTATGTAAAAACTGAAGTCATATTTTCTCTAAATATTAGAGTAGATTTTGTTGAAATATAAATGTAATAGTAAAAATTACTCAAAAGAAAACATTAGTACGTAAAACTAAGAAAGAATTATCAGTGTAAACGAAATAGGAAGCCATCAAAGATACATGGAGAGGAGACGGAAAAGAATGACATGTGCCCACCCTGAGCTCCATAAAGGAAGAAAAGGGAGCTCAGTGAACAGCAATTTTCATAAATGTAACAGTCGATTGACTTCTAGCCCTCTTGAGGGACATGTAGCCCTCTGACCCATGAAGCTTGGTGTCAGATGGGGCAAAGTGAAGAGTCTATACTTAAGACACACTATGATCTAACTGCAGAGGCCAAAAATGAAGGGAAAAAAAAAAAGCCAGAGAAGAAAGATGACTTATGTACAAAGGACATATTTCAGACTAACAGAGGGCTTTTCAACAGCAACCACTGAAACCAGATGACAAGAGAATCATGTTTCTATATTCCATGAAAATGAATGTTGTCCTGTAATTATATTAATTATATTGCAAGAACCAGAACAAAGTCTAGACATTTACAGGTAACTGCCACTCAGAAAACTTACTCCTCAATTCTTGAAGAAACTTTAAAAGTTCTTGATGAAGACAGAAAATGAAACTCTATGATCTGAACCGTATGAAGGAAGGACTACATAACCTACTAAGGATGGGGATCTCATGGATGTCAGCAGCACACCCTTGAGTAGGCTTATGCATCTGAGGGAAAACACCTAAACTATAAATGTCTCATCTCTTGAGGCTGGGGCCAAGAATGGAAGGGTGGGCAGTGGGTGCCTCTTTGTGTGTGTTACTAAGTAAGTATATGTTTGTTTCTACAAAAGCAAAGGCAGAGAAAATTACTTTAGCGAGAGTTTTCAACAGGATAAATTTGTTTTTTTTTTTTTTTTTTTTTTTTTTTTTTTAGCTATAAAAGAACTTCCTGCCTTGCTGAGAGCACCCACCAGCCACGGTGGTTTGATGAAGCAGATAGCATCTTGTCTGTTGAGCAACAGTGGCAGTATAAGTCTGTGGTTACTTTTGTAAAGGTTCTCAAAGTTCTTGGTGGAATCTGTGGTTCCTCTAAGTTATTTCCTTCCATGTAAGTTAGTGCTCATGTCATAGGGTTGCTACATGAATTAAATGAGATGGCTGATAAGGCCAAGACCCTAGCCCTCAGAAAGCCTTCACTGCATGTTAACATCAGCAATGTACTGCTTCCCCTTCTACTGCCCTAAAAGGAAATCATCACTGACTGTTGGGCAGGGGCATCACAGGGTAGCCTAGGGACTTGGTAATGTGGTGCCAAGCATTGTAGATAGCAATTATTAATTCAATGGAAGTACATCTAAAAATTAATAGGATAAAAACCATATTGTTTCTGTATGTTTTCAAATACTATTTAGGCTGCTTTAATAAAATTTTGAGAAGATAATTTTTGCCATCCTCACTGAAAATATGGATGATTTAAATTTAAAAATTTTAAAGCACCAAAAAGACAATCTACAGCACAGCTCTAAAGTAATATAAATAATTGATGACAATAGCTAAAAGCAAACTGTTCACCCACGGCATTACAGAAACACTTGCTTTTGCCTATAGGTTACTTTCTGCTTACCGGGGTCCACATGTCTCCAATACTATGACAGTTATTTATTAACAAGTAGTTTCAACTGATGCTTTTTGACACCTGAAAAATACTTTTCTAAGCTCACGCGTTTTCTGATGCATGTCAAAGTTATGCCTAGACCACTGCACTGGCAAGGAGAGAGTAGCAGGCAGCTCTCCTGGCCAGGCTGGCAGAGATTCTCCCTAAACCACCACCTTACCACTATGCTGCATCCTGAAGAGAGAGCTGGGCACACATAGTCTTCTGTTATCCCCCCCCCCCCATCTTCACTTAACCAGTTCTAAGTGTGAGTTCTGACATCCTTTACCACTACTGAAAGTAGAAGCCACCATGTGCCTTCCTCATTTTCCTCATTTCCATCTCTGTCACAAAGCTTGGTCTTACTACATTCGCAAAACCTAAAGCAGATGAAGTGTGACAGGCATGCTTGATCATTGTCAAAAGCCCACTATCTCCTTTGAAATCTTATTCTAGTTTTTAATCTCATACTCACCCCTGTTCCTGAAGTGATGCTTCTCTTGACTGAGGAGGCTGGCAAATCTTCTTGTATGAAGAAGAGAAACCAGTACAGTGTTGCGGAGACAGGAAATTGCACTCATATTTTGTCATGAGCCAATGAGGAAGCAGCTTTTTAATGAGAAGGCTTACTTTATCTGAGTTCAAACAAAAGGATCCCTCCAGTTCTTTAAATGATGTTTGGGTCATTTATTGTGGTGTAATTTCCATAACTCATTTTTCTTTGTATCTTAAATTATAACTGTATACTTACATGCATGCCTTCTTTCTTTTCATGTATATGTATGTGTGTGATGTAAGCACATGTGTGTACAGATGTGTTACCAATATGCACATTTTTGGAAACCAGAGAAGGATGTCAAGTGTCTTGCTTTGTCTCTCTCTGCCTTGCTCCTTTGAGACAGTCTCTTACTGATTCTGGACCCAGACTAGTGGCTAGCAAGCTCCAGCAATCTTCCTGTCGCAGTGTGTCCTGCTGCGTTGGGCTTACAGGCATGCACATAGCTATGCATAGCTTTTCACTTGAGTACTAGGATCCCAACTCAGGTCTTCATGCTGTGCAGCAAGCACTCTTACCCACTCATTAATCTCTCCATCATCTGATTTTTTGTCTTTCTTAATAGGATATGCTGAATCTCTTTAATCCTTTCATTTCCACATTGATTATATTCTTAGTGCACAGTGATTGTGCAGGCATCTACATAGGCCTTGACTATTACCCCAAAAAGGGCATACTATCATGTAAGCACAGACCACTCAATGACAACCTGGATGCAACAGAAGCATAGGTAAGCACTATAGAACTGCATAAGTAAGGTAGTGTGAGTCATTTGGAAGTGTGAGACTGGAGAGGATACTGTGAACCAATTTGGGATGAGGTGGTTCATGGAGTTAAGACGGAAGGGATAGAGGGCTGTGGTGAATACAGTGGTTTAATAGCAAAAATTGGTGGGGATGTGAGTAGGTCAAGATGGGCACTGTTGTGGAACCCTTCTCTCATTTCTTCTGGGGCACTAATATGATTAGATGTCTAGTATTTGATTAGAGTCATTTTCTCTTCTAGTAATCCTCTGAGAATAGAAAACAATGGTTGTTAAAAGCAGCTGAGTGTGGCTCAGGCAAATAGATAACCATGAAGTTTGAAAGTGTGCTTGTGAGTGCTATAGATTGTTATTTCCAAATGCTAATGCAGTGTTTCACCAAGGCGAAACTATCAGTGGTCTAATGCAAAGGGAAATTAGGTTCTAAAGCATCCTACTTTTGAGATAAGAAGAGTTAGACACCATTTTAAACTGTATCCCAATAGCCTTTGATTAGAAATGAAGGCAAGAGTATTATTTTCTAAGTATGAAATCAATTTAGAGTGGAAAATTCTAACTAAATTTAGTCAGGATATGTCAAGTCTGTATTTGTAGATGGAAAAATGTGATCTTGCAATATAGTGGAGACTTTTCTTGGAGTTAGTTAGGGTATATCAGGAATGCAAAGACATTTGAACTTTTCTTTGTATGTCTTTGGGTGGTGGTAGTGGCAGGGCATGCCTTTGTTCCCAGCACTCAGAAGGCTGAGGCAGGTGGATCTTTGTGATGTCAAGGCCAGCCTGGTTTACATAGTGAGTTCAGGACACCAGTGCTACACAGAGAAACCCTGACTTAAAAAAACAAACAAAACAAAATCATAAAATATGTGCAGCTGTGGTGGAGCACGCCTTTAATCTCAGCACCTGGGAGGCCAGCCTGGTCTACCCAGTGAGTTCCAGGACAGCCAGGTTACACAGAAAAACCCTGTCTCAACAGCAACAACAACAAGCCCAAACAACAAAACAAAACAAACCTCCAAACAACAAACAACAACATAAAAATAATTAATTTGTAAAGTATTCAAGAATTTGTAAGCTGCATGTAGTAACCAAAAGCTTCAGGCCATATTGCCATTGAGATGATGTCAAATTAAAGTAAAAAGCAAAGCAAAGAGAAACAAACAAACCAAATGCTTCAGGGCTGGGGGGACAGTTGACTTAATGCAACACTTTTCTTGCAATCATGTGCATGTGAGTTTGATCCCCAGAACCAATGTCAAAAAAGCCAAGTGTGGTGGTGCATAACTGTAATCCCAGTATTTGGAAAGTTGAGACAAGCAAACTCAGGCTTAGGAAAAGATTTGTCTTAAAAAAGAAAGAAGGAAAGAAAGGAAGAAAGAAAGAAAGAGAAAGAAAGAAACAAGAAGAAAAGAATGATGGTGCTTGAGGAGCAATTCCCAGGCTGACCCATGCACTTATAAGCATGTGAACACACATATGAATATGTACACATACAGGAAAAGGGAGGAGGAACTAAAACTTTACTAAAATGAAAATGAAAAATTTTGTCTAATTGACTACAGTCCCCAAATAGCTTGGTTTTGCACACTTGCCTAACTATTGTTTCTATTTTATAGGTATTTCATGATTTGCACATCTTAATTTACCTTGATAGACCATACTTCTATTTTTAGAGAAAGAGTATTTTCACACTCATATCAAATATTGATGTGCTTTACTCAACACACACACACACACACACACAGAGCGAGAGAAAAGAGGATGTAATAGAGAACATGAGAAACACAAACTTTCACTTCTGCTTAAATAGTGAGGAAAATGTGAGTGAACAAAGCCTTGCTTACTTCACACAAAGAGACATTCATCAACCTTTATGGATTTTGCATCTTGTTTAGTTAAATATATAACAATAACGTATTTTAATTACATGGGTATTTGATAAATAGTTGGAAATTTCAAAGCCTGGAAACACTAAGGCATTTTAACGGCATAACGGCTGAATCAATTAGCAGTTATTCAGAACACTGACTTTAAGGAATCAGAATTCTTGGCCGGTCAGTTTTCTGGTCTTCTGAGATCACAAAGTTGACACCCGTCCTTGGCCAGAGGCAGCACACTTGGGCTTACATAGAAACAGGGAAAAAGAACGTGGACCTGCTGGGTCACAACTTCTCCATTGGGCAGACAGTGTAGGCAAGTATTCTGCTGTTGAAGGCTTTTCTTCTTCTTCTTTTTTTTTTTTTAAAGTTGCATCAATTGTTTGCTGCAAAGATTAAATGCAGAGAGATCATGCTATGTATTATCATTTTTATTTAATTTTACTTTTTTACACATTCTATTAGCCATTTTGTGTTTGTTGCCTAAAGAGAAAGGATTCTTGGCAGAAAGGAAGAGTGGGGGAAGGCTATCAGTTTAGCTTCAAAAGAGGCAACTGAAGGGACTGTAAAGGAACGGGTTCTGGGCTGCTTGCTTGGGGCAATACTGCAGAGATAAAGTGAAGTTATCCAAATTCGGATGTGACATAAAGTATGGGCCCTTAGAAAATTAAGTATAAAAATAATATAGGTTAAGTGTTTTATGAATTACATACTGTGAGAGTAATATTTTGGATGTCTGGGGTTAAATAAATATACCATAGAGGTTAATGCTTTAACACTAATGTGGCTAGTAGAAAAGTTCAGACAATGTTTGTGTTTGGCGGCATTGTGTTGGATGTTGAAATAGTCTCTCTGTTGAACAATGTTGTGGTTTGAACACGAAAGGTTTTGCGGAGCCTGTGTGTGAACACTTGCTCCCCATTGGTGGTGCTATTAGGGGAAGCCTGTGGAACCCTTAGAAGGTGGAGGCCTGCTAGAGGAAGTGGGCCAGTAAGAACCCGTCTTGATTTTTTTATAGCCTGTCTCCACTTCTTGTTCCTTCTCTGTTTCCTAGCTGTGGACACAGTGACCAGTCTCATCACACCCTGGTGCCACACCGTCCCTATCATGATGGGTTGTATCCTCTTAAACTCTAAGACAAACCCTTTCTCCCTCAAATTGCTTCTTGTCAGTTAGTTGGTTACACTGGCAGAAAAATAAAAATAAAAAGTAGCTACAACAAACGGTCACTTTCTTTACCCCTAGGAGCTAAGCAGATCCTAAGTTTTGACTAAACATACTGAAGTACGGGAGTGAAACTTCCTGGCTTCCCATTACTTGAGCATATCTGTACAGTAGACATCACTGGCAAATGAACTACACAGGGGAGGCAATTTTCAAAGTGGGAGAATTCGTTGTAATGATCACGTTAGCTGAGGATGATATTAAGTCAGGGATCTTTGCTGCAAACACAAGCTGTGGTCACCTGGCACAAAAAGTGACTTGTAAAGCAGTCAGGATATGGCTTGTGATCACTGTGGAGCCCTGGGGAAGAAGAGGTGTATGAAGTCGGTTAGGGACAAAGAACAGGAAATCAAAGCAGGTCAGCCCACCTGGACATTCAGGTTAGGATGGCACTGCTGGCCCGACTGGGCTGGGCCCTTGAGGACACCTGAGCTGGGGTCTCTTCCGCACTACCTCCTCTGGACTCTTGGGGTCTGGTTTCCATTCTGCAGAATTCCGGTCACCTTTCCAAGGTTAGAGCACAGTTACAGGGAACTGACTGAAGGAGTGCGGTGACTCTTGGAGCCTGTGCTGAGAGCAGCGAGAGGGAGAATCTGCTTTCTTCATCCTTGAAGGTGGCCTCATTTTGCCTCTCATCACTCTAAGCATGAGATTGAGTGACAAGTCTGGATGGCTGTAGAACCAAAACTCAGAGCAAAGCCACAGCTGGTGAAGCGCCTCAGTGGGTAAAGGTGTCCACCATGGGGCTTGCTGGCCTGAGTTTAATCCCTGGGAGCCATGTGGTAGGAGAGAACCTCTGGCCTCCATGTGTGCACAGTGTCATGAGTGTGCAGCTCCACAAGTAAATGAACATCTAATAGAAGAAGAAAAGAGATAAGCAGCATTAAAACCAGAAAAACACACTAAGTATACTCAGGCCTCCTCTGTAATAAATCCAGACCAATCCAGAGTCAGAAATCTATTTTCCCTGGATTTTCTGAGACGCGAGAAAGGAGGTATTTTCAAAAGCGATACTGTTGCTACGATTCTGTTAACTTTGTACATCATTTATGTGGTATGTTGTGCGTTGTGTGTTGTGTGTTGCTCACTCTTCTAAGTGCTGTGTGAGAACTAACTTGACTGGATTTCCTATCACTGCATCACCATCATCGTTTTCTAGTGAGGGAAACTGAAGTCCCCAGTAGTTAAGTACCTTATCTATAAGTCTACCTAATAGGTTGGAGGAAAGAGATTTGAGGCCAAGCTGTCTGGAGTTTAAGAGTCAATATTGTTACCACACTTAGTTATGATGGTTTTTATGTGTGTGTGCTCCTAAGAAAATGCCCAGTAAACAACACATAATTTCTTGGTCGAGTGTTTCCTCTGAACCATTTTCATTGTTATCTAAGGCTCTGAGTTAACAGAGCTCCATTGTGTATTTAAGCAATTTTAGTTTATGTGTGTGGGTTTATGTATATCTATGCATTACTTGCACGTCTAGTGCTCATATAGACCATAGGAGGGTGTCAAATCTTTGGGGCCTGGAGTTACATATGGTTGTGATCCACCATATGGGTACTGGGAATTGAACCTGGGTCCTCTGGAAAAGCAGCCAATGCTGTTAATCCTGGGTTGTCTCTCTGGTTTCCATTATGTGTGTCTCATATATATATATATATATATATATATTGTATTAACATAACATAGTATATAATCTCCATGTGTCTGTGACTCTTATATTTTCATATATTATATAATACATATTTTATATTACATGTATTTATGTAATGTTCATGAATGTGTCTGTGTGAGTCTGCACGTGTGTAGAGGCAGGGCAGCCATCTAGGGTTTTGCATGACTAGGCATGGGTGTTAAAGGTGTTTGCTGACTTGGAACTTACTAGGATGTAAATTCTAGTTCTCCTGGCTCTGCTCCATCTCACCAGTGCCACATATTTTGGTGGAAGTTGATTTATAAGTTGCTGTTACTAACAATTGCAACTATATCCAGAGTTGAAAGAACAAATTTACAAGCAGATATTACAATGTCTGCGAAAGGACAGGCCTTTACATCCTTCTGCACAGTGCAGATGCCTTTAAGCAATGTTCCAACTCCTTTAGTGAATAACTCTTCCATCTTATCTCGCCGTGTGACTGGCAAGCCAGGAAATATACTAAATATGTACATGCTCAGAAAGTGTGAATACAACAGACACAACAGTTATAAACCAATCAGCAGTTTTACTTTAAAAGACAAGATTGCTCATCTTTCTCAGAAGACTATGATTTTCCTCTTATTTTAACTTACAAAAAGGAGAGGTTTACAGGGACATAAATGGGATACACAGAAATACTTCTAATTTAAATCAGCTTAAAAGAACAGTTTGAAATCTGAGGCCTGGGACCTTCCACTTCTAGTCTTATCTCCCTGATCCTGAATCCATACATGCAAGAGAAACTAAGACCACCATAGCTTCTTATGATAACTCTGATTTCTCTTTACCACACATATCAATGGATTTTCTTTTGCAGTCTGTATACATGACTTTTTAAAAATAGAATATTTCCGGTTTGTTCCCTGAGTAGAGATACGAACTTAGAAATAATAGCTATTTTCTTTAACACATGAACTGTGGTGCTTCCGGGGGGCGGGGGAGGGTGTGGGTGTGGGTATCTTTTTTGTTAATGGTTTCTGTTTCCTCTTCTGCATAGTTCAAATGTCGCACAAAATCTGTATCCTGTCTGCCAAGCGAAAGGTGGAATGGCATATACTCTGGATGCTGGCTTCAATTTCCTGTTTTCATGTGTGTGATATGAGTTCCAGGTGCAATGAGGCACCCTGCCTTAAAAATTAAGGGGAGAAAGTTGGGGAAATGAGTTAGTAGGTAAGAGAACCTATTGCACAAGCATGAGGACCTGAGTTCACACCTTCAGAGCCCATATAAAAGGCTGAGTGCTGTGGTAAGCAACTGCAACCCCAGAGCTGCAGACGGTGAAGGAGCCAGACGGATTGCTGGGCTCAGTAAGAAATTCTGCCTGGAGGGAATAAGGTAGGAAGTGATAAAACAAGACACCTGAAGACCTACTCTGGCCTTCCGAGGACACAGGTGCACAGCCGTAAATATGTCTAAATAACACACACACACACACACACCTGTACAAACATACATACACAGGTACACTCACATGTACACACCTAAAGAGGACAAATGAACAAAGCTATTGTCCAGAAAGAACCTAGAGCTGATAAGGCTGATTACGGGATTTCCCAGTGATTTGCTTTTATCCCTTCGTACAATTTCCCATAATTGGGACTGTGGTTAATCTTCAATATCAACTGGACTGAACTTAGAATAACCACAAACCCCACCTCTGAGTGTGTCTATGAAGGTGTTCCCAAAAGGGAAGATGCACCCTGAATGTGGGTCAAGGAGGAAGAAAGCTAAGTTCCAGCAGTCCCCTCCCTTGTCTTCCTGACTGACAATGGAACACAACCAGGTGTGTCAGGGTCCTGCTGGCATGACTTCCTTGTCATGAAGGAGTGTGCCTTCCAACTCCGAGCCAAGATATAAACAACTAGAAAATTACCTAAGACCGCAGTCCTGAAACAGATTTAGGTTTGTTTTTAAGGGACAACAGAACATATCCCAAAGATAATTACGTAATGGCCTAGGTTCCCTAAAGCCCCAGTGCATGTCTTCTCCTCGTTATGTCTAATGTTTCAGGAGCTTGAGCGGGAGCTCAAAGGATTCTATGCTTCCTGCTAAAGGATATTTTAGAGAGAGGAACTTTCTCTTCAGCTTTTCACACACTAACTTTCTACAATATTAGGGGACTCAGAATTCCCAGGACAGTTCGCAACTCTCCTAACAATTTAGGGTTGTCTGCCTGGAACCAGTTTATTGACAGTGGAAGGTAGCTTATAACAGTCTCAAGAAACTAAGAATTAAGCTGATATGACAGACTAGATGGATGCTGTATCTAGTTTAAGTTACAGAGCACAGGGGCACACCCTAAGAAAATGAAGGCCACCCCCGCTTCCGCAAAAAACCAAACCAAACCAAACCAAACACAAGGTTAATGACTTGTATGCTGAAACAGACCAGAAGTTGTAAAATGTGGTTATGCAGAGGGGCCAGCAGGCTTGTCCAACTTTTTCACTCTGTGACACTGAGTTGTCAACTACCGACTTCACACTCGAGGTTTTTTTGTTTTGTTTTGTTTGTTTATTTTTTAAATCATAAAAAGTCTCACAGCGTTTAAGTTTATGCACAATTTCGTGGTGGGCTGCTTTCATCACTATCGTTTGCTACGTGTGGTCTGCAGGCCCAGGATGAGTGCACTTGGTAGGGTATTTAACTGGACAGGGAAGTGAAAAGGAAGGCAACAGGAACTGGTAACATCACCACTTCCTGTATTTCTGTCGGGGCATCTTTCATAAGTGACTTCCATATTCCTCTAAGAAACAATAAATGTCAGGGTATCCTGGACCTATTGTATTTTTTTAGGTTACAGCAACATTTTGGGCGAATAATCATTTTCTTAATTCTCTTAATGTTAAAAAGCCCTGGATACAGCGGAACACTTAATCGAAAGGAAGGCTTTGTTAGCTAGCATTTTCTAAGTGTATAAGAACATCCAATTAAGATTTACTTTTATTTTATCCGGAGCTTCCTGACTTGCTGTTCTCGCCTCTCTCGTTGGTTTGGAAAAGTTCAGGGTCCTAAAGGCAAGCAACTCAACCAAAATGACCGCTTAACTGGGGCCTTTGTTTGGAGCTTCAAGCCTGGTCCTCCTGGCTCTGTTTCCTACTGGGAATGAGCTACTAGGGTAGGACCACTCACAGCCCTCTTCTTTTCACTTGTTGCCCACTTTTCCCGTTCACTAACATAATCCATCAGGTGAGGTAGCAAGAGTGGTCACTAAGAAATTACACGCAGAGACCCGTACCGCCTCTTTGACACAGAAGTGACAAGGCAAACCTCGCCCAATCTCTCCCCGCTCAACACTATTGCGGCTGCGCGGACAGTTTTCCTCCCCCCCCCACCCCCCCCAGCCCTCACTTAAGATGGCAAAAACTGCCTCAGCCGCCCGCGGTTCTTCATCATGGAGGCGGTCAGGCCCGCCTCTCTGGGTGCCGCAGTCACGTGAGCCGCACAATGGCTGTCAGCCCATTTAAGGCTTCCCAGCAACGACAAGTAAAAAGTCATGACCGCCGCCGCGGGCTCGGCGTGCCGTGTCGCGGTGCCCTTGTTGTTGTGCGCGATGCTAGTGCCCGGTGGCGCCTACGTGCTCAATGACTCCGACGGGCTGGGCCGGGAGTTCGATGGCGTCGGCGCAGTCAGCGGCGGCGGGGTGAGCGCGGGGCCGGCGAGGGCGGGGGGGGGGGGGGGGGGGGGAGGGCGAGGAGACTCGGGATCGCTGGGAACGTCGCGCGACACCCCGTCCCACAAGCCCCCGCCCCTCCGAGCTGATCTCAGGCTGCCAGTTAGATGTGAACCGAGGAGCCGCCGGTCTCGAGGGGACGGGGTGTCTGCGGTGAAGTGGAGAGGGCTCGTTCTGGGCTGGACAGCCTGGGCTCTCCTTGCTGCGCTGGAAAGATCATCTCAGAAAAAGCCAGAGCGATGCTTTAGGGGTTCTCTTCCTTCCTAGGGAGTTATTTGGTGGGGCCATGAGTCAGAAGTATAGGCCACTAGTGCAGGGGCTTGGGGACCCTTCTTGAGCCTTTCTCCCAGTAGACTGTTGCCTCATGGATAACGTTAGGGTTGTGTAAGGCTTAAAGCTATCTGGGGTATTGTTTTTAAAGAAGGCCACCTTTGTCCTTTAACAGAAACTGCCTAGAGGCTATGCAGTGTGAGGTGGTATGGGGACCGCTGGCCCTCTTAAGGTGCATAAGAATCATTTGGTGTGCCTGTTAAAACTTAAGTTCTGCGGCGGGGGGGGGGCATGGGGGGGCAGGGTGGTGGGGTGGGGGACCGGGTGCCTTTAATCCCAGCAATCGGGAGGCAGAGGCAGGTGGATCGCTGTGAGTTCGAGGCCAGCCTGGTCTGCAAAGTCAGTCCAGGACTGCCAAGGCTACACAGAGAAACCTTGTCTTCAACCCTCCCCCACCCAAAAAAACAAAACGAACCCCCCCCAAAAACACTTAAGTTCTGTCTTCATCTCCCTTTCTGATTTTGTAGTAAAAATAGTATTTTATTCCTCCCTCCTACCCCCACCCCATTTTCCCCTCTCATTCCCACAGCAAGGCTACAATCAGAAAAAAATATGTCTTGGTGGGCAGAGATAGGAGGGCGGAGGGGATATGGGTAAAAGCCGTCAGATCACATAGGAATTTTCCTAAACAGGTTAATTCCCCTTAGGTATCCTCTTAGCCCTCATCTTCGGGTTCTCCTTTTCACTTCGGACTCCTTCCTCACCTGCATCATCTTCGTCTTCCTCATCATCCACTTAAACACCAGTTAATTCTCAAAAGAGGAGGTCTTAAGAGAGATTTCTTTTTTGATTCAAAGACCACAGCAGTGCTTTTAAGTTGAAATTGTAGAGTGATTTTAGATCTGCAGAAAAATTAGGAATACAATATAATGTTCTCATATACCCTATGGTGTGTGTGTGTATATATATACTAATGAACTACTCTCTTTATTCCCAATACTGTTTCTTTTTGTTTTTGGATTTAAATTTAAAATAGCTAGTATTTCATATAAAGCCTCAATCTCCCCTCTTGATATCTTTGTGATATTAAATCTAAATGCGTGGGCTTTAAAAAAAAAACAAAACAAAACTGAAACCTCTAGTTTTGCTTATTTAGCTCAATTTTAAATTAAAATAATTTTCTAACCCGGTGTGATGGATCCCAACACTCCTGAGGCGAGGTTAATGGATCTCTGAGTTTGAGGCTAGCCTGAGGGACATAGCCAGCCAAGCGTCATGCAGCTGAAACCCTGTCTTTTAAAACAATCACTTTAGAACCCAGAACATGAAATTCACTTTTATTTTTAAAGATTTATTTTAACTGTGTGTGTGTGTGTGTGTGTGTGTGTGTGTGTGTGGCGGAAGCGTATGTACATGTGAGTGCAGATACCTGTACAGGCCAGAAGAAGCACGTCATTGTGAGTTGACATCACTCCAGCCCCCATGGCAGGTAAATTCTTATCTTAAAAAATATTCAATTATTAATATCTCTATATTGTATTACTCAGTTTGGGGGGGTAATCACTGAATGAAGATGATTGAACATTTTATTCACATACCAGTTTAAACGTGTGTGTGTGTGTGTGTGTGTGTGTGTGTGTGTATGTGTGTGTGTGTAACATTTTTGTTACCTTGCACAGTTTGTAGCAGTATTTAGATAGCCCTCATTTCGCCTTCACAGTTTCAGAGAGAGAGGGTTTTTCTGCAGTAGTTGAAATGTGGGCTTCAGAGGTTGTTGGAGTCATTCTGGTACAGGACACTGACCTCATGGTTCTGACAAGTTACTTAATTTCCCTTTGCTTCAGTTTCTTTTCTGTGGGAACAAAGGTAACTCTCTAGCAGTAGCATTGTGAGGACGTTGATTAGCCAACTGTGATCATTGTTATGTTTTAAGAGACTAGGGAGGAGGAGGTTGTTTTAAGGCCTGGATAAGTAGGTGGACCCATGGCAACTTCCTG
The DNA here is from genome assembly GCF_903995435.1 of Acomys russatus. Lineage (NCBI taxonomy): Eukaryota > Metazoa > Chordata > Mammalia > Rodentia > Muridae > Acomys > Acomys russatus. Next base: position 106,858,997 of record NC_067137.1, on the reverse strand, counting down.
GTATTGCAAATAATAGCTTCAGGACTTACTTAGGCAGCTTAGTAATTTGAAAATTCCTTGCTTAATGGTGTGTTAACATTTAGGTCTGTTGCCAAAATGATCTGTTTTCTTTTTTTCTTTTTTCTTTTCTTTTCTTTTTTTTTTTTTTTTGTTTTTCGAGACAGGGTCTCTCTGTGTAGCCTTGGCCATCGTGGACTCACTTTGTAGACCAGGCTGGCCTTGAACTCACAGCGATCCTCCTGCCTCTGCCTCCCGAGTGCTGGGATTAAAGGCGTGTACCACCATGCCCGGCAAATGATCTGTTTTCATGACTAGGGCTAGATCTGTCTTCATACTTGGAGTTGCTATAGCATTATTTTTTATAAGCTGGCACTTTTTATATTAAGAGGAGGCAATCATAGGCAGCAAAAGAATTACCAGGCAACAAACTACACATTTCAAATGGCATAATGTAAAATTACTTAATGAGAGTCATATGTGATGACAGGATATGTTGGCATGCAGATAATGTTCATTTATTGAACATTTGTTTTGACATTTGAGGCTCTGCTAGGCTGTAAGATTCTTTTTAGAACGATGTATCTTAAAACTGGTGCGTGCGTGTGTGAGAATGCGTGTGTGTGTGTGTGCGCGCGCGCACACACACGTGCGCTTGTGCTCCTGCTTCACTTTTAATAAACACCTAAATGAGCAGCTCACTTTATTGCTTGTTCAAGGTCTCATAGCTTGTGAGAAAGTCAGGCTACATTTAGTTCAGAGTCTCCTACACAGGTTTCCTGTACTTGTGCAACAAAACTACAAAACATATTAAATCATTGCTTTTTGGATAGCAAGGAATAAGGGCAAGAACTTGAAGACATAGCATACCAAGGACATTGATTGCTAAGGTTATAGTAGAGATATGGACCTGATACCATTGATGCCCAAAGAAGTACTCGGATTAGTGGGGAGATTGCAGTTGGCGGCTTTTCCTGAAGATGTGGACTTTGAGTTGATGGCTAAATATTGAATGGAGTTGACTAGAAAATGAAGATGCAGTATCTATTCCAGGCAGTCAGGAAACAAAAGACAGTTTAATAATGCCTGGATTGAAGCTGTGAGACTGATAAGAGGCAGGCTGACAGAACTGGATCTAAGTTATTAAGAGATTTTACTATAAAGCTAAACAACTGGAATTGTATTTCAAAAGCTATTAGAGAGCAGGGAATTTTAGCAGAACAATGACAGGGTTACACTTTTGTTTGGAGCGTATTGGACTGGTAGGTGGTGTGGAGAGTAGGCTACAGGAGGTGGATGGTAAGCCCTCAGTGCATTTTCCTTATTCTAGAGAGGAGGGCCAAGTTAACCCAGTGGGCTTGAAGAGTAGGAGATAGATTTGAGAGCACTGAGGACCTCTTGGTGACTGAGGATAGATGGAGACTTTGGTATAGGTTGACCTCAGGCTTATGGCTTAGGCAGCTGTTCTTTAGGAAGGTAGAACATGTGGAAGGAACAGCTTTGGTAAGAGTGCTGTTTGGTTTGGATTTGTTGTGTACATGACATGGTTTGTGGCTCAGAGAGACAGAGTAGGAAGCTTCTGGGTCCAAGTAAGACGACCGGGCACCAACCAGAAGGCCACCTACGAGAGTGTCGAGAACGTTGAGCCCCATAAAAAAGCCAAGTACCTTATTCTTGTCATATACTTGGCAAATTGGCAGGAGATTTGCTAGTTTTATGCTGAAAACCAAAACCAACCCAAAAAACCCCCAAACCTATCTCTATCTCTCTTGCTTATGTCACCAGGCAAAGGCTTTTCCTTAGCTATTGTATTCTTAAAGGGGAGAATTCAGACTGACACATAATTGAAGCAAAAGATTGCTTATCAAAGCAAAGCAAACACTGTAAGAAGATGCTGAAGTAGACTGTCCCAAAGGCAAGGGGGAAAGCAAAGCGGTACAGTTTGTGTTAGGGATTGTGTTATGGATTTTAAAGAATTTTTATGGCTATGAGATTAATGCCATATTCATGAATAAGGTCTATTTTCTTCTGCCAAATCATGGAGAATCAGATCTCTCCTTTAGGAAATTCCCATAATCATCTTGAAAATCATTATAGTATGTATGTATGTGTGTATGTATGTATGTATGTATGTATGTATGTATGTGGGAATGTGGAGGGGTCAAAACCATAATGAAAATGATCTAATGAAGTCAGTCTTTTGAGGACGCAATCCTTTTATTGGCGTGCACATGTGGCAGACAATTAGCAAAGTGTCCTGGCATCCCAGTTTCTAATAAGGTAAAAAGACCCCAACTTGAGCTTCAACAATGCTTTAACCACACAGGGGGCATCTTGACCATCAGGAGACCCTGCTGCCAAGACACCAGCTACTTATAATCCTTGGTTCTATCATGTCTCTGTTGCTGCCTGCCTGGAGATAATGGCCTGCAGACACAGCTGCCCTGTTTCCTGGCTGCCTCAAGCTTGAGGCATCAGTCCATCAAGCAGATCTACTCACACTGAAGGCAGGCCTTCCTGAATTACTTAGGTTAACTCAGTCTAGAAGCACTTTCATGGGCACATGCAGAAATTTGCCTGCCAAGTGTCAGCTGACAGTATTAACCATCAGTGTTTTTTAATTTTTTAGAAAGTTTATTTACTTACTTACTTACTTTATATCCTGATCATAGCCCCCTCTCTGCTCTTGTCCTGATCCCACCTCATTCTTTGGGTCTGTGAATTGTTGTATGTTTATCTTTTACTATATGGCTAAAATCTGCTTATAGCCATCACAGTGTTTCAATAATCTTTGTAAGCTTATCTCACAACCAACTCTTTAATGCTGGCATAAAAAAAGCCTCTTAGCTCTTGGAAAAACAATAGGCCCGTGCACCCAGTGATTGAGTACAGAGCAAACAGCATGGGAAACTACTCTCTACAGCTCCGTTTGCTCATGTTGGGCCATGTGTGTGAACACTGTAGACAAGTATAGATGACTATATTTGTTTTATTCATATTTTTGAAAACTTTTTTTCAGGCAACCTCCCGGCTTCTAGTAAATTACCCAGAGCCCTATCGTTCTGAAATACTGGATTATCTATTTAAGGTAAGGAAAAATAATTATCTAATGGGCCTATGATGCCTTGAAAGTATATGGTAAATTTCAGACTTAGAATTCATCAGCTCTTCTCTCACCTGTACAGCCAAAGGCCTCTATGAATGGTTGATGTGAGGTTTTGCATGATGGAGCACAGTAATAATACTGTTACTTTTTTCTACAGCCAAACTTTGGTGCCTCTTTGCATATCCTTAAAGTGGAAATAGGTGGTGATGGACAAACAACAGGTAGGAGTATTTGGGCCATAGAATTTCCTCCAACATTTTACCTATACATATGGGACATATGGAAAGGTGGACTCATTTGAGGCTGATTGGTCTTCAGCAGATTGTGCTTTACTTATCTTCTTTTACATTTTTAGGTGTGTGTGTGTGTGTGTGTGTGTGTGTGTGTGTGTGTATGCGTGTACTCAGGTGCATGTGTGTGCATGTGGAAGGTAGAGGATGGCTTGAGGGACTCAGTTTTTCTTTCACTGTGTGGGTCCTGGGAATCTATCTGAAGTCCTCTAGCTGGGTGACATACACCTTTACCTGCTGAGCCATCTTGTTGGTTTAGCTTTTCTTATTTTCACTTTTAAAAGTTATGTTAAATGTAAACTTTTCAAAATAGTATTGAAACTCTATATTGCTCATTTAGTTGAAGTAATCATTCGAGAAACAAACCTGTTTTCCAAAAGTCATGCTGCACAGTTAGAATTTTATAAAAAAGATATAAGAAAAATTAAATTATGTATAGAATATGTAAGATGTTAGTAACTTGAAAAATGCATTGTAAAATACAACATATGCATCTTAGAGACACAAACATAGCTTTTTAAAAAAAACAAATGTATTTTAAGTAATTAAACGTTCAATCTTCATAGCTCAATTTTAGAGTATCCTCTCAGTAACGAGCTATAACTTAATACTTATAGGCCAGGTCCATTAATATTAACTTTAGAGTATCTTCTGTGTATTTGCCTTCCTGCTAGTGCTTTCAAAGTAAAATTTTTAAAAAGATGCCTTTTTATCTTATGTGTATGAGTGTATTGTCTATATGGAGAAAGGTGTACTGTGGCCATGCCTCCAGCCTGCAGAGGCCTGGAGAGAGTACTGGAGTCCTTGGAACTGGAGTTTCAGATGGTTGTGAGCCATCAGATGGGTGCTGGTAGCCAAACCCACGTCCTCTGGAAGAGTAGCCATTATTTCTGAGTCTTCTCTTAGCTTGCTGGAAGAAATTGTTAACAGATACATCTGAGTATGCACTATTACTGGAGTTTTAGGACAGAAGACCTGGCTTTTAGTGTAACAAACTAGGTTTGACCTCTTATCAGGGACATGGCAGTGGTGACAGGCAGGAAGGGCACGCTTCCCATCCAGACCTTACTGAGCGATCAGATAAAGGTCTTGTGACCCTCGGCTTATCTTTGAGAGGCCGACCAGGCTTTGTTGAAATGGGGAGCAAAGGCTTGTGTCTATGGCTTGCTTAACTTGCTTAGCTAGAGCATTGCAGTAGTGGCCAAGCAGATAACCTTGGTCAGGGTGTGGTCTGATGTCCATTCTCACGGCTGGTTCTGCAATGATCCCAAAAGGTGTATCCCTTGAGAGGGCAGCTTGATTTCCTGTCTAACCTCCTGGGGGAAGGCTCATGGTTGTTTGGGGGGGGCATAGTTTTAGTCTGTTGTGATAGACTGTGATAAAGATGTTTGTGGATCAGAACTGTTGTTCTTAGAATCCAAGATAGCTGCAGGGCAGTGCAGTTTATGAGAACCCAAGGAAAAAAGTTAGTGAGGCAAAATGAAGTCAGAGAGGGAGAAAGTGAGAATGAGGTAGGCCAGTCACTGGGCACTTCTTCAGTATTTGTGTTTGAAAAAGGAACAATCAAAGCTCGGTGAGCCTGCCTAACAGAAGCTTTTCTATACAAATGTCTTATTGTTAAAACCTTTTAGAAGGGGAACTAAGGCTAATGTGGTGCATTTGCTGGAGCTAAGTTAGAGATAAAGACACATCAGTGCAGTTCTTATGAGTTCTCATGTTGACATTAAAGAAATGGGTCAGAATCATCATCCTGATATGGCCCCACTTAGCAAAGACTGGTGCTTGTGAAGCATGGGAGGCTGTGAGGACTTTGACGTTAGGGACCTACCTCTGGTTTTGATGTTTCCTCTGCTGACTGTGAGTGCCGGCACAGGACTTTGATATTGTTATAGTTGGCTTGCATTTTACCTTTTCTTAGAGCTTCCTGTATCGTGACATGTTATATTGTGGAATATAAGAATCAGGGCTCAACAAGACTACAGGGATTCACATCCAAGGTTGAGAGTGAAAGTTGAGATGAATTAGACTTGAGGTTGGACTTGGGAGCTTGAAAACCTCAGAGAGATCAAAAGTTCAGGAGAACTTAGTCCTAGGATTTTTCAGTAATAAAATGTGATAGTATTATGTTGGCTCTGTTTCTTAACAATTAAACTTTATTATACAACCCAACTAGCTTACACAAGAGGGGAAAAGAGGTTAAAGGAAAAAAGAGCGAACCTTCTGGTATCTGTTTCATGGGATGAGTCCCTTGGTGTCTCTGGCCTGCGCACTGCTCCGGCCTGTTTGCTGATCCTCTTCTGGATCCATGTGCTCTCAAGCCTGGTCTGAACCTGCTGTTCCTCTCTCCTCTCTGCCTGCCTGTCTCTCACGTGCAAGGGGGTGGTCTCCCTCTCCCATTGAGGGTCGATTAGAAACACAGTAGTCCAGGTGGAGTCCCCAGGTCCACTTCCTAAATTCCAGGCCTAGGATGGCTCCACCCAGTCTATCTCAAGGTTAATCTCAGTGAGTATCTGGTGTGTCCAAGGGCAAAGGCCGCCAAGACGGCTTTCACCTGTGACAAAGCTTACAATCCTTCTCACACAATTGCTCTCAGCACTGCTTTTAAAATAACATTGTGGTTTTATTATTTAAGAACATTACAGTGGCTGGGCACAGTGGCAGTGGTGCCAACCTGTAATCCCAGCACTTGGGGAGGCAGAGGCAGATGGATCTCCATGAGTTCGAGGCCAGCCTGGCCCACAAAGCGAGTCCAAGACACCCAAGGCTACACAGAGAAACAAAACAAAAAACCAAAGAACAATACAGTGTTTAAGATAATGAAAAATATGAAATAGTACTTTGCAAAGCCACCTTCTTATATAATTCTTATCTGCACAACTTCTGAATCAGAATCAGAATACAAGGAAGTACCATTTAAAAATTGTTTTGTTGTGTGTGTATGCATACAAGTGTGTTCGAGTATGAGTGTATTAGTGTGTGCATGTATGTGAGTGCGTGAGTGTGTGTATTTGTGTATGTGTGTGCGTGTGCGTGTGTGTATGCATACAAGTGTGTTCAATTATGTGTTCATGAGTATATTGGCGTGTGCGTGTATGTGAGTGCATGAGTGTGTGTGTGTATTTGTGTGTGTGTGTGTGTGTGTGTGTGTGTGTGTGTGTACTTACATGGCTCTAGACAGCACCATTCACGGTCAGTCCCTTCCTTTTGCTCTCTTCCTCTGCAGATGGCACCGAACCCTCCCACATGCACTATGAACTGGATGAGAATTATTTCCGAGGTTATGAATGGTGGCTGATGAAGGAGGCTAAGAAGAGGAACCCAGATATCATACTTATGGGTAAGGAAAGTGCTTAGGAGTGTCTTCTCCTTTAACTTTTACATTTGGAATCATGCTTGCGATGTCTCTTGTAATTCTGAAATACTAGTGCTTTGATATTATCTCTGTACTACCAGCTGCAAAACATATACCAGGAATGATCTTTCATTGTCACTGTTTATTATGTTATATCTTTATGCCTTGGAGTTTATAATCAGATACATTCTTTCACATATATATTATATGCAAATACATATTTGATTGATTTTTGAGACAGTCTCACTTTGTGACACAGGGCAGCCTGGAACTTGCTGTGTGGTCCAGACTGGCCTCTGCCTCATTCTGCTCCTGTCTTTGAAGTACTGGTGTTGCAGGCTTCCTGCATTGTGCATGGCTAGTTGTTTTTAAATATTGGTGTCTCAGTCAGGGGTTCTGTTGTTGTGATGAAATACCATGACCAAAATGCAAGTTAGAGAGTAAGGTTTTTCTTTCTCTTTCTCTTCTTCTCCCCTTTCTTTTCTGTATCACTGTTCTTCATTGAAGGAAGTCAGTATAGGAACTCGAACAGGGCATGGGCCTGGAGGCAGGGGCTGATGCAGAGGCAATGGAGGGGTGCCGATTACTGGTTTGCTCCCCATGGCCAGCTTTGTTATAGAACCCAGGACCGCCAGCTTAGGGATGGCCCCACCCACCATGGACTGGGCCCTTCCCCACCAATCACTAGCTAAGCCCTACAGGCTTGCATACAACCCAGTCAGAGGAGGGCATCAAATCACTTTATAGATGGTTGTGAGCCACCATGTGGTTGCTGGGAATTGAACTCATGACCTCAGGAAGAGCAGTCAGTGCTCTTAACCGCTGAGCCATCTCTCCAGCTCAATACAGCCCCAGTCTTTAGAGGCTTTTTCTTAATTGAGCTTCCCTCCTCTTCCATGATTTTAGCTTGTGTCAGTTGACAGAAACGGTCTAGCTCACTTGGTGATGATAAGATCACCAGAGACTGGGAATTCTATACAAGCCTATGTCCACTTCCTGCCCATATTGAACTTAGATATGAGCAGTGGGCACAATGGGTAGTTGCTCAGGCTGAACTATGTTCATTTCACAATTCTACAGCAGCATGAAGCTCTCTAACCAGCCAGACTAAACAGAAGTACTTCTAAAAAGTCACAGGGCTTCTAACACTTGCCATGAGCTTGCTATTTCGATTACATTCAGACAGAGTTAAGTAAAATTATGACCTACTTTAAATACCTCATCCAATGTTACTGAAGATGGGGTCCCTTGATTATTAAAGGAAAAGAGTATTACTTTCCAAATTAAAAGAACAATAGAAAGTGTATTCTTTCAAATGGAATTTTTATGAGATTCCAGAAATATTTGGGGCAGTATAAGCATCTTTGAATTGAGCACTTGGTCCCTATTGTACACACTTCCTATTGTACTGTTTTCAAGGTCAGACCTCATTTAAATGTAGACAATTGGCTAAACCACATCCCAGCAAAGGCTCACTCGGTGGACCTTCACTGTACTTAGCACTTCATTGTTTTTAAATGTCTTATTGTTTTAGTGTCAGGCTTTTTATGTAGTGAAATTAGCTTAGAAAAAATATTGTGTCAGATTGATTTTCATTTTTTAGTAGCAAACTAGATTGGTAATATATTTTTTAAAATGTATTTTGTTGATTTATTCATATTACATCTCAATGGTTATCCCATCCCTTGTATCGTCCCATTCCTCCCTCCCTCCCATTTTCCCCCTACTCCCTTCCCCTATGACTGTGACTGAGGGGGGACCTCTTCCCCCTGTATATGCTCATAGGGTATCAAGGTAATATATTTAACTGGAAATGAGCTGCTGGGCTTATTGTACAGTGTTGTAGCTGAACTGGGAATTATTATAACTAGTACCTTTCTGTTCTCTTTCCTTAGTTCAGAGTCAAAAGTGTTATTGGAAGAACACGCACTCATTCAGTGAAGTTACTTTACACAGCAGCATTTTCCTGCCAAGTCACTGACATTTATATATTTACTTAATGGCCAGTTTAGGTTTGCACATCTTGCTTGCCTGACCTACTGATAACCTTAATTTGTAAGATGATATAACCGGTGAGTGGGAACTTTACAGTGATCTTATGAGGGTTGTTTGGAATAAGCCTTTCAGGGCTCTTCAATTTGACCTCAGAGAACAGGAGTGTATACTGAACATCCCTAAGGAATAGAGATGTTAAACCGTGCAGTTCTTACTGTTAGAAAATGCTGTGAGATAGGTTTGGTTTTTTTTTTTTTTAAATTTCATTTTCTTGAAAGCACATTTGGATGTGCAGGACATAGCTGTGAGGATCAGTAAGAGTCTTGGTTAGGGCTAGGGTTAGGGCTCGCATGTGGTGGGGTCTCTTCCTTCGGCCAGCGTTACACTGGCCTTGGCCGAGTGCGCTGGGTTTCTCACTAGCTTTTCATGCAGCTCTTTTGCCTCTGTTCTCCCTGCAGGGTTGCCATGGTCATTCCCTGGATGGCTGGGCAAAGGTTTCAGCTGGCCTTATGTAAACCTTCAGCTGACTGCCTACTATGTTGTAAGATGGATTTTGGGTGCCAAGCATTATCATGACCTGGACATTGATTATATTGGGGTTAGTAATATATTGGAAATATGATTTATTTTGGATATGTATGTATACTTTTAGAAATTAATTTGATTTAATTTTTTGATCCATTAAAAAGATTTATAACCATACTTTATGTAGAGAAATATAATTTGCATGTTGTATAACAGGATGGTTTAATGTAGGTTTTAATTTTTAATTATTGTTTATGTATATGAGTGTTTTTGCTTGCATGTATGTCTGCACACCATGTGCATGCAGTGTCTTTGTAGGGCAGAAGAGAACATCAGGTCCCCTGGAATTGGGAGTTACAGATGTCGTGAGCCTCTTTATGGATGCTGGGAATTGAACCAAAGTCCTCTGAAAGAGAGCCAGTGTTCTTAACTAGTGAACCATTTCTAGAAAAATGGGAAATATTTTAGGTTACAAAACTCAGAACAGATTCTTCAAAAGCACTTTTTCTAAATGGATGAATAGGGACTAGTTCGTTTTATTCTTTGTCAATGGGGTTAAAAAGAAGCTAAGTTTTTACATTACTGCCTCAATAAACAAACAAAACCATGTTGGATTTTTTTTTAGGGAATGCATAAATGGTTCTTGTTATTTCCATAGATAGAAAATTGAGCTCACATATCTACCATGAGAAAACCCTAAACAAACAAACTACAATGGAGTTAAAACTAAAACAAACAAAAGACCTGGCTTTGTGTGCTCTTTTGTGACCTTTTGCCTGCTCTCAGTCTTTCCTCCCATCTAATTAAATACTTGAGTCTGTGGTGCTTTGTTGACTAACTCCTTTGTGTCATGAGACTAATTTGTTGTTGTTTTTAAATGGAATTAATTTATTTATTTACTTTACATCCCAATCACAGCCCCTCCCTCCTGTCCTCCCTGTCTGTGCTGGATCTCCTGAACTGTAGTTAGAGATGTTGTTGGCCATCCCAGTGTGCTGGGGAGTGACTGTGGGCCTCTGGAAGAGCACCAAGTGCTCCTAACATTGTGCTCTCTCTCCAGCCTCATAAATGACATTTGAAAAAAAAATTTTTTTTTTAAATTCTTTGAAATTTCTATGATTTATTTAATTTTTAAAAGTTATTTTTCCTTATGAAAGTATAAATTCTGTGACAGCAGTTGTTGAAAGATAGGAAACTACATCATCAGTTTTTTGTTTTTTGTTTTTCTTTTTTAGATAAGGAAGGTAAAGTTTATTATCACTGATCACTGGTCCTAGTGATGCAAACTATATTTTTGGATTTTATGTTATTTTTACAAATAATGAATAAAGGATACATCATAAAGAGCAAATTCAGACATTTCCTAACAGCTATTGTAGAAGCGATGATGATGATGTTGGGAAAGTATTGAACATCTCTGTGTGACTTGGCTCAGACGACCCGCTTGGACCCTCGTGTTCAGTGGAAGCAGCAACAGATGTTTTCACAGAATCAGTATACATCATCAGTTTTAATGAGAACTAACACTGCAATGATTGTGTTAATTTTCTTATGGCACTAGTAAACTTTCAATTCAGACATTTTGGATTTTTGTTTTGCAGATTTGGAATGAAAGGCCATTTGATGCCAACTATATAAAGGTCTGTAAAACTTTAATCTTCTTGCATATACTTTCATACACAGAAATTTGAAGGACAGTTAGATTAGAAACATTATTTTTGACAGCATAGGTAATTTTCTAGATGTGACATAAAATTACGTTTTTAGTGTCTACAATCCTGATACTGAAGACTATGTTTGAGCTTCCATAGGCTCTGAATGACCTGTGTCTGAGGAGTTGGGTTAAATGTTCTTTTGAGGGGCAGAGTTGTGGCTTGCAATGGAATTCATGCCTCTATCTCTATCTTAAGCACACAAAAAACCAAAACATTAGGTAGACATAGTGCACACACCTTTAATCCTAGACTTGGGAGGTAGAGGCAGGGCTCTGGTTTTGAGGCCCATGGCTAACAGATAAAGCATCTGGGCATGTTTTACTTAACATAACCCTATTTTATACCAGCCAAAAGGTCCATAGTGTTATCAGACCACATCTGACTACTAGGACATTGTTTTGAGAGGATTCATTGCAGCCACAGTGAGGTAACTCAGTGTCAGTGCCAGGCTGTAGGCGTGAAATAGGATGGGAAAGGGTGATACCAATGCAGAAGCAAAGGCTAAGAGGTAAGTTTATTCTGGAGACAAATACAAGTGACCATGGTCTAGAACACAGATTTATCTTACTCCAAATTTCATGTTCCAGTGTGGATGGAGTTTTATGAAGATTCATAGTAACAGAACAAAGTCATACATCAAGATACTTGTCAAATGCACCAGTGGAAACATTAAATATGTGGCTACAACAAAGCAGCAAGCTCAGCCGTCAGCCTCAAATATGGTCTGATGACATTCTGGGTCTCTTGGCTGGTAGAAAACAGGGTTCTCTTAAGTAATAGCTCCACAGTGCTTTCTCTGCTAGTCCTGTGATGTTAGGGGCTAAAGGTAGCCCAGGAGTTATACTTACACTCTGGACCTGCTGCATTCCAGCTCTCCACATCACTGAAGTTCTGATCAGTCTACTCTTTCTTCCTAGGAGTTCTCCTTCACAGAGGTGAGGGATTGGGTTGGGTATGGGAGACAGCATATGGTTCTCTTAGAAAAGGGAAGTGCAGGATTGTTAGTGGGAGGTCATGTGCTTCAGGAACCATAAAGAGGCAGGAACAGAAGCCAAAGTTATGCATGCATGCTGGTGTAGTAGTGCCGACGACAATAGAGTGCTTGTTTCACTTTGGGGGAATATTGGACTCATTAACATTTAAGTTAGTGATTTCATTGCTGCTCTAGGATCCACTATCAGGGTTTTTGAGTAATCAGATTTCATTTATTTTTCTGCTGACCTTGGGTTTTCCTACATTAAATGTCTCAGGATATAGAAGCATTTCATTTGTCTTCCATTTTTAGAAGAGGAGGGTTTATTGGATTCTGTGATCCATTGAAATTCCCACTGCAGAATTAAATGATGACAAATCTAGGGGAGTCCTCAGTTCATGTGCCCTTAACAAATACAAAGCCCCTACTGTGTGGTGGGATGGCTTCTAGAGAGATGGTTTCTTCTCAAGACTGAAGTGTATATGGTAAAAGTTATATATGTGCCCTGTCAAGTGTATAACATTGTTAGGATTATTTTTGCTACATGGTTATATTTATGATTGGCTCTGGTTTCATAGGGATTTTTAATTATGGCCTCTGGAAACTCCCTTCTACTATCTGAGAGTGCTAGACAGATGTGAATGTGACTCTGGGCCTTTCAGACCATCTTCCCTTCTTTATCTGTAAATAGATAAATAGATGTAGTTTGGGGGAGGGAAGGATTGCTCAATATAGCTATCGTTTGGCAGGCACTGGTGGTGGATGCCTTTAATCCCAGCACTCTGGAGGCAGAGGCACCTCCCAGCCTGGTCTACAGAGCTGAGCTTCAGGGCAGCCAAGGATGCACAGAGAAACTCTGTCTTGAAAAAAATCCAAAATAAAAATAAAAATAAAATAAAAAATAAAAGCCCAAAAATAACATTTGAGATATAGCACTTTGCAGAGTGCTATAATCATACTGACTGTGAGATAGAAACTGATTTGTAAGTCACAGCTTACAGATTATGTGCATTGAAAAAGGTTTTCAATTCCACGCCTTATAAAAATTTACACAAATTTCTGATGATCTTTAAGAGAAAGCCCATAAAGACTTAAAGTATTGGCATTGGTAAATGGATGAAAAATTGACTAAGTTTTTTCCTTTGTGTAAGAATAAGAAAAAAGCTTGAGTAATGAAACACAAATTTGATTTCCTAATATAGGGTAAGAGATTCTTCATCTTACTGACCTTTGGGATCAATGAGAGTCCTTGAAAGATGGATTCAACTTGCCACTCTAACTCTCATTACATTTTCTAACCTAGTACAGTATATAATAATTTATTGTAAAGTACACCATGGCTTTAATTAGATAACTTATTATTTGCTTCCATAAAGAGGTATATTTATTAGAAATTTTGTAAGTGAGAAAAATTAGAAATTTAAATAAGAGCTGGTGAAATTCTTCACTTTGCCTTATGTTAATTGGTCCAACTGTCATTGAACACACCTGATCCTGATGTCAGAGACTTTCCAGTACCGGGAGGATTCTCTGCAGCACTGGTTCTGTCGGTTTGTCACGCACATCTTTGGTATGGCATCTGTTCCTTCGGTCCTGGATGAATTTGTGTCACTTCCTCTGTCGCTGTTTCTGCATAGACAGGTGGATACATTTTGATCTCCTGGTGAAGCTTGTTTTTCTGACAGCATGCTGTCTTCCGTTGGCTTTGTGAGCAGATGGCTCTGTAAGCGTATCTTACTCCCTATCCTATTCATAATCATGACTGACAGGAAAGAAACAATGGGTAGTTTTTATTTATAGTAAACATGGTGTATAAAAATGTGAGAACTGCTATATTTTCCATAATAGTACAAAATATAAAGAGGCAGAGATACTTAAAATATAATGTTGGAGTATTTTACCATGCAGTACAGATAATGTCTCAACTTTATCTTTATATCTACATAGAACATTTGAGGAATAAAACATATAAAAAAGAAAAAAATACCAGTATTTCTATGTAATATTACTTGAGTTTTATGTATACCCACCCCCTCTAACCCCTTAACTTCTATTGTTTAACTTAACTTTAAACTCAGGAGGAAGATGCCTCTACAGTGTTATGCCAGAAACTCATTCCTGTTGAGAAGCAGTGCTGAAACTATCATCTGAATGCAGCTTTTTTGAAAGATGCTCTGGCTATTTTGGTCACTTCCAGCAACTGAAGGCTCACTTGTAACCCTTGCTGTGCTCTGTTTATGTCTCCAAAGGAATTACGAAAAACGTTGGATCATCAAGGGCTCCAGAGAGTGAAAATCATAGCAAGTGATAACCTCTGGGAGCCCATTTCTTCTTCCCTGCTCCTGGACCATGATCTCTGGACGGTGGTTGATGTCATAGGGTAAGGTGGGACTTCCAGCTTGTGCTCTCCTCATCTGCGTGGTGACTGTGCCTTTCTTCTCGCCATCTCTGAGCCGTTCGTTGCACCCTACTGCAGTATTTACTCAGTAAGCCCTCCGTCGCTCACAGTTGATTTCTTTCTATTTGAGAAGTATATTTTGGGGCTCTCTGACAATGAAATTTTGTCTTTTTAAATAAAGGAGCTAATGTTTAGATTAATAAAACTGGGTCTTTAATCCCAGCACTCGGGAGGCAGAGGCAGGTGGATCGTTGTGAGTTCGAGGCCAGCCTGGTCTACAAAGTGAGTCCAGTATGGCCAAGGCTACACAGAGGAACCCTGTCTCGAAAAACCAAAAACCAAACCAAAACAAACAAACAAAAAACAAACAAACAAACAAAAAACCTGGGCTTTATTTACATTTAAATGCAAGTATTTAATTGTAGATGTTATCAAGGCAATGTTGTGAAATTAGTACCTAACTCAGGTCTTCTGGGACTCACTGTTCATACATGAAGTTTGTTAATGTGCATTGACTGTAACTTTTTCTTGTATCCTTAGTATTTTGACTTTTAGACTTTTACTCTATTTCTTAATCCATTTCTACTTTACAGATCCTTGGTTCTAAGTGTTTGTTTTTAAAAAGTAAACATGCTATAGGTATCATGATAGTATATAAACATTTAGAGTTTCCGTGTGTATGACATTTGAATTTTAATCTGTTGTGAGGTGACTTAATCTTTGCATATACTTTGTTTCTAAATGAAAAATTTTGGATTTTATTTATTTTTTTAGTGTTTCATTTTTATCTTTCATTTTCAGTGCTGGGGACCAAACCTAGGGCCTCCTATATGCTAAGGCAAGTGCTCTATCACTGAGCTATCTCCCCATTGCATGAGTTTTCAATGTGTGCAAATGTAAGCAAAATAATCAATATGTACGTTCTGATCACTTAACCCGTGGCCGTTCTTCATCCCTGTGTCCATTCGTTTCTTCTCCATGTTTTGGAACAAACTTTAGACACAGTGCTGTGTTTCTTCTACACAGATTGTTATCATGTCTCTCTAAAGATAGAGATTCTTTCTCTTTTTACCATAAGTAATACAATTTTTATAACTAAAGGTGTACTTGTTTCTTGATATTATCAAATATAGATTATTCTCATTTTAGTTGTATTTGATTGGATCTGGATCCATTGAACACGTATGCATTGGTTGGTAATTAAGTGTCTTCCAATTGATTTGTAACTCAGTCCCTTTAAGTGTCTTGCTTCTTTTTCTCTTTGTAACTTATTGGATGGTCTTTTCTGTGACGTTTCCTTAGTCTATGTTTTACAAATTTAATTTTTGTGTTTTCATTTAATGCACATTATCCTGTTTTTCTGGGAAATTGATGTGTTAAGTTAGATTTGGACTTTTCTTTTTTGCAAGAGAAAATGTAGTTGTACATTTATATTTAAACATTCTGCACACTGAAATGGAATATTTGGAATATACACTGGAATGCACACAAACAGCTTATATCTAAGGGAAGCAAGACTGTTCTTGAATGTATTTGGCCAGGAAAGCTGTTAGAGTTGAAATACGGTTTCTATTGGACTTCATGAAGAAGCCTAGTGTTCAATCACTCATTAGTCATATAGATATTTTAGGAGAATTATTTGTCCTCTGAGCCATAGGTTTATTTCATAGTTTCTTTTGTTCATATTAATTTAGTGTTTTATTGATTATTGTCATATAATAGTAAATGTATTCTTTAAATTTTTTTCTCAAGAACTGCTTTCTATCATGAATCAGATTGGGCACAGGATATCAATTCACTGATATAGTCATATACTAATTCCATCCTCCAGGTGGCTATGGGAGCAGGTACATTTCCTGTCACTAGAAGGCAGTGACTCATGACTCCTGCAGTCCTACTCAGTCTGCATGAGAGCTGCTGCCGTGTGACTTGGCATACAGATAATGAGTGTTTTGTTTCTGTGCTTTATAGCTATTGTTGATAGAAAATGTCATCCCGTGACTCTCTCAGTCTTATGGGAATTCTGCTTTGTATGTGGAATTCTGCTTTCATTTTGATTTACTTTTTAAATGTTTTATTTTCGAGATCATTTTTAGATACATTTCCTGGATTTTTATTAGAGTTTGCTTTTCCTTCTTTCTTTCTTTCTTTCTTTCTTTCTTTCTTTCTTTCTTTCTTTCTTTCTTTCTTTCTTTTTTTTTTTAAGAGATTTATTTATTGTTTAGTGGTCTGCCTGCATGTACACCTGCAGGCCAGAAGAGGGCACCAGACTCATTACAGGTGGTTGTAAGCCACCATGTGGTTGCTGGGAATTGAACTCAGGACCTTTGGAAGAGCAGGCAGTGCTCTTAACCTCTGAGCCATTTCTCCAGCACTGCTCTGAAAACTCTTCGTATTTCTTTTCTTTTTAAGTGTATATGTTCATCTGCCACATGTAACAGGTGTCTTAGGAGGCTAGAAGAGGGCCTTGAATTCTCCGGAGCTGGTGTTACGGGAGTTTCTGAGTTGTGTGATATGGGTGTTTGGGAACTGTGTTCGCAGCCTCTTAAAGAGGACAGCAAGCTCTCTTAAGCAATAAACCATCTCTCCAGCCCCACATTTGCAACTTATGATGTGACTGATGCTTGTGTTCTCCATGTTACAGATCTTTTCTGTCATTGAGTAATGTATACTGTGATTCTGGTAGTGCCAAGTCTTTCACTGTGGTGTTTGTCCTCTTAGTTCCTCTTTAGGGTATCTTTAGCAGGACTTGTTTTTTCTTCCGCTGTTTGCAGTTATTCTGATTCATAGCTTGATACCAGTTGTTTCAGTGGCGATAATTTTATCTCCTGGGAAAAATTTGACAATATCTGGGGATATTTATAATTATTTTAGTTAGGTAAGGGCACACTCTTAGCATCTTGTGGATGGATGCTAGAAGTGTTTGCAAAAATTTTCAGGTACAAAGGTCATCTCTCCCGTGTAAAAAATTAACCTGCTCACAGTTTCAGTCATGTTAAAACTGAGGAACTGCTTTATGTTAATATGTTGTTCTCTTTTTGTTATTGCTTTTTAAACAGTGGTTATGAGAATCAAATTTCATCCAGGATTGGTATTTCTTGTGTGAGGCAAGCACTTTTTTTGGTAGTTTGGACCTAAGTCATAGATTAATAGCTAATGAATTTCTGCAGGATGAGAGTACATATGAACCTATTACCCAGAAAATGGTAAAGTCCCCAAGCAGGGTGGAATTCTTTCTATGCATTTACCTCAAATTATAACTTCTAATCTGACCTCTAACACCAACAAACGATTTGCCTGTTTAAATTTTTACTAAGATGACATTTCATGAAGGACAGTAGCAGCTGGGAATTTTCCAGGAAGGGAAATAAAGCAATTCTCATCTTTTTTTTTTTTTTTATCATAGAAACTTTACCAGAATAATAAGTCATAGTAAAGGATGTTCTGTCTTTAATGTTTGTAAATCAGTCAGACATCCACGTCATCAACAAATAAGGTAACATTTCTCTTTAATGCCATCTCTGAACTTTGAAGTGCTAACCTTTTGGATCACTTATAGACTTTTATTTGTTATTAAATGATACAAATTAGGATATTAATCAATCCTAATATCCAGAAGGCATCAGCAGGCAGATCTCAAGACTGGAACATGCTATTTGTATAATTGCATTGTTGACCATGAAGAATGTTGATTATTCAGGATAAGAAGGACAGGCCTTTGTTGGTTATTTTCTTTGGCTCTGAGCTGGTCTAAAATAATCCTTCTGACTTCTGCTCAAGAGATATGATAGGCTTGAGTCACTACACCTATCTGTTTATGATCCTCATAATGACAGTCTATGCTATCGATTGTCCTCCCTAGGTCAGAATGACCTGGAATGTTGTCTTAGGGTTTCCATTGCAGTGATGAAAACACCACTACCAGAAAACAAGCTGGGAGGAATAGGCTTATTCGGCTTATACCTTCAGTCAGAATCCACCATTGAAGAAATTCAGGACAGGAACTCAAACAGGGCTGGAACTTGGAGGCAGGAGCTGATGCAGAGGCCATGAAGAGTTGCTGCTTACAGGCTTGCTCACATGGCTTGCTCAGCCTGCTTTTTTTTTCTTTTTTCTTTTAAGTAATTTGTTCAAATCACATCTCAGTTGTTATCCCTTTACTTGTATCTTCCCATTCCCCCCTCCCTCCCTCTTTCATCCTATTCCCCTCCCCTAGGTCTGTGACAGAAGGGGACCTCCTCCCCCAACATATGATCACAACCTATCAGGTCTCATCTAGATAGCCTGCTCCCCCTTCCTCTGAGTACTACCAGGCCTTCCCACCAACAGGAAGTAGGGGCACCATAGTTCATGTCAGAGTCAGTCCCTGTTCTCACACAACTGTGGAGAATGTGCTGTCCATTGGCTAGATATGGAGAGGGGTTCTAGGTTTACTGCATGCATTGTCCTTGGTATGTACAGTAGTTTGAGCATATCCCCCTGGGTCCAGATCTGCTAGCCTATAGGGTCTTCTTGTAGGTTTTTAGGATCCTCTGGATCCTTCTATTTCCCCATTCTCCCTTACCTCTCTCATCTGGAGTTCCAATAGGAAGTCCTAGCATCTATCCCAATATCCTGCCAAATGAAGACTTTCCTTGTTGGGCTAGTCTCCAATTATAAGTGAATACGTACCATGTGTATCTTGATGGCTCAGCCATTAAAGGCTAGGCTCACAACCAAAAATATCAGCCTGTTTTCTTATAAAACTCAGGACCACCAGCTCAAGAATGGAACCACCCACCATGGGCTGGGCCCTCCCCCATCAATCACTAGTTAAGAAAATGCCCTACAGCCAGATCTCTTGGAAACATTTTCTTTTCTTTTCTTTTAACTTTTACTTCTTTCCTTTAAATTTTCTTTAATTTAATTTAATTTTATTAATTTATTCAGATTACAACTCAATTGTTATCTCATCACTTGTATCCTTCCATTCCTCCCTCCCTCCCTCCCTCCCTCTTTCACCCTATTCCTCTCTGCTAGGTTTACGACCGAGGAGGACCTCCTCTCCCACTATATGGTCATAGGCTATCAAGTCTCATCTTGGTAGCCTGCTTATTCTTTCTTTGAGTGCCACCAGGTCTCTCCACCAAGGGGAGGTCATCAAATATGGAGAACCAGAGTTCATGTCAAAGTCAGTCCCCGCTCTCCACATAACTGTGGAGAATGTCCTGTCCACTGGGTAGATCAGAGTAGGGGTTAGATGTTTGCTATTGTATTGTCCTTGGTTAGTGCAATAGTTTGAGCAGACCCCACTGGGCCCCGATCCACCCATCATTATGTTCTTGTAGGTTTCTAGGACCCTCTGGGTCCTTCTATTTCCCATCTCCTTTATTTCTCTTACCTAGAGTCCCAGTAGGATGTCCTCACATCTATCCCAGTCTCTTGGTAAGTGAAGACTTTCGTGGAACATGCCTTTTGGACTAGTGCCCAATTATAAGTGAGTATATATTATGTGAGTCTTTCTGCTTCTGGGTTAACTCACTCATTATGATCATCTCTAGTCTCATCCATTTGTCCACAAATTTTGGGATTTCCTTGTTTTTAATAGCTGAGTAGTATTCCATAGTGTAAATGTACCACAGTTTCTTTATCTATTCTTCAACTGAGGGATATTTAGGCTGTTTCCAGGTTCTGGCTATTATGAATAAGGCCGCTATTAACATGGTTGAGCATATGTCCTTGTTGTGTGCTGGAGCATTTTCTGGGTATATACCAAGGAGTGGAATAGCTGGGTCTTGAGGAAGCCCTATTCCCAGTTTTCTGAGAAATCAACCAAGAGGACATCACAACTCTGAACATCTGTGCTCCTAATACAAGGGCACCCACATTTGTAAAAGAACTATTAAAAAAGCTTAAACCACACATTGATCCCCACACATTAATAGTGGGAGACTTCAACACCCCACTCTCACTGAAGGATAGGGCATTGAAACAGAGACTAAGCCGAGAAATAACATCACTAACCAACACCATAAATCAAATGGATATAACAGATATTTATAGAACTTTTCACCCAAACACAAAGGATTATACCTTCTTCTCAGCACCTCATGGAACCTTCTCCAAAATTGATCACATAGTAGGTCACAAAGCAAGCCTCAGCAGAAGCTTGAAATAATACCTCGTATCCTATCAGCTCTCCATGGTCTAAGGCTGGACTTCAACAAAAAGAGAAATAACAAAAAGCCTACACACACACATGGAAACTAAACAACTCTCTACTTATTGACACCTGGGTCAGGGAAGAAATCAAAGAAATTAAGGACTTCCTGAAATTCAATGATAATGAAGGAACGATGTACCCAAATTTGTGGGACACATTGAAAGCGGTGCTAAGAGGAAAATTTGTAGCACTGAGTGCCTTTAGAAAGAAATTGGAAACATCCCACATAAGCAACCTTCTACATATCTGCAAGCCCTAGGAAGCATTTTCTTAATTATGAGTTCCTCCTTTCAGAACTCTAGTTTGCATTTGCGTCAAGTTGACACCCAAAACCAGCTAGTACACATGCTTATCTCAT
Source organism: Acomys russatus (assembly GCF_903995435.1). Classification (NCBI taxonomy): domain Eukaryota; kingdom Metazoa; phylum Chordata; class Mammalia; order Rodentia; family Muridae; genus Acomys; species Acomys russatus. Next base: position 106,838,086 of record NC_067137.1, on the reverse strand, counting down.
TTAAGCAATGTTATTACTTTATTTCAGTTTTGTACATGTGAGTTTTTAAATCCTTTCTCAGTAGTTATTAGGATTGTTTCTAGGTTTTTGTCTTCTGATATATTCATTCCTTGCCTCCTACTGTGTCTCGTCCCGTGGAACATAATCAAACCAGGGCTCCACCTGAAGGAGAGGGTGTGAATGGAGAGAGATAGGGCAGAGGTATGCAGAAATGAGGCCAAGACAAGTTCTGATCAAGGCCTCCTTTAATCTGAGGGAGTACAGATAAGTCTCTTGTTACAGGATCTCATTACAAGTCCTCAGGCAGGCTGGAAAGAGAGCAGAGCTTGGAGAAACTCTCTGCCCAAGTTCCTTTGTCTTTTTCAGTGGTAGGTAATCAGTGTAGCAGACACACCAACAGCATAAACAATGCAAAGGACTCTCTCAGCAGGTGCCGGGGCCTCTAAGGCTAGCTAAAAGCTGCTTTTGCTCTCCCTGCATCACAGTGCAGAAATATGGCTCCCGATACTACTGCCATAGGGAGTGGGTACCTCCTGGCACCATTCATGCTGCACTTGGCCTGTGTTGTCTAGGCAGATCTTAGGTGTGTAGTCACTGTATCTCCTGGGATCTGTCTGCTGGGCTCCATTCTCCGTAATGCCTTGGTATACTTTCCCCCACTCTGTTTCTGGCATCTCATTCTCATAATAAGCCTCTGCCACTCCTGAAGGGATTGTTGGCTACCTGTTGCTGAGCTTGTTACGGCCTGAGGTCTGCATTGTCTGCTACAGTGGCCACGTCACACGTGTCTGTGGAGCACTGGAAATGGGACAGTCTAACTTAGGCATGTCAGAAGTGTGAAGTATAGACTGGGCTTTAAAAATTATATTTTAAAAACCAAACAACAGCCTTACGATTTTCATTTTCATTACATGTGAGTGGTCATTTGGATATGCCAGATTAAATTAAACAATCCAAAATATATAAACAAAGCTCAAAGAGAAATATAGTTCAGACTATAAAATTGCAAAATGGAGAAATATTTTGGAAGATGTGGACCCTTATAAAAACAGTTAAAATTTACTCCTATTATGATCTTCTAAAGATTAATGATAGCATAGCTATCAAATATTTCTAGGTTTTCCTTCTTTTAAAAATATAGATATGATTATATTTTCATTGGGTACATCAGACAAGCCAGGCACGGTGATCATATTTTCCTGAATGCTAATTAGGAATATCCTAATTTTTAGTGTTTTTAACAATTAATATTGGACCTAAGTGCCAAACTGAACACTATGATCACAGTATAAAGTTAAGGGATATAAGAACTAAATGTAAGTATATTTTAGAAATGTAGGCTTGCAGTTATTGTAGCAGTTTCTCAAACTGGTGTAAGGTAAGTACATTACCTTCTTAACCCTAGGAGAAGCTAGAATGCTCTTGGATGTTTGTAATGTTCACCTGCATGGGCACATTCCTAATGGAGCCTCGCTGTTGTCTATTGGTGCTCCGATGGACCTTCGTTGGTGCTCTCTGCTATGCGCAGCAGTGGTTCAGTTCTCCCTGCCTTAACTGATAAAACAATTCCCAAACAGGGCTTTCTTCTAAAATGACCTTAGCTTAAAATGATATGGGTTAAAAGGTCTTCACGGTCATTCTTCTTTTATACAACTCTGAGAAAATACAAAGACTACAGCTGTGATACAGTAAGTCTCCAAACTGCTGTACTGTTTGTGAATAATTAAACCTGGAATGTTTATACTTTTATTCCTGAAGTTATTGGATGTACTTTTATTGTTGTATTACCCATCAATCTAGCTTCTAATTTACATTTAGTATCTTAGTCATGTTGGTTCATTTAATCAGTAGTGTCTAGAGGTGTCGTTAGAGCAGTGTTGTGTTCTTGCAACCATCAGTATATATTTATACTCCACCTGATTGACTCTGGCCACATGCTAGCATGAATAGGGTTGACTATGGGACAGATTCTCAGTTGCTGTAATTTTGATGTCTTGACAACGTGTCCAGGTAATGTCAGCAACCTAATCTTCTCAGTGTAATTCATTCTTTTCACACAAGAATTAATGACACACTAATATCTTTGGGGCTTTTGTGGATTTGTTTTAACACTTTGCCTTGAAGTAACTGCCAAGATTTCTGTCTGTAAACTACAGGAATATGGGAGGCATCTGTTGCATAGATAGACTAGACTGGCTCCTTTTGTTTGCTGCTGGCTGTTTTCCAGAGCTCCCACGCTTCTTCTGGAAAGGCTGAATCTTTCTTTACCTTGTTCTCCACTTGCAATGGTCCAGGTAGTGGCCACTTTGACCTTCGCCAGTCAGTATACTTCCACCCATTTATGGTTCTCAGCATCTTCTCAGTTCATTTGGGTGGTTGAAGGCTTCTGCCCTTCTGTTTACTTGCTGTCGTTTGTAGAGTGCCCACAGATGGAAGGCAGAGTGGGAAGCAGCTGGCTCCTTTGCATGTCTCCTCTGTCTTCTGGAAGCAGCTTGACTGTTTTAAAATGGGCAACCTTGGCAAAGGCCTGTGTTTTTTTCCGCTCATCTACTGTATGGAAGTGATACCTTCTGAGCACTTGTTCCTTTCTCTTCTTAGAGCTCATTACCCTGGAACCCATACAGTGTGGAATGCAAAGATGTCAGGGAAGAAGCTTTGGTCTTCTGAAGATTTTAGCACTTTCAACAATGATGTTGGCGCAGGCTGTTGGGGTCGTATATTGAACCAGAATTATATCAATGGCAATATGACCGCGTAAGTTATTTAAAGTCTTTTGTATAATGAATTTTAGAGAACACAGTAAGTAGAAAAAAATACAATGGCCCACTATAATTTTATATCCTAGAGTCAATATACTTTATTGACCCAATCTACATATGCCTAATATTTGTCTAATCTATGCCTTCTTTTTGAGAAGAGTCTATATTAAGTAAAGTTGGGTTTATTGGGGTATAGTTTACTCAGGCAGTGCAGGGATTTTTGATAATGTACATACACACACACACACATACACACACACACACACACATTTTTTTTTTTTTCGGTTTTTCGAGACAGGGTTTCTCTGTGTAGTCTTGGCTATCCTGAACTCACTTTGTAGACCAGGCTGTCCTCAAACTCACAGGGATCCGCCTGCCTCTGTCTCCCGAGTGCTAGGATTAAAGGCGTGCACCACCACGCCCAGCTTAGATAGTGTACATATATTTTTATGTCATGATATTATACCATTATATTTTAATGTGGCTCTAAAACATAATATTTTTCTCATATGATTATATCATTTTCATAAGTATGAACATATGAAACATTTCTAGTTCTTGGCTTTTATTCATGTTTTTAAAATGTCATTTGTAACTTTTACTCATTTAAAAGAAAAATAGAACACAGCTCCATGCATTGCATTTAGCAGTTTTGATCCCCAAGTCTCTTTTGGTGTAGAATTGTTATCCACCATTCTTTTGTACCTACCTTTAAAAAAAATAACAGAGCAGTAGCCTTTAATTGATACCCGCTTCTACTGAGTAGCTGGCTCCTTCTGTATCTCTTAACTTTATCAACAGTATGTAAAGAACTATACAATCACTTTTGTTATTAAAGAGGATACTTTCTAAATGCTTTGATGATGGCTTAGGACTAATGCAAATTAGTCCTATAAAATAATTGTGTCTAATAAAAACAAGCCAATATTCATACTTTTGTGGTGGCTTGTTTGATATTAAGATGATGCATATTCATTATAGAAAATTGAGAAAATGAAGCTGTGTACAAAGACTGAGACAAACTGCCTACAATCTTGCCACCTTGACATAATGGTTCTTAAAACATTCTCCTGTTCTTATATACTTTTAAATATAAAATTGACACTTTAGTATATGGTCTGTTGAGTAAGCTGCTTCTCATTTTAACAGGATGTTATGACATTTTCCCTCTTCACATTAAGTATACTTTTTTACTTCATCCTTTCCCCCCATGTTTTTTGTTTTGTTTTTGTTTTGAGACAGGGTCTTCCAATGTTGCTCAGGCTGGCCTTGGACTCTCTTCATTCTTGCTTAGCCTCCTGAGTACTACAATTATAGGCTTATGTCTCCACATCCAAATACATATGATACTTCCACATATTTTATACATTAAAAAAGTATTTCCTAATTTTCCGTATCTTAAAATGTCCCGTGGTGCTTGTTATACTGATTTCTAGGCAGCTGCTCAGACTTGCAGGGTCCAGAAACTTGCACACCTGGTCAGTACTCATGGCAAGTCCTATGATGCCCAAGTTTGGGAAACACGAGTGTACATAATAAAGGATGCCAGCCATGTGTGACCTAGATCATGAGAACTCTTAAGATGATCATTGATTGTGTGGGTATGGGTGTGTGTTAAACTAGCATTATTATTTTCACTTTTGAGGTAACGAGAAGGGTTAAATTTTCTAAGCATGCTGGAGTAGCTTTCTGTGTTGGGAGAGAACTTGGTCAGGGAAGTGAAATTCTCTGGGTGAGTATTGGTTGTTTTTCAGCTGTGAGCCAGCAAGATATATATACATTTATGTTTTGTGCTTGAATTTCCTGAAAGTCACAGCTCTGCTCCTGGAGCTCAGCGTGTGCTATAAACAATTAGGTTCTGTCATCTGGGAAGGGGCCGCACAACCAGGCCAACAGGGTGATCCAGTTAGCACCCCAGCAGAAGCAGAAGCAATAGAGCATAGAGTTGCATTAGGGTAGTGTCCTTACCTTCCTGCCCCCTGGTGATCTGCCTCAGTCATCAGCCTCCATTCACAGGTGAGCGGGGAATGGTGAAAAGAGGCTAGCATGTGGAGTCCTGGTTTGAACCTAGACAGTCTGGCTCTAAGTTCTCCCTCTAAAACTGCAGCGGCCCAGTTGAAGCTCATCAAAATTATATTGTGAAATTGGGGTTTTAGGAAGGCTGTCAATGGGAGAGCGCTTATGGGAAAAGCCTTGACTTGGACTTGTTTCAATTTTTTGACAGGTCAAACACTATTCATCTTTTGGCTCTACTTATGTTATTAAGCAGAATTGGTGTGTGTTTTGTATAAGAATGCATGCATATGTAGAAGGTTGTATGTGTGTGTTTATGCGCATGCATATGTATATATGTGTGTTGTACAAGTGTATATATGTGTGTGCGTGTGTGTTGTACAAGAATATGTGTGTGTGTGTTACTTTTAATTCTCTGATTCACCATTAAAATGCTTAAATAAACACTGAACTGGATTTTTAAAACTGGGAATGAACTCAGGCAACATATATTTGTTTGAAGTACTTAAAAGTTTATGTTCATTTACTTATATGTAATTATGAAAGATATTTTTACTCCAGTATTTTGGATATTTTTTTTATTGCATAGTATTTTGATTTTTTTTTTTCTTTTTATCAAACTAATGTTTCAGCACAATTGCTTGGAATTTGGTGGCTAGTTACTATGAAGAATTGCCTTATGGGCGAAGTGGGCTGATGACAGCCCAGGAGCCGTGGAGTGGGCATTATGTGGTAGAGTCTCCCATCTGGATTTCAGGTAGGGATGGCTGGATTCTACCTCTTCCTCCACAGATTCTTTTTAAGAGACGCACCAGAAAGCACCAAAGAACATTATGCAGACTCTCCATGCCATGAATGTGAGACTATTTTAAGGGAGATCTGCCAATATTTTATAATATTACTTTGGGGTTAATATGACTGTTTTCTGTGTTTCAAATTTTATTATTCTAAGACTGAGTTCTTTAGAAAAGGAGGAAAGAGGGAATGGAGAGCAGCACAGGAGACAGGATGTCCGGTGGTGGAGACAGAGGTAATTCTTTTTTTTTTTTTAACACATTTTTATTGAAAGATAAAATAATTCATATTACATCTCATTTTCTATCCCATCCCATACATCCTCCCATTCCTCCCTCCCTCCCACTTTCACCCCAATCCCCCTTCCCTATGACTGTGACCAAGGGGGAACCTCCTCTCCCTGAATATGGTGCTAGGGTATCAAGTCTCTTCTTGGTAGTCTGCTATCCTTCCTCCGAGTGCCATTGGGCCTCCCCAGCAAAGGGACATGGCCAAATATGGGGCACCAGAGATCCTGTGAAAGTCAGTCCCCAGTCTCCACTTAACTGTGGAGAATGTTCTGTGCCTTGGTTAGATCTGGGTAGGGGTTTGATGATGACTGCATGTTTTGTCCTTGGTTGGTGCCTTTGATCAAGCAGAACCCCTGGGCTCAGATCCACCCATCATAATGTTCCTCTTGTAGGTTTCTAGGACCCTCTGGATCCACTTACTTCCCTATCCCCTTTATTTTCTCACCTAGAGTCTCAATAAGATGTTCTCACCTCTGTCCCACTTTCCTGGTAGGTGCAGATTTTTATGGGACCTGCCCCTTGGGCTAGTGTCCAGTTATAAGTGAGTATATACCATTTGAGTCTTTCTGCTTCTGGGTTAGCTCACTCATTATGATCATTTCTAGTTCAATCCATTTGTCCACAAATTTCGGGAATTCCTTATTTTTAATAGCTGAGTAGTATTCCATAGTGTATATGTACCACAATTTCTTTATCCATTCTTCTACTGATGGACACTTAGGCTGTTTCCATGCTCTGGCTATTATGAATAAGGCTGCTATGAACATGGTTGAACAAATTTTCTTGTTGTGTGCTGGAGCATCTTCGGGGTATATTCCAAGGAGTGGAATAGCTGGGTCTTGAGGAAGCCCTATTCCCATTTTTCTGAGAAAGCACCAGATAGATTTCCAAAGTGGCTGTACTAGTTTGCATTCCCACCAGCAATGAAGGAGTGTTCCTCTCTCTCCACATCCTCGCCAGCATGTGTTGTCACGTGAATGTTTGATTTTAGCCATTCTGATGGGTGTAAGATGGAATCTCAGAGTTGTTTTGATTTGCATTTCTCTGATGACTAGAGATGTTGAGCATTTCTTTAAGTGTTTCTCAGCCATTTGATATTCCTCTGTTGAGAATTCTCTGTTTAATTCTGAGCCCCATTTCTCAATTGGGTTATTTGGTTTGGTGGGACAGAGGTAATTCTTTAACTACACGATTCCACGTCATGACAATAGCTGATAGAATAAATATACTTAGAAAGCTTCAGTTTAGCTTAGTGTGCCTATAAATTTTGGGATTATTCTTTTATATCTGTTCCATTTTATTGATTGTACTAAAGTAAGTGCATGATATTAGATGACTGATAAAAATTAATTAATCAAGTAATTAATCATTAATCAAAAGAAATATCTATGTTTGGTGAAATAGTATGGCTTTATATTGGTTTCTAAATCTATTAAGTGTTTGAAGATATAAATTTTAGACAAAGATAAAATTATAACTCATATAGATTAAATAATGATTATATGCTGAGGCGTTTTGTTTCTCAAGTGAAATGAAGAAACCAAGCAGATGCTGGGACTAGCTTAAAGTAAAGGTCAGCAGAGCTAGGTCTGTTTGTTTGTTGTGTGTGTGTGTGTGTGTGTGTGTGTGTGTGTGTGTGATGCAAAGCAACTTGAGAATAGATATAAATGGAGGCAAGTTGAGTTTCTCATAACTGGACGAAATCAATTAAGATTTACATGACTCAAAGACAGGGCTGTTAGACCCATCTACTTCCATTGAAACTGAGATCTTTTCCTATTATATCAGTCACAAGTAAAGTAGACAAAATGAAGACAGTGGATGTCATCTGAAGGAGTATAATCATAGTAATAGACAGTAACTTTATAAATAAGGTGAAGCCGGGTGTGATGGCGCACGCCTTTAATCCCAGCACTTGGGAGGCAGAGGCAAGTGGATCTCTGTGAGTTCAAGGCCAGCCTGGTCTACAAAACAAGTCCAGGACAGACAAGGGTACACAGAGAAACCCTGTCTTGAACCACTCCGCCAACAAATAAATAAGGTGAAATTTTCTTTAACATTTTAGAAAGATATTTAACATTGTCATTATTTTTCTGCAAAATTACACCATTATCTTTTATAAAAACAAATTTCTTCAAAATTGAGATTATTCTAAGCCAACTAGTTTTAATTTTAAATTCATTTTTTGATAAGTTTTATTTGTAGTTTTGTGTTAGTCTCAGATTTGCAATCATGGCATTATTCTAAATTCTTGAAGTAGCTCTTTAAAATAGTAAAAAAAAAAATTAAATAAGGCTTCTCTGTTGGTTGGATGGCCTCTTGGTTGTTGGAATTGTCCCACTCTGGTGAAGTGACACTCTTCTAATTTTGTGACTTTGGGGAGCTAGCAGGAAATGGAATACTGCTTAGCATATGTCCAGGACAAGATTTAGAGGTGATAGTATATATACTTAGAAATAACTTTAAGACTATAACGTAGTTCTGAGGTACATTTGTTAACTTTAAAACACATTTTAAAAATTCTTTAATTTGTTGTTGTTGTTGTGTTAGGTGGAATAATTAGTGATGGACAAGGTTTGGGAAGAATAACTTAATTTTGCACTTTGGGAAAAGGAGTGCATAACCAGTATTCTTGAATTTTCATGTTTATTTAATTTTAACCAGTCATTCAGGAAGCTTTCCTGCAATTATTCCTTTTAGCTGAAATTTTTGAACATGGAAGCATAAAGTTGGTAGATACTTTCTTAAAATAGACTACAGCTGCTTAGACTCAATAAGATTTATTTAAAGATTTTTTTAAAGTTGTCTCATTGACATCTTTTCCTCCTTTTCTGTAGCTCACACAACTCAGTTTACCCAACCAGGCTGGTATTACCTGAAGACAGTTGGCCATCTGGAGAAAGGAGGGAGCTACGTAGCTCTGACTGATGGCTTAGGGAACTTCACCATCATCGTTGAAACTATGGTAATTGTCTGTCGTTGATGTTTAACTGGTGGACAGCTCAGACTTCACCAGAAGCTTTGCCTTCAGAGAAAAGGGCACTGTGCTCTTCTGGGCACAGGAGGGCACCTTTCCAAGAGTCCTATGACTGGCTGCTGGGAGGAAAGGTGGGAGAAGGGACTAGCTTGCTCCTTCTGTTCCTAAGACAACTGCTTCCTCCTCCTCCTCCTCTTCTTTCTTTTTTAAAAAAAAGCTATATGGGATAATTGGCCTTGACCCTCATTATGGCTTTTATGACTGCAGTTCACACTCTGATGGAGGGTTTCCTGGGAACATGTGCTGTTTACTTTCGGTGTGTGCCTAGGAGTGTGCCTGACAAATTAAACAGGACTAACAGGGTGAAGGGCTGCCAATTACCTGTATCATTCCTCCTCGTTGCCAGCCATTCATAAGGCTTCTAGTATCACCATGCAGTCTGCAGCAGTTATCACCCATCTCTTTGCTTTATAGCCATTCTCAAAGGCATGAGGTGGTGTCATCATAGTCTGATTTCCCTTTTCCTAGGGACTAATGATGCTGATTATATTTTCATATACATTTTGGCTGTATGTATGTCCTCACTGGAGAAATAGTCCTCACTGGCTATTAAATCTACACTGCCTGTTTAAGTTAGAAGTATTTATATTCTTCTTCTTGAATTGCAAGAGTTCTTCATGTAATCTATCTAAAAGCCGCTCAGAAGACAGGTGGCTTTTGTAAATGTGCTCCCATCCTTACAGTGTACTTAGTCAGGCTGAGCTTAGGTTCAAAGCTCTGCTGTCTCAGCTTCCAAACGCTGCAGCCACTAGGCACTACCTCTCTCTCTCTCTTTTTAATTGCATTCTTTGAGGTAAAATTTGTGTGAAAAGAATTGGGTTTCTTTTTTATTTTGTGTACATTTAGTATCAGATATAGGAAACCATTTAGTTATCCAAAATTGTGACAATTTGAGGTTTACAAAGATTTTTTTTTTTTTTTTTTTTTTTTTTTTTGGTAATATTGCTGCTGTTTAAAGTTTTTTTTTTTTTCCAGTTTGAGATCAGAACTTTTATTGTGAAAAGATAATATGAACATGTGAGTTTAGGCTTTTAGATGTACACTGAAAGTACAACAACAAAGATGTCCTAGTGCAAAGATTTTGGGTCTATTCAACAAATGCGGAAATTTTTGGGTTATTTTCTGCCTCCTAATCTACATATTTCTATGTGTTTCAAGTAATAATGACCGTACATACACAGCAAACGAAAACCTCTGCACCAGTAGCTTGTTGTCTGTCTTTCTTTCTTTTTTTCTTTCTTTAACATTTTTGTATTTTGTATTTGTATTTTTGGGTCTGGGTTACCTCACTCAGTATGACTTTTTAATTAATTTTTTATTTTTTACATATACATTTATATTATTACACATATATACAATAAGCTACCTATAGCAAGAAGAACCATGAAACAATTAAGAATTATACAAATGTTACATTCATAGTGTTTTGGCCATTTGTATTTGGCAGCCTTGAAGAAAACATCTTTCCTATCTTGTTGCATCTCAAATTTTGAATGTAAATCAGTATCTACCATACCTCATTATTATCAACTTAAAACATCTATCTAGACCTAAAACATCTTAACTCCTAAACAACTAAGCTTGATTATAAAACTAAACTATCTGGTCTTCAACCCCATCAGAGACTTGAGAAGGGATAAATTTAATTATGTGAGTATACAAGGGGTCCAGGATAGCAGCTACCCAAAAGAGAAGATGACAGAGACAGGTTGCTGCCTGAACAGTCATCCACAACTCTTTATAACGTTGGAGCCTCATCTTCAGCCTTCTGGCCCAATATATCTGGCAGACATATTTGTGAGGCAGGAACTACTGAGGACTTGTTTACCCTGTCTTGGCAGAGTTTGGATGTTGCCTCTGCCTGCATCCAAGCTTGCCCCTTTTTTAGGCAGAATTCTGTCTGTGGTAAAAATGAGGACATTTTGCCCAGTGGCTTGTTTGCCACATTTGAAGCCATCTCTATGAGGAGGTTCTTTGATGCTCACTATCTTCTTTGAGGTAGGCTGGGTGTTGCCAGGAGTTAACTGTCTTATTGTCAGTCAATCTTTAAAATAATACAAATATTTTTAAATGCCATATTTTGTATGTCTCTGAGGTTTTTGAAGGCCTTATCTAACTATTTTACCATATCTTTCTGTAGAATCATATCCATCTGTTGCACCTAAGATGTATATTCTTGTGATAAAAGTAGACTAGTAATCGAATGACCATGATTTGACCAACTAACAATTAACTTGTATAATTTATTTATCCTAAGCAGTCTGCCATAGCACTTTCAAAATATTAGAAGTAAGCCTTTGGATTATAATTGAGTTATATGGGCACAATACTGCATATTAGAGTAGAAATAGATAAAATGTGTGTGAAGAATAATCTTAAATTTGAATCCTATACCACTGCATCTAAAATTAAACTTATTTTGCATCTATATACAAAATTCTATACCCGTGAATTAAAAATAACCTTGTGAGTAACAAGGCATTAAGTTGAGTAGATTCACTCATCTGTTTTTTGTTCTATCTTCCCTATGTATTTCTATATTCCCCCTTCTTTCTTTTCAACCCCTATCTCCAAACCTAAGAATGGAAGATAAAGGAAAAGAGAGACATCCCTGAGTCCAACTTTGTTTTCTCTCTAAATAAGACCAATAACTTATAACCAACTCCCATTGAAAATAACGCTCTATAGTCCAAGAAAAGCAACCAAAATCCTACCCAATCCCCCTTAGAGGAAATGGGGTGGTGTTCTCTTAAGGTTTCTTCTGGTTGATTTGGGATGAATACCTTTGTAGGAGCCCAAATAAAATTGAGGAAATGGTTAAACAAGCTAGGAATAGCATTTGTGGTCCAGTTTCTAAATGTTGAGAAATTACAGGCTGAATTAGAGTGCAGTGTGGGACAGTCTGAAATGCTGGACCAATTGGGATTGGAAGCTTTCTTCGAAGGTGTCCTGGGAGCTGCCTTGTTCTGACGAGGAACAGCAACTGAAGCACTTGGTGCTGGAACACAAAGGATACATGATGCCAATGTCTACCATGCTGAGAGGAATGAATCCTGTCAGGTCTGATCCAATGTCAGTGTCCGGTTCTTTTGTTCTGAAAACATGTAATTTTTCACAAGCATTATACAGTCCTAAAGTTATGAATGTATGAGCTGTGCAGGATGCACAGGACAATTAAGGATGGTTCTCTGCTCTTTGTATGAGCAGAAAAAAAGACATCTGTAAATCTTCATTTGTGCCATATGAAGACTCGCATCTAATAATAATTCATAGGTGCTCTGTAGCCAACAAGAATCATTGTCTATGCCTAGATATTAACGTCTCAGCCAGTCTCAGAGCTCTTTCCATATAGTGGGATTAGCAATATAAGTTACCTGCTTATTCTGCAGTTTAAATTCTTCACATCCCAATTGTATCCCCCTCCCCTCTCCCCTCCCTCAACTCCTCTCCCTCCCTCCCCTAGTCCTCAGAAAGGGAAGCCCTCCTCCCCTAACAGCTGAACTCAGCCTATCAAGTCTCATCTGTACTACCTGTAACCTCTTCCTTTGTGGCCTGGCAAGGCCGCCCTGCCAAGGGGAAGTGATCAAAGTTCTGTGGCCAGAGTCCATGTCTGAAGTAGTCCCTACTCTCCACGATTCATCTCTTACATGTAGGTTTCTGATTCTGTTATTTCTTGAGGTACTTGGTATCTGTTAGTATATTTTTCCACATCTTTGCTTTCAGCCTGTTATTTTATTTTATGTAAAGCGTGTCCCCTTTCAATAGCACATGATTGGATTGCTTTCCTTAATCTTGTCTGGTGTTTTGGTTGGATTGTTAGTGAGCATTAGTGTCATTATGGTTTGGTTTAATTTTTCCTGTGGTTTTTTGTTTTCCACAATTCGTGATTTTGTTTCTATTTGGTGTTCCTCCTCTGTCATCTTGTTTTAAGTTGAGTGGGTGTTTTCTGATGCTGTTTTCTGTTCCTTTAATGATCTGCACAGCACACTTTGAAGAGTTGTGTCTCAGCAATGGTTTCAGAATTTACTACATGAACCTTCCAGGATCACTTCAGATTTAAACTGGATCCCAAGGCAGTGCAGGAATGCTGTTCTTATGCCATCCCGTTCCCTTTAAGCTTTTATATTTTCCCATTTAATTGTGCATGCTACACTCCAACAGAAAGATAACAGGATGCTGTGAAATTATTACTTTATATGTAAGTTTTTAATGCCAAGAGAAGAAAAGAGAACAGTACATATTTATATCATCTGTTACATTTATTTTATTTATGGATATGGTTCTTTGAATCTGTTTCTATGTATTTAAGTTACCATTGGGGCGATGTCTTTATTATAAGCTTTGACCAGGCATACACAGTATACGTTCACTAAAGTTATGCTGGCAGTTTATTTTTTATAATCTGAAATAAGTTCATATTTGTTATAGATGTTTGCCATTCATGTTGCTTTTCAGGCATTGGTTACTCAGTGTTTCCCTCACAAACTAGCTTGTATGTTATTTGGGTCACTTACATGACTTTTTCCCCATAGAGTCGTAAACATTCTAAGTGTATACGGCCATACCTACCGTATTACAATGTCTCACACCAGCTGGCCACCTTCACTCTAAAGGGATCTTTGGTAAGTACATGTGTTTAAATTTTATTTTGATTTCAAAATTTATGTTAGGGTTGGAGAGATAGCTCAATGGTTAAGAATGCTTGTTGCTTTTCCCAAAAATTGGAACTGGGTTTTCTGCAGCCTTGTCAAGAAGCTCACAGCTAAATATAGCTCTAGCTACAGAGGATCTAATGCCCTCTTCTGGCCTCCAAAGGTCACACAAATAATAAATGAAATAAATCTTTAAAAATGTATGAAAATTTTGTGTTCTATTACAGGCCCTCAATTCTTAAGTGAAGTCATGAATTATAGAATTACTAAGAATTTGCATATGAATGGACACCTGCCGCTGTGGTGCCTTGTATTTCCTGACTTTTTAAAAAAGATAGTCTTTCTTAATGTAGGCAGGCCTCATTAAATAGTGGAGGATGACCAGGAACTTCTGGGCATCCCAATTTTCCTTTCTGAGTGCTGAGATTGCAGGCATGTGCCAGCCAGCACACCTGCTTCAGGTAGTGCTGGGTAAGTTACCCAGGGTCCCTTGCATGCTAGGCAAGCCCTCTACCAACTGAGGCCTCTTCTGACTTCCATAATGAAATAAGACAGAAGCTAATAGCTGATAAATATCTTTAGTCGTCTTAGCACCAGTCGTATGGTCTAAGGAATCCCCCCTCCCTTTTTGGTTGTTTTTTTGTCCCCTAGCCCCACCCTCAGATGATGGGTTTCTCTGTGTAGCCTTGGCTGTCCTGGAGTTCATTTTGTAGACCAGACTGGCCTTGAACTCACAGATTAAAGGAATGAAAGGCATGTACCACCACTGCCTGGTGAGGAATTTTCAAGCACTAAAGTTTAGAGTATTCTATACTGATAGACAAACAAACAAACAAAATAAAGCCAAATCAAATGAAAATACCCCAAAACCACCATTTTTTATTAAAATCTCTTATTAGATTTGATTTGGAAGAAGCCAGTGTGCTTTCTTATTAGTAATGTCATAGAATTAGTTTTAATGCCAGAGAATTATTTAGGAGAGCAGCAGGGCTGGGAGGGAGATAAGAGAGGTTATGGGGCCTGGGGTGGGGTAGGTGGAGGTAGAGGAGGGGAAAACAACAAGAATGCATTATATACACGCATAAATGGTTGGTTAAGAAAACAAAATTTATTAATAAAAATAGACAAAGCATCTAATAATTGTAAGCAGAAAAGCAGCGTAGTTTTTTCTAACATCTAGCAAAGGGATATGTGCTCACAAAGCACAGAATGAAATAGTTGTGTTCTGTATTTGATTAAACATCTGACTCTAGTAAGCTGGAAAGAGGCACCAATGGAGGCTTTTTGCTATTTAACAGTTGTCGCCAAAATCAAGCCAAAAACTATATTTTCTTAAATTGCAAGCTCATGTTATCCACTTATTTATCTAAAGTACGTGACAAAGACATCCAGATAAACTCAGATTCTAAGACCACCCAAGTACATATGGAAGCTAACACTCAGAAGCCAATTGAAATCTTTTTTCCCACAAATTGTTAAAAACCATGAGGATCTCTTACTTTTCATGTGATTCATCTGTGAACATGGAGATTCATCTCCTTTCATATTCTTTTGAAAGATCTCTCTCTCTCTCTCTCTCTCTCTCTCTCTCTATATATATATATATATATATATATATACAATATTATCATTTCAGTGTGATACTTATGTATTTACTGACTTAAGTGAAACAATTATGATTATAATATATATATTATAATATATATAATATATATATAATTGATAATAAAGTAAGAAAAATAATTTAAGATCTTTTTAGAACATCAATTCATATACGATCATCAGTTTTTGGTTATTATCTATCATCAGATCAATATTCACTTTGCCTTTTTGCACTTATTACATCCTTTGAAGAAAACAAATTAGAACATAATAACTACCTTTGAACAAGTTCAGTTTTATATGATGACAGGAACATACAAGAAGGCAGAAGAGAGATTCTATAATAATAAATAAAGACATTTTAAAGCAAACAGTTAAATGTTTAACAGTGTTCTTAGGTAGGGAGAATGAGTGTTTTGAAGCCAAGGCACTCAGATCTGTTTTTAACATTTGCCAGGTGCAGATGCAATGAGCTAGAAGAGTAGAGACTTATTGTCTGCAGTGGTTCCTCGGTAAAGGGAGGCTGGCAGGTCTCCTCAGGAGTGCTGTACATGTCAGAGAGCAAAGCACATTAGAAACAGGCTCATCCCTAAGCATACTGAGTTATGGCAGGGGCTTAGTAAGGAAACGTAGTAGACACAATCTGGGCCTACCTTGTGTAAGGTCACGGAACACGTGTTCAGAAGAAGAGGATGACAGGAACACTTCTGAGCATGCCCAGTTCAGTAGCATAATGGTCAAGCTGCTTAGCAAGTCAGTGTCCCCAGGGCTGTGTTGGTTTTCCTCCAGTTTCTCTGAAGTGTCTTAGCTGAAATAAAACAGAAAGAGACCAGTCTGGAAGTGCGTTAATTCAGGTGCTTGTTGCTGGTGGTGCCTGATTTGCTTAGCCATTAGTGTTCATAGGAAATGAAAGATTTGCTTGAATATTGTCTTTTGTTTTCAAAAGTGTTACTGTTTAAACCTAGCAACAGTTCTGTCAGCAACTGGAAACAGTGGCCATTGCTCTCTCTTTGAGGTATTCATTACAGGATATGAAGAATCAAGCATTCTTTCTTGTGTTTCCTCCCCAGAAAGAAATACAAGAGCTACAGGTGTGGCATACCAAGCTTGGAAGACCTGTGGAGAGACTTCATTTTAAACAACTGGATTCTCTATGGGTAGTCTTAAATTTGGTTCCTATATTTGGGGCATTAGAACAGTGAAATGGAGCAAATTTGATTAATGAATTATAATGAAGTTGACCTTCTGGTTATAGGACAATGGAGATAAAAATTTCCCCATATTTTTCTTAAACAGAAGTTCTGATTCAGGCGCGAGAAATGTGTATCCTCATAGCTGTGCTCTCTTCCTAAATGCTAGTTTATGTTGGTAAATGCGCCACTATGGCCTGGCTGCCCAAGTAAGAGATGCATGTTTCATCTGTGATTGCCCTCCTCTGTCCCGGTCTGTGTATTTCTCTTACTCATTATTGTCCCTGTTGCTTCTTTCTGTTCATTCTTCGCTATGCCTCATTATTCAGAAAGTGCCCCTGGTTTCAACAGACTCCGGTCTGTGTCTCAGGGCCAACCAACATTGCCACTAGAGTGGAGTGCTGAAGAAGCAGTTTTCCCCATCAGTTCATGTCCCCCGCCCCGCCCCCCATGACCCTCACTCTCCTGTCACGTGACTGTCACTATCTTCTCATGAGGTAGAAGACAGATTTCCTTTCCAAATGCAGATCTCAGTAGCTGACCTCTCTTACAGAGTAAATGTCCCAAACAGTTTCCTTTACATTTGTGAAGACATGTAGGCTGAAGCAGCAGCTTCTTTAAAGCCTTGCTCACCTGGCCCAGTGCAAGACTATGTGTGGATCTCGTTAAACACACCCCACCACTTTTGGCTGCCTTGAGATTGGGGCTCTGCCTTATTTTGCTTTTATCCCAGAGGCATATGGTGCTTGCTACTTGGTGATTCCTCAGCAAAGATTGAAAGGATAAACTGGCCCCAGAAAATGCTTTATATCATCTAATTGGCTTAGTCTGCTGCATTTTAATAATTATTAATGTTATAATTAGCTAGTCAATATCAAAGGTCAAATACTCATTAGAACACTCTCTACTCGCATAATAATTTGCTAGAAATAAAGTAATGAAATTGATCTCCGCCATGGGAATATCATTTGGAGTTCATCCTGAGCCAGAATGTGGCATCAGGTATTCATGGTTCTGTATCTGTTTACCCTTAAAGCAATTATACAGGGCCAAACCCTTTAATACAGTATAGACAAAATGCTTGCTAAAGTTTCAAAGACGAGTTCAAGCTCAGTGCCCACGTTAGTTCTGTAAGGATTCTGATGTCTCCAGAGGGCTCTGCTTCTACAGGACTGTGCTCTAGAGAGTGCTTCCCCTGCCAGGCGAGCCGAACTCAGCATCCCTCTCAGGTGTGCATTTTTAGCCTCAAGAGTGAGACAAAAACCTTAGATCATAACTGTGATGCAAATCTAACCTACTAATTGAAATGTAGCTGAACATATAATGAACAGAGTTTAATTTTCATTTCTCAATTGTAAAATGTTTCTTGTGCTTAAGTTGGGTTGCCTGTGAGGTGTTGTGGGTTCTGTTCTACTAGTAAAGCTCTGAAAGAGGCAAGCAGGCCTCTGACTTCGCTAATTGAGTGTGTACAAGCTTTAAAGAGTGTACAGTGTAACGGAAGAGTGGGCTGACAGACGCAGACTCAGCCATCTCGTTCCTTCCCCCGTAACAAGGACTGTCCAAGCTTGTTTCTTTCAGAGCTGATTTCTCCCTATCACCTGGCCTTGAACGTGGGGCTGTCTTCTTTTCCAGCTCCTTGACAGCAGTGGCAACTTCACACTGGAACTGCAGGAGGACGAGATATTCACACTCACCACTCTCACCACAGGTCGCAAAGGCAGCTATCCTGCTCCTCCCAAGTCGAAGCCCTTCCCAACCATCTATAAGGATGATTTCAATGTTGGTACGCAGTCCCAGCCAGGGTCCCCGACATCCACCATCTGTAGATGGAGGGCAGAGTTTCTTCTTCTCAGACTGGGTGAACGATAGTGCTTTTGTGTGATGTCAGAAGTCCACTCTTTGGCCCTCAGAGCAGGCACTGGTTCTCAGCCTTCCCAAGGCTGCAGCCCTTGAATACAGTGTTCCTCAGGTTGTGCAGAACCGTGATATCTGATGCCACATTCTGGCTCAGGATTAACTTCAAGTAATTACCCCAAACATAAAATTATTTACGTTGCTACTTCCTAACTGTAGTTTTGATACTGTTATGAATCATCACATAAATACTGATATGCAGGATATCTGATGTGTGACCCTTGTGAAAGGTTTGTTTAACTGTTGCCCCCAAGAGGTCACGATCCATGGGTTGAGAACTGATGCCTTAGAGTTTTATTTGGTTAAAAGATAACTAATGTTTTTAGTTCTTTGAGATGACTTTTTAGTTTTCAGTTCCAGAAGGAAAAATGTAGAAGTCATTGTGAGAATGAAAGTTGTAATTCTAAGTTATTCTGGGTAAAACTTAAGGTGCCTCCTTGGCTGTCACTGGTATTTTCTTCCGCACGGAGCTAAACCACGTTCTGTTTCTATCTCAGCGCCAGGGGATGGAATACCTAAGTGCAGTTACACTCTAGTTAGGGCTTCAGATCCCTGGCTGCTGGAGGTTTTCCTTGAGTCCTCCGTCCTCAATGGGAGATTCTGTAAAGTGATTAGAGGAGCCTTGGTGGATGGGCCATTGGGGAAAGCATTTGAAAACAGAAGGCATGCTCCTTGTGTTTGTAACTCCAGAGGACCCAGCAAGCAACAGCATTTGCTTCCTAAGTGTTTGAGGATTGAAGATTTCAAAGATAAGTCAGGGAACTCTATAATCTGCTCCCCAAATTGACAGCTGAAGGAAAAGCAACAGGGAAAGGATTAGCATTGCCAGAGTGAGGTACCCATACCCTCCTGCAGGGGGCAGCACTGCTTGTTCTACCAAACATGGAGACTCCTGCCTCTGTCACTCATTGCTGGGTCTCACACTCCTGGGGCAGGATACCACGACCTTTCAGCTGATTGCCACAGAAAGGCCTTCGGCTCTGCTACAGACATCTGGTCAATTGTTTGGATGAATGTGTGTGTATATATACATACCCACATACATACATATGTGTATATGTATGTATATATGTATACAAATATATATAGGACATATGTAATTGTGGTACATATCCAAATATCACACACACACACACACACACACACACACACACACACACACACCTTTTGATCAAAACCTTAATTGGTTATAAGTATTATTTGTTTTAAAAATTATTCAAAAATAACTATTTAAAGTATTAAATGCAATTTTTAATTATTAAATTAATAATTATAAACAATTATTCAAAGTGTTTCACAGTGTACCACAGATGTCAGAAAAGAGAGATGTGGTAAGGGACTGATAATCAGCCACTGAGATACTAAGTGGAGGATTTGTTGTGTCCTGAACAGATTACCCATTTTTTAGTGAAGCTCCAAATTTTGCTGATCAGACCGGAGTATTTGAGTACTTCAAGAATAGCGAAGACCCCGGACAGCATCGTTTCACACTGCGCCAAGTTCTCAATCAACGACCTATTACCTGGGCTGCCGATGCTTCCAGCACAATCAGCGTTATAGGCGATTACCACTGGTGTGTGAGAGAGATGCCCTCAGCATGTAGCCTTGGGATTCTGGGTGCAGAAGTCCCAATAGTCCTTCTTGTGTCCAGAACCTAAAAGGCGGGTCATAATTGTGTATGCATGACCCCAAAGAGCAGATTTTCATGTCCTCTCTTCAGATTATTCCAGCTTGATAATAACTGTGCTCAGAGAAACGTAGGTTTAATAGGAGAATTGAGAATTTCTGGACTCCATTTATTTGTAGGCCTCGTGATTTGAATGGTTTTAGTTTTACCAGCCTCGATGTGTTGAGCTGCAGTCGCCACCTGCTGGAGAAACAGTAGAATTGCCCTGCCGTAGACTTTGTATTGCTAAGGCTAAGCAGTTCAGCCCTTTCTTCATTCAGATGGTAAACATTACATGTTCTAAATATTTTTTTTCCAGTTAAAACACAGTTGGAAAATCAAAATTTACCTTAGACTTTAACTTAGTTGTGTGATTTTAGAGTGCCTACTTACCATTTTTCCCGCTTTAGGTTTTATTTTTGGTTTTTCTCATGACTAATTTCACTGTGGACACATACATATACCTATAATCTCCCTCCCTTCCTCCCTTACCCCCATTTGTCCCCCCAAGACAGCTTATCTGAAGGCTGGAAATTAGAGAAGAGAGCCTTGAGTTGCTCATCTGTAGAACAGTACAGAAAGTCTGTCTTCCCTTGGTATATCCCCAGTCTTGGTTGTAAATCCCGACTCTAGTCCCGAGATCTGACTTCAGTCTTGAGAAAACTTTAGGCATGCACCTCCTGGCACCCTTCCCGACATGGAAGCATGCAGTGTCACCAAAGCACAGTGACACTTGCACCCTATGCATTTGGTGGCTTCTCTTCTTACACAAAAGAAGTAACTCTCGTGCCTCTGAGGTTGATGCTTGACATGGTCTCTCTGATTGTGACAGTGGAGTTTGTGTTTGGGAAAACACATTTATATTAATGATTTTGTAGGTGGGTTTGGGTTTATGTGTCCAAGGCATGGACCACTTTATCTTGGCCATCTGTTGGGACACTAGCCACCACAGGACATAAAACTTTTCAGTGTCATCCCTGTCTCTGTGTCCCTGAACACTCTGGTAGCCTTTCATTAAATTCAAACTCTCTTATTTCTCAATGAAATGCCAGGAAACCGAGGCCCCTTAACTGGCGTAGAGAGATGAGACATAGCACCAGCTGAAGATTAACAAGAGCACCAGTCATGGAGATAGTTTGTCTTGGCCGTGACCTGTTGCAAAGGGTAAAGAGATGAGAGAGTGGGGCCAGGGCAAGAGAGTACACTGTGGAAGTCAAGGAGCTAGGGATTGGCAGTCAGCATGTTTTGTTAGGGAGCTAAGGATTGGCAGTCAGCATGTTAGGGAGCTAGGGATTGGCAGTCAGCATATTAGAGCTAGGGATTGGCAGTCAGCATGTTAGGGGCTCTTCAACTCTAAGCTGCATTCCCAGCATGCTCTTCTGCTCACGAACACCCAGAGATCCCCCTGCACCAGAGCCGCCCCACACTTTTATGCCTGATTTCCATGCAATTTGGATCCTTATTTTATCCTCCAACATTATGTCTTCTATTTGAAGTAGCAAGGCTTGTTCAGAAAGCCACACAGATGCCATGCCTGCTGCTGTGGGGAGTGGAGCGAGTGAGAACTGGGTAGCCGAAGACACTTCCACAAACGTTCAGGACCACTGAGGGCAGATGCATCGCTCTCAACTTGTAGGCTGAGAAACTAAGGTTTTGAAATTACCATTCACCTAAGTGACAGAACCAGGACTAGAACCTGGAAGCCCTGCTTTAATGGCCAGGCTTCTTCCTAAGACTAAGACAAGGAAGATGAGCTGTGTGCAGCGCTGTGTTAGTACAGCCCTAGACCGTGATGAGAGCCAGGGTAGTCACTGCGCATGAAGGGCCAGGCCTTGCTGAAGCAATACATAAGAAGTTCTGTCTCCTTCATAAGGTTTGGTTATGATCCGGAGATTACTACAAAATAACCTCTCCTGGCACACAGCTTAATTCTCCATTGCTTTAATCAAAAATTTAAAACGGTGTGGCAGGTTTTTCTTCTGTTAGCGTAACAGATACTATGGATGTGAAAGAATAAAGCATATTTTATATTCTTCATTATTTTCAAACTGTTCAGCACATTCTAATGCAAGAACCATTTGTTCTGGAATGTGATACAGGAAAAAAAAAAAGAAAAAATTCATTTTCTCTCATTCTTAATCATAATAGGTTTATGGCACTGACAGTGTATATTTCACTTTTAAACCTGTGATGAATTCAGAAGTGGGTAGATGTGAGTAGCCATGCTAGTTCTTAGTTGCTTTGTGCTTGTCAGAGTTGATACAGAAACTTCCTGGTGTCAGGGCATGTATGGAAGAAGATGAGGCTTGATTGACTTAGGTCAGTCCTGTAAAGCATCCCAGAGAATTAAATGTGGATGTTTCTGAGTGTGAGCCTATAATAAGTGCTCCTTAGATGCACACACACACACACACACACACACACACACACACACACACACATCCTGAGTATGAGCCTATAATAAGTGCTCCTTAGATACACACACACACACACACACACACACACACACACACACACATCCTGAGTATGAGCCTATAATAAGTGCTCCTTAGATACACACACACACACACACACACACACACACACACACACACCATTCTCTCTCTCACTTTCCCCTCCTATGTGTGGTAAAGTTCAGCTGTGCACAGTTTACTTAAGAAGAAACTTTGAGGAATGTAAAGGACACGTAGCTCTAGATCCAATATCCTCCCTACCTCACATCCAAAACAAACTTCTTGTTGTCCTTAGTCTTACTTTAGATAAATTTCAGGATTTATTGCTTGACCACATGCACATTTTCCTTCCTATTTGCTGTTGAATATTGAGTATGAACTGGGTTGTTTTCAGGGGTGATAGTTTAGAGTGATAGTATTGTCTCAGAAGGGAAGTGCTGACCCTGGTAACATGTTTAAAAGGAGAGCAGCCTGGAGCAGGGCTTATTGGAAAGGCTCTGATGCTCTCGCTTGGTAGAATCATTCCCAACCTTTGGTACACTCCCCTGGACTAGTGAGCCTATAAACAGTGCTTTACTGCATCTGTAAAGGGATCGGGCAGACAGCCTATGCAGTGTAAAGTGCTTCTCAAAATGAGATTTATAGACCAGCATCATCGTAGCATTCGGGAAGGGAACATTCAAGGGCGCACCTCAGACTTAATGAATTAGGCAACTCGAAATGGTACCATTGGGCTGAGTTAACAAGCCCCTCCATCATATTTCAGTAGTCCTGCTGCAGAATCAACAGAAAAAAAAACTATCTTCACAGTTTTTGATGTTATTTTTTATGCATATAGGTGTTTCACCTTCATTTATGTCTATGCGCTGTGCGTGTGTAAACCTGGAAGCATCCAGAGAAGGCCTCAGATCTCCTGAAACTGGAGTTACAGGCAATTATGAGCCACTGTGGGAGTGCTGGGAATTGGACCGGGGTCATCTGGAAAGACAGTCAGTGCTCATAACCACTGAGCCTTGACTCCAGCCCCCAAATTGATTATCATATTAGAGACAGAATTTAGTTAGCTCTTCACTCAGGAGTTTTAAAATCTTCATAGGTGTAAATGTACACCCTAGCCGCAAGTAGCTTAAGTTCTGCAAACATCTCTGCATGAACTGCGTGCTTCCCTGGTGATGGAAGTATAAATAAACCTTTCTGTTCAGAGTCACTGAAAACCGCCTTTATGCACTGTAGAAATGTCTCCTTTTAATATCACACTTGTAGGATGGCAAGGTGTTTTAGTATAGCCAGAAAAGAAACATGCTGTTACGGTCCTTAAACCTTGTAAATATTGTCCAAAAACCCAATAAAAGAATCAACAAAGTTGATTAATTTAAGCTTGTAGAGCTCAAAGCAGCCATCAGTGACAATTCTTGAAACCTATTCTTCCTCCAAGCTTAAGATGAGGCAAGTCACTCAACTGGAGAGTGGGGGTGTTTGCTGGAGTGTCATGTTAGCGCTGGGTTATAGCATAACTGAGGAGAGTAATGGACTCTCTCGCTCTGCAGGACCAACATGACTGTGCAATGCGATGTTTACATAGAGACTCCTCAGAGAGGAGGCGTATTCATTGCTGGAAGAGTGAACAAAGGTGGCATCGTAATTAGAACTGCTACAGGAGTTTTCTTCTGGATTTTTGCAAGTGGATCTTACAGAGTTACAGCTGACCTGGGTAAATGACATGTTTTAACGGCTCATAACTTACGTTGAGCCTGTCGGAAAGTGTCTGTGTCTAGTGGGAAGACCTTCAACATGGGCTGGCTGGCAAGTGCTAGCAATGTGAAATTATAGCTATTTAATTTGTAAGGAGAAGGGCAGCTCAGTACATGAGGAGATGGCAGTGGAAAGGCCTCGTAGGGCTTCAGGGTGTGCAGTGCTGTGAGGGTAAGTCTGTGAAGACCTGGGTGAAGTAGCGATGGGAGGAAAAGTGCTCAGAGGAGACACTCTACAGACTAAAAACACTGGTGTTTATGAAAGTCAAGGGACAGGTTGAGCCTATTAAGATGGACAACTCCTATTTCCTAATATACGTAATTCTTGTAGAGTTTGCCTTTCCTCACTGGCATCTGTCTCAGTAGCACTGGCCTAGATGCTGTTGGTATTGGTTTACACCTCGCTCACACTGCTGTAGGGACACGAGTCTTTTGACTCACCTCCTGCACGGGTGACAAAAAAGAAAGAAAAAGAAAAATCTGATTTCTTTATATTTGCTGTTCTTTGCCCCAGCTCTGTCAGCAAAATAGTAGAAAGGTGACATGTGGTAAGGATTTCATCGTAGTGTGGCCCAGCAAGGAGGTACATCACTGAGTTTTTGATCCAAAACAGAGCCAGAGATGTCTTATAAACTGCTCTAATCAGATGTAAGTGTCCATGGCTTAGATGCTGATACATGAGATTATAGTTAAAATTTGTCTCATTCGTTTTGCTATGAGTACATGCATGTTTTGTGGTGTAGAATAGAATCTTAATACATGCCCGTGGCGTGTGTAGCTGAATCAGGGCTTTCCCTTTAAAGTCAGTTGTAGATCTGGAAATGAAGGGACAATGCTTCATTAAGGTAGACTTATCTACATACGGGTATCATTTGCTAACCACCCTGAGTTGTATGATGCTGGGACTGAAGTTTGAAAAGTAGGCCAATTGAGATATTGTTTTTGTGTTACAGGTGGGTGGATCACATATACTTCAGGCCAGGCTGACATCACAGCAAAACGATGGTATACCCTCACCTTAAGCATTAAGGTGAGTATTGCTGATGAGAAAGAATGGGGATAAAATGTTTGTGTAACTTTCTAGAATTTTCTGTTATAAAACAAATGGAAAGATATGATAAGCGATGAAAGGAGCGAGCCTGCTCTGGAATCACTAAAGCATCCACCACATAGGATGAAGGTGCAGTCAGAGTTACTCTCATGAGAACCAGTAGTTGATTTTTTAACCAGTGGTTTCTTTTTTAACTTTGTTTTTTGTCTTTTAAATTAAGGAGCAATTGGTTAAGTTGCATCTCTCAGTGTTCTTGAGTATAAATAGAACTTACAGGAGTATGCGAAGTCGTAGAAGCTTGCTTCTAATAGTTTAGAATCATGTTGATTTAACCTTAGGTGCAATTCTCTACAGTTTTCTTATTAGAGAAGATGCTAGAGTAATCACAGGGTAGGTGAAATCTGAACATCAGCATCAGCATCCTTGATTGATCACAAGGTTCTGACTGATAGTGTTTCTAACGGATGCTGCATATAGTGTCGGGTGGTGTGGGCCTCTCCCAAAGTAGCCCTTTTGTATGGTTGTCCAGGTTGTAAATTGAAATTGAGATTCAAAGACCTTTTAAATTGATCTCTGTTCCAATCTAACCACTAAGAATGAGAATTCTGACTTTAAGATCTTTATTAATAAAGTTGAGTGTCTAGTTGGGGTGTAGCATAGTTTACTTGACCATACCATTCGTGGTGGACACAGTTTGTTTTAATTCTTCTTTAATAGAAAGATCCCAGACATCGTGACTGAATGCTTATGTGGTATTGTGGGTCAAGGCAGGTATTTCAAAGAATTGCATTTTATTATTTTTGAGGACTTTTATATTTTTATTATATTCACCCTCCCCCATTTTCTACCCATATAACTTTGTGTCCTCTTAAAAAAAATTAAGTCCAATTTATGTTGCGCCATCCCCTTAGGTATGTGATTATCTATCTACCACGGGCCACATGCAGTACCGCAGGTGTCAGTTGCCACCGATAGCTCCTCAGAGTTGTGGGCCTCTGTGTTTATTGCTATTGACTGCAAAAGGAAGCTTCTCTGATGAGGGTCGAGAGATGTACCAGTCTATGGGTACAAGCTTAAGTCATCAAGAGTTGGCTTAATACTATGTTCATTACATGGGAAAATAGTACTGGTGGGATCTCCCTGGGATCCCATGACTTGCCTAGCCAAAATTCTTTGGTCCTGGTAATGGTGACACACAGGTAAGAGAGAAACACTAAAAGGTCTATTCCTAGGTCTAATTCTGCCACTAATGGTTTTTTTAAGACTTTCAGCAAATCAGCCAACCTCTGCCACTTTTGATTTGGAAATCAATGAGGTACCTTCCAGATCAGCTGTGCTGTGTAAGGGAATTCCTTCTCAGGGCTGGGCAAATATGTTACTTAAGAGCTAGAGAGGAGATAGCTGGGACTTGTGGTCCATGTGGTCTGTGCTGTACCCACTCAGCTCTGCTGTTACAATGAGAAAGACATGGCAGACAGAAGGTGAATGGTTAGTGTGCCTGCATTTCCGTGAAGGTTCACAACAGAAGCAGATGGCTGGCCTGGGGGTCTGCTGAGCTTTGTTCTAAGCCAGTAACTTGCATGTGAGTACACACATCATAAGAAGAAGTTTTGGGGAATATGATACAATGGCCCCCTTGCTCTGACTCCCTAATGGGGGAAGTGAGAGAAGCTGTGCCAAGCGGGTGATGCTTGAGTTTAGATGTAGGGAAGGCAGAGAATAAGCTGAGCAGCTCTTGTAGCTGGTGTAATAGGCAGCTCATCTGGCCTTGTGTAGGGAGCATCTGAGAAGCCAGGCTGAGTGGCACTTGGGGAGGCACTATGTCCTGATGGAACAGGCTGTATGTTTAATATGGTTTGCATGAGTGTGCGCGTGCATGTGTGTGTGTGTGTGCATGCACATGTGTGAGTGCCCATTGACACAGTGCTAACAGAAGTGGCGGAGGATGTCCAGGAAGCACTTTTGAGGTGGAGACAACTGGGCAGGTGTGTAGTCAGAGGCACTGGCTTCACGTTGGGCAATAGGTGACTTGCATTCAATTCCTTGCTCCTCTGGAAAATCTGCAGCATGGAGTTTCAATCAACCCAAGCCTTGGTGTCTCCATCCATTAAATTAGAAAGCATTGCATTATAATTTTGAGTCAGAAAGATTTGTGTTGAGTTTTGGGCTAACAATTCAACTCCTCAGCTCTTTATCTTTTGAAGAACTCTGGTGCCCCATATTTGACCACCTCCCCTTGGTGGGGAGGCCTGATGGCACTCAAAGAAAGAATAAGCAGGCTACCAAGATAAGACTTGATAGCCTATGACCATATAGTGAGGGAGGAGGTCCCCCTTGGTCATAGACCTAGGGGAGGGGAATAGGGTGAAAGTAGGTGGGAGGGAGGAATGGGATGATACAAGTGATGGGATAACAATTGAGTTGTAATCTGAATAAATTAGTTTAAAAAAAGAAAAAAAAAGAAAGTAGCCTGTTTTACATGGTGCTTTTGGGAGTGAGCTCATAATGTACTACAGTAGTGGTAACAGTGAATTTTACAATTTACCGTGCGCCAGACAGCAAAGGAAATGTAACGGCTACTTTCTGAGAATGACATACTTGATTGCTTTCATCATTACCAGTAAATCACACCATGTGTGCACTTTCCTTCTACTACTTTACCCCATTGCTCTGTTTAACCCATCGCTACTGCTCTTCTGACTTAAGAGTAGGCATTCTCCATGGCTTTGTAGTGCCATGCTCCTCATGGGGACAAAAGAGTAAATAAAGGCGAATTTCTTCGCTGGCTACACAGCCCTCAGTTGAGACATTAAGTATATAGCAGTTTGCAGCAGGCATTTGGGCTCCAGCAAACCTTGGAGGAACCAGTATGTGCAACTACAGACTTACTTTAATGGACTTTTGTCATAATAATGCTATAAAAGTATTATGGGCTTATCTTTTGGTTTTGATTTTTGGGTAGGACATCAGGAAGTACCAAGGTTTAATGGGTTTAGGGAACTGTTTAAACAGGAACTTCTTATTAATTCTTCCAGAAAAATTTTGGCGTATTTCATACTTTTTTCCAAACACATGAAATTGTATTTGAAAGTTCTCGGTGTTGGGTGAGAGAAATGTCTGTTCCACTAAGTAGCTGAGCTACATTCTTAAATAGACTTCAGAGTGTTATTTCCATTTTCACAGGACACATTTCTCTTTTCTACAGGGTTATTTTGCTTCTGGCAAGTTGAACGGCAAGGTCCTGTGGGAAAATGTCCCTGTGAAATACCCAGGGAATGGCTGGGCTGCGATCGGAACGCACACCTTTGAGTTTGCGCAGTTTGACAACTTCCACGTGGAAGCTGCTCGCTAGTACTTACAGGGCATCAAGACACGATTTGGATTTTCTATTTTCTATTTTTGTTCAGGGACAATTCTAGTTTTGATGGACCTATATGTGAGCCTTTGAGCTACCAATAATGAAGAGTAAATAGGAAAAACAGTACATTTTTGCTGGATTGTGTGAAAGATTTTATTAGAACTAACTCCAGAAGGAAGACTGAGAGTCTTCTGGCATTGCCCATGGTAGCTCTTAAGATGCACTGTTTGTCAGTCCCATCCTTCACGAGTGGTTTAAGTAGTTCTTGGCTTGCAGCCTTGGTGCCAATACCAAGGTAGCTCTCTCCAGATTGCTTGTCAATGATCATGCAGATTGCGGGGAGCTGAGAACCACAGAGGTGTGTTTGTGGGCTCTGACCATGTGTCCATGTGAACTGAGGCTTCCTCAGAAAATACTGATGCTTAAGAGGGAGCTGATGAACCCTTCAGGAACAGTTCAACAGTCTTCTCTGTCTCTCTGTCCCTCCCTCCCTCTCTCCCTCTCTCCTTCCCTCCTTTCCTCCCTTCCTCCCTTCCTTTTTCCTTCCTCCCCCCCCCCCAACCCCCAGTATTATGCTTTTGGAATTGTGTGAAATGATGGTGGGATGATTTGAAAATTACCTCATTAATAAACTAACTCCAAAGCTAGTTTTGCACTAATAAAAATGACCAGATTAATTAGGTTGTTTGTACTCTTTAATTATCTTACCTCCAACTTTTAAATCTTATTACCCTTATAACTGCATTTCCCCCACAATGCTGTAGTAGGGCTATCAGCGTCCCTGTGCATTTCTGATGCTGTTTGCAGTGTGTCCTCACAGGGGATTCTGGAAACAGCAGAGCACTAGTGAATTCCTTCATCGCTGTAAGTGGTAGGAGGGGGCACTTAACCTTTTACTAGTTCACAGACTTGAGTCCTCTCCTAATTTTTTATGTATAGATGCACTTATTACATTCCCCATGTTTATATTTAAATGGTAAGCATGGTTCTCGTTAGCGTGATTTATGTCTAAACATTAATGTAACTCTTAGAAACAAATCAATTTTGCATATGGGTAAAATGAGTTCTGGAATTCTTTATAAGGGAAATGACTCATTGAATTACTTCTACATGGGACTTTGTAGCAGTCCAACACGGGTAGGACTGCAATGACTTTTTGTATTGCCTTTGAAAGCTTAAAACCAAGTCTAAGTGATTTACAGTTCAGATTTTAAAGTGTCTTTGAAAACTAACATACAAGTATAATCTATATATAAAATAGCATATTCCCATTTTCAGTGTCTAGTTTGATATCTTGATAAATGTAAATGTCCCTTGTAACCAACACTCCAGTGAAGCTATTGAACACGTCCATGACCTCAGAGCGTTCTCTGGTACACACCAGTACTATCAGTCCCTCTCACTCCTAACTTCAGGCAACATTGACATCTTTGTTGCTAAGAATATGTTTGCTTTGAAAGCATGAAAGTGGCATGGTGTGTTGTGTGCTCTTCTGAATGCTTGTTTTGCATCAGCATGATGCAGTAAGACTTGTCCAGGCTATTGCTTGCTGAAGTGGTCTGCTCCTCCACACTTCGGAAGAGAACACCACTGAAGGGATATCCCACAGTTTGGTTTCATCTCCTATTTTTAATATTAAAAATAAAACTCATGACTGCATTTTGATACACATCTTTGTGAGTATGCATTTATTTCTTCTAGAATATATGAAGAGTTCTGTATCCAGTCCTGTCATCTGTGGCTAGCTTCCTTCCCAGTATGTCTGTTTAATTTCAGAGCTCTCTGCCTTAGTGTGTTAGCTGAAGCTTCCAGGCCCAACATTTGGAACTGTTAAGGGCATCTGTCCTCGCCTTGTTCCCAGTCTTAGGAAGAATGTCTTTCACTCTTCATGTAATGTTCTAGGTGCTTTCTTTTTCCCTGTCTTCTCTTATTCACTTTTAGAGTCCTTTATCTAGGGAAAGTTTCCTCTGCTTCCAGTTTCCTGAACTTTTCAACATGAGTAAGAATTAGATTTGTTAAATGCTCTTTCTATGTTTGATGATATTTTTTTTATCTTTTTTCTGTTTATGCTGTATATTACACTGTCTGGCGTCCAGATGTAAACACAGCTCTGCATTCCTTAGATGTGTCATGCCCAATCGGTTTCATCACCCTGTTTATGCACTGGTATGTGTCACTTGCTAGCATTTGAATAAGAGCTTCTGCATCTGTGCCCATGTGCAGTATTGCCCTAGTTTTATTAATTACAATATCTTTGTCTGCTTTGGGCCATCGGATGATCCCTTTTAAAATTAACTGGGAAATGGTCTCTTTTCCTTAATTTTCTTCAACACTTTGTGAGATTCTCTGACTCTTAGAATTTTTAAGTTCCCTCACTCAGAATCTGCTCAAAAGACAGAAGACAGAAAGCACACCAGAAAAAAGC
Organism: Acomys russatus; assembly: GCF_903995435.1. Classification (NCBI taxonomy): domain Eukaryota; kingdom Metazoa; phylum Chordata; class Mammalia; order Rodentia; family Muridae; genus Acomys; species Acomys russatus. Next base: position 106,807,130 of record NC_067137.1, on the reverse strand, counting down.
AAAAATGAAAACAACAAAAACAAAAAACTTAACACAAAAGATGATAAACTAACCATGTGAGATAAACTCCTAAGAATGAAAAGAACTCTAATGGACTCCAAGAACTGGCTAGACCTGGCAGTCCCTGTCTCCAATCCCAACACCCAGGAGGCAGAGATAGGAGGAGCTTGGATTAAAGGACAGCCTGTGCTGCATAGTAAAACACTGCCTCATCTCCTCTCTCCCCTTCCCCCTGCCCTGCTTCTGTTTAGGAAAAAAAAAAAAAAAAAAAAAAAAAAAAGGCAAGAAAAGCAGCACTCCCCCACTTCTTTGGCTGCAGTAGCCTACCCAGGACAATGCAGAAGCAGATTTGGTAGCGATCTTTTCACTGACTGGTGTTTGGCTTTCACTGAACATGGTTTACCTATAGTGCTGAAGGTTGAGATGTTTGCTGAGATGCATGCTGAAGCTGCCAAGTAGAAAACTGCGTCCTTGGGTAGAAAAAGAGTGACAAAAAAAAAAAAAAAAAAAAAAATCCCTGAAATGTGTTAGAGCACGTGTAACGCTATTAATGTCTAACCCTAGATCTCACTTTACTAAAGGAATAATAGTTTATGGGGCCAAATATGAGTGACTGCTGCCCAGGAGCACAGATTTAGGTTATCCTAGTGTTTCTGTGTGGCATTTTCATGAAGTTCTTGTAGTAACAGAACAGCAGACACCATCAATCAATGCACTTTTAAAGAAAAATTGATAGCAACATCTGTAGATGGGTAACAGCAAAATGGGGAAGTCCCCAGCTATGGGCTTCAGCTGATATCTGGTGACATTCTTAGTTTGGGGGTGGTGGGAGCCTAGCACCTGTTCCTATAATCTCAGAAGAGTTTTATTTGAGGATCACAAGGATATTAAGGTGAAAGAGTTGGCAGTGAATTAAGGGGGCAAAGATAGCCCAGGATAGTTTGGTTCCAGACTCACAATATTCCAGCTTTCCATGGTTACAGAAATTCTAAGCAGCCAATCAGCTTTGGAGAACCTTTAACATAGATGTTATTATCTGGAAACATCAGTTCCAATATGTCATAAATGATGTGATAAGTTCTCAAGAACCTCTCTCTTGGCAAGTCCACACACACTCTTCAGTGTGTGTTATTAGTTCCCCACGCTTCTCTCTTTCTGAATGGCAGGATTTATGAAATCTGTTACAGGAGCTAGAGAGATGATGGCTCAAAGGTTAAGAGAGTGCTCATTGCTCTTGCCAAGTGACCTGAGTTTGGGTCCCACCACCCACATCAGGTGGCTCCAGGGCCCACAGCACCTCTGATCTCTTTAGGCTTCTGAATCATGTGCACGTACCCCCCCACACACACACAGACCCAAGATAGGTGAAGTGGGGGGACTCGCAGGGCTTTGGGATCAAGAACATGCCTTCGTGGGTTGCATCTATTCAGCCAATCTCCATTGCTTCATGTCTAATGAATGGTAGAAAATTCCTTCGCCCTTTGGGACCGCATTATTTCTTTTCACAAAACGTAACAAATCCTTGGCATCTGGGAGCCAGCATGTTCAAATAAAGACTCATGAGTTTTTGCCGTACCACTCACACTATTTTTAGCAGTGAATGGACTGTTCCCATTCTTAGCGTCTTGAAATACTATCAGCAGGCATTTATTGAGAATTAGTTTATAAGCTCCTTGGAAACAGGGATTAAGTTTGATTCCATGCAGAGCCATATCTGGAGTATCTTGTATAGCCCCTGATAATTAATGCCAAAGCAACAGATAGGTTAGCTGCTGGTAGGTATCTTGAGTTTCTATTCTATTGCTGTGAGAAAACATGAGCTGCGCAACTTATGAAAGAAAAAGCGTGTCACTCAGGCTCTATTTGTTTTCAGAGGCTGAGTCCAGCGTGACATCAGGCAGGCAGGCATGGCGCTAAAGCCGTAGCTAAGAGCTTGCATCTAATCCATAGACAGGAGGCAGAGAGAGAAAGGCTGGGCCTGGGGTAAGCTTTTGAAACCTCAAAGCCCACCCCCCAGTGATACACCTCTTCCAACAAGGCCATATTTCCTCCAACAATGCCACACCTCCTAAGCCTTCCTGGAAAAAAAAAAGTTCTACCAACCAGGGAGCAAGCATTCAAACGTATAAAGCATTCAAATACATAATCCTATGGGGCTATTCTCAAACTACTGCAGTGGTAGGTAGAATATTTGTGAGGTTGCAGACATCGTGTGTTGAGTAACTCTCCCGTTTCTGTCATTTCAGACCTGTGACAACCTCACCAATTAGATAATGCTTGCAATAACAGCTTACAGCATGTCTGTGCTGGCACGTGGATTAGTCAGCCTGACTCCTTCCTAGATCACCAGGGAAGCTGGGAACTGCCATTGACTACCATGTGCGATGTCTGAAACTACTTTTAAATTGGAAAAAGTGTATGTGTGTGGGGGGGAGGGGGAGGGAGAGAGAGGCACGCACAGGGAAGGGGGGGCTGTTTACTTATGTATATGGATGTCAGAAGTCAGCATCAGGTGTCTTCATCACTCCTCACCTTATTTTTTTTGAGACAGGGTAGCTCTGAACCTGGAGCTCATTGGTTTGTCCAGGCTGTCTTGTGAGCGATCATAGGGATCTTCATGTCTCTGCCTCCCTAGTGCTGGGATTACAGGTATGTACTGCTGCACATGAATTTTGACATGGGTGCTGGGGGGACCTGAATTCGGGACCTCATCTGTATCCGGCAAGTCCTTCACTAACAGTGAATTTCCCTGCCAAGTGGGGGAATGTTAAAAGTCCATCTGACTAGCTGGCATGTGATCAAGCACAACAAGTAATCTTATAAACAATAGGAGGAAAGGTTAAAAGGCTGCCATGATAATTTAGCTAGAGATAGCGTGGGTATTTTGGAGGTGAATGGGGTGACCCTGAGTGGTTAGCAGTTAATCAAAAAGCCTCCACCTTATGCTTTTGGAGTTGTTCATACATTCAACTTAAAACTGTTGTCTTAGCATGTGTCGTACCTAGGTCCTGCATGAGAGACATTGATTCTTTCAGGATTTGATTTATTTCCATGGTTATAAAGCTTCTGAAGGAAATCACAGGGTTTTGCAGGCCTGGAAAACAGAGCTGGCTCTCATGCCTCTGGCACCGCCCTTACATCTCCATCAGGAGAGAAGTTTGGCATGCTTGCTTTATTTATCACTTGTTCTTCCTGAGTTTTTTTTTGGGGGGGGCGAGGGGTGCAGGCGTTGAGACAGGGTCTCTCTCTCTCTGTAACCTTGGCTGTCCTAGACCAGCTTTGTAGACCAGGCTGGCCTTGAACTCAGTGATCCGACTGCCTCTGCCTCCCTGAGTGCTGGGATTACAGGCATGCTTGTATCACTGTGCCCCACCTTCCTGAGCTCTTTAAAAGCTCTCTACTAGGAGCCTATGTTAAGTGCTGAGACATGTAATGGAAGTTTTGGTTTCTTGAAAAACTCAGTTATGTTATGTAAGCATGCTTTTGTTTTAATCCCAAAGTGTGGGTTTTAGTTTGTCCACAGCTGATAGTCGCTTCCTACAGGGGCGTGGTCTTTGCCAGCTGGGATTAGTTGAATGCTGAGGACTCTGAGCAGTATAAAAAAAGAGAGCTTAAAGGTTGAGTGTTGGTTTGGAGGAGATTAAGGGAGGGCGTCCTGTGGCATTTGCTGCTGACAACTGAGGCTGGTATTGGCCCCCCCGCCCCCATCCCAAAGAACTTGTTGACCCTACCCATCTGGAAGAAGTAAAGAGGTCTGTCTATGTCCCCTGTTTTCCTCCTACTAACCTTTTTTTCTCTCTTCCTAGGGTTGAGGGGTTGGAAGGGAGGCGAGGGCATTTAACAACCCTAAATAAAGTAGGTTTGTGAAAAATCTAAGCCTACAGAGGCTCACTAACCTTGCATCTAGTGTAGGCTTCTTAAGTCTTGCAGTGGCGACGACAGATATGGATTAGAATTTGTGGCTGGGATCCAGCCCTGGCATCCCTTCAGCATGCTGCTGGTCTTTGTGATCTCTGTTGAATTAATTCAGACAAGTCCCAGAAAGCAGAAGACAAGTAGCACTTATTGTAGACGTGCTCTCAAGGCTAAGAAGGGACAGTGGAGGACAGCCATTGTACCTACCCTTGTTATAGTGGTTTTTATGCTAATTTATACGATCTCAAGAATAGAGGTGTTTAACTGGCTAGGTGACTGATAGCTCTATTTAGATGAAGGAAGGAGGAAATAGTATGTCTTTGTTCCTTAGCAGGGAGTGTCTGATAGTGATCTTATGAGCTTTGGGGAACTCCTATCTTCACCCAAGGCTAGAAATATGACTCAGACCTCATTCCTTTGAGAAGTGATCAAAAATCTGAGTTCTTGGTTTTATAACCCAAAGATTATAAATGAAGGGGGTCCATCCTCAGACTTCCAAGCCTGCTAACACCTGCGTCACTAATAGAGACAACATGGCTGTATTCCCATAAGAGCTTTCATGTCTCCCTACTCTGCTCTTGCCATCATTGTAGAGTACAGTTGCCATCAGCACTTGGTGCACATGATGAGCATCTGGTTGGATTAGGGAGAGGTTTGAGGATTGGTCCTTGTTTTATAAGGACTGCCTGTAATTCCCGTCTGCAGTAAGGACTGAGAGCAATCCTTGGAGGAGAAGGCTCTTCTGAAGGACATTTCTCCCTCTTTACCTTTCCTGTGTCTATTGTTAATTTAAAAGTAGGCCTAATAAGTGTTTATTATTAAGCTAATTATTACTGTGGTGCTTTCTAACAATCAATGAAATCACAGACACCTGATGTATTTTATAACAAGCCTTTGCCTGGGGCAAGGCAGATATTACCTCCTAAGCCATCCTCCAATAACTCTTGGTTCCTAACCCGTTCTATCTGCTTCTAATAATTTCTATTTGGGATACCTCCCACCTGTAATCCAAAAATACTTGCTAATGTTCTGCATCTCTTTCCATTCAGAATTCCTCCTCTGGGCTCACGTGGCTCCATCCTATCCCATGGAGATTCTCCTCCTCCTTCCTCCATCCCCTCTTTCCTTCTCCCAGTATTCTCTCTGCCTCATGCCTCATGCCTCAAAACCCAAGGAACCTTCACTCAGACCCTTCGTTCTGCCTTGCCCATCAGGGAGGCAAGGTTCAGGGCAGTAACAAGATCTTGTGACCCAGCAATTAGCATCAGACCAATCTCCAACACAAGTCCTTCCTCCCATAGCTTGTGGGCTCTTGCTTTTGGTGGAAAGTATTCTAATGACCCTGAGAGAAGAGACTGGGCTCAGCCAGTTTAGGTCAATAAGGGAAAAAGGCTATGAAACACAGAATGTGATGTACTCAACATTGAACTCTCTTTTAAATTACATGTTAATCAAGGAAATAAATACTAACCAAACCTAGGCTGGAAAGTTTGATAGTTTTCCTTTAACTGCTATGCCCAGACATGGATAACCTGCCAACAAATGGCAGAATGAGCCCAAATGAGTACTTTCTGTGAAAAGATCTGAGTAGAACTAACTGAAAAGAAACGGAAACAAATGAAAACGACCAATTATCATGGAACAAAATGAGCCATTTGCCATAAAACATCAGGCAGAAACAGTTTCCATTTGGGCAAATCTGCTGACTAAGGAGCAGCCAGTTCCCTGGGCAGTTTGACAGAGCGAGGGAGAAGGGACACTTGCAATGGTCTCTGGAAGCAGGCCCCTGGACATAGTGGGCTGGAGCAACACTGCATTTGGTCACGCTAAGAATATCGATAGGAAAAACTGCAAATAAAGTGCAGAAGTGCAGACAAATAGGATCTAGCAAGGAACAAAATGATATCAGGATGGCCAAGTGAAGTGCAGTGTAACAAATCAAAGGTAGATCTCAACAGCGGAAATCTGCTAATGTAGTTCTCTGTATTAATGGGGAGAGGAGGTGGGAAGTGCGTGGACTTTAACGGACACGGGAGGGGTGGCTGGTGAAAGCCAGTGTGTGTGTGCTGCGTGAGCAGTAAAATGATACTGGGAAGAATTCCACGAGTTATTTCCAGTGTGCTACTTGGTAAAATTCTAGAACCATTTTTCCCCCCCAGAATGACCTTTTTAAAAAAATTGATTGAATTTGTTCTTTGAGAATTTATGTCCTCGGTACATTCTGTTTGCTTTCACCCACACCCTCTTTAATCTCCTTGCTGTCTCTGTTGTTCCTTGTCCTTCCTTCTACAGGTCCCTTTTTCCTCACAGGCCTTTTGTTTTGCTTTGTGACTTTCAGTTGGTGCCAAGCTGTGGTCTCCATGTTTACATTTGTCCCCATAGATAGAAGCCACTCCTAGTCAGAGAAGCTCATCTTTGCAGTAAACAGTGGCGATGGCAGGGGTTTATGTCTGCCCAGGGTGCTGAGAATATATGACTGGACTTTAAGCAGGGCATTTATATCCCCTACCCCACCTGTACAAGGTTCAGGGAACAGTGCAGAAGGGAGAGAAGATGAAATGCCAGGACCAGAGAGAGAACCATTTTTCAAGTTAGAAATAAGCAAGGACATGACTTTTCTTACCAGACAGCAAGAAATGTGAGAACCAGGAGAACAGTGTATTCTCTGTATGCCAGGCAACTTGTCTAATACTCCCAGACCCTGCAAGACAGATCCTATTACTCCCATGTTACCCACAAGAAAATAAGAAGGAAAAGTAGAACCCTAGAGTCTCACTGCCCATGGGGGACACCACTTAGATTTGAGTCTTTGCTTAGACTACCCCACAAGGGAAGAGGATTAATGATGTTCAGAGATTTGAGAGAAGAGAGACTGGAAGACAATTTTGTAAGGAATACATTTCTTCTAGGTTTGTGTATTTTCTTTCTTTGTAAATATGTGTATGTATGTGTGTGTTCATGTATGTACATAAGCATGGTTGCACATACATGTGGGGATCAAAAGTCAATTATGGTTGGAATACCTCAGGTGCCATTCGCCTTGTTTTCTTAAGTCAGGGAAGAGTGAGGCCTCTGGCTTGCTTATCTTACTGGTAGGTGTATCTACTGAAGAAGGGGATGGACCTCATAGAGCTACAAGGGGTCTAGTTAAGCAAGTATTAGTGTTGCTTGTCATTGCCAATATTTGCCGATATTTGTCACCAACCAAGCCATCAAAAGGGGCAGAAGGATAGACAGTGGTACATTTATGCCACTTCCCCACCTCTTGAATTTACAAAGTTTACAAGTAGAGTCCACTTCCCTGCCACTTGAGTTGGTGTGAAGAGCCAACAGAGCCTACTACTTCTTTGGGATTCCAGCATATAAAAAAGACCAGATGAGACACCCAGCCTGATGGGACTGAGCAACTACTAGATTCTTGGACTTTCCATTCACAAAGAGCCATTGTTAGATTAGCTGGATTGCAGTACACACACACACACACACACACACACACACACACACACACACACACACACACACAGAGAGAGAGAGAGAGAGAGAGAGAGAGAGAGAGAGAGAGAGAGAGAGAGACTGAGACAGAGAGAAAGATTCATCCCATAAGCCTTTTGCCTTTAGATAGCCCTGACTAATATAGATACCTTTGAGAAATGATAATTGTTCAAAAGCAGTATAACATTGTTTGGCATAAGGGTACCACTGTCTATCCTTCTGCTCATTTTCATCTGAGCAGGAACACCCAAATGCTCTAATGCCAGTCAAGGAATATGCTAGCAAGGTGCAGCCAAGCAGGTAAAGTAAACCTCCCTTCTTCCATGCCCTTATATAGGCTTCCAGCAGAAGGTGTGGCCCAGATTAAAAGTGTCTTCTGCCTCAAGGTCTGGATCAAAGGCCTTTTGTCCTCCCACCTCAAAAGTCCAGACTACAAGTGGACTCACCTGTAGTCAAGTTGGCAACCAAGAACAGCCATCACAGCATGTGAGGTCTTCAAGTGCACAGGGCTTCAAGCCTCGCTCCTACCACTTCCTAGGTATGGGGTCTTGGAGATTAGTACACCTCTTTGCTATTTGAAAGATAACAGTAAAATAGTCACAGTAACAGGTGACTTACTTGGAGTTTATGAGAATTAAATGAATTAGTAAAGTGTGCCCTTTTAGTTTCTGTATATTTGAACTTAGGAGATAACAACAGCAATTTCCAGTGTTCTGTATATACAAGAAGCCTCTTTAAGTAGAATTTCAGGTGGTTTTATTTTGTTTGCATTGTGCAGTGTTTGTGTACATATAAATGTATTTGCTTGTAACGTGTATGTGGTATTTTATAAAGTTATTAAAATTTATTTAAAGAACACAAGGCAACGTTCTGAAGCCTCTCATTTCTAAAAATCATTTTGACTAAAGTGAAATATAAGTCACTGCTGGCAGAAGGAATCTGGGGTCCCTGAAGGGAAAGGGGGTGTCTTCAAGCTTTGAAACTCACCATACCCCAGCAGGGAGGAGAGAGGTGTCCTAGCAGGAGGCAGGTACCTACTCAGGTCATCATGGCAACCACAATCCAGCATCAACTATGGAGCCTGGAAGGAAGAAAGTGTTTCTCTTTATCATTCCCACCCTCCCCTCCCCAAATAGTTTAGACTCACTCTTTACAGCAATCCTCCTTCCTCTGTGGGTGCCACACTAAGAACCCCAAACTTTGCCTATAGGACCAATCATCAAATGGATGATTTGGCATAAAAGTTGTTTTCCTAAATGGCCCTTCTTGACAAAGCCTTGTTCTTGTAATGACCTGTGGACCCTTGGACATGGTTTAATAAACATGATGAAAATGCAACATCCAGATGAGTGGCTTCTTTTTCACAATAGAATTAATGAATCTTTGAGTTATTTGGAGATCATGTGGGACCTTAGATGAACTCATCCTCTGTAGCTCCTGCAAATGATGGTGTGATTTCCACCTGACCTCTTCAGTGGCAGGTGCCTCTCTCTGTTCATCCACAGACATGTCTTTATGCCTTCAGGAGTTATCATCATTAGAAATTATTTTTTTTGAACCCACAGATATGGCTTTATAGAACTTCTACCAACTGATTCTAATTCTAGGTCAGATTCAACTCAAAGAAGGCCTGATTCTTTTTCTACATCTAAGCTCTACAATAGATTAGAGGCCACTGTTGTGAACAGTTTTGGAAAGTGATATTTATTGTCCCTGATGGGATATTTTGGGGATTCTGAGATGCTCGGTGTGTAAGACCAAATCATTCCTATCATGCTTTTGAGTGCCATTTAAAAGACGAATGCAACTTCTCTTTGTCAGCCCCCTATATTGTGATTTGCATTCATTTATTTTGTGTGAAATCATCAGTGACCATGCATGTGGCTGCACATGTGTAGGTGTGCATGTATGTGAGCTCCCAGAAGACAACTTCATGTAATTCCTCAGACACTGTCTGCATTATTTACTGAGAAAAGGTCTCTCACTGGTCTGGGACTCACCACATAGACTAGACTGGCTGCCAGTGATCTCGCACCATCCACTTTTCACAGTGCTGGCTTTTTCTTCTGACTTGGGCGTTAGAGCAACTGAACTGTTCCCTTGGTCCTAATAGTGTCCTGTTGATGTAGTCTGCCCTTCACAACTGAGGACAAGGATCCATCTTAGTGTCCTGCTTCTCTCTCAAATAATTGTTCCTTCACTACTGTTGTCCCTGATGTGTGAGGGTTTAAGTTTCAGATCCATTTCCTTAAACTAATGGTCACTCTGATGGCATGAGGAGGTGGAATTGTATCCATCCGGGTTCCCAAATACCTCTTATCTTCTGATAAATGCCTGTCATATTCCTGATAAATATTGAATATGTGCTGTGGCTGATCCAGGAGGCACAGGGACCAGTGCTTGCATCTGGCCCCTCTCCTAGTGCAGTCCAAGGTGTCTTTATTTATTTATTTATTTATTTTGGCCTGTCAGTCGTTGGTATCTTATATTGAGTTGCTATAACTGAATGCCACATACTGGGAAATAGATATTTATTACTCTATGTCTGGAGACTGGAAGCCCAAGGTCAAGCTTCTGGCATGTCCTGCATGTGGGGAGGGCCCTCTTTCTTTTTTGTAGACTGCTGTTTTTTGGCTGTGTCCATACAAGGGAGAGAGACAGCCAGTTCTCTGGTGTCTTTCCTTATATAGCTTTAATGCCATCCATGTTCATGACCTCATCTCTACGTTAGTGCCCGCAAAGGCTGTACCTCCTAATTCCATCACACTTGTGGGTGGCCCAACATTGAAATCTGGAGGGCATTTATCCCAATGAGTGTGTGTGGTCTGATTTCTGACAGAGCCTTCTTTTACTAAGTGATTTGTCACAGAGCTTTTGAGAACTCTAGCCAAGGATAAAGAGTGATTTTTCACTGGGGTCTGCCCAAAATTTTAGGTCGTAAGCTATTATGAAAAATAAAAATAAGGTGTGACTGATAGGTAGGGAATGGAGTCACTTTTTCTAGAAGTTTTCAGCAAAGCCCTACCACTGAGTATTGGTCACTCTGTGTAGTGTTTGCAGCTGCCTACCTCCCCATAGTTCAGGAGACACCAAACTGGAGCTAAACTCATTCCTGTTGAATTGTTTCTCTTATAGATGGATGATCTCCTCCAATAGAGAGAAGCCCTAAGATCCTAAGGATGCCTGAACCATTCCCACCTCTACTATTGTGGAAACAAATTAGGGGTTATCCGTTGTCTCCTCTGCCCATGCCCTGACACTGGAGAAGTCTGGAGCAAAGTCCTAGGAGAGGCATGGGGTTCTGGCAGCCCTGCAAAGCTGCTTTGGTATTACGGGTATGGTGGGGACATCTTAGCATTCTTGTGCTTCTAGTGGATGCTTAGGAAGGGATGGCATTCTATTCTGTTTTTCAGGTCTTTTCTAAAACAAGATTGCCTACTTGGATAAGACTCTCAGAAACCCTGTCCTAATCAGCTTAGGAAGAAGGAAAAAGTCAATGATGTGTAGTTTGAAATAAGATCACATTTCCCCTTGAAGCATCTGCATTCTAACATTCTGCCTGCTTTAAGTTTAGAAATCCCGTCTCTAATGTAATTCTGAGCTGCTCTATAAGGGCTATCTGTCAACTATACTCAGGACCAATTCTTCCTTTTACTCTCCAGCCTTTACATGCTGTATCTACATTGCTGTCACCTGAGCCATGTTTTTCTGTAACTTACAGAAGCATTTCAAAGACAAGAAAACCACAGAGATTAACTTAAAATCTCCACTAGTCACTATGGTCTATACTTTTCCAGATTGGCCTCTGCAAGGCCATACCCCTTCCCGACTCACCTCTTAGCTGGCCATTCAGCCCAAGAAGCAGCTCCTTATCCAACACTGGGATAACCCAGGGCCCTCCCTTGTTCAGAGCCCATAATGTTTCCCTCAGTATTGGGAGAAAGGGCTTGGGGGAGGGAGATAAATAGTTTCACTTCACCTTAGTATAGAGCCTGCAACTCTACAGAAACACATCCCTATTTGCCTTATGAAATAGCATCAGGGGCATAAGAATTTGGTTGCTCAACTGTCCCAGTTCCTGATGGTACCAGATGGGACACTATTTATATATGAGTGGGATAGCTTTCCTAAATTAAAGTATAATCTTCTTTGAAAATAAGTTTATATCTCCTTACTTTGGAAGCAGACACTATTTGTAGCACCAAAGAGCTTAAATTCATATTGAGAGAGAGAGAGAGAGAGAGAGAGAGAGAGAGAGAGAGAGAGAGAGAGAGATATGCTACTGCTTTACTATTATAATCGTGGCAGTAAGGCAGTATTCACTTGGCTGTCCCAACCTGATTATTTTATTACCTGATCATTTTATTAGAAGCCCAGACCTACTTTGTAATTTTAACACCATTTTTATTATTTATTTAATCAATATTTGTCATATATTTACAAATTCGCTATTTTGGTGGCGTTCACGATTGACAGCAAGGATTAACAAGCCTCAGTAGCAAGAGAGTAAATATTTGGGGCTTTGAAGATAATGCATTCTGTTTTAACTAGTCAACTCTGCCCTTGTAGCACTTAAGGATGTCACCACGGATAACCTGCAAATGAATGGTGTGAGGGGGGAAAAAACGAGCACTGGATACTTGTTTTAAAATTACACGAAACATTTATTGAAGTTACTGTAATAAGGAGAAAAGACTTTGCTATGGAACTACTCAGCAGATGCGGCAGAATGAGCCTTGGGGGATAGTAAATGCCCAAGAGCTATATGATGGACTATCACACAAAGGAGATTCTCATTAAGCTAACCTAATAAAATTATTTTGAAGAACATGCCAAATTCTTAGGCAATGGGTTTGACTGCTATCAAAGGTGAGAAGAGTCTTATTAAACTGACTTTGTGGAGGTCTTGGAAAAATTTAGCTTAACAGTCTTGGAGTCAGACTGATAGTGGCGCAGTTAAGGGGATACTGACTGATCTATAGGGTCTATATGTGCAAGGTGTATGGAAGGCTGACTGAGTGTTAGGATTTTAAAGGGGAATAGCAACTAGCAGGAAGTAGATGGTGTAGGGATTTATGTTGGGTAGGATAAGAATACCCTGAAGTTCTGAGCAGGGAAATGATCTGATTGGATGCCCAGAGAGAATGTGCCATTCCGGAGTGGCATGCTGCAGAGGCATGGACACTTAGAGACCAGTTAAGACGTTACTTCGGTGGTCTAGATACCAGTGAATTGTGGCTGGCATCGGAGTGGTAGCAACTATTGTGGTTAAAAGCAGTTCAATTTAATAGGATATAATTACAAGGTAGATGAAAAGGTTTTCTGATGGTCCAGATTTAAGGCATATCAGAAAGAGCAAAGTTCAAGGAAGGCTTGAATATTTTACCTTGCATCTGGAAGAATGACTTTTCCTTTTGAGATGATCAAGGATGAGGTGACCAGAGTTGGGGTAGAAGACCAAGGTTTATATTTGTGACTTTTTAGGCTATAGACCAGATACCTGGGAAAGATGATGAATGGTCATTGTACTGATCTGTAATTGAGGAATCAGGTGCTGAAATCTGAGTGTTACTGGCATGTACATAATTATTTTTTCTTTGTTTTCTTTTTAAAAACATTTTTAGTTAAAATACAATAAGATAATTTTCTCCCTTCCTTTTCCTTCCTCCATTGCATTCCATGTCCTTTCTATTCAGTGTGTTCTATGTCTTTCCAAAATCTCTCCTATGTTCATAATTCTTTTTTCTATGATTATATATATATACATATATACATATATATATATACATATATATATATATATGTATATATATATATATATATATCCTGCTGAGTTTGTTTAGTGCTTGCTTGTATGATAGCAGGGCTGACCACTTAGTATTGTATGACTAATTGGGGGCTCATCTCTAGGAAGACAAGCTCTCCCTCTTTCAGTAGTCATTAGTTATCTATACTTCTTGACAAGGGTTAGGGCCTGTAGGCTTAGATTTTCAAAACCTTCAATCTCACTTCTAACCCACTGACCAGAGGAAGGGAAGAAAGAATATTAATAGGAAAAAGGGGTTGTGAGCCTGTTTAGACATAGTTCCTTGGGCCAACTCCACTCTGCGTTGTCAGGATACCAGCAGTGCAGTCCAGTCCAATGGCAAACATCAAACAACAACAGGAATCAGTAGTGGTGGCCTGATCCAGCAAAAACAGCAATGTTCTGCCGAATTGGCATGAGTCAGCGGAATTAGTCAGAGAACCACAAGAAGTTCTCTGGAACGTTTCTCTCTGCAAAGTGAAAAAGAGCAGCAGAGAGTTGTCCGGAGTAGGAGTGTGACAACGCAAAAAGGGGTTCTATTTATTCTCCTTCCAAACATCACGTGCCCCTCTCATGTGTCTGCTCCTAGCAAAACACCACACACATGCCCTCTCACAGGACATCTTCCAGAAAAACATCACATGATACAACTGAGTCTCCAAGGAAACCAGAAGCTTCCACTTCAAGGGCCTCTTGGCATTTCCTCCATGTAAGCATGTCTATTGATGTTTTTGTTTGGGACTTGATTAGGTAGCCATATTGTTGTGGTATCGCGGGTATAGCTCCCCTGTCATTTCTAGGGGACAGGGTTGCACAGAAGATTTCTGGTCCTGTGGCTTTTATAATATTCCTGTCTCTTCTTCCCAGGATGTTCCCTGAGCCTTAGGGACAGGAATTATCTTGTAGATATATCCAGTGGGGCTGGGCTCCCCATGACCTATAGATCTCTGCATTATGTCCAGTTGTGTTTTTCTGTAATGGTCTCCATTTGCTGAAAAGAGAAGCTTCTCTGATGAGGGGTGAGAGCTACATTTATCCGCCAAAACCAGCTCAAGAACTGACAAATGTACAGTTCTTTAGCTCTAGGTAAGATCAGGCAGAGATTTAAAAATAATGAGATGAGAGCTGAAAGGCCTGAGACCTGGCATGTTCCTCAGTTTGGAGGGTTTCAGAAGGGAGGCACAAGTCAGAGAAGCAGAGAGGTAGCCAGTATGGTAGAGTGTAGGCAAAATAGGATGTGGGCAATGAGCAGGGCGAGAATACGATGCTAAGTGCAGCTGCTGGGGTGATCAGCAAGAGGGCTTGGAGCATCTGCATCTCATATGGTGCATTTGAATGATGTATCTGCAGGAGAGTGAGCCTGTGGTCCTCCCTTCAGGAAGGACATCTTATTTCCAGCTTTCTGTTGCCTGCTGCTTCTCTCAGGTATCATCTCACTCCATTGTTCTTTCCAGATCCTTCTCTCACTAGCCAAGCTGTGTTTCTTTCACGCCTTTGCAATGTCACAGGAAAATGACACTTTCCCAATTACTCACAACCCTAGGCTAAGCTGCTCTCTTTGTAGTGAAGGGGGAAGGGGTAAGGAGAAGAATCACACTGAGAGAATGATTTTATAATCAATTTCAAAATCTGGCAAAGCTAAAACATGCTGTACATCTATACATCGGCTTTTCTTCCCTTGGGCAGGATGGGAGGATGGGTGAAATCCTGAAATCATCTCACTAAGGCAGCAGTGTTTTCTCTTGGCCAGGTAGATGTGTCTCAGCCATTGTTCTGAGCAGTGTAGGAAGCTTACTAGCTTTCATATGGACACAGAAAAAGCAGGGCTGGTCTTTTGTTAATGAGAAGTAAGCAAGTAGGTATGTTGACAGCAACTGTGGGGTGAGCAGGAGGTGGGCAGAGGGGAGACAGGATGCCCCAGGCAAACGGGCCCCAGGAGGCAGGTGTTTTGTATATAAATATGTCTTCAGTGTTTTGACCTGAACTAGCCCAGTGTGTCAGTTCCTGGAGTCAGGACATTGGTTGTTTCCTTTCTTTCCCTTCTTTGGACCATGTAAAGATGACACCTGGTGCTCTGAGCTTGCATCTGCTGACAGCTTGGTTCTATTTTTTTCCTACTCAGTTCAATTTCAGTTTTTTGGCATGTTCAACTGAGGTTTGAAAGTGACACCCCAGCTGGTCCCCTCTATGCCCACTCCTACTGATTATTTTTGAAATCCCTTCTGCTTGGCAAGACTTTCTTTAGTTCCCACTATGTAGTCTTCAGCAGTCCGCTCTGCTTTGACACAGGAGCATACTTGCAGCCTCCCGCCAATGGTCCTCTTTGTTATTGAACATCTGTCTTCAAGGCTTCAAATTTTGGTGTTGGTAGATGTCCAGCTATCTTTGAAAGGAGCCAGGCTTCTTGGTAGTTTTAGTTCTAGACCAAGGACTATACAGCACCCCTGTGTTTTAACACAGCTCCAGCCAGCAAACTGCTTTATATTACTGAAATACTCATAAAGATGGACTAGCCTTAAAACTGTTTAACGATGGTTTTTGTTGCCAGGATTTACCAAATCCAGAGCACACCATTTCTTTCTGGCTACCAAGTATCAAGCCATAGAAAAATTAATTAGATAGAAATAAGTCTAGATGGCAGATTAATATTTTAGGAGAGTGTCTTGGCAAATCATTTGGGGATAGAGCAGGGGGCACTGGGGGCTCGCAGGAGTCTAGAAAATAGGTAGGCATCTCTGCGCATGAGATCTTGGCACTACAGAACAAGGAAAAGTGACCCAGCTGGAACAATGTCCAGAGGCCACTGAAGTGGTCCTGCTGGAGGTAGGGAGGCCCAAGGAGTGTCGTGCATAGAGGTGATGGCTGCTCATTTCAAGGGGCTACACTGTAGTGATGTCACTCTTAAGTTTCTGGCCTTTGGTTAAATGTATTGTACCCTCAAAGCATATTTTTAAAGCAGTATGTAAAGCATGTCTATGTATGGGTCTATATGTGTGAAGAGCTATAAGGATATGCATATGTGTGTGTATGTCTGTATGTGTGTGAGAAAGACACACACACACACACACACACACACACACACACACACACACACACAGGCAGAGACAGAAGCAGAGAAACAGAACAGTGTGTGTAGAAAGAAGAATCCAAGTTTCTCTGTAGGAGGACGCGTGGCATTGCAGAATAAAATGGATGATGGGACCACCCAGAAAGAGCGAGTTCAGCAAAAGCAATTCTGAATCCAAGGTAGGTGTGGACACAGACAGTGTATGTATAACTAAAATAAAATGAGGGTGACAGACAATCTCATCTAGATTGTAAGGAGTTTGGGAATGCCAGGGCCTCTTCTCTAGCAAAACATGAAGGCCAAGGGCAAAACTGCCCTCCATTCTCAACTGGACTGCTCCTTTGCCTTGGATTTCCTGCCTGGTTCTCACCATGGGATGACTTTTTATCCCCCTTTATCAGTGTCACTCTGGCCTCATTTTAGCAGACAGAGATTTAGAGGTGAGGGTCAGATTTCTGTAGTGGCTTGGATGCCAGCTCTTTTCAAGGGAATTTTCATTTTGGGACTTGAAAGAATAGTTCATTGCTGCCATGGTTGTGTGTACTTGTAATTGTATCACTCAGGAGGATGAGGTGGGAAGTTAACTAGGTAGAGACTAGTCTAGGCTATGTAGCAAGTTCAAGACCAGCCTGAGCTACATAAGGAGGCTTGGTTTTTAAACAAACAAACAAACAAACTGCAATTTAATAAAAGTGCCTTTGTTTACATAGAGTGACTAGGACACTGGTCTTCTAAGAAGAGATTTTCATGGAAAACTATGAATGACTGAAGGACAAGACCCCAGTACAGTGTTTGCCTGCAACCTTACATGACTTTATAACTGTGAATTTATATTATAACCCTGGTGGGGCCAGTATCACCTCTCCCCTATCCATTGCAGTGAGTGGCATCAGTGTCAGCTGCTGAGTCCCGCTCATGATAGAACACACATAAACCTGTATGAAAGACTCATGTGAACAATATTTTCAGAATGAAAATAGATGTAAATGCCAAATTCACAAGGACACTCTTACAACTATTTAAGACCCAATAAAAATCCACTTTCATAAGTATTGCCTAGTTTCCTGGCACCCATTAAATGCATCTCAAATCTAGGCAGAGTGAGATTTGTGATCAGATTCTAAGCTTTATTTTATTTATGCTGTTTAAAAAAAAAACTAATATAAATTGTCTAAATGAAGTTTTGGGCCATGCATATACTGCTCAATGAGGTAGAAAACTTTACTGAAATTTTCTTTTCCTGATACTTTTGTTTGTTTTTTGTTTTTCGTGACAGGGTTTCTATGTCAGGGTAGCCCTGGCTGTCCTGGACTCAATTTGTAGAGCAGGTTGGCCTCAGAGAGTTCCTGCCTTTGCCTCCCCAGTGCTGGAATTAAAAGGGTACACCACTACCACCTGGCTTGCTGATACTCTTTATGTGACCCTGTTTGGGATGCATTGTGTACTATATGCCAAAATTCTTGTATGATAGGCAAAGGCCACACAGACTATCTGCAGCTTGATTCTTGTTGCCTCTCTGATCTTGGACAAGGCAATTAAAAGAGGTAGACTTTTAATTCTGTGAGTATTTTGCAGGTAAAGTGAGGCGATATATGCGATGTTCTTGGCTCAAGCCTGGTGTGTACTGAATATTCAATAAGCGGTTGCTGTTATTATAAGGTTGCAATAACAAACCCTATTGTTTTTTATAAATAAAAACACTTATTTAAATCATCGAAGATTGAAATTTCTATTTTTTAAAAATAATTTATTCGTCTTACATTCTGATTGTTATCTCTTCACTTGTATCTTCCCGTTCCTCCCATCCCTCCCTCTTCCACCCTGTCGAACATATTCATCCTGACTGATAGGTTGAATTATTTCCTTTAAGAACCATTATAACAAAGGAAGGGAAATTAAAAAAAAAAACCCTACAACTTACTCCCAATTCTTATATATAGTCAAAACCCTGTTTTTATCTTTTTTTTCAGGGGGAGGGGTGTTCTCTTTCAGCTCTTTACCAAATGCATTTGACATTATTGCAGCCTGTGTACACAAATAGCATCATTCTATATTCTGTATTTTAATAAAATGTCCTATTAATAGTTTTATTTATCCTCATGGCATAATATTGCCCTGTTTTTAAGGTAATTAGATATGCACATGACACATCTGCATGTGCTTTTGCATACTCTACTCATCTCCTGATGCCATGACTCACTTAGCAAGATGAGAAACGCTGGCACGTGGTATGACGCTAGCGGGCTCCTTGTTTGAGGAAGGAGCCAGTTCTCTGATCTCTCCTTCATGTTGGTTAGCCTCGCTGGTGTGACTTTACAACCACATTGATGTGTGTGAAGGCCTGAAGTGACACGTTCCTTTCTCAACAGTACCATGTTTATCACACAGCACGGTTCACACTTGTCTGGGAACAACAGGAAGGGAAAGAAAGTGACCTGTCAGAGTCCGTCACTATCTGTTTGAGGTCTGTTTCTTCCAAGACACACAGCAGAGCTCAGCAAAAAGGGGACAGATTGGGCACTTTTTTTCCTGGGGGTGGGGAAGACATATTTTCTCTACTGAGAATCTTCTCAATTTAGACAAAAGATGAAGGACAGAAATTCTACTTCAGATCATTGAGTGTGGCCGACACATTGGAAAATATCTTTCTACTAAGCCAGGGACCAGGGATAGTGTGAAAAATGCTGCCCTCAGAAGAAAAACTATATTGGATCCCTGTCTACCTTTTTTCCGGGGCAGATATAACTCAGTTCTGACTGATGTCCACTAGATGGCAGCATGACTCCAGTTAAAATATGTTGGCTCAGAAAAGGGGTTTTCTTAATATTGCATGGGGAGGTTAGAATTCAAAAGGCTTTCTGTATCTAAATCTACTCTTAAGGTATTCTAAGCTTGTGTGTGTGTGTGTGTGTGTGTGTGTGTGTGTGTGTGTGTGTGTGTGTGTGTGTATTTGCTTTCTTTCTGGTAGACATGTCTTGCTTGTACACATGTCACAGAACTCCTAGGGAGACTGAAGGACAATTTGTTTTTGGAGTCAGTTCTCCCTTTTGACCATGGGTTCAAGAGACTATACTTAGTTCACCAGGCCTGCACTGCAAGTCATTTACCTTTTAAGCTGTCTCACCCACCCAAGAATTTCTTGGTACCCTATGAAGCGCGTCGGCATCCTCCCTGTAATCTTTACTATCAGTTCCTAGGTAATATATGATTTAAGTGAGTCTATGCTGTAGCTAAGAGCTAAAAGCCTTCTGTCGTCTGCCTCCACCTTTGGTTGGTCAGTCACAGGTTTGCTTGGCTAAGGCTGTAGTCTTCAAAGGGCAGGGGATGTCGAGCTGCTAAGTGGCTCTGTTTTGAAGCTGACCACACAGCTATGATCCTATTAACTGCTGTTATATCATGGTTTTTTCACTTGGTTGTGGGATGTGAGTATTTCTTCTTTTTCTGCTGCGATTCCATTTTAGTGCAACCCCATTTTTGACCTTTCACGGAGGCACTATATTAAATAATCATGTTTGCACCGAATGCCAGGTGGTGTGTGAGCTGTTAGCAGTGCAGAGCAAGATGTTTGGCGGCTTCCCTCTCGAGGACTGTATACTATGACTCACGCATAAAGCACATTCTATAATTAGAAGTAAATTCTTCACTAATATCAGCCTAAGATCAAGATTCTTAATGTTATTGAGTAGAGAAATTCTTCCTAAGTAGCTGGGTGATTAAGAAAAACTAAAGAGTTTGGGCTGAAGAACACCAGAGATGGCTTTCCAAATTTAAGGATTAGCAGGAGATTTATGCCAAGATGTTCAGGGGAAACCAGGGCCCCACTGTGGCTGCCCGCTATTGTCGCCATCTGTTACCTTTAAGACATGTCCATGTGGTCAAGACCAAGTAAGTTAGAGATGTGTGCACAGCAAGTCTGGTTAATTGAGTTAGTTAAGTGAACACACACACACACGCACACACACACACGCACACGCACACACACACTTAAATTTATGCACACACATGTACAAGTGCATACACACAGTCCCACCCATATACAGTGGTCCACTGATAGCACAAGCCACTTTGTTAGGTTTGGCAACATAAATCATTCTCTGTAAAGTATTGATAAGGTATGCTCAAACGCTCCTGTGTGAGTTTCACAGCCCTGTGCTTTTAAAAAAAGAAGCACTTGGGGGCCAGAGAGATGGCTCAGTGGTTAAGAGCACTGCCTGTTCTTCCAGAGGTCCTGAGTTCGGTTCCCAGAAACCACATGGTGGCTCACAACCATCTATAATGGGATCTGGTGCCCTCTTCTGGTGTGCAGGCAGACATGTAGGCAGAACACTGTATATATAATAAATAAATCTGTAAAAAAAAAAAAAAAAAAAAAAAAAAAAGAAAAGAAAAAGAAAAACAAAAAAATTATTATTTAAAAAAATAAAAGCAATGGGGGCTGGAGAGATGGCTCAGAGGTTTAGAGCCCTGTATGTTCTTCCAGAGGACCAACAGTCACATGGCGCTTAACAATTGCCTATAACTCCAGTTCCAGGGGATCTGATGCCCTCTTCTGGCCTCCTTGAGCACGGCATGCACATGGTATAGACACACATGGAGACAAATGCCCTACACCTAAAATGAAGAATAAAAAAACAAAAAACAAAACAAAACAAAAAAAACAAAAAAACAATTCTCACAAAAAGGTAAGTCATTAAAAAGATAGAAAACATAAAAAAGAAGGAAGCAACCTGTGCTCACATAGATGGTCAGTAAACAGAATTCAGAAAGGCAATGATGAAACAAATATCAAGTGCACACAGAAGGCACTCAGTAAATCGCTACTTCCCTTTGGCTACCACTCACTGCAAGCCTCGGCAGAGTGGTCTCTTACGTGCTCTTTCCAGCTCAATAATTTATAACGACGTCTTCAGATGCTTCTTCAAGCTCTTTCTTTGACTGTGTGTGCCTGATCTTCAAATTTTCCTCTTGGGGTTTCTCTGCCTCCCTGTGTATTGGCTCTGCTTCTGCTTTGGAGGGGGGAGAGCTTAGTCGATTTGTGGCCTGCAGGGTGATGAACCAATATAGCGCTGTTACCAGGCAGTGTGTCCCTTAAGCAAACGGCATGTCTGAGGATGCAATGTGAAAAGAGGCTATCTCCCAGCCATCAGCCTGCAAAAGGCTTTCCCAGCTGCAGGGAGTGAGGCTGGACAGCGATGGATGCTCATTTATAACTTGGGCTAGCAAGGCTCTCACTGGGGTGGTGAATGTTGAAGAACGCTGGGAAGCTAAAGGGAAAAGCTGTTGCTCAGGACCTTATACTGTCGGATTTTTTTCCCTCCCCCGATAACAACAAGCACAGACAAATAGCAAAGGACACAGCAAGAGAATAAAACACCGCTGAAAGATGGAGGAGTGTCAGCCAACAGGGAAGAAAGGTGCCAGGGCTCCCAGCAGTTGAATTTCCCATTGAGAAACAAATGTCTGTGGAGAGCAACAGCACCTTGTGACATTTGCTAAGTGGCTTTGATGCTTGACTTTTCAACTGAGCTTCTGTTAGTAAGCAAGGGGGGTGTCGGGAAAAGCCATTTTTTTCCAAATGGGAATGTAAAATCCTTCAGCCTAATGAAATGTTTTTTTTTTTTTTTTTTTTCTGGTCCAGAGATAACAACCCACTTTTGGTTTTAATGCCTAATATTGATTCTTTGTGTATTTTTAATAGAAGCCCTGATGAAATTCAGTTAATTGTATTTTGTTAGATTGTGAGATTATCTTTTAAAATATTCTCCCAACCTCCACGCTCATGGTCTCTCACTTCTCTCTTCCTAACAAGTGCTTAACTTTGATGAATGGTTTGTGGCAGCTTTAAAAAAAAAAAAACCCTCAAAACTCTACCTTTTTGATCCCCTTCCAGTTTGAATAATTGTGAAAATGCTGAAAAAGCCAAGTTCTGCTAGGCAGTAAGATGTTGAAATATGGTCATTAAATCCTGATGGGTTTTTCATTCTGCATCCCATAATTTTAAGGAGCACCATTTTCCGAGATGGTTGGATAAGTGCAAATGGTGGAAATGAGGTCTGAAAGCTGCTTCGCAGAGGGCTTGCTTTATTAAAAAAAAAAAAAAAAAAAAAAAGCAACCCTAAGCCATGTAAGTCTTCAGGGGCTAGCCTCGCTTTGCAAGGGTGAGCCAGAAGCAGGATGTGAGGAAGAGGAGAGGAGAGGGGGAATGGGGAGTCTGTGGTTTGGTAGCTGGTGGTTGGGCTATTGTGTTTTCTCTCTTTTTACATCCTTGGCGCTTTATTTAGGCATGACATTGTCTCCATAGCAGTGCTTTTCTATTGGGCAGTAAAGCGAGTTAATTCTGGAGATAAAGGTTCTCATCACAGAATTTGAGCAGGAAGACTTTGTGGTTTAGAGAAAGTGTAATCTTTATTGAATGGCTGGGGCGGGCATTGAAGGCAGAATTAAATTTATAATTGCTTAGCAGACAAAGTGCTTTCCAATGGATTGCAACGCAGAACAGCAAAGACTCACACACATACAAAGAAGGGGCACTTGAGAGCCAGCCTCCGGGGATTGTGGTAGTAATCCTGCCTCAGGATTTAGTAGTTTGCGTTTCAATCCTGGTTTTGCTCAGCAGCCACAAGTGTCTGAATAAATCTCCTAATGTTTGTCTGCTTCCGTTTTCCTACCTGTAAAACAGAGACTTTGTAGTGGGCTGAAGGAAGAAGTCCAACTGTGTTGCAACATACCCTGTCAGCAGTGCTGTGAGGCCGTTCTATTAAAACTATACTTCCTTTTACTTAAGTAAGTGAACACTTTTAAAGTTGGAAACTTCCTGGGTTGTTGAAAGGGGCAGAATTGGGGCCCAGACAGTCCAAGACTGATTACTAGCATCATCACAGCCTGGAGAGAAAAGCCTGGGTTAGCTTGCCCGACTGTACTGTGGTCCACACATCTTAGTCCTTATCAGAAGTCATCTAGAAGCCAGAAACTCACAAGCAAATGCAAGGTGGTCCTGTTTTCCAGTGCTTTTACCCACAGCTTCCGGCTATAGTTTGAACGGAGGTGTCCCCTTCCAAAATTTATTTTGAAGCAATTCTCATTGAAGAGACAGGCCTCTAGCTGGAGGTAGAGCTCAGTTGGTGGAGTCCATGCTTAACCACGCACAAAGCCATAGTTTGACCACCTGCAGCTCACAGACTAGTGTCGTGGTGAATGCCTGTAATCCCAACACTCAGGAGGTGGAGACAAGATGGCCAGAATTTTAATGTCATCCTGTACTGCATAGTGAATTTAAGGCTAACCTGGACTAGGTGGGAAGTTATCAAGTTCTGAGAGTTCTTTTGCCATGAGTTGATTATCACCTTACAAAAGGGTAAGAGGGGACTAGGATAAAGTTCTTTTGCTCCCCAGTCCCTTCTCCACTCATGGGAATCTACAGTGTTTGAAATGCTATCTTGGAGGTAGAGATTAGATCAGTGGTTCTCAGCCTTCCTAATGCTGTGACCCCCTTAATACAGCACCTTACACTGTGGTGACCCCAACTATAAAGTCTCTGCGTATGTGACAGAGGCAAAAAAGAATGAGGACCCTCTCCTCCCCATTGATAAGACCTGGGAGTATCCACCTAACTCTATAAACTGAAGAGCTATGAGGGCAGCTTCTCAGAGGCTTAGTGGAACAAAACACCATCCTGGGATGGTTTAGAGCAGCTGACTTTTATTGCCCCTGTGCTGGAGGCTGGTGGTTAGAAATGAAGGGATCAACCTTCCCTATGAAGGTTGACAGGTTGATGTTCTTAACTGTTGGCAGCCTTGGGATTTCCTTTCCTTGTATATGTCCATCT
Source organism: Acomys russatus (assembly GCF_903995435.1). Classification (NCBI taxonomy): domain Eukaryota; kingdom Metazoa; phylum Chordata; class Mammalia; order Rodentia; family Muridae; genus Acomys; species Acomys russatus. Next base: position 106,783,025 of record NC_067137.1, on the reverse strand, counting down.
TTCCATATAACTCTTTGTGTCAACATTTCCCACCAGTGTCTTGCTTTGAAGCTTCCTGCTTTCAAGGGCTGGAGGTGTAGCTCAGTGGTAGAGTGTGTGTCTAGCACGCCCAAGGTGCAGCACAGTTAAATCCAGATCCCATGGTTAACTAGTGCAAAGTGACTCTGCTGCTTTCCCATTGCAGTTGTAACAAGCCACACACAGTTAGTGGCTTAAGCACACACACCCATTTATTATCTTCCAGTCTAGAGGTTAGGAGTCTGAATGAGTCTTACGGGGGTCTTAGAGGGTTACAATTAAGATGTCAGTGGAGAGGTGTCCTTGCGGACCTGCTGTGGGAGAGAATTCATCCCCATCATCTGTTTCAGGCTTCCAGAGCCACCTGCATTCCTTGGCTTGTGACCCCTCCCTCAATCTTCAGAGCTCACGGAGCAGAGTGAGTATCTTTGAACCTCTCGGTATCTGACCTTCGGACCCCCTGTTTTATCTTCTTTAGTGCCTTTGTGATTATAGTGGGTCCCCTCGGAAAAAACCCTAAAATCGCCTCCTGTCAAGAGCTAGTCCTTACTGGCATCTGCAAAGTGTTTGCCATGAAAAGTAGTATAGTAACAAGCTCCCATGTGGGGACACAGTCCCCACTTCAGGGACTTGGTTTGCTTGTTTTAGTCCCTATTTCCAGCCCATTCATAAAGGAAATTGGGGAAACCTAGTGGTTTTGTTGCCCAAGCTCACCACCATTAAGAGGATTAAAAGGAGTCATCCTCGTAGCCCCCTTATCCTGGGGCCTGGCACACAGCAGTATCTCATTCTGTGGTGGCTGTTCAGTCTGCACCCTATTTTAAATCCCTTTAAGCTGAGGACACCTGTGCAGATATCTGTGGTGTTTGAGTGTTCCCAAAGTAAAGCATGTTTGTTCTGTTTCCTGAAGAGTCTGTGGAACTAAGTGTGCCTAGTGAGTGATGGACAGGCTGTCTGGAATGTCATTTCAGTCTGTTTGCTTCACTGTTCTGTCACATGATCTACCAAGTGATCGTGCTTGCAAGAAGAGTGTATTGAGTTTGAAGGCCTTCAAACTGATTCCATTTTCAGCCACTTCCATGTTTAAGACATTTTAATGGCCTCTAATGGTTGCTCTCTCACCTTGCCATCCTGCCTCAATTTAGATCTTTTCAGAATATTTAATGTGTCTTATGTAAGCAGCCTGGATAGAACAGAAGAATAAAAACTACTGTTTTTATAACTATAATAGCAATGTAAATAATTGAACACTTTATAGCATTACAAAGGAGTTTTTCATTCAACTATCAAATACGTGGCTGGTGGCCAAGTTGATGGTTACACAAGCATCCTGGTGTCCAGATGTTGCCAGAGCTGACCTTGAGATCACGGTACCTGCTTTCTAACCCTACCACTGACCCTGACGAACTCAGGGACCTGAGGCAAGCCAGGGATCTTCTCGCAGCCTCAGTTTCCACATATTACAATTTCTCAGAGGGTTTGTAGTGATGAGTCATCCAGAAAACTTCCATCACACCATCTCTAGTGCTGGCACCATCTCAGTGACTGAGACACGCTGCTTGCTCTCATTGTCATTGCTAGAATGGCTATGATTAGATAACAACAAAGGCCTTGAAGTCTTGATTTTATCTCTTCAGCTGAGTTACTAGAGGCTATAATCCAACGTGAGACTCCAAACCATAAGCAAAGCTTGCAAAGGCTTGTGATGGAGACCTTGGATTCCAACCCACTCTGTTCAGCCTCAGATTATAAAGATGGATTTCAAAGAGCTAGAGATCCAAAGAGGTGTGGGGCTCAGGATGCAGCAGGGCTGGGGTGTAGCTTATCTGGTGGGGTGTGAGGCTAGCCTTTATGAGGCCCTGGGTTCTTCCCCAGCATTGTGTAAACTCCTTGCGTTGGCATACATCTGTAATCTCAGCACTGAGGATGTAGGGATAGAGGGATTGAAGTTCCGGGCCCTTCTTGCCCAGTGGAGTTTGAAGCGAGCCTTGTCTACGTGAGGTCATGTCTTAAAAACAAAAACAAAAACAAAACAACACTACTACCAAAAAACAAAACAAAACAAAACAGGAAGAAGTTAGGAGGTGGGTGTGATAAATCTTTCTTCTGGAGAGAAAGAAATATAAAGTTCTCTGCCTCTATTCTTGAGAGAGCTTCTATGCAGAATCTACCTAGAAATACCGGTATTCATAAATAAGTAATAAATAAGTTTTGTCGATACCATACACCAGAACGTGACTCAGCCCCAGAAATGCAGAATGCAATGGATTTGCTGGCCAATTTCTAGGACATTGGAAGTAAGGAGAGATTGTTACCATGCTGGTGTGGGCTATATTCCAGCCTTTTTCTAGACAAGGAAAGGACATTCTGTTGAGCAGATACCCAGAGACCACCTTATGTAGCTGGTCACCAGCAAGCATAGATGTGGGAACCAACATGGGCTTCCTTATTGAAGAAAATCCTGTGTCAACTGGAAGAGGCTCATTTGCCCACATGTATAGATTTTCTGGTGAGAAAACCTCAGTGATATGGCTTGCAAGGGAGGAAGAGAGATTCAGGAAATGGTCCAAGGAAAGAACCTAAGGGCTCCTGGCCCCTAAAACATGAATCCTCATTGCTTCTACTTTTCACTCACATTCTGCTTTAGAAGAGTCAGAAACCATGGTTCTATGACATGTTTAAATAGAAAAGATGACTATACAAGATGCAGAAAAGGGCAGTCAATTACCACCGTCTCCTAGGCAGCCAGCCTCCTCCAGTGGGCTGGGCTGTGAACACTGAAAGGCTAAAAGGCATAGGATGGTATTCAATCCACTTGGATAGGAGGCATGAGTTGAACTGAGCTTTCTCTCACTTGTTGAAAATAGAGTTATGGAATTCATTCTATATCTGATTCACAGGTAAGAGAGAGCCAGTCCTATGAAGAGAGCTTTCCACAGTTTACATTTGTACGTTATGGTAGTTACATCATCTCTTCTGGCAGTAACCCAGCAGAGGTGTCATTGCAGTGATAATGACTATTCGGGATAGGAGATCACCACCTTTCAAAAAGGTAATATGAACAGTATCCCAGCTTGACAACTACTGGAGGCAGCACCAGGCCCTGATGCTTCTTGCTTTCATGCAGTGGTTCTCAGCATGTGGACCACAACCTCTTTCGGGGGAGGAGGGGTTGAACAACCCTTTGACAACAGTCACCTAAGACCATCAGAAAACACATATTTACATTATGATGCACAACACTAGCAAAATTACAGTTATGAAGCAGCAATGAAAGTAATTTTATGTCTGGGTGTCACTACAACATGAGGAACTGCATTAAAAGGTCACACAGCATTAGGAAGGCTGAGACCATGCTCTAGTGGAACCCGGAGAAGTGAGAGTGTAGTCAGAAACAGTAACGGAATCAAAGCAGGTGAGGGCCCTTGAGCTCAAAGCACATTCTCCTTCTTAGAAAGTCCTAGATTTTGTCAGATGGCTTGCTTCTGCCTTGTAAAGTGTTACTCATTCTGGGCCCACATGCACTCCAAGGTTATAGTCTGAATTCTAAATGCCCCTCAAAGTCCATGTGTTAAAGCTTGATCTCCACCAATCTTTGGTAATCCTGAGAAATGGTGGAACCCTGAAAAAGTGATTAGGTTGTTGGAGAAATGTTTTTGAAAGGGATGTTGGGACTCTCCTCCTCCAACTTATGCCTTCTTTTGTTTTTATCCCATCATGCCTTTCCTGCTATGAGGACCTGCAGTGTCCTAAGCAATCAGTGTAGTTACTGTTTTTCTGAAACTGTAAGCCAAAGAACAGCTTTTCCCTCTGACTATTGATTGATCTTGGATATTTTGGCACAGCAACAGAACACTTACTAACATAGGTCTTTGAATGGTAAAAATATATGTTAGGCCCTGCTCTGAGGACATTGGAGCAGAAGAGCCAGCCCTGCCATGATGACACAGGAGTAGGAGAGCGGGCCCTGCCCTGAGGAAAAGGGAGCGAGGGTCCTGATCGAGGGCTCTGAGTGGACCTCACCCCAACATCTACCCCATGTTTGACTTTCTGGAACACATAAAAGGGCCAGACCTGCAGATTCAAAGATTGAGAATCTCCTTGACACATGGCAACAATGCGATATCCGAGAGCAGTCCCAGTGAGGACCCGGTAACAATAGTGTAGCCTCCAACCAGACCCATGACTCGTAACAACGAACATTTGAAAGTAAACATATGTGGACAAAAGGCATGATACATTACAGCTTTTGTGACAAGATGTTTTTGTTTGTCTGTTTGTTTTATTTTACTTGGGGAAGGAGAGGATTTTGGTGCATGACGTATAAATCATAGACATTCAATAAAAGTAAAAAAAGTAGAACCCTACCATATATATATATATATATATATATATATATATATATATATATATATATATATATATATATATATATATATATTAGGATTATAGTAAGTTCTCTTTGAAAAAATATGGCTTTAGGGGAACTTTGTTGAAGGAAACGTGCTGTTCTGATTTATTGTTTTTATAAGAATGAGCATACCAAGCTTATCGATTATTTTATGATAAACAGCCCAGGCCTATTGTCTTAAAGGTTTAGCCATTCTGACGGAAACCATCTAGAGGCAAACTGAGATGATGAAGATGGAAAATACTGTAGAAGGCCATTGTCAAGTTGCTCAGGGGCCCAGATCTATCAAGGCTTTCCTGAATTGAATAGTTAAATTATTTTCCTGAAAGAGAGCAAACTGACTTGACCAAATATAACGTGCCTACGTGCTCAGCCATGAGAATGAGCTGTGGCTTCTGCTTCTCATTGGATGTTCGTGGCATTGCTGTGCTGCGGCCCTTTCCTTAGGCTTGTTATTTTCTGTGGAGACAGAGTGAAGCCACCTCCCACTACCTTCAGTGAGGTAGAATTCTTTCTGCCTCCAGGAAAATGATTCATTTGAGGAGTTTGGTTCTCACACCACTTCTGTTTCTTGATCATGCACAGTAGGCTGGCTGTGGGGCGTGGGTCAGTGTCTGTGCCACCCCCACCCATGTGTCAGAGAACAGTCCATGTTAGGAGTCTAAGATTGCCTTCACTCAAATTATCTCTCCTTTGGCCAAGGGCTAGAAGCTGTGACTAGAAAGCTAAATGTCACATTGCATAGTCTTGATGGTAGCTGAAGGAAAATAAAAATAAAATGAAAATATCTCACTGCTCTCTCTCCCCATGTCCTGAGGCTTCCATCCTGCTGAGATGACAAAACTGAAAATTAAGGTCATAGTCATTTAGGAAGTCATCTGTGTTTGTGGCAGATCCTCAAGCAGAGATCTTGTCATACACCAAGGTAATTGAAGAAAAGGAAGCATTCAGCTCAGAAACAAATAGGAACGTAGGCATAAAAGGCCTGTTGTATAGAGGAAGATCTACTTCTTCTCTGTGGGACTAAGGACAGACTCAGGGAAGGAGCTCAGTGCTGATCAAACATGCCTGGGCTCATTAGCATGGACAACTTTCTAGCCCGGGGACTGTCAGGCTTAGATGTCACTTAGTTCTTTGCAGATCCTGAACAAAATTAACCAAATGTTTGTTTCACTTTGCCCTTGGCCTTCTCTCCACATCTCTCCAAAAAAGCTAGTCATCACATTATATCCAAAGGGAGTCATGAGGGATTGAGCATGGGGTGGAATGTTCCAGAAGACATGTTTCTTTTGAAAGAAGTCAGGGTTTAGGTTTTGATGGCATAGTCTCCCTTTGGTGGGGCATGGGAGAGTGCAGGTTTTAGTCAGAGTGCCATTAGTTCCAGTCTTGATTCTGCTGCTTTTAACTCGAGGGAGGAATCAACTTTCCAGGCTTTACTTTGTGGGATGCAAAAAATTAACATCACTTATCTCAGAATAGTCATCACGACCTGACATCTGACAATAGTAACAGATACAGAAAAGGCAACCTTAAACTACCCTATACAGCTAACTGTCTCACGTTCACTTAGGAATACAGTTACAGACAAACAGTACTTTCCATAAACCTGTTTATGTGGGGGTGGGGAGACAGATGGCTCAGTGGGTGTGGTGGTTTGAGTGAAAATGGCTCTATAGACTCATAGGGACTGGCAAGATTGGGAAGTGTGGTCTTGTTGGAAGCCATGTGGATTTGTTGGAGGAGGTGTGTTACTAGGGGAAGGGCTTTGAGGTCTCAGAAGCTCAAGCCTGGCCAGTGAGTCATTGTCATGTCCTGCTGCCTGTGGTTGCAGACGCAGAACTCTCAGCTACTTCTCCAGGACCATGTCTGCCTGCAGGCTGCCTTGCTTCCCATTATGATGATAATGAGCTAAAGCTCTGAACTGTAAGCCAGCCCCAGTGAAATGTTATCCTTTATAACAGTTGCTGTGGTCTGATTCAATCAACTGCTGGATGAGGCCTCTCAGAGAATGGCTAAGTTAGGCTCCTGTCTGTTAACATAGTAGAGTATCATTAATGGTGTCAGGGGTTGGTTCTCTCCCATGGGATGGATTTGAGAAATCAGATGCTGAGATTCACATCCAAGCATTAGGTTGAGCTCAGGAGTCCTGTTGAAGAGTGTGTGTGTTGGGGGCGGGGTGGGGTGGTATGGGGAGGAGGATAGAAGGACCTGGAGGAGACAAACATGCCATAAGAAGACCAACAGTGTCAACTAATCTAGACCCATGGTGGCCTACAGAGATGGAAACAGCAACCAAAGAGCATGCATGGACTGAACCTACACATATGTAGCCAATGGGCAGCTTGATCCATCTTCACGTGGGTCCCCTAGGATGTTGACTGGGTGCTGTCTATGACATGGATTCTGTTGCCTGCTTTTGATCACTTCATTTTATCTGTGCTGCTTTGTATGGCCTCAGTGGATGAGGGTGAGGTCAGTCCTGATGCGACTTGATGTGCTGAGATAGGTTGGTAGGGGGAGTTCCCCTTTTCTGAGGACAAGAGGAAGGGGGATAAGAAAAAGAGACTAGGAGGGAGGGGCCAGGAGGAGAGGAGGGAGGGAGCTATGATAGGAATGTAAAGTAAATATATAAATTAAAAATAATATTTAAAAAAGCATTGTTGTGGTCATGGTGTCACAGCAACAAGATCCTAACTAAGTCAGAAGTTGGTACCAGGGAATGGACATTGTTGTGACAGGCCTGGCATGTGCTTTCATTTAGAGGAATGTGCTTTGAGCAGGGTTTAATGGGCCATACCAGAGCATGGAAGACAGTGATACTGAGAGTGGTTTGAACTGTGGAGGCATGGCTCAAGAAGCTTCAGAAAAGAAGACTGTTAACATGTGGCCTAGAAATTGTTTTTGTGATATTTTGCTGAAGAGCATGGCTGCTCTCTGCCCTTGTCCAAAAACCTGCCTGAGGCTAAACTGAAGAGATTTGGATTAGTTGCATCGGAGCAGCCTAGTATTGACTCTGTCTTGTGGTTTTCAGTGTTCACTCGTATGAAGATCTATAATGAAAAGGAGCAAGCTGAGCAAGGAAAAAAATACACATGGAGACCTGGCGGCTCTCAGAGGAAGGATAGCAGGCTACCAAGAAGAGACTTGATACCCTATGAGCATATAAAGGGGGAGCAAGTCCCCCTCAGTCACAGTCATAGGGGAGGGGAGTAAGGGGATAATGGGAGGGAGGGAGGAATGGGAAGATACAAGGGATGGGATAACCACTGATATGTAACAAGGATAAATTAATAAAATAAAATTAAAAAAAAAAGAAAAAAAAGGAAAAAAATCAATATCCTAAAACAAAAAACAAAACAAAACAAAACAACAACAACAACAACAACAACAACACAAATGTATGGTTCAGGGAGGAAAGGAGCACCAGGAACTGGAATGGGAGAGATGAACAGATTAAAGAAAAGCCTGATTTAAACTTATTTTTAAAAATTTATTCATTTTACATCCCTGTCATAGTCCCCTCCCTCATCTCCTCCTGGTTCTATCCTCCCTCCTTCCTACCCCCATTGCCCTCCCTTAGTCCTCAGAGATAGGGAGCTCTTACCCCCCTGTCAACTGATCCCAGCCTATCAAGTCTCATCAGGACTCCCTGCATCCTCTTCTTCTCTGACATGATAGGGCACCAAGCCAGGGGGAAGTGATCAAAGAGTAGGCAACAGAGTCCATGGCAGGGACAGCCCCTGCTCCCTTTAGTAGGGGACCCCTATGGAGACTGAGCTGCCTATGGGCAACAACCCAATGTTAAATAGAATAAAGGGAGTGGTGACCTCAACGTAAAATTCCACCCAGCTAAGCTTCCAACTTATGAAAATTAATTTTTAAAAAAGTTCAGAGCTCAGTGTGGTGGCACACACCTTTAATACCAGCACTCCAGAGGCAGAGGTAGGCAGGTCTTTAAGTTTGAGGCCAGACTGGTTTTAGGATAGCTAATCTTAAACCGTCAAAACCAGAAAGCTGTTGACCATGTAAATGAATGAAGACTCATGTTCCAGTTCCAGCAGGCAGCCTCAGCCACATGGTTCTGGCTTTAGCGTCATAGATAGAAAAAGGGGAAGGGGGTTATGAGACTGAGGCCAGGCATGTGGCAGGAGTGTCCCTGCATAGAGGCCTAGAGAGGCCATTGTGTGAAGCTGTGAAAACAAAGCCTGGATTGCCTTGGAGACCCCAAAATGTTAGAGATGACAAAAGCTGCTAACAGAGAGTGGAATCGACCTGAGTGTGGCAGTTAACAACTCTGAAATGAGTTGGAGATCTGAAGGGCACTTTGACCTCAGACATGGAGGTGCTGTGTTTGCCCAGATGGTTTTTGGTCTTTGGTATTTCCTCACCATGCTTCGCTTTGGAATTGTAACGTGTGTCCCATGGTATTATATGTAGGAGATATGTGATCTGCTTTTTTTCCGTTTTGACTCTACAGGGGATTACAATTAAGAGATTGCGTGAGTCTCAGAAGAGACTTTGAACTTCACTCTTTTGCTTCCCCCATCCCCAACCCCAGAGACAGGGCTTCTCTATGTAATAGCCCTGGTTGTCCTGCAACTCTCTTTGTAGACCAGGGTGGCCTTGAACTCACAGAGATCCGCCTGCCTCTTCCTCCCAAGTGCTGGAATTAAAGGCATGCGCCACCATGCCTGGCTGAAGTTTTAAGCAGATTTGAGACTTTTATAGATGGCCTCACTTTTGAAATTGATTAAGTGCGTTTTGCATGATGATATAGCTAGAAGCCTACGGAGGTCAGTGAGTAGAATGTGGTGGTTTGAATGAAAATATTGGGGAGTGTGTGGCCTTGTTGGAATCCATGTGGATTTGTTGGAGGAGGTGTGTTACAAAGGGAAGGGCTTTGAGGTCTCAGAAGCTCAAGCCTGGCCAGTGAGTCAGTGTCACTTCCTGCTGCCTGTGGATGCAGATGTAGGACTCTCAGCTGCCTCTCCAGGGCCATGTCTGACTGCATGCTGCCATGCTCCCCACTATGGTGATAGTGGACTAAACCTCTGATCTGTAAGCCAGCCCCAGTGAAATGTTTTCCTTTATAAGAGTTGCTGTGCTCGTGGTGTCTCTTGACAGCGAAAGGACCCTAACCAAGGCAGTGGGTAAAATGCTGTGGCAAAAGTATGAGCCTCTGAGTTTGGATCCACAACACACATAGAATCCCATCCTGGTGAGTGTATGCCAGTAATCTCAGTGCTCAAGGGAAAAGGCAGGGGATGGGAGGGAACAGGAGGGCTTACTGTCCATTCAGTCCAGCTGACTCAGTGACCTCTAGGTTGAGTAAAGAGACCCTGTCTCAAAGAGTCAGGTGGAGAAACAATTGAGGAAGACATTGGCCTCCACACATTCCTGTACAGGTGAGTGAACCCCCCAAAGCATCTCACACACACATGCACACACATATACACACATATACACATGACCATGCATATATACATGCACACGCACACACACATGAACATGCACACACACTGATTTCTGCACATACAAAGTTATATAACACTATAATTATAAGCCCAAGTAGGTAATTAAAAAAAAAAACTTCATTACATTTGTTTATTTAGTGTGTGAAAGTCTGGGTGTGTGCACATGGAAGCATGTAGCCATGCACAAGTAGGCATTCTCTGGCATGTATGTGGAGGTTGGATAACAAGCTGTGGGATTTATTCCCTCTTCTACCATATGTGTGTCAGGGATTAGACTCAAGTTGTCAGGCTTGCTAGCAAGGACCTTTATCTGCTGAGCCATCTTGCTGGCCCAATCTCATGTTTTTAAAGAAGAGATCTGACCTTGGGCATTGGAAGTTCTGAGTTTTACTCCCAAAGTAGGTTCCATCTACCAAGTGTATGTGAGTCTCTACTTGCATGTGCTAGCATATGTGATACTTAAAAAAATAAGAAAAAAAGCCCACTACTACAAAAGCCAATTTTGATATAATTCATATGTTAAGTTCAATGTAATTAAATCTTGACTTAAATTGGGTTGGCATCCACATTTGGCTACTCCATTAGCTTTATGACTGGACAAATTACTTAACCTTTTAAAAAACCTGCCTGTTCACCTATAAAAGGAAATTTCTCTGAGGATTAAGTAGACATGGAAAAATTTAATGCCAACGTGTTTTTCAAAACCTGATAAAACGATTAGATTTTCCCTATGGTTTTACTCATTATCCAATTTTGAATATTGAATGCACAATGAGGTCACTAGGCATGATGAGGTCATGGTTGTAATCTTCTCAAAGGTGTGATGTTACATTGCACAGACTTGGCACAGCCAGGATATGTTTTCTTATGGTACTGGAAGACGAAGGCAGATTTCTAAAATTGGTCCTACAGAGCTAAATTCTATGAGGCCAAAGGGCTGGTTCCTTGTGGAGGGTATAGGAGACCAGCATTTTCTGGCCCTTGACTTTTTCCAGGTCCTCCAGGGATTGGATTATTACTACTTTTCCTCTCATCATACTAAGCTCTAGATTTTATTAACATCATTTTGTTTCCCACAGCCTAGTTTCCTTTTATGGTGATATTCATAATTATAGTTAGGGCCCATCTTGATACTCTCTTCCTCTTGGAATGTATACATCGCCTCAACACAGTCTTTGGTGCTGTGTGAGGTAGCTGTGTCAGATCCTGTGGATTCGGAGGTGGGCTTCTTGGGGGGGGGGGAGGAAGCTGTTATTCAATCTACTTCATTGGCTGTTTTAGGTAACAAGGACCCTCCCCTTCCTTTTGATTGGTCAAACCAAGCTGTGGCAGGCCATGATCTCACCAATGAGCGTGATTGGGGGAAATGAGTAGAGGCTATGTAGGCAAGTCATTCAACCCTGGGATGGAAGGCCTTGAGCTCTCAGCCCTGCAGTGCACGCTCACGGAGTTGTGCGTCCTTCAGTTTGCACTAGGCAGCTGTCAGGGTGAGCCCTCTGCAGTACGCTCTCTGATCCTCTCACACATACCCTATGCTTGCTCCAAACTGGCAGATGCCTCATATTTGCACAATACTTTTATGGCAGCATTGCTCTAAACATTTCATGTGTTAACTCGTTTGATAGTTCCTAGTTCTATTTTATTTTTTACCTTTTAAACATTTTTTTTTTTGTTTATTTTTATTTTTTAGACAGGGTCTCATTATGTAGCTCTGGGAGTCCTGGAGCTATGTAGACCAGGCTGGCTTCAAGCTCACAGAGATTCTGCCTCTGCCTCCGAAGTACTGGGATTAAAGGTGTGTGCTACTCTGCCCAACTACGTCCAGTTTTGATGATGAGACAATTCAGGGAAGTAACATGCTGAAATATGGCTTCAAGGCTCACAGTTTTACACATTGTACTGGATCCTTGTTATAATTCCTCAAGATATAGTTAGTTTTGTTGGTGGTGTTGATGGTGGTATTATTATTATTATTATTATTATTATTATTATTATTATTATTATTATTATTATACCAAAATGTACCCATCTCTATACTTCTGGCTCTGCCTCCCTCTTGCTTTCTTAAAACAAAACAGATAGCCCTGTTTTACAAACAAGTAATATTATATGGACTGAGCAGGATGTAGTTCTGTGTTTATACCCATACATATGTATGCAACAACAATTAATGAAAAAAGAGGCCATGGATTTGAAAAAGAGCAGAGCATGTATATGGGAGGGTTTGACTGGGGTTAGAGGGAGGAATGGGAAAGTAGTGTAACTATAATATCAAAAATTGAAAGAAATAATTTTGAAAAACACATCTATATTGACATGTCCATTGTCTGTGTTCATCCCATGTACACACTATGTACAGCTGAGGCTGTACAGGTGTAGCTTCTGACATTTCTAGGAATCACAGTCTCATAGAAAATTCCACAGTTTTTATCATCCCTTTTCCACAGTGATTTCTGAAAGCTCTGGAGGCCTCAACCCTATGCAAAGAACTGCAGGCAACTAAGGAATGCTGGGGGCAGGAGAAATAGTCTTCTCTGGGCAAGAGCATACCGATTAGTTGTCTGATACCAAGTGGTGAGCCCTAAGAATGAACACTTCCACCCCACCCCCGCACACAAGGGAGTATTTACACACCCAACCCCTCCATACACTCAATGGAATATTTTCACACCCAATCCCCCCCTACACACAAGGGAGTATTTACACACCCAACCTCCCCACCTCTGCACACACACACACACACACACACACACACACACACACACACGGGAGAAGGAGATATGATATTATCATAATATTAAGAAATAATTATAAAACAAACAAGAAAAGAAATGCAAGGAGATAGAAAAATACGGAGTGCAAGTCTCTCTGCAATTCGGTCTAGAAGCAACATGCCCTGGGTGAGTCCACACATAAGCTATTAGCAGATCTTACAGCCTAGTGTTCAAGCCAGCGCCAAGCAGAGACTGATAAATTTCACAGAAGCGCATAAGGTGATGATTAAGCTGAAAAGAATTCGACTGGGGAAAAAGTCAGTCTTGAATTTACAGATCTATGGCGACTCTGTGCATTTATGTAAAAACTCAGTCTTAAATTTGAGGCCGAACCCTTAATTTGCAAAGCGAGAGAGAAGGTGAAAGGGCCCAGCACTGGCCACGCGCTGGCCGGAAGAACTCACTGGCTCACAGCAGGTGATGGGCAGCAGCATCTCTCTAAGAGAAGGGAGGGGCTTCTCCTTTCTTTTTCTTTTCTTTTCTTTTTTTGTCTTTAAAATGGTTTTGCTATCATATGTAAATTATGCACAATAATGGGCTTATTATGACCCTTTCGTACACGCGTATTATCATTTCTGTCATTGTCCCCTCTCGCCTGCCTTTTGCTTCTGTTTCTATTGGTCTCCTTCTTCTCTCTAACTTGCTCCTTTTCTGCTTCATGTCTTCTTTTCTATTTACATTTTTTTTCATACAACATATTTTGATGTTTTCTCGTTCCTCCAGATTCTCCTTTCCTCTCTTCTCATCCAACTTCAAGTTCTCTTTCTCTCTCCCAAAATAAAAGAAAACAAAGACAACACCCCTCTATCCCGCCCCCGAATCAAAACAAGGAGAACAAAACGAAACAGGATGAAAAAAAAAAAAAAAAAAGTCAAAACGAAAAGAAACAGAAATCCCTGCAAAGGCTCAGGCCATATTGAGAAGGGAAAGTGGACACCAGGTCCCATCGCTGACCGAGAGAGTAATATCTGCTGGCCAAGGTAAAACCAGTGTTCTCCAAAGGAGTGCCCCCAGGGAACATCAGGAGCAGCTGGGCCAACACCAAATGAACTCTCGTGTTTTGTAGTCTTTTAACCACCTAGGATTTTCTTTAGATGGCCACTGTCCGGAAGGCCTTTCTATTTGAGAGAGAAAAATAGGCAAGCAATACATGCTTTAGCCATCTCAGGCTGAATCTTATACCATTTTGGAATTTGGGAAGCTTCAATTCAGTTTCTGGTGAATCCCTTCGTCACTTGGCAGATTGAGAAGGGGAATCTAGTTTGTCTTTCTTAGATTGCCCCTTATCCTGTTCTGAGGTTCCCCACACTTATGAGCTCACCAGAGGTTCGTCAGCCCTGACTGACAATCTGTTACATGGCCCAGTACATTTAAGAAACTGAATATTTGACCCAATGCTATAGGGAGTGGGTTACATTCTTAACCCTGTTGGGTAGATGAAGGAGCTAAGGATTACACAGTTTCTCTCTTTTTTAAAAATATAGTTTATTAATTTATTCATATTACATCTAAATTGTTATCCCATCTCTTGTATCCTCCCATTCTCCCTTACTCCCATCCCCTATGACTGTGACTGAGGGGGACCTCTTCCCCCTGTATATGCTCATAGGGTATCAAGTCTCTCCTTGTTAGCTTGCTATCTTTCCTCTGAGTGCCGCCAGGCCCCATATTGTACACAGTTTCTCTTATCATGAAGTTACAGGACCAGTTGGAACCCTGGAACTTTACCTAGCTAGTGTGTCTTGCTGCTGAGGAAGCAATGAAGGCCACTGTTGCTGACAAGCTGACTTGTAAAGATGACACATAAGTATTGGGTTTTGTGTGTGTGTGTGGTGCGGTGTGTGTGTGTGTGTGTGTGTGTGTGTGTGTGTGTGTGTGTGTGTGTGTGTTTGTGTGTGTGTGTGTCTCACATAGCTGAGGCTGGCCTTGAACTCCTGATCTTCTTGCCTCAGCCTCCCAAACGCTTGGGTTACAAGCATGTATCCCCACCTCTGACTCTTTCTTTTAAAGGAACACAGAGGCAGGCCCATGTAACAAGTCTAACTTCCTATCTCTTGCTAAGATGACTTGGAAAGGTCCTCAGCAAGAGAGCTTTGTCTATCCTCATGGTTTGTGTCTGGGGATTCAGCAGGTGTCAGGGCAGAGCTTTCAGTGAGACAGGCAGCAGTGTGTAAACACAGTGGTCACTTTCCTTTCTTTAGGCTACTTTCCCCTGATAATATATGTTCCCCACTACTGGCTTCAGACAGGTCGTGGAACAGTAAGTTCAGACTGGTCTCAAGGGCTGTGATTATTCACCAAGGTCTTCAAAATGTATTCAGTTAGTTGAGCTCAAGGCAATCCTAAAAGCTGCAGAGCTATGCTGGGCAGATGAGAAATGGGATTTTTTTTAGAAGGGCTCGTAGGCATCCCTACAACACTGCCTCTCAACTTCCCTCTGCTTCTGTCCTGTTCCCCTTTTAGGGCATACCCCCAAACCATCTTCGTTTGTGTGTGCAGCCATATTTCAGTCTAAAACCATTGTTAAACACTCACTGTTAGGAGCGTGACTCTTTGATCAATAAAATACTGCTGTATATTCAAGCATGGCCTTTACAGCATTATATTAAAACAATAAATCAGGTATCAGACTCAGCGTTTGAGCCAGCTTTTATTACATTATTCCATTCTCCCCACTATCCCTCTCTAGAATCCCACCTCCTGCATTTATGATTTTGAAACATTCCATCAGTTATGTCCCCACGGCACTTTAATCTAATTCAACACTTTAAGGGGGTAGGTAAGTGTTTAGGACACTGGGCCAGGCTCTGATCATTTTATGAAACTGTTGTTTTATAGAAGAGCATTACCTTTATTGCCAGATTCTATGGTGTGTTTGGCGGGGGTACAATCTGGTTACAATTACAAACAGCATTTTTTAAAGAGCTGCAGTAGAAAGCCAGCCATTTGAAGATGAGATACAGCTTCCTCAATTGGCCGTAGCATATTGGTACAAGATGCTGAGAGAAAGCGAGTCGAGCCTCAGTCTCAGGGTTCTCCTGCAGGGCTTTGTCCTAACTCTTGGTGCAGGTGGTTCCAATGGAAAAATTGACATGTCTCTGCCCAGAGGCACCAGGAGGCATCCTAGCACAATCAGCACCTGTATTAAAGGACAGCCTTTATGGACTGGTCAGTGTAGTTTGTTAAACTCACCCCAAATGAACTGGATGCCATTAAAAATCCAGAGTGGCGGATACCCTCTTACAAAACAGACAGACTGTCAAAGGAGGAATTCCCACTGCAGAGCTGCCTCTTGGTCCCACAGGGAAGAAGTAGGCATCTGGCTCCATCTTCCCTCTAGCACCTGCCGTAACCCATGTGTGCATCTGATCACAAACTATCCCTTTTTTTATCTTACTTGTATTGGGGGATAGCTCAGAGCTAAAGTGATTTTTAGACACTAATTCAAACTAGGTCAGTGGTATGTTCTTTAAAATTCAAGTGGCCTGTCTTTCATATACCATATGCCCTGAGCAGCCAATAAATGTCAAACAAATGTCAATTATTAATGTATTTATTGGGTCCCCAGCGCATTTAGGGGAAAGCATTGTGTCATTTGGTCATCATGTGCTTTGAAGTCAGCACACAGAGTCTGTGCTTTAAATACATGACATAAATTTCAGTGTTCATTTCTGCATGATCCCCTGCCTGTCATTACGAAAGGGCATAAGGCATGCCAGCCCTGGGATTATCTTTGCTACTTGATGCTTTTTTCTTTGCTGTCTAAAGAGGTGTGCAGGTATGTCCCACCAATCAGCAGAGGTCTAAGTTGGTATATCTTTGATGGCCCTGGTGTAGGAACGTTTTACTGCTTTTTGGTATTGAGTTGCCTGTACATTCAGAGCATGTGAGCTGGGAGGAGAGTGACAGTAGTTTATTGGCATCCAGCCAGAACTAACACATTTATCCCATGAGCATCTAAAGCCCTACCTGGAAAAGCTCATGGGTGGGTCTTTCTGATCCTTGTAGAGACGGCTCTGAAGCACACAGCGTTTATTGTGAGCACAGCTGAGCTGAATGCGAAGGCAGCCAGTTTGAATGTCTTCTCTACCAAAACTGAATGTGAACATGTCATAACCCTCATTGAAAAGTAAATGAATATAGGAAACATGTTATTGTGTTTGATATCCTTTTCTGAAGCCACTTTCTCAAAGTACTTGATTACTACAGGCAGCATAGCTTTTTCTTTTCTGAGCTCAGGCGCTAACCCAGGGTGCATACAATTCGTAGACACTGTGTGTGGAATTGATCCTCTGTTTTTCTAGTCAGGAAACTGAGGTTGCAACTCAACTAGTGTTCCAGACACGAGAGCAAGTGTCAGAAGTTTGTTTTCCTGGACTTCCAATCTATTTCGTAGGGTTTCTGCTTATCATGTGAGAGAGCCCCCTCCAACTCCCCATCCCCCAACCCCCGCCACTCCAAGAAATACAGATACCTTGCCTATATATTGAAAGGTGTTCCACCAAGAGATGTGATCACTACAGAGGGGTTCAGGCCCCATTCTGGCTTATCTAGCTCCTCTTCTGAGGGATGGAACTCTATTATATTCATGAGTGCAAATTATGGGAAGAGCAAAATTAGTCACCCAAGAGTGCAGCTCAAGAAAAAAAGATATTTACAGGAGATAAAATGAAATTGAGAGGAGTGTAGTTACCTGCACTGATTATACACCATTTACTTGAGCGTCTTAAAGAGAATCCTGAATAGAAGACAAGTGGCTACCAGTGGTGATGTGTAAATATGACTGGTGATGAAACGTGCTGTGAGACCTCAGAATTTGTAACTTGGTGGTCTCCCTGGCAGCTAAACAAGGGGTCCTCAAAACTACCCATGGTCAAAATGGTGTTGTAAGGCTCTCTCTCTCTCTCAGCCTAAGCCTGGGAACGTGACCCAGGCAAGCTTGGGAAAGTGACCCAGAAAAAATTAAAGGCCAGTCCCAGTTTCTGAGATCAAAGTGGCCAACTGAGATAAACAATTTCAACTAAGGTAAACAATTTTCAGAAAAGTGCCATCTGGAAATTCTCTGGAAACTCCCCAACACCCCTCCCTGCCAAGAATAGCCCCCAAGACCAACGACCCCTGCAATAGCCAATAACATTTAGACAAGCACCCTTAACGACCACCAGAGCCAATCCTAACATAGGGCACGCAGCCCCTCCTGACCTTTGCGGTTTTAGCCTTTAAGAGTGGCCTGTAACAGTGACTCGGTGTGCCTCCCTCCTGAGTGAGTGCTGAGGGCCCCTGACGCGCGTCAGCAATAAACCTTGTGCTTTTGCATCAACACTGTGATCCTTGAGTGGTCTCTCGTGACGACCCCCTACCTGAGTGGACTCTAGGGTCCAACAGTGTCGGGGGACTTTGGTTAGAGAAGAAACATCTTTGCAAGAAGACACCCCTACTCTGGGTGTATTGTTTGAATAACTCATCATTGTCCATTCGGCAAACATCCCTTAATTATCCTTTGTGTCTAGCCTGCCAGGAATTTTGTTTGTACTTGAATCTACCTACATAATGTTCCTAAGGTTGGCCTTATAGGATGCTGTGCTTTAAGCTGTCATTTCTGTATGTGTGTATTGGATATTTGTTTACATAGTCCTCTGATAGACCTCTCTCTCACGTCGTCTTCTTCTTCTTCTTCTTCTTCTTCTTCTTCTTCTTCTTCTTCTTCTTCTTCTTTTTCTTCTTCTTTTTCTCTCTCTCTCTCTCTCTCTCTCTCTCTCTCTCTCTCTCTCTCTCTCTCTCTCTTCTATGGATCACATTGAAGGGATATTTTCTACCCTCTTCTGAAATTACACAAATGGTAAATACTATGTATCAGAAAACAACATGAAAGTCCAAATGAATAATGAAGTTGGACAAATCCAGCTTGGAAGAATCTGTGTGATTTGGATATCATTGCTGTAGAATTAACTGAGTCAGGAAAACCTGGAAAAAATAACTTCATTAATATCAAAAACTTGGCTGCTTGACATGTACTTGACCTTTCTGAGAACACATATTAAAAGTGCATTTGGGTTCCTCATTCATTATCAACAATCAGTGCTCGGATAGATAACCAATCACATAAATCAGATTGTTAAAATGAATCAAGAAGACAGGATTTTTATTTTGTTTTATCTTATTTTGGCTAAAATGTGTAGCCAATAAATTTATATATCTGAATATCTAGTAGTTTGGGACTTGTAGCTTTTTGCTTTTTGCTTTTTTTTCCTTAGTCATCATATATTTAAATTTTATATTCAGAAATTTATTCTCTAAGGCAAATTATATGAGGATTTTGAGACTATTAAAAATGCAAACTACAGAAGGGCTCCTTAAGAGGGGTTTGGGATGCTTTGAGCCTCATTTCTTAACCTTGGCTGAGACGCCAGATTTGATAATTAATTTTATATGTCTAATATGGCCAGGCTTTGGGGCCCAGATGTTTGGTCCACTATTACTGTGGATGTATCTATGAAAGATTTTCTTTCTTTTCTTTTTGGATTGTGGTGGGGCAGTGAATAAGATTAACATTTCACCTGGGGACTTGAGTGGAGCAGGTTGCCCTCAGTATGGTGGGTAGCTCGCTGAGTAGTTGGAGGTTGTAGTGCCAACAGCTGGACCTCCCTCAACAAATGAGAATTTTGCTTAAAGATACTGTACTTTAGCCTGTTTGCTGTCCCATTAGTGTTGATATTAATGTCATAATCGTGTGATCCAATCCTTAAGCTAAGTCAGTCTCTGTGTCTCCCATCTGCCTCTGTCTTCATTTATACCATTTCCATCACCTATATCTCTGTCTCTTATTCTCATCTCTTGTCTCTGTTCTGTCTCTATCATCTTTACCCCAGCCTCTATCATAGCTCCTCTTACCAGGAATGTCTCCTCTTAACTGTGTAGGTGTAGGAGTAGCTGCAGCTTGAGAGATAAGCAGGTGAGATGGGGAAGGGAAGATTTTAAGGATTGCCTTGGTGTATAGGGGAGTCTGGAAGTGGGCAGAAAGTGTGGAGACGCCATTAACATCTTTCAGCAGCCATCTTGACCTCTGAGCTAACTTCTCTGAGACTAGACTGTGTGAGTTAGGGCCTTTTGATCATTGCCTCAAAATCCTTTCACCAAAACCAAAACCAACCAACCAACCAACGAATAACAAAAAAACCCCACAAAAGCAGGATGCCTATTCTTCATGAGGAATAGCACACAAGGATGCCACATATTTCCCTTCCTTGATTTTCTCTTGGAAATACTTCATTGTCTGAGGATAGTGGAGCACAGATTGGAGCCTCTTTTTATGCATGATGATGACATCTACAAACCACTTTTGAATGAAACATTGAGGCTAATTTATCAAGAAAACAGCTTTTGACTCTCCTTTCTCCTGGGGGAGGGGGTTTAGGAAACTTCAGCAGGTGCGTTTGGCCTTTAGCATGACAAGCATGCGAAGCTGAAATGCATAGCAGCTGAGAGGTGGGCCGATGCTACTTCTTTTATTAAGGAAAGCAACACATTAGAGTTTTTAAATGCCCCAAGCCCTGGCCTGGGTGCCTGTGTTTATGGTGAACTTTACACATGCGTGCTCATTTTTATTTTGGCTCTTGGTCTTGCTATGTGGTCCAGGCTGGCCTTGAACTTATTATGTAGTCCAGGCTGACTTTAACTTTGCAATCCTCCTGCCTTTATCTCGAAGCTGCTGCACAGGTGTATATACACATTTAGCTAAGTTTTTGTTTGTGTTTGTTTGTTTTGTTTTTTTCGAGACATGGTCTCTCTGTGTAGCCTTGACTATCCTGGACTTGCTTTGTAGACCAGGCTGGCCTTGAACTCACAGAGATCCGCTTGCCTCTGCCTCCCTGAGTGCTGGGATTACAGATATGCACCACCACGCTTCCCTCCTAAAACTTTGGCCAAGCCAGGAAGTGATAACATACCACATTTGTTCTACATCTTCTTGAGTTTTTTTTTTTTTTTGATGGATTCTTATTAAATCTGAATTTATCTTGTTTATTTATCAGTTTACTCATTTATTGTCCAGCTTGGCCAGAAAGGATGAAAGCAACATCCCTTTAAAAATATTTAGTAGCCATTATGTGTCCAGTGCCTAGAAAAATACTTAGCATATATCAGGTCTTCAATACAATTTGTGAGCTAGGGAATGGTTAGGTGAGTATGACTTAGATTACCCTGAACAAAAACTCTAGCGCAGATTTCTCATGTCTGTGGTACTAGGATTTTTATTACATAGTTTACAGCTCTTATGGGGAGCCCTGTCAGCCCAAGTGGCATAACTTTGTTTAAAATGTATATGCATGTATATAATTATATAAAATACATATATATAGGTATATATGTAATGTATGATGATATGAGATAATATTTGAAATACACATTGATGAAAGGATGTTAATAAATAAATAATAAATTGTAGAACAGAATGTGTCAAGTCATACCTGTCCTTATAATGCTAGAGCCTTAATCTTAGAATTGGAAAGGAACTCAGTAATTAGCTATCTAAAGTAAGTGTGTCTCTTGCGTTTTTCTCTCTCAGGTTCTAGGAGAGCCTGGGGATTGTGTTATGAGATACATGACTTGCGGAGCTTGTGACAATCATGTTCCGTGTATCCATCAGGCAAAAGTCATTTGTGTGCTTGGAGCATGGATAGGAGAAGGGCTATGCTAGCTAGCTTTCTATTGCTGTGTAGCAACAAATTCTCACACTCTAGTGGCTTAACAACACAGTAGCTAGTTGTTTTCTTAGAAGGTCAATGGCCTGGTTGGAACCTCTGCTTAGCGCTGCATACTCAAGTGTTTCAAAGAGAGAGACATTTTACAGTAAGAATCTGGGAAGAATGTTTCTAAGCTCATTTGGCTTCTTTTCAAAAATTTCCCTATGATTTAGAATTGAACCTTAGAATGCATTTCCATTAGGTACCGATTCTTTTATCCAGCCACCGACTGTCTCCAACTTTCTGGTTTATTCAAGTATATATTCGATTTAGCCTACCCTGGGTATCTCCTTTTAATCAACCCCAGATAAACTGAATGATGACTTTGATTGTACTTTTCAAGAATACCCTCTGCCATACAATTGTTATAAAAGTGATATCACATCTATCAATATAATGCAGCAAAGTGAGAAATGTTCACTCTCTGGCCAGACTGTGGCCACACCAGAAAATGATAACATAGCACATTTATTCTATACTTCTTGAGGTTTTTAAAAAACGGATTCTTAGCTCAGGCTTCCATATCCTCTTTACCTGGGCTAATTTTCTCAAAAGATGCCCTCTCCTCCTCTAGGAATATGGGCTCTTTCTATGGGCATTGGATTGGTGAAGCTGCAACATGCTGAATGTAATTCCCAAGGACTCAGTTGTGATCTGCTTCCTTCTGCAACAATTTTACGTCCTCTTCTCTCCTTCTGACAACATGACAAGTGCAGGGTTCATAAACCAGTTTATGAAGAGCCTGGCTGCATCGTTTGCCCCAAATGATTTTTTCTAGTGCCAGTATAGAGTGCTGTTATTACCTGGGCGACTAGGTGGGCTCTTACAACCAGCTATTTTTGTCTCGTAGGAACGATTTCTCTGAGTTTCAGAGGGTTTTACCCTTTTTAATGTTTAAAAGGAGCCACCGGGAAAGGGTAAGAGGTGGAGTATGTATAACGTTAGACTGACATTCTGGTGTTTGAGGGAGCACACAGAGACTGACCCAAGTCTTCAGGGTGCAGGCAGTCATGGCAAGCCAGGGGTTCTTATGAATGCCACAGTGTCTGTGGGTTTTAGGTTTGCTACATGAAAATGGAAATGATAATACTGCATCTCAGCAGTCACTTCTGTAGTCGCTAGAGTCATGAAGCAGCTTTGAGATTATAGTGGTCAGGGGATGGAGGCTTAAAAGTATGAGAAGCCAGCCGGGAGACAACGGTGATCACAAAGGCGGCTTGACCAGCAGGGAGTTCGAAGCAGATGTTAAATAAATGGAAGCTAATATTTAAACTCCGCGTGAATCCCAGTTGTTGAGGGTATCGGAGAATTATTCATAAGGTGTGCATCAGCAAATGCACTGTCCTACAAACAAGGGAGATAAATATTGCTGCGGAGAACGTGGCTCAGGAACGAACGCCATTACTCTCGCGAGCAAAGTCACAGACAGCTAGGAAACTTGGCTCCGGTGCCGTATCGTGGGGAGCAGGAGTTTGCACATCCATATGTCCAAAACAACAGCGAGCAGTTGGTAGAGTGGAAGCGGAGTTTCTAGGGAGACTTTAAAGATGCAGTTTAACTCTAGACACTCTTCTAGGGCGGTAGAGATATGAGCAAAGCCTAAGCTTCATTTCTTCACCAGCTGTGGGTTACACCCGCCCTCCTTACCCCTCTGCACAGCAGGAAGTCACTGTATTTCTTTGGCTGGTATGCACCCTGCCTCTTCCCAGCACTTTAGATGCTTTTGCTTAAACATTCCAGACCCTATTTGTACCACCCCTGGACTGTACCAGCACTCTAATTCCTGCAGTTTTCAGCCTCCTGTGCCTGGATGGACTATGCCTTATTTCTCACCATGGCTGCCATTGTGTTAGGAACACCTTGAGTGGGTTTTCACATTGAGTTTGGAAACAGCTCCTCTCCTCTGCTTTACTGTGAGCTGCCTGCCCCTTTCCCACCTCACTCTCTGCCCTCCTGAGGGCTGTAACACCTTTCTTTCTTCCATGACACATCTCCATTGCCATTTCCCCGAGTTGTTTCTATTTACCCTATAATCATTTTCTCCACCAGTTAATAAATGGTGGGCTAGTTAGCTTTCTCCCTGTTCAGCAGGTAATGTGGTTTTGATGTGCTCTCTGTCATTCATCTAAAAACTGCTATTAAATGGCATAGTAAGACTGTCCTCCTTTTCAGAGGGTGGGTGCTTTCAGCACCAATGAGGGCCTTCAGTGGGACTTGTTTTTATCCCCCTCTGACTTGCCAGGCTCAATTTGTTCACACAGAGAGTAAGTGCTGTAAATTCTTTTGTAGTAATACAAACACCAGACTCTCCCTGCTGCCTTCATGCATGGCTGGACCTGCTGTTTGTCCCCGCTTATCTGATTGTAAGCAATAACTTGAAGACAGTCGAGGTTAGCTGCTGAGAATTTTATTTTCCAGGATGTCTTTGGCCTGTTTTTTACTAAAATGACCAAACCAAACCAATGTCAATGGGTTGATTTTAAGCTGCTACACTTTTAGTGGAGTTCCCCTGCAGCTACGAGGGAAAACTGTTTCCTTCACAGAGCATACTGTAAATGGATAACTATTGTTCTTAGCCTTGTTTCATTTAGTACTTTCCCCAAGAGCTGCCTTTTACCTTCGTGTGTGTGTATGTGTGTGTGTGTGTGTGTGTGTGTGTGTGTGTGTGTGTGTGTGTGTGTAAGTTCATGGGAGCCAGGAAATAACCTCAAACATTGTTTCTTATGGGCCAGATAACTGATTTTTTTTTTTTTTTTTTTAAGACAAAGACTCCTATTGGCTTCTAACCCACAAAGTAGGCCTGGCTGGCTGGCCAGTGTCCCCAGGAACTCCTTGCTTATACATTCCTGTTGCTGGGAATCAAATGAATCTAAGTATGTCTTATTTTTCTATGTGAATACTAGGGATTGAATTCAGGTCCTTTTGATAGCAAAGCAAACAATTTACTAGTGGAACCATCTTCCCAGTTTCATAACATCTTATTAATAACCAAAGAAATATATTCATCAAATTAAAATGATTAAGTTTAGATAAAAATAAAGAAAATATCCTTCTAATCCCAGCACTCAGAGATAGGAATGGTTCATCTATAATTACAAATGTGCAAATGAAGCTATATAATTCATAATGTGGATTGTATGCACGTTTTAAACTATCATAATTTAGAATCATCCATAGAGCCAACTTGATTTTATGCTAAGTTCGATTCCATATTGGTCTGTTTTCATTTTATAAGCTAAATAAGATATTATTGTATCAATGTAGCATATTTTTCTATAATTGGTTACTTAGTCTTGACCATTCACTTTGTTTTAACCTTTACATTCCAAATACCAAATCTGAGGCAAATCTTTACCATACTTTTATTTCCCAATAATGGACTATTGAGTAAAAAACAAACAAACAAACAAAAAAACCAAAAAGACATGTTTGGGTCTCTAAGAATGTTCTGGTATGTTCTTACCTCCAGTCCCTGCTGCCCAGTCATTTTTACCAGTGTATTCATTTCTCTTCATATGATTGTGTGTGCCCGTTTTCTCTTCAGCTGATATGCTTGAGTAAGGGAGGATTTGGTGGTGCAGCGACAGTACTGGACATGTTTTTGGAGAGAGGGGTAGTGATGTCAAGTCTCAAAGCAGATAGACTGTAAACTGTACCATGCAGGCTTCAGAAGCTTCCAGATACTGACAGAAACTCCACCCAAACTTCTCAGCCTTTCCAGCCTATACCCTTCTTTTTGCTGACCTCTTTATCTTCACTTTAGACAGCATACTGAACTGTATGTCCCAGGGCTGCATTTCGCATCATCTTTTTCAACTTCTGCGTTGACATTGACATTTGCAGGTGAAGATTCTCTGCTTGACTGATCTTCTCTGGAGAGGAAGGTTTCAAATTCTTCTGGCAATTAATCCTTGGTTGGACATCCGAGGACAGACTAAATCCATTCCCATCTAGTAGGGGTTGTTAGTGGTCACTTCCAAGAAGTTAAGTTGTAGAAAAACAGTGACGCAGGTGGGAAAGATGTGTTCTTCACAGTTACTAGAAAACAGAGCCCCAAGCTGTGCTTATGGGAGCCGACTGCTAAGACCTCAGAGAAATCCATCACAGGTTTTATTATCCCCTCAAGGAATCATAGAGTTTGCTATTTTCAAACCGAGTTACATGGAGAATAGAAGCTTAAATCACATTTGCCTCTTGTTTTTGCTTAGTTCCAATCTCTTGATTTTATTTCCTGAGCCAAAATTAGTAGGAGGAGGACACTGTGCTTAGCTAGAGTGGAGACAACAGAGTGTATCCGAGTAACTGGTGCATGGGGGACACCTGACTTCTTTTCAATCCCCTTTACCCCTTCCTAGTGATTTTACTCTTGCATAATTTGCGGGGGGGCAACCGCTTAAATGCCAATATTGAGATCACCTGGATTTACAGCCAAAGATGTTCCCCCCATCTGCTCAATAGATTACCTTTCAACTTTGTGTTTTTATGTGGATGATTTGGATGAGGGGATAGAGTCACAGGGCTTTTGCTCATGGGGGCAGAAGTTAACAGTTGATGTAGCATGTAGGTATATGTACACAGGTAGACATACAGCTCATGTCCATACCTTCTGCACAGTGGCTAGAGTGGTTTAGGACATAAAAAAAAAAAAAAGAAGAGGATGAAATAGTCAAAGGGAAGTGCATGGTAATCTCCTTGGTCAGGCTTTGGGATCAACCAATTGACCAGGGTTGGTGATTTATTAGTTGGGAACAGCCACACTCAAGCGCTTAACATTGATGGATATTTTTCTCATTACATTTCAAACATAGAAAATGGTCCTCTCTGAATGAAGAATCTGGGGGCACTTTAGTCATTAGTCATATGAAACTTTCTTTCTCTCCTGGTGTTACAGAGAGGGGGAAATGACAAGAACTAAAGCACGTTCCTTGTTCTGAATGCTTCCATAGAGAACAGAACGAACGGTTTTAAGTTTAGTACCTCTATTAGCTTGGTAGTTTGCTTATTTTTTCTATTTCCTATTTTAGTGGCCTTGTTATAGTCAAATCTTTAATTATGTGAGAACTAAGAATAATTGAGTGTGTACTGTGCCGGGTGCATAAGCCGACACATTAACTTTCCAATGGGTCCCCATGGCACCTATAATAGAATCTAACTCTACCATAGCTCATGGGAGGTGCTCAATTAATGCTTGCTTGTGGGACTGAAAGGGGTAAAACAGTGTAACTTCAACCGCACATAAGTGAAGGCAGATGCTCAGAAAACCCTGGGAAACTTCAAAGAGATAATTTAACATTAGCGAGGCCAGGCTCAGAAACATATACTTAAGTAGTTGTCTTTTGAGTTCCCCTGGGTGCAGTCCTGGACTAGTGTGCCTTTACTCTCAGCAGCCAAACACGAACCACTGGGCAACCTACAGAAAGGCTTTTTGTTCTGATGGGCACATCCATGGTAGACCTCCTCACAAGTGCCAATTGACTGGCATAGTTGCCAGGTTCATTGCTTGTATACTTGTCGGCTCATCAAGGCGAGTTCTCTCAGAGCGTCTCTGGACTGATGCAGACCATGTGATAAAGCTTCCTTACTCCTTCCGCTGTAGTAGTGACATTTCAGAGGGGGCAGGGACTGTTGCTGTAACTGTTAGTTCGTGGAAGTAGATTCGGTACAAGTGTCCACAGAGTAGAATTGAAAGGGGCTCTCTCATTTAATAGTCTGGAAACCACATGTACTTTATCAACCCCAATTGAACGAGTCAATGACTACATCTCAAATCACATCCAAATAAGGTCCAAATCACATCTAAGGAAGCCGTGATGGTGTTTAAAGCCCTTAGCATGTTTTTGGAGAGGACCTCATTCCAAGTCAGTGGAGAACCTAAGGGTTTGCTATGGTCCAACTCCATACCTTTGCTTTATGTTTTAAAAAACTCATCTATCTGCCTTAGATCTTAGGAGCACTTACTTGTAAATCTCTGACTGCTAAACTCAGCGAAAACCAAGGCAAGGCTCCTCTCAACCTCATTGAATTTGTGTGGTCTACAGCATGTTGGGTTATTTTTCTAAGCAAAAGGAAGCCATTTGCTTGATGACAACCCACTAATTTAAATATACCTTAAAGTATGGATTTTCCATAAACTCAGTAAACAACCCAGCATATCTGTTTGGCTTTTAATTCTGAAATTTATTAGCTCTTTCTTGCCATTTGCAGGTGTAAGCTCATTCCTAATTGTTTCATTTTTATTCTTACCCCAAACACAGTAAATCTTACTGGCTGTTCTGCTAACATTAAGCAGGAATGTGGTAGCTGTAGAAAAAGTATTTCAAACACATTAAATTTAGCAACAATATAATAGCGTTTACAAGCTGTTCATAAGAACTCATTTTGACTTTCAAAGAGTAATTGTGATGAGGCATTTATTAAAGGGACCCTCCAGATGGACACATTGTCCTCATCTCAAGTCATTGACATGACATGTTTTCTTTGTCCATCCCTGAGTCATTCAGAGCTGTGAAAATTCTCATCTTTCCAGTTTAATTATGGAACTGGTGGAGACTGTGTTCTGCTGTTTGGCAGTAATACCGACACACTCTATTTGTTTATGGCACGTTGGGAGAGCCATTTTAATAAGGTCATATTTGCAATTTAAATGAACTTTAATATTTCTTGCAAAGTCTGGGCTTGCTTATTTATGCAAGGGGTTAACATGGTGGAAATTTATGGTTTAAAAATATGTTCTCCAGTTTTCTTTTCCAAATGGTGTATCTCAGGTGATAAACGCTTACAACTATATTTAGAACTTTTTCCCTTAGAAAAGGGCAGAAAATCCAAATCAGTGAAATAAATCATGGCTCTAAATGGGGTTGTTAATACCATATTCTTGGTGCTTTTCCCATTAACATTTTTACTCCAAACTCCATTGTATGTATTCATGAGTCAATATCGCTCAGTCACTATCAAATGGGGTGGGTGCTTTGTTCTGCTCTGCTTATTATAACACAAGCAAAGCCAAACAGAACAGAGCAAAGGGCATTGTCTGAACTTTAGTCAGTGAGTACTTATGGAATATGTTTAATCATACATGATGAAAAGGATTCAGTTGTTTCTAGGTGAGGGTGCTTCAGAAAAAATTCACTTGTCATTTTTGGGAACTTGCTTCTTGACTGAGAGAAATGGAATTCCATTGTTGCCTATGCCTTGAACTCTGCTACCCACTTCATAGAGATGCTCTGTTGAAAACAAAGGGAAGGATCAAACACGCTTTCAGCCACCGTATTGAAACCTATTTGACTACATGAGAATAGGTTGACTCTTTCCTGTCTCTTTAAATTTTCCTTCATTCATAGGGAACTCAATCTTGAGCCTTTCTACTCTCTTCATTTTCTCTGTCACCAGTGCTATTACAGAGTAGATTATTTAGTTTAATTCACTATATACTTGAAGCTCTTGTTTGTACACAAAATGCAACAAACCATATAGTGTAAGTTTGCTGTTATCTTAAAAAATACAAATTTATCTGCAGAGAAAAAATTTGCAAGGACTTAAATCTTGATGGGATGATTTCTTTTTAATCTTTCCCTCCGTCCTTCTTTTCCTCCCTCCATGAGCACATGCTGCATTGGTACCTATTGGTGGCAAAGAGGAACTAGGGATGCACTTATAATTTGGAGGGTGGTGAAGGAACGGCCCGCAGTGTGAGCCAGGGAAAGGTTTTGTGCAGCAGCTAGGGCTTGGAGGAAGTGCAGGTTTCTTCACGCTAGCACTTGGCAGGGTGCAGGGCAGTGTGTACACTTTGATGTGCATTTTGAGTGCACTAAGGCTTGGCTTTCCCCCGTTGACATCTTTGCAATTGAAAGCCTTGAAAGGTTGAAGACTTTTGCCCACAGGGATCCGAGCCAGCTCTAGGTAGTTGGCCCAAGCCTTGGAAGGCTGTGGTTCTCTCTCCAGGGTAGAGATTGAGGCAGATGAGACTGGTGTGTGTGTGTGTGTGTGTGTGTGTGTGTGTGTGTGTGTGTGTGTATGAAGAGCTGGTGAATTTAGGCTTGGGGCATTGAGGAAGTTTTCCCGTTGGAGAGGGATGTCAGTTTAATACTTGCTAATGCTCTTTGTCTGGGCCAAATCTCCATCCACGTGCTTCTTTCTTTCTCTAACCCATGGCCAGGCCTTCTCCTCTGGTCTCCCCTCCTAACAATATTCTCTCTGTCTCCCAAAGCCCAGGAACCTTAGCCACGTCTATCCCATTTGCCCTGCCCAGGTGTGATGGCCTAGGACTGAAGAAACAACTTCAGTGTAATTTCTAATCTTAATCAATAAAAATAATGATGAGATATTACTCTTTGAACATACACTGTTCTGATTTTTAAAATATTACTCCTATGAGTCCATAAAAAGAGGTCTCCATTCAATGAGCATCATGGTTGGGTCTCTGGAGTAGAGCCTCTTGTATGGTCTATGCCGCAGAGTCATTCTCCTCTTACAGACCATCATCCTTCAGCTTCCTCTAAAAGCTAAACTACAGTGAAATATAAACACCTTCCTTAGCGCTTCCATAGGACATTCAATGTTGTTTTTCTTTTGTCTTTATTTTTTTCCTCTTTCAATATGAGTATATGTGTATGAGGTGTTTTTGCTCAGTTCATTTCCTATTTAAAGCTCTTGTTCATGTTCTTCATCTCTTTACAATGCTTTGTGTATTCTGGATGGTTCCCTCAGCAGTGCTAGGTCCATTAATCTGATGTTTAATTTGCACCATGTATCTTCTAATATATGAATGCCTGCATTTTTTCCTTTTACTGTCTTATTGGATTATATTAAAAATTCAATTATCTTAAAGCCTAGTTTCCTGTCCTGATATTAATGTTCTTAATTTTTCTTTTTGTCCTCTTTAATGATTTTACACATACTACATTTTAGGAATGTGGGCATTGTTGGCATTTCTTTTTTATTTTATTTTATATTTAAGTAATTTATTCAGATTACATCTCAATTGTTATCCTCTCACTTGTAACTTCCTGTTCCACCCTCGCTCCCTCTTTCACCCTATTCCCCTCTCTAGGTCTGTGACAGAAGGGGACCTCCTGCCCCACCATATGATCACAGGCTATCAGGTCTCATCCTGGTAGCCTGCTTACCGTTCCTCTGAGTGCATTTCTAATTCTTGGAATACCAGCTATATTTCTATTTACCATTTTCTCTAACTTCTGATCTATTTAGGTTGGTATATGCTTTCTGTGGCTTTTAAGGTTTTATGTGTGGGGTGCATATTTGTGTGTCATCCTAAAGTTGACATTGTTTATTTTCTGATGATCAGATCCTCTCCACGTTTTTATTGAGGTAGGCCCTCAGTCAGTGATATCTGGCAAGCTAGCTTGGCTCAAGGGTCCCTAGTGTCTGCTCCTTGATTGCTAGCTTCATAGGTAGCCACCATGCCTTCACATGTTTTATAAGAGTTCCTTCCAGCCTTTATACTCATCTTCTCATGCTTGCCTGGCAAATGTTTTATCCATTGAATCATCTTCAAACTTCTGATTTCAAGTTGGGATGGTGAACCAATTCTTCAGTAGAGGGCTTGCTTTCCTGTTACAGTCCTGTTTGGGTGCTGTGATAACCCCCTCTTCAGAACAGATCTGTATCTTTCCCCTAAGGGTACAGAAAATTCACTGCTATGTAACCAGAAGCTTTTCTTTGCATCAGACAGAGACCATTACAGAAAACCATAACCAATCAAAATGCAGAGCAGTGAAGCCCAGCCCCAGTGGATACATCTATAAAACACTACCACCCTAAGACTTGGGGAACACTGGGAAGAGGAGGCAAAAAGATTGTAAGAACCAAAGGATCATGGAGTTTGCTGTGAGGTTGTGTCTCCTGGTAATGTCAGAAGCTACACCCATAAAGTCTCACCAACATGACTCCCTGAACATGACCTGAACAAGAACAGCAACAACAGATATACCAAAGTGGACAGGACAAGACCACGACACCTTAATGCTTCACAAAGAGCTACAGGCACTAAGGAACACTCAGCTTGAAAGAGAACAAGGAGTGGAGAGTTTGACGCAAGGAGAGGAAAAGGGGAAATGATAAAATTATAACCTCAAAATTATAAAAAGTTTTGGAAAAGACATTCTCCATTCCAAAATAATGAAAATGAGTCCATTTTTTTTCTTTGTGGAAAAAAAAACTTTGGGATGGCAACATAACTCCTCACAGTTGGCTCTGACCCCTACGTGGATGCCTGCCACATTCAATTCCACACACGCTCCCATCATGCACATACATAATCATAAGTTTTTCAAGTTAAAAAAAAAACTGATGCATGGCCAGTTCTGATGCTAATTTCCCAGCTTACTTTTCCTGAACCATGCAAATGTGGACTCTATGTCTGTCTCAGAATCAGCTGGGTGCTGTGCCTCTCAGAATCAGCTGGGTGCTGTGCCCCATTAAAGACATTTTACTTTACCCAAAAATATGAGGTGGTGACAAGAGAGTAGAAATCCAAAGTATTTTGATAAATAGCAGAATGTTTCCTCACCTGCTTTTACCTTTGCTTCTCTGGTACACAAACCCTTCCCCAAGAAACTTATAGGACACCCTCTCATCACACCACAGAGCCTGTCTGTGCCACTTGCAACATCAGGGATGTCATATTCTCTCCTCCAAGGCTATGTGGTACCTACACATTCTTTACATCCGGATTGAACACTACTTCTGGAACTCTTCATTTGACTCTCTAGTGTGAATAGTCTCGGTGCTTTCCCAGAATCCTATGTGTGTGTTTCTCACACCCCTTGCCATAATGTGTTCTAATGCTTTTCTTGCCTGACATCTCCTTTGCTTCTCATTTTTTCATACCACATGGCAGAATACAGGTAATAAAGAGAAAGGCCCATCTCGACTCATTTCTGCATCCTACTGTTGGTTATGGCATTTTCCCTCCCGTGTCTACTCAAAAGGGATGAAGTTAATCCTGCATCCAGGTTTGGAGGCTCTTGCCTGTAATCACTGTACCTTGGAGGCAGGTGACTATCCAAACTTCTTAGTGAGACCTTGTCTCAAAGGAAAAAAAAATTAAAAATGACAACATATCACCAACAAAACAAAACAAAACAAAAAACAAAAAAAAAACCCAAAAAACTAGCAAGAAGAACCTTGCAGTGATTTTTTTTCCAAGTGTTTGGGTCAAGCTTTTGATTTGGAAAGAACACACTGGCACCACATCACTGTAAAAAGTAAGTTGTATTTATTCTTTGTGAATTGCACATCACGCACCCCAATCCCACTCATCTCCCCTTTTCCTTGTACCCTCCCCCTAACCTTGCAACCTCCCCAACAACAGAGAAAAAAAACTATCTCCATGTGGAAGCTGTATTGTGTCAGAGGGTGTGCTACAGTGTATCCTTTTGTTCATACTTCTTTACTTGCCAATGTTCATTGCAATGAGTCGTTGGTCAGATAAGAGGCTTCTGGCTTCTGCTACTCTATCAATACTGGATCCTTACTGGGACTCCTCTCAGATATCCTGGTTTTGCCTTGTGTCATGGAGGTCCTATAGTTTTGGATTGGTAGGACTGATCCCTTCATCTACTCCAGTGGTTCATTAATAGGGTAGATATTGGGATGGGCTATCCAAAGCCCTGGATCTGGCCTGCCGACTCTCCCTCTCACAACCTTGGGGGTGGTTCACCAGCAGCCTCTAAAACCAGTGCCATTTCTACCCTGCTAGCCAGGTGAGGTACAGGACCAGCTCTTCCAAGTGTTGTAGCTGGTGAGGGACATGGGCAGCTTTCCCACCTGCCATAGGTGGTGAGTGATGAGGGAAGCGAGGAGGGTGTCTCTCCCTAGTGCATCCCATCACATAGAAGACAAGAGGCAGGGACGATTCTCCTGTGCTCATGTCCTGCAACCCCCACATCCAGGGCCAGCTCTACTATGCTGTCTTAAGTGACATGAGGGACCAGCTCTCTTGCTCTCCTGAAACCAGGGCCTGTTCTGCCACCTGCTGTAGATGGCAAGAGGCAAGGGTGGGGTGGGGGATGTCTCCCTTGCCCATATTGCTAGATGGCAGAACTGGCTCATCCACAACCTCCACTTCTAGGGCCAGCTCTGCTCAGCTGCCCAGGTGAGGTCCTGGGCCAGATCTCCTGAGTGCTGTAGCAGGTGAGGAGCAGGACCAGCTCTCCTGTTCTCCTGGCCCTGTCATGGCCAGCTCTTTCATTTGTGACCAGTGACCTAGTGGCAAGGGCAAAATGGAAGGGAGGAGAACTCCCCCTTACTAATGCCACTACACAGCAGATAAGAGGCAGGGATGGCCCTCCCATGCTC
Source organism: Acomys russatus (assembly GCF_903995435.1). Classification (NCBI taxonomy): domain Eukaryota; kingdom Metazoa; phylum Chordata; class Mammalia; order Rodentia; family Muridae; genus Acomys; species Acomys russatus. The sequence goes on along the minus strand of NC_067137.1, from coordinate 106,749,289 downwards.
AAGCCCTCAGGACCAGCTCACCCATAACCCCCACATCCAGGGCCAGTCTACTACACTTTTTAGGTGAGGTACAGGACCTAGTCACCTCAGTGCTAAAGTAGGTGAGGGGCTGGTCCAGATTTCCTGCTCTGTTGACTTCAGGACAGCTCTCATGCCCACTGTAGGTAGAAAGGGTCATGGGGACATCTTTCTTTCACCCATGTCACTACAAGGCAAGACAAGTGGCGGGGCTAGATCTCCCATGCTCATACCCATGGGCTGGCTCACCTGTGGCCCCACCACCAGGCTGCCCAGGTGAAGTTCAGAACCTACTCTTCTGAGTGCTGCAGCTGGTAGGGAGCAGGGCCAGCTCCCCTGTTCTCATGATACTATGGCTAGGCCTTCTACTTGCTGCAGGTGGCAAGGAAAGAGACAGGAACGGGATACTTCTTCCTTGTCCATGCCACCATACAGGAGATGAGTGGCAAGGTCAGCTCTCTCATGCTCATATCCTTGGGCCCAGCTTACCCATAACTCCAGCAACATGCTGCCCCACTCTCCAAGTACTGCATCTAACTAGGGGCAGGGTCAGCTCTCTTGTTCTCTTGCCAAGGGCAGTTCTCCCATGGTGATGACCAGGTGAAGGGTAGGGTCAGTTCTACACAGCCCTCAGACATCAATATGTCAGTAGGTGGCAGCCCAGACCAGGGATATTTGCCTTGCCTTTGGTGGTAATAGACCCCTGCTTCTGCAGAGTCAGACATGGCCACTGGTGGCAGCACAGGCCACAACCCCACCATGGTCCCAGGTGGTATCACCGGATACTCACAACAGGCTGTTCCTCACTACCCTCAAATCTCCAGTTATGCCTCTCTTCATAGTGCTTACTTCCTTCTGTTTCCCTTTCTTTTTCATTTCTTCACCACTTACTTGTTTCTCTTAGTGGCTCCTGTGGTGTCTGAGTGTCTTAGATCATCCCAGGAGTGGTCTCAGGTGTACTACGCCCTGTCCACTGATTACTGCACCAGGACAAGTCATCTTGGGCATGAACTGTCCCTCTAGGCCTGCCTGCATAGTGCTGGAATGGTGTTAATCTTAGCTAGTTCCCTGTCTGGGCCCCATGGTGCTATAATCTGATGGTCATCTCAGGATCCTTTTTTCAGGGAATGTTAGGCTGAGTTCCCAGGTCAGAACACTGAGCATAGACAAAGAACACTCTCTCCTCTCTGCCACCTACTGACACACAGGTGACACAGCAGCCACACCTGCAGTACCTCTAGGCGTAGGACCATGTCACCTAGTCACAGACATAGAGGAGGAGAGTAAGGGGAAAATGGGAGAGAGGGAGGAAGGGGAGGACAGAAGGGATGGGATAACAATTGAGATGTCATATGAATAAATTAATAAAATATATTTAAAAAAAAGAAAATAAAAAAGAAATTTGTTCACAGGGTGCCTACTGTAGGGCCACTAGAATAACCCAAGAATCCAAAGTCAGCATGCTCAGATTGGGATGGAGGGAGAATATGGTTTGCACAGTTGTTTGAGTGCTGTCAGCAGATAGAATCTGTGACTAAGCAGCGGCAGGACCTAGAAGTTTTACTGCACTCCTAGTATGGACACTGTAGTATGCAGTGACTGTTAATTGAGAGAAGAATCATTAGAGACCAGGGTAAACTTTGGAATGGAAGAAAAGGTTCTTGACTTTGAACACATTGCTTTAGAAGTGTTTGCTGATGAATATAGTAAGAAATCATTAGTCAGAAGATGCAGCCAAGCAGTAGTTACGGGCATGTAAATGCAAAGTAAAACCACAGGAAAAAGAAGAGCTTCTTCAAGGGATCCAGACAGTGTAACCAGAAAGGTGATGAGATTGGTAGGTTAAGGAATAACAGCAGACAGTGGGACAGAGAAGAGTGTGAAGGACACTAGAGGAGACCATAGATCAGTGTTCTGCTAGAAGGCAAGGGGGAAGAGATGGGTGGGAATAGCATGGTTCACCTGGGTGAAGCGCTACATGTGTTGATTTCAGCCCTCATTGGTTAACTCTGAGTGAGGTTGAAGGCAGAACTGCTATGACCTGTCCTTGTGGTGTGATAGGCTCCCCAGTGGCATCTTACAGAGCATAGAGCCATAAAATTATACATTCATGAATGAATTCACAAAGAGCATAAAGGACAGTGTTACACAGCATTTGGAAATGTTGCTCAACAGGTCAAGTCCAAAGACAGAAAGTGTGTAATTAAATCACACCATCCTTGAAGGCATGTATGCTTTTGAAATTAAGTCAGACTCAGCCTTTTATTCAAGGCATATTCAGCTTTCAGATCAACCCATTTCCCTTATTATCACTCATTTATATCCATTTAAGAATCTGGAGTCAACATGGGTCACTATTCTCTGTCAGCTCACACCACTACTTGAACCTGTGGACTATTTATCCCTTTTAAATTCCACCTCCTTCATGAAGCCTTCCTGGATTCTCCACTCCATAAAGCATTGATACCAAGCCAACTTCATTTTTGGAGCCTTAATGTGTCAAGGATTATGATCTGGATAGAGATGTTTGATACATATTTGAATAACAAAGGAGGGAATGCTGTGTTGCATCAGACATTGCTATGTTGGGGCTAAAGATGTGTGTTCTATCCGGAGTTAGGACTAAAGACTGGATTTCAAGTGAAGTCAAATCCTTTAGGTACTAGGAGGAAGGTGGCTCTGTGAAGACTTCCTTGAGATTTGCCTTGGAGTGGTTCAGTCACCACAAACACAAATAAAATACATCCAGAGGCAGAGATATACATACATGTGTGCACACACTCACACACATTTTAAACGATATATTTGACGTATCTCAGAGTCTCTCAGTGATAGGATCAGGATACAAGGTTGCAAGTTCTATATGACAGAGAAGTAAGTGTGATGGGTCATCTTATGTGTCAGTTTTCCCGAGTTACAGGGAGACAAGGTTAAACTTCCTGGGAATGCCTGTGAGGGTGTTTCCACAGAGATAAGCATTTGAAGTGGTGCACTCAGTGAGGTAGATCTTTCTTCCCTATGTGGATGGGCACCATTCAGTCCACTGAGGGCCTGGGCAGAGTAAAATGTTGAGGCAGAGAGGACTGTTTCTTGGATTGGAATTTATACCATCACCTCCTCTGGCTTTAGACTTCAGACTTGCGTCAGTAGGAACTGCACCACTAGAGATGCTGGGTCTCTAGTGTGTAAGATTGTCAGGCTGCCCAGAATCTACGACTATGAACTAGTTTTTCCTACTAGATTCTCCCTGTTCTTTGTTCTCTGCCTCCTCTACCCCTACACCCTAATGGCTCACTGGCTCTGTTACCCTAGAACACACTGTTATTATACCAGCCTTATTCATAAAAGCTTTGAGAGCACTGCTCCCAAGTGCCTGCTGTAGTCTGATCTCAGCTGGAGTCTATATTGGGAACTTTGCATCTTGTACCAACCAAGATGGGTCAGGTAGCAGCCAAGTGCACACATAAGTACCTGGGAGATGTGACCCAGATCACTTCAGTGTTTATTTGGAAGCCAGTGGAGCCCATCCAAAGCTTGTCTGAGTTTTATTATAATTCTTGATTAAACTGTTTCTTCTTCTGAGCATCCATCCAGTGGTCCCTCTGTTTATCTTTTTCATCTTATTTTATTTTTCATTTATTTTCTGCTGCTCAAAAATCAATGTGAAAAGAAGAACTGGGGATAGAACGTGTGAAGATTCCTATTTGTATCTTATCTGCCAAATAATCTCATTAATGATAGAGAAGGCGAGGCATCGTAAGCAGGGACGTATGAGAAAAAGGAGTACAGAAAAGCAAGGCACTACATGCATCTAGCTTTTCGGGCACACTTTTATTTTCAAACAGGAGATCCACGCTCCTGATCATATCTTTTGAATCTGTTTGTATTCCTCAGGCATATAAGCATCTGGGATGTGATAGCTGGCAGTATGCTATATTCACCTAGGCTACTTTGTGCTATAGATTATTTGACCTAGGGATGAAGGGATGAGGAAACATCAGGATGGAGGGACAAACATAAGGAGCTTAAAAAGCGAGGTTTTTGTCCATAAGCATCAAAACATGCTCATTGTGTGAATAGGTGACATCTAATTCCAGCTTATCAGGGTGGTAGCCCAGAGTTTGTGGAACCTCCTGGCCTTCTTTACAAAAGCTGCCAGGTGGAAAAAAGAAAAGGAATTGCTTTGTAAATGATTTGACATATTCTCAGAGATCCTAGGACTTCAGATCATCAACAAATGTGCTCACCTATCTTTTCCAAAGCAGAATCATCGCTGAGATTACCTCGAGGAAGCTTCTGGGTATGGAGAAAAACAGCCCAGAATATCCAAGAAGTAATGGAATCACGAGTGAATAAGCAGCTTGGTTTCGCCACAAATAAATCATCCTAGACTGATCTGGAAGCTGTTTAGAATTCACAACGGAGGGGAACAGAGTTGCTGCAATACATCTTGATTTGGGGAATGTGTTTGATACCACATCACGAAATTATACTTATAAAATTAATTGACACTGGCTTGGATATGAGCACTGTCACAGGGATTGATAATTTTCAGGGGATCTGTAAACAAGGCATAGTGATGAATAGCATGACATCCAGCGAGGGGTAGTTGATTAGTAGGGTGCCACAGAGATTGCTGTTAAGCCCGATCATATGCAACAATGTTATTAATGGCCTCTAAGAGAAAGTAAAGAGAATATTAATGAAATTTGCAAATTATACGAACCGGGGTGGTGATGGATAGAATTTATTCAGAGAGATATGGACAGGTTCAATATATGGGTAATAAACAGAAAAATAAAATTTACTTTCAAAAATGCAAAGTAGGCTAGATCAAGGTACAAAACAAAAGGAGAAGTTATTTCTGTAAGGGCAGTAAGAACTTCATGTGCACAATGTTTCAGGTCCTTTTAGTCAGGTACCAACACACCTTTCTCTATCTCTCCTCTGAGTTGTCCCTTTTTTTTTTCTGCTTATTGCTGACCACCTTTGCCATTTTCTGCAACCCTCCTGAATGGTCTATCTTCTTTAGATCTGTATAATTTTTATAAACACTTCTCCCTTTTATTTCTATTTCTTCATTAGCCATTCTCTCTGCCTCTACAGATGTTGTCTATCTCTACTGTGTGGCCACGTTAGTGATCAAATAGTCGTCACTGGGCCTCTTGCTTCACTTAACTCTGAATTCTTGCCCTCGATGGGAGGAAAGGGGACTGGCTAAGCTTATGGATTTGGAAATCAAACAGAACGAGGAATGCAGGCTGAGCATCACACCAGCCAACTATGAGTTATGAGGACTTACATGAGCTATGAAGATCTTTTCAGACCTCAGTTGTTCTAATAATAAAATGGACATGATTGCGAGAATTCAAAGAACAGTCTCCTCTGCAAGTGTCTTATGAGCTAGTTTTCACTCTTTGTTATTAAAGTTAATAATAACATTTGCTTAAGACTTTTCATTTTTTTCATTCATAAACACTTTGAGAACTCTGTCTCCATTTTGTATATTTCCCTGGTGTCTCACACAGCGGAGCACAGTGAGGCTTCCAGGGAACCCCAGGGTAGCACACAAACAGGCTTCTTTCTGCAGCCTTTAGATTAGTTCCTTTTGCTGTACAGGCTTTGTGTTTTGCAAGGGAATGGAGAATGAGATAATTTAGGCATGCTCTCAATCCATTTCACAGATGTTGGGGGAAGGCCCATGACATTTCCAGCTCATGGCTATGCATTGCTTCCAACAGCCAGTAGAAGGTTTCTGATCTCTCTCTTCAAGTCTGGTGACATCATGTCTGCAGCAGGATGGGTATATATGGTCCAGATGTAGCAAGATGGGTCACAGGTGAGAATAAAGACAAAATCCATGTAGAATGGTCAAAGGTCCATCTAGCTGGATTTATGAGGAGAAGCTTTGGGGAGGGTATAATGACATTTGGGCAGTACTTGAATTACCTGATACAGAGTACCCCAAGGAGAGGCCAGAGCCATAGAAGTTTGTAATATGTGAAATTAATGGTTTGGATAAGGACAAGAAGGAAGAACTTGAAGTAAGTATTTCGTTAGACTGATACTACTCTCTCTCTCTCTCTGGGCATGGAATAGTCATTTTGGGTGCGGGCTTGGCTCTCATATGTATGGAGTTTCTAAAAACTGCTGCAGCACCAGGGAGACTTGAGCCAGTCACTTTCTAAAATGTGTTATGTGTTGTCTGGCATGTGGGTTTGATAGAAACTTCCCCGCATGTGTTCTCACACACTTACCAGACATTTACTATTTATTAGTTGTTGTTAAGTAACAAACATCTCAGCTGAGGCTGCTTGACAAGCATGGATATGTAGCACCACACAGTTTAACTAATCTATACTAAGTTGTGGCCATGGTGGGCACCAGTTGCATTCAAATAGACTCATGTGGGTTCCAGGGACAGACCAGAAGACCACTGAAGATAAAGCCAAACCATGGAATCTCAAGTAGAATCTTGGCTTACACTACCATTACTAATACCTATTGGCCAAAGTGTATTACAAGGCCAAGTTCAATATCAGAGAGGCAATGAGGTATATTTACTTTATTTTATAGATAATGTAAAAGTCACATGCAGAGAACATGTGATTACGCAATGGGAGAGAATGAAGCATCCTGAGCAGTAACTTCTGATAAGTAAATATGTTTAGCTTACAGTAGCTAGGGAAGGAGGGGAAATAAAAAGTGGGGTAGCATTCAGTAGGTGGGAAGGGAAACGAGTTTGGGGCTAGCTCCTAGACATGCCAGTAACCCTGGAGATCTTTCCAAACTCATGATGTTGTTTCATTCTCTTCCGTGGAGGCTGTGTGCTACTCATCTCCTTTCTGTTTCTTAACACACTGTGTTTTTCTCCTCTTCATGACCTTTGCACTCACACTAAACTCTGTCCTATATACCCTTCCCCAGCTTTTCTTTGATATATAAAGGAACATTGACTATTTACTTTATATCGTGTAGATACATTAAAAAAAATAACTATTAGATCTGTATTTGCTCCTGTCCTGTATTTTTTCAGGTATTGATATATTTTTTTTAATGCCCTGTAACTTCCTCTTGGGATCAGAAAGTTAGAGGATGAAGAGGAGTCAGGACTTGACTCATGTTTTTAAAAATATATTTTATTAATTTATTCATATTACATCTCAATCATTATCCTATCCCTTGTATCCTCCCATTCCTCCCTCCCTCCCATTTTCCCCTTACTCCCCTCCCCTATGACTGTGACTGAGGGGGACCTCCTCCCTCTGTATATGCTCATCGGGTATCAAGTCTCTTCTTGATAGCCTGCTATCCTTCCTCTGAGACCCACCAGGCCTCCCCATCCAGGGAACATGGCCAAATATGGGGAACCAGAGTTTGTGTGAAACTCAGTCCCCACTCTCCACTCAACTGTGGAGAATGTCCTGTCCATTGGCTAGATCTGGGTAGGGGTATGAAATTTACTGCACATAATGTTCTTGGCTGGTGCCATAGTTTGAGCAGGACCCCTGGGCCCAGATCTGCTCATCATAATGTTTTTCTTGTAGGTTTCTAGGACCCTCTGGATCCTTCTATTTCTCCATTCTCCTATACTTCTCTCATTTAGAGTCCCAATAGGGTGTCCTCCCCTCTTCCCTACTTTCCTGGTAAGTGAAGACTTTCATGGGACATACCCCTTGAGCTAGTGTCCAGATATAAGTGAATATATACCATTTGAGTCTTTCTGCTTCTGGGTTAACTCACTCATTATGATCATTTCTAGTTCAATTCATTTGTCCACAAATTTCAGGAATTCCTTGTTTTTAATAGCTGAGTAGTATTCCATAGTGTAAATGTATCACAGTTTCTTTATCTATTCTTCTACTGAGGGACACTTAGGCTGTTTCCATGTTCTGGCTATTATGAATAAGGCTGCTATGAACATGGTTGAGCAAATGTTCTTGTGTGCTGGAGCATCTTCTGGGTCTATTCTAAGTAGTGGAATAGTTGGGTCTTGAGGAAGCCCTATTCCCAGTTTTCTGAGATAGCATCAGTAGATTTCCAAAGTGGCTGTACTAGTTTGCATTCCCACCAGCAATGAAGGAGTGTTCCTCTCTCTCCACATCCTCACCAGCATGTGGTGTCACTTGAATTTTTGATCTTAGCCATTCTGATGGGTGTAAGAAGGAATCTGAGAGTTGTTTTGATTTGCATTTCCCTGATGACTAAGGAGGTTGAGCATTTCTTTAAGTGTTTCTCAGCCATTTGATATTCCTCTGTTGAGAATTCTGTTTAGTTCTGAGCCCCATTTCTCAATTGGGTTATTTGGTTTGGTGGTGTTTAATTTCTTGAGTTCTTTATATATTTTGGATATTAGACCTTTGTCAGATGTAGGGTTGGTGAAGATCTTTTCCCATTCTGTAGGCTGTCGCTTTGTTCTCTTGACAGTGTCTTCTGCCTTGCAGAAGCTTCTCAGCCTCATGAGGTCCCATTTATTAATGGTTGACATTAAGGCCTGGGCCGTTGGTGTTCTGTTCAGGAAGTTGTCTCCTGTGCCAATATGTTCAAGGCTCTTCCCCACTTTTTCTTCTAAGTGACTTAATGTCTCTGGTTGGATTTGAGTTTTGTGCAAGGTGACAAATAAGGGTCCAGTTGCATTTTTTTACACATAGACATCCAGTTATACTAGCACCATTTGTTGAAGATGCTATCCTTTTTCCATTGAATGGATTTGGCTTCTTTGTCGAAAATCAGGTGACCATATGTGTGTGGATTCATATCTGGGTCTTCGATTTGATTCCACTGATCAACCAGCCTGTTGCTGTGCCAGTACCATGCTGTTTTAATTACTGTTGCTTTATAGTACAGTTTGAGATCAGATATGGAGATTCCTCTGGAGCACCTTTTATTGTACAAGATTGTTTTTAGCTATTTTGGGTTTTTTGTTTTTCCATATGAAGTTCAGAATTGAACTTTCAATGTCTTTAAAAAATTGTGTAAGTATTTTGATAGGGATTGCATTGAATCTGTAGATTGCTTTTGGTAGGATGGCCATTTTTACTATGTTAATTCTCCCGATCCATGAGCAAGGAAGATCATTCCATCTTCTCATGTCATCTTCAATCTCTTTCTTCAGAGTTTTGAAATTTTTTCAAACAAGTCCTTCACTTGCTTGGTTAGAGTAATTCCTAAATATTTTGTATTGCTTGTGGCTAACATGAAGGGTGTAGTTTTCCTAATTTCTTCCTCTGCATGCTTGTCATTTGTATATAGGAAAACTACTGACATTTTTGAGTTACTTTTGTATCCAGCCCATTTTCTGAAGGTGTTTATGAGCTGTAGGAGTGCTCTGGTGGAATTTTGAGGGTCACTTATGTACGCTATCATATCATCTGCAAATAGGGATAATTTGACTTCCTCCTTTCCCATTTAGATACCCTTGATCTCCTTATGTTGTCTTATTGCTCTGGCTAGAACTTCGAGTACTATATTGAAGAGATATAGAGAGAGTGGGCAGCCTTGCCTTGTTCCCAATTTTAGAGGAATTTCCTTAAGTATCTCACCATTTAATTTTATTTTGGCTATTGGCCCTCTGTATATAGCCTTAATTGTGTTTAGGTATGTGCCTTGTATTCCTGATCTCTCCAAAACTTTAAACATGAATGAGTGTTGGATTTTATCAAATGTTTTCTCTGCATCTAAGGAGATGATAATGTGGTTTTTTATTTTCAGTTTGTTTATATAGTGGATTACATTGATGGATTTCTGTATATTAAGCCATCCCTGTGTGCCTGGAATGAAGCCTACCTGGTTATGGTGAATGATATCCTTGATATGTTCTTGTATGCATTTTGCAAGTATTTTATTGAGTATTTTTGCATCAAAGTTCATAAGAGAAATTGGTCTGAAATTCTATTTCTTTGTTGAGTCTTTGTGAGGTTTAGGTATCAATGAGACTATGGCCTCATAGAATAAATTTGGTAATGTTCCATCCATTTCTATCTTTTGGAGTAGCTTGTAGAATATCAGATTTAACACATCCTTGAAGGGGTCTGGTAGAATTCTGCACTGAAACCATCTGGCCCTGGTCTTTTTTTGGTTGGGAGACTATCAATGATTGCTTCTATTTCTATAGGGGAAATGGGAGTATTTAGCTTGTTTATCTGTTCTTCACTCAATTTTGGCAAGTGGAATTGATCAAGAAAATCATCCATTTCCCTTAGATTTTCAAATTTTGTGGCATATATGCCCTCGAAGTAGGATCTTATGATTCTTTGTATATCTTCAGTGTCTGTTGTTATGTCTCCCTTTTCATTTCTGATTTTGTTGATTTCAATACTGTCTCTCTGCCTTTTAGTTAGTTTGGCTAATGGTTTGTCTATCTTGTTGATTTTCTCAAAGAACCAGCTCTTGGTTTTGTTGATTCTTTGTACTGTTTTCTTAGTTTCTAATTTGTTAATTTCAGCCCTGAGTTTGATTATTTCCAGACGTCGACTCCTCTTGGGTGTTTCTGCTTCTTTTTTTTCTAGGGCTTCCAGCTGTGTCATTAAGTTGCAGGATGTTTCCAATTTCTTTTCAAAGGCACTTAGTGCTATGAATTTTCCCCTTAGCACTGCTTTCAATGTATCCCACAAATTTGGGTATGCTGTTTCTTCATTTTCATGGAATTTCAAGAAGTCCTTAATTTCTTTCTTTATTTCTTCCCTGATCTAGGTGTCATTAAGTAGAGAGTTGTTTAGTTTCCATGTATGTGTAGGCTTCTTGTTATTTCTGTTGTTGCTGAAGTATAGCCTAAGACCATGGTGATCTGATAGGATACAAGGTATTATTTCAATCCTCTTGTATCTGTTGAGGCTTGCTTTGCGACCTACGATGTGATTAATTTTGGAGAAGGTTCCATGGGGTGCAGAAAAGAAGGTATATTCCTTTTTGTTTGGGTGAAAGGTTCTGTAGATATTTGTTAGTTTCATTTGATTCATGGCATTGGTTAATGATGTAATTTCTCTGCTTAGTTTTTGTTTCAATGACCTATCCTTCATTGAGAGTGGGGTGTTGAAGTTTCTCATTATTATTGTGTGGGGATCGATGTGTGGTTTAAACTTCATTAATAGATCTTTTACAAATGTGGGTGCCCTTGTATTGGGAGCATAGATGTTCAGAATTGTGATGTCATCTTGGTTGACTTTACCTTTGATGAGTATGAAGTGTCCTTCCTCATCTATTTTGATTAATTTTGGTTGAAAGTCTATTTTGTTTGATATTAAAATGGTTACGCCTGCTTGCTTCTTGTGATCATTTGCTTGGAATATTTTTCCAGCCTTTTAACCTGAGGTAATGTCTATCTTTATGGGTGAGATGTGTTTCTTGAATGCAGAAGAATGTTGGATCTTGTTTATGCATCCATTCAGTTAGTCTTTGTCTTTTTATTGGAGAATTGAGACCATTGATGTTGAGAGATATTAATGACCAGTGACTGTTAAGAGTCTTAATTTTGATGTTGGTTCCAGTAGAGTGTGTGGTTGTGTTTTTGTAATGGTGTCATTGTCTATTTCCTGTGTAGTTTTGGTTATAAGTTGTCCTTTTTGGGTGGAGTTTTCCTTCTAGTACCTTCTGTAAAGCTGGATTTGTGGATAGGTACTGTTTAAATTTGTTTTTGTCATGGAATATTTTGTTTTCTCTGTCAATGGTTATTGATAGTTTTGATGGGTAAAGTAGTCTGGTCTCGCATTTGTGGTGTCTTAGGGTTTGCAGGATCTCTGTCCAGGCCCTTCTGGCTTTTATGGTCTCTGCTGAGCAGTCGGGTGTAATTCTGATAGGTTTGCCATTAAATATTATTTGGCCCTTTTCCCTTGCAGCTTTTAATATGTTATCGTTGTTCTGTATATTTTGTATTTTGATTATTATGTGAATGGAAGTTTTTCTTTTTTGATCTATTCTATTTGGTTTTTCTGTAGGCCTCTTGTATGTTTATAGGCATCTCTTTCTTTAGATTGGGGAAGTTTTCTTCTATGATTTTGTTGAGAGTATTTTCTGGGCCTTGGAGTCTGGCATCTTCTCTTTCCTCAATGCCTATTATCCTCAGATTTCTTCTTTTCCTGATGTCCTTGATTTCTTGGATGTTTTGTGTCAGGATTTTTTTAGATTTAGCATTTTCTTTAATAGTTGCTTCAAGATCCATGATTGTGTCTTCTAGACTTGAGATTCATTCCTCCATCTCTTGCATTCTGTTAGACAGGCCCACCTCTGTGTTGCTCACCTTCCTTTCTGAGCTGTCATGTTCCCGTTTTTCTTCTGTCTGTGTGGTTATCATTGAATTCATTTTCATCTTCAGATTTTGAACAGTTTTATTGATTTCCTTCATATGTTTGTTTTTATTTTCCTGTATTTTTTCCAGTGCCTCTCTATAGGCTTCTTTTATGTCTTCCACCTGTTTGGCTACATATTCCTGCATTTGATTATGAATTTTATTTGTTTCCTTCATTACCATCCTCATTGCTAAGGATCTGAGGTCATTTTCTTGTATTTCCATTGTGTTTGAGTTCTCTGGGATGTTTTCTTTGGGATAGCTTGGATCTAGAGATGGTATATTGTTTTGGGTTTTTTTTGGTGTATGATTTTATGCTGTCCCTTAGTCATCTCACCATCTCTGTTTTTGGCAGGTAGCTTCTGGAATTGGGTGAGGGGGTCTGGGGATTGATTCACCCATTTTCTCATGATTTCCCTAGGGCAGAAGCTCTGATGCTTCACTGGTCTGGATGGCAGGAGGTTAGCACTATAGTTTAGGACTCTCACAGCCAGTGACCCCCAGCTCCCCTAAACTGTGGGTCTTGTAGTCATCATGCATCTCTGAATGTGTGTTGGGGGTCAGGCCAACGTATCCACAGTCTTCTGGATCCCCTTGTAGTGCTGGAGCTCTCCAGGGACTGAAGCCGGTCAGGTGGAGGGGGGTCTACTGGCTACTTTACTCCCTGTCTCCTCGAGAGTTCCTTAGTCATGGAGCTTTGAATCTCCACTGCTCTGTGGTTCCCGTTAGTGTTTCGGGACCCAGACCACTTGCAGAGTCCAGATTAGTGTCATGGGGCCCGAACCACAGACACACTGAGTCCAGTTCATGTCTCTGGACCCAAATGGGTCTCTGGACCCAAACGAGTCTTCGGGCCTAATCCACGCCCTTAGTCCAGTTAGCGCTGAGTCCAACTAAGGTCTCGGGCCCAATCCGCACACTGAGCTCGCTGAGTTCAGCCAGAGTCTCGGGCCTGGACCACATGCCAAACTTTGCTAGAGTTTTTGGGCCCAAACTGCCTGCCAAGCTCAGCTAGGGACTCTGGGCCCATACTGCGTGCTGAGTCCAGGCAAAGTCTCAGGACCAGGACCATGCGCCAAGCTCAGCTATGTTCTCTGGGACCAAACTTCCTGTCAAGTTCAGCTAGGTTCCCTGGACCCAAATTGCCCCTCAAGTTCAGCCAGGGACTTTGGACCCAAACCGCATGTTGAATTCAGCCAGGGATTCTGGGCCCAATCTGCACGCCAAGTCCAGCCAAAGTCTGGGGGCCGGGACTGCGCATCAAGCTCAGCTAGAGTCTCTGGACCAAAACGCCTGCCAAGTCCAGCTAGAGACTCTGGACCCAAACCACGCTCCAAGCTCAGCTAGGGTCTCAGTGGGCCAAACCGCAGTTTGGGTCTCAGGGCATGAGCCGTGTGCTGAGTTGAGCTTGCGTCACAGGGCCCAAATCTCGCGCCGAGTTCAGCTAGGGTTGCAGGGCCCAAATCTTGCACTGAGTCCCCTCTCCGTCAGCAATTCCCACCTGTCCCCATGCCAATTGCCTCTGCCAGGGGGTTCCCAGCTGCAAACCTCAGCCATTGCCGCTGCCACTATGGTCCAAGAAAATCCATGCACCTCCCTTGTGCAGGGTACACAGGTTTTCTGTAGTTTGGTCCTTTCAAACCGTGGAGTATTTCTTCTGTAGTGGGGTGGGGAGCTTGGTATTCCTGGTTCAGAATTCTGTGCAATTTCCTGAATTGTTTACTGGAGCTTCTAAACATGGTCCACACTGCTCACCACCATCTTGGATCATCCCGTTGGCTAATTTTTTGGGTAGGCAATATACTTTTATTGGAAGCTTTTATCAAAAGGATACTTCCTGTGTCCCCAGGCTTCCCCCTTGTTTTGTCACAGAATAGGGAAGGTGGTAGAATCTTTAGAAGTTGTGTGATCAAGGGTATTGTAGACTCTCTGTGCCTCTGTTTGTCTCTGTCTGTTCCCCTCTGCCTTTGTCTGTCTGCCTCTCTCTCTCTCTCTCTCTCTCTCTCTCTCTCTCTCTGCGCTCGCACATGTGCGCGCACACCCACACTTCGGAGGACTGAACCTAGGGCCTCACACATGCTCAGTAAGTGCCACACCATTCATTGAGCTACACCAGTACACTATCTGCTGATCCTTTCTCCTTATATGTCCTTTGGGTAATTGTTTCAGATTATTTCACTGAATCAGCAGAATGCTCACTTCTATATGTCTGTTGCTCTTTTAGGTTGGTAAAGTTTCTCAGCAATTACTAGATTTTTCTCCTGGTCCCCAAACTTGATTCCTTAGTGAAGTCTTTCAAAAGTTTTTCACTGGGTAATTTTCCTCTAAGCTTTACTTAGTCACTGTTTCAATTTTCCATTTACTTCCTGAAGGACCCTAATTAACACAGTGCCCATTTAAATATGTTGCTGCATTCCCCTTCAGTAGTTTTCTCTCCCTGTGTGCAGAAATACAGTTATATAATTTACCTATTTGTTAGCTTACACCTGTAATTTTGCAGCTGTGAATTTTGTAAAACTGGGAACAAAACTCATTTTATTTATCATAGTATAGTCTTCACATGGTATTATGTTTCTGGTTCAAAAATATTTATTGTATTGGGTATAAAAGCAAATGGTACATAACAAGACACTTAATGGGATCCTAGAAAAGAATCATTTTTAGTTGAGTAATTGCTGTTTGTGAGGACCATTTCCACACCTAACCTTATGTATGATTCCCTATGGGTATATGTGACTAATTTCTGAATGTAGATAGAAGGCAGAAACTTGGGGTTACATAGTTTTCCAGAAGACACTGGTGGTAGATGATGGCTTCAGGATTTGGATGCCTTTTTGCTGTGCTCTAAGTGACCACAGTAACATAACTGATTGGGCATTGGAAAGTTTCAAAGTGTTTCTTAGACATTCTCATTCACTTGGTTGTAATGTAGAATAGAAACAACAGCTGCATCAAATTCCCCAGCCTCCCCAGCGTATGACCAGGGCAGGTGAATCAGGTTCAGACTCTGTAACTAGAAGAACCCCTTCCTTTATCACTTGTTTCCTGAAATGAATAGTTGAGCTTGGCTTTAGACTATGGTTGTCAGGGTAGCAATTCTCCCTTAGAATATTCTGCTTCTGTGCTCCCGTGTGTACCATAATCTTCTCTTATGTATAGAAGGTGTGAGAGGAGGTTAATTTCATACTAAGCAGAACACCTGTCAAAAAATTAAGGCCTTAGGTAGTCAAAGTCCTGGCCACCCTGATTATTGCTGTAACTCACACAGGCAGAAGATAATCTCTAAATTATACAGGACTTCATGATTAAAATGTTTTGCCTCCCCTTTTAATAGTTCAGAAAGAAAGAATATGCGACTTTGGGGGCTCAGTGTAAAATTAAGTGATAACAGAGCCAGAGAGGAATATAATAAATATGCAAAAAGGGACCAAAATAAGCATTTCTAATAGGTCTATCCCATAAGAAGTTTCTGTGTGTGAAATTGAAAGACTTCCTAGGGAAAATCTTTGGCCCATTTGCTTTTAAATTTACTTTTTATGCTCTTTTGTTACAAAAAAATGTTTTAAGCTCCATTATCTTCCTGCAGTGGAACTCGATCAAAGAGATGTTCTCTGAGCTATGCAGTTTCCAGAATGCTGCTCGGCAGAAAACCTCTGCAGAGGGCAGATACCTCCTGAGCCCCCTGCCAGCCTAGGCTTTAGGTAGGAAGCATCCTTGTTCTGATTTTTCCTCCAAAGACCAAGGCTATAGCTGTTCCCAGACATAATCCATCAACGGAAAGAACTCAGAAATATTTATGGAGGCCATCTGGGTTAGGCCTAGCAGGTGAGAGAATGAAGGATAGCAACAGACCTGATGGGATTCTTAAGTTAGCTGAGGAGACCAGGCACGCATCTATGGGAATGGGTGGTTTCGGGAATTGGGTCAAAGAGTAGAATTTGGAACATTTTAAAATTGAGAGTGGTTGCCACGGGAGGGGCCTCTGGGCACATGAGGGTAGCCTGCCTGTTGGTCACTGGATAAACCAGACTACCAGAAAGGAAGGTGGGAAGGAGTGGGTTCCTGAAATAATGGCTATCATTGGCAAAGCTTGGAGTCCCATCTACCCCCAGAAAGCTTCTGGTGGGGATGAAGTCAGCAGGAAAGTATGTTCAGAGTCGATTTAAACTCCGAGAATACCTTTGCTGCTCATCAGACTCGTGTCCTTGGTCTTCCTTCAACTCGCTCAATTCAAACATCAAGAATATTATCCAGAAGAGACGAGAGGGATGAAAACATCTCAGTATATTTTTATCTGTTCTAAAAAATCTTGGACAATTTGCACATATCACCTCTCTTTGCTCCAGATTTATCACAGTGGTGAAGTGATTCCCTCAGAGAAATACATATAGACCTTTTTTTTTTCTTTTCACATATTACACAGGGATTTTAGTTACTTTACCATTTCAGTGGCTTTGATGGCTTAAGAGGTATTATTGATTTATTTAGGATTTTCTTCATTATGATCCAAACATTAAAGTTTTTAAAAAGTTCCTTGGACTACTTAAACATTTCTTAAAAATATATTTAGTGGTTATATGAGTTATATTGGTATCTGAATTTGAGTTATATAAAAGAAAGGTTGGTAAACAGACTTGACTGATGGTAAATGCCTTCATTTTATTTCAGATCTCTTATGAGACAGGTTGAATTTTAACTCTTGTGAAGCACTTTATAATTACATGGCAACAAGAAACACAAATTTGCTAATGTAACTCCTATATTTTTCACCTTATACACCATGGGCTGAATATTTACAGTTAATGCATTGCTGAAGTTTGATTAATTTTTTTTTTCCCTAGAAGCAAGGGAATGAGAAAATAATGGTTTATAGAGCACCTTCTACCAGCTTTGTACTCAAGGTTTGCAAGAACTTTCTTGTGTGGTTTGTAATATCACCTTTGAGGTAGCTATCACGTCTATTATCTATAAAATGAGGTAATAGTGCCTGTGTTTCTGAGATACTGGCTATAACCAGACCATACTTGTAGACTACACAGTATAATGCCTTCCTTATAGCCATTATCACTATTATTACCATTTCAATTTTATTTACCTTACAAGGTTATTCAATCACTAGAAGCTAAGATAAAGGAGCCCAAAAGGATTCATAACATTTGTGAAGAAGACAAGGGAATGACTTTACTTGTTTCATTATTTTTTAAATCACTTACATGTGAGGAAAAGTGTTATATTCCAAGACTCCTTAGAAGTTTAGGCATATTTTAATAAATTCAAATTTAGTTGAAGGAGAACGCCTACCCAAATCTTGGTTTCTAATAATATTCTCTGATGAAAAGACCCAGAACTCTTTGGAGAAGTGGCTGATTCTAGGGCTGGGAGGAAGTACTCAGAATAGGTCTGGATCATTTTGTTCTTCCAAAAAGAAAATTCTTAAAAATTGAAACTAAGTAAAATAGCACACCATAATGATGGGGTATGTCTGAGAGACACAGTAGCCAAGTGGAAGACTTCCCATTGCCAAAGTTGGAAGATTACGGATAACTAAACAGAAAAAAAAAGGAATATTGGATTGTAGCCCAAAGTTTGAAATAAATGTTTATGAGTCCACACTGACATAAATAAGTGATTGAACATTAGATGGGGAAGAAGAGACAAAGGACCAATACAGAAGAATTCACATGGAGATTCTAAAACCTCAAGGAGCTGGAAATGTAAGGTTCTCATTCTGTAAATATCAACTGGACATCATGGCTTCCTTCCAAAGAGAATAATGCACAAGTGGTGAGAAAGAGGGATTTCGTAGAGGGAACTCGAGAGGCATGGTCTCAGCGAGGGCTGAAAAAGACACCTGCAAAGAAGTCACTTCATCTCTGTGCTGTTCCTCCCAAGAAACTAGAACCTCTGACTAACCATAAAGTAACAGACAGGAGTTCCACTTTAGGGATGGTTTACAAAATGTTTGGTCAGTTCAAAGGCGACAAGTGGGAGTTTAAGAATATGTCAAAGGAGCATCAGGAGGATAAACACAGCCTGGTAACCTGGGGAGGGTCCTAGAACAGAGGACACAAAGTAGGTAGTAGCTAAAAGCCTCTTCATAAAGTATATATTTTAGGTAATAGCAAGTTAGCAATATTGTGTTCTTAATTGTAACAAATGACTCATACTAATATAAAATTTAATGACAGGAAAAAAACTAGACATAGAGTAGAGGAACAACTTCCCTCAAATTAAATTTGACAAGAATTTAGTTTGGGGAAAGAAAGACATGTGGATTGGGGAGATGAGAGCAAATTACGAGGGCGCCAAGTTGTAGCGTGGTCTAACAAATGCTATGGGCAGAAAAGGAGCAGTGATATATAGGAAATGGACATGAAATACAAAGAACGGTACTTATAAACTTGATGTAACTCCTGATACTTACATTCTGGAAGGGATCAAGCAAGGCCTTGAACCCAGGGCTTGTTAGTTTTTCTAAAAATATTTCGAGATACACACACACACACACACACACACACACACACACCACACAGAGAGAGAGAGAGAGAGAGCTAAATAACTTGTTGATTGGGCCATGCTGAAAAGAACAAAAAAACTTGAGCAAATGTGTGTGGTCGTCAAAGCATGCTTCAGTATGAAGTCATTTGGGAGTAGGAAGATGGTGGTGGTGGTTTGGGAGTTGCCTTAGTAACCTGGGCGGTTGACAAGTAAAAACACCTTTTTCCAAGAAACATACAAAAAGCAGGAAGGATTGATTTTTGGCTCACAGTTTGAGGGTACATCATAGTGGGAATATCAAGGTAGTAGGAACTTGAAGCAGCAGTCACATTGCACCTAAAATTAGGAATCTAGTGCTCTCCTTTTTATGTAGCCTAGGATTACAGCTCAGGGCATGCTGTTGCGGTGTTCAGGATGGGTCTTCCACTTCAATGAACACAATCAAGACAATACTCACAGATTGTCTAGATAACCTTCAGTTCTTCCCAGAGGCGTAGCTCATTGGTGGTTCTGGATCCTGTCATGTTGACAATAAACACTAGCCACTAACCATTAAATTACCCATCATCTGTGCTAATAAACACTAGGGCAGGATGCTATCCTTGAAAAGGGAAAGGAAGAATAAGATAGATGTCATTAGAGAGAAAGTATTATTGGATGGGGACAAGAAGTAACAGAAGGGAAGTCATACATAAGTGTAAGGAGCAAACGTAGGAAAAACATGGATGACAAAAGAAATATAAATCAGATAGGAAAGAAAGCACAGTTATGGGGAGTAGCTGAGTTTATTTGTGGGTGAGTTGAAAGTTGAGGAGCTATTGGCATATTCAGTTTGAGTGGTCCTATTGACATATGAAACTCAAACTGCACCTTGGATTTAAAACTGAAAATGCAAATTAGAGGTGATAATTTGGGAAAGTTATAGGGATTCTGACTGAGGTTGAATCAACAGGGCAGAGGAAAAAAAAAAGCCATCGGGATATGAACGCATGGAATGATCAAGGTCAGGACTAGACACCCAGGAGCAAGAATTTCATGTCACAGTTGTGCTCCTTTGCTGCGTCTCTCTTTTCATGCCAGAATTGAGTGCAAAATAACTCTCCCAGATCTCTTGGTAAGTGTGGCTCTGCCTGGCCCAAAAATTACCAGAACGTGCAGCCCTGTCGTGAGTGATTTGTGTTGAGTCTCCAACTGCCGACTGGAAAGTTATTCCAAGAGGGTTCTCATATGGGGTGACATATTATGGTGTTCCTGGGATCTCTGTGATTGACGAGGGCACCAGATTCTTGAAGGATGCTCATATAGTTGACGGTGAAAGGTCACTTCAGGTGCAGATTCATCCTCAGCTGTGCTTGTACCCACTACTAACTTAAGCTGGCCTTCTAAGGTAGTTATCAACTTGACACAATCTAGAGTTACATGAAAGTAAGTTTCAATAAGGAATTTACTATATTTGGTTATCCTGCAGGCATATCTGTGGGGAATTGTTTTAAGTTGATGTGGCAGGAGCCAGCCCCATTCCCTAACAGGGAGTCCTGACATACATAAGAATGGAGAAATGGACCCGAACATAATTAAGCAAGAATGCCTGATTCATTTCTCTCTGCCTTTTAACTGTGGTGTGTGGGATGTGACAAGCTTCTTCGAGCTCCTGTCAGCTTGACTTTCATGGTACAGTGGACTGTAGCCTGGATCTGTAAGCCAGGCTAAACCCCTCTCTTCCTTAAGTTGCTTTTTGTCAGAATATTTTATCACAGCAACAAAGGTGACACTAGACCACCTCATTCTCTTTCTATCAAGAAGTTCCTGACCACAGAATGCCTCCAGGAAGGTGGGAATTGAACATTGTCTTACAGGGTAAGGACAATCATACTTTTTCAAGGGAAGGTACCCCAGAAGTGACTAGGCTGTTCCTCTGCTTACTTCCCTCAATGGGGCCAATAATATCTTTGCCATGAGAATCAAGACACCTGGGAGTAAAATGATGCACCATGGACATTTGCTCACAAAACCAGAATAAAAGAACCAGGCTCATTCCAAGCAAACCCGGAGGTGTATTTTGCCCAAACAATTCCATTTCTTTCAAGGTCTGTTGGCTGCACTAATGGACCATTCTACTATCTCTTCTTCTTTTCTCATGGGGGTTTTGCATACCTTGATGCAAGCTTATATTTTCCTGTTAATTATTTCAAGCAATCCTTTATTCCATGCAGTATTTTAGCATTGATTATACGTTTATAAAATGTATAAATAAAATTTGCGTCTCTGAGAACTGATTATTTTCCTAAGAAAAATTCCAAGGCTGGAAGGACATTTGGAAGATAAAGTCAGGGTTCCATATGTCAGAATGGAGTAGGTCCAGGATCTTTAGTGAGTGGAAGATGATGAGCCCAGGAGATCACTTTGGGCATCTCTTTTCCAGTGTTGTAAACTCTCTAATAACTTCAACTTTCTAAAGCCCCAGAATAATTCTTTTCTGATCACTCACAAAGTTCCCACTCAAGACTTTTTTTCATCCAGCCCCACATATTATACGCAATTAGCCACGTTTCATGTTTCAAGAGCTGCGATTGATAATTAGCCATTACTGCAATACATACCGACCCCAGAGGGAGTTGATTGCCAAAAATAAGCAGAATAAGCAGAGCCGACAGAGTGCTGACAAACCAGAGGCAGGCAGAACGGGTAATGGTTTTGCCTACTGCCCTCTTCATCAGTGAAGCATGCACCAAGTTGCTGAAGGAGGAGTTTAATGTAAAAGTTCTTTTCATTCCTCTTAAAAAGGCACTAGATTAGAGAAAACAGTTGAATGGGGCCTTGAAAGGCAAAGTGCCTCTCAGTGCTGCTGCCCTTGTGTGAGTGCTCTCCCCATGGCCTTGTTACCTTTCATGAGTCCGGATGAGTTCAGATATAGAAACTATAAGCATGGCAAGCACTACAGGCTGGCTCGAACAGTGTAATTTGGTGGCTCAATCTATCTCCCCTGAATGATATCTAATATGCATGTTGGGAAGATTTGGTGGCTACGCGATATCTGTGATTTTATGAGACGGTAATGCTGATTAATTTCTTTGAGTGTTGATTTGGTCATGGGATGCACAGTTATTGGGCCAACTATCATTTTGGTGTACCTGGAAAAGCATTTTTTGGTAGGACCAACATTTGAATCTGGAGATTTGTGAAGCAGATTGCCTCCCTGACCCTGACCCCTCAGTTCTATTCAGTCATTTGGTGCTCTGGGAAGAATAAAAAGCTTTAGTTCTCTCAAGCACCCCTTGTGACGATTTATCTCTCGGGCATCAACTTGGAGGGATTTAGAATCACCATGGAAACACATTTGTGCGCACGTCTATGAAGGGCATTTTAGATGCGGTAGTTGAGGAAGAAAGACACATTCTAAATGTGGCTGGCAACGTTCAGTGGGTTGACTAAAAGGGAGAAAGAGAATTGGATGGATAGCGGCATTCATCTCTTTCTTCTTCCTGAGAGTAAATTCAACGTGGTTCATGCGCCTGTCACCATCACTTCCCTACCACTATGGACTGAATCCTTGAGCTGTGAGTCAAAATAAGCCGTTTCTTAAGTTGCTCTCTTACTTAAGGTTTCATAGAACATGAAGAGAAACATTGGCTTTTCTCACATCTCAAAATTACTGAGTGATAGTTATCCTATTCCTTTGTTCTCTGGAGAACTCCCAATCACTACAGATGATTTAGTGTTCTAGGACAATTATAATAAATGTCTGTGGCTTAGGTAATGTTAACAAGAGTTCTTGAGGTCTAAGTCCAAGATTGAATTGGTGTATTAAGTCTTCTGAAGACAAAAAGGAACAGTTATGTTTGTTTTGCTTGTTTGTTTATTTGTTTTACTTGAGGCTTATCCATTTTCACTTCATGATTCATTTTCTTTCCTCAATACCTGGCTATTTTCCAGTTTCCCATCTTTGTACGATGCAGATTATGTTGGGTTAAGACTCACTGTGGTGATGTCATCTTTGTCTTAAAAACCTATCTTTAAATATGGATGAATTGTGAGATTTGAGGGACTTAGGACGTAAGCCTTTGAGATATAGGCAGCAAAGACCATTCCATGACATTAGTAGAGTCGGGTCTTTTTACTAAATACCTGTGAGGCCTCAACCTTATTTATACAAACAATTATGGGCAACTAAGAAATCCCGAGAGTGGAAGAAATAGACTTCTCAGGGATACCAATTGGTAATCCAATACCAAGTGGTCATCCCTGAAAGCACACATACAAGAAACATTATACAGACTAAGTAGGTTGTACTTAGGAATATATATGTATATACATATACATATATACATGCAGTCATAATAAGAAAAGTCTGTGAATTTGAGAGAGCCAATAAGGGAGGGCTTGGAGAGAGGAAAAAGAAGGGAGAAATGTAATTATATTATAATTTTAAAATAGTAAAAACAAAAATAAATGCTGGAAATGGCCTCTATAAGAAAAAGAAAAAAAGAAGAGACATTTTTAACCCATGGTATTATGAGGCCCAATGCCCTTTTCTTTAAAAGTGTCTTCTGTTTTCCTTAATGGAGATGGTTGAGAGGATAAAGGCGTTTGGCTGACTCTAGGGATACACAGAATGTGAAGAGGAGATATAAAAAAATTGTCCTTGGATGTCTAAATGGTAAGTAGAGAAATTGCAGTAGATTGCTTGGGGGCAGCTCAGTATAAGAGGAAAGGCTTTTAGCTGTGTAGTTCCTCTGTGAACTTCCTGTCATAAGATTCTTCTTAAGTGGGACACATGCATTAACCTTCTGTCCGAGTTAGGGCTCCTTGATCAAAGGTGGCTGGAAGCAGAATCATTCCATTTACTGAAAGAGTTGGGCATTTATCAGCAGGAACCCTGGTACTTTGCAGCATAGCTGGAATGATCAATGACAGATAAGGCTGGGAGGCAGCTGGGATCAGAAATGACAAAAAAACAGGTACTCAAGTGACATCAGCATCTCCATCTTTCTTTCTTGCAGCAACTGGCTTCATTCTTTTCCTTTCCTTTGTTCCTACCTTTTCCTCCCTCTCTGTCTCTCTCTGTGTGTGTCTCTGCCTCTTTCTTTCCATGAAGTCAGAACATATTCACTAACATTTCTGAAGCTTGTATCATAGAGCTTTACCTATCCAGAGAGCCATGGGCTCTCTCTGAAATATGATAAACTTGTTTGCTCCCAGAATGATACTTGGCTGGCATCAAGTATCTGTCTCCAGGCCAATTCATTCATTTTGTCTAGGGGCAGGAAGGACTTTTATTTATTTATATTTTCACATTGGTTGCTCATACTGGGATTAGGAGGAATGATACCGTCATAGTGAAAGGCACAAACAGACAAGACTAATGGTGTTTGGCTTGTCTTGTTCTAGGACCTTTTATGTCATTTAGAAGGGTGCCTATATTATCTAAGTCAACATGTATAACTAGATTACCCAAGTCTTCAATTAAGGATCATTAGGCTTTTGGTTGGGGAACTTGAACAACAAACCTTTGCTTTCTGCTAACTAAACTCTGTTCTGAGGTCATTACAATGAGGAATCAAGACAACTGTAAAGTTTCAACATCTCTAAAAGTGAACTAAAAGACCACAAAGCACTTCCAATACAATAGTCAACGAACTTTCCAAAAGCCAGCCTACATTAAATCTTCTAATAAATAAACATTTGACATCTTTCAAGGCAATGTTCCAATAGGAAAATCATGTTTTACCTAGTATAGGGCAGGTCTGAAATTGAAATGAAGCTTTATTCAAATTCTGAGTTACAAATGTACAGTTAATCATCTTACATATCAGGTTGCTCACAAGGTCAGAGAAAATGCTCAAATGATCTCATTTCTTCCATTTCTTCAGCGAGGACTAATTCTGGAGGAGGGTTCCAGATGGTGCCATTCAAAAGATCTCAATTTGAATAGTGAAGGTACATGGGAGGCCTGGCACACCCTGGCGGCCCAGACTAATCTCATTTGAAGAACCACAGGATGGCATGGGACATTGAGTCTTCTAGCTGAGCACAGTTTATATCCTTGCTCCAGCATTCAGTCCTCTTCAGTGCCCCATCACCTAGTTCCCCGTCAGAAAAGAAGCGACTGTTACTTATGACTAACTTACCACCTGATGGAAGAGGTTGAGGAATCACTATCTTTCATAATTTGTGCCTACAGGTTCTATATTATCTTCTTGTAAGTGCTAACCAATTAATAATCAACACAGAAGCAGCAAGTGTTCAGACTACAACCATGATCACGAGGGTGTTTACCTTTGTGTGAATCAGGTAAATGGAAGTTATGTGAGTTTTACATTTTAATAAGGGAAGGGTGGGGATGAATGACAATACAGGGGAAGAAAAGATGCCATCATTATGGCATTTGGTAGATCAGTCACCGCAGAAGTAAAAGGCCCATGGAAATCCTGACTGACGGAGAATAGAAGTTCACCTTCTGGCTTTGGCTTTGTGTCATTATCGTAGCAGCACCTGTAAGCCCTTCTGTTCTCTTCTGGCTCATCTGCTAGGTTGACCTTACCAGGTGACCCTCCACATTGGCTTCAAGACTCACATGGAGTGGAATACCAGCTGGGCCAGCTATTACTTGGAACACACAGTTATGTCTGTATTATGCCCACATATGAGGGTTGCATTTATTATGTGAAAAGTTGAAAGGCATGATTTCTGCTTTCATTAGTGTTAATAATCAAGATGGAATTCCACTAAGAA
Organism: Acomys russatus; assembly: GCF_903995435.1. Taxonomy (NCBI): domain Eukaryota; kingdom Metazoa; phylum Chordata; class Mammalia; order Rodentia; family Muridae; genus Acomys; species Acomys russatus. The sequence continues at coordinate 106,723,758 of NC_067137.1, read as the reverse complement.
GTTTTTACTTATTTTCTCTTTGTAAACATAGCTTAGACAATACTGAAATTATGTCATATAGACACTCAGCTCACTGACTAACAGTGTTATAGTCTCATAGACTCGTTATAAATGGAAAAACCTTGAAAATCTAAAATGAACTTAATATACTCAAAGCTACTGGGCATGGAAGCTTAGCAACCTTTAGGCTGTAGGGTGTTGGTGGTTCCCTCTTGAGATCATGGTTGACTGAGGGCCACAGCTCTCTGCTGCAGTCTGGCACCATGAGAGCAACATATGGTACAATGCTCAGCTAGGAAAAAAACTGAAACAGTATTTGAAGCATAATTCCTATACTGTAAAGCTGAAATATCATAAGTTGACAGAGCCATCATAAATTATTGGTTACCTAGATGAGCCACTTAGAATTAACAAAGGAATGTGTGGCTACATTCACCCAAAAATGTCATGCCTTGGCTTGCTGGGAGAATTAAGGGGACATTACGAGATTGTAGCCCCAAAGCCAGCGGCCTCAAGAGGTAGGGTGTTAAGCAAATCAAAGAGCAAAAAAGAGCATCCTAGGCAGGGAAGACATTATCTCCCTACAGAATTACTGTTGCCAAGTGCTGCTTGCATGGTGCTTTGAAGAGGAAGGGGCCTACTGGCTGAGAGCGCTCACTGGAGATGGGCACGTCTGTTTTTAAGTCCCATTCTGATCTCATAGTAGGCACATGGTCTGAGCAGTTTAGTGAGAGGTTCTGGCCACCTATTTTCTCACACAATGGAAAGATGGCTTTTTAACCTATGAAAAGTGGATCAGAATACGTACTACACAGCAAGTGCATGAAAAGCATCCACCACCGTATTCCTGTTGCATTATTACCTACCACATTGTTAGCCTTCTTTCATCTTAGTTTCATATAATGAAGTCTTTTTAAAATTTTAGTTGTTCAATATGCTCTGCATTACTCTAAAATTGGTTTGCTTCCCTATATTTTTCAAGAGCAAGAATTATGGAGTTTTAAATTAAATGACATTTGCAACGGAAGCTGGTAGGCTGGGTTGCATAGCCTCCTGATTTGTTCTTTTGTCCTGTGTTTCTCATTTTCCACTTTCATGTATATTTTTCCAAATATAAGTTTGCTACTTGCAAATTACTGTAGCCTTCTCATGTGGAATTTGAAATATCTTTCATTACTGACAAGTCAGTTCTTTTATACATAATAAAAAGATACAATAAAAAAACTGAATTTCAACAAGAATAAGAAGAAAATTTGAGTAGTGTATGAAAATACCTAGACAACATTTACTCATGTTTCAGAAAATTTTAGATACTTTTAAATTTGAAGAACTTCTTTTATAGTTTATATGTCAGTTGTAGATAAGGTGTTTGTTCTATCATTTTTTTCGGAGATTTTTTTGTTCTGGCTTCAATGTGATATGCCCATGTGGAGATTTTGGGGGCATTGATCATGATTTATCTTTTCTGAGGTTCTCAAATATATAGTTTGATATCTATCATTAATTTTAAAGAATTACCATCTGCTATATCTTCAAATATGTCATCTTCTATGTCCTTTTTCTACAGTTCTTAGATAGTCCTATTTTATATTCTTTTGGGCTTTCAATTTGGTAGGTTTCTATTGAGTTTTGAATGTCACAGTTTCCTTTCTCTGCTGTGAATAACACAGTGATGGCTTCAGGTTAGCAGTGCTGATTTATAATACAATGCACAATGAATTGCAGAATGCCCCACCAAAGCATAAGGATGAGCGACAACAACAAAAAAGCTGCAAGGAAGCAGTCATTATAGAATTTAGTAGATCAATTAGTCCACAGCAAAAGGCCCAGGAAAGGCCAATCCCTACTACTTGCTCAGAGACTGGGTTTTTGAGAAGTGATTAAATTAGGAGTTTTAAGACAAAATCATCCTGGATACAGGATGGACCTTTAATCTGATGAAGATGGGCTTTAATGGCCAATTCCTACAGTTTGACAAAGAATAGGGTTATGTTTAATGTTTTCAGTAACTAGGTGACAGTGGTTTCAAAGGCCTTTTGTGTCCTTGTTTTTCTCTCCCAAATGGGCTCATGGCTTACCTTAGGTCTCTTCCTCAGGAAGAGCCTATATCTTGTAATATTTCTGGTTGGTGTTTTTTCTCAATTGAGGCTTTAAGTTCTTGTGACTAGGTCTGCCTTTAAGGGGACCTATTTTAGAGATGTGATCTTCACAAGTGCTTCCTAGCTTTCCCGACTACAGAGATGAGGTGAGGCAAAGGAAAGCATGTAGAGAAAATGCTCTTGTTTCAAGTGGGATAGTCCTTCTGCTTGCTTCTGCTAAAGAGGGTGATAAAAAATGCTGCATTTTCCTTGCTCACTGCCAGAACCATCAGAGAAGTGTTTTGGATCTATACTATGAAAATACTGACGGGCTCCACAAGGTTAAACCTCAGGTCTGAAACAACACTAAGCCTGTAAGGCTTAAGAGTTTGTTTCTCAGGCTAGTCTCCTCTGCCCCGTAATTCACCAGCATAACCATAGAACATTCTTATCAGCCTAGAACTCTGGTGTCTACAATTCTTGGATATTGTGCATTAAAGAACAATAAGATTACAAAATCAGCCAAGAGCCTCAAGAACCAGTTTTGCATCATAAATCCCAGATGTTGAATGGAAGAGAAGCTCTTTATCCAGCAACACAAATGGAAGCAGCAGGAAATGAACAGTTTACTGTGTGTGGTGGTTTGAATCACAATGGTCCCCATAGGCTCATATATTTGAATGCTTGGTTAGCAGGGAGTGGTACTTCTTGAGGGATTAGAGCAGTGATTCTCAACCTTTCTAAGTCTGTGACCATTTAATACAGTTTCCTCATGCTGTGACCCCTAACCTTAGGATTATTTTGTTGCTATTTCATTACTATAATTTAGCTATTGTCGTGTGATACCTGATATGTAGGATACTTGATCTGAGAGCGCCCAAGTGGTCCCACAGATTGAGACCATTGAGTTAGATTATGTGGCCTTGTTGAAGGAAGTGTTATTGGGGGGTGAGCTTTGCTGTTTCAAAAGCCCAAGCCAGTCCCACTGTCTCTTCCTGTTGCATGCGGACCAGGATATAGAACTCTCTCCATGATAATGAACTAAACCTCTGGCACTGTAAGAAAGTCCAATCCAATGCTTTCCTTTATAAGAGTTGCCACTGCCATACTGTGTCTTCATAGCAATGGGACACTGACAAAGATACCATGTGTAGCCCCCCAGAAACCCACAAAAAACCTAGAAAACAGGACATCCAAGCAAAATAGGAAGCTGTGGTCAATATCTGCTTGCCCTACTGAAATACCAGAAAACACAGGAAAAAAAAAATCCAAGGACCCATGCCAGTTACAGAGAGCATAGAGAACACAGATTTTGCTTTTATGGATGCTGATGGATCAAGTGACACTCTTTCAGAGTTGGGCCAGAGAAAACCTTCCCTACCATCCTTTGGTAATGAGTCGACCCCTGCCCTGCCCCTACATGTTGAACAGAAGTGAAAAATACGCTGGCCCCTTCACACTTGAATATGATCAGTTGGGCCTTCGTATAGCTGGAGTGCCCACTCTTCTTAGCAGCATGACATGCCCTTCATTGGGTGACAGCAGGGAGCAAGGCATGTGGGATGACTTAATATTTGCCTACACTTAGCAGGAAAAGTTGTTCCTTCCTGATTCCCACTCGTCTCTTCCTTTACAATGGGAAATAGATGTTAGCAAGGGGAAGTTGAATATTTTGAACACGTAAGCTAGAATTGGAATGCGAAATGCGATATTTGGGGACAGAAAGCTCACTCAGTCATTAAGAATGCTTACTGTTCTTCCAAAGTTCCCAGTTGTGGTTTCAAGCACTCATTGTTGGCTCTCAGAACTACAAGTAACTCCAGCTCCAATGCATCTGATGCCCTCTCTGTCTTCCATGGGAACATGCACATATGTGGAATACACTCATACACACATCCACATAAATAAAGCAATTAAAATACTGCACTTATGCACGCAAGCTTGAATCAAGTAAACTTAAGACAATTAAGTACAAGGGAGTCCCCAACGTTTTTGAGGTAGCAATGACTGCCACCAGTAAACAGTGGTTTTATCACCTTTTTCATTTTATAATGTTAACTAGGTCATATTAATTATACATAATGATGCGTTTCCTTATGACATTTTTGTACATGTAAATAATGTATTTCACTAACACCTTTATTTTATATTTTAATACAGTAGGGGAATGTAATTAAATGCTAGTTGTTTACTTAACACCAGGAGCTTTGAAAGGTCACCTTCCCACATGTGCAATTTAGGGTCATTACTTAATGGAGAAATAATGTGAGATAGGGATTTCTGTTGCTTTGTGCACAACATTAAAGCCCACGTGCTTTACCTATAAGTTAAGCTGGTGAAAGAATGGCTTTGGAATAATGCATAAAAAGCATATGTGAATATTTAGGACAGAAAAATATGCAAATGTTTAGAACATAAATGACAAATAAGGATAGTTTACTCTGGGCATGAGCAAGACTGAGAAGGGAAAACAGAATAATCATCGCAGAGAACAGTACTTCATCCCAACATCGGTATGGGATCCAGTGTGTAAAGAGCAAATAAAATGCATCTGCCATGGTTGAAGGTGGAAATGTGAGGCCCAGAACTTTGTCCTTCACCCTCTTCAGTCTACCCACATGACAGGAAAAGTCCTCACCCTGCACTGTGAAAGCCATTTATCTAGCATGGCTCTCATTTTACAGCTGAGGAAACTGATAGGGAATCTGATGTCAGAAACAGCTTATACCATAGTGTCATGTGGCTCTTCCAACCTAGAAGTGATAAATAAAATGACATTTATTCTGTGCATTATCAGCCTGCTAGGCACAGCTGAACAATTCCAGATGTGGCTTTGGAATTCTTCTCAATGCAATAATAAGCTGTGAACAATTGATTGGAGATGACATATGAGCTGCACTTTATTGGCCATTTGTGTTCTAAACCTTGATGTGTTTTTCTCTCCTAAATATTCACATACAGAGCCCGGGTGAACAGAAAACTCTTCTGAGAGTTGTAGCATTTAAGTTTGCACTTAAAGGAAAAGGAAGGGATTTTTTTTTGTGAGATGTCATCATGTTTTAGTCTAATATGTTAGTATACTAATTTCTAAATGGTGTATAATTCTAAATCTGAGGAATGAACACTAGGACAGACACACATGCACACACACACACACACACACACACACACACACGGGGGTGGGGGGAGACAGAGAGAGGTCACTGGCTGCCTGTCATTAGCATCGATATAGCAGCATAATTGAAGATAAATAAAAGCCTAGGGTCCTGTATAGAGAATGGGCCAGGTTGGCCCAAAGTCAGATAAATGAACCAAAAATATAAGCTTGCTGAATTGCAGATATGATACTTTTTAACTCTTGCATCATTCTTAAGTCTTCCTTAAATCCATAGAATTAAAGTTGTAGCCAGAGATTATTTGATGGAAAAGGGATGGGTTGATAGAGGCTTCACTTGGGTTGTTGGCAGGTTTATAGAACTTCCTGTTTCAGGAGTGCCCAGTGCTCTCATCTGCCAGGCACTCACTCACTCACTTTGCCTTGGCCAGCTCTGGATGACTCTTCAGATATTATCACTTTTCATGCTTCTGGACCCCAGAGCCTATCTATCTTAACATCCTTCTTCCTTCTAAAATTGCCACGATCATAACCCCTTTTTTGCTTACAATTCAAGCCTGGAGAAACTCCCCTGTCTAATGACTTCTGTGTGTTTCTGGAGCCCCTGCAGTGGGGTCCTTTGTTTGGGTAGGGTTGAGCAACATATGTTGCCTTGACTGGGCTCCCCCTGAAAGCTGCTTTGATCTCTGTATCCAACTGTAACATTGTTCCACTGCCTTTGGCTCTCAACTTTTCATGTTGCCCTGTTCTATCTTCTCTGTAAAAAAAAAATAATCAAAAGTCAGTTGTAATCAGCTGACGTGCTCACTTTACTTTTTCAGAAGCCCACGCATACCTCTGTGTCACCTTTGGTTCCAGCTGAGCAATTGAATCTGACGGTGGCTGGAGGGTATCACTGCCCAGGTTGTTCTTGGAATTCCTGAATACTCCCTACCTTCTCTTTCAGAAGTTAGAAGGATGCTCAAATTTGAGCATTTAAACCCACTTAAAGCTGGAGAAGACTTAGACACTTCAAGGCTGTTTTCTCAGGGAACTGTGTGCACCCATATGTTATAATTATGCAATTCTGGAGTTCAGAGTACACACAATAGCTGACATTAGAGAGAGAAAGAGAGCGAGAGAGAGAGAGAGAGAGAGAGAGAGTGAGAGAGAGAGAGAGAGAGAGAGAGAGAGAGAGAGAGAGAGAGAGAGAGAAGGAGGAGGAGGAGGAGGAGGAGGAGGAGGTTTGGGGTTTGGCTAGAGGGGTCCTCTGGGTGGGAGACAGCAGATCCAGTGAGGTGCTGGGAGTGGAGGCTGCTTCGTTTGGGATCTTGCTCCCCCACACCATTCCTGTGGGAGAGTATTTCTTTGGCAAGCTTAGAGGCACTGTTCTGTGGCTGCAGCTATTCAGGAGCAGCAAGAAGAGACTTTTGTCTTTTAATGCTTTAGTGTAATGAAGGAGATAACTTAAATGATTATTATAGTAATAATAGCTGGTACATTGACCTAACATGAATTGTGGAAATGTTTTTAGGACCAAACTCTTTCTTTCCTTCAACACTCATTTATACCTGCTCACTGGGGTTGATTTTCCCAATCCTTGGATAAAATCCAGGAAAATTCTCATGGGTTTTGGTTATAATTAAAAGGTTTCTCATTGCTTTCAGCAAAGAAACAACCTCAATTATTTTAACACCTAAACTATAATAGAAAAAAAAATCTCAGCTGTACTTTAGTTTTCTTTTTATTATTTTTTCATTTTTAACCAATAAACAGAAATAAAAAATTGTACCTATTAGTTGGTGATTATATAATGTTCAATACATGTTTATGGTACGAAAGGTTTCATCAAGTTAAGAAATTTTATTTCTTCAGATATTTACTCTTTCTTCATGTTGAAAACTCACAATGTTTTTTTCTGACTCTTTGCGATTTATACTATATAATTCTTGGCTATAGTTACTGTACCAAGTGATACTTGCAACCTTCTAACATTACCGCCACTGATCAACTCCAATCTCACAATGTTTCCAGACTTTGGTAACCTCCATTTTATGTTCTACTTTCAACTCCTTTGAGATCATTGTTTTAGGTTCCACTTGGGAGTAAGACCATGCATAGCCTTTGTTTTTGGGGCTCTCTCTTGTTGGGTGGCCCCAGCTGTAAGGGAAAGATGAGCACATAGAGGCTGTTGATAAAAAAAAAAAAAAAAAGACAATGGAAGCATCTTTTCTGGCTGCAAGAAGTGTTAGTCACTTTTCTGTTACTGTCACAACTACCCCGCTGCAAGAAGTGTTAGTCAGTTTTCTGTTACTGTCACAACTACCTGAGGTAGATCGCTTATAAAGAAGAAAGCTTATTTTGACTCAGTTATGAGGCTTCCCTCCCTGGTCAGTCGATGGGCTGCCTTTGGGCCTGTGGCAAAACTGTGTCATGGAAAGTGTGCATGGCAGAGTAAAACCCCCAGAGACAGCAATCAAATGAGAGGAAAGAAGGGGACAGATCCCAGCAAAATCTTTCAATGGAAAGATCCTAATGACCCTAAGACCTCCCATTAGACCTCACCTCTTAAAGTTTCCACCATCGCCTAACCGTGCCACATCTGGGCCAAGTGGTTACCTTGCAGTTAGTTTCCTAGGAGAGACATTCAATCCAAATAACGGCACCAGTTTAGCATCTTACTCCTTTGTCTAAACTGGCCAGGTGTCCACGACTCCTTTGAGGGAGGATTTAAGGCGATGAGAGAATTTATGGTCCTTACTTATTGTAGAAGATACAATAATGGCTTCCTAAAATGACTCCAGCCTATTTCCTGGAACTGATGAATAGATTATGTTGCATGGCAAGGGATAATTAAGTTTATGGGTTGACTTGAGGTTGCTAATCAGCCAACCTTGAGATGGCAATCTTATCCTGGATTACCCAGGTGGCCTAGATGTAATCTCAGAGGTCCTTATATGTTGAGAGGAGAGGCAGGAGAATGTCAGTGTGATGTGACATGACATGAGAAAAATTCAGCTGAGTGGTACTGGCTTTGAAGAGGGAAGAGGACCATGAGCCAAACTGGCCGTCAGATGCCAGAACAGGTACAAAAACCTATTCTCTTTCTTCAAGCTTTTAGGAAGGGAAAACAGCCCTACTGACATCTCCATATTAGCTCATTGAAATGCAGTGAAAACTTTCGACCTCCAGATAAATAAAATTATATATCTGTGTTGCTTTGAGCCCCTAAGTTTGCAGTGAGTTGTTATAGCAGCAATACAAACTCATACTGATTCATTCTGACTTAAGCTTGCCTTGTATTTCTTGAGTTTGACAGTTACGGCAATTTTTCCTCTCTTAGGGTTGTTCTCTTGTTTCTTTCTCGGCTCCCTCAAGTCCTCTTCTCTCATATCGTACCCTGTAATCCTCCCAACATGTGCAGAGATTTATTTTTGCTATTCCCTTGATATCGGAGAATACATGTTTGTTCTAAGTATTTACTTGTGGTTCCCCCCTCAGCTCTTAGGCATTTGTAACTTATTTGTCTAAAGTATTCCTTATGAATGACCCTCTAGGTCTTTCCAGATCTTCTTACATGTGACCTGTACATGGTCAATGAAAGTCACTGATCCCTTTGGTACAGGCTAATTCATTTTTGTCCCTCTTCCATCCCACAGCAGAGAAGAAGCTGTGCTCTTCATGTTTCTGGGAATAAACAACATACCTGCTCCTCCAAGTGGCCATGGTGAATAAAGACTTTCCCTACCTTGAGGTTAGTGAGTGATGCATTTTCCTTTGGGAAGGCCAATCATAACCCTTTCCACTCTCAGTGTGAGTGAGGAGCAAGGAATTCCAGTGTCCAGTTATACTTGCCTGGCAAGTCCTACTTGGTAGCCTTAAATGTGGACATAGTCAGCCTCTTGATGTTCACACACACACACACACACACACACACCAGCATGAAAAGGGTAGACTTCAGGGAACAGCACATATAACACCATGCCCTGTGTTAACTCTCAAGAATTAACTTGGAACTCAGCTCAGCCCAGTGAGTAGCAATAATCCATTGGTTAAGAGATAAGAGGCACAGAAGACCCTACAGCCAGTAAAGGATGGAGACAGAATAATGTGGTGAGAGATCATGTTCACTGCTCCTCCGTGGATGTGTTTCTGTCCCTTCTTTTAATTTCCCAGACTCTCTCTCTCTCTGCTTTAGGACTTATCCAAGTGTCAGCTACTCTTTATACTCTTCCCGATCACAGTGACTCTTACTGTCTTCCGTCTCCTAATCATCTCTCTCTCTGCACATATGCAGAGTTTCTAATTGCTTTGTGCCTATTAGTTTAGCTTCCTGGCTTCAAATGAGAAGTGGAAATATGATTTAGAACATTTCCTGAAAGACAAGTTACGTCCCATTGCCCTCATCTATCTGAATTCAAATGGACCAATGCACAGCATCTCCTGGCCAAAGCCACAGACCCGGTGAGGTGTCATTCAGACCCAACTCTGCAGTTGTTATGCTGCCACAGAGAACACTTACCTGGACCCCTAGATGCTGGTGTGCAGGTGTGCACGACTTTATTGTTTTCCCCAAGACAAAGTGGTGGTTTTCTTGCAAGAAATGGTTTGTAACAAAGAACCGTTCAGTTCTGCTGAGGCAGAAAAAGTGCCTGGAGATTTGAAATACAGACTTGTTGTTCAGACATCTGCTAACACCAGTGGTCTCCTGTGATGTGGGTGGGAGTCATTTCACACAAGCTAGACATGCTGTTGGTGAGGACACCCACATAGACTGGACCTTACTGGGAGCATCAGGAATTGGGTTCTTTTGTCTCCTGGAATGCATGAACTGGTTTTTGGAACATAATGTTTTGCTAGAGTCTTTCAAATTTTCTTCTCTTATTTTATATACTACTGTCTCCTCTTTTCATTGCTTCAGAGACTGAAAGTCACGAGCATATTCCTTCCAAGATAAACTCACTTCCTTCAGTTCCTCGCCTCTGCTTTTGTGATGACAAAGGGAGGTCCTCCTGTTTCCTACTAGCCATCCTTCCATTGTCAGCCTGGATTCTGTCTTGATCTAACCTTTTTTGGAATCTGATGCCAAGGATGGTTTCTTCTCTCTCACTTAATCCACTTGTCCCCTTCTTCCTCAAAGCACATTCTTCCACTGGGTTGTGTAAATAACTGAATTCCCACTGTTAGGACATAAAACCAAGCAACAAACAAACAAACAAAAAACCACACAAGCAGTAAAAGGCAGACCCAGCAGTCCTTCCTCAGCTTTGCCCCATCTGCAGCCAGAACTCTGTCCCTCTTCAAACAAGATCTGACTCCTGTCCTTATTTCCCATGCTCTCAGCTCCATCTTAGGCCTTCCATGATACTTGGTCCAGATGATGTCTCATATTCATCTTCCTGACTTTTCAGTACCATCTATGTCTCTACATCCTTTCTGTCCACATTCATTTTACTTTGATGTCTGTGTTCCAGTATCCCAATTTTCCTCCTGCATCTGGTGCTCCATACCCTTTATAGCAGATGCCTTCTGTACACAGGCCAAAAATGCTCCTCAGAGCTTTGCTTAGTACTTTCTCTTTCCTCCCTTTCCCTTTCTCCGTGGCAAGTCTCATCACATAACCAAGACTCCTGTTAGCACTGATGCAGTCAATATGTCTTCATGTCAGAACGCTCTTGTAAATCTCTGTGTCTCTAATATCTTAGCTGATACATCTACTAGGAGATCCCAGATCATCAAGTCAGTGTACTCAACAGGGAACTGAAAACCCGTAAGCTTCTCTTCACATTTTCCATCTGAGGCCTCATCCCAGCTAACACAACACCACTCATTCAATTATGTAACCCAGATCACATCTGATTAACCCTTTTTGGAGGAAAGGGATGCAAGCCAGATGCCTTGCAAAGAGTAGAAATTTGTCTTTTACAGTTCTGGAGTTTGGGAAATCTAAGACTGAAGTGTTAGGTAAGTTGATGTCTAGTGAGAAAGCCTGCTTCTCGGTTTGTCGATGGCATCTTCCCTGTGATCTCATGTGACATAAAGTGTAAGGGGCTAGCAGTTTTATTTTATAAAGTTGTACGTCTTATTCACGAGAATTTTACCATCATGATCTAACCACCCTCCAACAGCCTTGTCTCTTAGTAGCATCACACAGGGGAGTTAGTATTTTAGTGTGTGAATTTGACATCTGAAGGACACAAGAACCCAGTCTACAAATTTATATATGACACCTGCTCCACCATTTCTCCTCATAACTGATCTTGCAGGAAATATGAGCATTTTACTCCTGATATCTATCCATTTCTGTAATTCCTTCTTTTTTCCACCATTCCTACTACTGGCCAGGCCTGTCACTTACCTCCTGGTTTACTCCAAAGCCAATCAGCCGGCATCTTCACACCCATCCTTACCTTGGCTCCACTCACTCCCAGAGGATAGCCACAACATTTGTAAAATTAAGGTATGATCATGGCATTCCTCTTATCTGGGTGTGGAACTTCCCACCCCATTCCCACTCAGACAGTCAATCTGAGCATACTTTAACGCTTGCTCTTATTACAAAATTTGAAAAGCCTCATTTTACTGAGGTTCACTGTGTAATTGATTAATGTCTGATTAACCCTTTTCAGAGGAATGAGATGCAAGCTAGATGCCTCACAGAGCTCTTCTTATGCCAAGGTCCTCCTCCTTTCAGGTCCTTGGGGACACTGTGCTATGTGCCTCTATTAACCTCTGCAACTTCTGCCTGGGCTAGTCTTTTCACTCCATCCCTCTGCCAAGTTAGTCATGGCCGTCCCTCTTAATCACAGTTCTGTTGTTGTAAAGAGACATCATGACCAAGGCAACTCATATAAAAAGCATTTAGTTGGGGGCTTGCTTACAGTTTCAGTGTCTATTATCATATTATCTTCATGACAGGGAGCATGGTGGTAGGCAAGCCTGGTGCTGGAGAAGTAGCTGAGAGCTACTTTCTGATCTATAAGCAGAGGGAGGGACACACACACACACACACACACACACAGAGAGAGAGAGAGAGAGAGAGAGAGAGAGAGAGAGAGAGAGAGAGAGAGAGAGAGAGACTGAGCCTGGGCTTCATGTGGGCTTTTGAAAACTAAAAGCCCACTCTCAATGACACAGTTCCTCCAGCAAGGCCTCCTAATCTTTCCAAATGTGACTAAGTATTCATATATATGAGCCTATGGTGTGTGTGTGTGTGTGTGTGTGTGTGATCATCCTTATTAAAATCAGCTTATTCTTCTTAGATACCAATAATTCTACTGCTTCCTTGGAAGCCTCTTTGCTTATATGAGATCCTCCAATTGTCCTTTCCAAAGTCCATGCAATTTGACAGCATTTACCTGAGACATGACATCACCTTATTTAGAGACTATACTACTGATGTCTGTTTTCCACTGTACTTTGGACTCCTCTAAGGTAAAGACTGTGACTAATGTTTGTGTATGATATGTGCTACATTAATAATCTTAGGTAATACTTATTAAGCCTTGTCTAATCTATAAATCATAATCGTCAATGGATATATGCAAAGAGATGAGGCAGGTTGAGATCTTGAAGGCCTGAGCATCTACAATTTGTCTATTTGTTTTTAAAGGCAAACAATAAACCATAGACATGAAATGTCTGCACCCATGCTCCCTTGAAAACTGTCTCTGAAAGCTTCACTGCCTTTCTAATCAATAGACTTCTGCCCAGGTAAGCTAGTTTTTCAAAAGTGACTCTAGGCTTGGTTGGGCTAGGTTCAGCTGCTGAGAGATGTCTTGGGAGATGATTGTATGCAGAGAAGGGAACTATTCTGTCTGTGGGTTGCAGCCAGCACAGGGTCACATAAGAAGGGCCATTTGTGGATAGCAGTGTCTTGGGCATGCTGGCTTCCACTCTGAGTGCATGAAAAGCATCAAGAAAAAGGCCAAAGACCCTCTCTTTCAAGGACTAGAACTTAAGTTCATGTAGTATTCAAGACCTCACATCATTCTGGAAACAAATGACCTGTGTTTGACTCCATTTTATTATAATTACAAATCGTTTAGCCCTTTGCATATTATAATGTGTGGAACCATGGCCCCTAAATGATAGGACCACATTTAAATTTCAGGAACCTGAAAATATGACCTATTCAGGATTTAAAAAAAGGTCTTTGGAAATGTGATTAAATTAAGCATCTTGAAATGAGATCATCCTGTATTATGCAGCTGGGCCTCAAATCCAATAACCAGCATTAAAAGATTTAATTGGCTTATCTTTGTGATTCTAGACCAGAGAGGCACATATGCTCTAGGTAAATTGATCAGAAGAGGATAATACAGGGAGGAGGCTCAAGAGGGCAGACACAGAACAGGAATTGACTACACTGTCTCTGGGCCACTTTCCTTGTAGGGTTAAAACAGCAAATGGTCATTTTCTTGTGACATCAACTCGAGTTGGCTGGAACCCATTTCCTTCTTTGTAAAATTTTTTTCAAACTTGTTCATTTCTTAGTTTAGTTTAACTATGTGACACTTAGAAAAAAAATGGTTCGATCCTGGTTTGGACTGGCCTTCTGGAGCCCAGAGATTAGTCCAGCCCATGGCCAAACATGAAACTTGTTTAAGCAGAGAATCTTTATAAGGGGCTGTCAAAATGGGAGTGGATGCCGGAGTGGTGCAGCTGCAAGCCAAAGAGTTGAAGGGGTCAGCACTGGAAGCAGCTCATACCTCTAGAGTTTTGAAGTCGTGTGGCCTTATCACATTTCGTTTTGACATGACTCAACTGCAGAATTTCTAGGTAAAAGTTGTCGTTTGCTGGGAAAAATCTTATAAAATTCACAAAGTACCTTACATTTCAACTTACACTTTCTGTTTTTAGCTATTACTTCTACCAGCCAGCAAAGGAAACATGCATATTTTCCAGAGCAGCACTAACAGTGGCCACTTCGTACATCTCCTTCCTAGAAGTCTCTGTTCATAAAAGTTATTTTCTCTGCATTCATAGAATTGAAGGGAAGCACTGGAGTATGCTGAATAGAGGGCAGATATTCTCGGAAGCTGAGTGTTGCCTGCCTCAGATCTCAAATAAATGGCCTGGTATTTATAAATAAATATTATTAGTGATTACTATTTGACAATCATTTGAGAAATTGAATTTTTTCTTTGTAACATATCTGGCAATTACAGACATGAGTAGGATTCTATCTGACATGTGTTTGGAAGATCCAGACTTAGCTGGACCAGAGAATATGGCTCTTACAATGTGAGATTAGAAGATATAAGCTCCGTTTTTCTGAGGAGGAATGTGTCTATCAAAGTCAAGATGCAAGACAGCAAACCCCTTCCTTTGCCTGTCAAAGTCAGTGGTGAAAGAACAGAGATTAATCATTGTAATAACAGTGGCAGTGGGCTGTCAGCTTGGAGAGCGAATCCAGATGAATATACCTCTTCGTGCCATCAGTTTTAAGCAAATGAAAGGCCCAAAGCAAAGAGCAAAAATAACAGCTGTAAACTGAGGGAATGATGCTAGACACTGGAGATATTAACTGACAGAATTTCCCTTTTCTTACTTGCTCTGCAAGGATGACTGACACTGCAAAGCCCTATTAAATCAAAGGCTTTACATTTGTGATTTCTTTAGTTCCAACAAAGCTTGTACCTCTGCACGCCCAGGGTTGGCCACACAGTGATGATAATGATGACAACAGTCATGACAATATGTTGCATATTTACTTTCATTGATTCTTGCAACAACCCTAAAAGGCAAGTGGTCTCGTTATGTTCATTTGCGCTTGAGGAAACCGAGGTGCAGCACGGGGAGTCAGGTTGCCTAAATTGTGTGGTTAGTAGGAATGGAGATGGTTTGACTCTAAGCTTCTGAGCTCCAGATCCCTTGACTTTGTTCTTTACTAAGAAAGAGCAGACATGGGGCCAGTGAGATGGCTCAGTGGGTAAAGGTGCTTGCTGCTGAGGCTGGGAATCCGAGACTGATCCCTGAGAGTCAGGAAGTGGAAGAAGAGAACAGACTGCTGCAAGCTGTCCTCTGACTTCCACATGTATGCATGCATGAGAGAGTGTGTAGTCGCACGCGAGTGTTCATGAACTCTCTCTCCCTCTCTTCCTCCATCCCTTCCCCACTTCTCTCAAGAAGAATAGCAGAAATACTCAATGGACAAATAACGATAAACTCAGATTTTCTGAAAACTGACTGCACGCCCAGTGCTGTTGTCTGTTTCAGATGTCAACCCATTTTATATCCCCCAGTATGTATAATTACGCTTTTATTTTGGACTTAGATGTACTATAAGAGAACCAAGCCACAGGCACAAAAATTACCCAGAGCTCATAGCTATTACGTGGTCTTGGCAGATTTCCAAGGCAGCATAACTGACATATCGTCCATCTACTGTGAAGAGTTTCACCTGCCATATTAATAAGTCGTGAAGTACGTCTTCCCTGTAGCTCTGGGGAGGGGCGCTCGCTGTAAATGATGACGGCAGTATTTTAAGGCAGTTTTGAAGCAATTTTTTTTTTACACTCTATTGATAAGTGTCAAGGAAGAAAATAAAAATGGAGGAGAATTTGGCTGGAGGCACTTAGACCAGGATCAGGAGGCATGGTTAAGTCTCATCTTATTCATCATGTGAGTTGACGACAGGACTGAACCAGAGTACAGGTTCCCAAATCACAGCTGCCCTTTGTTAACTGCTACAGCGGACATCTTCCTCCAAGACTACCCACAGGCCACACTGTACCCCGCCCCTTTCTTCCAACACACTTGAACTTTTGCCAGCACCAAGCCGAATAGCTGACTGGCAAGACATAATCCCACCCCTCCTCGTGATTTAAAGCCATGAATAAAGACGTATAGGATTATTTTCATCTGTGTCCTCCCAGATGGCGATTTCAATTAGACCCAAATAAGTATTTTATTTTGCTCGCGGCTGTTTTGGTTTTACGCTCTGTCAACATAAGTGACTAAGTCAAGCTGATTCCTGCCTTCATCAAAGCACCTTTCTCAGAGCTTTCAAGTGGCTGCACAGTAGAGATGGCTACAGAGAGGGCGGCTCAGATATAAGAATGATTAGAGTCCCAGGATTTGGGAAGTGCCTTCTCTCCAGCTTCTTTAAGATTTATGGAACCAGAAGTTGCATTGTGGCAGGTCCTCATGAAATGCAGAGCAAACTACAATCTGAGATACAACCTTGTTTGTTTGAGGGTCTAGATTTTTTTGTATCAGAATCACCAGGAAGTGGAGGGTTTTATTTCATTCCTTCAGGTATAATCCGCGCAATGGGATTTTAAATCCCCCCAGGTGATGAAAATTCATAGACAAGGTTAAGAACCACTGAACTAGAGCCATGGTTTGTAACCCTGGCTGCACTTTAACATCACCTGGAGAGCTGTAAAACAATATCACAAGGACCAAACAATCTGTCAAAAATGGGTGACATTTAAAAAAAAAAATGCCTGCCCTAGTGATTTTGATGTGGAGCCCAGGCAAAGAACAGCACGTGTGGGAAACAAAGTGTGAGATATGCAGTGCTTTGGTTATTTAATTATTAACTCAGCAAGAGTTTATAGCACATCTCCACAATACAGGCTTTGGGGTGGGTACTAGGACTATGTAGCGGTACTTAGACATAGCTCACAAACTTGTGTGTGAGCCGGATAACTTACTCATTATCCTTGTGCCTCAGGTTTCTAATCTGTGGAATGGGTACACCAGAGGTATCTCAGGTGACCATGCCAAACCACCTGTGGGATAAATTCCAGTCATTGCAATCCAGCTGAATGACTAGCAGGCTTCAGGCATCTACCTTCCGCAAGACCACAGCCAATTAGATGTGGTCAGGAGATGACTAAGCAAGATATGGTCAGTCCATGGCTTGGCTTGTTGTCTTGAGGAAAAAAAGAAAACCAGTGACTTCTTAGTGTGTATCTGGGTCAGAAGATACTGAAGTATGAACCTGAATTATGATTGAGACAGTAGACCACATATATGAGGACTTGTTTGCTACTATTCAAACTGATGTTTCTGAAACTGCTTCCCCCAGGATGCTTTGCAGAATGAGGCCCATCTGTCATGCAAAGCAAGCAGCTGGTTAGTGGAAGCCCAGAGATTAACATTTTGGCTTGACCTGTCACATAATGGACTCTTTTTTTTCTTTTAACTTTATTTTGAGGGTCTTACCAAACAATGCAGCAGCTGTTTATACTGTAAAGATCCTCGGTGTTCATTTCACAATAACAGATCGGGAAATAACTTGTCTACATAGAGTCACTTGGTGTCAGACATGTCTAAACTCCTGTGACTTTGAGAGGGAAATCATATCCACAACTAAAGGAGAGCAGTGCCTAGGAGGCATCTGCCGCACTTCACAGTATAAACTCACATACATCTGGGTTCGGAATCAAATGCTCTTTGCATCACAGTAATGTGATGTTTTCCTTGTTTTGCCAGTTTGACCTCCAATTCATGCTTCTTATTATAGCTCGTCAGCTTGTTAAGGAGAGTCTCCTAAAGACTGTTTTTTCCTCTGTTAAAGTAAGTTTTGTAAGAAACTGAGGATGTACCTCACTACTATGACTTAGAGAAGTGGGCCTTGGTTTTTTTTTTGTTTTTGTTTTTATTTTTTTTATTTTTTTGATATGTGTTTACCTGTCTGAAATGCTCTGAGAAAGAAAAATTACCTTAAAGCTAAATAAATCCAGGACCATTTCTATGCTGCAAGTGATTTTCTGTTATTTCTTGGTTTTCTTTTTGATTTTCTGCCATAACCCAAGTTGTATAACTTGAGAGCCCTATGGATATCTGGTAGATTTTTGTAATTCTTGAACAGTGTATCAGGCTTTTCCAAATTTCTGTTAATGCCAATGTATCTACTGTTATACTTAGAAAAATTTGTTGGGCAGAGTTACTTGCTAAGTACTGAAAAGACAAGTTTCAGTTGAGCTAGGCATGCCTTTTCCAAAATGGAAGCTGTAGCCCATATAGCAACTGAACACTTGAAATGTGGTTTTTTTTTTTAATTGAGATATGCCTCATATGGCTGAAGAGCACACATTGAATTTCTGTAATAAAACCAATGTAATATATTTCTTTCAATGTTTTATATTTAGAGTATAATGTAAATTATATGTTGAAATGATACAATCTTGTGCATAGTAAGTCAAACATAAAACTATAATTAAAACCAATTATACCAATACTATCTTAACTATGGGTTTCATAATGTTTGCATTGGAATAAGTTGAACTAGAACACACAGGAGAATCACAGAGAAGCAGAAATCTGTGCAGAGTGAATATTATAAAGGGAAGAGTGGCATCTACTGAACAATAAAGAAGTTATAGAATTTTGTGCTATTTCATATTTTGGTACTTGTATATCTTATTTTGCAAATACAATCTGGTATTGATAAGTATCCTTTACTTTTTTTTTTTTGCGACTTCTGTTCTAATTAGAACTCACCCATCACCAGAATATAGCTGACAACTCCAGCTGACAGTTAAGCAGGAATCTCATAGCTCTCTGTGGGCTGCCATGATGTTCTGGCACCGAAAATAATGACTGTTGGGAACACACTTTCTCCTGAGGCCCTAAGATGGGCTTCTTGGGCACAGTGGGGTTTTATTCTGATGTGATGAATGTTGTCTGGGTTGCTGAGTCAAGACTGGGAGCCCCAGGCCCAGCTGGCAGCCTCAGAACAGTTATAGAGAACAGCCTTGGCTCTGGGCAGGGCCTGACCATAACAGCCCTTTCTTAGAAGACCCTGCATATTAATGGAAGTCTTAAGCATATCCCCTAGAACTCACTGGAACTGCTTTTTGGGACTGATAGGGATTGAGTCAGAAAACTCCACAAGAATTCTGGAAATAACCTGGAGGGAAGAGAACTGTTTCTCTCATCAATCTGTGGTGAATCTTTACAAATTTTAAATACTAATATTCTCCATGTCTAGTGCTAAAACTTTAATTGTGCAAAACTTTAATTGTGTCATATCAGCCACGGTGATTAATTTTCTAGGATGTGGGATGCCTACACAGACACTGTTTCTGGGTATATTTATGAGGGTCAAGTTTGCATGGGGGGGGTCTGATTAAAGCAGATGACCTCAACATTGTGGGTGAGCATCATTAAGTCTTGGACAGTCTGAGTAGAAGAAGTCAACGGAGAACAAAATTCTTTCACCCATCTCTTATCTACTTGGTTTTTGGAATGATGCATCTTATTTCTTTGTCCTCAGCCTAGAATTATCCCCTAGTCCTCTTAGTTCCCAAGCCTTTATAATCATAGCACTAGCTGCCCTGCATCTCCAGCTTGCATGTGGCCAGCCAAGAGACTCCTCAGCCTCCATAATTGCATGAAATGGTCCATCATGTTGGTTCCACTTTTCTGGAAATGACTGACTGATCCACCATCATGAAAGAAACCTGCTGGCTACCTGATCCATTTATTCATTGCTGTGTGTCTCAAAGCACAGTAGCTTAGCACAATAGTTACTTTATTTTGCAGGATCCCGAGGAATAGAAAGTACATTACATCATAGCAGGGACAAGTTGTCTTTTATCCATTATATTTGCAGTTTCAGCTGTGTCACTCAATAGGAGCTGCCCAAGATGACTATAGTCCCACGATTATGGTCCTTAAGTTTTTCTTTCAGTTAGGCATCATGCATTTCCTTGGCATGGTTTCTCCATGTAATAAACTTGGACTTCTGTCTTGGTGGTCTCAAGATAGCGGGACTTCTTATATCATTAATGGAATACTCTAAGCAAATTTAGAAGTTTCTAAGTCTGTCTATATCAGTCTTTTCACTCTATGCAGGTGAGGAACAGACATTGACATAGAGACTTTGGCTGAACACAGTCAACTACACTTTCAATTTAACATGAGCTATCCTAGAATTCACTATTGTATCATGAATTTTTTTCCTATTGCACATAAATATTTTCTTCATTTATTGGCATCCGATAAGATCATTCTGTGGTCTTGTCGGTAATCATGGTTAAAAAAAAAAGAGAGAGAGAGAGACAAACTAATGGCATTGTGACTCATACAAATGACTACTGTCTTTTTAATAATTCCAACAAAAATCTCATTCCATTTCTTCTGATATTAAGATATCAAATCATAACAGAGGATATTTTAGGGCAAAATCTTACTATTTCAAATCCCCCCAAATTATCTACCATAAACCTAATGGTATAAGAAATCCTTTACCAAGCACTCTTAGTGAGAAACTTAGAGCTCCCTGTGGGGCCCAGGGATCTTCCTGTACCTAGCCAACAAATCCAAATGATTTCCACAACCATAGGTGTGCTCCTGGTGACCTTTGTCTATGGGCTATAGACAACCAAATGTCATGATTACCCCCACTGCATTCTATTAATGAGGCAAGTTACAATGCTCAAGGGAAGAGGAAAAAGATTGTCCTTGGATGAATGCAACAAAGCAAGAGATTATTGTTGATACTAAAGTTAAGTCATTGGAAATAACCTAGACATGTACCACAGGACACACAGTTACAATTTTTAGAAGGCAGCTAAGTATTAGTTTAAAAATGTCTATGTGACCATGTTGCTGGCCATTTGCTTAGGTCATATTTTATAGCTTGGCTTTACTCAAGTAACAAAATGATTTAGCTTCTTTCTACATCCTCAGAATGGTGGCTTCTGTGTTTGAGTTCTTAAGTACAAGGGCATTAGTACAGTTTGATTTCATCCAATATGCTCACCGGACCTCTGCTCTTTCCTGTATTCTGAGGATTACTTCATGCTTTGCAGTGGGTCTTCTTGATGGTCACCTTCTAGAACTGGGGACCAACAGCTTTTCTGGGTGTGCCACTGTGGATGTGCCTGTAGGAGTCTTGCTGGGACCAACACTGCCCTCTTTCCATGTGTACCTTCATTCCTCTCAGGAACAACTAACTGCCAGAGTGTCGTTTGCAAGGTACTTTTGCGCAGTGATTACTGGGCCCCAGAACCTGACAATCTAATAGCTCAGACCTCCACGTTCATCTGTCTCGGGGTGAGATATGTCTCTGTTGTCTCTTCCTTGCCTCCATCCACAATAAGTGAGTAGCAATATTGTCTTGGTATTAATAGCAACCAGATAGGTGTTAAATAGGTAGGTATATAAATAGATAGAGATAGAGATAGATAAACGACAGAGCAAATCATTCTGTATTAACTCTGGGTAACTGTGTAAGAGTGTTGGGATTTTTTATTCCTTTGTTTGCTTCTGAATTTTTTTTTTCCTACAGTGAAAATATACTGCTCTTTAATATAGCAAAATCCAAAGATGAAGTTTAATTACAGCCAAGAAGCCTGTAATCAGAGTACTGTACTGAATAAGATATTTAGAGGTCTTTCCTCTGAGATTAACATTTGTCACTACTTTCTCTTTGACATTGCCACCAAGCATTTAGAACATGGGCTGGGATGAAATAGTAGAAATGCCTATGAGGTTTGCTTGTTTGTTTTGTTTTTTTATTTTCTAAGACAGGGTTTTTCTGTAGCCCTGGCCATCCTGGAAATTGCTCTGTAGACCAAGCTGGCTTTGAAGTCAGAGATTCTCCTGCCTCTGCCTCCCAAGTGCAGGGATTAAAGGTGTGTGCCATCACTGCTCGGCTGCCTGTGAGCTCTTCAGTACTTTAAAGAAGTGTGCTGAGAGCAAGTCCTTATAAAAAATGCAGTCTGAGAAGCACATGAACACAGGACATTGGATAAACTAGAATAGTCAACGTAGTTAGGGACCAACTTGGGGAAGGAAAGAATTGAATTTCTTGGCAGGGAGTGGATGCACTCCAGACTGTACTCTGGAGCCTCAGAAAACAGCATCAGAGGATTCCTCTGTGAAAGCAAGATGGAGATGATGTCATCTTGGAATACAATCCTTCAGGATCTTCACCCTGCACAGAGCTCTAACAAGTCCCAATACAGACAAGACTCCTTCCAGTGAGACATGGCCTGCTTCTAAGGGTGAGTGCTTTCCTGCTGCCTGGTGAAATGAGAAGTCGGGAAAGATAAATACATGCCCTTTAAACACAATAAAGGGGAACAGCATGGCTACTTTTCTCCACTTCCTTTTTTAAAAAATGTATTTCTTTGCACATTAACTTTTTCATCCATATAGAAAAAGAGTGAATGAAGCGTGTGGAGACTGTATAGTTTAGAACATACATAAACACCCCAATATACACCCTACTGGGCCATGCATGTGTTCACATATTACAAACTACTCACAATAACAATAATAACAAGAACTGTTTGTTGAACACCTACTGTGTGCCAGATGTTATAATCCGTCGATGTGCTGTTCAGACCAAACTTATTGCCTCTTATTTCAGAGATGAAGTAACTGACAGAAAGGTTAAGTAATGTGCCTGAGGCCATGTAGCTTGCATGAAACCATTCTAGGAGATGGAAGACAATATAAAATCTCTTGCCTTCAGTCCTGAGATATTTCCATTAGCTTCACTGAAGCCTCTTCAATTCTGACTATTAAACATGCCTTTTCTTCTGAGAAAATGATTTCTTCCTGTTTTTCATTTTGATTTTATGTGTGAGAGCCAATCTTTAGTGTGGATGTGGTAAAAAAAAAAAAAAAAAAAGACTCCAACAGATTCTGCTTGTAATGTTCCTAACATTTCCCTCATCTGACATTTATCTATTAAATATCTGGTCTAGTGCAAACATGTGCAATGATTCCCACTTACAGTGTTTTACTACATATTAAATTTTCTCTTCTTGTTCCTTTTGGGCAAAACTATAAAAGAACAACCACAGCAATCTGCTAACAAGAGAGAAACCTGTGGGGGATGCAAAGAGTCATGTGAGTATTCGGTATGAGGCTGACATTTTCCCCTGGAATTTTCCTCTGTGAATGATGCAATTTGAAATAAATCCCCTCTAGTGAGCACCCAAGGGTTCTCAGTAGAGAGTTATAGAAATGATGAAACGCTGAAAAAAAAATCTGAGGAAGAGACAAGAGAACTGAACATGCTTGGCTTCTGGATGAGATCTTGGAAAAATAACTCCATCGGCATGTGTGTGATGTAATGAATCAGACCGAAGGCAGCCATTCGTATTATAAAGGCACGCAATTGTGAATTAGTGTGATATATATTATATATAATCCATGTCATGCATTATATATAATTTTTAGCAATTGAAAATTTATTTGGTTTCTGACTTAATAGTAATAACAGCTAGCAATGAATATGTCCTATCATTAGGCACTGTGTTTATAAGTGTCACATGTGCATTGTTAATTTAATCTTCACAATATCTTGGTAAAGTAGAAGTTTTTATTTTTATTTTTATTACTTTTTACATATACATTTATATTATTACAAATATATACAATAAACTACATACAGCAAGAAGGGCCACAAAACAATTAGGGATTATATTGTTACATTCATAGTGTTTTGCCTATTTGTGTTTGGCAACCTTGGAGAAAACATCTTTCCTATCTTGGTGAGTCTACAACTCTGAATGTAAATCAGTATCTATCATATCTCATCTCTGTCAACCTAAAAATGTGTATCTAGACCTAAAAACATCTTAGCCCCTAAACAACTGAGCTTAATTTTAAAACTAAACTATCTAGTTTTCAACCCCGTCAGAGGCTTGAGAAAGAATAAAATTAATTATCTGAGTAAACAGGAAGTAGAAGTTAGAAGTTTCCAAAAAAAAAAAAAATGACAAACAGTTCACTACCTAGATAGTCACTCAAAACTCCATAACACCGGAGCATCATCTTCAGCCTTCTGACCCATTATATCTGGCAAACATATTTGTGAAGCAGGAACTGTTGACGACTTGCTTACCCTGTCTTTGCAGATTTTGGCCATTGACTCTGCCTGCATCCAAGGTTGCCTACTTTTAGGCAGAATTCTGTCTGTAGCAGAAACAAGGGCATTTCGCCCCGTGTTTTTTTTTTTTTTTTTTTGTTTTTGTTTTTGTTTTTTTTTTTTTTGCCACATTTGAAGCCATCTCCATAGGAGGTTCTTTGATACTCATCTTCTTCTCTGAGGTTAGCTGGGTATTGCGGGAGTTAGTCTGTCTTATTGTCAAAGGATATGTTAAAATTATTTTTTTAAATCTTTAAATGCCATATTCTAGAGGTCTCTGAGGTTTTTGAAGACCTTATCTATTTTACCCTATCTATCTATCTATCTATCTATCTATCTATCTATCTATCTATCTATCTATCAACAGAATCCTATCTATAGGTGTATATTCTTGTGATGAAAATGTCTAGTAATTGACATGGCCGTGAGTTGATCAACTAACAATTAACTTGCATTAGTTAATTATCCTTAACAGCCTGCAATAGTACCTTTAAAGTACTGGAAGTAAACCTGGTATTATAATTGAGTTGTATGGGTACACTAACTCCTATTAGAGTAGCAAGAAATTTAATGTGTGTGAAGAATAATCTTGAATTTGAGTTCTACACCAATGTATCAAAATTGAACTTATTCTGCATCAATACACAAAATTCTATACCAATGAATTAAAAAATAACCTTGTTTGTGAGTAACAGTTAAGGTTCAATAATCTACTTTGTGTCCTGCCATCCCTATATATTTCTATATTCCCCCTGCTTTCTTTTCTACCCCTATCTCCATACCTAAGAAAGAAAGATAAAGGAAAAGAGAGAAATCCCCAAGTCCAACCTTGTTTTCTCTCTGAATAAGATCAATAATAACCAACTCCCAATGAAAATAAACATCCATATCCCAAGTAAAGAACCAAAAGCCTACCCAACCCCCCTTAAGGGAAATGGGGCTGGAACATGAGGGATGTAGGATGCCAGCGTCTAGCATGCTGAGAGGAGTGGGTCCTGTCAGGTCCGATCCAGTGTCAATGTCCAGTTCTTTTGCTATGAAAACATATAATTTCTCACAAGCATTATACAGTCCTAACATTATAACAGTATGTGGGGTGTGAAGGATGCACAGAACAGTTAAGGCTGCTTGTCTGCTCTTTGTATGAACAGAATAAATACAAGCATAAATCCTCATTCATACCATATGAAGAATGGCATTTAAAAATAAGTCACAGGGATTCTGTAACCAACAAGAAGCATTGTCTATGCATAGACACTCATGTCTCAGCCAGTCTCAGGGCTATTCCCATGTAGTAGGATTAGCAATATAAGTTACCTACTTGTTCTGCAGTTTAAATTCATATAAGTATAGACTGACTTGAGTTAGGAGTCTCTCTGGACGAGGTCAGTGTAAAGTAGAAGTTAACATTGTTGGTTTATATCCTGGACTGGGCACTGGCTTTCTCAAGTAAGAGATGTGTTTGGTGGTCATGACTACTATAGGTATTTAGCAAATGGAAGCTACAAATATTATGTGCCCTTCTATGCCTAGGAGAGTTTCCTAAATGGTAACTTGGCCATCTGTGAATGCCAAGAGAATTCTTGTTCAGGGTCTCTGAGAAGAAACTTAGCCAGCCTTCAGTGTGACATGAGGAGTTTCATTCCGACATGTCTTTGTTACAAAGGACACTGAAAGAGTGCCCTATTCACTCATAATACATGTCTTAACAATGACATTAGCTACTGTAAAGGAAATGGAAGGTGAATATTGAAGCTGTAGTGCCCAGGGTTTTGTTTATAGAGGTCAGTGATTTTTCCAGACTTGACACCATAAGAATCTTCCAGAAAAAATTTGAAAGACACAGATTCCTGGGTATAAGCCCTTGAAATTCTGATGCAATTGATTTGTTAAATAGACATTATACACCTACAATAATCAGTCACCATTTCATATGGGAACCATCAATTTAGTTACATCTGTTCATTTACTCATTCACAAGTGAGAATGTGAGTTCTCAAGATTACAGGTGCACACTCAATACTGGATTTTTGGCTTCTTCATTCCAAGCCCTTAATTCTGTCATTACTCAGTGTTACTTCTCAGTGTTTGAATCTTTATAAGGAAACACAAATGGAAGAGTAGTAAATATGTGGCTTCCTAAATCTCCAAGGCAATAGTCATGGAGTGGAGGGTGAGGGATGGGGAGATGCCCTTTTACACACTCATTCTGTATTTTTAAAATCACAGCTCCTTAAGCTTTATCATTATTACTGTATTTATCATTAGAGTAGACCTATGATTGATTATGGACACAAGTAGAGTCATTACCAGGTCACTAGGAAAGTTTACTAAATAAAAGCTACAACTTTAATTTGTCATTAGTAGGTAGCCCTGTGACCATCATGGAGTAATCAATAGCTTATTTATTTATTAAATTTTGATGGTTTGGGGATTATGTCAGGACGGGAAAAAATTTTAAAGATGTGGCTTTGCCTAGTGACCCAACCTGATGCCTCCATGATATGGCCAAAGGAAACAATTTTCACTTGACCCAGCATTTTCAGAGTTCCAGAATCATTAAAGACACTATTGGTGGTACGCAGAGAATACATACCAGAAAGTGACAGATTCTATATATGTAGAGTGCATGTATGACAATTAAAAAACTTGACATTGGAGGTAGACCCTACTACATTTTAGAAACCACGAACAGGCACTCAAGAAGAGCTATGTAACTTGCTTAAATTAGGGGTAGACTTGGAATTTGACTCATAGTCTTCTGAGATCCCAGCCTGAACTCAAGTTTGTAGTTTTTCTCTGTGTTGTGTTTGTATTTTGTTTTGTTTTCTGATTACACTGTTTAAAAAAAAACTGTGTCAAACCAGGGTAGAAGAAAGGAATAAGCCATCTAGGGAGCCACAGCCAAACATGAATTTGAAGGTCATCTGCCCACTCTCAGCCTTAGCATTCCACACTCTTGTTTCCTGGTTTAAACTCTGGGCTAAGTTTTTGTGCATTTAAAGGCAGCCACTGGATCCCTCCACACCAGCTACCCCAGCTTTGAAAGCTCAACCATCCTGGATCATGGGACTCAGGGCCTTGTCTGTAGCTTACAGTCCAGACATACTTTATAGTCAGGACTCCCAAATGGTACCTTTTTGTGCAGACTCTGTCAACCTCCTGCCTTCGTGTCCATCAGTGATACTCTTTATTATTTGTCCTTCCTGAGAGAACATAAACTGAAGAAGACTGTCATTTGAAGCCAGGAAAGGCTAAGGCTGCACGGTGTGGCACAGCCTGAGGAAGCAAGCTGGGGACAAGGACTTACCTTGATGCCAGCATGTGTGGGAACTGCACCTTGTCTGCTGTAACATGACTCTGTCTCAGAACCACTGAAGGAATGAAGGAAATGGGAGGGTGGTGAAACATGAACAGAATTAAATTGCTTTTTGCAGAATTTAGGGTGCTTTTAAAATGATACTTTGTAGATTCGTTTTGCAAACCCAGGATTCTAAGTGGACAAGCTATATCCTCTTGCTCCAGGCATTTCTTTACAACAGGTTTTTATCCCTCAGAGGCCTTCTCTGGCTTAGCCAGGGAAACATTAAATCTCAAACTCTGGATCGGTCCACATCATCTTCTTTTGCTTCTGTCCTCCTTGGTGTTACAGTAGATCACTGCCTCTCACAACCAGGCATCCTCCCCTTGTGGGCTGCTGTGGCTTAATCTCTGCATCGTTATCCTTGTTATTACCACTCCAACCTATCTGGGGTGAACCCAGCATGCTGCAGCTTGCTGAAACGTAGGTCTGCTAGGAGGTACTAGTTATAGCAGTGGGAGAGGGTAATAACACTAAACTAGCTTAGCGTTTGACTGATAGGCGTTTAGAAAAGAAAGCACTGTCTCTGGATTCACATGCTTCAGAGTAGGCCTGCAACATCACAGGACTGTGTGTCAGTGTCTCTAATGAGGTTGAGTTAATCAGTATCAGTTAACTTAGTCCATGGTTCCAGCCTCCTGGATTACTCACTGTGTTCCAGGATCTGCATCATATGACAGAAAGACATGGATACCTCATCCGTGCAACCTCAGTACTCATGTTCTGCTAGTCATCCAGGCCAACAGGACAGGAAGATTTATTTAAACAGTTGTTTAGAAAAATACCGCTGGCAGCTGAGAAGGCTTGGTTGGTAGAGGTGCCTGTTGCTAAGCCTGATGACGTGAATTTGATGCCCAGGACCCACATGGAAGAAAGGAGAGAACCAACTTTTGTATGTTGCTCTCTGGCCTGCTCATACACACAAATATGTGAGAGCACACATGCACACAGTGAATGAAAGAAGGTTTTTTAAAAACTAAAAATTACTAAGTAGTTATTTGTGCCAGGCTGTATGGAACAGGTTCTGGGGAAAAAAAATCAGGTGGTTTCTGGATTTAAGGAGCTTAGTACTCTCAAGGTGGGGGAGTCAGGTGTTTTAGTTGAGGGACTTAAAAGGCTTAGCCATCTTACTTTCTCTTCTATCCTGTTTTATCTCTTCATCCACTTCCAGTGCCTGTTTTGTTCCCCATTCTGAGTGAAATTCAATCATTCTCCCTTGGGCCTTCCTTGTTACTTAGCTCCTTTGGCTCTGTGAAGCATGCTATAATAACCTGTACTATATGCTAATATATGCTTATAAGTGAGTACAAACCATGCGTGTCTTTCTGGGTCTGGGTTACCTCACTCAGAATGGCCTTTTTCAGTTTCATCCATTTGCCTGAAAATTTCATGATTTCCTGTTTTCGAGAGCTGAGTAGTATTTCATTGTGCAAATGTAGCATATTTTCTTTATCCATGCTTCAGGTGAGGGACATCTAGGCTGTTTCGAGATTTTGGCTACTGTGATTAAGACTGCATGAACATAGTTGAGCAAATATCCTTGTTGTATGGTGGAGCATCTTTCAGGTATATGCCCAGGAGTGGTATAGCTGGGTCTTGCAGTAGCACTATTCCCAATTTTCTGAGAAAGCTCCAGATTTATTTCCAAAGTGGTTGTACAAGTTTGGACTCCCACCGGCAATGGAGGAGTGTTCCCCTTTCTCCACATCCTCTCCAGTATGTGCTATCACTTGAGTTTTTGATCATAGCCATTCTGATACATGTAAGATGGAATCTCAGAGATGTTTTGATTTGCATTTGCCCAATGACTAGGGTTGTTGAATATTTTTTAAAGTGTTTCTCAGCCATTAGATATTCGTCTGTTATGAATTCTTTGTTTAGCTCTGAACCCAGTTTTAATTGGATTAGTTGGTTTGTTGGTGGTTAATTTTTTGAGTTTTTTTTTTTTTTAATATTTTGGATATTAGCCCTTTGTCAGATAAGGGTTAGTGAAGAACTTTTCCCAGTTCTTCACTGGGAAAATGGTAGGTTGCCAT
Organism: Acomys russatus; assembly: GCF_903995435.1. Lineage (NCBI taxonomy): Eukaryota > Metazoa > Chordata > Mammalia > Rodentia > Muridae > Acomys > Acomys russatus. Next base: position 106,694,342 of record NC_067137.1, on the reverse strand, counting down.
TTGTCCTTTTAAGTTTCATGAGGTCCCATTAATTAATTGTTGCTCCTTGAGCCTGAGTTGATGTCTGTTCAGGAAGTTGTCTCCTGTGCTAATGAGTTGAAGGCTGAGTCACACGTTCTCTTCGAGTAGATTTAATGCTTCTGGTTTTATGTTCCAGTCTCTGATCCATTTGGACTTGAGTTTTGTGCATGATGGTATATATGGATCTACTTGCATTTTTCTTTTTTTCTTTTTTTCTTTTGTTTTTTTTTAACATATGACTACTTTTATTTTATTTTATTTTTAAACATATTTTTATTGAAAAATAAAATAATTCATATTACATCTCATTTTCTATCCCATCCTATGCATCCTCCCATTCCTCCCTCCCTCCCACTTTCACCCCAATCCCCCTTCCTTATGACTGTGACTGAGGGGGGCCTCCTCCCTCTGAATGTGGTGCTAGGGTATCAAGTCTCTTCTTGGTAGTCCGCAATCCTTCCTCCGAGTGCCATAGGGCTTCCCCAACAAAGGGACATGGCCAAATATGGGGCACCAGAGATCCTGTGAAAGTCAGTCCCCAGTCTCCACTTAACTGTGGAGAATGTTCTGTCCCTTGGCTAGATCTGGGTAGGGGTTTGATGATGACTGCACGTTTTGTCCTTGGTTGGTGCCTTTGATCAAGCAGAACCCCTGGGCTCAGATCCACCCATCATAATGTTCCTCTTGTAGGTTTCTAGGACCCTCTGGATCCACCTACTTCCCTATACCCTATATTTTTCTCACCTAGAGTCTCAATAGGATGTTCTCACCTATATCCCACTTTCCTGGTAGGTGCAGACTTTCATGGGACCTGCCCCTTGGGCTAGTGTCCAGTTATAAGTGAGTATATACCATTTGAGTCTCTCTGCTTCTGGGTTAGCTCACTCATTATGATCATTTCTAGTTCAATGCATTTGTCCACAAATTTTGGGAATTCCTTGTTTTTAATAGCTGAGTAGCATTCCATAGTGTAAATGTACCACAGTTTCTTTATCCATTCTTCTACTGAGGGACACTTAGGCTGTTTCCATGTTCTGGCGAGTATGAATAAGGCTGCTATGAACATGGTTGAGCAAATTTTCTTGTTGTGTGCTGGAGCATCTTCTGGGTATATTCCAAGGAGTGGAATAGCTGGGTCTTGAGGAAGCCCTATTCCCAGTGTTCTGAGATAGCACCAGATAGATTTCCAAAGTGGCTATACTAGTTTGCATTCCCACCAGCAATGAAGGAGTGTTCCTCTCTGTCCACATCCTCGCCAGCATGTGTTGTCACGTGAATGTTTGATTTTAGCCATTCTGATGGGTGTAATTTTCTACATGTAGACATCCAGTTAGACCAGAACCATTTGTTGAAAATGTTATGTTATTTCCATTGTATGTTTTAGAGCAGATGTGGGGAGAGCAGAGGAGGGAGGACAGAGGCCTTGCAGAGAGAAGACAAACTGTGGGCAGTGGCATTTCTGAGACAAGCTGGAGATTTACAACGTGGTAGGCTCCGGAGAGGAGATGGGGATGACTCTAGCTGAGACCCCTAGTAGCAGGTGTCACGGAGACTGAAGGAGGCACTCTCTAATTAGACAGGATTCCTAGTGGAAAAAGGTGGAACACCCTCTCCCAAAAAACCTTTAACCCAAAATTTATGCTGCCTACAAGATGTGCAAGCATAAAGATAGAGCAGAGATGGAGGGAATGTCCACTCAATCCCTGCCCCAACCTGAGACCTACCCCATGAAGAGAGCCAACCCCTGACATTAACAACCACACTCCGCTATACTTGCAGATAGAAGCCTAGCATAGCTGCTTTCTGAGAGGCACTACCCAGCAAAGTATCAATACAGATGCTGAGATTCACACGCAAATATGGGTGTAAAACAGCTTTTATTCTCCTGGCTCAATTGTTGTCTGGGAGGCATACGACTTTCTGCTGTTGGCCTAGTCGTAGTCCTGGAAGCTTCTAGACTCTGTATAATCTAACCTAGGCCTAGAATGTTTTCAGCCTCTGAGATTTACTGCTTAATAATCTCACCCTTACTTGTTTGGTCTGAGCTCTGGGCTGCCTGGTTCAACTCAGCCATTCTGGCTGAAACTCTTCTCCCAGCTGTCCTATTTAATTTGGCTTCTCTCTCAGCCCAGAATTGCTCTGCTTGGCCTCAAACTAATTCAGCAATCTGTTCTAATCTTCTGGCTTCTTCTTATTTTCTGGCTCATCCTGTCTTCACCTGAGTTCTCTCTCTACAACTGAGCTCTCTATTATTGTCCTGGTAAAACTGCCTCCTCTCTCTGTAAAACAGTCTCTAAAGTAGCTTCCCCTTTCCTCTGTCTCCTTGTGAGAGTTGAGCATATTCTATTCTGTCAAATCTTCTCTGATTCATCATTTTTCTGCCACTCAGTTAGACATCACTTTCACACATGGGTGTTTCTTTCTACAAACTAACTTCAAATTCGTTTGGAATTAAAAGCATGTACCACCATGTCTGGGCCTAAGCTTTTCTTTACCTGATACTTGCTGTACACCAGGCTGTCCTTGAACTCAAATCTGTGTGCTTCTGTCTCTTGAATTAAAGTCATGTTTGTATTCCAGCCAGAGCACACAGACCTAGAAAATCTTTGGATATGATCTCTTGTCAGAACAGCCATGTTCTGAATTAACATTCTTCTACAATTAGGCAGAGTACAGGGGGCCTTGTACAAGATTTGGGAGAAGGATAGAAGGACCCAGAGGAGACAAGAGCTTCACAAGAAGACCAAATAACCTAGGGCCATGTGGGCCTTGGAGACTGAAGCACCAACCAAGGACCATGCATGGACTGGATCTAGGCACCCTGTACATATATTTCCAATGGGCAACATGGTCTTCTTGTGGGTTCCCTAGTAAGAGGAGCAGAGGCTGTTTTTGACATGGACTCTGTTACCTTGTTTTTGATCACTTCCCCCTGGAGGGGTGCCTGGCCAGGCCACTGTGGAAGAACAGATGCTCAGTCCTGATGTGACTTGAAGTCCTGGGGTAGGTTAGTGGGGGATCACCCTTCCTGAGGGGTAGAGGAGTATGGAAGAGCGAGGGAGGATGGGACCAGGAGGAGAAGAGGATGGGGACTTTGATTGGGATGTAAAGTGAACAACTAAATAAGTTAAAAGTTTTTTAAAAGGCTTACCCAGCCCCATTCCACCATTCTACCTCATCATACCCTCTGTATGAATAAGGATGTGCATGAGGAGGGATTCCTTACAGTTCCCAAAAATAGCTTTCCAGATAATTTCTATTATTAGATTCTAAGTTGTGTCCATTTTTCCCCAGTTTAACCACTTGAACTTGTCATATTGGGATTGTATCAGTTGCTTTTCTTTTGCTGTGCTAAAGCATCATGACCAAGAGAACTTATAAAAGAGTTTATTTGGGCTCATAGTCCTGAGGGTTAAAGTCCATGATGGCAGAATGAAGGCACAGTGGTGGCAGGAACAGAAATCCAAGGGCTCACATCTTCAACCACCAGCACTAGGCAGAGCAACAGACTATAAGGAAGGCAAGCCCTGTGCTCTCAAAGCTTGCCCCCAGTGACATGCTTCCTCCAGCAAGGCTGTGCCTCCTATGCCTCCGCAGACAGTACCAGCAACTGGGGACCCAGTTGACATTCCTATGATCTTAGATGACATCTCATTCAACTAACCACAGGGATAGAAGACTTCTTTTCTTTATAGCTTGTCATCTTTCCTTTTTAAGTCTATTATTAACTACTATTGTTTCTAATATGGTATGTGCCAGAGCATGATGTCTGAATGTGATACTTTCTCCATATAATTTCATCTAACACACATACGCACGCACGCACGCACGCACACAACCACACGCACACATACACACACACACACACACACACACACTTCAAAATAACAGCAAAAGTCTACTGAAGGAGGAATTATTAAGCTAAGAAGAACCTTTCAAGAAAATGATTGCTGGAGAGGTTTGTTTCCCCAAGTTAAACTGATCAGGAAGTAGAATCTAAAATTTGATCTTCATTCTGTGTTCCATTCTGGGATTCCTATAAGAAACTGCTCGAGGGCTCTCCCACCCTTGACCTCTTTAGTGCTCACTACAGCCTTTGAAAATGAGAACTGTATTATGACATAGATCGGGAAACTAGGTTTCACAGGGTAAGAACTGGCCCACGGCTGTCATTTAAGTACCAACAAAACTTGAATCTGCTCTTTTTGACTTGGAACACACAACTGTACCTTCCAGCATATATTGAAACAACTGTTCTTCTCATGTGGAAGGGAAGAACTGATATGTATTGAATTTCTCCTTGATAGCATAGCTTATATAATTTTTTTTTCTACAAAGCATTGCCTTTAGGTAAGAACCATCTCCACTTATCTCCATAGTAGGATTCCAAGGTAGTGAGAATTTATTCTGCTTTTGTTGTTGTTATGTAGGGCCATAGGACAAGTTAAGTTTGAATGTGATATGATAACTGGCTTATTTTCCTTCCTTATATCACTTTACTTTTCAAATAAATAATAAAAATTCAACTACAAAATCATTTTGTGTATCAGTTTGTTTTCATTTCTGTGTTTTCTTCAGTGTTTTCTTGGTCCCCCAGTTACTCTGTTGGGACAGGAACATCTGTTCTGTGCTGTTGTACATTGGCAGTAGTAGTTTTTCTTTTAATTTTACAGGGGTTCACAGCTATGCAATTGCTTTGAATCTCTGAAGAGACAGACTAGCTTCTGCGCTTGAGGCTGTTAGGACTTTATGGATTCTTGAAGTTAAACTAATGCATTTTTAATATAATCTTGCCACAATCCCACAGGTTATAGGAGTAGAAGGTTATGGTTGGAAAGTTAAATGTTCCCTGGGGATGCTGTTTTATACATTTGTTTCCCAGCTTGTGATACTATTTTGAAAGTGGTGGCACACCTAAGAGGTGGGACCTGGCTGACAGGAGTCTGTCTTTAGGGGAAGGCACCTGAAGGTTGTACCCACCTCTGATGAGGGCCTGTAGCCTCTGTTTCCTGGTTTGGACTATGTGAACAAGTCACCTCTAGATGCTCCACTGTCAGAAATGAGCCCCTCCCATGAGGCCTTTCATGCTATTGTGGACAGAAACTTCTGAAATCATGAGATGAGATAACATCTTCTTTCCTCTAGTTGCTTCTGTCAGGTAATTTCACACAGTGACTAAAGTAATGAACATGAATAAACATGAAGAGGCTGTTGGTGGTATGTAGACAGAGCTTATATGCTTAGCAAGTTGTTCATACTGATGCTAGAACTTCCTCACAGTACAATGGTGACCAAGGGTCCCAAGATGAACATACAGAGGCTTTGGGCTAAGCACTTGCCAACCTACTCCTTCCATGATCAAGCACAAAACTCTAAAGATTCTGCCTGAAACTGGCAAGTGTAAACTCACAGTTTGTCAGGGCAACTGGTAGAACTGATTTTACAGTAGTTTTATCACTCGATTTATAACACCTGAAACTGGAGAACAACGGCATCGAGGTCTTCATTTGCTCTCTTGACTCTGAGAATGTGAGGGTTAGCATTGTCTGGGACTGGTTGCATATGGCAATGGGGTAGAGTCAGAGCTTGGGGATTTGGTATACTAGGCTGCAGACAGTTGGATGTTCCCAAAGATGACTTGGCTGGTCTCAGAAGGACTGGTCAGAGTCAGGCAGAAGCAGGTTCCAGTTCTCTTTGGGACTCACTTCTTTCCTTTCCTTAAATACTTGGACTCTATGTGTTCCTTCCAGTGCTACTTGAACTGGTAGAAATTGGATAGGAAAGAACCTTCAGAGCTAGAGAGATGGAGAAACAATCAACACTATTAGCCTCAATTTCCACACTTAATATCGAGACAATAATATTTGAGCATAAAATGACACATAATCTCTCTCTCTCTCTCTCTCTCTCTCTCTCTCTCTCTCTCTCTCTCTCTCTCTCTCTCTCTCTCTCTCTCTCTCTCTCTCTCTCTCTCTCTCTCTCTCTCTCTCTCTCTCTCTCTAAGAAAGAACACTCCAAGTGCCTTGTATATGTAAGCTACGGCCCTAGCACATGGCATGCATTGATAAAGTTCAGTCAAGGGCCCTTCTCTCCTCTTTGTGCTTTGATTAAATGAAACTCACTTATACTTTATTTCCTTGGATAGTTTGCAAATGATTTGTATAATATTTACTATGACTCTGTCTAGCAACAATATTTGAATACTTTCAAAAGTAGCTTTGGGAGTCCTATGCTTTCAAGCCACAAAAGTCCTGGGTCAGAGGCACCTTAACCCTCCTCACTCAGTGACCAGCACTTACAGCCAAATGCTGGGCTGTCTTTAGATGTGAGTATCATTGCTCCAGTGTTGCCTCCAACAGAGTTACATTGGCTTCATCTCCGCTATTTTGGTTTATTGCCAGAATTGCTTGCACTAAGTTCAATGCCAGACTAATACTTGGAATGATAAATTATAATACAGACTTCATTTCCTTGAAATGTCACATGTTCCAGTGTTTTCTGGGCAAACAATAGCATGCATCATGCTTAGCTTTGTGTGTTAACCTTGTTAGGCTTTAGTATCCAATTATTCAACGTAATACTAATCCAGGGGTTGTTGTGAATGTAACTTTGAGATATGGCTACTTTTCTCGAAAGACCTTACCTTTGATGATGATTTGGATGGACCTCACCAAATCAATTGCTAGGACTTAAGAGCAAAGCTAAATTTCCACTGGGGAAGAAGAAATGAATTATCTATCTAGGAAGCAAACTGAGCTAATGGTTGGTTGAGAGTTTCCATCTGCTGGGCTACCCTGTAATTTCAGGCTTGCTAGTCCCTATGATAACCTTGCAAGTGTTTTTAAATCTATGCAGACATGGGGTTAGGGAGCTAGCTCAGCAGTTAAGGGTAGTTGTTCTTCTTTCAAGGGTCTGAGGTTTGGTTTCCAGTACCCATGTGGTGGTTCATAACCATACTTAACTCTAGTTTCAGGGCATCTCATGACCTTTTCTTACCTCTACAAATGATGTAGGCAAAATGCTCACATACATAAAATAAATCTAAAATATATTTTAAAATATGCAGAGATATTATTTACATGTATTATATATTGCTGGTTTTTTCTTTTGTGGTAGAATTCTGAATGATACAGAATTTGATGTTGAGAGTGGTTCTAGAGAAAGACTAAAGGCATTAGATTTGATATGAAGATGCCATTAATGCTTTTTCCATGGGTGAAGAAGGCAGTAGCAGTTATGGGGGCATATAACATGATGTCATTAGATATTCCCAACAAATGTATATAAAAGCAAAGTTCTGTGACACCATGCATTTGATGTTTTATGATGTTTTAACCATATTGCAGCAGAGAATGAGACTGACTGGTTTTACTGTGTTAGAGAAAGTGAAGAAAGCAAGGATGAGCTCTATGCTTGTATTCTTAGCTGTTTAATGACCCAACATCTGTTTAAATGATCTAAAATCAGGATGTATTACAAAGTACCATAAAAAGTATTTAGTATAGAATAGAAATTTATTTCTAGCCATTTTAGAAGCTCAAAAGCTAAGGTGCCAAAGATTTTGTGTCTGGTGAGGGCTTACTTCATGATTTCATTCATGGACACATTCTGCAGTGTTCTCAAAGGGTGGAAAAGGCAAGAAGGCTCTCTGAATCTTTTATAAGTAAGGGCAAAAGTCCCATTCCATTCATAACAGCATTGTTTTCATTGCTCAGCTACCTGACCATCGCAACTTATAGACAAGGGTTTATGGTTCCGGAGGGTTAGAGTCCATGATGGAGAGGTAAAAGCATAGAGATAGAAACTAGACCAGTAGCTGAGGACTCACATCCGTATCTACAAACGGGAAGCAGAAAGAGCACTGAAGATGGCAGGAGACACTTGAATCCTCAATATCTCAAGTGACTCATCTCTCCCAACACTTCCACACCTCCTCAGCCTTCCCAAACAGTTAGACCAAGTATTCAAATATATGAATCTGTGGAGGCAATTGTTATCTAATCCACCATTGGGACATAAAGAAAAATCCAAATGAACCTGCAGCTCCTGAGTCCCTAGAGTCTGCCAAGACTTATTTGCCAGTGGAAGCAGACCTGTTCTCCCTGTCTAAAAGGCAGCTGTACTATGAAGAATTAGTGAAGACTTTCTCCAATGCAGTTGCCCATCAAGCCACCATCAGTTCTCCTACAAGCGGACAATGCACTCATCTTTGTTTGTAAAATTATAGCTAGACCAAAGTTTGGGAAGGTCAAATAAATAGTGTATCCCATGAAAGTGTATACTGTGTCCCAAAGAACTGTGTGTTATATAGACAACAAAGAAGCCCATTTCAGAGACTAGACACCAGGGACACAAAATTGGGTAAGCTCAAGTTTTTGACATTGGCCGCCTAAACAAAATACCTGGATTATTTGGCTTAAGAATTTAGATAGGGTGCTAGAAATTTATTGGTGGTTGAAACATGGCTGCCTACACTCAATGCAGTTGAAATTCCAAGACCACTTTGACACACCAAAGAATGCTTGCATTTTAAGGCTTTGGGTGACTAAGCAAATTCAATACACAAGACTGACTCCTTAACTCTGAGAGGCTCTGGAGGACATAACTTCCTCTATGACTTTGAAAAATAAATCTGTGAGGTCAGCCTTAGTATCCTTTGAAAGAGCTGTATGGTCACTCTTCTCTGTAAGTCAGAAAGTACATTGGGAACCACAACTACCAAAGTAGTAATCAAAGCACATGTAATCAGTATTACTCATCATAGGACTTTGTGCGTCAGACAAAAATTTCAGCTACCAAAGCAGTAATCAATACGCTAAGAGATGCTCTGCAGACTTTTGCTAATCAGGACCAACGATCTCAGTTACCATAGAAACTCCCATCCTTTCTTATTGATTCAGAGGTGTGAGGAGCCCAAAGTGGCCACATGGAAATCTTGACTTCTAGCTAAACAGAGTAATTGCTATTCCTCATTAGAAATGAAAACCTTTAGAACAAGAGAAAATAAGGTCCTGAGGATAAGACAGGAAACAAAACATTGTTAGTGAATGATTAGGAGTAATAATAATTGTTCATTTTGCCACTTATATCCTAGATCCATGAATAATAGGACTATGTATTAACTACTGATTTGAACATATATATCCCGCTAAATTGGTCTGACCCCGTGAGGTACGACTGCCTAGCTGGCATTGTGATTTGGTCTTCAAATAGCCATTCCACTGTTTGTCAACTCCAGCGGCTGTTTCAGAATGATGGGGGAAACAGTATTATGAAGTCCATAGCCCTGGGACCATGGCCACACTTGCTTGGCCGGACGTCAGTCTATGACCAGAAGCAAGGTTGTATGCAATGTTACCATGGGAAATATAGATTTCTTTAAGTCTATGGAGGGCAGTTCTGGCAGAAGCATTGCATGCAGGGAATACAATACTATATCCTAAACAAATGTTTCTTCTAGTCGAAGCTAAATGCCTTCCATGATGATTGTGGTCTCATATAATCAACCTGCTGGTGAGTAGCTGTCTGATAACTGGGGAATAATGCCCTAAAGAAGACTCAGTTTTAGCTACTAACAGATTGGACATTCAATGAGAGCTGTATCCTTGGTTAGTAGAGTCAGCTTGCTGGGTTTATACACAGCTTTTATTCCACTGCCACGGCTATTTGTTCAGGAATATACTTGACAACAGCAGCTATAGAATGAATCTGATTGGCATCCACTGTGTAGGCCAGCTTATCTCTTCCATTAATATCTCCCTCACCTGTGGCCATTCTAATCAAGATGCTTATATGACACTGATACCTCCATGGGTTTTACCCATGCAGGCATGTTAATCTATCTAATCTTTCCTGAACATCCCTGTTGCCACTTTGCCAGTGTTGTTTATTCTGATTCAGCAAAGCCGTTGTCAATTGGTCATAGGGAACTCTCTGTGAAGTTAGGGCCACAACTTTGTGGATAAAAAGGCGACAGGAGTAGAGACCATGGTAATTATGGCAACCTCTTTATATCCAATATAACACACGGCACTGCTATGCCTATGAATACCACTGTCTATAAACACCTGGGATTCCATATGTCTGGTAATGTATGCATGTAATATATGTCTAAGGTCACAGTGTCTGCTAACACCAGGAGCAAGCTGAATGTTGTTCATCAAAAAAAAGGAATGGTTAATTTTTTTTTACAAGAATAGTGGGGCTTTTCACAGTCTTAAGGGTTTTTGCTGTTCAGTCAGTATGTTTTTAGTGTAATGGACCAGTGTCACGTCTTATTAAAGAAAAAAATCAAGCCCTTTGTAGATGAAATTATGATTTAAGAGTGGATAACTGGTGCATGTCTGAGATGTTGCTGGTATTGTCAGTTGAATTCTAATTGCTTTTGATAATATTTACTGATAAATTTTCAATTTAAAAAAATTTATGAGTATGGGTGTTTTGCCTGAATGTCTGTTTGTGCACCATGTACATGCCCTGTTCCCAAGGAGGCCAGAAAATGCCAGATCCCTGTGACTGAATTGAGGTTGTGAGTCATCATGTGAATACTTGGAACTGTACCTGGGTCCTCTGATGGAGCAGGCAGTGCCCTTAGCTAATGAGCCATCTCTGCAGTCCATGATGAATATTTAAAATAAAGCAAAACATAACAAAACAAAACCAATACTTACCAGTTCAACAGATGAATATGAGGGAGATACTGACTTTCTCAGGCAATGAAACTACATTGGAAGAACATCTGTAATTGGAGTCACCATCTGGTTAAGTTAACAGGAATACGCTATCATTCTTTGAGATCCATCTGCCTTTTGTGCAGGCAAAATTGGAGAGATGATGGGGGGTGTGATGGGACCCATCACCCCTGCATCTTCCAAGTCCTTTCTGTTCCAATCCCTACAACCCCTCTAGGAATGCAGCAACACATTTGGTTCAGTATTTTCCTACATAGGAACCTCTTTTAGTCGTTTCCACCTGAGCTTTCCTTTCATAGTTCCTTTACTGCGCAGATCGATGAATCAGTGTGTGGATTCTGCTAATTGCTAACAGTGTTCACTGTAATTGTGCCTTGTACCTGAGACAACAACCACAGGAGGGGCCCAGAAGTCCACAGAACCTGCTGAGTTATGAATCTGAGCTAAAACTCCATTGATCATCTGACTTCTACAAGCCTCTCTTGGGCTTCCTATGTAATGTTTTGAGTTTTCTGAAATCCTTGTCTGTCGGGAGACAGAGTACAGCAATCTTCAAAAAGTGTATTTTCCTTTTGTCAGGGAATAGTCATCTAGGTAAAAGATCACAGGTCCCTTTAGAGAAAGCTGGAAAAAAGATTAATGGCATAAACTTTTGAAAAAGTAGTAAAACCTCTTAAAGATGTGCTCTGTCCTCCTTTCAAAGGATTCTGGGTATGTAAAGTTGATTGAGCCAGAGGATAAACTAACTCCACCCCCAGTCTGTCTTAGTTTGCTGACTCTGCTATAACAAAATAATACAAAGTGGTGCCTTGAACAGTAGACATTAGAAGTCTAAGCTCAGTATGTTGACAGGTTTTATTTCTTCAGAGGTATCTGTCCTTGTTTTCTAGATGGCTAGTGTGTTAGGCAGCTTTTCTTTACCATGTTAAAATATAATTTTTTTTAAAAAGCAAAAAAGAATGAAGAACTTATTTCGGCTTTCATTTCAGAAGCTACAGTCTCTGGCCATTTGATTCCTTTGTCTATGTGCCTGAGTTGAAGCAAAGCATTGTAACATCAGAAACATGGAGGAGGCTGCTTGCCTCTTGAGAGAGAGGGAGAGGCAGAGGGAGAAACAGACAGACAGACAGACAGAGATGGAGAGATAGAGTATGTATAGTTTTAAAGTGCATTCCCCAAAGAACTCCTTTCTTGCACTAGTCCTTACCTCCTAAGTTTCCACTACCTCCTCAAAAGTCATTAAATTGTGAGTCAGTGCACTGACATTCTTAGAGCCATCTATGATCCAAGCCAAGCATCTTCAGAAAACCCTACCTCAACAATACATCACTGAGATCAAGATGTCAGTGTTGGGGGTAAATGTCAAACCCAACCCCAAACCATCTACATCCCTACTGTGTCCTCACATGACCTCTTCATTGTATTTATCTGCTCTTGGTGTCTCTCTCTTCTTCTCAGAAGTCATAATGGTTTAGGGACTCACTCTTTAGAGTTCAGACGATACAACCGTAGTGGGGACCTGGACTTCAATATATGTGTTTAGGGGATGTAATTTACACGGTAAAGCTCTATTTTGATAATTCAAATCTGGACTTTTTTAACTTGACTGAGAACTTTCCCACTCACACATATCAAGAAAGTGTTTGGAAGAATTTCCACTTATTCCTCTTACAGGGACACCACGCACCATTAGCCAATATCTAGATCTCTGCAAAACAGACATTAACACAATCTGTGAATAAGACATTGAAAACCTCAGTAACCCAATCCAGGCAATACTGTGAGTGACCCAGACCCTTAAGGAATGAACTTTTGGTTCACGCTATGTCTTAATTTCTTTTATATTGTTGTTCTTAAATAAACTATGGCACCGGCCAAGGACAATATGTGCAGTAAACTTTGAACCCCTACACTGATCTAGCCAATGGACATGACATTCTCCACAGTTGAGTGGAGAGTGGGGTCTGACTTTCACATGAACTCTGGTGCCTCATATTTGACCACGTCCCCTTGATTGGGAGGCCTGGTGGCGCTCAGAGGAAGGATAGCAGGCTACCAAGAAGAGACTTGATACCCTATGAGCATATGCAGGGGGAGGAGGTCCCCCTCAGTCACAGTCATAGGGGAGGGGAGAAAGGGGAAAATGGGAGGGAGGGAGGAATGGGAGGATACAAGGAATGGGATAACAATTGAGATGTAATATGAATAAATTAATAAAATATATTTAAAAATATCGTGACAAAAGCATCTTAAAGGAGAAAGAGTTTATTTTTGGCTCACAATTCTAGGATGCAATCAAGTTTCTCATGGTAGGAAAGTCATAGCAATTGGGCCTTTAGGGAACCAATCACATTGTGCTCACAATCAGAAAGTAGAGAACAGCGAATAAAATACGGAGATCACTTTATTATTTTTATACAGTACAGTATCAAAGACAAGGGGATGAGTGCCATGATCAAGGTCTTCCTATTTCAATTAACCTAATTAAGATAATACACTGTAGACATGCTCAGAGGCCAGTTCCTTGGACAATTATACATATCATTAAGATGAGAGTTGAGATTATTCATTGCACACTGCCATTCAAGGGAAACTATGATCTGAAGTGATTGCTGAGGGCAAGAGAAATTTGGAAAGAACTGTGAAACAAGTTACTTATAGCTATCATTAATGATAACCAACCAGCCTCAGGTTATAATTCAGATTATAATTGTTCCTAATATTCTTTCAGTTTTAGGTGTGACATGTTTATGTGAATATTAAAACAGTTTTGTCCTTTTATGTCATATGACATGTAGTAGTAATAGTTAATTTTTATCACAGTAGTTAAGTTACAAAATATTAGAGAGCATGTGAAGAGGAGCTGAAGAATTTGCATCCTGTCCTGGAGAGTTAACTTATATGGGACTGTAAACAGAATAGTTATATCCTTCTAGCTGGAATTAGTACTTTACTTTTGTGAACATAGTGTACAAAGACATGCATTGGTGCCAGCTTGACAAGGGATGAGTTGTTAGTTATGCTTCTACTAGACTAGATTACTGTTTTTTGTTTACTTAGACACCGAATTAGGTGTTGTGGTGAAATTATCTTCTAGATGAATTACCATTTACATTCAGGGCCTAGTTGTAACCTTAGCACTCTTAGGAAATAGAGATTGGAGATCTCTTGTGAGTTCTAGGCCAAGCCAGGGCTACATAGTGAGACCCTTTCTCAAAATGATAACAATAACAGCAACAGCAAGCAAGCAAACAAGTAGGAAAAAGCAATAGCTTATAAGAAAAAGCAATAGTATGACTTGTCTGTTTAGTTGAAGGTTCCCAAGAGTAAAACTTAGTTTCAATATTACTGCAACCACATAGCAAAATGAACTTCTCTTGAAGCTGGCTGATTATCCTTACTGATAGTTATAGATACCTTGTTCCACAGTTCATGCTAAATTTGCCATGCCCTCAGAAGGTAGAGTGCAATGGTTAATTTCAACCATCAACTTGACATGAGCTGCAGCCATCACAGAGACAGGGCTCGGAGCCTGTCTTAGGAGTTCCAGACTTGTCAACTGCACCATAAAATAAGCTAATTTTTGAAAAAATATTATATATAGTGTATATTAAAATTTTATATTTTCTATATGTGCATGCTACACACATATGCATATGCGTTTGCAATAATAACTCATAGAAGCTAGGGAAGTGCTAGTGCTCACTATGACCGTTCATTGTAAGGAATACAGTTAGGTGGTCTAATAACGTACACAGGGTGAGGTCTGACAGGGTCCTAAGTGTAGGAGCTCCTTCCCTAACACTCTCCAGCTGTTCCACTCTGTTCAGCAAACTGAGAGCTCTCTAAACCACCTGTTGAAGAAATTTTAATAACCCAACTTCCAGTCCAACTCCCCTCCCCAAGGCCAGGCTGGTACAAAGAGCTCCTGACTCTAAGTGGCACTTGGTCTTTCTGGTAATCAATTCTCAGTCTGAAGTTGTCTGGAAGCTCCACCCTCACTCACCCCATTGGAGTAGACTCCAGTGTTTTCTAAAGGGGTCCATTGTGAGGAGCAAAGACATACCAATCATTCAGGGAATTCCAAGGGTCCCAAGGGTCATTATGCAAGGGGCCTGAGCCCAAACCATATATGTATGTATTTATCACTCTGAAATAATATTTCAGTCTTTTTTGCTTTCCTCCCAGGCCCTCTTGAAGTCCTTGGTTTCTGTTTTCTTCCGATGTCAGAATCTCCAGGTTCTCATTGATTGTTAGCTGCAGGACCCACTCTCCGCCAATATCCTTCCAAAGAAGTTCTTTGATTAAGGCAGCTGGGATTTTCTTTTATTGCTTGCCATTAGTCCAGCTGACACACATGTGAAGCACTCCAGTGAAGGCACCAGCAGGATGGGACGCAGAGTGCTGCTTGCATATGTCATTATGTGAAGTGAGTTTGCAACGTTTCACGTGGGTGTAAAGTTCCAATTCACTTCTCTAATAAGCCCTTCAACAATGGACCTGCTCCCAATTTAGCTGTACATTATTATAGCTAAATATTGCTTGCTACAAAAAGATCTTGTTTTGACCTCATAGGAAAACAACATTGAAATCAACTGGAGGAAAGCAAAATGTGCCCTAAAGTCAGGAGAGAAATTCACCGTGTTTGTGTTTCACGGTTGGCTCTGTTCTTATTGCTCTCTCTCTCTCTCTGTAAGGTAGGGACACCTCATCTACATTTGACTACTGTTTTATGTTATGAAACAAACATTATCCTAAAAGGGCACATTATGTGCAAAAATGCTCTCTGTTTCTTGGCTGTGTTTAGTGGTTGCTAAAGCTGAGGTCACAATAGACCATTTGATTAATGAGCTGTTTTACTGGGATGCAAATAACGCATGATGTTATAAGATCCATATGTTGTACATTATAGGGGCATGAAACTTACCTTGCCGCAGAATGAAAAATTTAAAGCACGTCTCTTGAAAAACTTATATCATGCTGAACAAAAATCATGTGGGTATTTGTGCCATTCAAGAACTGGATGGTTTTCATGTCAGATTTGTTTAGTTTTGATGTTAACTCACATATGTGTATGTGTGTGTTCATCAAAAGTAACTTCATGATGTGTGCCTCTCAGTCTGTTCAAACTAGTTGAAAAGAGCCAAGCAGCTGGTTCTGATAACACACAGTAGCTATAACTATACCTGCCTGCCTGAGAATGACAGAGCTAGAAACTGGAAAGAAATTGTAATTATAATAAAAAAAAAACAGTAATGGGAGATGAGAGACTGACTGTCCATGTATTATCAGACAGTGAATATGAGAACGATATGTAAACAATGAGTCCATTGGGTAAAGATCTTAGAGCAACAGAATCCGCAGGGTTCAGAGACAAGCAAGACAGTGGATGTGATGCCTGATGGAGTGGAATGCTGTGATCAGGTGACTTTCACATCTGTTGTAACC
Source organism: Acomys russatus (assembly GCF_903995435.1). Lineage (NCBI taxonomy): Eukaryota > Metazoa > Chordata > Mammalia > Rodentia > Muridae > Acomys > Acomys russatus. The sequence goes on along the minus strand of NC_067137.1, from coordinate 106,678,182 downwards.
ATTAGTGAGACAGAACCAGGCTGACCGCTGTCTTCAATCTGTCTCTGGTTGCTACCTGCCTTAGTGATCACTCCCATTCTTGTTATCTCATTTTACTATCTTCATGGAATATTTCACTGCTTGAAATAATATTGTTTACTAGGTTTTATGTCAGAGAATGGGATCTTCATTGAATGCTTTCTCTTACAGCTGTAAACACAGGTCAGTGCTTGGAACATGTTAGGAACTCAATGAATGGGCCCGGGGATATGGCTCGGTGGGTAAGAGTAGCTATTTCACACTCTGAGCATCTGAAACTGAATCCTTAGCACCCAGATAAAACTAGGTGTGTCTGTGCATGAAACATAACCTCTAAAACGGCACAAGGCGATGGCGCTTGCTGGTTGCCAGCCTAGCTTTGGGTTTAGGAAGAGACCTTGTCTCAGGGAAATGAGATACAGAAGGAGACAGAAAACACCCAGTATCCTTTGGCCTCTGCACAAGTGCATGGACACCTGTATGCACACATCTGTGTACAGCATATCCATGCACTCATGCACAAGCATACACAAGAAAAGACAGAAGTAGAAGAACCACTAAGTATGTACTCAAAAAATAAATTTAAAAAGCGGAGTGGTAGCAGTCCTCTCCTTGAAATCATTTCACCAACTTGACAGAGAGGTGAGGTGCTGGGCACAGAGGAAATAGCATCATTATCTTGCATTATTTTGTAGTCTTTATAGTACTTATAACAGTAATGATAATATGTAATAATTTCCACAAGATAAATCTAATCAGCACTCCTAGTACATAATTTGCATTGGCTGTGTTATTCAGTAACTTTACTTAATATGTTTTCACAGTAAAGTTTCATGAACTTGGCTCAAGAGCTAATTATACCAATTATTTAAGGCAGATGGCCTACACGGTTGAGGGGAAAATCCTTTTCTTTGAAGCTGTAGTCTATAAAACAACCCCCCCCCCCCAGTGCCAAGTGTAGGATATCCCTCTTAAAGAGTTTTTTGTCAGAAAGACCCAGAGGCCTGCAAAACAAAACATGTTCTTGTCATTATTTTTGACTGCCCATCAGAACTACATGATAAAACCATTTTACTGAAGGTAACATAAACCTTGGCTATATGATATTGAGAAATCAAGCTGGAATGGAGCTGAAAGCTTCTGCTAGTTACCAGCTAACCTTCATGATGCTCAAAGGCACTATGAAGGCTGTTGAGGAAGAGAAGACATCAGTGGTCTCATCTTGCTGTCTACTCTGTAATACTGCCATGGTGGCTAGGCAAGATGTGCCCACTTTCACAAGAGTGGCACAACTGTTATGAGGGTAAGTAAAGGCCCACTCAATAGAACAGAATCAATACCTACTATTGTAAACTTACTCAAAAGCTCATGGCAGAGAAAAATCATAGATTCTGGGGGGACCTAACTTTGTTATTTAGCTGAATTCATATCATCTTCCACAAAGATTGATGGGACTTTGTGGAAGAGAGGATGGAAAGATTGTAATGTGGGAAAATAAGGAGATCTATGAAATGCTATTTTATGAGTAATATACAGCCACTGCAATTATGAACTCTCAACAGCTATGGATGACTCTGGCATAAAAATGCCCCATCAAAAACCAAGTAAAGATAGAAAATGAACTTGGAACCCTACCATTCAATGCTGAACTACTTCTTATTGAAAGACTCAGGGGAAAGAGAAGCCATGTCCTTCTGTTGAGATGATTCCACACCAGTAGTCATAGAGATGGTCCTAGTTATACTAAATGGTTCACACGAAAAAACAAAGTCATAAATCTGGGGGAAAAGACAGATAGGAGATTGATAAGGTAGAAAGGAGATAGAAGACACTGGGGAAAAGAGTAACCAGGATACATTATATGCAGGCATGAAATTGTCAAATAAACTAACAATAAAATATATTAAAATGTGAATTAAAAAATCTGTTACAGAAATAGGAGTGTGTCCCTTCACATAAAAATTATGACTTCATCAAGAATTAGGATGCTATGGTACTGACTCAGCACTAAAATCTCTAGGCTACAACTTACACTGAACTGAGTCAGAATGCTTTTTGGGACCCCATGGTGCCTACTTGTCCTCACTAGAACATCCATTTTTTCTGATTGTTAGGGAAATAATATTTTTCTCAGAAATCTCCAATCTTCCAGACTGGTAGACTCTCACATGCTTCCCTATTACTTGACAGAATTTTATTGTACATCTTTAATAAAATTGTTCTTTAGGGCAAATACATGTCACAGTTACTTTATTTATAAACCCAGCATACGTAGCCTTCATTCTTGTTGTTGTTGTTGATTCTAAAGGCAGTTATTAGATATTCCTAAGATGTAGAGTTGCCAGTTGCTTGCAATACAGGGATAAAGAGAATATAATATCTGACTTCAAGGGACCCTTAAGCAGCCGAGGCAGGCACACACAGAGACAATTATGTCGAATAGAAGAAATAATTGGATATCAAGTTAGTTTTGCCTGGAAGCACTCATATCTTTTCTCTGAAAACCCAACTGCTTGTGGAGCCCTCTCACGGACTCATCTAACTCCAGACGAGTCATTATGACTGTGTGAACATCCCATTTAAAATCTGGTACATGAAGAGCAGGTTGTGATATAACCCAGATTTCTCAAGAATCCATAAGCTGCATGGATCCTGAGGTCTGGCTGACAGATAATTCAAGTCTACGTCTCCACACGAGTGACCAGTGGCCATCCCAAACTCAGTACTCCAAAAGCAACCCCAGCCTGTCATGCTTTCCTACGTCTTTGATGTCAACTCTCTCTTGCCTTTTGCTCTGTGCTTCCATGCTGGACATCTTTCTCTCTAACCTGACAAGTCCTCCTGGCTTTCCTCAAAGAATATACCTCTCATCTCATTGCTTCTCTCTACTACTTCTACCATCTAGTCCAGGATTTCACATGCGTTGCCATTTTTTAAAGCTTGCCTCCCAGATGCAGTACTGGCTAATTTGACGTCTTTGTCTTCAGATCTTCAGCTCTTTAGCTTCAGCTCTTCTGCAATTCCCAGGGCCTACTAGGCTCTGGTGTAGACATATTAGCCTGGCTGTTATTGATTGGCTGTATTTTCACTCTTGCATCTATGCATCTGGGCTTGGGAATAGTGTAATTCTAGTTTATGATATCTTGTCCTGCATTTGTTTGTTGGGTAGGTGTTTTGTTCCTTGGTTTCTGTGGCACTCTCTCTCTTTCTCTCTGATTCTTTGGAGAGTGTGGTAGCTGTGTGTTGCTGGTGAGGAAATTCTCCTGGGATTCTGCTAGGTATTGCCACTGGGGATTCCAGGTAAATGTGTTTCTACATATTGGGAACTGACACTGAAGAATTGGGGTGGGGCTGAGAGAGGGTGCACAGGAGGGAGCAAATCAGTATTATTATTTTTTTTGTTTTGCTTTGCTTTTTAAAACCAGGTTCTGCTTAGTTTCCTGGGAATAGGGGCAAAAGGTGGAAAGACTCTACAACAGGCAGTTTGCTACAGAGCTGGGGATGAGTCTGGGGAATTGGATTGGGAGGCGAGGACGGAGAGTGAAGGCCCAAAGCTCATTTTCCTTCTTCTCTAGCCCTACTTGTTTCTCTGTCAGGCCTGGCTTGCAAGTTCCTAGGGAATTCCCTCTGGAGTTAGGGGCTGGGATAACAGGATAAGTGACATGGAGGGTTGGAAAAGATCTGCCTGATCTGATGGATATGGGGGAAAGAGGTGGAGGGGCACTGCTGCAGCTGAGGAGAGGAGGAAACGTGAAGATCTACAGTCAGGCTATCTGCTTCCCTGACCAGCATGGTCAGTGTGTTCCCAAGAAGTGGGCTTCATTCTAAAGCTTTCACAGATACAGTAGTGAGAAGTTAGATTCTTCCTGATTGAAATCCTTCGCTTGAAGCCAACTCATGAGTCTATGTCTATTTCTTTGCTCCTTGATAAAGTTTTACTTCCCACTGATGTTTGTCTGCCCTGCTGGAAAGTTGGGCCACGGGCAGTCCTCAGTGGTGGGGGGTTGTAACTATGGTGAAATCCCCCCCTCGGAGCATCTACTCACAGGCATTGATTTTCTCACAGTTGAAATTCTGATCGTTTCTTCCAGGGGGTTGTTCTCTGGTTAACAGCTTCTCTGTTAACCCCAGAAGAATTTTGATCTTTATTTACAGACTTCAAACACCATGTCTCATATAATAGGCCACTCAAGTTCAAAACAAAAGCAGCATAATAAAATGAAAGTAATACTTTATATTAGCCATCAGGTTTTAATACAACACGTACTAGGTATTAAAGCTCAGGGGATTTGGGAACAATTGGTGTTATTACATGTGGTGTGTGTGTGTGTGTGTGTGTGTGTGTGTGTGTGTGTGTGTGTGTCTGTGTGTGTTTCATTGCTATATGGGCTGGAAATCTCAATGCACAGTTACAAATTTTATTTATCATAGTAAGTAAACCAAGTTTTTCCCTACTTCTTAAGAATATGATTAGTAGGAACATCTATAATATGTTGGATTGTGTCTGGAAGGAATAATGATAGACAGTAAGTTTGCCAGGGCCTAGGTATCTAAACTTGGCATCGAGGTTTGTTTTGTCAAATAAGCACATATTTCTTCTGTAAGTGAAATAGTGAAGGGCTTGTGAAGCCTATGGTTCCCACTTGGTTTATCAACAGAAGAGATGAAACACATCTCAAGCAAAAAGACAAGGGAGCCTATCAGACTGTACAAAAAGCTCAAGGCAGGTACCATTAGCTTGGCTTCCAATAGTTCTTGGTTGATGGGTTTGTGTTTGTAAGTGTAACAGTAGGCTTCACTAGCCTTCTGATTGGTCTGAAGAAGTTTCAATATTCTAAGTGGGCATTATTCAGTTCCCAGGGACCTAGCTACTCGACAATATTTTTTTGATCTGCTCTGTCTAGCCTATTAATTATTTCTTGAATTTGTTTTTATGAATGCAACAGAAGCAACAGTTTGGGAGTCAAACAGTAAAAAGCTTATGATGAAAATTAGTTGCATACATGGAGGGGTTAGATCAGTGGCTCTTGGCCTTCCTAAAGTTGAGACCCTGTAATACAGTTCCTCATGTTGTGGTGACCCCCAGCCATACAGTTATTCAATTGTTACTTCATAACTGTAACTTACCTAATGTTATTAATTGTAATGTAAATATCTGATATACAGGATATCTGATCTGTGATATCCAAAGGGGACCACAACCCACAGATTGAGAACCACTGGACTAGAAAGAGGCAAAATATTCTGATCTTGTTCTTGTATTTTGTAGTCTTGGAGTACTGCCAATTATCTCATCTCTGTCAGACATGGGAGCCTGGGCAATGGCTTTGTCTCTGGACAGTGAAGAAAGTAGCCCAATAATCATTCATTCAGGAACTAGTACATGTGCACAAGGGCTATCGTGAGTGTGTGTGTGTGTGTGTGTGTGTGTGTGTGTGTGTGTGTGTGTGTATAATGTGTCCAGACAAAGAAGGCAGCATATAATGGACGTGCATATTTTTCTTTCCTATCTCATTTTCTTTTCACATTGATCAAAATATGCTCTCCTAAAATTGAAATTTGTTTAATTGTACAAATATTAATTACCTTAAATATCATTTTAAGAAAAGCCAAGACCGATTCAAAGCATTTTAGGTTTTTTAAATGTTAGTGACTCAGTGAATAGTATTTGGTGACAGGTGAGTAGGAAAAACATTCTTCTGCTTTCTCAGAGTTCATACCAACACAGTTGCCTGCTCCACTTGGCAGGCCTTGGGGATTGAGGTCTTTCCTGAAGTACTCATGGTCTGTGGTTTGTCTACAGTAGGTCTCAGGGTGGCTCTTGCCTCAGGAAGGTATTGCAATCCCCATAAATCTCTATATAAGCTTGGCTCAGACAAAGAGTCCCAGTGATGTGTACAAATTTCTGCACTTCTTGGGCCTGCCTGTAGCAACCTCCTGTGAGTCTTCTCATGCCTATGGAGTAAATCTCTCCCTGCTAGCACCTGTTGTTTCCCATAAGGAATGTCCACGATGCTATGTGCTCTGACTGGTCTTCATGGACACTTTTCCTTTTGCTCCTGGCCCTTCAATGAACATAACTTAAATTCACAGATTCTTTGGAGAAACCATCAGAGCTGAGGAGACAGGATGCTTTCCTGCACTGCAGCACCTGTCTCAGTTCTCTGAGGATGAACTCATTAGAGATGCTGAGTCAGAACTGCTGGCCTATTTTAGAGATATTTCTGGCCTCTCCAAGGGGCTGGACAGCACAGTGCTGCTGAGAGTCAGGCTGGGGTTTGTCTCATAGGTCCAGGACACACAAAGGGAAAGTGGGAGGTGTGGGCCATATTTGAATGGTGCTTACTCATGTATGTGATGGCATTCTCTTAGTTTCTCCTCTTCATCCATCCATAATCCACTCCTTTTGGGTTCCTCATTAAAATAAAAACCATCAACCTTTTAATGTGGCTTTTTGTGTTTCATTTCCTTTGTTGGTTGAAAAGTGTTTCCACTGAAACATTGTGCAAGGTTTCTATATAGCACACACATTTTGAACATTTTGTTCCTATTAACATAAAATATTATTCTCATTTCCCTCTGTTGGGAAGAAAGTGGAAAAAGGCATTATAAAAATTAAAAAAAAAAACTTCTTTGTTATGAAAGAGATATGAATGATTTATGAACATAATAAAGGCAAGTCTCTTTGGTCAACATTATGAATTTAAAAATAAGACTTCTTTTCAGATATTTGAAATGATTTAGATGAAAGTAGGCACTGAAATAACAAAGGAGGCCAGGTAATAATGGGAATTTCCTCTCTCCCCCAGAGATATGGTATGCTCTCTAACCTTGGGAACTCACATAAAGTTGTCCCAGGTTGGATTGAGGGAAAGCCACATTAAATAGCCTGATTCCATATATGTCTGCAGCCCATCTGCTCTCCTGACAGACACATTGTGAAACTCCTTCTGCCATTTTTATAAATCCTTACAGAGCACACATCACCAAATTCTGCCAGAGAGAGGAAGAAAAAGTCCTTGGCCTCAGCCATTACTGTATTTGAATATGCCTCCCCAAACATATATTGTCAGAAGCTTGATCCATAAATTCCATGCTACTGGCATTTAGAAGTCAATTAGGAAGTCAATTAGGATAAGATGAGGTCACCATGAGGGTGGAGCCCATAGGTTGGCTGTAGTGGGATTATAGAGAGAGTGACTGGAGTTATGTTTGTTTTGTCTTGCCTCGTTATGATCTCTGCCATGCTGTAATGCATCAAGAATGCCCTCATCTGTGGCTCACCTGATACTGGTTTTACAATCATTAACTTTCCAAACCCTAGAATCATGAGCTGAACAGAGGCCTGTTTTTTTTTTTTTTTTTTTAATTCTAAGCTACCTGCTTTTGAGTATTCAACTAAGAAACAGAAAATGAGCCAAGACACCTATGTGACTACCCCTCGTTGTGAACATCTCCCAAACATAGCAAAACCTCTATCTCCTGCCACACCACATTGAGACATCCCAGGAGGCCTTTTGGCCTATATATTTTGACCAGTTATGGTTCCTTGCAATGGTCTGCATCTGTTGCAAAAAAGAAGCTTCTTTGATGAGAATTACACTTATCTGTGGATATCAGGGTAAGTATTTAGATTTGGAATTGTGCTAGTTTAGCAAAGTGGTGGTAGATTCTCCTCCAAGGTCCATGATGTCAGTAATTCTAGGAAGTAGGTAGGGTTCTAGTCCCAAGCATGACTTCTCAACTGTTAAGAGGGGCTTAAGTCCAATTAGATAGCTGTTGGCTAATGACACAATCTGTGTGCCGCTATTGTACTTTTAGGTACCTTGACAAGATGGTCATTATTGTGTTTTTTTTTTTTTTTTTTTATAGGTGACATGGCTGGGTGGGACCAGGACTGTGGTTTACGTTCTTCCCTCAAAAGCTTGCATAGCACCTTCTGGTATCATGAAAGGTAGACCTTGGGGAGGAGTTTTCAGGTGAGATGCAGCTGGGATTTTTTTGGTTTAACAATTTTATCTTTTTTTTTTTTTGAGAACTTTATATATGGATACAGTATCTATAGCACTTGCATAATCCTCCTCCCAAATTCACGATCTCTTCTTTAACTATTATTGTTGAATGTACACGTGTGTGCATGTGTACACACAGCGTAATGTAACCAGTTGGCTTTGCTCATAAGTACATGTGTCTAGGGCTGACCACTTGGTAGGACACAACTTGGTGCTTGCTATTGATTCTTGCTCTCTCAGCAGCCACCGACATCTGTAGCTCTTCCTCTGGGGATGGGGGAATGTGACATTCACCCTGGACACTGTGGCATGTCAAGTGGTGTTGCCATTATGTTGATGTTGCTCAGGCAAGCGCGATGTTGAGACTTTATGGGTCCAGTGTCTTTGTCATAGATATAGAAGACATTATCTCATAGCAGACACATACGGGTCTCCTGGCTCATTCGATCTCTCCACTCCCTCTGCTATGATCCTGAACCTTAGTGTAGGGATTGCATTGGAGACGTATTTTGACTAATAATTTGCCAGTTTTTAAATTATATGTCTTATATTCTTTTTTTTATGTCTTTTATTCTTACCTATGTAAACACTCTACCTTTTAAATATCTACAGTATCTTATTTTCCAATCAATTCCATTTACTATAGTTTAAAATGACCATTTTCTTTATTCTTTTATTGCTTTATTTAAGGCTTTTGAAAAAAAATGTTGTATGGTTTTGCTGCATCTCGGGGTATTTTTATGTTGAAAGCTTTTCTCAAATATCTGACCATCCATTTACATGTCCTAGATTATTAAGAACTAGATTAGAAAACATGAAAGTATGGGCGAGATGAGATTATTTTTTATTTTGGGTGTATGTGTGTTTTTCAGTATATAGGTTTGTGCACTGTGTGTGCCTGGTGCTAGGGGAGGACAGAGGAGAACATCAGATCCCCTGTAACTAGTAAACTGGAATAATAGATGGTTGTGAGCTGTCATGTGGGTGCTAGGAATTGAACGAGGGTCCTCTGTAAGAACAGCCCTTTCTCTTAACCACTGAGCCATATCTCCAGCCTCCGGATGGTGTGTACCGATAAGTCATATTGAAATCAATGGAATCAGAATAATTTGTTTATGGCAATGGAAACTGTCTTGGTTTGTGGTTTTAGTCTACTGTGAACAAATCAGCACATCATGGTGCTTGCTTGGTAGAGCAAAATTCTGAGAGGGGGTAGAGGGAAGGATGGAGGGATGGAAGGAGTGTGTGTGTGAGAGAGAGGGGGGGAGGGAGGGAGGGAGGGAGGGAGAGGGAGACAGAGAGGGAGAGAGAGAGGAGATTGTTTCACCTACAATGACTTAAAAAGATTTAACAAATTTCATTATCCTTAAGTTATTATGGAATATTTCTCCAGTCTCCCTCCTTAGAAGATCAGATCTAGAAGCAGATATTTTATGTGAGCTTCCTTTTTCAACTTCTGACCTCTCTTTTCCCTGGGTTTTGACCAAAGTCTTGATGAATATTTTCCATTTGACATCAGCGTGTGTGTGTGTGTGTGTGTGTGTGTGTGTGTGTGTGTGTGTGTGTGTTACGAGCTGAGTTGGACGTACAATCATCAATGACTTAATCACAGTACAATGAGTAATTAAAATGGTCCATAATTTAATACAACTAGTGCCTCATAAGAACAGAAAGTCTGTGTGTAGACAGTGTGATGTAAAGAATGGTTGACTGCCTGCAAGCCAAAGGCAGGGCCTCAAAAGAAATGAACTCTAGTGACATATTGGTCTTGGAATTCCAGTCTCCAGAATAATGAGACATGTAAGTTTCTAATAAGTCATTGCATTAACTTTCTGTTCTTAGAGCAAACAGCTGAGATAATAAATTTGCATATGGAGGTGGAGTTTATTTTGGTTTATGGTTTCAGTCTATGAGTCTAAGGTCATGTGGCTTCACTGTTTTGGATATGTGACAAGACAGCACAGCATGGTGCTTGGTGGAGCAAGGTTCTGAGAGGGATGGGCGGCTATTATATCTACAATTTTCCCTTCCTCTCCCTTTTAGGACATCCCCTCAATGACTTAAAAGAAGCTACTTACTAGATTACTAGATGCCACATCTTGAAGGTTGCTAGCACCTCCCAATAGTGCCAAGCAGCAGCAGATTAAGTCTGTAAGACACAAGCCTTACATTGGGAGGAATATGATAGATCTACAGTGCAGCCCTCATCTAGGCAGGTGTACAGCAGTGTGGCAGCCTTGACAAACTAATAAACTGTGGTGAGGGCTTTAACATCATTCTTGATTTCATGAAATCTACCGTCTCCCAATTCTACAGCTATCAAAGGCTCCACAGAGTGAACGCTATTTCCATAACCACTATGGCCTCCTCAACTACTCCATGTCCACTTTTCCATTTGCTTACTATGTTCCTCAAGTTTGTTCAAGTTGAAAAAGATTCTTTAGGTCTTCCCCCAGTTCTCTTTGTCTGCTGGGGTTTTATACTCTGACTCGTTCCTTTACAGCCATCTTAATGTGTTTTCATGAGAAGGAGAAGTCATAGATGGGCTTTAACTGAAATGATTTATTCCGAATTCTTTTTTCTTTAGTGATTGAAAGCCCTGACATGACAGATCTTTGAAAGCCTGAATTTGTTGCTTTTCAACTCCAGATGAGATACCTTTGCCTTGTTTTGTGGCAGGAACTACAGCTGTTAACATTTCCTTTCTAGATGAATTTGCTTCTGACCTTAGTGAGTAGAGGTCTCTGGAGGGATGCTTGTGGGGAAAGGACGTGTCTATCCCTGCCCTCCCAGGTTCTGTGACCATTGAAGTCTGGTGGGATAAGGCTGTGGACAGTGTGTAGAGTCACAGTGACACAAAGCATCCACAGAGTATGGCAGGCACCACAGTATGAAACTCCCATTGCATTTCAGTTATCACCCTAATAGAAATATATTCCCTGAATTATGACAATGGCCACAGACAGTGTGTACATGAGACTGCAAGGGCAGTCACAGACACAGGCCACATGATGACTCCTGTTTTGATGTATTCTTTTAGCCCTTAGGTTGGCAATCCCTTGTACCCAGCCAGTAAGTCTTGCTTTTAAGCTTTCCTGTTCAAATTAACAGTGCGGTTTCTGTCTCCTGCCTGGACTCTGATCATTGCAATGGCACTTTCAATAAACATGTGGCTTGCGTCACGGGCTAGCAGACAGCTGTTGCTCTTAATTTGACAATCCTGTACAGCAATGATGAGGGAGGGAATGACAGAGACACAGTGAACACAGTTCCAAAGGACTAAATTGATAAGCCCGCAAACACTGCAGGCAAGCCCTTCACCGTGTGTAGAAGGAAGTTTAGGGAAACAATTGAAAGAAGTAGAAAAGCAGAGGAAAGAAATCTCTCTGCTTATCAATTATAAAACACATGGTTTCCAGGACTTTTCTCTAGCTACCTACTAAGTAAAAGGCTCAGGTTTATTTTAGCAGAATTTCCTCAAGATCTTTAAGTGAATTTGAGACTTAAGAAAGATTCAGGGTATTTCTTCCTATGTCCCCTTGACTCAAGGTTCATGCATCTATCTTTGGGAGCCTGTGTTGAATGCTCTCTAGGGTGATGGTCTCACCCCTCCCCCAAACACTCATCGCAATTCCTTAGCTCTCTGTTTTCTAAATGGTTGTTGCAGTCTTGACTCATCTCCCTGAGATTATCCCCATCATCTTTATTGGAGATTTGGGTGTCTGCAAATTCTTCACTGACACATTTACAGGCTGCTTTTCCTTTGTGCTCACAGATGGCTAATCACAATCATACCACATATTTTAGTGGCTGAATTCTCAGAGGGTAACCTTCCCCCCCCCCGCCCCCGAAGGCTTCATTCCCGTCCCGATATATAGTCAATTCTGTGAGTAGATGCTGTGATAAAAATTATGACAGAGGAATGCCTATCTCTAGCTACCCCGAAGACATGGCTGTAGCACTTTCTGCAAACTGGAACTGTGCTAGGGGCATTTCTGCCAAGTCCCCTACAGCCTTGAATTCCTGTGGCAGGATGGGGAGGGAAGCGGAGGGAAGGAACATGCTCACGCTCACGGGCAGCCCTGATGTAAAAGCGTCAGCAGCTGGCAAAGCCTTTGCCCTCACTACTCATCAATTTTCCTCTTCATTATGATACAAGCAGGGAAGGTTGAAGGGTCAAGTGTTCGAGGTGATAAATGGAGATGGAACAGTAAGCACGGGACGCCTTATTGCTGCTGTCAGATTTAAACCTCTACAGGGGAAAGGGGGACGAGGGAAGTCATTCTTTTTCCCTTGCTCACTGACGTTGAGAGCTTGAAGGGACTTGGATCGCCAGCTGAGCAATTTCCACTGCCCGCCCCTCTACTTTAGATCAACAAATACATTTTTATAGATAGACTACGGAGCCCACAAAACATCCTGTAAGTACAGACGACGGGGAAGATTGCCTTTCCTCTATATAAAATAGGTCAGTCTGGAATATTCCCTAGGCCAGGACACAGTCTTGTATGGACACGAGCAAAGAGACCAAGCATTTAGCACAAAGAAGTTGGAGTGAGGATGCCTGTGCGGGCCACCTCATTCTGCAAGAAGGAGTCTCCACCAGCACACTCCCCTCTCTCTGCCTCCCCTCCTCCTCCACAGAGAAAAGGCAAGGCGAATCAGCCACTAGCATCTCTGAAGCCTTCTTTCTACTTCAATGCCATCCCTAGCTAGCAAATACCTACTTCTCAGCTTGTTCCCTGTATGGATTTACCTACAGAGATAGTGGCTCAGGTCTCAAGCCTGCCTGCCTTATCTGTGAGACAGCAATTTAAGTACTAGAAATGAACTAATTAGCACTGTAGACCTAGTTGATTGGCCGCTGAAACCAAAGGGGTTGTCTGACTTGTTAGGTCACGCGCAGGTAGGGATCCAGTAGATTCTCCTGACACCTCTACATAATACTGAATCTTTCTAGGCTTGATTTTTTTCCCCTATCATAGCATGGATTTGGCGACATTTACTGCTTAGAATATTACTTGCAAGAGGGGAAGGTATTAAAGAGCAGCAATGAAGGAAGCAGACTACCATAATGAAGAATCCACAAGCTTTTTTTTTTTTTTAGAACCATGATGCTGTCTGGGGAGTGGGTAGGGAGTGGCTTATGGGCACAGGATTCTCTCTCTATGTGTCTAAGTGGTTTCACATAGAAATTAAAAGTAACAGTAAGGCAGTGGTGGTGTATGCCTTTAATCCCAGCAATTGGGAGACAGAGGCAGGACGATCTTTGTGAGTTCAAGGCCAGTCTGGTCTATCGAGTAACAGCCAGAGCTACACAGAGAAACACTGGCTCAAAAAACAAAAATACTATCAACAACAACAACTGAGAGATTAAAGACAGCAAAAGTCTTTATCAAGTAGAGTTATTGTGAGAGTAGAAATAGTTTGTCCATGACACACTATAACCCACAATGCCTACACATGGTAGCGACCCAGTTCATTTTAGTTTTCACTGTAATTACCACTGTCAAGTAGTGTTTTCCTTTAAAAAAAAAAATAAAGATGGGCTGAGGAGATCATTCAGGCTGTAAAGTGTTTTGCAGGTAAGCATAAGAACCCAGGTTCTATACCCAGGACCGTTATAATAAATCTAGGATTGGCAGTGCACATTTGTATTCCCGGCACTGAGGAATTGGAGGTAGGCAGGGCCCTGGTACTTGTTGGCTTGTCAGTCTAGCTAATCTGGAAGCTTTGAGTTTAGTGAGAGAAGAGCGTATCAAAAATAAGATGAAGAATGATTGAGGAAGACACTGATATTGACTTCTAATATCCACACATAGATGTGAGCACATGTACTCCCCCTCCCCAACTTTAATAATATATATTGAACATCTACTAATATGTTGTAAGGTAAAATATAAAAACAAACAAACCATTGCATTTAATTCTGGATACAAATAATTGAAATTAAATGAAGGCAAAGACTGTGACATAAAGACTGTTAGCTTAGAGTGCTCTGTTAATTTTAGACAAGCAATTGGGTTTAGGGTAAGTGGCCTCTAAGATGAGACCAAGTGAAAACCTGGAGGAAGGGTTGCAGGGACAGGGAACGAGGGTGATGCTCTCTAGGCATAGGGAGGAAAAAGGAGGGAGGACACAGATGGAGTGGGTGCGTGGGATACAAGGTGAGCTCACAAGGGGAGGGAACTGGTGCTGGACGAGGTGGAATCAGGCCTGTGGATGGAGGAGAAGGACTGGCCTGGAGTTCTCCTTTGCACAAACTCAGGAAGACTGAAATAGTAATTGGGCCAGGCGCGAGAGCACAGTTGGGTTAGATTGGTTCAGAAACAGTGGCAATGAACTCAACTGAGTAAGTCTGGGGTATAAAAATGGATAGGGCTTCCTAGTGGAATTGAATACTGAGGAGTAGGGCCAGAGAGTGACCAAAGAGAAGAGGTTTTTCTTAAACGATTACAGGAATACTCATTTCACTTGGTGAAGATAGGTGGGGCTGAGATAAAGTGGAATGTTTTGTGGAACTTTACCTAGACTAAAAGATGCCAACTTAATATGCTGAGTTTTAGATTCCTTGGTGGTCTCTACAAGCCATGTTTGCATTTTCTATAAAGTTTTATAATCCAAAAACTGTTCCTTGAGGTTTTTATAATATTCCCAGCATTTTAGGGCTGACTGACAAAATATTATATATATTCCTGGGATTGCTACTTCCTTTAGTTTTTTGTGATACATGGAAAAAAAGACAATGTTTAGATACTGCATGGTGACAAATGACTGTAATGCTAGCTATTACAGAGGCCAAGGCCGAGGATCAGAAGTTTAAGGCTGCCTGGGCAACAAAGTGAGTTCAAGGTCACCGTGGGCAACTCAGTGAGAGCCTGTCTGAAAGCAATCAGAATGAAATTCCCAAACTGCAACAGGAAAACAAAGCCAAGCAATCCGCCAAAATCGGCACAGTTTCATTTAGAATGGTAATCCCTTACTGAGTTAGTGGTGGAGCTGGGCCTAGAATTTGAAATATTGTGCTCTCTTATTTCTGAAGAGTTGTGATTCTAATCTGAGCTCCTGCCAGTCCTAAAATTCTTTCCACAATTAGGAAACTCTTAGGAAGCTGTAAGCCTAACAATGCCGCTGGATAAAAGCAGGATCTTGTTTTCATGCAAATAAGGTTTCATAAATAAAAAATGAGGGGGAGAAACAGACTCAGTGCCAAGTTGCAGAAAAGTAGATTTTTCTGACGCCAACAGCTTTTAAAGGAATCGTTTTCCCATCTGCATTTGCTAGGATTGCTGGGGAAAAACAGATTGTACAATCTTGTCTGAAGAGTAGACTGTCAGCTGCGAACCAATTATTTAGATGCATATTATTGAGATCTTGTCTGAATCTATACTCTTTGGCCTGAGAGATGAGGAGTAGCCAGGGAGCCGTTAGTAATTGCTGAGAAACCAATACTACAAACCTGGAAGAAAACTGCACACAATGTCCCATCAACACCCCATTACTCACCCCTGCTCTCTGAATCAGCATTCTGGACACTGCCATAGAAACTCTGTAAATTACACACTTGTAAATTACCCATTAATAACATCTGCCAATAGCAGTGTGGAAGTAGATAATGCTTCCTGCCCGCCCCCCCCCCCCCCCCCCCCCCCCGCCACCTCAGCTCTGTAGAAGCTTGCTTTCAGATTTTTGTTTGTATTTTTCTAGCATGCCTGAAGAACTCAGATCAACTATGGCCTGGCTTGGTAGCATTTTGATGTTTGTTCTATTTAATCTGGACTGCCTTTCTGATATATTGATAGGAAAAACTGCAGTCTAGCCCCATGCCACGTGTTGTGCTAGGCATTTGGGATTGGAGTACCAAAAAGAATAGTCCCCTTTAGAGGTATTGTATTAGTTTTTTTTCTTGCTGTATCAAAATATTGGAGGGTGTGTGCTTCTTGAAGAAAAGTAATTTCTTTTGATCACAGGTTTGTGGGCACAAGTACAAGACTTGGTGACCTGTTACCTGAACAATAAGAAGAATATAGAATCATGGTTTTTGCCATTCAACTGAATAACCACATCATGGGAGAAGAATACATTATGAGATAAGAAAACAAAGCTCAGGGGTGGGGTTCTCACTCTTAAAACCAATTCTGGTGGACTATACCTAGGTTCCTTGAGAGCTGCCTTAATCCTTTCCAAGGACATTGTTCTCAATGGCTTAATTACTTGGCAATTTCCTGAAAACTAAGGAAGATTTTTTTTTCTGATGTCATTACTCAGATCTTCCAAGAATCATTAATTTCTCATTCCCTGAATTAAATAAATCTTTTCTTGCTTGAGGAATACAGCCTGTGAGTCATTGCCCCCCCCCCCCCCCCCCCCCCCGTTTTCCACACAGCAAACACTGACGTAGTTTAAGCAGATAGCCCATGATGGGCTTGCTGGTCTTTCAGAGCTCGCACCCATGGTCTTCACTCAAATCCACGTTCCATGCAGCACTTCCGGCTGATCTCCACCTTCTCACTCATTTTGCATCTTTGTTACCATGTCCAGTTCCCTCCCTTCTCTCTGTCTCTTATAGGCCCATCTCAGTTTCACCTGAGAGACTTCACGTGTGTTCACTCTACTTGGTGTGCTCTGCCCAGTGTTTTTCAGGGTCCTTCAGTCTCTTAACAGGTCTCAACTTAGGAGTCTATTTGCAGAGAGCCTTTTCTTGACTTTTCACCTACACATCACACTCTACCATCTCTCTGAGTCACCTCCCTCCTGAGCTTGTATCTTCTGCTGAGGTCACCTTGGTTGTAGAGTACCTTCCTAGAATATTATCTTGATTCCAGAAGGGACTGGAGTCCTTGTGGCACACCCAGACCCTAATCACATCATAAGAGCACAAGGAAGCTGTGCACATTCTTGTTTGTTGTGGAGGGATGGCAGGTATGGGAGATGTAAGAGTGATGGAGGCACAGTGTTTTAGGGTGGATGCTGTGACAGCACCAGGAGGTGAACGGCACGGTTGAAGACAAAGACAGGTCTCATTAATTTTAGAAAAGCCATTTAATGTCTCTGAGATTTTCATTGTCCACTTATAAAGTGGCATTTCCTATGTTTGACTCAGGGTTCATAAGGGTTGAGGAAATGTGCTCATAGATATGAGGAACTTACGAAAACTACACAATGACCCACTCACACATTTAACTTTAATATGTCTACAGAGTCCAGGTTCTGGGAACTTAGAGAATGAAAAGTATATATTCTTTCCCCTAAAGGAATCTGCTGTCTGTTGTGGAGAAACACAGAAAAAGCCATAAAAATGTTTTATGAGACTATTATTTCAAGCTCTCCCAGCCCTAGCATCTAACCTCCAGTTGTTTGCTATCACAGGATGTTGGTTCATTTTGTTTCACTCCTGGGCTACAACCTTCTCTAGTTTTTCATGGGTCTTCATATCTTCCAAGTGGTCTATAGGGTTTCTGCTAGCTCCATGTTCTCAGAAGGCACTTGGGCTAGAATTTCCAGGACACACACACACACACACACACACACACACACACACGCATTTAAAGTTAGACCCCCCAAGTCTTGGACCTCCTAACTTTGAACCTTGACCTTCCTTCTAGGTCAGGTATCATTATAGTTTGTCATCTTGTTGCAACCTGTTGAAATTAAGGAATCTCAGCTGATGAATTACCAACTACTAGGCAGGTCTATAGACACCACACCTGCTAAATGATTTAGAAAGACCCAGCCCACTCTGGACTATACCACCCCTGTTCAGGTGAGCCTGGGTTGTATTTAAAGAGCTGCTTGAGCAAGCCAGAGGGAACATATCAGTAAGCTGTGGTCCTCCATGGTTTCTGCTTCATTCCCTTCCTCAGGGTGGGACCCTTGTTTCCTGATCTGGTGTCCTCAATGATGGATGGACTACATAGCCTGTAAACTAGAATTAAACCCTTCCTCTTCCCAAAGTTGTTTTCAGTCATGACATTTACTACAGCAGCAGAGAAGAACATTAGGACAGAAATTGGTTCCACAGACTGGGGTACTGGTTTGATGACCCTGTCCACCACTGTTTGAAGGAGAATTGTGGAAGGGGTTTTGAGCTTTGGGCTGTAAAAGGTCATTGAGTGATAAGAGCTTAATGAGCTGATACGGGAGCTGAAGATGGGAGTATTGAAAGAGCTGCAAGGGACAGAGACCTGGCTTGTGAAATTGCAATGAGGGAAACAAAGACTCTCCCAGAGCTGTTCGCACTATATTATGGGCTGAGAATCTGTAGAAAGATGGCTTTCAAGGTTAAGAGCACTGGTCATTCTTCCAGGGATCCTAAGTTCAATGCTCAGAAACCACTTTGTGGCACGTAACCATCTAGAATGAGATCTGGTGCCCTCTTCTGGCGAGCAGGTATACATGCAGGCAGAACATTGTATACATAATAAATAAACAAATCTTTTTTAAAAAATCTGTGGACATGTAGCCTTTGCTTTACTGGGATAATTGATGGTAGTTAGCTGGGGCTGAAAAATTATCTGTGATTATAAGAGACCAGAAATACAGAGGTGAAATCTTCTGGGAATTCCTTCTTTAGGTCCAACAAACAGAAGCTATGGTCAAGTTGGGGCCATGGCTGCATGTTAAGCTGGAAGCTGATCTTGGCAATGTTTAAGGGTCTCCCAAGCTGTACCCGTTTGGGCAATATGAATATATGAATGCTGCAGGGGTCATGGGGAGAATGAGAGGCTTTGTACCATGTGGCATGCTTGAAATCCCTAGAGAGAAACCAGAAGAAGCTATCAGTGAAGATACAGCCTCAGTTGCAGTGGCGGCCCCACATAGTGGAGATGCTGGGGCTGTGGGATGACCAGAGCTGGAGAAGTGCGTAGTAGGTACCACCCGAGCCCTTTGGAGTCCAGAGGTCATTAGTGACTCCCATCTGCCAGGCTGAGCTGTTTACGTTGCTTGCTTTTGGTTTGGTTTTGTTCTGATTTTAACTGTGCTGTGTTGCCTCCTTTTTGAAATAAGAAAGTATATATATTATTTTGAATTTTATAGATGCCTACAGATAAGAGATTTTTTTCATATTTAGTGAGACGTTTGGCTTTTTAAATTTTATATAACTTTTTTCCCATACAGTGTATATTTGGGACATAATTTTCCTTTCCTCCAAACTTTCTCTCTCTCTCTCTCTCTCTCTCTCTCTCTCTCTCTCTCTCTCTCTCTCTCTCTCTCTCTCTCTCTCTCTCTCTCTCTCTCTCACACACACACACACACACACACACACACACACACACACACACACACACATACACACACACACAAAGAGTTAAGACAAAAAAAACCCAAAACAATGAGAGAAGGAAAACAAACACAGATAAACTGGGGGTAAGGGTTGTTTTGTACATGCCTCCTGACCATGGGGCCTGCCCTGCAGTGTGATTGACATACTCAGTGAGGCTCCATTGGTGAAAACTGATTTTCCTTTCTCCAGCAGCTACCAATTGCAAACAGCCTCTTGGTTAAGGATGGGGGTTTGTGTCCACTTCCTCTTTTCCATGCTGCAATTTTATCTGTTGTGAACCTGTGCCTCCACAATCTCCTCTTCCATAGATACCTGAGCCTTGAGGGAAGAGTTTGATGAAGATACCCCATAATTACTGAGTGGTCCAAATCTCTCAGTTTCTGCATATTGTCCAATTGAGGGTCTCAGTGTTAGTTCCTAACATCTGCAAGTAGTTTCTCTGATGATGGTTGAGTGCTGTACTGACCGATGGATGTAGCAGGATGTGCTTAGGAAACATTTTATTGCTATGCTCTCTTTGGCAGAATAATAGTGGTAGGTTTTCCCCTAAACCCATGAAATATCTAGTCTCAGGTTCTTGGTGACTTTTGATGTGACCCTGACTCCTTGTTCTGACTGGCTTTATTCATATTTCTCCTTTGACCAGCTCACTCATTTTCCCTCTTTTAAAGCCTCTTTTCTTTGCCCACGTTTGATCCTACATATCTTGACATTTTGCAAACTACTGTGATCCATTGTGCCTGCGGAATGTGTTTTGGGTCCTTCTGGCTCTCAGAGATAAGTCATGTTCCCAGAATTCCCTGTTGTAGTCAATAAACATATTCATCTCTATGACTTATTTGGGTTTAGTGCATGGTATTATGTCTACTTCTCAGTTTGTTTTGACTGTGGACCTTTACTACTCATTGTTTACCCTTTGCCACCATGTACATGGTTGGCATACAGAAGGAGAACACTGTTAAAAATAGGTTGCTATGAGGGCTGTGTGGTGAAGACGACTTCAAACCTGTCCTTGCTACTCATTGTCTCTATCTAAGCTGTTCCTTCCTATCTCTGTAAAACCAACCAAGACCAAGCATCTGCCTTCAGCACTGTGGTGTCGAGGAGAAAATGTCATGTCTCAAGGTCAGGTCTCCAACATCAGGATTTCTCAAAGCCCTTGCCCCTCCATTTCTCTTTATTGGATAGCTGAAGGTCTAAGCATTATCTGTCCTGCTTGTGTTTCACCTCAAGATTGGAACCACAGCTGGTGTGAGAGAGGGACTGTCATCCATGATGACAGATGAAGAGCAAGAGGGTAGGAGTTGACGCAAGCAAGAACAAAGTTAAGGAGATTTTTCTTTCTAAGATTTACAATATGCCCACTCAATAAACTCATTATTTATTGCCCAAAGCTGATTCCTTTGTGATGATTACTCTGGCATATAGTCTATAAGTAATGGCAGCTTAACAGAATTGGAAAACTTTAGACAAGGGGACCTTGGAGAGTAATTGTTCTATCTAGTTTACCTGGAGGGTTGTTCCTGGGGGCGGGGGGTTGGGGTGATGCAGAGAGGAAGAAGCCCCTTGAAAGTCATGGTCATGTGGCTGATGTCCTGGACCTAACATTGGTTCTGTAAGACCTGTATCTTGCACTTAGCTATGCCTGCTTCCTATCAGCTCTTTGTTGAAGAGAATTTTTTGCCCCCTTCTAACTCTACCTGACTGTTTATTTGTCAGAGTTTTGATCAAGAGTTCTGCTCTTAATGAATATGGTGTGTGCATTCCAAAGTGTTCCTTCTATAATTAATAACAATAAAATCTGGTTACCTGTGGAGATCTGAGACATTGAAAAAGTCCCAGGGAAGGTACAAGATGGTACCAGCAGGCTAGCCCCAGTACCATCTGCTTTCTGGTTCCCTTGCCCAGACTGCACCTGTTATCCAGAGTCCCCACCTGCTTTGGGGGACTGCCTGCTCCTCAGGCCTTCTCTTGATGCCTTCCTTAAAAAGGAAGAAAAGTTACTTCCCAGCTAGTGATGGCTCTCATTTAGGAAAGGTGGCATTTTGCTCAGGTTTCCTACTCTTATCTGTTCATAGACAGATTGGGATGGTTTACATGGTGTGTTGACAGAAGTCCTTACCCTGCGACACAAGGCAGAGTCGTGCTGAGGACGGTCATTCTTCTTTTCAGATGTCGACCCATGTGTGGTTGGCTAAGAATCTGGTACACATAGTAGGTGCTCACTAAGCAGCTCTAGATGAGCTTCTCACCTACAGCAGGTGACCATGGGGATATACTGAAGCAAAGTACTTTTGCCAAATGGCATCATTAATGCCCTCATCTGAACATGACACATTAGAGTTGTTTCCTCTGGCATCTCTATCTCTAGTGTTTTCATTTGTTGGTTGTTTTTCAGAGCTAAGTACTGAATCTGGGGCCTTACCCTTGATAAACAAGCACTCTTCACTGAGCTAAATTCCCAAACCCTCTCACTCTCTGTTTTCAACATCACAAGCCAGTTGATAGCTGGCTGCCTTTATCTAGTCCAGTGGTTGCGTTTTGGGTCAAATAAATCTCCTTTCTTTATAATATACCTAGCAGCAGGCACTCTGTTATAGTAACACCAAGCAGGCTAAAACATGTGACATGTAAATATTTATTTTTTCTTTCTTCTTTTTTGAGGGGTTTCCTTTGCTGGTGCCCGAAAGAAGAATAGATATTTTCTCAATATGACTACATAATACTTTCTAATATAAGCAAGAACCAGGAAGGATAGTGAAGAGATGATAGCTTGCTTTCAGAGAGCTCCACAAAATGAGCGAAGCTATAGTCTTCCTAACTCTAGGAGACCTAAATACATAGTGGTCTGTCCATCTATAATAAATTTGCCCTACTTCAGTCCTTCAACTACATTTTGGAGCATTGCCCCAGGGGGTTTGCTGAATGGGGAGGGGAACTTAAAAGTTGGAATGATTCAGGGACGCTACAAATAGTAGAAGAAACAGAAATTTTCATTTATATCTGATGCCTGATACCTTTTCTTAGCAATGGCTATGCATCTTTTGTTCCTACTCCCTCGGAAAGAGAGAAGGGGCAGGTAGAAGGGGAGAGAGGTAAATTGTCTCTTTGGTAATGACACTCAAAACATACAGTAGCATTTTGATATCCTTGACATTGAATACTTGACTTTTCCATTCAAACTACTATTGACTAACTTTTATTTATCTGGGACCCTTACCAGTTAGAGGCTTGCCCTGACTACAATGCAAATACAGAACACCTTCTTTTTATTGAATTATCTTTGTTCAGATAAATAACTTTTACAGGCACATGTCCAAGTAAAAGGGGCACTATTGTCTGAATGATTATATTAAAAGCTAATGGGGATGGAGTGCTTTGGGATATGGTTAGGTCACCAGGGCAGAGTTCTCACGATTGATGATAGTGCCCCTGTGAAAAACATCTCTGGGAGCTTGCTCATCTCTTTTGCCATGTGAGGACAGCTGTAAGAAATGGGGTTCCACCAGACACTGAATCTACTAGAGTCATGAGCTTGGTCTTCCTAGTCTCCAGACCTGTGAGAAATAAATTTCTCTTGTGTTGTGAGTCTGTGATATTTTGTTGCAGTGGTCCAAGTTAACTAAAATAAGGCTTTTGGCTTAGGATTTTCTTTGATCACTTGGGAAGTTTGTTGTGCTCTCCTATAATACCGAAAGCTACCACCTACTGTGTGGAGAATCCTGTTCCTCCTGTTTTATTGGAAATAACTTTAGCTTTTATTTGTTGAACTGTTCTACGAATCATGTGCTCTTGTTAAGGTGTAGCATGTGTTTATCCGGTTTGGGTTGATCCAAGACACACACATACACATCCTCCCTCTTCAAATTAAATGACCCTGATCCCAAAGCTGTGTTTGGTGCTCTTAGAGATAAGAGACTAACCAATTTGTTAGTCTGTCTCTCTCCTGAGTTTTAGGGATAATGCAGTGGAGACGAAGGGTGACAAGATCTCCATATATCAAGGGGTATGAGTGTTGTTGTTGTTGTTGTTGTTGAAGATGGTCACTTCTTGAAGGACTTGGATCTTTAAATATGGTTGTGTTTGGTAGCAAAGCCCTCTCCTTGCCTCACCAGCCTGGAGACCTTTCTATGCTGCTGCTCGATCATGTGACTTATGTTGGAGACTTTCTGATTTTTCGCACGGTAGTCTCCATGTGAGATTCTGCCACTTTTGGGGCAAAATGTGCTGTTACTACTATGCAAAACACCAAGCTGGTGTCCAAGTTCTCTTTTAGGCCACTCAGGCTTTTTTGGAGCTCAGCCGTCCTATTCTAGGAAGCCCAACTTAACTAGATGTAATTGCTGGATTTACCTGGCAACTCCACTGGTCATGAGTGTTCAGACACTCCCTTGACTATTTCTCTGGTATGCTCACAAATGCATGTCTGAATTGGTAGACTCGGTAAAGCACACTGTGCTTTCTAGTTTGTGTGGACCTTGTCTAGTTAGTTGAGTGCCTGGGTAGAACAAAAAGGCCAACTCCCTCTTGAGCAAGGCAGTATTCCTTTTACCTCATAGCCTTTGGGCTGGGACACTGAGTTGTTCTAGCCTTCAGTCTTGGACCTGAACACTGGCTCTCCTTCGTTGTGAGCCTGGCAGTCTTGAGTTGGAATTGTACCGTAGGGATCCTGGGTTGTCAGTGCATTAGAGAGAAGAGAACCTAGATCTGCTGCTCCTGGTTTCTCATTGCAGGTTTGGGGATGCATCAGCCTCCATGATCCTATCAGCCAATTGCTTATACTATATCTCTCTATCATATATCTGGTTTCCATATCTTTGAAGAATCTTGATTTGTACATGGTGCTTTGTGAGACTAGACCTTGAAGGCAAAGGCTTATTTGAGGTCATTTCTTAGGAAATGGCAAATATACATGTGTGTGTGTGTGTGTGTGTGTGTGTATATATATATATATATATTACCTTTTATCCTAAATGAGAAAAGGTGTGTGTATGTGTGTGTGTGTGTGTGTGTGTGTGTGTGTGTGTGTGTGAAGAGTATAGTTTTCTAGAACCAAGATATGTCTGAACTTTGATACGATACTAAACAATGTTTCTTCCATCCATTTAGAAAACCTCTAAGAATAATGAAAGAAAGCTCTAAGAGCTAGCAGCACCTTCAGTGCCTCATCACCCACACAGCTTATCTCTGATTCTACAATCATCTGCTGGGGAAGTGACTAATGTGATCATTTTCTCTTCTAGATGAGGAAATGAAAGCCTTTGATGAGTCAGCTAGCTTCCCTAAATGAAATCCTATAGTCAGTGTGAAGTAAGGTGAGGATTTGGAGGCTGGTTCCAAACCTATGGCCTGGAATTCTCAGCACTGTTGCTTTGTGTTCATCTCAGTATGTATGACTAGGCTGCCTTTCAGCTTCTAAGACAGTCTTAGAGGACACTGGCTCTGACATGTCCCAGACATCTAATGGAAGATGAGCTGTGGCACTTCAGCTGTTTAACTCTCAAGTGCCCGCTATCTCCTGGACATAGGCTCTTTCTCATCGTCATCTTCTGCTTCTCTAGATCTGCTGCTGCTGCTGCTCATGAGCTCATCTCCCCATGATCTCACAGCACAGCACTCCACTTTCATGCCCCCCAGTTTGCCCTATGTCCTCGTAGTTAAAAGAAGAGTCCTTTTCCTAACAAATCACTCTATATTTACCACATGACTTGATCTTGAAAGGAGGGATGTGTAAATTACCACTGGTCCTTACAATCAATTGTTTTGTTCACGTGATGTTTATTTCAGCTCTTTTCATGGGTATTATGTTAGTTTCTCACAGCGAGAGGCTCTGTCTTTTAAAAATATATGTGTTGTGTATGTATATATGTGTGTATATTTATATACATGTACATATATGTGTGAGTGTGACATATGCTTAGGTACTGTATGTGCATTTTTGCAAGTGTTTGTGCAGGTGGTATGTGAGCTCAGGTCTTTTGCTTTATCACCCTCCAAACCTTATTCCTTTGAGACAGGCTATCTCCGTGAACCCAGAGCTAGACTAAAAGGTGGCATACCCCAGTGATCCTCCTGTCTCTACCTCTCACAAGGTTAGTGTCACAGACATGCAATGCCTAGATTTTTCTGTGGGTGCTGGAGATCCAAACTCAGGGGACTAAGATCCTTAGGCTTGCACAGCCAGTACTCTTATCCGTGCAGCCATCTCTCCAGCCCCAGACTGCCTTTTACATTGATCACTATTTCCTTAGCTTGTAGAGAAGTGAGTGAACTATCATAGATGCCAACTAATGCCTCTAAAGATCATGACTTTCATTATTATCTTTTGTAACATTGGGATGATATCAGCATCCAGCCTCACCATTAGGAGCTAGGAGAGCATACAGAAATAGCTCAGGGCTTGGCATGCAGCAAGCGGTAACTGCTCTGGTGGTCATCCGCTACTTTTCTTTCCTACTTCTAAAAGTGTGGAAAAAGTTTCCCTAAAGACAATCCTGGCAACTAAGTTGTCCCCAAAGCATTGCCCTGCTCATCTTCAGCCTTGGGGAAAGTAAATCACATTTTCTATTGGAGAGTGATTTAACCACCACTAAAGAAACATTATCTGCTTCGACCCATCAGGCGTTCTCTCCATGACTGCTCGAAGCAGCTCCCTCCCTGAGCAGGTGTTGGCTTTTACCACGGGTTGCGATAACCTCCAATGTATTTCTGTCTGCCGTGATGATTGATGCACCGCTAACAGATCAACCAGGACTGCTGCTGTTACATTCTGCCGGTGATGGAAGGTGTGGCTGTCATGTAACCACTGTGAGGGACTTCGGGCAGAGCACTGCTTGGATACAGCAGCAGGAACTGGTCTCTAGGAGCTGTGTCCTGTGCAGAGACCCCCCCACTGTCTACAACCCTACCATTGTACTCTCTCCACTTGGGGGAGGTGACAGCATCTCCACCTGCTTAAGGCCAAGGTGGCTTTGTGTTTTCATGCCCAGTTCCTCGACATCCCTGAACTCCCATAAATCAAAGTCCAGCACTGCTCATAGATCTAAAAAGCTCAGGCTTCCTAGGGCCTCTGTATGGCCTTACGTGACTATAATAGAGGATTTTTTAAAAGGCTTTGAACATCCTTTGTTGGTTAAAACAGTGGCACTTTGTTAGAGACTCTCTTTCCTCCCCCATTCATGCCATAATGAGAAATCTGTGGGGTCAGGGTCATTTGTGTCACCTTCAGCAGTGTCATGGAAAGTGCCTAAAAGCCTCTTAGAATAATGCTGCTGCTGCTGCTGCTGCTAGGCGCTCCTAGTTAGGAAGCCTCACAGGTGCCCTGTCCCATTAATCACTTTAAATGCTGATCTAGTTAGTCTTCTAAGAATAATGAACTAAGGAGACAGGTTGAAGACCTTCCTAGTAAGAAAGCATGCAGGCTACAAACAGAGAAGCCTGAGTTTAACATTCAGAAATGACAAGGCAGGTGAGTCATTTGTCCGTAACTATACAAGATTTAGCCTTTTGTTATAAGGCTCTGCCCCCAGCCCCCATCTTTACAAGTTATGATTTGTACCTTCCATGTTCACAGGTGACAAGTGAGTCTCCAAGAGACTTAACAGTACATCTGAAGTCACACACAGTTGCTAAGTGGGAGAGCCTGAATTTCAATCCAGATTTAGAATCAAGATTTTTCTGACTTCAAACTCCAGTTATGAACAGAAAGTTTCAAACAGTGTCAATCTTGACTGGAGATGGCTGAATAAGCCCACCTTCTGAGAGTTCCTTCTCAAGCCTTTGAGGGTTTTTTTTTCTATTATTAATATATGTATAGGCCAATTTCTCCACATGAGAGCCTAGGAGTAAAAGTAGACCATTTTGCCAAAGCCCCATGAAACAAAAAAGATTGGACCATTCAATCCTTTCCCTTTATCATTAGTTCAGCTTCTAAAACATGTCACCTTTATAGGCTATTGTATTAAGAAAAGACGTGAACACTGGTTGACAGTGACAAAACAGCCCTCTGCGATATTACATAAACTGTTTCAAGCAACCCTATCAGAGTGCTATGGAGACACAAATTCATACTTTCCCCCATCCCAACCCATAATCATAACCAAACATCCATTCAAATTAAAGCTCTGTAAGCCTTTACAGGACCAGGGGAAAAGGCTATTCTGCTTTTTACTGGCTGATTTATTGTTACATGACAATATTGGGTATATTAAAATTTAATATTGGTGCTGTCTTTCCACTGTAAGTCTTGTGCTGAGGAGCTCAGAAATTATTTCTTTTTAAAGGGGACATTTATTGCACTGTATAGGCAGGTATGTAATTCCTTCCTGTAAGAAATCCGAGGAATATTTTTTCTTTCAGCGTGTGAGGACTTTTGATTTGCACTTATTGTGTCACCTGGGTGCAGAAGAAAGGGTGATTTACCTCCTCCATTAGCATAAATGATGCTCTGTTTGTTTCTGTGTTGTTTTCTAACACCCGCTATTGACAGCACCTCACCGTTTACTAAGCAGGGAATTCAGCATTTTCCTGTAAATGTCAGAAAGAGAGAATAGTAAAATAGCCTTGAGTTTCAGCCTAATGCTCAAATGGGCCTCAGCCACATGGTGGGGATAAGACAAGGTTGGAGGGTCTTGTCACTAAGTTACTGCCTAGTGCAGCTCTTAGAACCAGTAAGAAAGACTCTTAGGGGTACATGTCAGCTTTCTGATCCTTACAGTGGAATAATTCCCAGTACAATGTTGAATTTACATATTCCAGGTATCTCCTTTGCAGTGGCTATGTTACAGTTACTTGTTTTCCTTATTTTCCCTATTCGGACTCTACCTATCCACCCACCCACCCATCCATCCATCTACCCACCCACTCATCCATCCACCCACCCAGTCAGCTAGCCAACCATCCACCCATCTATCCATCCAACCATCCTTCCATCCATCCATTTGTCAATTCATTCATTCATTTGGTTCTTATCTTGAAATAGGTCTTGTTGTGTAGCCAATGATGGCCTCCAATGTACAGTTCCCCTGCTTCTGTCTCCCATGTTCTGGCGTTTTAGCTGTATGCCACTATGCCTTGCATTTTTCATCAACTCTGAAAGTATATATTTACCTGTGAAGATAGCACATGTGAATTGTAACATAACACAAGTTTGGAAAGAATTCAACAAGATGACAGAAACCATTCATTGTTGATTTCATGTCCAATGTAAATGTCTTTAAAGTGGCAGGATGCTTGCCTGAAAGACGTGTTTTTAAAAATTCAATTATAATCTGATGCAGCTACTTTGACGAATGGGATAAAAAAACAAAACAAAACAAAACAAACAAACAAACAAACAAACAAACAAAAAACACAGGGGACATTGGTTAGTTGCTCCGAAAACTAGGTCTGGGAAGTATATGGTATGGGTCTTTTGGTTTTTACTTCCTGAATTCTACTTCCCACTGTATTGTGGGCTGATGGCTGGATTTCTATTTCCAATGTTGAGTGAGAAGACAAATTTTAGGTATTATAATAAAGATAGAAAGAAGGCACTTCAGATAAAACCTGGATGTCTGAGCAGCCACACTTGGAGTCACGTATTGTCTGCTTGGAATGCACATTACTGGGAGCATACACTTTTAATTTATTTTTGTACATACACAGTCATATACGCTTACTAATATTTGGAGAAAGCTCATCCCTATCATCTGGATATACTCAAGTAACCCATGGTGAGGTTTCCTTGCTAAGGAACTGGCTCACTTGCCATTAGCCAAGATTGGTTTGCCTTCCTGGAAGTGGATTCTGCAGGGTTAGTCAATCCTCAGATGATGAAAGCTCAGCTTACATTTGTTTATGGCCATATGGGAGGCCCCCGAGAAAACCAAGCTGCTGCTTCGTTCCTGACCTGTTGAAATCATATGGGAGAGTGAATGTTCACGGTTGTCCTAAGCTGTAAAATCAATACATAGCAATATAGAGTGTAGCATTAAGTGTGTGTTCTTACATATGTACTTTAAAATGGATGTACAGGGAAAAAGCATATCAAACATGTGTGGCAGTTAAAAATCCTCATGAATTTCAGATTCTACTCAGCCAGTGTTTTCTTAACCACCACATGGCAATTTGGAGTTAGACTGAAAGCTGCAGTCTCTTCCCTTCTACCACCATGCCCTTCTCCCAGCCTTGGGAGAACTAAAGATCACAGAGAAGTAAAGATTCCCAGGATGCCTTTCTTTCCTTTCTAATGACACTCAGCATTTCAGGGGCAGAAAGCAGCCTTTGGAAAGGAGTATGCTTTCCCAATTTCAAGTTCAATTTAATTTGAGAGAATGAAATTGCCTTCTCACTTAAAGTAAGTACACATGGTCAGCCACCTGTGTTCCTGCTTAGAGCCAAACCATCCTTATTCATCCAGGCCGTCAGACCTTTTCTGGCTTTTCATAAACACTTGCATTCTTTTAGCTTTAAAGTGACCAGCACCTTCCTCACCAAACAGGCCAGTGGCCTCTAAGCTGCTTTGTCTTCCATTACTCACTGACCCTGATGTTTGTAAAAGTCACGGGTACAGCGCGCAGAAACACGATACATGTGTGTCTCAAGTTTCCTCGAGCTATAGCATGTTTAGGCTGAGAATTAAGTTTCAAGACCTGAGGATTTTTGGCCAAGTGGTTCTGTTTAGCCATCTTGTTTATCCTGTCCAGAGCTTGTCCAGTATGGAGGTGTAGCAGGAGAGCTTTGTAGACTCTGAGGCAGCAGCAGGAAAGCCAGTTGCAGAAGAAAGGGCTTCGGGGCATTGCTCTAACAGCTCCATGTTTGTCATAGCAACAGGGGTGAAGGCTCATCCACAGGGCAGTTCATCACCACTCACTTCCGACCTTCCTATTTACTCCAAGAATCCAATTTTAACTACTCTTAGTTGGTAAATATCAGTGCCTTTAGCAGACTAATGTCAACTTGTCCAGCTGAATTTACTCAGAGTCCCCTGGTTAATTCACTGACTAGCCAATCACAGCCACCGTGACCACTTCCACCGTGCTTTTCATTTGAATTGTGTCATCTGCCTTCTCCACATTTTCTCTGAACAAATGGACAGACCTTTGACCTATGTTCTCATTTGGCTGGATTCCACCTCCATTATCTCCTTCTGCTCCTTTTCCCTTACTTCCTTTCACCTTTCTCCCTTCCCCTCCCACTTCTTCTCTTTTCCTTCTCTTCTTCCCCGCTTCCCCCTCTACTTCCTCCCCCTTCTTTTGGAGAGCTGTTGCATTCAGTAACCAGCACGTTTCCAAATACTGAAGAACAATTTGCCTTAAGTCTGTGATATCCTGAAAGGCTGTCATCTGCTCTCCAGGTTATCTAGTGTTGTGAATAACTATGCACATTGAATGCTTGGGCCAGCAAGGCAAATAGATTTGAGAGACTAATTAGGAGTTGAGACTTTGCCCCATCAACTAGTGCACCCTCTTCTGGAATGATGGAGTAGTGTGCCCACCCGGGGACCTTGTCTGAAATTATCCTCAAAGACTGAGCCATCTTGTGGCAAAAGCTGATTAGATGGGCTGTTTTATTGCTTTCCTTAAGCATGGCATGAATGTAGGACTGAGAAAAGCCTTGTTAGGATGCTGTTCTTCTCTTGCCAGACAGGTAACACTGAGGAATTATGGGTGAGAGAACCATTCATTGCTATTAAAATATAAGGATGCTTTTTTTTTTCCTTTTGCAAATAAGAAGCTTATTTCCTGTTGCTGTGTCCATGCTCAGGTTTATGCTCCCTCCCTCCCTTCTTTTCCCCCTCTCCCCTTCCCTCCCTCATTGCCCCCCTCCCTCCCTCCCTCCCTCCTTCCTTCCTTTCTTTGAGACAGGCTCTCACTACGTAGCTCCAGCTGGTGTGGAACTCACAGAGATCTTCCTGACCTCTGCCTCATGAGTACCGAGAACATCACACCTGGTTCACATCAGTGATCCTAAAACATGCAATATACAGTAGTGAGCAATTCGGATGTAATTTACCACAAAAATTGTATCAACTCCACCAAATTCATTATGAAGTGAATATGTGAACACACATGCTCAATGACGTATAAATAGGCATGTATTTTTTAGTTTCTCCATTTCATCTCACCCAAGCCTTTCATTCATTGTCAGAGAAAATAAGCCCTAGCACACTGATGAATTTTACCTGAAGTTAGGGTATATTTCATTGTCATGTTTGTGAAAACCAAAGGAAACAGGTACACTGAGGGAATTGGGCTACCCAGAGATCCCACCAACTCACCTCCAGTAACAACAACAAAAGTGACAGTTAACAGGAAGTTCCGACTTTATGCCAGTCTTGGGCCTAGGTGGTTTTCCTCGTCAACTCTGCCCCACCTTCCAGCGCGTAGCAGACAGCAGCAGAGCCCATGTCAGCTGTACCTGCTGTAGTGAAGATGTTGTAAGGCTCTCTCCCCTGACCTTAATGCCCTCTCAGTTTCTTTGTATACATCCTTTCAGCTGCCCTTGTGGACATCTGGGTCAAAGCCTTGCTTAAGACTGATGGAATACCTGAATGTGACTCAGAGACACAGATGTGCAGCATAAGTCTTCGTTCCTATTCTGGGTCCCTTTTTGTGCACCTTGGAGACAGTTTTGTGGGTGCTGCCTTAGAGTCACTGCCTTAACAGAGCAGACAGATGCTGCTGATATCTACTGGGAGTCATGGTGGTGTGGACTGAGCATCTTACATTTCTCTTCTGTCCTTCAATCACCAAAGGAGGAACAAAGGTATAGGCAGCTGGAATGGCAGTTTGTGCTACAACTGAATCTTAACTCTCCCTTAGTTAACAGTGTTCTCAACCTGTGGGTTGCGACCCCTTAGGGAGTCAGGATATTAGATATCCTGCATACCAGATGTTTACATTATGTTTCATAACAGTACCAATATTATAGTTATGAAGTAGGAAAGAAATAATTTTATGGTTGGAAAGCCATCACAACGTGAGGAACTGTATTAAAGAGTTACAACATTAGGAAGATTGAGAATCACTGCCTTAATGGTTGCATAATTCCAGCAAGTATCTCTGTTTTTTTCTCAACTTGCATGTCTATCTATGGTCAGAGAAGTCAAACAAATACCAGAATTATTCCAGATTTGGAGAGAAATCTCAAATGAAATCATTTAGCAATTAGATGAAAGGAAAAGTTGTCCACTGGATGACAGGCACATTTCTGTACATTTTTAATTAAAAGCTAATTACAACACTCTCCTCTTCCCTTTTTCCCCTCATGTCTGTCCCACCTACCCTCCCTGTAATTCCTTTCATGTCTCCCATAACTCTCAAATTGAGAGACTTTTCTACCCTGATTTTTATTATTTTACACACACACACACACACACACACACACACTCACTCACTCACATGAGCATGCATATTTGGAGAAATATAAAAGTACAACTTGTTGAGTTTGTTTTTATTGTTTGTAGTTTTGGGGCTGACCACTTTGTATTGGAGAACCAATTAGGGTGCTCTTTCATAGTAGAGGCTCTCTCTCCCTTGTGCTCAGCAGTCATTGATTTGTCGTTCCCTGTCCCAGGGGTGTTACCCTGTGAGCTTTCCCTACCTTTACATTACCATGTCTACTGGTCTTACAACTGTTTACTTCTTGTTTTTATAAAGACATTTCTATGAAAGACCCTGGTTTTATGGGACTTCTAGTCTTTCCTTGATATTCCTTGAGCCATAAATGGCGATCTGTGATATAGAGATATCCCTTAGGGTATCCCGTGATCCATTGATTTCAGCATTGTGCCCAGTTGTGGTTTTCTGTGATGGTCTCTGTTTGCTATACAGAGACATGTCTTTGATGAGGGATGGTAGTTACTTCTGTGTGGGTATAAAGATAAGATTTAGAATGTAGATGGGGATTATGTTGGGATAGAGATGTAGCAATAATATATTCCTTTTTTAAGATCTATGACCTCAGGTTGGGGAGAGTGGTGTGTGTGTGTGTGTGTGTATGTGTGTGTGTGTATGTGTGTGTGTGTGTGTGTGTGTGTGTGTGTGTGTGTGTGTGTTTGTATGGGCATTGGGAGGAAAGGGAAACTGATGGGGTGGGGCAACTCTGAGTCAAGCTGGAGACCTGCAACAGGGTAAACTCCTGGGAGGATATGGGAGTGACTCTAGCTGAGACCCTAGCAATGAGAGACATGGAGACAAGATGGAAGTGGCTACTTCCTAGTCTGGCAGGACTTCCAGTGCAGAGAGGGAGACACCAACCCACCCACAAATCCTTCAACCAAAAATTTACCTTGTGTACAAAATGTACAGGGATAAAAAACAG
Source organism: Acomys russatus (assembly GCF_903995435.1). Lineage (NCBI taxonomy): Eukaryota > Metazoa > Chordata > Mammalia > Rodentia > Muridae > Acomys > Acomys russatus. Next base: position 106,644,564 of record NC_067137.1, on the reverse strand, counting down.
AGCAGAGAATGAAGAAATGGGCATCCAATGATTGGTCCAACTTGAGATCCAGCCCATGGGAGCGAGCCAACTCCTGACACTATAATGATACGCTGCTATGCTTGCAGACAGGAGCCTAGCACAGCTGTCCCCTGAGAGACTCTGTCCAGCAGTGGATTGAAACAGATGCTGAAATCCACAGCCAAACATTAGGTGGAGCTCAGAGAGTCTTGTAGAAGAGTGGGAGAGGAAGAATAGAGGGACCCCCGAGGGTACAAGAACTCCACAAGAAGACCAACAGACCAACTTAGGTCCATGGGGGCTGATAGAGACTGAAGCACCAACCAAGAAGTATGTATTGGCTGGACCCAGGACCCCTGCACATATGGAGCAGCTTGGTCTTCATGTGGGACCCCCTAGTCTGACCCTGACATGGACTCTGTTACCTGCTTGCAGCTCACTTCCCTCTAGCTGGGATGCCTTATCTGACCTCAGGGGAAGAGGTTGCTATTAGCTCTGATGTGACTTGATGTGCCAGGGTGGGTTGGTAATGGGGGGAGCTCCCCTTTTCTGAGAATAAGGGGAGGGGAGAAAGGGGTAAAGGATGAGCGGTGGAGAAAAGGGATAGGGCTGGGACTGGAGTGTGAAGTGAATAAATAAATAAACAAGTTAAAAATAGCCACGCCCTCACTGGCCCCAGTTAGCCAGCTAGGTTTCCTGTACCAGGCATGTTTTCCCTCCAGTCGAGTAAGCCTTAAGTTCAACTAGACAGTTGTCTGTTGTCCCCCACATGTGAGTGCTGGTGCTTTTTTTGTGGTTCCTATGTGTTGTATCTGGGGTAGGACTATTAATTGCTTCCCTCCCTTGGCAGTTTACATGGTACTTTCTGGTTTTAGAGTCAAACCCACCTCCAATCATCCGAGACCTGTATCCAAAGTGTTCAGTGTCTTCAACAACAGGGCCTTACCTTCCGCCCAAGAGCCAACCGAGGGCAGCACCCGTAGTTTATATTATCTGGGGAGTTGCTTGTACTGTCCTAACTGACCATTTGAAAGATTTCTTACTACCAGGCAGAGTTGTTACACACTGAGCATAGACGGGCTAATAAGCATACAACGTCTGCCTGTGACTGTCCTCATTTCTGACTAAGGTTACATGTGTGCACTGCTCAAAGGAAGCAGTAAGTAAGTGCGGAGTTGGAACTACAATGAGGAACATAAAACCGAGAGATGCATGAGGAGTAACAGGAAACGGAATGCTGCCCTTGTTTCTAATGATGGATCATTCTGGAAAGCCCAGACACTGAAATGCCTAGTCTTTTAGACTCACCTATCTTCTTGTAATCTGCATGGGTAAGGGGTGTCACCATTTGGCCCGTAACACATCCAGGAGGCAAGGTGCGTGTTTGAAGGGTCCTTCCATCTCACAGTGACCTCTGCCATCTTACCTCTTTGTGTTCTCCTCCTTTCTGCTCACTTCTTCTAAGATCTTCTGGCTCTGGTCCATCTGTTGCTTTACTTAAAATTGGTGACTGCTGTCACGTTTGAAAATATCAGATGGCTCAGAGGTTAAGAGCACTGGCTGCTCTTCCAAACGTCTTGAGTTCAATTCCCAGCAACCACATGGTGGCTCACATACATCTATAATGAGATCAGGTGCCCTCTTCTGGTATGCAGGAGTACATGCAGGCAAAATACTGTATACATAATAAAATAAAGAATAAGATCTTAAGAAAGAAAGCGAGGAAGAAAGAAATAAAGAAAAATCAAGAACATTAAAGGTGAAATCTATGCCATTTTGTCCTCATATACCCCACTACAGGGATTCCTAAGTTATGGGCTGAGAATGTTTGAGAAATTACTAGGAAGATACTGCATCTGGACATGTCTGTGGAATAATTTTCTTAATTGCTAATTGGTGTAGGAAGGCCCATGCCACCGTGGACAGGGTCATCTCCAGATAGGTGAACCTGGGCAACAGAAAAATGCAGCTGAGCAAAGGAGAGGGAGGGTATAAGCCAGTAAGCAGCATTCCCCTGTGACCTCTATTTCAGTCCATGTATCTGGGATCTTGCCTAATGTCCCTGCCTTGGCTTCTATCAAAGACAGGCTATAACCTAGAAGCAAAGATAAACTCTTTCCTCTTGCAAGGTATTTTTTGACAGTGTTTTCTCATAGCATCAGAGAACAAACTAGGAAGGGATGGTTGTCGGATGCTGTGGTTGCTATCTCTGGCACTCTAGGCTTCAAACTACACCAAAGGATGAGAAGGCCACTATCTGGGCTTCTGATAGACTCGGGAGCACAGTGATAATATGATGTGAGTTCCATCTGGGTACCAGTCTTAGATATTTGATGGAGTGGAGTGTCTTCATTTAATAGAGCGAACTCGAAAGGAATTTAAATGAGAATTTTCTGCATTTATATTCCCACAAAGGGCTGTGTTGGGGGCCGTTACCATTTTCGCTTGTTCTGTTTATTCAGCATGAATGTCTGAAACATGCTGTTGTTCTGCCGGCTTTTATCAGATATGCAGTCCCAAGGTACCATAGGGAATATCTTCATTATTAACATAATAAGAGGGAAGCCGGCTGCTTGTGAAAACAGCATATTTTCAGAACTTGGCCTGTGTTACTGACTGGCTGCTAATTAGAACCCAGCAACCAATGGCAGGGGATCAAAGAGCAAAGCAATCTCTGTGAATGCAGTAGTGTGTTGCGTAGCCTGCTGGGTAGCCTGCTCAACTCAGAGTTTTCTAGCAAAATAAAAGATATCAGGGAGGTAGAACCTAACAAATAAGGAACGCCCTACTTGTGGGTTACACTATTATTATTTTTTAATACATGTTCAGCCCTGAATGGAGGTTACTCTTTGACGATTTGTTCATAAATGTAGCATGAGGGCGCACCTCCCTCGGCTTCTCAAAGGGACCAGGAAAGGGTTGTCGGAAGAGAAAGAATTCTTTCCTCTGGGTTATTCTTAAGATTTTCATCGCAGGAATTGGAAAATATGATGTATAATACAGCAGTACAAAGACTGCAACAATTCCAACAATTCCTGAGTGTGTAAATAAGCAGGGATAACGCCCTTCACATCTGTACTTCATTTTGCTTTTCACTCTGGAGATAACCACAGGTATCATCTTTTGTGCATTGAATTCCCTCTATCCACATGCACAGATCATAGCATTCTCTCTAAAGATGTGCACAGATAAGATTGCACTGTCTGTGTTGCTTTCTTCAGCTACTGTTTGTTGAGTGATTTTCCTCCTGTTATGAAATACAATGTCCATGAATCTCCAAATATGTCAATATTCCTACAACGTGTAGATGCTACCTAATATGGCAAAAGGCACTTTATAGGTGTGAATAAGTTGAGGTGGGGGTACGTGGATGAGCCCCCGGGGACCGCAGCAGTCATTATAAAAGGAAACACAGGAGGAAGTGACTTGAGAGGTAGAAGAAACATGACCACAGAACTGGAAATTACAATGATGTGGCCAGAGGCTAGGGAGTGTTAACTGCCACCAAAAGCTGACACAAAACTCTCTAATACGTGGAGCTAAAGATACGAAAAGACTGTTGGCTAAGCTTGTTGTAAAAATGCAAAGTTTTTTTCTAATACCTGCCTTAGCTCTCAAATAATGACTCAGAGACCTTTATATTTATTAATAATAGTTTTAGGCACTACAGCTAGGCAGATATTGAGTTATTCTAACTGGTCTATGTTGGCCTAGGCTACTTCCGAGACATTAGGCCCATTACCTGCCAGCTTAATCTCACTCTGGCTGTTCCTTGTTCACCTATCTCCTCCCAATGACTCCCTTGTGCCCACCTGAGACCCTTTCCGTCTCTCCGGGTCCTGGAAGTGCCACCTCATCCCTTCCTGCCTAGCTACTGGCTGTTCAGCTATGTATTAATCAATCAGAGGGTGGTGGAGAAGGATTTTTACACAACGTTGAGACCAGAGATGCTTCATTATAACTACAGTTTCGAAGGCAACTGGATCTCCTGGTACAGAAATCAGCATTTGAATACACAGTTCACAAAAGCACCTTCTAACACTTGGTGGCTAGCTTTGTGTTTGGGAAGAGGAAAGTTCAGTTTAAGAATTGCCTCCTTTGGACTGGCCTGTGGATATGTCTGTGGGGGCATTCCTCTTTACCGCTGGCTCTAAGTTGTATGGGGAAGGTAGCTGAGCAAGCCAAAGAATGCAAGCCAGGGAATTGCATTTCTCTGTGGTCACTGCTTTAATTCCCTGCCTTGAGTTCCTACCGTGGCTTCCCTGATGCTGGAATATAACCATAAGATGAAGTCATCTCTTTCTTCTGCTTCTTGCTTTTGGTCCGTCTTTTATCACAGGAAAAAAAAAAAAAAAAAAAAAAAAAGCAAACTAGAACAGTCATCTAGACAATGTATATATTTTTTTCTGTCTCAGTAACATTTTAATTCAAGGCTTAGTAAACTATGGCCTATGAGCCAGGCCTAGTGTCTGCTTTTTTAATAGCAGATATGTTTAAAGTAGTTAAACTAGTGAACACTTGCAGTTGGTTTGATTGTAGAGAGCACTGATTGTGAGCCCTAATTAAGTAAAATGTTATCTCCAAAGCAAAAAATCCAATTCGTCTCATTAACGGACCCGCATTACAAATATTTCAGTACAAGATTGTTATCGCCCCAATTGGGTTTCATTGTTGGCTAAACGTAGTTAGATTTCTATAATAGCCTTCTAAGTATGTACCCTTAGAATTCACAGTAAGCAGCTATACCAGCTATATCTTGAACATTTTTACACACACACACACACACACACACACACACACACACACACAACTTTCAGTAGTTTGGATCTTTCCTTCCACCAAGTGGGTTCTAGGACTGAATCCCGGTGATCCTGCTTAATGGCAATCACCCTTACCCATGCAGTCATCTTCCTGGCCCCACCCCTTTCTTTTGAATGCACATGTCTTGCCACTAGACAGGGCCAACAGGAGACTAATTAGTATTAATGGGGCTCCAAGGGATTCTTCAGCTAGCAGTTCTGTGTTGCACCTTTGAGTAAACAGAAGGAAAGGCTAAGAAAACTATGAGTTCTTGGATCACCCTAGAGGCTTCAGGAACTACCCTATCTGCTATCAATTCCAGTTTAGTGAACCAAATAATTGCTTGGAGTAAGCAGGTCATTTTTCTGGGAGAAGGTTTTAAAGCAGGGACAAAAGCCACTTGTATCTGAGCCTGTTTGATGATCCTGGAGCTATTTTAAGGAAAACCTAACTTTTTGCTGTGAAATTCTGCGTCAATGAACTTGCTAGGATAAGCTTTAGTCTCTAAACTAAGAGGGCACATAAGTTCTTGTCTGAAGGAGAGAGTAGTTGCAGTTCATTTACCAGTATGGCCAGATAATGTTTATTATTTAGGCCTATAATTATTATGATGATAGTATTTTCTAACCCGCTAGCAATCAATAAAGACACAGACACCTGTTATATCTTAAAATAGCCTTAGTTAACCTCGGGCATGGCAGATATTAATCCTCTAAAATACTTCCCATAGTGGGGCAGGTATAGTATTCCTTCTAGTAATTTCTATCAAGATACTTCCCATCCATAATCCCATATACTTGCTGATGTTCTTCATCTGGGCCAAATCTCCATCCACGCTGGCCATGTGCTTCTCCTCCACCTAGTTCATGATGACACAACCTTCTCCCCTCCACTCCTCTCCTCTCCTCTCCTCTCCTCTCCCCTCCTCTCCTCGCTTCTCCTTTCCCCTCCCCTTCTCTCCCCTCCTCTCCTCTCCTTTCCCCTCACCTCCTCTCCCCTCCTCTCCTCTCCTTTCCCCTCACCTCCTCTCCTCTCCTCTCCTCTCCTTTCCTCTGATTTTTCTTCTTCCCAAGATTCTCTTTGTCTTCCCCATCCCCGGAACCTCAGCCACACCTATTTCATTTGCCTTGCCCAGGTGTGATGGACTTTTATTGGTCAGACAGATTAGGCTCTTAGGCAAGGTGGGTCACAGAGATAGGAAGCAGTAATTAGCATCAAAACCAGACCAACCTCCAACAGAGAGTCTTACCATTTCCGCACACCCTAGAGCTAAAAGAGGTGTGTTGTATGTTCACAAATTGGTATGGTTAAGAACTCATACATACATAGCCTTGCTACTTCTGAAACATCCATATGATTACAGAACTCTTGTTCTGTTGACATAGGAAGGTTTACAATTTTAGATCCTATAAAGTCCAAATAAATGATTCTAAATCTTTGCCTGACTTAGGATAATATCCATTAAAGGATGAAAAGATCCAAAGACCCTCAACAATTACAGAGGACTTAATTAAACTCGGTAATTCTGCACACCAGCACCTTTGACACTGCAATTTTGCCAGTTAAATTGGCATACCAAGGCTGCTTGTAGCTCAAAGCGAAAAGTTTATTAGTGTTGCTGAGTGCTCTCACTGATTCAAAATGATTCTTAGAAACAGATTATCGCTCACATTTTTAAAAACATTCTACCTGATAGAGTTAGTATTTTTATGCTGTTTTGGGGGGGGGGGGGTAAATCTGCAGTGTGCCTGGACCACACTGCTGCTATGATTACCCTAAGTCCCTGATCATTTTTTCCCCCAAGCATTTTATTAGGATCTTGGAACTCTGCAAGTTCACTGAAATTTGGTTCTCATTCAGTCTGCAGATCTCCCAGTAGAGTACTCTGACTCCCTTTACCTGTTTACAGCAGTTCATATGTAAAGGTCATAAGGTTCTGATGGAAAAGACTTTAGCTTTTAAGGGGAAAGGTCCACTATTTAGGACATGACCTAATTGCTAACAAGACTTCTCTCTCACCCGAGATAATAAAGGCTGCTCCAAGTGCTCTTGTAGCCTGAAGTGAAAGGACAATCGTGAGATTTTTGTTAGACTTGTGGGATGCTGTGTATTGGTTTTCGCATCCTCTGTAATGGCTTTGCCGAAGTATGCACCTTGCGTGAAAACAGTACCAGACTGAGATTACCTTCTTCACCTTCACCAGGAAGACCATCACGAGCAGGGTTGCCCCTCCTTGGCTTACATAATTTGTTTCTGATGGTTCCCAAGTCTGGAGAATACAACATTAAGGTGCTGGCTGAATTGTCTCCTGGTGACAACTTCTTCCTAATTTTGTATATATCTGCCTTCTCTCTTAAGCTCTCTTTCTCTTCTGACAGAACTATTGAGCTCACCATGAAGACACCATCCTCTTGACTTCATCTAGCCTTATTACTTCTAAAGCATTTGCCTTGAAAAAAAAAACAATTATATTAGGAAGTATATCTCCAGTGAATTTTTTGAGAGATACAGTTCAGCTAGCAGAAACCCCCTTCCTTCTCCTTGTGTATAATTTGATTTATAAACTTATATATCAATGTATATAAGTGCATACATATTTGTATTTATATGTGGTCATATGCTGCCCATATTTTGGTCAATACTGGGGCACATATGTTTGTTCGTTTTCATCTGAATTAGAACATTTCATACCACTGAGGAACAAGCTTCACAAGACTCAGGATACTAACGCAACTCATCAGGTCCAGAAGCCTGATGAAACACAAGATGCAGGAAGCACAGAAAGTTAAAAGGCTCATGAGGCCACTCTGGGAGGTTGTAGAAGCTGCAAACAGTGGTTGTGTGGGAGGAAAATCTATGGAGTCATCAGCAGGTTTAGCAGGGAGCTCCTGGGATGTAGCTCACAGGTCATCTCCCATGCTGGGGTGGGAGTTTTGATGATGCAGCTAATTTATATTCCTTTTTTTTAATTGAAAATAAATAGATTTATTTTCATAGATTCTTTGCTCATACAGTTTGTCCTGATTTTACTTTCCCCTCCCTCTACTCCTCTCAATTGCTTATGATCTCCTCTCCCTTCCAGATCCACTCCCTTTTCTGTCTCTCATAAGAAAAGAACAGGCTTCTAATAGATAAAAACCAAACATGACAAAATAAAATACAGTAAGATGAAGCAAAAGCCTTCATTCCAAAGTTTAATACAGCAACCAAATAGGAGAAAAAAGACTCAGGCAAAAGACTCAGAGACCCACTCATTCTCATCATCAAGAGTCCCACAGAAATACTAAGCTAATAACTGTAATATATACATAGAGACTTGATGGGGACCCATGTAGGCCCTGTGCTTGCTGCTTCGGTCTCTGTGAGCTCCTATGTACCATGCTTGGGTGATTCAGAAGGCTGTGTTCTCCTGGTGTCCTCCATCCTCTCTGGCTCTTACAATCTTTCTGTCTTTCTGAATTCCCTGAGCTCCAGTGGGAAGGTTTTGATGAAAGCCTCCCTTTTAGACTCTCTCCGCAAGTCTGGCTATGGGTCTCTGCATTCATTCCTATCAGATAAAGCTGATTTGTAAGGCACCTGGTGCTCTTTTAAGGAACCCCTCATTTATACTCCTATAAAGAACCCCAATAAACTTGTTTGTTCTTCAATGAAGTCATACCTGTTGTCTGTTGTCAGTGCCCTAGCTTGGGATAAATAGACATTTTTTCCATAGCTCCCAAAGGGAAGTTATGCAAATATATATGTATATGTACATATACATAATAAGTTCTTTAGTAGAAAATTTTTATCTCCTTGTGACACCATAGCTGGACGAGTAAGCTTTTGATCAGCTAAAACTCAATTAAACCAGGTTTTTTTTTTTATTTCAAGTCTCTAACCATATTTGTTAATAAACATAACAATAAGGCATTGAAGTATACTTGTCCAAAAGTGTGGAGGAAGGACATGCCCACTGCTCATTACACTTGCACTTACACACAGTAGCAGAGGCACCTTGTAAGTGTTTCACAGCAGGAGCAGAGAAGGATCATGGGTAGAGTTCGCATGTGAGACAAATTCAGGGCACAAATGATTTTTGAGAATTCTACATGATGTAGAATTTTTATGAAATTCTGGTCAACTTCAGCATAGTTCAGCCACACCTTAAGAATTTCCTTTCTTGCCTTCATCTTAGTCTCCCTTTATAAAATACAATTTTATTCAGATAAATGGAATTATATTTAAATAAATGTCATTTATCTAACCTTGTTCTGTTCTTTCCCTCACCCAGGCAATGTAGAAACCACAGTAGCGTCAACGAAACACTGCAGCAATCGACTCTTCACATTGATTTATAAGTTGTTCCATTAGATGATGCTGAGCTGGTGTGTTTTGTTTATGGATCTTTTGATTAAATTGCAGAAGGAAAACTCCAGGGAGAGTATTCTATGACAATAATATGAACCCACAGAGAAAGAACGCTTTGAGCCAGCTCCATCATTAGAGTCTTTTGAGCTTGAGTCATCTTGTCATGTTGCTGAAAACACAAATCAGTACATATGTATGTGAGTGGCAAGCATGCCTTTGGAGTTTTGTGTGGTTTCAGCACATGATGGTGACAGAGAGAGTTTTATTTGATGGTGACCCATTTTAAAAACTGACTGCAAGTAGATAAACTCTTTGCTGTAATCCTGTTGATGTTGCAAATTGTGTTTCTATTAAAATTAAAACTTACATTCATAGACTTTTGTGTCCGTATCAAGAAAATGACCTGTTAAGTTTTTGTGCTAAGACAGCTCGTAATGGATGTAGTGTAATAGACAGTTTGAATAAACTTAATAAGACTGATTTAGATGATTATCTGTCCTTTATTCACTGAGCAGTGATAAGTACTAAATTAGGAAAAGCTACTACATCTCAGGATACAAAGTTAATAATGATAGTGGTGGGTATTTTGTTGTTGTTGTTGTTGTTGTTTTTCAAGACAGGGTTTTTCTGTGTAGCCTTGGTTGTCCTGGACTTGCTTTGTAGACCAGGCTGGCCTTGAACTCATAGAGATTCTCCTGCCACTGCCTTTACAAGTGCTGGGATTACAGGTGTGTACCACCATGCCTGGCACTGATAGTGGTGTTTAAAATCACTTTATAAAAAGCTCTTTACAACACACCAAATTATGATTATATATTGGTGGACTATTGTGGTAAAGTTGCAAGAATGTTTCATAATTAACATCTGATTAGTCAGACTCAGAGTCTTGGAAAAACCATTAAGATTTTAGGGAGTGCCTGTCTACCACCCGGCAGCTCATTTGAACATCCATTTCATCATATTCCACTGCTCTCCTCAGGGGATTAGCAGCATGTTCTTTCATTTCTGGGTCTGTTTTCAGGATGAATTGGGGCTATTCCATGCTAGGTCACTAATTCTGCAAGGAAAAATAATTTTAGAAAAAGCATTTTCTTTACGGAGGATTCCTGAAGAAATTTCCAGTGAGAGAGAAGCCTGTTTTCCTGGGTGAATTATAAACTGGTTCAATAAGGTATTAAGGATATAATGGCATCATCATGAGCATTGTCTTTACCACCTTTGGTCTCTGGAGAAATTGAAAGGAAAGTGGTATTTTAAGAATAAAGCCAGCAAAGTCAATGGAATAAATTGATTGTCCAAGTTTTGTCCTTTTTTTTTTTTTTTTTTTTTTTTTTTTTTTTTTTTTTTTTTTTAATAGCAATTGGGTCTATCCTCCATTTTTAAAGGACAAGCTGACACCTTAAGAAATTATAACTGAGAACCATCACACCTAGTGATGAAATATTCTATATCTCCTGTATTTGTAATTTCTGATACCACAAGGCCAAGATTAATTATCCCAATTCATATTTACATCAAATAAAAGAAACTTTCATGACCCACCAACTGAGGATCCATGACTTAGATCCTTGAGACTGAATGTTACGGGGAAAATGACCCAAAAGAAGACTGCTTTTGATGTGGGGCACCATGCCAAGCTTTCCTCATCACTTATATACTACAGTAAAGTTTCAGGACCTTGAGCCTTGAGTCTAAATACTTTTAACTCAAGGGGAACCCTCCAGATTTTTGGAACTGCCTCCCAGTGGGGAATCTTAATTTATAGCTGACCATAGAGCTTGGTCCTCTGAATCAGATGACATCCTCAATGCGGACAGTTTTCCCAAGGTCACAGGTCAGGCTTCTCTTCTTCTCATCACTAAACCCTAGTTCTTTGATCTCTCCCATTTCTTCCTTTCTATTGTGCATGGCCTGATAAAGAGAAATTAGAATCTTCTATTCAAAGACTTCTGCAAAAATTTAACTCAATATTGGACTAATCACACTAAATCCAGATCTTTCTATGATGTTAGAGCCTTTAGTATGCATTGTGACTGAATTTGCCAGAATCCTAAGTGTGAACCTCTGTTTTTTCCTTTAATCTGGTCCCGCCTATGGAGTTTAGTTTTCAACTACGGCTCAAAGAACGGAGAATGAAAAGCCAAAGAAGACCATGGATTTTGATGGTGCCATCATCATACTGTAACTAGTTTCAAGATTTATATTAGTCTATACCCTTAAACCTACATTCTAGATCCAAAGAAACTGACCAGCAAATGACCTGCTGGATGGCTAAAGTGTATTAAGACCCTTTTCTCATGGTCTAGGGTTGAATACGAGTCAAGTGATGATTAGAGCTTTTTTCTAACATTAGCTACTATGACTGGTCCTGCATCTAAGGCTATAGCTTCCTAAGGAGAATCTAGATTCCCCTTGCTCAAGGAGCCAAGACAGGAGGAGTTCATATATTTATGTCTCTTCCTAGTGTCCCCAGACAGACACCTCTGATATGCCTGGCAGAAATGTAGTTACAAGAGTTAGCAAGTAACTTGCTTAAACCAGATTGGCTCCCATCTGATGCATTCCTGGATTTGTTTGAAGTAAACTGATTTGGTTCATGGGACCTTCCTAAACAGCATACACAGTTCCTTTGTATCGCCGTTCTGATAAACATCACTGTAATCTCCCCAGCGGACTGTATTGTCTCGAGAATCTTAATTGCATGTTCACAGCCACCAATGGCACACCAGATGGCTTCACTGTGATTAAAGAGACAGATGACAAATGGGACAACAACACAAAAAGGATCTTTCTTCAATGAGCCGGATGCTGTGACTTCCATGTTTGTGCAGAGACAAACAATCCAACCACAGTGGTTAAAAGAAATAAGGCTTACACAGTAGCCTTTTCCAGTCTTTCCTAAAGGGGAGGCTGCCCAAAAGGTTAGGATAATTTGGGTCCCCTGCCCATCAGAGTAAGACCTTGCTCAAGAAGATTTTTTGCAGTAAAATTCAACTAACTTTCACTTGTCTCATGTTTTCTTTGTTAATAGTATTCAAAGTCAATTAATGAACTTTAGAATCTTTTTCTGTATCATTTTTCATGTAGTATATTAATCAGGGTTAAGAAGAAGGTAGAAACTATGCTAGTAACTTGAAGCAAATTTAGGAACAAAAGTCCTTTAATCTGGAATTAATGAAGAGAGCACTAAGAAAACAGAAGTTCTATTCTGTAACCCTATTCACCAGTAAGCAGGGTTTGTTTGAAGTTAAGCTTGCTGGGAAATGAGCTTAACACATAACCACCAGTGGGATGTTGTTTAAGAGATTTAGATGCCTTAGCTAGAACCACTGTAGCAATAGCCCACTAGAGAGTGAGGGTTCCTGGGGGCTGGTGGCAGGATTGCCCAGTGGTAGCCACACATGTCACTAGAGATCACTGGTCTATGTGAGGGATGTAATCACCAAGAGGTAAAGAAATTTCTTTGAAAGCAAATGCCCTGGTATCCTGCTACTGATTCTCTAGTAGGTATTTGTTTAGATTAAACAAAAGCATACCATAATCGGGGGAAATCCAAAACAAAACAACAACACGACAAAACCAAAAACCCAACCCATCCTTTTCTATGGCTTGGTAGCTGGTTAAGAAGAAATAGAATCATGAAGAAGGTTTAAAAAAAATCTGTATTTGAAATAAAGAGGATGTGAAGTCAGAGGCTGATATGTACAACTACATATAAACAATAGACTATAAGGCAAAATGATCAGTGAGGAGTAAAGAATATGGACCTGGCTTAAATAGTTGGATGCTGAACTTTGGGAGGCAGTTTTTATGTTCTGTAATTTTGCTATTATCATTATTATTATATTGCTAGTGATCATATTATATTGCTAGCGGTGGGTAAGTCTCTTGTGTGGCCAAAGGAATTCTGCATATGGTGTTCCTAGAATTTCACTTATCCTTTTCCTACTTGTAGACTTTTAGGTTGTCACAAAGATTTCTTTATAATCAAGTAAGTGCTGCATTATACATTGCTGCTATTCTACTTAACAGCAATATACATGAGTAGAGAAAATTCTGGAAGGTACATAACAAAATATGGTGCTTCAATCAGTGGGAGACTTTGGAAAAAATGTTTTCTTTTTATTTTATTTCTAGTAGTTTAAGTTGATTTCTTATAGACATGCATTTTAAAAAATAATTAGAAATACAAAAATAGTTTCAATGTTGAAAAATGCAGTTTAGTTGACTTTTAGTACTGTTGCTGAGGATCTGTTTAGGTACTTATATATTTCTATGATGCAGCCTTTCAGCCTTCTTGCAAGGACAAGCAGCTGGTAACTGCATTATGGGGGTCCCATCAGCACCATTTGGGTGCTCTGTCACTGCCTGGTTTCCTGATCATGTGCATGGGTCACAGGGAAAGCTTTCCACTTTTGAGGCACCTTCCCGGGAGTGCATGGTGTGAGAATCTGCAGAGAAAGGCTGACCTGATTCACATCTCTCTGTCTCAAGGTGCAGAGACAGCAGGAGCTGAGGAAACATTTTCACCTGTTTGGTTCCAGTCCTGACATGAAACTTGCTGCCTGGGAAGCCAGGAATGGGAGAAGGGAGAACACCCCAGTCTGTCTGCCACCAGATGCATGGGACTAGACAGTGGAAGATTCTGTCTCTAAACTGTGAGCATTTTTATTTTTTCCTTTTATTGAAAATATGGTTTGTTTTCCTCACCTCAATATATCTTGGTTAGTTTCTTCTCTTGCAAGTCCTCCCAGAATCTTCCCACCTCTCTTCCCATGTGGATCTCCCCCTTTTCTGTTTATCATTAGAAAACAAACAGGCTTCTAAGGGATAAAAATAAAACATGATAGCACAAAACAAAAACTAACACATCAGAGTAGGGCAAAACAAGCCGATAAAGAAAAGGAGCCAGTGGAAGGCAAAAGAAACAGAGACCCACTTGTTCATATACCGAGGAATCCAATAAAAACACTGAATTGAAGGCCATAATATGTACACAACTTGTAAGGTAAAAAGAGAAGGAAATAAAATAATAAACAACAAGATAAAGTCTTATTAAAAGAAGAAAAGAAAAAGTGACAAGAGAGAAAAAAAATCTCTTGACATGACATATAAGGGACATGGAGAGATGTCATTTGTGTTTGAGTTTGTTTACTACTGTCTATCTACTGGTGGGCATTCAGCCTACTGGTAGGAATAGTTTGTTTCCCCAGTTAGACTCCTTTGGAGAAAACTAAATTTTAATTTAAAGGTGGTTACCACTGGAGATAGCCCCTGGGTTAGAGATGGGGGGTTGTGTCCACTTCTCCTTTCAGATCTAGGACCCCATCTGGTGCAGCCCTGTGTAGGTCCTGTGCATGCTACCCCCTGTGTCTGTGAATTCACAGGGGCATCAGTCTTGTTGATACAAAGGGCTCTAGCATGTAGAGGTGAAGGCTTGATGTTGGCACAAGCTCAACTTCTCTGTGTTCAGTGAGTTGTATAGCTGTTGTCTTCAGTAGTGGTGTGCTGCTGTCGTGTTTGTAATGAGCAACTTATAGTCTTGGCAACAGCATGAGTTGTTAGCGGGTTCTACTTTGGCCAATAACTCAATTATATGAACCCCAAACCTAGTATTGGTTGGAAGCTTCATTTGATGATAAGAAATGGCTAATTGGGGCATTGTCTCACCCATTGTTTGGCAATTTCATTTACAAGCAATGCTGGTTTGAATAAGAATGACCCTTATAGGCTCATATATTTGAATGCTTAGTCACATAGAATTAGGGAGTGTAGCCTTGTTAGAATAGGTGTGGATTTGTTGGAGGAAATGTGTCACTGGAAGTGGGTTTTGAGTTTCAAAAGCTCATGTTTGGTTCAGCCTCTCTCTATTTGCCATTCGTTCAGGATGTAACTCTCTGTTACTGCTCCAGGGGGCTCCCTGCCATGATGATAATGGAATAAATCTCTGAAAGTATAAACAAGCCTCCAATTAAATGCCTTCCCTTATAATAGGTGCCTTGGTCATAGTGTCCTTTCACATCAATCAAATAGTGAGTAAGATAATTGCTTTCATTTTTATATGTATTTTAGGAAGCCTCTAATATATTAGGTTTTTATATGGCCCTTAATTTTATCTTTCTCTTCCCCCTCTTTCTTCCTTTCTCCATTTGATATTCCTGTTCCAGTCTCCCCATCCATTCATAATCACCTATTTTATTTCCCTTTCCTAAGAAAGCCTATGTACTAATATCCCCTTTAAGCAAATAGATACTATATTTGTTTTTTGTTTTTTGTTTTTTTTTTTTTTTTTTTTTTTTTGGATCTGGGTTACCACACCAGGATTTTTTTTTCTACTTCCATCATTTGCCTGAGAATTTCATTATTTTAACAGCTGAGTCATATTTCATTGTGTAAATGCACCACATTTTCTGTATTTTTTCTTCTGTTGAGACGTATCAAGGTTGTTTCCAGTTTCTGACTATTATGAATAGGGGAGCAATGAACATGGTTAAGCAAGTGTCTCCCTGGTAGGATGTAATGCCCTCGGGTATATGTCCAAGAGTCGTATAGATTGATCTTGAGGTAGATTAATTTCCTTCTTTCTGAGGAACTGCTGCACTTATTTCCATAGTGGATGTACAAGTTTGCACTCCTACTAGGAATGGGATAAGTGTTCCCCTTGCTCTACATCCTCACCAGTGTGAGCTGTCACTTGTTTTATTGATCTTAGCCATTCTGACAAGTGTAAGATGTAATCCTAAAGTAGTTTTGACTTGCAATTTCTGCATGACTAAAGATGTTGAACATTTCTTTATGTGTTTCTCAGCCATTTCAGTTTGGTTTTGAGAATTCTGTTTAAATCTGTATCCTTCTCTCTCTCTCTCTCTCTCTCTCTCTCTCTCTCTCTCTCTCTCTCTCTCTCTTATTTAAAATTTTTATTCTATATGTCCCCCAACTGAAGAATGAAAAAAGAAATTGCAGTGCATTTATACAATGAAGTACTACTCAGTTATTAAAAACAAGAACATCATGAAATTTACAGGCTGTACGATATTTTTGTTGGATTATAGATTTCCCTTTATATGTTACCTGGTATTTTTCCCTTTCAGCTTTTAATATTCTTTCTTTGTTCCATGTGTTTAGTGTTTTGATTATTATGTGCTATGGGTAATTTCTTTCTTTTACTAATTTATTCATATTACATCTCAATTGTTATCCCATCCCTTGAATCCTCCCATTCTTCCCTCTCTCCCATTTTCCATTATTCCTCTCCCCTATGACTGTTCCTGAGGGGGACCTCCTCCCCCTGTATATGCTCATAGGGTATCAAGTCTCTTCTTGGTAGCCTGTTATCCTTCCTCTGAGTGCCACCAGGCCTCCCCATCAAGGGGACGTGGTCAAATATGGGGCACCAGAGTTTGTGTAAAAGTCAGTACCCACTCTCCACTCAACTGTGGAGAGTGTCCTATCCATTAGCTAGATCTGGGTAGGGGCTCGGTGTTTACTGCACGCATTGTCTTTGGTTGGTGCCATAACTTGAGCAGAACACTATGAGAAATTTCTTTTCTGGTCCAGTTTATTTGGTTTTCTGCATGCTTTTTGTACCTTGATAGGCATCTTCTTCTTTTGGTTAGGGAAATTTTCTTCTATGATTTTGCTGAAAATGTTTTCTGAGCCTCTGATATGGGTTTCTCCTCCTTCCTATTATTTTTAGGTCTTCTTACAATGTCCCAGGAGGTTGTGTGGTGAGTGCCACAGGAGGGAGGAAAGCAATGTGTTCTACCAGGATCATCTTGGTGCCCTGGCAATGAGGCAGAGAATGAGTAGGGGCCACAACAGGTAGTCCACTACAGAGCTGTGGATGAGACTGTGGGACTGGATTTGGGGGAGATGAGGGAGAGTTAAGATCTGAAGTTAGCCTATCCATTTTCTTGGCCTGAGTGGCCTATGGGTTCTCATAGAGTGCCAGCTGGAATTGGGCCCTGGGATAAAGCAATGAGTCAGGCAAGGAAGGTTGGAGGAGGAGGCCTAAATGATCTGTTTTAGATGGGGCAGAGAAGGAGTGGAGATAACACCAGGTGGTCTTACAGAGCTGGGGATGAGACTGGGGGAGGCAGCAAGGTTGGATTTGGAGGAGAGGAGGGGAGTAGTGAAGAGCTGCAGGTAGAGTCCCTCCTTCCCTGGCTGGGCTGGGCCGTGTTCCCAGAAAACAACTGTCAATGTCTTCCTTCTGAAGAGAGGATTAGGTGTAAAAAGTTTAATGATCTAAAAGGGACTCTCCAGATTCCAGCGCTAAACTCCTTTTTTTGTGACAAGCTACAATAAAAATTCTAAATTGGGGCAGAGACTGTAGGACAAGCTTTGTTTTCATGACATTTCGGTCCCTTCCCTGAGATGGATATTGAAAAGGCAGGCTGTATGTGTGTGAACACTGACAACCCAATCAGAGAGTGCTCAGCAGGCCTTCATCCTGGGCCTTGTCACGTGCCTTGCTAAGTGAGCATGAAAGTCCAATGCCTCTGGGATTGCAGGGTTGCTGCAGAGATAGGCTTTATTTCCCCCTTAAGTAGACTACTTGTAACATTCAGGGAAGGGGCAGCCAGCTCTCCTCCTGGTGGCAGGAAGGCAGACCACAGCAGGGAAAGACAACAAAGACCACAATGACTGGGGATACAAAATAGCAGCTCTAGATAATACGGGCCAAATAATAACTGTCATTTGAAGACAGCATGGTGTGGCCTCACTCAGCCTTTTGTTTCTTCCTGGGTCCCGAAAATGGTGCTTTCTATGGAGCTTCCTGGATGGGTCCCTGTAACCACCGTGGTATCATTGCTGGGTAAGACTGGCCTTTAGCCTGCCCATCACAGTCTTTGTTCCCAAAGCATTTTTCAAAAGAAAGAAAGAGAAAAGATGAACAGCACTTAAAGAGACAGTGACTGCCCTTTCTGAGGCCTCTTTGTTTTGATCAGCTTCCTTTCAAGAGGGGTCAGACCAACCACATGTTACTGCCAGACACAGGAAGCAGCAGAGGATTAATAGACATTGCATGTTTACTTTGGAGCAAAAGAACTCTGCGAGTCAGATGACTTTGGAGAGGGCTGCTCCTATTCCTCTGCAGTTCCCCAACCTGACGGTTACCCATCACAGAAGCTAGGAAATGCACCTAAGTTTGCAAACTCAGCTGGGCTTGTTGGCATTTGGAGTGTGACAAGACAGGCGGCACTTCTCGCGGAAGATTAGGAGCTGACAGTAGGGTGTGACATTAATACTCATCAAATGGCAACTTCTAGAATCACCCCAGTCTGTGGGGAGTATTTAAGTTCAGTTAGCCTAGATGAGGGGTCACCTATCCAGCATGTGTGTGGGACCATTCTGTGGACTAAGGTACTGGGCTGAATAAAAAGAAGAACGGAGCACTGGCATTGATTGCTCTCTGCTTTTTGACAGTAGATGCAATGTGACCAGCTTTCTTGTGTTCCTGCTGATAGCTTTTTCCTACCATTGTTGACTCTGTGCCTTAGAACTGCAAGCCACCATAAACTCTTCCTTCTTTAAGTTGCTTTTGCCGGATATTGCTTCTGGGAGCCCACCAGAGATTGACCACTCAAGTACAGTTTATAGCCAATTGGAAGTCTTTATTCCAGCCCTAATTGGGACAAATGACAACTCTTAATAACAAAACATTTTTTTTTAAAGCACAAAGCTCTTCTCTTTTTTTCCTCCATGGTTGAGACTTAGTAGTACTGAGAGACCAATGGGACAGCCACTTTCTGTATTTTGTAAATGAAGGGAGAGTGATTAGCCCAAAGCCACACAGAGAATGACAAAGCTGAGTCTGTCTGGCTTGTTCAAGCAACAACACTACTTAACATTCCAACTGTGATTTGTCTTTCACCAGCATCTTTACCTTACAACACCAGTGAGAATACGTAGTAAGAAAACTGCTTCATAACCAAGTATAGTGGCACATACCTGTAACCATAGTGCTTGGGTAATTGAGATAAAGACATGAGAATTCTAGTCCTTCCTGGGCTACCCATCTCTCATGCCTCCAGAGTACTCCTGGAGCCTATGCAGCCCAAGAGAGTTTACAGTTCTGTATCAACAGCATTAAAAACTGGGATGGAATACCAAGCTATGACATAATAATGGTAATTAAGGTTTGGGGGTGTTTAATATGGGACATGTGTGTATGTGTGTGTGTGGGGGGGTGCAGTTTCTCATACAATATTTTCCATAAACCTGTGTAATGAGTATTGTGATCATATCCATTGTGCAAGTGAAGACTTGATGATACTGAGGCCGGAGGATGTTACAAAACTTCTCAAAGATACCTTATCTTAGAGATGATATTTGCCTGCAAGTCTATCTGCTCCTGTGTTTTTACCTATTATTGGCAGAAATTTCTTTTCAGGTCTTTCTCTAGGCCTAAGAAGAAGAAACCCTTTCCTTGTATGACAACATTGTGACTTACCCAGTCTCTGTAATATTACCTGTTCTCTAATGACAACTGTCTTTACCAGAATGTTCTACCAGCTTCCCTCAGAGTTTGGGTGGAGGGGTAGAGAGGATTGCAGATGCTCAACCCACATTGGTACAATTAATCCATCAACAGGCAGGCCTGCGAGGTTAGGTTTTATTACTTGTATTATGCAGGTTGAGTTACGCTCTCAGCTGCCCACAGTGTAACTCGGCAAGTGTTGCATCTAACATTTGGCTTCTCACACCCTCCTGGACCTGAGACGATAGCAAATGAGACCAGGATCTTGTCTTAAACTAAGATATGAGCTCAATACTCATTAGATAGTCTCAGATAGTTATATGCAACAAACCCCTCAGAGTTTGACTCTAACTGTAGGGTTTGAAATGATGCCTACAGCTCAGATTTCTAACTTGTCTTATGTGACAAGTGACATCTTCACATGTTCTCACTTCATTCCTCAGTACAATGGACTGGAAATTCTACCTATTTTCACACTTTTTTTTTTCTTAATAGAGATTGCGTTGGCCTCCAAGAGGGCGTGTTTGCTTGCGCTGCTTCTGGTTTGTTGGTGTGAGCAACGGTGCATGACTGGCATTTCTAAAACTGAGGGGAAGGGCTTCTGACATGACCTCTTCCTCTGGGCTTGCTGGTAGTGATTGTTTGCAGAGCAAACAGGAGGAGCAGTAATAAATATTTCAAAGCTGGGAAGCAAGTTTTACAGCACCATGGCCTTGCGAATGTCCGCACGCCACTGCGAACCTTCTGTGGGCGTGCATTAAGGTGATTCATACGAACGAGAAGTGGATCCTCATCAGCCTGGCTGGACAGATTACCCATGGACACACTATTACGCCCAGGCTTCATGCTTTCAGCATTATAGCTGGCATTTATTTCTAATATGTCACGGTGAAATAGGTGGGAATGTTTACCTGTGCTACAAGATAGAAACATCTTTACAAAAGAACGTTTACAAAAGACAACGTTTTCTGTGTGCTTATAGTAAATAAACCACCCAGCAAAGGAGTATTCTCCTGAAAGGCTTGAGAAAGCTTGCCCTAGGGAGTCAGCATGGCTTGATAGCAGGGCATCCCTGGGACACCCATTTCTATCAGGCTGCTTGTAGCTGTGCTCAAGGAATACAGAAAGATCCTGACATTCGCAACTGTCAATGCTAGGCATTAGCAGTACAGATTCTAATAGGTGTGAGGAAAAAAAAGGTGTTTATCATGTTCCTGACTGTGTAGCAGCTATTCTCTATGCAAGAGTTCATACACACACACATATATGTTATATGAACATGTGCGTTAATTCTTCTCTGTCTTGATCACCCCTCTTAAAATCTTGTGGTTCACGGGTCTTTTCCTCATTCTTGCTTGGTACTTGGTTTAGAATCACTGATACCTCTTGGGGATGCTATGTAGTTTCTTGTGGTCTAAACTGGCTTGCTAGCAAGGTCAAATGAAGGGAAAGAACACTGAAGCTTGGAAGTGTACAGAAATTGCGAAGTGTTGAGGAGTAGGTCCTCCTCTGTGCTACTAAGGGGACTATGTGGTTGGGTCCTTTCTATATCCATCACACGCAGCTACTATTCTTCAGGTCTACTTGTAGCTATGGATAAAAAGCAAGGTATGATATTGTGATACTGTTTCCAGTAGATAGAAGCTAAATTGCCCATTTTGTATGACTAAGGAAATTATGCTTCATCTGCACTGCAGGATATGACACAGTTGAAAAGATTCAGTTACATTTGTGTATGTTGATTTGAAACCATCTCCAAGGTGCAGTTTAAAGTGACAATGGCAAGCCATAGAGCAATGCTTAATATTGGTTAAATGTTATGTACAACAGCAAAAGATACTTCTCTACCCAGTGTTATATATTGAATAGAGGTAGAAAGAGTTCCTTAAGAAAGCTATATCACTGTTTTAATGGCACAGACTACAGAGTTTAAATAGTGGAAACAGATTCTTTTGGTAGTTTTCCCGGCTAGGGGTCCAAGCTTAAGGTATTGGTAAGGCTAGTTTCATTCTGATGCTTTTCTTCTCTCTACGGCATTCAGATAACTGCTTTTTAAATACTTTTTGAGATTATAATATAATTACGTTACTCCCTCTTCTCTTTCCCCTCCTCCAAAACCTTCCCATGTATCTCACCTTACTTTCTTTCAAATTTGTGGCCACTTTTTTTTCACTGTGTCCTGGTGTGGTCTTGCTTCTGTGTACACATTCCCACTGTCTCTGTGTGCCTAATCTCTTGGCAAAGGGAGCTGACATATTAGGAAAGGATTTACTCAAATGGCTTCATTTTAACTTAATAGCTCCCTTTTCAGGGCCCTATATTCAAATATAATTTCTGTTGTGCAATGAACACACAAAGTATGAGTGAGGTTGCAATTCAGTCTAAAGAGAAGCTCACATACTACCTTAGGGAGGGGAATATGAGCCTTTGAGGCATAGGGGTTCTATTTTTTTATTGTACAATGAAAGTTGTAGTAGTGTCTGAATAGAATCCTCTACTAAATTCTTCTTAATCACAAGTGATTTAAAGAGAACATTATTTCCAGATCTTGCCATGGTCTCTTTCCACTTGCTTCACTGTGACTAGTAGCATGCTCTCATTTTACGGAACCATGGGGTCAGTGGTAAATTGCATCCATGTCCATGGATGGAATGGCTGCCAAGTCCTATATGGACCACTTATCACCTTCTCGAGGGCCTTCTTCTTCTTACATTTCTATTTAGAAAGTGGTTATTTGAGACTATATACTTTGTGAGGCTACTTGAAAACACAATTCCAATTCTAGCTCTGGGATGCATGCTCATCTTTACCTTGTGGCAGTGTGTTTGTTCTCAAGTATAATTAGGACTCGGTTGGAACACAGATGGCACAAGTGTGTGGGAAAATGTCCCTTTTGTTTTGCCAAGGAATACCTCACAAATTGGAGGAAGAAAGTTTACTACAATTTCCTCTACTTCTACCTGCTGTCTTGTAGCCAGTGATGTTTTTCTTTCGTTGGGCAATTATTACTTTGGAGATCTTCACTTTTTTCCACTTGGTTTACTGAGAAATGCTGCCTTCAATTATCATCTGCCATGAGATGTATGCATGAATGTGCATGTGTGTAGTATATTGTAATACTTCAATGGTTAGCTAGTGATACTGTGACTTCAGAAAAATGAGGAGAAATGTTCACAGGGGCCAAAATGTGTGCATGGGCCCTAGCTCTGTGGCAGGGCTATTCTTGGTGTCCTCTCATTTCCTGAGTCTTCATTCCCATTGGCTGAAGGGCGTTGGCAAGGAACACCTGCTATTCTCAACCCAAGGGATTTCATCTTGGCATGGGACTCAGGAAGCCAGTGGGCAGGGCAAGCTGAAGGTATGTTGCCTCAGAGAGCTAGAAGTAGTTTTTGATAATAGACAACTCTTGGTCAGAATAAGCTTCTTTATCTCTTTAGCTGGGATGACCTCCATCAATATTCAACATTCACCATGAGGCTTCTCTGGTAATAATGACCTTGCTCACTCATGCTAGAAATTTCTTCAGGGACTCAGTCTTTGTTGACTTCCATCACTATTTTCCTCCTGCACATCCTCCCTTAAGAGTTCCTAAGAATCACTTCAGAGTATTCTGTTTCCACTCACATAATTTGTTATGAGGCTTTCTTCTGGGCTACCAAAACAAAATTCTTACTATTCTCTGCTATAATATGCCTTTACCCAACATAACAAATAAGTAATATTAACAAGTCCCCCCTGCTTCCTGCTTAGTTCAAATTATTATCATTTTCATTTTGAAAAGAAAAAGATTCCATATCCTGAAAGGAGAAGCCCTAGAGATATGTCTACAGAGATATGGACTAGAAACCCATTCGGAGACACTTGTCCTTTCTCTATTTTATTTTTGGTAATTTCATATGTGTGTAAAATGTTTTGTGTGTAATCACATTCATACCCTAATACTATCTCTTATCCCTTTCTCATTCTTGCTAGTTTCCTTCTTATTCCAAACTATTCATGCTTCTGTCCCAGTGACTTTTTTGATTTGTGCAGGAAGCAACAGCTCTGTGTGTGATTGCAATGGCTGCGCCAAATCCAGAAGACGATGTATAGTGTCCTCACCTTCCTCTAGTTCTTATAATCTTTCTGCTTCCTTGTCTGTGATTTTTCCCCCTAACCTTGGAGAAAGACATACAGATGTTCGTTCTTAACAATTTATTTATTTTTTTATTCACTTTACATCCCCATCATATCCCCCTCTCCCTTCCTCTTATTCCTACCCTCCTTCCCTCTTACCCCCTCCCCCTCTGCTATTCCTCAGCTCATCAAGTCACATCAGGACTGACCACATCCTGGTGAGGCAGCCCTGAAAAGAGGGGAATGATTAAAAAGCAGGCAGCAGAGCCCATGTCAAGAGGCAGCCCCCATTCGCCTCTCTAGGGGACCCACATAAAGCCTGAGCTTATGTCCAGTCTATGCATAGTCTTTAGTTGGCATTTCTGTCTCGGCAGACCCCTTTGGACCCTGGTTAGTTGGCTCTGTTGGTCTTCTTGTGGAGCTCCTGTCACCTCCAGATCCTTCTATCCACTCCCCCACTTTCCCACAAGACTCCCTATTTCTCGCCCAGTGTTTGGCTGTGAGTCTCAGTATCTATTTGGATTCTTTGCTCAGTGGAGTCTCTCAGAGGACAACCATTCTAGGCTCCTGTCTGAAAGCATAGCAGAATGTTGTTAATAGTGTCAGGGGTTGGCTATCTTCCCTGAGGTGGGTCTCAGGTTGGGCCAGGCAGTGGTTGGGCATACCCTCAATCTCTGCTCTATCTTTACCCCTGCACATCTTGTAGGCAGGGTAAATTTTGAGTTGAAGTTTTTGTGGGTAGGTTGGTGTTCCTCTCCTTCTACTAGGGGTCCTATCTATTTAAGGGGTATCCTTTCCAGTCTTCATGACCCCTGCTACTAGGAGTCTTAGCTAGAGTCACCCCCATGTCCTCTAAGAAGCCTAACCTGTCATAGGTCTCCAGCTTGTTACAGAGATGCCTCCACCCTTGGTTTCTCTTCTCTCTGCAGGCAGTACGTCCTCCTGTCACCCCAACCCCCGCCCTCCCTAGGTCTGATCTCTACCCTCATTTCTCTCTGAGTTCCCTCTCCTACCTTGTTACCTTTCACCAACCACTTCTGCTGTCTATTCTGTTTCCCCTTCTGAGTGAGATTTAATCATTCCCTTGTATTCTCCTTGCTGTTTATCTTCTTTGGGTCTGTGTACTGTGATATGCTTATCCTTTACTATACGGCTAAAATCCACTTATAAGTGAGTATATACTGTGTGGGTCTTTCTGGGTCTGGGTTCCCTCACTCAGGGCGATCTTTTCTAGTTCCATCTATTTGTCTGAAAATTTCTTGATTTCTTAGTTTTTAATAGCTGAGTAGTGTTTCGTTGTGTAAAAGTACCACAATGTCTTTATCCTTTCTTTGGTTGAGGGACATCTAGGTTGTTTCCAGATTTTTGTTATTATGAATAAAGCTGTTATGAACATAGTTGAGCAAATATCCTTGTTGTATGGTAGAGTATCTTTTGTGTATATACCTGGGAGTGGAATAGCTGGGTCTTGAGTTGGACTTACTCCCAATTTTTTGAAAAAGCTCCAAATTGGCTTCCAAAGGTGGTTGTACATTATCAGCAATGGAGGAATGTTTTCCTTTCTCTATACCCTCACCAGCATGTGCTGTCACTTGAGTTTTTGATCTTAGCCGTTCTGATGGGTATAAGAGGGAATTTGCATTATCCTGAAGACTAAGGATGTTGAACATTTCTTTATGTGTTTCTCGGCCATTTGAGAATCCTCTGTTGAGAATTCTCTGCTTAGCTCTGTTCCCCATTTTTTAAATTGGAGCATTTTGTTTGTTTTTGTTTAATATTTTGTGTTCTTTATATATTTTGGATGTAGCTCTTTGTTGGATGTAGATTGGTGAAGACCTTTCCCAAATCTGTAGAGTGCTATTCATTCTGTTGACAGTGTCCTTTGCCTTACAGAAGCTTTTTAGTTTCATGAGATCCCATTGTTTAATTGTTGATCTTAGAGCCTGAACTTTTGGTGTTCTGTTCAGGAATTTATGAGCTCAAAGCTCTCCCTCACTTTCTCTTCTAATAGATTTAGTGTCTCTGGTTTTATGTTGAAATTTTTGATACACTTGGACTTGAATTTTGTGCAGGGTGATAAGTATGGGTCTATTTGCATTCTTCTACATGTAGCCACCCAGTTAGACAGGCACCATTTGTTGAAGATGCTCTCTTTTTTCCATTGTATGGTTGGTTCCTTTGCCAAAAATCAAGTGTCCATAGGTATGGATGTTTATTTCTGGGTCTTTGATTTGATTCCTACAGATGTTCTTTCTTGTGATCAGCAATCAATCACTTATTCTCAGCTCTTCTACCAGTTGTAACCCTATGTTATTAACCATTGCCTTCAGCAAACAAGATTCTCTGTTTCAGACTAAGAGAAACAGTATTATATGAATATAAACATCAATATTTAGGATGTAGTCGAATGTGTGTTCATTTAGAAAAATATTAGTAGTACATATATCTTATGACTCCCTACCCATAAACTTCGGCAAAATTTACAATACCTGGTACATATTATTTATAATGGAGCAGGCCCCCAGTCCAGTTGGTTGACCCCCAAATATCCTTGCCACTACTGGCAGGTCAGAATTTCAGGACACAGAATCCATATCTAAGAAAGACCATTGATGCTTCAACCATTAATATGATAAAAAAAAAAAAAGACATATGCTGCCCCCAAGGGAATCAAGCTATCCACCAGTGTGAGGCACAGCTGCAGGAGTGTCATACATTGTTGTATTTGAACTGACTTGCACCAATATAAGGGGGATTCTACCCAAAGCCAGGATCTTAGTCTAGCTTTTAGTGGCTTAGTCCTCAACTGTACATTTTTTTTTTCTGCTCTTTGAATCTGGCTTCCAAGTTAATGCTTTTAAAATGCAGCTTTTGTGATGTGAACTTCTCTGCCTCTGAAAGGATATTCAGGGGGAAAAAAGAAAGAAGAAAAATCAGTGTTCCAAGTTTATCTTTCCACGGTGGCTTATTTCCCTAGGAAAGGCTTAAGCTCAAATGTCATTTCTGGTTCCCATTGCTGCTCCTCTTTGTACTGAGGGTCTCAGTAGAGGAGGTTGCACAGAGAACTCAGCCCCAAGGTTGCCCAGGTGGTCTGGGTCTTATGCCAGATTCAACTTCTCTTGCCTGCTGTGTGCTGTAACTGCTGGAGGCTGGTATTTGGTACAGGGATTAAACCACTAGCTCTGAGAGCAGGCTTACAAATGTCACTTCCTCAGGGGTCATCTGGCCCATGGTGGAGCACAGAAGGGACCTCATCTAGGGCTCTATAGGATGCTGCCCAACTGACTATGGGAAAGCTCCTGGCTACATGAGGTCCAACTGTGAGAAAGCGGTTAAGAGTTTCTGCAAGTTTTTAAAGCTTTACTCTGGCCACATGCAACAGTGGCCACATATTAGTCTGCTATAGTACTCATCAGATTATCAGGGGAAATTTTTTTTTTTTTTACAGAAGATCACTCAGTAGAATCCACTTGGGAAGGTGAAGTGTAACACGGAGCCAGGGCATTCTTAGATAAGACCCTGACAGTTGGTGGCTGGTGTGACTCAGAAGTGGGCAGACTCTGCTGGCATATTGGTTTGAATGAGAATGTCTCTCCAGAGTCTCAGGCATTTTAACGCTTGGCCCCCAGTTGGTGACACTTCTGGGGTCAGTTTATGAGGTATAGCCTTGTTGAAGGAAGTTTATCACTGGAGTCAGGCTTAGAGAGTTTAAACGGTGCCATTTACAGTTCGCTATCTTAACTTCCTGCCCACCCTTAATTTTCTGTATCCTGTTTGCTTCACTTCTTCCTCACACTAGCCATCAAAGCATCAAGAATATCAGTGAAGCTCTGTCAATTTACTTCCCAAATCTGTTCCACCCTTGCTATCCAAACCTCTGTCCTGATCCTAAATTGTCAAAATGGTTTCCTAATTCTTCCAGTTTCTATGGTATTATACCCTTCAACAATCTATTCTCAAATTTAGCCAGTATGCTTTTATGACTTCCCATCCTACAGGAAATCTGTCTATAGCATGATTTGAGATGTGTGTGTGTGTGTGTGTGTGTGTGTGTGTTTCCTCTGCCGCCCTTTTACATACACCTGCACTTGTGCCTTTGATGCTATGATCTATTACTACTCTGTCCACAGCCCTTCTCTTTATACTGTTTTGTGGTTCTTGGAGTGAGAGGTGGTGCTTATTCCTTGTTTTCTTGCTAGAAATGCTCTCTCTTCATCACTGTCTGATTCCTCTTATGTAAGGAGCCTTTACTCTGATGCCTCCTTTCCACTGCTAAGAGTCTCTTTGGCTTCCCCTAGCTGTCTGGTCCCGCCTTCTTTACTCTTTCCTCTGCTCTGCCTTTATGCATAGTGCTTATCACAATGTGACAAACTATTTCTGCCTCTCTAGCCAGACCATAAGCTTAAGTGGGGCTGAGGTTGATGGTAGGAGAGATAATTTCTACTTTGTTCATTGCTATTTTCCTAGCATTAAAACAGTGCTTAGGAAATTGCAGGGTTTTAATCAACATTTTTAAAAGACATCCTAATACATTCACATTTTATAGGTGAGAAAACTGGGCCTCAAGGAACTAATGTGATCTGCATTGCTGTGCATTAGTGGAACGTGTAAGGCATTAAGGCATTTCTGGACAAATAGATGAGAAATCTGAAATGCCCTTTAATTTCTGGTCTTAAGCAGAAAATATATACTCCTATCTCCAGTCCCCAACCCTTCTGTAGTGAGGGGAAGAATGTTATGGACGATATAATGCCCTCCAAAACTTCCTGTGTTGAAACCCCAGCTCATACTTGCACTGTATTCAGAGACAGCGCCTTTAAATAGATCACTGAAGTACAAGTAAGAGAGAGGTCCTTATCTAGCAGGATTGGTGCCCCGATGAGAAGAGGAGTAGACACCAGCGATGGGCAGGCACAGAGGAAAGGCTGGGTGAGAACAGTGACAGGAGGTCCTTAACTGTCTATAGAGACTGGCCTCAAAAGCAATCAACCTAGATTGGGGACTTTCCAGCTTCTAGCACTGTGAGAAAACATATTTTAAGCCATCTGTTCTGAGGTGTTTGCTTATGGTGGTCCTAGCAGTCTAAGGAAGAGAAGTAATACATTTCAGTCCCTTCTGTGTGCCTGAAAGAAGACAAAAGACCTGGAAAAACACGGCTTTGGAATTCTGTGATTAGAAAGAGCCAAATGCTTGTAGCAGACAGTAGGAAGAGTGGGCTGATGCACAGCGAAGGCAAATTTGCAGAATCTACACTCGAGTGAAACAGAAAGGCTTGGTAGGAAACCTATAAGTGGCTCCTCTCACTGTATCACAGATGTCTTCTTTAAGGATGACTTAGGAAATGTAGCACGGACTATAAAATTCAGACTCTCTCCCACATACCCACATGGACCGAGTGAGTCTGTGATTCACAACACCGTCCTCTCAAATGCAAGGTGGCAGACTGAGGGCTCCTTTCCAGGGTGCCTATAATGTAGTCAATATGGGATTTTTTTTGAAAAGGGCTATTTATTGTTTTAACAGCTGTATGTCTACTTTCTTAGATTAAAAAAAAATCTACCTGTACCCACAAATGACTTATAGGGGTTGGAAAATGTAGCTGTAAAATTCTCAACTTAAAAAAATCCCCCAGGTTTTCCAAATCTGTCTCCAAACCACAACATTTTTTCCATTCTAACTTTCTTCTTATTCGCGAAGGATTGAGAACTCCAGCATCAGTCCCAGAAGCTGGAGTTGGACTGGGATTTTAGTCAAGGTGTACATGTTATGCCAACGCCAGTCAGGACCTCTTCTTGGATACCAGTTATCTAGAAAGATAAACTCCAGAACTCTGAGACTTCTCGTTTAATTTTCTTTAAGGCATTTGTCTTCAAAGAGAGATTTGCCTTGAAGGCCTGCTGATGACTTTGCTATGCTAAGCTCTTTGGGTTATTTGTTTGGAGATTCTACATAAAGTGCTAACATTATCACGACACAATTACTAGTAAGTAACCACTCGATTGCCATAAACATGTCTCTCTCAAAATATTACAAATTAAAATTCATGCTTTCTTCGGATCTACCATTCTGAGCTAATGTATGTCTGTATTGTTTATCCAAAAGCGTGTCTATTTCTCCCCCACTGAAAGGAGGAAGAATTGTTCAGTTCTCCACCCTGAAGCAGGGGACGTCTCTTCTGACTGTAGCACGAGTCACTTGGAAAGAGACTGCTCATGCTTCCATAGAGCCACCTCAAATAAAATACAAATAACTCAGGAAAAATGTCTCCACACCCTTGGAGTTGCATTATTCAAAAAGCCATTCTGCTTATTCAACCCTGGCAGCCAAGAAATCATGCAACAGCATGATCGTATGAAATTGTCACATAAAATGATAGTTGTAGATGTATTTCTTAGCTGATGGCTTAGTTATTGTTAAGGAGACATTCTGGCATCCCGGTAGGATAAATAAATACAAATGCTTCTTCCCAAGCTTCACATATGCCTAAAGAAGGCAACCCTCAAACAGGCTCAGGATTCATGACAGTGATCAGAGGGAAGGAAGGCAGGACCAGAAAAACAGAACCTGGATATATTAGTATATTCACACGCCATGGACATAATTGGATAGAGTTACTTGTGCATAAAATTTCTAAGTATAATGATAATATTATTTTCTGATAATCCTGTAGATAATACCTAAATATATTAAGATGAAGATAGATTGTTCAGTGATTAAGAGTATACAATTTTTTCATAGAGGACTTGAGGTCTCTTAGCACTCTTATTAGGTGCCTGATAAATACTGTTACTCTAGTTCCAGGGAATTCGATGCTATTTTCTGGTTTCTGCATGCACACACACACATGTGCACATGCATGCATGTACATGCACACACACAAATGCACACACAAGTAAAAAATAAAGTTAAAAATTCCACACGATATCTATCTATCTATCTATCTATCTATCTATCTATCCATCCATCCATCCAAACTTTACTCTTACTAAGGAAGGAATTGTAAAGACCTCAATCATTTTCATGTGTCCAATATATATCTATATCTTTATGTACAGTGGTAATACTGGAAAATGTTTAGTAACTGACTGTCTTAAAACAAACTGATAGAAAGCAACATTTATAGCTTATATCAACTTCTGCAATATAAATATCATCCTAGGATTGATTCCAAGCTACCAGCATGCCCCTCGTGAAATGCAAAGCTGGGGTGGAGGGCACACAATTAGATTTTGCAACTTAGTACTAGATCTTTTTAGAACAGTGTGGTAAGATTTGTAGATAGCATACTCAATTTAGAAAAGCATTTACAAAGAGTCACACACCTTTGAAAAGGAAACATTTGTAATGATATGTAACATATTGTCAAGATAATTCACTTAGGGACAGTGGAGTAGAGGAGAAAGTGAAGTTCTTGGTTCAGTATTACTTATGATGCCCACCTGTTCTCTATGATGGTGGCACAACTGTGAGGGTGACATAAGATTTGGGGACTGAGAGATCTAGTTTGAACACTGCTTAGCCTCAATGTCTTCTGAAGTGAATGAGAATGCTGAAAGTCATCATATCCAAGGTGCTGTTTGGCACATAGTGGTCACAGAATGTTACTTAGATCTGGCTTAATTGTGCTTTATAAAAAAATAGTTACACCATTTCATGTATTATGCTCTCTTTCAATGTCTAAATCTCTGAAAGTTTTTCTCTAATCACGTACCAAGGGAAAGAAGCTAAGATTCTAGATGTTTAACAAATGTTTGATAAATATTCCTTCAATAGATGAATATTGGATATATGAATATTGAATTATCTCTTAGAATTTCTCCAAGCTAGAAATCACAAAAGATACCTTTCACCATGCTGTAAAAATATTATCCAGTAAATAACCAAGTACTACCCATTTTCACTTTCTAAATATTTTCTTTACTTTGTCCCTCTGTCTTTATCTAGGTGTCTTCTATTGGCTTATGGCATCTTTTCCCCCTAATCAGTTTTCTGTCTCATATCTTGAAAACATCAGAACTACCCTTGATAAGACTGTTTCTAATCAGACATTCTATATTCTTTAATGTCATAAACTTTCTCTTATTCTTTTTTTCTTCCAAAGGCAGATGGAGGACTACATACAAGATACTTGAGGAATGTACATTTGAATGAATAATGAGTTAGCCACTTTGGAATAAAGTGATTGAATTCATTTTCTGTGTTTAGAAATTACTTTCCAAAGTACTATGCCCAATAACACCCCACATTCTGTTATTTTTGATGAAAGTTTGTGATGGAGACCTTCCATGTTGCTATCACATACTTCAGAGCTATCTTGTGGTCTATACTTTCTGAGGCCCAGCTCCTCCTGTGTAAAATATGATCTGTGCTTATCTTTCCCTCACTGTTCACTTTTTTTTTTTAAATCACCAAGCCTGAGGATGCTGTTTCCTTCTCTTTGGCCTTCTTCCAACTTAAGGTACCAAGAGCATAATCAAGTCGTAATTTCCTAAATTATTAGAGGTTTGTGCAAATTCTACAAAATCAGAGTTGAATAAACAAATTTTACAGGACCACTGTAAAGAGTGGATTTCCACTGGCCTGGATGAAAGTCAACATAGAAAGGTAGGACTCAACTAAAGTCACATACCCCTCAATGGCATTAAGGCCAATGATTGACTGCATATACAATAGTGGTTATTATGCATGCCAGCAATGTCATGGGCAAGTCAGTATAAGCATACTCTATGATGACCATACATGACTAAACCTCAACACATTTCTCCAGATTTACACTCATCCCTATCTTCATTAATCATGAGAAATGACTGATGGTAATGGCATTCCTATGGTTTGTCTCTGAGTGGTTACTCACGTGATATTAAAAAGAAGACAACATTTCCAGTGAAAATAAGAGTAAGAAATAAGGTCATGTGAATACATTTGACCATGCCTAACTACTTCCAAATAGTCACTATACAGAATTATTACAACTAGGAATTTTCAGAGTTGATTTTACTCACACACATATGCACAGATGTAATCACAAACACAATCTCTCTATGAACCCTACATTTATCATTAGTCAAAGAATTTGACAACTTTTGTGACTCAAACTTCAAGGAGATTCCTTATACTTAGCTTGTATTAGACTTGAACACACAGGATTTGAGTTTGTGTCCACTACTTAGTGAAATGATCTTGCTTAAATTGCTTAACTTCTTCAAGCCTCAGTTTCTCCTCTCACACCTTTCCTGTGGATACCTGAAGGGCTTTGCTGGGTGTTATATATAGCTCTTCTTTCACAGGGCCAGCCTGTATTTAGATGCTGCTTAGAACAAGGACAATTTTCTATCTTCTTTGTGAACTGTGGGTACTCCACTTTTATTGCTCACATCTTTTCTTCCTTTATGTCTACTTCGAGTCTCCAGCAATTCACTCTCTACTAATCTACTGCACGTCATGTTTTATAACAGGAAGACAGACACATGCAACACTGTGGCATATTTCCTTATGGTAGGCAGAGCGTGTGTGTTTTTGTTTTGGGTTACATGCTATTTTTTCTCATGGTTTAATTTGTTATAATAGCATTGCTCAAAAATTATTCAACAAACAGATCAATCCATTTTTATAGAGACTATTGAGCAGAATATTTGATTGTGGTTAAACTCTAGAATTGACCAATTTGTAAATGAATGAATGAATGAATATCCGGGGGCTGGGGCTCAGTTGGTAGAATATTTGGTTAGCATTACATTAAGTGTACCACATAATCCCGGTGTGGCATGTGCCTGTGATCCCAAGTCTCAGGAGCTGAAAGCAAGAGAATCTTAAATTATATTTATGAGATCTGCATGCCACATTGATGCATATATGCTCTATATAGTGATAAATCAGGTTGTATATATCTAGCTCCTCCAACACTTATTATTTTGTTGTTATCAAAACATTCAAAAATCATTTCCTATGACTTTGGTGACCTACATATACATTGACCTGCATATACCTACCTGTATATACATTACTACTATCTGTAGGTGACACTAAGTACATTGGCTCAGCATCACCCAATCCTCTTGTTGAACTGCATCTCACTCAGTACCTATCAAGTAACCTTCTTGCGTCACCATGACATCTTAGCTTTAGGTATATAGCTAGTATTCTGTTTCTAGGAATTGACATATGGCAAATAAGAAAATATTCTGCTTCCATGTACTTTTTCATTTGCTACTAATGTACTGGATGTAACTTGATTATAATACAAAATTTATTGCACATAAAATGGAATAGGCTCTATGAACAAGGAAATTATTGTACCCATAATGGCCCTTGTCACCCATACATGCTTTTTCCCCCATTTGGGATCAGAGTTCTTCTAGGAAGGAAACAGTTCTATGGATCAGAGACTGTATTTCCTAACAGTGTGCTGACTCAAAACCACACAGTCAGCAAGGACTGTAGAGAAAGACACTGCCACCTTTCTCTCCTTTCACTTGACATTTTCTCAATCAGACACATCATTGTGGAGTCTCAGATCCAATATATTGCAAGAAGAATTTGGCCCTACCAGCTGGAGTCAGAGGAAAGGGGGAGCTGGCATCTGCAATATCTGTCAGTGATTATTCAAGGTATGGCAGGAACAGAGCTTGCTGTCCACAAGCCAAATGAAATTATCAAGGTTAACCTTCTCACTCAGCACTTAATAGGTAATCAATTTTCACTCCCCACAGTGGAGGGTAGAAATCAAGGCGGGAATGATAATGCTGCCTGCTTACATTTGTGGCAGGCTATTGAGTGTGCCAAATGATTTTATGTGTATTATTTCATTTAATTTTTGCAGCCCCACAAGACTGGCGGAGCGCACATGCCTGCGTGCCAGGCATTAATTCTGCACCACTTATTTAACAAGTACTTTGGACCCATCTCCCATTCACCTGTGGTAAGCTTTGGGGACAGAATGGTGGTGAAACAGACAAGCATCTATTATCTTGTTTTAGCACAGTGGAGAGAGATGCATTGTTGTATGACCCAAAGGTCACAGGAAGAAAAGCTGTTTGAAACCTAGGAGTGCTGTCCCAAGCTTGATCCCCGATCACAGGGCCATTGTGTGTGGAGATTATTTGACTTTGTTATACTTAGCTTCAATGCAAAACTCCCCTCTCAGTGGTCTAGGGAGCACAGCAGCTCTTCTGTGCTTCTCCTTATGGTTCATTTAAGCTTCCTGTGGGTAGTTTTTATAATCTTTTGGAGAGCCTTCTGACTCTCTCCACAGAGGCTTACTGCGGTAGCCCTGTTCTGAAAAGTACACCTTTCTCCCACTGATATCAGGAACCAGTGGGCCAATCCCCATTGTCTACACGTTCTTTTACACCTTTCAAACACCTCTCAACATCCCAATTTCAATGAAAGTTTTATCCCATTCTGTTTTCAGCATGGCTTTTTGATGTGTCAGCCATCGCTTCACTTTCAGGCTTGTACACAAAAGCCAGAATATCTATTACATGTATATATGTATATATGTGTATATGCATATGTATATGTACATGCCTTGCCTCTGCACAGAGGCCAATAAATGGGCTGCACTTATCTTTCGATGAGGAAAGGAAAGAAAGCAAATGACTGGAAAAAAACAGCCACACATTATTATATCAAAGTAGTTTTATGACGCCATAGAAAAACCAAACCATGGCAGGGCCTGGTGTCAACAGTCTAATTCCTGATTGGAACTTGTGTCTATGGTGAGGACAGTGAATGCAGACCAGCTTGAACATCAGCCCTGAACAGATGTTGGGTGTTGCTCATAGTTGCCTGGGCATCATCTAAAACACGAAGCTCAGTGCTACAGAGCTCCTCAAGGTCAGGGTAATGTAGGAATTAGAGAACAAATTCAAAGTGGTTTATGTCACAGAAACTCACTGTATGGCCTGAACTTGATAAGGAAATAAGATGTGTGTAGGTTTTCTAACCAGGACGAGATGTGCTGGCAACTCAGAGCAAATGGTGAAATAAAATGAGCCACAAGGAAACTCTACATGGACAGCATCTGGACTCCTTTCACATAAGTGAAAACTTCTAGCCTGTGGGAGGATTTCCTTTTACAGAGAAAGAAGGTCATACATGCAAGGAATTTATTAAGAGAAACAGGCAGTATGATTTAAGGTACACATTGATAGATCTTCCTGGCCTACAGAAACATTTGGGGCCTCATTAATAATGATGTACTAATCAGGGTTTTTTCCCCCTGAGACAGGGTTTCACTGTGTAGCTCTGGCTGTTACAGAACTCACTGTGAAGGGTAGGCTGGCCCCATACTCACAGAAATCCACCTGCCTCTAACTACTGAGTACTGTAATTAAGCCACCACACTCAGCAATTTATAATGGCAGTTTGTCTTCAAATGTTAGACTCCTAGTGTCAGCCCCTTTCACATACTATCCTTTAGCTTATCTAGGACTCAACACTGAATGGATTTCTCTGGGAAGTCCCAGTGCATTGACTATGCCCTGACTCAAGTTCTTTTTCTCTCCCTATTTCTCATCACTTCACATCTCTCAAGATTTTCTCACGCAGCTTAGAGATGGCTATAAGCCACGCTTGTATTACTGCACTAAAGATTTCATTCTCAGACCTCATATACGCAAAGGTTGAGTATCTCGAAGTGAAATTCCCAAATCTAGAATACTCTGAAATTCTGAAACATGTTGAGTATTTATATGATGCTGTACACAGAAAGTTCCACATCTGGCCTCATGTGATGAGTGACGGTCAATACAAAACACATACATGGTATCATTCTGTACACATAAACATTAGTGCTAGCTCTGTGTATGACCTGTATATGTAGCATAAATAGATTTTATGTTTAGATTTGCATTCAGATACCTCATGAAATATAAAGAGTAGAAGAAAATCCACATTTTCCAAACCGCTTCTGGTCTCAAGCAGTCTGGATGAGGGAAGAGCTCTTTTATTTTTGCTGTGTGAGCAGTACTTATTAGACTTCATATTTTCCCCCTTTTGGAATTTTTTCATGTGGTCTCTTAGACACAGCACCTTTGTGGTTTTCCTCACAGCTCTTTGATTGCTCCTTCTCAAGCATTTTGGTAGTTTTTCTTTATATCTTTGATGGTGTGTTGCTCTGTCCACAAATAGCCACCTTGCTTATGCTCATTTCAGAGGTCATCTTACTGTAATCTCACAGCTTCACCACCTGTAAGCTGGTGCTTCCCCAAACCTACAGCTTCAGCTATGACTTGCTCCTGAACACCCTAACTTAAATGTCTGTTTTCTCAGTGTCTTCATTCAGTTGTCAAGTAAACATCTGAAATGTTGAGTCTTAGAAGTGAACTTCTAAGCTCTGCATGCTCCCATTCCTGAAATACACACACACACACACACACACACACACACACACACACACACACACACACACACACACGGGCAGAGGGAGAAAGAGCTGTTCCTCCATTGCCTTCATTGTCAGCTACCATTTTTAGTCATACAGATGAAAATCAATAGACACATAGTTGACTCTTCTCCTTTTTGTCTGTTCCACATTTGATATGATCTGTAACCCTTTGTCATCTCCTCAAAATACATATAAAGTGTCAGTATCCTTTGCCAAGTCATCTAGAGGAATGTGCTGGCCACCTTTATCTCTGCATGGGGCCTTTGCAATAGCTTCTTCTTCTTCTTCTTCTTCTTCTTCTTCTTCTTCTTCTTCTTCTTCTTCTTCTTCTTCTTTTTTCTCTCTTCTCTTCTTCTTCTTCTTCTTCTGTCTTCTTCTTCTCTTTCTTCTCTTCTCTTTTTCTTTTCTTTTTTCTCTCTTCCCTTTTCTTCTTCTTCTTCTTCTTCTTTTTCTACACTAATTTAAAAACTTTATGAGATTGCTCAAACATATGAGAGAAGACAAATGTATATTCTTGTCTTATACATATGTACGTTAAACAAAGAATGATGCAATGAATTCTCATATAGCTACCACTTAGGTCCAGAAATAAATATCAGTAATTTTGTTTTTTTTTGTTTTTTTTTTTGGTTTCTATAAATTTATTCGTAAGTTTATGTGACATTGATATTTGATATAGATCTAACTTAAAAATTTTTAACACATTTTTATTGAAAACTAAAATAATTCGTATTACATCTCATTTTCTATTCCATCCCATGCATCCTTCCATTCCTCCCTCCCTCCCACTTTCACCCCAATCCCTTCCCTATGACTGTAACTGAGGGGGACCTCCTCCCCCTGAATATGGTGCTAGGGTCTCAAGTCTCTTCTTGGTAGTCTGCTATCCTTCCTCCGAGTGCCATTGGGCCTCCCCAACAAAGGGACATGGCCAAATATGGGACACTAGAGATTGTGTGAAAGTCAGTCCCCAGGCTCCACTTAACTGTGGAGAATGTTCTGTCCCTTGGCTAGATCTGGGCAGGGGTTTGATGATGACTGCATGTTATGTCCTTGGTTGGTGCCTTAGATCAATTAGAACCCCTGGGCTCAGATCCACCCATCATAATGTTCCTCTTGTAGGTTTCTAGGACCCTCTGGATCCACCTACAGCACATAACAAGAAAATTTGCTCAACCATGTTCATAGCAGCCTTATTCATAATAGCCAGAACATGGAAACAGCCTAAGTGTCCCTCAGTAGAAGAATAGATAAAGAAACTGTGGTACATTTACACTATGGAATACTACTCAGCTATTAAAAACAAGGAATTCCCAAAATTTGTGGACAAATGGATTGAACTAGAAATGATCATAATTAGTGAGCTAACCCAGAAGCAGAGAGATTAAATGGTATATACTCACTTATAACTGGACACTAGCCCAAGGGGCAGGTCCCATGAAAGTCTTCACCTATCAGGAAAGTGGGATAGAGGTGAGGACATCCTATTGAGACTCTAGGTGAGAGAAATATAGGGGATAGGGAAGTAGGTGGATCCAGAGGGTCTTAGAAACCTGCAATAGCTTCTTAAGCGCGCTTGTTCAGCCTATTTTCTTCTCCAGTCTGTGTTCCCAGCTCAGTAGGTAGGGGCCCCATTAGCATGTAAATTAAAGCTGTGGCTGGTGGGGCAGCCCTGTAATTCCAGGAGACTGAAGCAGGAAGATCAGAGAGCATCATCTGCCTGCTCTACTGAGTGAGTTCAGGGTAAGATATGCTCTATCAGATAGAACAGATCTAAATTTAAAACTTGTTACAAAGGTCAGGGAAGGTAACTGTAGTGATAAGTGGATAAACCCTGAGGAAGCAATAACAAGCCTATATGAACCCAGTTACATAAAGCAATGCTTTTATTCTGGGCTCACTATGTCAACGAATCCCTCCAGATACCACCTGTGCAAAATTGACTCACACCCAAATACTATCTGTTCTTCCTCATTGGTTTATTTATTTTCTCCAATGGATGACATGATCTTTTTAATAGTTGTTTGATAGAATAGAATCCTATGGAGACAGGTTTTGCTTGCAGGTACATTTGCATATATGTGTGTGTATACATACATGTATATATTTATGTATATGTATGCAAGTGTTCGTTTATATGTATATGCATGTGTGTTTGTATGTGTGTGTAGGTACATTTGCATATATGTGTATGTATGCATACATGTGTATGTTTATGTGTGTGTATGCTAGTGTTCATTTATATGTGTGTGTGTCTTCTGTTCACTGCCTGGTGTGTCATTGGCTTTCAATGAATAGTTACTGAATGAATGAATGAATGAATATTTTTAAATAGACTTATATAATCTTCTGCTTCTTATTCTTGTTTATATGGAGCCCCTGCTTCTCCATCTTGTACAAAATGGCAGGTGTGGTGGTCTTCTGCTAGTGCTTATACTTAGCTGCTGAGGTGGCAACTGTGCTGGAAGCCCTGTGTCTGAATGGACTGGATTGTGGGGTCACTTAGCCATGCACACCCTGGCTTCTGCCGACTTCTTCAAAGGCTTTCCTAAAGATCTTCTTCCATGGTGAGACTTATCTTCCTGCTCTTTTCAATGGATTCAAAACCAGCTCAGAGCCAGGTCAGGAGGGCAAGGTATAAATACCCTCCAATCTAATTCACTCTTTGCAGCATCTGAACTGAAAAATCTTTTTATCTAGGAGTGAGAATAAAGTGTAGCTTTCAGGCCTTCTGAGTCAAAGTACAAACTACCCAGAGAGGTCAATATCCCCAAATGTCATACAGTCTACATCTGGGTTCTGTCGAGTCACTCCGACCATGATAACTGGTCCAGCCAGAGAGGATGGGAAAAGATAGACCAGGGTATGGTTGGTGTGACAGGGGCTCGGTGAGGGATTGTTTCTGCTACTTGGAAAGAGAGTGAGCCTCACTTTCAGATTTCCCTTTAAGGTGCCCTGGCTTATGAGAGAAAAACTGTTTCCTGAGCATCTTTTTTATTATTATTATTATTTGTTCCATTTCTCCTTCTCTCTGCTCCCTTCTCCTCTCATCAGAAGATGGCAGCAGAGATCGCTCCCTTGTGCTGCTTGAAGCCCTGGCTCCATCTGCCATCTGCCTAGCAGGACACAAATGCTCCCCAGTGAATAAATGCAGGGCGAAGTCCTTTCCAAAAAAATATCGATTTCACCTGAGGAGAATAAATTCAAAAACTACCACTACATTTATC
Organism: Acomys russatus; assembly: GCF_903995435.1. Classification (NCBI taxonomy): domain Eukaryota; kingdom Metazoa; phylum Chordata; class Mammalia; order Rodentia; family Muridae; genus Acomys; species Acomys russatus. Next base: position 106,604,204 of record NC_067137.1, on the reverse strand, counting down.
AGTTCATTCTGGCCAAGGTGATAGAGGACTTGTGCAAAACTAACGTCCCAATAGTGGGCATCCTCGAGTGCCTCTCCTCCATATGTGACAAACTGCCAGGCTCCCGAGAGAGAAGTGCAACCAAGGCTGACAGCTGATGCACAGAGATTCCTGCTTAACCCATCAGTCCTGTGTGAGGCCTAGCCGTGCTGTCTGTGGAGCCTCGTCCCCCACCCCCACCCCAAACCTTATGCAAATCACATAGTCCAAGTGGCCAGCAAAGCTTGCATGGGCTCAGCTCCATCTCTCAGGTTGTTCTTTTCCATTGTGAGTCCCAGCCTTGTTGCGTGTCCTGGTTCTGAAGCCAAGGAACATTTCCTCCTCCTCACTCCAGGTTGTATCATTTGTGTCGGTTTGGGAAGATAGCTATTCTGTGCTTATTATTTTTCTCTAACATGTGAGTGAGGAGACTCCTCTTGAATTTCTGTTTGTTTCTCCTTTGTCCTTCCATTCCACATGTATTGGTTTATTTATAAAATGAAATTAAAAGTACCTTGATATGTGTAAGTGTGGAAAGAGCCCTCATGACAAGGTAATGGAAATTTGAATTGTTATTTTCCTACTAGTGATGGAAATTGCTTTAAAATCGGGAGTTAAGTCACATACCAGAACAAGGGGAGGTTTTAAGTTTGCCCCGTTCTGAATCCCAGTGATCTCTGTGCTCTAGCCAGCCTCTGATGGTCCTTTACCTCTACAGTATAAGGACAAAAGAGTCTCCTGAAAGTATTTTATGTCCTTCAAGGTCCCATTGAACAGAAACAGGTCATACGACCATTCCTAAGTCAACAGCCAGCATCATAGGAGTAGTTTTACATGGGCACACTTTTACTTCTAGGTCCACTTTCTTCGGAGCGTGCTGCTGCTACTATCTGAACAATATTAGGTTTCTTCGAGTAAGCAAAAAGGGTGAGATGGTTGTTGCATAAGCAATTGGCATGATTTGTTAACACCACTCAAAAGTGAAAGGATGTGGCAGTAGGCCGACCTCGGATGCATGCATATTGCTCTTCCCTTTGTCGGGAAGAAGAGACGGCTAATGTTATAACACCAGTTCATTCTGTGAGTGAAAGTTTGCTTGTGGGTCAAGGGTTAGAAGAAGTTTGGAATACTGATGACAAAGGGATTCTGGTAAGTGATAGATGATTTGTCACGTGGGATGTAAATGTATCTACATGTACACTATATCAGCAGACAGCTAATGAAGAGGTGCTTAACAGTGAGGTGGCTACACTGTGTGTGTGTGTGTGTGTGTGTGTGTGTGTGTGTGTGTGTGTGTGTGTGTGAGAAAGAGAGAGAGTCACTGGACTACTGTCATACACCCAGCACTAGGAAGAACGTCATGAAAAAAGTAGTCCCTCCTCCCTATGATGATTCCACCAGGTGGAAGGAATTAGATAAGGATTGCATTTTACTTACAGATAGATAAATGGACACCTAATGTATTCTGTCACACCTTTAGGTAGAATATGCATACTTAGGGTCTCAGTTTTACAGGACTACTTGTAAAATAGAGCACAGTATTACTATTGCCTTACTAAGAAATTAAACAGGAGTAAAACGTATGTGTTGGTTATGATCAGGCAACAGGAAAGACTGTTCTTGGTTGTCTCTTGTCATTTGGCGTCTCCTCCCTCTCTGTCTTCATCTGCCTTCTGTATCTGATAAGACAAGATTGTAAACTAATATTTGTTATTTTGAAGTACACGGTTGGAGTTTTCCAGTGAAAGAAACTCACATTTGCATCTGTGGCAGTTGCTATCTAAATATGTGGAATCTTATAGGAACTTAGCAGCAAGCCCTAGGGAATAGTTATTTTTGCTGCTATAGATGGAAAAAGAAGGTAGGTGACCCCAGGGGAAGTTGAGAATTCTGGATGTTTACCAGCGAGCGCCTGACATACAGGATGCTTCAAGCTAACTTTGCCTGTTGCATGAGTTACTTTTCTGTTGGTGTAATTACCAACATGACCAAGGCAAAGTATAGAAGGAAGAGTCCATTTGGGCTTATGGTTCCAGAAGCCTGAGTCCCTCACATCAGGGAATCATGGCAGCAGGCAACAGACACCCCATCATGAATAGTTGAGATCTTACATTTTGAAATGCAATCAGGAAACAGAGAAAGCAAACTTGAAATGACATGAGCCTTTAAACTCTCAGAGTCCTCCTTGAGTTATGTATTTCTTTCAGCAAGACCATGCTTCCTAAGTCTCCCCCAAACAATGCAACCAACTGGGGACCCAGTATTTAAATGCCAGAGCCAATGGGGGACTTCCTTGTCCAGACTACCACACTTGCAGGGGCTTCTTTAACTCTACAAGTAGGCTAGCAGTTGGGGATACTCATGCCCCCACATGAAAGCTTTTAGTTTGGCATTTTTAAAGGTTCATAAAATTGTAATTAGTACATCTAGGAGCACAGTTATCTTATAGTGTGTGTGTATGTGTGTGTGTGTGTGTGTGTATGTGTGTGTATGTGTATGTATGTATAAAACATGATCTGAGGGGCATCATTCTTTTAAATTATAAAGTGGGTCTATTATCCCAATGAGATGTGACTAGTATAATGCTACAGAGAAAAGTCTCTCATTCTTTTCTCAATTACTGTACTATTCAATGTTTGACATGGTTAAAGTTTTATGTCCTTGTTTTATAGCCTCTGTTATTTTCTACAATTTATTCTTTAAGATAGAAGTGTCGTTTTACAGTATTCATCTAAGGTTAGATTTTTTTTGACTCTCACAATACTTCATAGGCATCTTTTCAAGTGTGTGTTTGCATTCTCTTTCAGTATTCCTTTGACTGATATAATATCATTTATGAAATCATATTCCCCACTGTGGACATTCATGTTATCGCTAATATTTCCCATAACAAGTAAAATTGCAGTTAATATTCTTACAGCTATTTTCATACCTACATGAAGGTTTAGAGGGGAAAATCTTACAAGTTGAATTGTCCTATCAGACAACTTAAACATATCTCAATGTAAGCACATTCCAAAACCGAAGAACTCTTACCTTGATTTACAAAGATAATTTGAGTCTTGCGAATAGCTCTGATATCATAAATCAGCATTCTTCACAAAATTAAGGAAGGGGTTTTGAACTTGACACCTAACACCCCATAACCCCTGTGAGTCCTTAACACTTGGTACCTGTCACCTGAGTATAACTGTCTTAGGAAGGAGGCTGATCCTGGAGCCGTTCCCTTGCGGAAGGGTGTTTATTTTTTTTCTGAAGGCTACAGCGGCAACAAGATGGTCAGAATAGTCATTGCTCTCCCTTAATTCACTCACATTTGTTCAGTGGTATTTTCCCAGGCACTACTTTTTCCCTCATTTCCCATAATGAATCACGGACTGTGACATGTTCTATACTGGTCTCCTAGATCCTTATTTTCAGTTACACTGAACAGTTCCTGAAACCTGCCTCCTTAAAGAGCTTTGGATTCTTTGGCTCTGTGGAAATGGTCTGAATATCACCTCTGAGGCAGAGGCCTTTGCACTGGTCTGGATATTAGTCACTAGTGGATAGACTGCAGTCCAAGTAAGCCTGGACGCTCCATTTCAGCTCACCAAACACCATCTATTAAAAGAAAAATACCCAGGAATCTCATAAATAGACTTTTTTTCTCTCATTGTGTACTTGTGGGCTTTTTGGTAGACTCTGGTTACTTCAAAGTGACCAGACTAAAAGATCTAGACTTGAAATTAAGGGACATTTCAAATTAAATGAGTGAAGACTGGTAATTACTGAACACTTACATCAAGCCAGAGAGTTAGTTATGTTATTTAAATTGATCTCCACACAACCCTGTGAGGCAATTTGCCATGCTGCATTTTGCTCCAAAGGAGAGAGCAGAGCAGACAATATACAATTAGTCTGTCTGTCCACCCAGTCACCAGGGATTTAGTGTCAAATGTGCTTCCAGAGGGTACACAGCTCTACTCACTGTGCACCACGGGGTCCCACTCACAGGAAAAGGTGGAGTAGACATAGCAATGTTAGAATAAGTATAGAGCCCACATTAAAAGGTTTATTATATTCCTCATCTCCATTATTAGCTCAGTTAAGTACTACCTTCCCAGAACAAATAATCTTAATTAAAAAAAAAAAAATCTCTGTAATTAATTTGTATGTGCCAGGAGTTCACGCATGGATATCTCATTTCTTTAATGCAGGGCATCTCAACACACAGCACTACTGATGTTTTAGGGGAGATGAGTCTTTGTTATGTGGTATGAGAGACGCATCCGCAGTGCTGTAAGAAGTTTCCTGTCTCCTCCCATCTTCTGTTCACCAGTAACACCTCCTCTAAAGGTAGCAATCAGAACTGTCTCCATGGGAGGGGGGGGGGGGGGGGGGAGGGGGAGGGAAAGGCTCAGATGGCTAAGTATGAGGATCTGAGCTCAGAGCCCCAACACCCACATAGAAAATATATGCATGGTAGCATACGCCTATATCCCTGGTGGGTAGAAACTAAGGGACACCAGGCGATTGTTGGTTAGTCCAGACAAACCTGTGAGCTCCAGATTTAATGTGTCAAACATTGTCCCAGAAATAATGAGGAGGAGTGATTGAGGAGGACATCTCAGCATCAGTCTCTCGCCTCCACCCATACACACATGAGTGAGCATATCAGCACACACATGTGCACACATGTGCATATACCACTACACACACACACACACACACACACATGCACACCTCTAGCCATTGTCTCTTTGAGAACCACTGGTTGAAAACAGGTAAATCAAGAAAGGAGGAAAAATAAGGGAGAAACTTCCTTTTCCAAAATCCATGAGTAAAATTTATAAGGAGTTTGCATCAAGTTCCCACTGTGCACAAGTGTATATATTTAGATCAACTGGGGATAAGCGGGCTATTTTCAGTGTGATTTGCAGAGAAGCTGGCTTACATTGACTTGTTAAACATAAACAGGAATGATGTATGTGCAGCTAGAGAATATGTCAAAGTGTTATTCATATCGAGCCTCTGGGCAGGTGTTAGGATGTTAAGTTGTTCAATTCTGCACCATGAGTTCTCAAAGAAGGAAAATTAGGAAAATGATTTCAATTTCTAATTATTGAGCTGTGTCAAATAGCCTGACAAGGTGGGGGCTCAGATTTAAAATTACTCATAACTTTGCAGTATGACTCCTTGGTCCAAACTCTAGGAATTTCTATACCATTTTATGCCAGGTTTCCTAGGGACACAGGGAAATGAGGCCCTTTGTGGTTGGTGGCTTTTAAGGAAGTGGCACAGTGAAGCAGACAAATCACTGAACTGGGGATCCAAAGATCTGAATACTGGCCTATAGCTGTCCCTGCCCCGTTAGGTGCCCTGGGTCAGGTTGCATGGACCCTTTAAGGTCCAATCATACAAGAATAATAAAATAAAACCTAAAACTGATCATGTTCTCTTCTTCCTAAATGAAGATGTGTGAGATGGGTTGCATTAATGGCCCCCATCTCCTTGTTTCTTCTGGTCCTCTGCTGTGCAGTTCTGTAGGCACTCCTCTGCTGGCATCTGTGTGACATTGGAAGGCCTGGTGTAAGAAGAGGCTGGAACAAATGCTCCCATGTGTCTGTCTGTGCAGTCTTGCCCGTTACAATCTCTGCGATTAGGATGTGTTGCTGATCCCAAGAGAAGGAGGAGAGGCATGGAGTCATGCAGTCTCCCTATCCCAGAAGAGGCAACCATTGAGCCTCCAGATGTGTGAGCAGAGTCCCTCCAAGATCAGCCACAATCCAGATCCCACAGCTGAAGACATGAACCAAGTGGATAGTAGGAGATAGTTCCATGTCATTGAGATTTGTGGTCCACTCTTAGTCAGAACCTGTGCTTTATTTAGGGCAAAACTTTAGTGGACCTTCAAGAATATAGAATTTGGTTCTACTCCTACACACAGTTAGGGAGCTAGGAGGAGGAAAGAAGAGTGAATCTCTCTTTATCTGAAACAAAATGGGAGGGGTGATTCTGAAGTTTGGAAGATAGCTTCAGAGAAGAGAACGTGGACGGTGACTTCCATAACAACCAGTTATGGGGACGATGTGATTCTTTTTTTTTTTTTTTTTTTTTTTTTTTTTGATTTTTTTTATTATGTATGCATTGTTTTGCCTGCATGTTCCCCTGCATGCCAGAAGAGGGCAGCAGAGTTCATTATAGATGGTTGTGAGCCACCATGTGGTTGCTGGGAATTGAACTCAGGACCTCAGGAAGAGCAGGTCGCGCCCTTAACCTCTGAGCCATCTCTCAAGCCCCGACGATGTGATTCTTAGAGAGGATGAAGGGCTTCTCATTTGTATAGCATACGGTTCAAAAGGTTTGCTGTTCTGTTGGTTGACACATCCTAAACTGAGCCAAGCCTCATGGTAAAAGTCAATGCACATAGTTTTCACACTTATACACATACAACCATGCAGCCCGGTTGCTACACAAGTTTATAAAAAAGCACAGAGGAAGGAGATGCAGGCTACCCACAGGAGACCTGATAGGCTGTGGTCAGATGATGGGGGAGGAGGACTGCACCTATCAGAGGTCTAGGGGAGGTGATTAGGGCAGAAGAGGGAGGGAGGGTAGGAATAGGAACATAAGAATGTAGGGATGACAACCAGGATGTAATGTGAGTAAATTATTTTTAAAAAGGGTCATTTCAATTCTTGACTTTTTTATAGTCCTGTCTGACCACATGTGCCCCCTGCTGTCTCTCCCACTACCACCTCTCAGGTTTCCATCATTTTCGGTACCCCTCCTGTGATACTTAGCTCAGACTGACATCCTGCAGATAGCCAGGTTGGCATTTGTTGAATCAGTAACTACATGCACGGTTTAGAGGTTCTTTGGCAATCATGAAAAAGAGTCTATATCTTCAATGATATAAAGAAGAGACAACATACCTATGGGAGGAGAAATGACTATTTCCAGGGAGCTGGTAGAATCCGTGGAGAGCAGTGGACTATGTGCCCACTCATATAGGAGCTTGGTGTGTTTATCTAAATAATCTAGAGACAGGTAAACCCCATTGTGCTGGGAGAACTGGGCACATCCAAGGGAAGGCACAGAAACTTCATAAAGATTTACATTTAAAAACTGAGTATTAACTATGGTTGTAACCCAGGCAACTGTGAATGCCTTTTTCAGCCACACAATTCTTTCAAGTCATCTTAATAGGTTGGGGGTAAGCATAGGTGGCTGGGAGTTGTGAGCTTCTGGCAGATAGATGTGTGACCCCCAAGCAGATCTTCTTCTGTAGGGCTATCAGTAACAGATGGACCGGTTCCTTTATTTGTCTGGTACTCAGTGATTCTCTTTGTAAATTAAAGAAAATTCAATGCGTGCTAAATGGTGGGAATGCATCTGTAGCTTAAATACGTGATATTTAACTATGATGGATTACCCAGGCTAACGAAAGGTTGACAAACCTCAGCCGTGCGTCACACGCTCTGAAATGAAATAGAAATCAATGAAGCAGCTAAATGCCCCCTTAAATGCCAGTCCCCATTTTCACTATAAGCCCCCTTCTAATTCTTTCATGAAAATAAATGGAAGGATTCTTCATTACATATTCATTTTCTGAATCCACTTTGCTCATTAGGTTGAAATAAGGGGTAGGTGAGGGTTTATTAGGGAGTAAGCATATCTGATAAGCATTAAATTACTTCTGATGGCTTTATGTATTTAACAGAGTTAGCAAATTAGCTTAGGCTTTGAGCTAATGGAGCTGATGCTGATGAGGGCTGTGGATTTAACCCTGCATTAAACAGAACACTGACCTCAGGAGCAAGGTGAGGGATTGAAGCTCAGATGAGCTTTCCCCACTCTTGTCCTTGGAAACATTCCTCTTGTCCTGCCAGTTTCTAATTGCCTACATATAGATGACTCTGCAATTAGTGTCTCCACTCCTGTCCCCCTGAATGCCAGCTTTGGGGTTTCACATGACAGTTGTACAGAATACCTGATCGTTCTGTTTCACAATCAACAAGTCGTGAGTTCTCTCATTTATTGATTTTCCCCCTCCTCTTGAGAAATCTCAATTGTCATTTGTCCCGTTATCTCCATCATGACACAGACTCAAAATCTCATGTCTACAATGGCTTGTTCCGTGCTGTGGAAGTTTTCTTTGTAGCCCATTTGTTTTCATCCCGACATTGCTCCTTACTGCTTTCGGTGGGAGAGAGTATACAACTCCTGGTTGTGTGTTGTAAGTGAAAGATGAAAAATAGGCTTCTCGTCTCCCTGAATCAAAGTCAAAACAGGAGTAGAAGCTATTGATAGGGAGCTATAACTTAAAACACACACAATTCATGTTCCAAGAACAGAAAAGTACATTTGAGGGTGAGAGTGAGCAGAGGTAGCTTCAGAAATTAAACAACATAGGTTTTAATGCAGAAGTGTGAGGAAAGTGAGGCAGTGGTTGGTGTTAGGGATGGCAGGACGATGCAAGGGCCAGTGCTCTGCAGTTTTACTCAGGTTCTTAACTCTATAAAGAGTATGTCTGTAGTTTACAAGCCTTGAACATTGGGACCATAGAAGAGACAATCTCAGGTTCCTCCCCCTTGAGGCCTGTTACAAGTCATATGGCAGGTATGAGATATTATGGGTTGATTTTAGCCATCTCCCAGAGGTGTATGCATGAGAGACTTTGTCTCTGATATGGTGAGGAACAGACATGGGGCCCTTGGGAAGTGATTGGGTCATGAAAGTTATGACATCATCATTCTTAATCCATTTAAGGATCTATAGCTTAAAGGTTATAGGGAAGTGGTGGAAATGTCAGGGGTGTGGCCTTGTTAGATGAAGCAGAGCATTAGTTATTCCCTTAGAAAGTTTATCTTGTCCCTGCTCTTCTGGCTGCTGGGAAGTGAGCTGCTTTGCTTCCCTGCCATGATGCTTTGACTCACCACAGACCCTGAAACAGCAAGTGATCATGGACCAAAACCTCTTTCCTCCTTTAAGCTATTCTTTTTTTTTTTAAAGTATATTACCATACCAATAGAAAGCTGACTATCACACATCATATATCAAGTCTATTGTAGGAAATGGATATTTCTCAGGAGACATTCTAATAAAAAGAATATATATAGTGGGAAAAGCAAGGTTGAAGACCATCAAGTGTGCTCTGAGCTCCAGCTCCAGCAATGGCAGGCAGCTCTAATTACTTCTAAGGAGACCATCAGGGCCCATCAAGAAGAGAGTGCATAAAGAGGCAGACTGCTTCTAGACACAGATGTCAAAGCATAGATCCCAGAACCTCTCCTAAACAAGAAAGGTGGGAATAGGGGCTCTTTATGTCCCATTTCTTTTATCACCTGCTCGCTAATCTCCTTTGTGCATTTTATTTGGCCAAACCAAACCAGAAGTTAGCAAGCAAAAAAGAGGGGCCATGCAACATGCAGAAATCAACTTCCAAGATACAGTGCAGACAGGTGGGACAAAGAACAAATCCTCTGGCTAGGTTGGGTAAAAGGGAATAAATATGCTTCTACTGGAAGTAAAGTTCGATAGTCAAATCTGTCTCAGTTTTTAATCTCTTCCAAGAGAGTTCTCATTTGTAATGTGTAAAAGTAGCATGAAAATGACTGGAGGAAATAGGTGTGTGTGTGCGTGTGCATGTGCGTGTGCGTGTGCGTGTGTGTGTGTGTGTGTGTGTGTGTTATAATTCTGATTACCTCTATTCCCTCATCTCTTATCTATCAACCCCTCATACCAACAGTTCCCCCCCCCCCCCCCAGATTCAATACTTTTGATTTAGTTTTGTGACCCAAGGATTTAACCAAGGATCATTAAGCTGAAACTAACCACTGGAGCTTGGCGGGGTCATCAGTAGGGGAGCTTGGTGAGGTCATCAGTGGGCTTATAGCTTAAAGCATCAATTCTCCCTCTGCCTGGGTAGTTCAGCCATGAGTATTCTGAACCTCTCCTCCATCCATGCCTGTATTGACAGAAGGTCTTATCACTCTGTTTTTCCTTTTGTTCTCAGCTGGAATCACAGGGCTGTGTTAGCCTCTTTTCTTTGTTGGATGCCATGTCCTATAAAGGGAGGTACTCAGTTCACTCAAATGAGTCTCTGTGCATACCAGCCAAGCATGAATCTAATGGATACATGTGTTTGCATGAGTGAGATACTCTTACAACTCCTTGGCAGAGAACTGGGACTTGGCAGGGAAGTAGTGCTTCTCTGATAGCCCTTGCATGCAGTAAATCCTTGTTTATATTACACACCCTAACAGTAACGCATGCTACATAAGATCACTTACTGATAGTGTGACTATGCATTTTCTCAACTATACTTAAGATTCTTCTAACAGAATTGGGTATATTAAGGAAAAATTACACACACACACACACACACACACACACACACACACACACACACACACACACACACATGCCAAGACCATTCCAAAGTCAAATGAAAACCCTAAGGCCGCTTACCCATTTATAAACACATTCCCCAAAGAGTTCATATGGCCACCGTGTCTTTGAAGGATTCTAGTGAGTGTCTTGTCCACAGTGCACAAAAGCCTGGGGTCCCACATCCAGCTCAGTGCTTGATTTTTGTAAAGTTGTTTATGGAGTAAGGCTACTGTCAGTCATTTTGTATTTATCTCCAGTTAATTTTGTGCTTCATTGGCCACTTTGAAGAGCTTCTCCTAAGGCTGTGGCCTTCAGTGTCTGGAATGTTTGCTAGTTATTTCTTTTGCCTGTAGGACCACATCTTTTATCCGGGGCTTTGGAGTTTTGCTATGATTTGGCATCTTAAATTCAAGAAAACAGCAATATATTTAAAAATATATGTTAAAAATAAACAAGTGGGGTTTATTTACTGCATGTTCCCCTCCTCCACTTTCACCATCCTCTTTAAGGAATGTGCCAGAGCGCTTGCAGCCAGTTGGCTGATTCCAGTCAAGTCTCAGGGGCTCAACACACTCACTGTTGTTAACCCCACCCCCACCCCGTAACCACCTGCTGAGGACTTTTCAGAAGTAGATTATTGGGATAAACTTGGGGATATCACTGCCTTGGGGCAGTTTATAGGAAGGTTGTTATTTTGTACTGAAGTAAAGTTCTAGAACACAGAGAGAGATTCCTGATGGGTAAGAGAAGAGAAGCCCTTTTTTCTGGTAGGAGGTAAAGATTCCCTAACTCCCCCAACACATTGTAAAGTTCCAGTAACGAAGTGACAAGACCTTACATACTGAAAGGACACAGATTAAGTCCATTCAGTTGAAAAACATGCAAGGTCTCTTAGTTAATTAAAAAGAGCTGAAGCTTGTTTTCACAACTTAATACTTTTGTTTTCTGGCCAGGCATAGTGCCACATGCCTTTAGTTCCAGCACTCAGGGAGGCAGAGGCAGGCAGATCTCTGTGAGTTTGAAGCCAGCCTGGTTTATAAGGAGAGTCCAGGACAGCCAACTCTACACAGAGAAACCTTCCCTGTCTGTATTTTCTGTTCTTTCAAAATTCTGCACACAAGTAGAATAAATAATAGTATAAAAGAATTATAATTATTGTTAAAAAAAATCAACAAAGTTTGCAAATCATACATGTAATGGGACAAAATCTGATAACTTTTTAAGCACTAGATGTGTATTAAGTGTTGCTATCATTTGAATAAATGTTTTCAGTACGCATAGCTCTTCAATTTCTTTGCTAGATCTGCTCACAGGTGAGGTAAAATAGTTCATTAGGCAGTGGATATGTTTGTGTGTCATTTATCTTAGCCTTAGAAACTCAACAAAAATTGTCTTGCATAGTAGAGTCATGTTTTTGGTATCCCCTCCCTATGAATGAAAAATGAAATTCTGGCTGTTGCATGTTTATCTGTTCATTAAATGAACCAGCAGTTTCACTCTACTTGGAGAATAGACTATTGATTTGCCCCCTTCGGTAGGAGGATTATCTATCACTCTGCAGAAATAAAACCTTACTCGAGATTGGATTTCAGTGTATGAGACAGGAAAACACACACCCAACTGAAGGCAGCTTGTAGTTGTGAGGCCAAATTCAAGAGGTATTGTCAATATATCAGTTCCTGCTTTCAGTTTTTAATGATCTCTGTCACCTCTGATAAAGATATCCTCACCTTTATTGAAGCAAAATTTGGCCCGGTCCCCATATTTTTAAAACACACTGACTATACATTCACCCTGCCACTATCCTGGAATTGACACATCCACCTTCTGGATTTGTTGGTGTTGGAGAATCAATATGATTCTAAGAAATTTTGTCTTTGTTTGGCTGTGGACTGTGGCTTTATCTGCACAAAGCTCAGCTCATTTCCAATCCACTTGCACAAAGAGGGAAGTATTGTAAATTCTGTTTTCTAGGTCCACTCATTTTTATCTTTTGATCTTTTCTTAGCCCCGTCTTATAGCTGGATAGTTGGGTTAAAAACTTTCTTAAAATATATCCAGTTTAGAATCAACCTGTCCTCCTATGAGTCTAGAGCAGTGGTTCTCAACCTTCCTAATGCTGCCACCCTTTAATACCGTTCCTCATGTTGTGGTGATTCTGTGTTTATATAGCTAATGATTCTAATTTCCTAGCATCCTTCAAAACTTGGATGTGTCCATGAGACACTTTCTGTCTTACCAGGCAGTGATGTCAACTTCATATTAAATTATCTAAGAATTCTTGTGCTTCTTTATTGTCCTCTGTGCCCTTCCCAACACTTGCTTTCCTTTATGGTGACTCCCTGAAGGCTATCTGAAACACATGATTTAGGATGGGACTACAACGTTTGGGGTCTGATTTTGAAGCTGGAATGCCCCCCCCCCCCATTATCTGGCCAAAGTACTTTAGGAAGATGGCAAAGTCTCAGATCTATGTACAGCTCTTAACTATTAATGTTACCCAATTACTTGTTTGTGACCATAATTTAGAAGTGGCCATTTAAGGAGGTGAAATGTACAGATAAGATTCTGGAGCCCTGATCACACAGAGTTGATCAAACAGCCCCAGCTATTTAAACTCAGACATCTTAGAAAGAGGAAAATTCATTTGTTTAATTCCTAATTCTTTTAGCTCTTGAAAGAGCAACTGAACAGGAATCATTATCAGACATGAGGTGTGCCCATAATAAGACAAAATAGTATGTGTTTACTTCACAGTTGGCCATCTATCTTTCTGTTTATTGCCTATCAATCAATTATCTATCTATCTATCTATCTATCTATCTATCTATCTTCTATCTATTATATATCACCTACTTATTACCTATAAATCAATTAATCAATCATCTATCTGTCATCTATTAATTATTTAGTGTGTATATTTGAAGGGGAGCAAATTTTATGGTAAGCATGTGGAAGACAAAAAACAACCTTCAGAGTTGGTTTTTCCTTTTTTTTTTTTTTTTTGGTTTTTTGAGACAGGGTTTCTCTGTGTAGCCTTGGCCATCCTGGACTCACTTTGTAGACCAGGCTGCCCTCGGATCCTCCTGCCTCTGCCTCCCAAGTGCTGGGATTAAAGGCGTGCGCTACCACACCCGGCTCTCAGAGTAGGTTTTCTCCTTCCAATCATATGGGCTCTGAGGATCAAGCATAGGTCATCAGGCATGGCAGGATGTGCCCTTACCTACTGAACCATCTCTTGTCCCCCCAACGAACAATCTTCCATAGTACTTTTATCCAGACAATGGGACCCATTCTAATTACAAAGTCAGATCCCAAGCAATGAAGTTCTGTTCCAGGGCTTGTCATTCACATGGCCCTCAAGGGAGTCACCACATAGAAGCAAGAGGTTGTTGGAAAAAACGAGCACAGAGGCCAATAAATGGGTTTTCAGCCACAAAAACAAGATTGGATGAGGCTGATGAGTATGGTTCTATAAGGTTGGAAGGATTTGAAAGCAAATGCTTATTTGTTTTTGAGTAAAGAGTATATCCAAGGTCATTGCAAAACTGGCCAGCCAATGTCTTCACTTATTTCCTTTAGAGAATCTCAGACTTCTCTACTGCACAGCAGAAAAGTCTACACAGAAAACCTGTGCAGCCATGAGAGAGGAACACAGTTTGGCACCCACTTCATATGAGTTCATGGAGGTTGACAAACAGAAGGTTTCTCCTTGAATGTCAGAAGCAACCAGAAAAGATCCTCTAACTTGTTTTGTTTCCAGCATGGAAATTGTCACTGCAGTCTGAGGACTCCCTGATACAGTGTTAGCCTGAGAGCAGAGGCTTGTGGGGAGCTCAGGCACTCAGCATCCAGAGCAGACCTAGTAGAGCAAACTGCAACACCTAGTGGACTCACTACATTTGAGCTGCAAGCAAAAATCGGCCACAATTTACACTGTGTCACTAGGAAATAATGGGTGTTTCTTGACTGCAAAGAGAGTTTGCATCAATTTTTGGTTAGCAAAAATGGAGACAGAGAAACAATGCTAATTTTCTCTAAAATCTATTATGTTTTTCCTTCAGTAATAGAAATTCCTAATGTTTCCTCAAGCTCATGGCTTCTTAGCTGAACATTTCCAAGCCTTCTATGTGATCAGTTTTATTTCTTAACTAAATTCTGCCTGTGAGTGGGAAATGTGCATGCTAATCTTTGTTGAGACCTTAAGATGAATGGACACAGTGTTCCCTTTAACTCACTCATTTAACTCCATTCCATGTGGCAGTCATCATGGACCTTAAACTATAATCTGCATAGTGTATTACTAAAATGCCAAGGGTACCAAGTGCCGGAGTCACTGCCATCAAGGAGCCCTATACAGCCCTGGGGTATGTGTATGCATCAGAAGAAAAGCATTCCTGTTAAAGACAACACTTCTCGTGGTTTCTGGCTAGGGAGCTGACATCTACTTTAACCAGTGCTATAGGACATTATTTCTTGTGAAATGTAGACCTGAGTTATTGTCTGCTTCTCCTGACAATTGGAAATGTGGGGGCCACTAATCGTGGGCTCAGAGATCCTCCTGTCTGCCTCCAATTGCTCTGAGTAAGGTTGGCAGCAGCTGTGCAGTGACTCACCCCTTAACCCTGCTGAGGTGGCAGGGTGTGTAGGGGATTACTGTCTGGCCTCACCCTGGACAGGTTGATAGGAGTGTGTGGTATGGCTGTGCTATGCATCCTGCCCATGAGCAGGCACCGTCTGTCTTCTCTGCAGAAGTACCAGGAGCTGGCAGGGCTGGGGTGATCTAATTGAAAAGAAGGCTGTGACCTCTATCTCCTCCTCAGGAATCCCTACAGCTGGCACCATGTTCCGCCAGCTGAAGAGGCCTGCCCCCTACTCACATGCTCTGTCTCTGAACCAGCCGGTCTCTAGGTCTCTGGCATAGCGTCCATAAAAGCAGCCAGATGCTCTAAAGGCTCTTTCCCTGCCCAAACTCTTTAGGAAGGGACAAAATGCCTTCGCTCTTAGAGCCAAGGTGATTACATTAAATTCCTCAATTGTGTCCCATAGATAGAGCATGGCATATTATTTCAAAAGGAGGTCCTGGGAAGAGTATAGGATTTTTTGGATGGAAGATTGACATTCTCATGTTTTTGCTAAGTCTCATGGTAGACATTAAGTTAGGATTCAATGAGCTTTGCAAAGGTTGACCAACTCTTTATGCAATTAGCTTGGATGGTCCTTGCACCATAGCAGGCAGATTATCTTTGCTCTCTAACTTTGAGCCTAATTATAGCACCTGTGAAATGTTTTTGTTTGTTTGTTTGTTTGTTTTAATGGCTATGACTCACTCAGCTCCTGGGCAGTGCCTGGTTAAAAATGATCACTAGGGAAGTGGTGTTGGATGCTACTGATTTTTTTTTTATCGTTATAAGTCTTTGGCTCACCGGTCAGGCAACTTACTAACCATAAAATTCCCCCTGGCATCTTCTGGCATCTAACCCTTGAGAGGACCAGAACCCCATGCTGGGGACAATGGGACTGATGGTAGTAGAGTGGGGATAGTTGCAGATGATAACCTTGAGAAACTAGTGCCAGTGAGGAGCCCATAGGTCCAGAATGAATATTGATCCCAGGCTGATCTAAGCCTTTGCTCTAGTATGGCTGGGATCTGAAATGTTCCCACAGTTTCATGTTTTGAACTCTTGGTCCCCAGGTGAAGTGGCTGTTTTAGGAGGCTGAGGGACCTCTGGAGGTGGGGGCCAGCTAGAGGAAGTAGGTTACTAGTGGAGGGCTTTGAAGGTTTCAGCCTGGCCTGGGGTTTCAGGTCCACCCTGCCTGCTGGCCTGCTGAGAAGTGAGAGCCCTTTAGTACCTGGTCCTGCCACCATAAAGCAAGCCACTCACCATGTTCCTTCCCACAGTGACACTGAAACCCTCTGCAACTAGGAGACAAAATAAAACTTCCTTCCCTTAAGTTGTGAGTGTCAGGCACTTTGTACCAGTGACAAGTCAAGTCACTAACAGACTGCCTGCCTCATGGAAACTTGTCTTCTGGGCGGGTAGACCCATTGGTTAAAGAGGTAAATGGTACTTTAGAGGCAGTGCGCTTTCTCCCAGTGCACATAGCTCACTAGTTGGTATTTTAAATTCCACTTTCATTTCCAATATTTGATTGATCTTTCACTTCTTACCCATGAAAATATATTTGAATGGACCAAGTTAAATAATCACTTGGTAACTGCTTATAAAGGTGACCAATGTGCACCAAGGCTCTCCTTGGTTGTAATTTTCCAGCAGGGCTTTTTTTTTTCTATACTCTTTACAGCATGGCATTAACAAGTGACCCTAGATATCAAAGGATAATAAAGGCTCTTGATCAAGCCAGGCAAACTCTGAAATTCACTTTTTAAAGTGTACTGAATGAGATTGGCACATCCTCCTTTGAGTCTTCATGCCATTTATCTTCTTTGGGTCTATGAATTGTAGTATGCTCATCTTTTCCTAGATAGCTAAAAATCTGCTTATGTGAGTACATACCATGTGTGTTTTTCTGAGTCTGGGTTATCTCACACAGGATGATATTTTTTTATTTTTATCCATTTGTCTGTGATTCTTATGGTGTGCTTGTTTTTAATAGCTGAGTAGTGTTCTGTTGTATAAATGTACCACAGTTTCTTTATCCATTCTTCGTTTGAGGGACAGCTGGGTTGTTTCCAGCTGCTGAAACCTACCCCATAGGAGAGAGCTAGGCCCTGACACTATTAAGGATACTCACTATGTATGCAGACCAGAGCCTAGCATAGCTGTCCTCTGAGAGGCTCCACCCAGCAGAGGTTCAACACAGATGAGATGCTGAGACCCACAGCTAAACACTGGGAGGAGCACAGGGAGTCCTCTGGAAGAGTGGAAGAAAGGATAGAAGGACCTGGAGAGGACAGGAGCTCCACAAAAAGACTGAGAGAGTTGACTAACCAGGGTCCCGCCCCCAGGGGGTGGTGCTTGTGGGACCTTAAGCACCAACCAAGAACCATGCATTGACTAGATCTAGGTAGTCTACACAGATGTAACAGACAGGCAGTTAGGTCTGCATGTGGGTCCCTGAGTAAAGGGAGCAGGGCTGTCTCTAACATGGACTCTGTTGCCTGTTTTCAGTCACTTCACCCTGGTGGGGATGCCTTGCCAGGCCACAGCAGAAGAGGATATGCTTAGTCCTGATGCAATTTGATGTGCTGGAGTGGGTTGGGGAGGGTGTCTCCTCTTTTCTGAGGAGTAGGGGAGTGGGTATACAGGGAAGAGAGAGGGAGGGTGGATCCAGGAGGAGAGATGGGTGGAGGCTACGGTCAGGGTGTAAAGTAAATAAATAAATAAAAGTTAAAAAGTGCACTGAGATTGGGGAGAAGGTCAGTCAATAAAGTTCATGAAGTTCATGTCTTGCAAGCCCAGGTACCTGATTTCAATCCCCAGAGCCCACATCTGGGAGAGTGGTGAGACCTCACAGTCATTCAGAGACTCGCTGCCCTTGCAGCAGACCAGAGTTTGCGTCTCTGCATCTATATCAGGTGCTCACAAGTGCATGCAACTCCAGCTCAGGGGCTCCAATGACCTCTTCAAGCCTCAAGGTCATTTGCACAAATAAAGCATGCACCCACAGACACACACACACACACATGCTCAATACATAAACACATAAACACACACAAATACACACATACACACACAGGCATACACACATACACACATACAAAATACATACTCAATCACACACATATACATACTCTCATACACATGACATATCTTCACAAATACACACACACATATATATACATGTTTACATACAAATACACTCAGACACATATGTACACAAGTGCATGCACACATGCACACACACTCTCACACATGCACACACTCACACATATATGCATACACTCACATATAAACATACACATGCACTCACACATATACATACATAGGCACAAACATACACACACCTGAATACACATGCACACATATAGTCACACACATACACACATAAATGTATATACAGATACACACATATATACATAGATAGACACACAAGATCTCCACCAACCACAAAGCATAAGATACAGATGCTGTGGAGTGAGGAATCAGAGAGTGAATTCAGAAGAGATAGAGTAGATTCAAATAAAATTACCCAGGAAGTTGTAGTAATCTTAAATGCTATTAAATGGACACAAGGTCAGGGGAAAAAACTCTTTTGAAATAAATGATGAAGGATTGAAACAGTGAAGAAGGTAAACAGAATAGGATGTGACATAGTGGATAGAATTGGGAAGAGCAAACTAAGGCCTCGCCTGCCCTCCATCTCACCCATGGGTGGACAGACAGAGAAAGGGATTCTGGATGATGAGAATCCAGGCCTGCAAAATATGCTCATGTGCACTGATCCACACCTTGACCATGCATCTGCGCCTAGCGCTTCATTTTCCCCAATCATCTGTCAATTTCAAGTCCTCAAGGTCGAACGCATGTGTGTGAGACAATGAAGGCTTGTTGGGCTTCCCCCTTCATCTTATATGGTAATGTCTTCTCTTGAAATATGTACCCATCTCCAGGCCATTAAAATTATACACCAGTTCCCTAAGATATCACAATTAGCTTCTCTTTAAGGGGCAGAAAAATAGAATAGAAAAAGAAAAGGAAATAGATTCTACTGCCTACAGAGATAGAATCAAGGTATGGCTGTCACTGAGCGGTTGTGTGACTTCAGGAAAGCCAGACAACTTCTCCGAGCTGTTCTATTCCAGAGTCAGTGTGCCACCTATGTCACATGTGAGGATTCAAGCTTATAAACTCTAAATGCAATCTTAGCTTATAATATGCACACAGCAAATAACAGTTACCCTCATTTTAAGAGACTAGATAACGCAAGACAAAATGAGTGGTATTACTTCCAGCCTGTCTGTACTTTGTTCTTAGCTTTAAATATTCCTCACTTAACACATTTAAAACAATGAAAATGTCATGGTCATGCTGGGAGTTCAACAAATTGCAAAATTTATCATTTCCGTACTTCCAGTTTTCTTACTATTTTAAAGTAAGTATTTATTTTTAGAAATCTGTGACAAACAGAATAGAATTAAGGATAGGGTTAGACTAGACACCGGAAGATCAGGAGTTGACGTTTGACCTAGACTACACAGCACGTTGCAGGTTACACGGACCTATTTGAGACCCTGTTTCAAAACAAACAGACAGACAGAATTAAGGTTAAAAGAAGCCATTTCAGGCAAAATGCCAGATTTGGGCAACGCTGATGCTTTGTTTAGTCATTGTGTGACTATTAACGTCTACAATAGCTTATTCTGCTCGGGTTTCCTCATCTTATCCCTTTCAGTATCACCCAAAGATGACACAAAGGAGCCTTTCAGTCTCTGACACATTATGAAGTTCTCAGAACCAATGCATCACTTGGTACTAGGATGCATTGTAAAAGGTCATGTCTTCCTGGTTGTAAACATGTTTTTCAAGCAACCCCAAGCCTTGTTAGAGTCCATCTCTTTCCTCACTGGTACTTCGAGCACTTTCTAACATGTTCACAGGGTGGAGGTATGTACTTATATGCACAAATCATTCATTCCAAACAATGATGCTGTGATCTCTGAGGCTGAAGAGGTGCTGGCTCTTTCTTGGTATCAGAGCTAGTAAGTGGCATGGGAGCTATATCCCTGGCAACCTTGCCTGTCCTCTTATAGTCTTAGCTGTTTTACATGGCATCATGGGAGGACACATCAACATTCAAAGACGCCTCCCCCACCACGATGTGTTGAAGAACCATAGTTTGGCCAAATCATTGTCCTCTGTTATTAAACAGGTGCGAAAGCGCCTTTCAAAGCAATATCCTTAGTCTCCAAAGGGCCAGAGGCCACAGGCAATCACAATAAAAATGACCCAGTATGGACAGGCGACACTTGTAAGCCCCCAATTCTATTCTTACTGTAGAGCAGACCTTGCTTTTGCCCTCTGCTGCACTTGTTGGCATGCACAGTATCTGAAGAATAATAGATCCATCCTGGCTACATATTCCGTGACAGCCAGCCAATCACTTCAGCAAAATCATCACCCCATCTGCCCAGCTGTCCACATAGCTCGGCCTCCCTTCTCATCCACAATGGCGTAATGAAGACGGGGAGAAGAAGCCTCTGGGTCCTAAGTGTTTGCACAGGCCGCCTGAGTGCAGTGAGGCAGTGAGATAAGGCATATTTCAGACTTTCTTTTGCTTGTGTGAGTAGCACATGATTGATTTCAGAAAAAGAAATTTATTTCCCTGCAGACATATTTTTATCATTTGCTTGAATTCCTTGATGCCTTACTCACGGTATGTATAGGGGAGCCAGGTCTCCTTCAGAGGGGGAGGGAAGAGAAAATGGATAACACTTGAAGCCTGAAAAAAAAAAATGTATATAAAGGTACTGCCAGATAAAATGTTCTGTGACCTATAAGCTTTGGAATGGGTCAGAGGGATTATGCGAAGGCTGACATTTAGAAATGATGAGCTCCGTTGACTGCTGCGTTTGCATGCAGCACGCCAAAATACCTTCCAGAACTTCCCTTCTGGGGGAGCCTCCAATGACACCCCTATTGAATAGCAGGCACTTTAACCCCGAGGGTGCGAGCCAGACTTAGGGGTTCACCTTGTGCTGACTTTTACAGGGTGAGATGACTTTATTTAAAGGGACATATTCAATTTAGTTAAATTCTCAAATTTATGTACTTTAAAAAAAAGAGCAATATAAGTGGAAATTATTTGAGAGAGAATGATGGTGGGGAGGGAATGACATGGTGACAATCTGGTTTGGAAAACTGAGTGGAGACATGGGGATTTGAAATCCATGGGTTTGAGCATACTTTTTTAATTTTCTTGTTGTATTTACTTGGTGTTTAACATGTAAGGGAGTAACAAAATGTTTGGGCAGAGTGGGCTCATTTTTACATGTTTGGCCATCATGTCACAGCTGCTTTGTCCTCTGTTACGAGGTTAATGATTGGGAAGTACATCGCCTGGGAGGCACACACCTTGCCTTCACCTTATGAACAGGGACCTAAAGCAGGGTAGTTTTCACGCAAGCATCTGTCTTGGTAATTTGAACACGTGGGAGCCCATCTGAAGTGGAACAGTTAATTCACCCACCAGGGCTGTCTTGTGAAGGTGTTACTACACTTACGTGTGAATACCAGGCCGTCTGATATTCGGGGAATGTGTTTCACAGAAGATGCTCCAGAGAGACAGACCTGTCTCTGGAATGGTTACAGGCTGCCTCCTTTCCCAGCAGTCTTCTGCGTCTTCTGCCATGCCCACAGGAAGACATTGAGGGCTGACCTATGGCTTATCCCAGTACTCTCAGACTCCAGCAGGAAGGGGTCTCTGGAGTAGCTTTAGGGGCTCGTCTATACGACTGCTGAGTAAACACAGAGGCTGCAGCTTCAGCAGGTCAGTGGAATCATGGAGGTCGGCTGTTGATCAAGGTGAACAGCATATTAGTTCATCGAGGTCCAAGTTTATGAAGCTAGGGGTTGTTTAGCAAATCCTTGAGGGGGAAAAAATCTATATATCTGGCATGCTGTTTGAGTTGATGCAGATTGTAAATCCAAAGAAATTACTTGCCAGGCTCTGATTTTACCTGAATTCATGCCCACATTTCCCTATTCTTCCTTTTTGGGTACAGCTGTGTTCTTTGTCTCTGTATTTCTGTCTCGGATTGCTGTACTTTCTGAGGCTCCTGTCAGCCCACTTTCCTTTTTTTTTTTTTTTCCCATCCCTGACAGTGAGCCTTTTTTTTTTTTTTTTTTTTTAATGCTCTGGGATCCCATCTACTGCATACTTGTCCTTTCCTGGTTTAATCCAGACCCCGCCCCACTGTAACAAGCCCTAACTGTATGCACTTTGGCTTCTTTGAGTTTGTGGGGTTTTCCTATCCATTGTAGTCTCTTGGAGAGATCCTAGCTGTCTGTCATGATGGAGGATGTTACATAATTGCAAGTTTACACCGTTTCCCTGCAGTCATCACACCATCAGTACCTAACCCCGAGGACCAATTTCCCAGAGCAGTCTTCATTGACTTGTTATGCTTACTTACATGGACATGTATCAAACAACGCCACGTCAGTCAAAGATAAGCACACATATATTATATGTGTCATGCCTCTGTAAGACTAGTGTCATGACACGTGCCCATCACTTACCAATAGCACAGCCACTGTAACATAGCTATTCAATGTCATACTCACAGATATATAAAAACACTAGTGCGCGCGCGCACACACACACACACACACACACACACACACACACACACACACACACACACACATGAATTATCCCCGTGCATGCATAATTCATGTAACAAGGCTCTTACCAGTCTGCCATGGTTAGTGTTAACTGTCAATTTGACAGACGCAGAACGATCTGGGCGACAGAATCCTGAGCATGCCTGTCAGATATTACATCATTGCTTCAGCTGAGATGGAAATGTACACTGACTGTGGGCGTCATCATTCCCTGGCTGTGATCTGGGTTGTGTGAGTAAAGAAAGGGGGCTGGATGGCAGCATGCTTTTGTCACTTTCTGCTTTCCTATAGTGGATGCAGTGAGACCAGCTGTTTCACGTTCTAACCAGCCTAACTTTCCCACCACGCTGGAGTTTGCCATTGAATCAAGATAAAACCTTTCTCCCTTAAGTTTCTCTTGTCTGATTTTTTTTCAGTGATAGAAAAATATCTGAGAATTAGTTGCAGTGCAAGCAATTTATTTATTGCTGCTTTGTGTATTTGCTTTACATTAAAAACCATTATTTTATTTATTTATTTAGGATGTTTTGTTTTGTTTTGTTTTGTTTTGTTTGAGGCAAATCTCACTCTAGCCCAGGCTGGTCTAGAGCTTATTCTATAGCCTACCCAGGTTGGCTTCAAATTCACAACAATCCTTCTATGTTAGCCTGGCATTAAATCATGAGCCAATACTGGGATTATAACATGAGCCACTATGTATAGCTATTTTAAGTTTTTGTGTTTTTGTTGTTAATTATTTTTTGGTACAGGTTTATCTTAGCCCAGGCTAGCCTAAATCTCAGTAAGTAGCCAGAGATGACCTTGAACTCCTGATTTTACTTATATCTCTGAAATGCTAAGACATGAGCTATTATCATCACTTGTGGTTTACAGTGCTGGGGATTGGACCCATCGATTTCTGCATGCCAAATGAGCACTCTACCAACCTAACTATGCCCCTAGTTTACCATTACTTTGAAGTATGTGTCTGCAGCAGCCTTCTCATGTTTACTATGTTTTGAGATTGAATCATTTTTTGTGCTTTATTAAATTTTATATTGTTCTGTTTATTATGGCATGAGGCACAATACTAGAGATGCTCACATATGCACATCCATTATATAGCCTTGGGCTACACCACTTAAATTTCTATTAGGTACACTCCAATGTTTGCACAATGGTGGCACTGCCTTAAAAGTGTACATTTCTCAGAATGTATCTTGTGACGAGTGACACTATAACACTGTGATTTCTTCTGCTGATATCTTCCCTTCCAGGCTTTTGGCGGTGTCATACTTAGGTTGGCTTGAAGGTGGCAAGCATGGGCACAGACAATTTTCTAGCTTCAATGTCCATAGTATTTGCAGAGAGGAGCAAGCTATGGCCAAGTGCATATGCTGTTGTCCTTGTCTTTTCGCAACCCTCTCGTTGCATGCTTTGCAGAACATGTGGCTGCTTTAGAATAATCTAAACAGCCAAGAAGTAACCTTTTGACCAACACATATAAGTGCATTTGATAATTTTGAGTCGGGTACATTGTGAGTGTGTGTGTCTGTGTGTGTTTGTGTGTGTGTTTGTGTGTGTTTGTGTGTGTGTTTGTGTGTGTGTATGTGTGTTTGTGTGTGTTTATGTGTGTGTGTGTGTGTGTGTGTGTGTGTATGTGTATATACTTGATAGGTTCTCTCAATGAATATAGAGCTCATCATTTAGGTTAGACTGTCTGGTCAGGGACCCCCTTGTCTTCATCCCTGCCCTGAGAACTAGGGTTTCAGAGGGCTGCCTCTGCTACCTCTGCATTCTACCTTTAAGTAGGTGCTGGAGATCCAGAGCCAGATCTCTCGTGTCTACACAATAAACAGTTTACCATGGAATAATTTTCTTAGATTCCCCATACCCTCTCTCTGATTCTGAGACAGGTCTCAAACTTGCTGTCCTCAAATTTGCCATGTAGCCGAGGATGACTTTGAACTCTTGATCCTCCTGACTTGACCTCTAGAGTATTGTGCCTGCAATCATGTATTACCATATCTGGTTTGTGCAATGCTCAAGATAAACTTAGGGCTTTGTAATGCTGTAGGTATTATTCTACTAGCTGAGACACATCATCGGATTTTTTTTTAACTTTTTGTTGACTCTTTGTGTCACATTATATACCCCAGTGCAGCTCAACTTCCTGTCCCTTCATATCAGAGCTTCACTCTTGCAAGAGTGTCTGTCTGTTTCTCTCTCTTTCTCTCTCTCTCTCTCTCTCTCTCTCTCTCTCTCTCTCTCTCTCTCTCTCTCTGTGTGTGTGTGTGTGCGCACACGTGCAAGTGTATCATGTATTCGTATATAACATAGGATTCAGCATGGTCACTGGTATCAGGTAAGCACTAAAATGACCTACAGACATGCTTTAGATTTCTCACACAAACATCTATCAAAAGAGAACAGTGTTTATTTCCTAAAGTCTTGCACCCTTCAGATGTCACTAACAAAGAAAGCAGCAGTGCATTATCTTCCAAGTCACACAAAATCCCTCGCCTCCGCATCTCTGTTCTCTCTTCCCTAGATTAAAGGATGTCATTCCCTTAGAGCTTCCTCGGCTAGCTGTGTGATCCTATTCCTTATCCGTTTCAGAGCCCCTTCTGCCATCCCTTACTCTACAATGTGAACTATATTCGCTTGCTGCCTGGAGTGCAGCAAGAGTGTCTTTTTAAGGATCAGCTCTCTCTTTTCAAAGCATACGACAGAAAACAACTAGCTCAGCAAAATTGATAACGAGAAGCTTTATTGGGAAAATGTTACAGAATCGGAGAGAGTCAAAGGGATGTGAGCAGTGGCTGAGATCTTCCCATATAAATGATTTTGTTAATAACTCCAGCCCTTTCTTTCTTTTTCTTTCTTTCTTTCTTTCTTTCTTTCTTTCTTTCTTTCTTTCTTTCTTTCTTCCTATCTAGCTCTTATGAGTTTAAGGCACCTTCCCACTAGATTTAATTTACATATTTTGTGTAAGGAGGATTGGCTGACCTTGGTTCACATGCTCATATTTGAACCAATCACTCTAAGGATCTGGCCAGGACTGAATCAAAAGTCTCCCCTTAGGCAGAGCCTGTTACCTGAAGAAGGAGAGGGAATGTCAGGGGCGACAAGGAGAGCTAGTTAGTATGACTTTGGTACAATAGTGGAAGCTATATTTTTCATCTTCCGAACAAGGTCACGGTGACATTGTTCATCTTCATAGTGTTGTTTTAGAGACCTGTGCCACACAGCAAATCTTAGCTCCCCTGAAGTTACCACTTGCTAACTGGTTATCTGATCATTCTGTATGTTGTACTGACCAGGCTTGCTTTGAGTCACCATTGAATTACATCCTATTTTGTCAAGTTGGTTTTGTTCAGCCCACCACATACTCTTCTAAAGAGCTACAAAGAAAAGAGCAAATCCTCCAAAATTCCTCCCGGATAAGAACTGGATGTTCATGCAACATTCTGAAAGTCTGTGTTACAGCCGTCACGTGATTGTCTAATTTGGAGAAACCTGCCTGCCATTTTTCACAAGGACATTTGTGGGCAGAGAACTCAGTTAGCACTCTGTCTGCTTATCACATCACTTAATTTACTAGGGGTAGAGGGAGTAAGGTAGGAGGTTTGACAGGCAGTAATAGCTCAGCCAGTAAGAGTCAAATACCACTGCAGGAGGATAAACCTGTTAGCCAAACAGACTTTCTAAATACCACCACAGAGCAGGAATAAAGCATGCAGACAGGGACGAGGCTCCTGTCCAAGCATTACAGAACCTCTATCACACTTCAGCAAACTCAAAACACTCAAACACACATGGATATGGCCTTCCCTTTATAACTGGTAACTAGAGAGCTGATGGTGGAAGTTTAACATCGCACCAACTCACGTGCTGACAACTTGTTTTTATAGAGTAATCTAGAGAAATCCGGCAGAGGCTAACCAAAGGCAGAGACAAAGCCATAAAGGAGGTGGGGACACATGATTTAATCCTTGCTATTGGTACATACTAGCTTTTAGAATTATAAGCTTTACTGATGACTGAGAAGTCAAAACAGAGTTAGGTATGAGGCTAAAAAGAGCACACTGAGACTTATGTGTAATTGGTGTGTGTGTGTGTGTGTGTGTGTGTGTATGTGTGTGTGTGTGTGTGTATGTGTGTGTGTGTGTGCATGTGTGTGCACACAGAAATACAGGCTAGAGTATGAAATGATAATAATTTGGAAGAATAAGGAAAACAGCATTTTCTGAAAAGTTGTGTCTTTCTAACCTGGTCCCCTCTTTCTGATGAGTGAAGGAATTAGGTTACTAGGATAAGTTCCTAAGCTCAGTGTTAATGATGCTACTAGAGGGAGTTGGAGTAAGATTTTCCTTGCCTGCCTACTACAAACATCGACACCCATCGTGGATTCACATGACAGCTCAAGACCATGGAAATAATACTTAACTTGGGATAAAAGACTTAGCCAAATCCTTGTTTTGCTTCCTATTGGCTATAGAATCTTAAATGTGGGGAACTTTACATCCTCCTACTATGAAATGGGGCCATAAGAACTTTGTTGATAGGATGATTGAGAGAATTTGCAGAACTGTGCAGGGAGTCACCTTTTTAAAGTGCCAAATGCTTTGCAAACACAGGTAGATTTTGTTATTTATAACTTCCATTCTTTCCCAGTTGTGCTTCTGATAAGAACTTATCAATAAAAACTCTAACTGAATGTTCCAAGGCCTTTTACTTTTGTATGCTTGTTTTACATACACTGCATCTGAAGTGCTTTGGAAGCTCATAGGAGAACATTTCAGAATGTGAGAATGGGTGAATCCCTTAGAAAATGTAAGGCTAGGAAAGGTTTACTTCTACTACACTGGATAAAGACTCACACTCTCCATGCCAACCAGGGCATAGCCAGCGAAATCTACAGGTATTACTTACCATCTATCGAAGGGCTTGTTAAGGGAATTTAAAGTAGCTTGAGATGAGGTTAGACATTCTTCAGGGTGTGTGGCACAGCTCCCCACAACAAATTACTACCAGCTGCTAAGTTTCAGTAGTGCTGAGGTTGAGAAACTGCTTTCTAGACAGGACTTTCTTTGCTTGGTTTGCCAATAGATCTGCTCTATGGCAGGCTTCTGGAAAGAAGAGACTATAAACACATCCTGTTTTGTTTTGTTTTGTTTTGTTTTTTTTCTGGGACAAGGTTTCTCTGTGTAGCCTTGGCTGTCCTAGACTTGCTTTGTAGATCAGGGCTGGCCTCGAACTCATGGCAATCCACTGGCCTCTGCCTCCTGAATGCTGAGATTACAGGCATGTGACTGCCACATCCTGATTGTAGTCCCTAACTCCCCACCATTGCTGTAGAATGCCTAGCTTTAAATAAAATGATATTCTAGTCCAGGTGTTATAATTTGCATGCATGTTTCTAGGCATCATTGTGCTTAGAATTTTGTTATTTAGCTGTCTGTTGCTATGACCAAAATACCTAAGCAAGGATACCCAAAGGATGAGATTTATGTTGGCTCATAGTTTTAAGGGGTTCAGTCCAATGTAGCAGGGCTCCTTGGATAATGGTGACGGGAGCATGTGGTGGGCTGTTGACTTCCTGGTGAACCAGGAAGCAAAGAAAGGCAACTCTAACATTTTGTTTTATCCATTCTCCTTTTTGTTCTGTTTAGGCTCACAGCCCATGGGATGATGCCAGCTGCACTTGAGGCAGGAGGGTCTAACCAAGTAAGCTAATCTTTGGAAATTGTCCTACTTACACAAAAGTATGACTCTAGTTTTAGTCAGGTGGAAATGAAGATTAGCTATATCAAATCCACCTAACATAATTTTGAAGTACATGTTCTGCCACTGGCCCTCGAAAAGACATATGTCTATCTCATAATGTAAAATGTACGCAGTTCATCCCTGAGAGTCTCCAAAGTCTGAGAAGTTCCAGTACTGTTCAAATGTCTAAGGCCACAGAAAATCACAGTAACTCTTTGCCATAGGTCCCTGTCAGCCAAAAACAAGTTGTGTGCTTCCAAGGTACAAGGATATAGAGTAAGATCACCATTTCAAGAGGGAAAAACAGAATAGCAAGAAGTGATATGCCCAAAGCAAGACAGACACAAACAAGTTCAACTATTAAATCCTATAGCTCCATTCCTGCCATCAAGGACATATGGGCTCAACAGACTTGGAGAGACCCAACACAAGGAACTCATCACTCACAGTCCACATGATGACTCCATCTGCTGCCTGGAGTTTTCCTTAGCTGAGAGTCTAGGTCCCTGGCATCTCCAGCATCTGAGGTTTATATCGCAGCTCAGGCTTCACCCTCACAGCTTTATGTACCCCCCCCCCCTTTTAGGAGGTCCCTACAGGAAATCAGACCATGGCCACACATTCCCTGGTCTCCTAGACTTTCCTTAAAAATGTTGAAGAAAGCCTTCATGATCCTTTAGCCTTTGCATATTGAATTCCTTTAAAACCAGAACACTACTGATAACATGAAGGTTTGTTATTAGCTTGGTCAATAGAGGAACCACTTTGCACCATGGCTGTAGCAGCTTCAGAGAACTATTTCCTTAGTGAAGGCAGGATGCTTTGGCAGTTCCCTTTTTAGGGATAGGCTTTCAGATCAATTTGTGGTTTTACATCTTGGAGCTTACTATAGATGAGTGTAGCCAATTCCTCCCAGGTTTGGTGTAAGGTGCTTACCTTCTCTTTGATTGTGCTAATCTCACTAACAAACAGATCTTCCTTTTCTATTATTTTCACCTTGCTCCCTTTCCTGGCCAGTTTCAAATCCTTCTGTTGTCTTGAAATAGCCCCTGGTAAGATAGTTTATAGAATGATGGTGAGAAAACTGTTTGGTTCATGGCTAAACGGAAAAAAGAGTTGTTTTTTTTTCTCCCCTGGGATATCAGTCCATGGAATGATGCCATCCACATTCAAGACCGTTTTTACCTTCTCTTTAATGCTCTCTGAAGAGGCCTTTACAAATGTATCTACAAAGATGACTCTCCATCACTTTAGCGATTTCAAATCTAATCAGGTGGAAAATGAAGATAGACCATCATAAAAATGTTTCAGATAGAAATTTCAGAAAGAAATGACTTTAGGCCTGGAGAGATGACTCAGTGGTTAAAAGCTCTTGCTGCTCATGCAGAGGACACCAGTTTGGTTACCAGTACCTACATAAAAACTATCAGGTGGGTTCCAACCGCCTATAATTCCAGTTCCTGGCTTCTATGAATCCCTCCATGAATCTTTTCATTCAACGTACCAGGGTGGTCTGGCTTTCGAGGTTGGTATGTCGGCCCAGGCACTGCTTGCTTCCAGATGAGAACAGATGGACCTTGAGGTCAAAGGTCCAGTTCTTCTCACAGCAACAGCTAGAGTGCTTTTAGGGTGAGGCTCATGTGCTAGGCCAGGGTATGGGAAGAGGAGTTTCTCCCCCCCACCCCTCCCCATGGAGTCATACAGTTTATTTAGCTCTTTTAGAATGAGATTGCTGGTATCAGACAGCAGTGGAGACTCGGGATAATACCAAAAGTGGTACAGCTCTTAGGCTAGCTGAAGTGCTAAGTGTGGCAGAGGATCCAAAACCAGCCAGAAGGCAGGCTCAGTGAGTCACATGCCTGGGGGGGAGGGGTGCTTAATCAGAGGTCAGCACTGATTTTGGCACAATGGGGCAGGCTTCAGTGGCTGCCAAGGCAACTCTGCTGTTGCTGCCTTGACTACCTTGATGGTCAGTCAAGTCCTGGGCATCCAGTGGTGATTCTTCCCCAGAATAAATGGAGTCTCAGACAGTCATGGTAGAGGAATGATGTGAGCATGAGAGCTCAAGCCCTTGAACCTTTATTTATAAACCTTAGGCAGTGAGAAGGGGTTTATGGGTGAGCGTGTCTGATTTTCTAAGGCCATGGGTACCAGGATACTTAATCTACATACAGTGATATGGTACCTCATTTACATGCAGTAGCACAGGGTCTTATCACAAGAAGGAAAACACAAACACCCATCCTATGGGTGGGGTGGGGGAGAACTTCCAGGTAGAACTAAAGGTCATTTGCTGAAGGTCAGGATCTCCTTAGCATAAGGTGGGCTATTTCCAGGAATCCCCAGGTACTTGCTGAACAGGTTTCTTATCAGTAAGGGTTGGGCCTTCCCTGAGGGCTATGTGACACTCCTTACAACATCTGGGGTTCCTCAGATTAGGGGGAGAAAGAACCCTGCAGAGAAATGGAGTCTGTTATAATAATGAAAACTCAGTTGGCTATCTGGATTTGCCAGTCTTCGACCTCCTCCAAATATGATGCACAAACATACACATAAAAACAAAGCAAAACAAGTAAGTCTTAATTGTAAAAAATGAAATGACTTTACTTTTCTTATACCCTTTCCATACTTTTAAACAATTTCTATAACCCTTATGCCTTTTAATATAGAACATTTGAAGGTCATTATAATATCTGCCTATCTTTTTGTTACTATTAAAATACATTTTCTTGAAATAATTAAAACCTTTTTTATAATTTATATAGAAATGTGATGCCTATAGTAAGGACCATAGAACCCTTCAGATTAACTTTATCTCAGAAAATATGTCACCATCTTTAATTTAGTAGTAATTCAAAAATTTTCATTTTAGTATTTTGATAAAAATTTCAAAAAGTTAGCATTTTACTCTTACAAATTTACTCTTTTCAAATTTCTGGTTGTTGATAACATTTATTATGGCAATTTCTCCCTCTGTCACAACTCCATACACACATATGCACATATTCACACATATGAATCCTGCCTGCTTCCTATTATATTCCCTAAAATGAATTTGATGCACATGTTATTTTGACTGTTTTTTTTTTTTCTTTTATGACGTATACCTACGTATTCTAGATCTATTTTGTGCTTTCATCAGCTCAGCCTTGAAATCAGCCTTTTCTAAAAAGTTTTAGTTCCTTCCTCTGAGTGCCACCAGGCCTCCCCACCAAGAGGAAGTGGTCATATAGGGTGCACTAGAGTTCATGTCAGAGTCAGTCCCCACTCCCTGCCCCCTACAACCATGGAGAATGAGATATCCATTGGCTAGATCTGAATAGGGGGTCTAGGTTTACTGCATGTATTGTCCTTGGTTGGTACAACAGTTTGTTCAGGCTCCCCTGGGTCCAGATCCTCCAGCTTTGATGGCCTTCTTGTGGGGTTCCTGCACCTTCTGGGTCCTTCTATCATCCCACTCTTCCATATCCATGTCACCTGGCATTCAGAGGAAGGGGAAGCAGGCTACCCAGATGAGACCTGATAGGCTGTGAACATATGGTGAGGGAGGAGGTCCCCTTCTGTCACAGGTCTAGAGGAGGGAAATAGGCTGGAAGAGGGAGGGAGGGGGGAACAAGAAGATACAACTGAGGGGATAACAATGGGGATATAATCAGAATAAATTATTTTTAAAAAATGGAAAGTTTTTCCTGTACCTATTGTTCTGACTACGTGATTTCTTCAATCTGTTTATGTGATATATTACATTTTTTTTTGATTTGTAAGTTTTGTATCATCCCTGTTTTCCTAGAATAATAAATAAGATTTTTAATTAAAAAGCTGTTACCTGAGCGTGGTGGTGCACACCTTTAATCCCAACACTCGGGAGGTAGAGGCAGGCTGATCGCTGTGAGTTCGAGGGCTGCCTGATCTATATAGTGAGTCTAGGACAGCCAAGGCTACACAGAGACACCCTCTCTCAAAAAACAAAAAACAAAACAAAACAACAAAAAAACCCCCCACAAAAACCCAAAACAAAACAAAGCAAAACAACAACAACAACAACAAACAAAAAAAACTGGTTTAGTTCCTTTCAGTAGACAGTGATATTTAGAAGTCACAGTCTCAGACATGGCGGCGCATTGTCATTGGGGCATCTTTTGTTCTAGGTTCTAGGAGCTTAGATAGTAGGAAAAACATATTTATCCTAGTTCCTCAGTTTCATATTTGTACTCCTTTTTCTGGTAATGGAAACCCAATCCCATGATTCTTCAAGCAGTTCTCTTCCTCCTTTGTCTCATTCATCTCCTTTCCCTCCTCCTTCTCCTTTGTGAGGGAAGCTGCCAGTTTAAGCCCTGCAAAGTGCCTCTTCCGTGCTTGCAGAAGAGTCCCTTATTCTAGCGTTCATGGTTTCACCATATCCATTAAAACAAACAAACAAACAAACAAACAGCTATACATGATCATGTTGGTTATCTTCTTGATGGTGAACTAATAATGTCTTTGAACATTTAACATATCTAAAGACAGAATGCATCCATTCTCAGTGGTATCCAAAAGCTTTATTGAGATGGTACCTGCACTATAGATTCTATGGGATTATGCAGGCAAATTTAAGAATGCAAACATCTTCCACTTCCATCTTGGTGAACATCATTCTCTCTGCTTGCAACAGCCCCTTTAACTCCACCCACTTTTCAAATATTACAATGAACCTCTTATACAACTTTCCTAATATTTTCTTTTTCATACATTTATTGGTATTGAGGTGATAAATACTCTCTAAGTGTCCACCACTCTGATGAGAACATAGTCTAATTAGACTAATTATTTCCCCTTGCCATCACAGTGACCTTTAACTTTGGCCCCTTCTCATCACAGTGAGCTTTGACTCTGGTTGTCCTGGAAATGTCTGTATTTCTTGAAGCTGTTTACATCTTTCTTTCAGGAGGGACACAAGTTTTAGCTTCTCAAAATATTAGTGCCCCAACTTCACTTTTAGTTGGTTTTGATAAGACAGTCTATACATTTCCCAACTATCTGTACATTTGTTCATTTGTTCTCAGGCACACTTAGCTGCTATCCACTGAGACTTCATAAAATGCCATGTGCTAACATTTGAATGGGAAGTCAGAAGGACCAACTAGGACTTCTCACTCTGTGATAACTTAGGTACATGGGAACAATTTTAGCTCTATCTCCAGCCCCCAGCAAATACTCTGAAATGTCTGGACACACCAGGCTGTCACCAGTCAAGAGGCATCTATAGTATTTAGTGTGTAGAAGCTGGGAGGTTACTAAAAGTCCAGCAGTAGAGAGGAAGCTTCCCCCTAGACAATTTACCTTACCCACAGCAAAGAATTTTCTGGCTTAAAATATCAATGATGCTGAGGACGAGAAATCCCAGTGCAGATAGATGCTGATAATCCTGAGTTAAACAGATCCCCACATTTTAATCTCAGCCATCACCCACATCTCTCTGCAAACTGATAATGTGGAGTCAGAAATCCTCCTCACCTGCAAGCCTCGAAGCTTAGATTACTTTAGTTTCTCCTCACAACACCTCTGAGAGACAGAGGACATTCCTGTTTTACTGATGAGGCAATGCTCCTGAAGAGGTTAAGTAACTGTCAGAAAGAGTGTGCACTTTCCTCTTTCATGAGGTATAGCAAAGAGGTTATTGAGTTTTTGCTGAGAGGGTTACTCTATGCCGCTGGGTGTCAACGCTCGCACTTTCTGGAGGAAATTCAAGTCCTCCCTCTATAGAGCTGTCAAGTCATGACTCGTTCTTAAAGGTGGGCCAAAAGTTCCCCTATAGTTTTTCAATTATGTGAGAACAACAGTTAAGGAGTTATCGATCTCCAGAGGACGTGCTGGCACATGGAAGGCAGCATTAGCTAAGAAACAAGACAACTGTGCTCGCTGGTCATTTTTCCCACTTCCATGAAGCTTTGTACAAGTCTGGCTGCTTTCGAAGTTCCTCTGGTAAACTTTCTTCTTATCAGGCTCCTCGCCACTTTCCCAGACACTTAGATAACTCACTTGCCCCTTGAATCCACACTTACTTTCCATAGCGCTTTCTAAGTTTTTCTTTTTCCCACAACTTTACTGATGCTTAGTTTAGACACACTGATGAGAACCATATTTCGGGGCAAATAATAAATGCAATTAGCCAGTAAACATGGAATCACAAAACGGTCACTCTTCACTCATTGAAGTCTTCACTTTATTTCAAAATAATTTGTAAATTCTGTATACAAAGTAAATGTATACATGGAGCTATTAAGCATTGGAATATAAAAGGCACTCAATGATGTTGCAAGTTTGTGTCAGTTTATTTCCTGATAGAACATCAGGACCAAAGAAAATTGCAAAAGGAAGAGTGTGTTTGGCCTCATTGTTCTACGGGGACAGGGGTCCACTCATCATATTGGAGTGGCATGGCAGGAGGTGTTGACTCTGTTTCTTAACAATTAAACTTTATTATACAACCCAACTAGCTTATACAAGAAGGAAAAAGGTTAAAGGGACAAAAGAGTGAACCTTCCGGAATCCGTTCCACGGGATGGGTCCTTAGGTGTCTCTCTGTCCCGCGTGCTGGTCCAGCCGGTCCGCTGCTCCCCACGAGCTCCAGCCCAGGCTGAACTTGTTGTTCTCTCCTCCCCAACTGCCTGAGTCACGTGGGAAGGACTGTCTCCTTCTCCCGGTGAGGGTCAATTAGAAAGACAATAGTCCAGGTGGGGTTCCCAGGTCTGCTTCCTGAATTCCAGACCCAGGATGGCTCCACTCAGCCTGTCACAAGGTATTCATGGGGTGCCCCAAGGGTAAAGCCCGCCAAGACTGCTCCCACCTGTGACAAGGCTTATTCTTTCCCACAAGGAGGTGGCAGGTGTGGTGTCCAGAACAGGACTCTGAGAGTTCACATCTCAACTATAAGAATGAAGCAGAGAAACAGAGAGAACAGGTGAAGTGACATATTCTCAAAGCCTAGCAAGGCGACACCTCCTAAGTCTCCCTAAATAGTGCCTCTGACTGGAGGTCAAGAGTTTAATACTCAGCCTATGGGGAACAGTTCTTATTCCAACCATCACAGAGTTCCGTGGGATAAGGTTAGGAAACCATGTGACATAGTGCTTGGTACACCAAAACATGTCCTCTATAAGCAGCAAAGACGACCAGTGTTCTTCCAAGTGCATAGAGGAGGACCATGGAGGCAAGTGCTATTTATACAGCTTTGCTGTATGATGGAAGAAGCCTGTAGTGGGGCCCAAAATATGTGGCAAGATGTTGACATATATATTTGTTGCTCTTCAAGAAGAGATTGGGTGAGTAAACATTTTTATAGATGCACCGACTACTCCCAGAGATGCCTCTGGGCATATTTGAAAAGAAAATACATTCTTCAAGTCAAGCAAATGACTCACTCGGCACCATGAGAAGGAGTCCGACTGGAACATACTGCTCAGCTGTGGGTATAAAGGTCATTTGATTTTCTGGAAGTCTGTTAGCTGCTCTTTACCAGGCTTGGCTTCCATCGGGAAGGATTCTGGCAGACAAGGTGCACAGCATATCTTATGAGAGAAAAGCCTTGTAATAAGACAATTTATCTACACATGGTGTTTGAGGAAGCCCAGTAAACAAGTCCAAAATGTCAAAATCCACAGTAAAAGCAATAACTGTTAAACTGGGATTGCATATGGTTTTAAGTCTACAACCGTTTCTGATTTGTTTAGAGCTCCTCAAGGATGCAGAAAGTTGAAAATGAGATTCTGGGTCTGCCTATGGTAGCATCATCCAATGTTGAATAATATGAGCCTCACCATTTCAAGAATAATGTCAATGATCAAACTGTTACTTGCCACCAAAGGTCTCTGTGTCCTGTGACAAGCAGATAGCAAATCACAGCCTAATCTAAGTTATTGAATGGATTGTAAAGTCAAATGATGCACTATTAATAAAAATTCTAATACTCTCGAGTCTATATTATTGGTCGTGAAACACTTCCCCAGAGTTAGACCAATATTTCCCGTCTTGGGTCAGTCTGATATGCCTAATGTACATTCATACAGCTCTTCCTGCCCAATTGGCTTTCCTAAATGTTTTTGAGGGGCTTAGCCCATTTCCCCTTACTAGAAGACTAGGTTACTTTCTTTGTCATCTAATATCTTCAACATTTTTTTCTCTCCTGCTCCACAGTCAACTTATGGTCCATAGCCTGTAAAGAGGTTCTCTTTGCTATTTGTTGACTAAATGAATAGATGTATTGGTGATGTTACTCATCATTTTGAGCAAATACCTGACAGAGCAATTTAGAGGAGGAAAGATAATTTTGGTCACAATTTTATACCATCAGGATAGGAAAGATGGAATAGAGTTCATAGTGGCAGGAGCATGTGACAGAGGCACCTCATATTTTGTACGATTGGACACTAGAGAAAGTATAATGGGACGAAGCCAGGGATGATACATTCTACAAAGACCCACCACAGGTGCCTCACTTCCTTCAGCTTAACTCTACCTACTAACATTTTCCAAGATGTGCAACCATCTGGGGACTAAGTATTCAGATGTGTGATGCGCTGAGGGATATTTCACATTCAAACAATAGTGAAATGGGTCACCGTTTCTAATTCTATCTTAGCATTATACTTTATACCATGTTTCCTTTGCATTCCACCACGGCTTGGTGGTATGGAGCCATCATCATAAAGACATTGTATTGTTGCAACAATCTCTTAACTGTCTTTGTTTTCACTGCTAGTGTCTCTACCCATCTTCCTGTCCCCACATTTTATTAATGATCTACTTAAATGCATCTATGTCTCTCCTGTGTTCGAGAACTCCTTTGTCCATTCATTGTCTGTGTGGCAAAGGATGCTCATTATTCTGGGTGTGTTTGTAAGATAATACTGACTTAGTCTCAAGCCTTTTCCTTCTATTTTCTCTTATTCTTCAGCAGTCTCTGTAACTCATCCACATTAGTCCCCTGCCTGACCTGTGACTCCATTTTGATTATTTCACATGTCTCAACTTCTGTAAATATTATCTTCATCTGAATATTTATTTTCCTTTGTCTCTATTCACCAAGTGTCTACTCATCCTCCAAGATCAACTAGAATGTTAAATTCTGGGTCAGTCAGAAGGCATACTGTGATTTCCTACTGACTTCTGTTGAAATTATCATTAAATAATTTCCTATTAAAGCCTCTTTAAAAACACTATGTTAAATGTTTTACATTATTTATTTGCTTCCATAGTCACTCTCTACCTTATATTTTAAGCCAAGAACTCTTAATGGACCTGAAGCTCATGGACACAGCAAGACTTATCTGGCCAGCAAGCTCCAGGGATCCTTTTGTCTCTATGTGCCTAGAGTTAGCGATATGGATTCTACTGTGATCAGCTCTCTGCTGGAGATTTGAGGTCCTCATGTTTGTATACTAAGCACTTTACTGGCTGAGCCATCTCCTCCTTGGTCCCTATATAATATATCACAATTATGTGATGTTTGAGTGCATGGATGACCATATCATATTTAGAACAGTTACTAACAAACACTAGCAAGTGTTAACTGTTCAATATTTGCCACCCAACAGCTCCATAAAAGAGGTATTATTATATTTATTTGCAAATGCAGATGCTAAGCTTCGGAAAGTATGAAAGACCAAAGATGTAGAAGTGCCAAGGATGGAGGCTGAGTCTGAGAGTCTCTAGACACCTGAGGTCCCAACAATGTGGAGTGCTGCTGCTGTACAGTTCATTTGTAGCTGAAGTAATGTTACTGCACTGGAATGGTCTCTTATAGGGTATAAGCA
Source organism: Acomys russatus (assembly GCF_903995435.1). Lineage (NCBI taxonomy): Eukaryota > Metazoa > Chordata > Mammalia > Rodentia > Muridae > Acomys > Acomys russatus. Next base: position 106,565,959 of record NC_067137.1, on the reverse strand, counting down.
AGACTGCAAAGAAGCCACGGAATATGAAAGAGAGAGAGAGAGAGAGAGAGAGAGAGAGAGAGAGAGAGAGAGAGAGAGAGAGAGAGAGAGGGAGGGAGAGAGGGAGAGAGAGAGAAGGGAGAGAGAAAGGCCTAAGACCTTGGGTGAAATTCCAAGCAGCCATGGCTACCTCTCTAGTACATAGAAGAGAGGGACAGATTGGAAAAGGGCCAGGGCTATCTCTTTTGGGAGCAGTGGGAAAACCAGGAGCAGGGACATTTTGTGAATTGGAATAGTTTGGAAATTTAGGTTAAGGGTGGAGTTGCTGGCCAGAAAAGCTGTGTGGCTTTTGCATGCACCATAAGTACATGTCAATAGGGACCAGAGGAGCCTGTGGGTTAGCCAGGGCTTTAGTACCAGTCAATAGGGATTGCTAGGAATCCTTCTGTCACATATACTGCCTTTTTGAGTTTGGGACCTAAGACCAGACACTTGCTTGTATAATGTCAACATGTTATAGCATGCAACATATGAAAAATACACAATGAGTAAAAGTATGAATAAACACACTGATATGTAATTTAGCCTTTAGATCGGACATCAATAATTTGTCTTAAAAGCCCCATCGAGACTTTCAGATTGAACATGCACAACTGTATTAGTTTTCTATTGCTGTGATGGAATACCTGAGACTGTACTACTTTTAAAGAAAAGAGACTTACTTAGATATTTCTTGAGGTTCAAGAACATGGTACTGATTCTAGTAAAAAGCAAATTGTGATGGTATCACAGTTGTGGGACTGTGTCCAAAAGGGAAAATTGTATGGTGAGACAGGAAGCCGGAGTATGAGTGGATCCCATGAGAGCATGCCCAATAACCTAACAACCTCTGACTAGACCACATCTTTTAAAAATCTTCCCTTCTCTGAACATCGGGGCATTGAAGATCATGCTTCTACCATGTGAACTCTTGGGCAACATATTCAAATCATATGCAAATCACATCCTAAATTAGATTTGCAACACAGGGATCCATGCAAGCAGGTGGAATGATGAGTAAGATGGGAGTCTTTCTTCTCTTTCTATTGCTTCTTTGGTAGCTGTTTTCAGCATGAAGCATGAAACAGTATATATACTATATAATTTTCAGTCTTTTTAGTCTGTAACTCTAGAGTGCAAGAAATGTCACATTCTTTTATTTCTCTAAATCAATTTTATTCCTCTTTTGCTCTCTTATCACCTGGATGGTGATAAATTCAACTTCAGTTCTTATTGGGATTCCCTATCCTTCCCTGTAGACTCTAAAATAATCTTAGCTTTATAAGGTGTTGAGAACAGAAGGATGCCTGGATCCTTTGTGTGGGCTGGTCTTTGTTTCTGCTAATGTTCCTTGTTTCTGACTACTGTTGAGCATGCGTTGTGCTTAGCCCTCTACTTTGTGGCCAAACCCTGTTGTCTGTGTAGTTATACGAGGAACTGGCTACTTTCCTCATTTGGAGTCAGCCTTTGCAAGTGTTCTGACTTGGCTAAGGTAAGTTAACAGAGCACCTCATCTCCATACCTACTGTAGGATTCTGCAGCAATCCTACTGGCCCAAGGGCTTCTTGCCATCTTGTCACAGTGCTGATTTCCCCATGTCCTTCTAACTCATCCAAAACCACTCAACACAATCCTCTTTTCTGCTGGGTGCTAGAAACCCACTGTCGGATTCTATTTTTCCAGTAGCAGAAAATGTCTAATCCCTGTTATGATTTTATTTCACAATGGCCTATTTACACAGGTGTGCCAGCAGCTGTGGGCAGAGCAAGTAGCAGCTAGTAATGGTCAGGTAGAAAACCAGAGAAGGAATTGCTCCTGAGATCTCTCCCTGGCTCCTTATGTCTCTCTAAGTCTTTGCTTTTATTCCAGTTTCCCATTCTCCAGCGCTTCTCTTCCTCATTTTGCAAGTGTGTGGGTGTGAGTTTTCTTAGTCTCTTGTGACAAACCAGGCCTGAATTCTATTTCCTCTTTCTCCAAAGGGCTTTTATTGAAAAGAATAAATCATTTCTGGTCTGCATGTTACCTTTGAGTTTTCTTTTAAAATCCCATGTGTAATTTTGCAGGCTTCACCTGCACAAAGGAGCCGCAGGCATTTCTTATTTGGCAGCCCACTCACAGTTTCTTCTGTATTGGGATACAGCAAATAATTTAATTTTTATCTCTTTCTATACACTGTTTTTACGCTTCCTGCCAAAGGTGCATGTTGGTTTCTTGAGGTGGATTTTGTAGGGCTTAGCAGATCTGTTCATTTTTCTCTTCATTGACCTAGGAGAGTAAGAGATGCAGACATATTTTTTAATGCTTGGTACTTAGATAATGAGGCTGTGACTACATCTAGGAGGACCCACTCTTCTAATTTTATCCTTCATGAAGATGATGGATGGCACTAATGGGAGGTTTTGCTCTAGATCAGTGGAAATACTTTTCTTATTCAACAAACTTCCATATTGTGAAAATGATGTCTATTTTATAGTATTTCTGCCAGTTTAAGCATTTAGCATAACTTTTTTTTCCTTCGGAACACCTTCAAAGAAAGATATCCTTTAATGGTAGAAATCTTGTTGGGCAATGCACATTTTTGCAATTGTGATACTTGGGAGGTGAAGGGAAAAAGAGCAGGAGTTCAAAGTTAGCCTCAGTTAATAGTGAATATGATGTTAATCTGGGCTATATGAGAGAGTCCATCAAAAAGTAAAGCAAACAATGATGTGATGAACCTTCTTGCCTTAGGCTTAAAAGACAAACTAGGCTCATTTCTGTTTATGATTAAGCTTCTGTGTCTCAAGTGTTCTTATGCCCAACCTGTAACCTTAATGGCACACAATTCTGTACTGCCTCTTCCAGGAAAATGCAAACCATGTCTTTGTTTCAAAACGTTGTTTATAAGCATCTTGCAACCCTACCTCTGTGTCAGAAGGTCATTATGACTACTCTTTGTTATGACTACCTTGTTATGACCACCTTGCAACCATGCCTTTGCTTCAAGAGGTCCTTAGTCTAACTCAAGGTGCTTATGTTCTCCTCCTATGACCCCACCCACTTTGTCTGACAAAGCTTCCATTTGAACCCCCCGCTATTCCTGAGCTATAAAAACCTTGTTTTCTTCATATTCTTCCAAGGCTGACCTCGTGAATCCTGCCTTATGGGGAGGTAGCCAGCTTTAGCTAATTGCTTGCTTTAATTAATTTGCCCATGATGATTTGGGTCAATGGCATTTCTCCTCCCATCTTTGGGATTAACAGGTGTTTGCCTCTCCGACACCCAGTTCTATTTCAAAATGCATGAGGGGGAATCCAGGATGAAATAATAGTTAAACATGAGATCCTTATTAAGGACCAAGGATTCAAGGTTGCCAAGGTTAGTTGCTTTGGTGCTGGGAGGATGCTGACTGCATCAATAATGGCAGCTCACCTAATGAAGCTGTCAATGAGAGGCCAGAACCTCTGCATGCTGGCTGAGTAATCAGAACAGTATGGGACATGGACAGTGATTTCTCTGACATTCATAGTTTTTTTCCTCCCCCTGGTATCAGCCACCCATGAGCATCTCTCTGTGTACTATGTTAGAAACTACCTCATTAGAATGCTGGGCCATTTCTGAAAGGAAATTACATTTGATAAACGTCTGCACAGTGCTGGATGCTGTGATAGACACTTCACATGCAATAATTCTTTGCCATGAATTAATATTGCTAAGTGCTTAGAATAAGGATGGACATATCATAAGCATTTGGAAAATAGATTTATTACTGTTGCTTTTGATATTTTTATGAGTGTGCTGAAAAATCAGATTTACCATCTCTCTTCTGATGATAAAGGTGAAAACCTAGCTACACTCAAAACAAAGCTGGAAACAAGTCAAAAGGAAGCCTGAGCCACCTCACAGGATTCCTAAATGAACAAAAACTAGCATAGTTTGAACAATAAATCAGTCATGTAACATTCTGTTTAGTTCAGGATATAAACCTGATAACCTGTGAGCTGAAGCTGATGTGGATAAATGACTGCACAGGTAAATAAACGTGCCAGAGAAGGCAGGTCTTCTCAACAGTAGAATTCTGAGCTTACAAGGCAGTCTCTCCCGTGAGGAGTGTAGCTAAGCCTTTCTCCACTACTCAGTTTCGCATTTCTACAGTGAAATACGTGAGACAAGCAAGCTAATGCAGAGGAAGACGCTCCATGGCTCTTAGTGTTGAAAGTTCATGTCTAAGACTAGATAGGCCTTGCTGTTGTGGGCCTTTAGGGAGGTTAATGAGTGGTCATGGCTTGGCCGGTGTGCACGCTAGAGGGAGCAGCCACCTCTCAACCAAAGAAGTAACCAGAGAGGAGTGTGGGCAGTCCCATAGCTCTTAGGGGAGGTGACATAAAGACCAACGGCCACAGCGCCTCCCAGCGGTACCCCCTTGGGAGTTACCTTTCTGTGGGCTTTAGGGGAGCACTGCTCATTTTCAACACGCAAGCATTTCCTCTCCTCCACCTTGACATGTGAATTGTATTTAAGGACTGCTTCCAAAAGGGTGGCGTAGGGAAAGCAGAAAAGAATTTTATAACATAGAAACCTGGCAAGCACTCTCTCTTGGCCAGGCAATCAGAGTTTTAGCATCATTTTTAAAAGGCTATGTTGACAACATGCCAGGATGATATGAGGACATTGCTAATTAACTCCCATGTCCTCTGTGCTAAGCCCATGATTCTAATGCAATCATGAGGAAAACAGCAAAACAAGCTCAAATTAAGAGGCATTCTGCAAAACTGCCGAATGAGTACTCTTCAAAACTGTTAATGTCATCTAAATCAAGGAAAGTGGGTGAGGAGTTAATAGGGTCGGGCATGGAGGAATTTCAGAGTCATGAAACTGTCTTGTACCATATTATAAGTTGGTAAGTATATGCTATCATACATTGTCTAAACTCATAAAAGTTACATCAACAGAAACCTAATATAAACGATAGGCTTTGAGTGACGGTGCTTTGTTACTGCAGGTTCGTTTGTAACAGGTGGACTGCTTTGGTTAAGGATGCTGGATTTTGGAGAGGTTGTACACGGGTGAGCGTGGGCATGGAGCAGAAATCCCAATGACTTCCTCTCTGGGGACAATACCTTTTCTTAAATGTAAAATTCTTCTAAAAACTTTTTGTTGGATCGTATTCCCCTGGTGGGGCTATCTCTACAGGCCACAGGGGAAGAGGGTGCTCTCAGTCCTGATGTAACTTGACATGCTGGGGTGGGTGGGTGGGTAGAGGGGCTCCCTGTGTCTGAGGAGTAGGAGAGGAGGCATGGAGGAAACAGGGAGGGAGAGTGGGACCAGGAGGAAAGGAAGGGGCTATGACTGGAATATAAAGTGAATAATTAATAAAATAAAACAAAAACACTTTCTTCTAAAAGCGAACCCAGAAACTACCAGAATTCAAACCTAAATGTTTGTGTCTATAGCCTAGTTTTCTTCATAGAGTTTAGACAGTTGTTTTTAGAAATGTAGTTTTTAAAATGTACTGAAGCAAGATGCTTCAGCAGATAAAAATGCTTGCCACAAAGCCTGAGGACCTGAGGGGCAGGAAACAATGAAATTGTCCAAGTTGATCTCTGATCTCCACATTTGTGCTGTAGCCTGTGTGGCACACACGCGCACACACAAACATTAAATAAACACATGCAATAAGCTATGAAAAATGCATTTAGGTATTAAGTTACATTTCCAAAAGGACAAAAGCATTTTCTCATACAAACAAAAATGTGTTGAATATTTTATTTAGTTTATGAGGAAAATAATGTTACCCATCTAGGGATATTTACAAATTAAAAAACAAAAAACAAAAAACAAAAAAAAACAAGACTAGTGGGTTAGAGACAACATTGAGATAACATTACTTGATACTTCACAGGGATGTAAATGGAACCAGAACCATTGGGTTTTCCATTAAAATGGAAATTATTTACATCTCTGTCTGAAAAAAAATCTTGAAGAATCTTTGATTCTCTTAGTTGTAAAATAGAACAACTAATAGTAAGTTGGGCTCAGCACAGCATTGAAAAAAAGCACAATAATGATATCACTTTTGCTTATTTAAAGTTTTGAGTGTTTTTGTCATGAGTATTTCTCCGACCCTTGATGATTTTAAATAATCATCAATGATTACTCACAATCACACCGACGGGCCAAGGCCTTTATGTTTAGTCTGATAAAGGTGGAGTGGAAGGCAGGGTTTGGTCATACAGACCCTTTGGGTTTTATTTTCAAATCCAGAGATATCCAGCCTTGAGCTCTTTTAATGCCTGAAAGCTGGCTCTCACAAGAAATTATCACAATATGGACTTTTAAAAAGAGATTTGTTTTCATTTGTGCATAGGTGTCTCTGTGTGCATATGCGCATGTGTGTAGGGTACCAGAGAGTGGATCAGATCCTTTGCAACTGGAGTTATACGTATGTGGCTCTGAGCTGTCTGAGTGGGTGCTGATAACCAAAACTCATCCTCCAGTAGAGCAGCAAGTGTTCTTAAGCACTGGGACACCTCACCAGTTTTTAACATTGAACATTTTAAAGGCTCTCAGCATTTGGCTTACTAGGTAGAGGCTAAAAAAAACTCAAGTTGAGCTATAACATCCTATTTGTACTGTAGTTACAAGTATAACCAAAGTTTAAAAATTTGCATGTGTGTGTGTGTGTGTATGTGTGTGCATGCACGTGTGTTGTGTGTGTACACGCGTGCTGTGTGTGGGTGTTTGGGTTGGAATGGCACCTACCGTGGTGATGCCAGTATGGAAGTCAGAGGACAGCGTTGGATGTTGTTTCTTGCGTTCCTCATTGTTTAAGGCAAAACAGCAAGTGACTTGCTCATTGCTGCACACAGTAGGCTAACTGTCCCACAAGTTTCTGGGGGATTCACCTCCCTCTGGGATGACAAATGTGTGGCACCATGCAGATTCATGTGGGTCCTGGGTGTCTGAGCTCAAGGTCTCAAGGTTGCATAGCAATTGCTTTTCCCTGGAGCCCTCTCCTGCCTCTGAATTCCTTTCTGAGGTCTTCTGCACCTGCTAAGTCCCAATTTGCTCAGGAATGGTCTTCCTTCCAGGCACTGGGACTCACAATAAATCTATTTCAGGCATTAGCCAATCACGCAGAAACTCTTCTTACTCTTTAATATGAATGCTATAGACCTGATTTGGAGAGCGGCCTTCTCACTGTGCCATTCTCTGTAAGGCCATGTACAGAGACTATCTATTCCCCCTCCCCCACCCCCCAACCCCGGTTTAGAGACTATCTATTCCCCCTCCCCCCCGCCCCCAACCCCGGTTTAGAGACTATCTATTCCCCCTCCTCCCCCCCCCCCCCCCCGGGGTTATCCCAGTTCACCAGGGAATGGATTTACATGGATTTACAGTGAATCTAAGCAAAAATTGAGAAACTTAGCTGAAGTCTCGGGCTCTGAGTTTCCAGGGGCCAGGATGAGTCAGCTACTATTTAAAAAATGTTTCATTTTCATTCACACACAAGGAGGGCCTGTTAAATTGAAGGTCAGAGATGACTCAAAACTGGGGGGAAAAAAGAGCTTCTTCATAGAAATTAAACCTGGGGAGACTAAGTCCCACTGGGCCCTCCACTGCCACAGCATTGTCATTTCTATTTTCCAAAAGCCCTTTCACAGGCCAGCTGCAGCTTCCTGCCTCCCAGCTCCAGGGGTCCCAGTCACAGTGGATGCCACCTGGGGCTGTGTCATGAGTGAGTACAGCTAATCAGCCTCAGAGGGCTTAACGGGAGAGCTCTGACTCCTTCAAGGGAAAGCTCAGAGGGACATGGGTGAAGAAGAGACAAAAGAAAAATCTCGAAACTCTAGTAAGTACATTGTAGGACACAGGTCAGGAAGCATAACGTGTTTCATGTTTCTGCCCGTGTGATAAAGAAAACGACAATAGAAACCATCGTTTTCCTTTAATGGCCTTATGTTCTGTTGCTCGAAAAGTTACTGTAAAATCTTAGGGAAAGTGAGCTTTTCTTCTTCTTCTTTTTTTTTTTTTTCTTCTTTTTTAACCTTGCCTTAGTCAACCCAGCGTCAGACAGAAAGCCCTGGTCGTCCGAGACGTAGTCTGTGGTTCTGGCTGGTCACAGTCTTGTTTTCAACATTTGCCTGAATTTAAAGCGTTTCTCTTTCTTTACGATGCTCAGGAAAATAATGATGCTGGGCTGGGCGGGAGGCTGAACGTGGGAGAAAAGCAATATAGGAAGGAGAGGTCAGAGCTTACCTGCTGCGACAACAATCCATTGAACAACGAAACAGAAAAGGAAGGATCCAAACAACACCGAACACCCAGACAAATCACACACCTGGTGGGAGAAGGTTCTTTCCGGCCGCTTCCTTTACCTCCATTGAATTTCCAGGAATTAAAACTCAAAGCAGATCTATTTCCTGAGTTCTTTAATTACTCGTGAGATGCTAGAGCGCATTTGAATATTATCTCAGTTTAAAAGTGCACGTGGACAGAAGAAGCAAGGACTTGCTAATGGAAAAGAAATCAATCGACTGATGCTGCTTACCAGAGTGGGGGACAGTTGATGACACGTGGCAGAGTGGCCACCAGCTATAGCACAGCTGAGGCTGGCCTTTTGCAAACACTGGGGCTTCCTGTGCAAAAATTCGCTCAGGTGTGTTTTGGTTTGCTATTTCTCTTGCTCCATCTTTTCCTGATCTGTTTACTTTTCCTGGCTTTATTCTATCCCAACCAGCTCAATCCATTTTATAATGGAGGCTGCATTTTAGCTTATTCAGATACACGGCTGTCCATAGCATTTATAGAACCTGTCTGCAATCTGGGCTCCATTTGCTAATAAGTTTGTGGCTTTGGAACCTAATACCATTGTATTTCTTTTCACCCATGTGACTTTATAACTTTTATTTTAATATGGTAAAAAAAATCCTGCTAGATTCTAATGCCTTTTATTTTGTATTTAAACAAGCAAAAGTCCATTTGCCCATAGAAAAGCCACATTACCATCACTTTTAGTACAACCTTAGTGAAAGTGCCATCCTATTTTGGGTCTCCCCAAATTTTCTCATAAAAATTGGACAAATGTTATACAACTATGTTCCTATAGAATACTGCTATACAATTTAAGACTTAGACACACTTTCTCCCCACAGCCAAGGAATTCCTAATAAGCACAAAGACCAGTCTTTCAAGGTGCCAATACGCATGGCCAATATCTAGACCGGTCTTCTCTGCAACAATCTACTCTTGGTGCAGTCTCCATCCCCTGAAGCCATGGGACTTACATCACCCTGGAAACCTTTTGGAAAATGGTTTTTTACCTCTTATGTCTCAGAAGGAGAAATGATAAACCTTCTATTCCACTGCCAAGCCAGGGAGGCATTCAATCTCTCCACTGGTTCCACTCTAATTAAATGTGGATTTTATGTAAACCACAACCCAGACTTTTTATGAATTCAGAATATACTGGCCCCATTATTCTTGTCAGACAGCAAAACTAGACCATGACAGATGAGTTTCTGAGCATTTGCTGATCACTCATCTACAAAACATAATAGTTTGATTCTTTCACTTAGGGCTATTTACACAAACAGAAGTTGATTAATTGAAGCACCAGAACTGGGCACATTCTCATTCTGTCTTTCTCTCAAATCTCCTCTTGAAGGGTCTCAAGGAAATCCTCATTAGCAATGCATTACCTAAGGAGAGACACACTGACTCACTCCTCATGGAGGATCATATAATTTCATTAGCCTCAGACAGATGTGCAAGGATTTCTTTATCTCTGTTTTATATTTGTTAAACTTAGGCCTACAGATTATTATATACTCTACATAATTTAAAAGATATGGAATGTCCATTTTCAAAAGTATCGGGAAACAGAATGACAATGATAGTAGCAATGTCCACTGTGTTTTTAAAAAAATATTAAATATAGATAGATAACCTGTTCATTTGCTATCTCAAATCCTAAATGACAAGTCTGATACATCAGTCATTATATGTCCACTTTTTCCAACAAGGTGATGACAGAGAAGAATTGAGTAATTTATTCATGGGTGAATTGCTAGTTAGTAAAAGATAGGTTTGGAGAGTCAGCATGCATGATTGTCCCTGAATCTTAGCCTCTTTATTACTTTGAGGCCCTAAACTATGGATAAATACAAGTAGACCATAAGCAGAGGGCACAATGAGTTAGGGATGGACAGGAAGACCTGCTTTTAAATATGTTTGGATACCTTACTGTTTTCAGAAATATCATCCAAATCAACATCACTTCCTATTAGTGTTTTTATGGAGATCCACACAGGGTCCCATTGTTGAACTACCCATTTCACCTGATGAGGAAATTGTAACAATAGGAAAGCATCTCCTTAAAAGTCACAACGTTGAGCAGTCAAGTACTGGATGCTGTCTTGATAAAACAGAGAGGGATTTTGTCTCCATAGTTATGATCATTGGCTATTATCAGCTAATATACATGGCTAATTCAACAAAGTTGACAAGGATTTCCAGAATGGCTCAGAAGACATTTTGAGTTCGTAGGCCCTGTCCTTCAGAATGGTCCTCTGAAGAATTTCACTCCTGGTAAGGTAGTCTTTTACATTTATAAGCTATTGTTTAAAGGACTAGGGAACCCAAATGGAGGACCATGTATCTTTTGCTTTTTCCTTGACCTTAGTGCATGCATGGCTAGGGGAGGTCATCCTGAGAAACAAGGCAGAACTGAAACAAAGGGAAGACTGATAGAAATTTGTCTGACATGTGTTCAATGTATCTTCCTTCATAGGCAGCTGCTGCTAGCTGTGCACTGGAGACTTGTGCTGACATCACTCTCAGCCAGGAGACCTGCTGGGAAGAAAGCAAGCTAGAATGAGTCAGGAAACTGGAATCTGTATCATACCAGCCATGTGACCTGGAGTTCATCCTTATATCCTCTGAGTCTCAGTTTCCTCATCTTTCAGATGGTTTTCCTACCTTGTAGCCCACCTTAGGCTCACTGCTGTCATTGCTGAAGGCAACATGTTGTTAGAGTCCAGCTTCCATGACAAGAGGCCTTGTATTTAGAAAGCTGTAGGGTTACTTGGCTAAAAAAAATTTTTTTTCAGTTTTTGACATCTCAGACTTCTAACTTTCTCATATTTATGCATAAGTTCTATAAAATCCACATCACAGCATCTGCTCACACTGCCTGTCTTCTGGTTAAGATGTTGAGCCAAATTTTCATCCTCTGTAGCTCACTGGTATATTTAGCAATAAAATAAGTGCAGTTTTATCAAGCTCTCAGGAACAAAGCAATGGCACCATTTAATTTAGCATTTAATTACAATATCCTGCTTCACTGACAAGTTGCTTGGCTCTGGCTAAGGAGACTGAATGGAAATGCCTGTGACTGCTCTAAGTTTCAAACTTTATTTTCTTCTGAATTGTCCCATTTGGCCTCAGTCTCTCTATTTGAATCCAAGATGTGACAGAGAAAGGGCAGGGTGGTGAAATGATAATGTGGGTCTTTATTCCACAAAAGTAAATTCTTGGGCCCTTCGCTTGTCCAGCTGAAGTCTATGTGCAGAATCTACTGCTAAGCAAAACCCTGGGCTTTTAGGCATATGTGTTCATCCTTGCTGCTGTAACGCTATGCTTGATAACATTTGGAGGCTTGAAGCATCACAAATGTATTCTCTGACTCAGGGAAAGACAGCTTCAAAATGAGTCTTATGAAGCCCAAGTCGAGTGTCAGCAGGGCAAGTGTTCAGAAGAATACAGTTCCAGGGAGAACCTAATTCTTTGCCTTCTTCAGCTTCAGGAGTTTGCTTGCATTCTTCCGCTCAAGGCTCTTCCTCTGTTTTCCAAGAGTAACATGGAAAACTCTTTCTTTCTCACATCTGTTCTCATGCTGAATCCCCCACTTCCCTCTCTTCAGGACCCCTGTGATTACATTGGTCCTTCGCATAACCATGAATTATCTACTTCAAGATTTTTTTACTTAACCATATTGACAAGCTTGTTTTGGTTCTTGAAGCAACACATCCTCAGTTGTCATGGGTTAGAACATGGATATGTGCCTATTGTACCATCTCGTGTGTCTTTAAGACACACCTGAAGATAACTACCATGTCTCTGTATCTCCAGTCTCATGTTAGGCTACTTAACATCTTCCCTTCAGCAGACTCTTAGCTTTCTGCCACTTTGCCCTTCCAACATGCCTAGTTTCCACTTCTGCTAGGTTATCTTGGAAATCTGGCCCAGTTGGCAGTTACATAGGTCAGTATTAATGCATGTTTTATATCCCATGAAAATCACACTCAGAGACATTTGGCCAGAATCTCCCAGCTGATGAGAGTAGAAATGAGAGCTGAAGATGAGGATTTGCTATGACTGATGAATGTACAGCCTCTTCATCTAGTTTATCACTCTGTTCAGTCTCAAAAAGCATACTGCCTCTGTTCCTGCATAAGAAGCATCTCAGTGTTCAAAACCATCAATTGTGGACTCTGCATCTCATCACTTTCTACATCCTCTAGGACCTTGACTTCACTTACGTGTCTGTCACATGGATTCCTCCCTCATCTTTTTTTCATCCTCTTCAAATTTAAAACCACAAAAATACCTTTTCCAATGTTCCCCTTACTTAGTAATGTTTTATCTAATGTCTGGCCTTTGCCATATTTTTCATAAGCAATATTTTTTTCTCTATTCCTTGGCTTCCTACCAGTTGGCTTACACAAAACATTTTTCCATGTTTCCCAACATCTTTGCTAAATGTTGTATGGACCACACATTCCATCTTGTGTGGGCCATGCATTTCATCTTGGAATCTTTTCCTTCTTGTCTTTCAAAGCATTGCAATCTGTTGATTATTTTCCTATAATTAGTTCATTCTGTGGTTGCTTTCTGCTATGGTTTGAATTCATGCTGAAATTTAATTACCATTTTAATAGTGTTGAAAGATGGAATCTACACAGAATATTTGGTCTTGCATCCTCATAAATAGGTTAAGGCTATTATTTCTTGGAAGTAGGTTAGTTGTAAAGTGGGAGGGGTTGTTTGTCTTCCCTTTCTCTTTTGGTTCATGTGCTCACTTGTCTTTCTGTTTTCCAGCATGGAATAAGGTAGCATGGAAGACATTACCAAATGCCAACACCAGGCTTTTGGATTTCCTAGAATCTGAAATCCTCAGATTTCATGCTCTGTTTTTAAATACATTAAGAAGTCTCTGGTATTCTATAATAGTAGCTCCCCAAATCAATGTAGACAGCTTCCTCTTTTGGATCTTTGCTTTTTCCCAGTATAAATGCCATCATCTATGAATATAGACATCGTCTAAATATTGATGACTCCTAAACTACATTTTTAACCTTGGACCTTTGCTCTGCACATCGCCTGCTGTCTCAGATTCCCCAAATATAATGTGTACAAATATCCCAAGACTCACTTTTTCAGTACCATTACTTGAATGCTTACTATGTATCAAGAGTCTTGTTTGAGTGAAGTTCAGACATTAGAAAATTTAGTGGTATTACATTACTGTAGTGGAACAGGATTAATAGTGAAAGATATGCTTCAGGGTGTAACAAAGATATGGAGGAAAGCTGTCACTGTGCCTGAGCAGAAAATTAGATAAGAGATGGCAGTTAACCAAATAATGGGGAAGTTGGGTGGTCTAGAAGCAAAAAAAGATGACCTGTCCAAATGAGGCAGGATTTAGCAACATATACAATTGAATGCAGGGAGGATCATTTTCTATTCTGTGGTTAGTTCTTTCTTCTTCCCTTTTGAGGGAAACCTCCTGTTTATCCCAGTGCTGGCCTGATACATGTGCAAGTGTTCAAAGCAATGTCTACATCTATGAATATGTGTTGAAGAAAGAGTAAGGGGGATAAAGTTCAGATATCAGCATTTCATAGCATGGTGCTACTGCCCTGGTCACAGACTGAGTGTCCTTTTAGGGTAAGTGGGCTCACTCTGGGATTCTCTGATGGGGATACAAGGGGATATGTTCCTGCATCCCTTTGATTCTGGATTCATGTACTTACGACCCTGTTTGCTTGCCTTTCACTTGTCTGTCCCCATTATAGCTACAGGCTTCTTGCCCCCATTTCTACTTCAAACATGCTCCAAGAAAGGGCCTGAGCACAACACTGGCATTGTGCATCCCAATCTACTGACATTTAACCCTAAATGTCTTCCATGAATATTTAGTGAAAGAATAATATTCTACCAGAGATGTTCTACACCTTTGCATATGGAGAAAGTGATATTTTTAAGCAGACCCCTTCTGTTGGACCTGCTTTTTCTAGGCATCACTAAACTAGATCAAGGTTCTGTCTGCCCTTCCTAAGATGCAAAAGCCTTTGAATGGTCAGTTTTTATGTTGCAATCTCAATTCTGATGTGATTATACAGGAACGGGGTGCTTTGGGAGGTAATGAGGCTATGTGAGACCACAAATTGATGCCTCCACTGTAAGATTAGTGTCATTATAGGGAAGGGCTGTGAGCTAGCTAGCTCCCTTTCCACCATGCAAATATACAAGCAAAACTCTACTGTCTGTCAACTCGGGGATAGTGCTCATTAATATCAATATGTTCTAACCCTAATCTTGTACTCTCAGTCTCTAGAAATGTGAGGAAAGAATGTTTGCTTTGTAAGCCACCCAGTCTATGATGATTTGTTATAGCATTCTGAGCAGACTGAGACAGCTGCCATACTGCAAAGCACCTCAGTGAAATGCTTGCAAAGGAAGGCTAATGTCTGTTTGACTTGGTGGGCTGGGCAGGCACTTTGTTCCCAACTTGACCTCAGAGAATGAGTTCAAGTTCAAGGAGAGAAAACATGTCAAGAGACAAGTTTCCCTTTCTTTTTAATTCTATTCATGTTCAAGTTCCAATAGTATTTAGGGACCTCTGGAAGTGTGTGTGTGTGTGTGTGTGTGTGTGTGTGTGTGTGTGTGTGTGTGTGTGTGTACAAAGGTAGGATGTGTTACATACTTGAGGTTGAGTGTGCAGCTCTCTCCTCCAGTTCTTTTCTTTTCCCACTAGGCTGTTAACTACATCATGCTAAGCTAGCCTTTTTTCATCTTAATGTCCCCATATAGTAATATCTGTGCAATAAGTGCTCAATAAGTATTTCTTGGATAAATGAGTGAATAATAAATTAGAAGGTAGAAGCTCCTTTAATCACCTCTGAGGCATTATTAGTTAATGCATGCAAAGACTTATATGAGCCTTAATTACCAATATTATTTTATCTATCAATGTCTGATGGCTTATTTTTGCCATATGATATGACAGTTGGACCTGGGACAGAATTCCTTGCTGTCCATTTCTGCTCCTGCATGGAGTCTGAGAAGGTGATGGAAGGCAGCTTAGGAGATGCTTTCCCTGGAGCACATGTGAGGCGCGTCCCATGGTCAAAGCAACAAACCATGTGAACAGTCCAGAGTCTCAGCCCTAGTGAGAAGCAGGAGAAGTATCAGTTCTTCTCATGAACTCTCCTGTTTTCCATGCTAGTATGAAAGCAGATTGCTTTCTGCCAGTTAGGGATTTGTTCTAGAAGTAAATGCAGGCCTCATATGGTGTTTCCACCTTTGAAATGTGGCAGCCTTGCTGTTTCTGTTTCACCAACATCCCATGTGAGAAACATCTGCAAGCCAACCTAGATGGTTAGGAAGCATTCAGGAAAGACACAGACTATTAACTTTGGTGACTCACAGTTCCCTTTACATTGAGAAGAAGTGCCCCTTTCCCCATTCCTTCAGAAATTTCTAGGTGGAATATAGAATTTAATTGTTCTCCAAATTCCTAATGGCAAATGATGCTGAGAAAAAATTGTATGTGTATTTGTCTGTGTATGTCTTGGATCTATGTGTATACATGGGTATATTTATGTGTATGGGCAGATATGTGTGTAGTGCATACATGTGCATATGGTGTATATGTAGAACTCATTACTAAATGTGCTTGAAAATTAGTAGTTTTCATTTTTGTTAAACTCTACCAATGCATCTTCTGAGGAAAAGGTGTTTATATATATATATATATTAGCGTACCATCTTTCAGGTACATATGTATACACACAGATAACGATATGACACTGTTTAGAAATTCGCTGGGGAATAATTAGTACTACTAATGTGGAAAAATTAATAGCAGCAGAGCATGCTACTAATTAGCCAGTGATTGGAAAGAGCAGGAGGTCCTGGGGAATTCTTCATGGTATCCTGGGAGCCATATAAAAGGCTGTTCGGGCAGCTGGACAGCTTCCTCATGGAGCCATGCCCAGTTTCCTTTCCCTACCTGCTTTTCTGTAACGACATTGAATCTCCTCCAATTCTCTCCTTCTTGAACTCTCATTTGGATGCTTAGGCAATGATATGCTCCCATGGACACTCGGTAGCCATTTTCAGAGAGCTAAGTCACTATATTAGGTGCATTTGCAACAATCTCTTCCATTTATACTGGTCTTTGGGTGTCAAACAGATTCAAGGCTCTGCAGCTCTGTAGGTGGCACAATTGATGTGCTTTTCCAGGTTAGGAGAAATACAATAAAAAAAAAAGTGTCTTAGTCAACTGGAATATGTATGTTCTGCCAAGATCAAGTGGGGTCATGTAGGTCCTCATGATCAAAGCATGAGGAAGAATGCAATCCCAAACCTCTGGTGACCCAGAACTCATCATAACCATCATAGTATATGTGAATGTTTCCAACTTAGAAACACTAAAATCTGCCCGGATTTGAAGGTAACATCAGGTGATACAAACAGAATAATCTCTCCCCCAGTGGATATGAGGTTAATTACTACTGGATCATGGGCAACTTACCACAGCCTCCATTCTGTAAAGAAAGACTCCCCCTGCCTCAGTAGCCATTAGCTGCGCATAGGTCCTCAGCTAAGGGCTGGTGCCTCATGTGACTCCACCATCATGCAGAATATCAACAGGCTCCAATTTCTCCAATGCAAGTGACCACAGGTGCTGTGAACTTGTAACTCCAGGGGCCAGAAGACAGTACTTCAATGCACTATTCTTCATCCTCTGACTTTTATACTCTTTCTACCTCTTTTCTTAATGGTGCTAGGAAGTGACCCTAGGGACCTCAGGCATGGTCCACAAGGACTGCCACTAAGCTCTATCCCGCAATCAATCATGTTACCTCTTGTTACTGGAATTTCAGTGCAAAAGAGCTAGCTACGAACTCCAGCAGACCAGACTGGATCATGCATCTCAGCATACCAATTAAAGAGAGGAGTAATGGTGAAAAGCAAAGCAAGGAGATTTAGTGAATATGGAACATTAGAAATATGGATGCACAACGAGATCTAGACCTCAGACTCTACCTTCAAGTTTCAAAAGATGAAGTTTTAGGTTTAAATAGAGAGAGCTTGGTGCAAAGAGGCGAGTATAACTAAGTATCCAGTGTGGCCTGGTTGACCATTATTTCAGGTCTGTCTCTATAACATGGTTCAGCAAAGGAGAGCCTCTTATTTTCATAAGACAATCGTTTCTAATTCAAGCTGTAGCCTTGTAATGGTAGCTAGTTGCCTTTCTTTTGGTGGGTGTGGTTGGTGGTCTGTCCTTCGAGCTTTGCTTTTGTTTGGGAATAGTTTTGGTCCCTTTTCATAAAGCTTTATTGATCAGGTTTGTTGTTAGTGGACTACAAGGTAACCTGGGTTTAGATGCCTTTATGGGTTCTGGAATAAGACATTGTAACAGTTGACAATTAGATGCCTGAAGGATACAGATATAAAATGAAGGCAGAGAGGCTAGGCTTTTGAATTGCTTTTAGTTATTCTTGTAACCCCAAGTGACTCAGTGCCTCTAAATGCCTGCCACAGTCTCTGGGCTACCTCCTACCTGCAGGCCTATAGCTTACAGCTTTTGACACTTAATAAATGATCATGAAGTCTAGTATCTGTCACAGAAGAGAAATTAAGTTCTACATCTTTGTATTAAAAGCAAGAAATGGCACGACAGACTGAATCAGGAATAGAAATAAATACCGCTCATGAGAAGGGTCTTCATTCAGATGCAAAATTCAGCTAAGCCACCTGTGTTATCATGGAGTCATGGAATATGGACCTTCACATGCTTCCAGAATCCTGCCGATTACTCCTTGCTAGGCTCTACATCATCTCTTCTACAGAAAGGGAGGGTGTTCGGCCTGAGACTGTGAAGCAACAGAAAGAAACAACAGCTGGCCCCTGTGGCTTTTTGTCTGAAAGCAAAGCTATTTTCAGAGAGTTTGGGAAAAAGCCTACTGAGAAGTGTCTAAGTGCCTTTCCACACATAGTGGGGTGTGGGGACGAGAAGGTGAGCCGAAAACATGGCAGAGCATCAGAGGACCTCACCAGGGATGCTGATAGGGCACAGTGGCTGTCTTTAGTCTCCTCATTCTTGGAAATCCTATTCTTAAAGCCAGTGCCCTTTCACACCCCGGACTAAAATGACTATTTTGAGACACTTTACACTAAAAATCATATTTTTCTTAATTTAAAAAATGTTTTAAAGGTGACACACTGCAAGTTATTCCCAGTCTACTAAAGCAGGCTTAGCACCAGAGGCTCATGCTTGGTCTTGCTGTGCTTTCCATATACCCAAAGCTGATTTCTTCTTGGTATCTTTGTCAATGCCGTATCCTTAGCACATTTCTAAAAAAATAGTTGCTCAGATATATGGATCCTCTGGCAAAGAATGCTACTAAACATAAATTTTGCAAAATCCTTGACTTAGGCAAAATGCTTTTCCTTTCAGATATCCCTTTCCTGTGGTGCCTGTGTGTATGTGTGTGTGTGTGTGTGTGTAAAACAGCTTACAACTTTCAGAATAATCAATGGAATTGATTTGTTTAATTACATGTTTGAATGATCCAGGTAGCTGAGCACTGTCCTTATTTCAAGGTAAATGATAGTCCATGACCTATAAATTTGACTTTCTTTAAATGTCAGTTCAGATTCTAAGTGAGGACTCATAATGACAATAATGTATTTAAAGGACATCTATAGCCAGACGTCATAGTCTTGTCTTGCTTTCTTTCCTTTCCTTTCCCTTCCTTCTCTTCTCTCCTTCCTTTCTTCTTCCTTTGATCTTGGCATTGAGCAAGGTAAACTCAAGAAGAAATTGTTGTGGGTTGTCATTCATTCAAAGCATCCATATGGAAACAGTGAAGGTCACTTCGCAATAAGTGGGGTTTAGGGTAGAATGCGCGCTCTTTGTAGGAATATACTCCTGCAAGAACACTCCAAGTGACATTGTCTCTACTAGGAATCATAGCTGGCCAATTTACAAATTGTCATATCATTTGTGAAGTAGAGACTTAGCAAATTTAACAGTTGGCGTAGTGAGGCTAGGGAACTTTACCTTGACTGGATACTTTCGCTTTCCTACCATACTTGGAAACAAGCAAGGTCCCATACTCCCTTTTGGAGAGAGAGACCAACTTACGGCCAATGAAATGGGCAGAAGTGTTGAGAGGCACTGCCAAGTGTGTTATATAAAACCCTCTCACAGACAGCTTAGAGCTTCTTTATTGACTCTTCTAGTGAAATGCTGTAGACATGTGGAGATGCCTGCCTTTTTGACACTGGAACATCTATACAGTTTACTCTCTGAATTCATATAATTTAGTGACAAAAATTGTACCAAATCCATCTTATGATGTCTTTGTTAGGTTTACAGTGTATGTTGGGCCACATTCATTGTTGGATCCCTTGTGGCCCACAGGCCACTAGTAGAATATACTTGATAATATATAGCTTCATCAAGATCAGCTTGACATTTTAGCAAATTTCTAATCCGCAGTGGAACCACTGTGTCAGGTAATGTGGGCCGTACTCAAAATAGCCTGTACTTTCTTTGATAAAGAAAAAGCCACTCACTTGGCACATCACAGCAAAGTTAAACTTCCCAGTTTCTAAATGCTCGCTCCCAATGTCTGTGCTCACCTCATGGCAGCCCATTAACAAACACCCTTTGGATTGACACTGATTCATGGACGATGCTGGCCTTAAGATGAAGGATGAAAGTGCACTAATCTAGAGAAACTAGCTGTTAGACTAGAGGGAGCACAGGTACCTGACCCAGCACTAGGAGTGGGTCTGTACAGAAAAACCACACAGTCGGGGACACCTGTGTTGTCACTTTCCCAAGACAACAAAGAATCTTTGTCTTTCTTAGGCTCTGACACAGTGAAGTTGGTTGGCAGATGCTACCTCACACAGCATTTACTGGTGCAGGAATGCTAGTTACCTTTCAATAGGGGCTTTAAGTATCAGAAGCAAGGACACATACCCGATAAAGGTGATGCCATTTTTGTTTTCTAGCAAGAGACAGAAAAAAAATGTTGATTCAGAGGGATGTGAGGTGGGGAAAATGTTGGAGGAGGGGGAGGAGAAACTATAATCAGAATATATTATGTGAAAAAAGTATATTTTCAATAAAAGAGAAACAGAATAACAAAACAAAAACGGACAAATGAAATAAGATATTTTTATGATAATCATTAAAATGAGGTACCTAAACACTGTCATTCTACAATGTATCATTAAAGATACAAAGAGGGTGGGAAACTGTTTGTGATGTAGCTTTCCTCTTATGTATACTTTTATATATCTTCCTTCTGCAGGTAGGTTCTAGGAGCCTGGACAAAGGTGTCTTGTAACTGTGATGACTTGTTACTCAATGGGTCCAGTTGACAGTGAAGTGGGAGAAAGAAAACACAGGGCCATGTTCACTGGGTGTGGCATCTCTAGAAGAGATGAAGAAGAGAAGTGGGTGGCTGGACCAAAGCAGGTGGGAGGACAGTCAAAGCTCTGTATACTTGTGTCCTAGAGTCACATACTCAAATAATTTTGATATAAAACATTTAAAAAAATACTACACCTCTGCTGAACACTTCAGTCACTCCATTGTTATTATCCCCTAAGCAATACAGTATAGGAGCTGTTAGCAAAACAGATGCATTATGTTAGGTATTATGAGCAATCCACACCTGATCAAATGTTTACAGGGAAGTGGTAAGTTATATGTAAATACTATATCATTCTGTACTTGAGGATACAATTATTTTTAGTGTCATGGGCTTCTGAAACTTTTGTAAATGCAAAGAGATGAGTGAATTCTATGATCTTACTGTTTCTTTTTAGAAAAAATAGAACTATACTATTTAAAAACACAAAAAGATGTATATGAACTTTCTAATTCAGTTTTACTATACTAAACTTTTCACATACTATCTATCTATCTATCTATCGATTATCTATCTATCTATCTATGTATATCTATCTATCATCTGTGTATCTATTATCTATCTTTTGTCTGTCTGTGCATCCTTTATGTACCATTTTCTGTTTATCTATGTATCTGTCATCTCCCTATCTATCATCTATCAATATCTATATCTATCCACTAACCAATCAATCAATCAATCAACCATCTATTATGCATCTCAATCTACCCATCAAGTGGAATCCGTGCGGGTAGGGGGTAAGAACAAAGGTTTGATTTAGTTTATCTCTTTAGCACATGAAGGGCAAACATCCAGTTAATGCTCCACAGAGTTTTACTGGATGAAGGACTGATACCACAAATGTCTACATTTGTCTCAGGAGCTCTGCTCCTGTGTGGTCTTCATTCTGCCAGCCTTGCTTGTGTATAGCTGACATATCATCCCTCCGGCTTTCTTATATCCCCACCGTCAACTGCTAAATTTCCAGGAGACCTTGGCAGGACTGTTGTTGAGGTATATTTGAGCCAATCCAGTCTTTTCTGCTTTAGCTGGCATTGTTCTGCGCAGGAAGAAGGGTTGGTAAGTGCAGAACACACTAAACATGTAGTTCTGAGACAGGGAGGGCTGGCTGGGATAGGAGAGCTCTTTTCTGATCTCTGACTTCTGATGTCCTACATCATAATGCAGCTTTAGCTCAGCATGTCCTTTTACCCATGTGTGTAAAGCCCAAGGTGTGTTACTTTTCTAGGTTCCTTAGCTCTAATGCAAGCAAGATACACAGAGAAAAAAATTGATTTGCTCTAGATTGCTTTCCTGACTCATGGGTACCAGCTTGTAATGAAGCTTGGCTTGTTTTCCCTTGCAGCCTATATATAGGCAATCAATGCACTTCTTGTAACATGTTGTATGTGAGACCTCATCTGTGTCTCTGAACTCAGCTTGGTTACCATGGCATAGTGAGCCTGATTGACACTTATAATCCACACTCCCATTCAAATTCCCTACAGTTCTGATCTGCTCTTGTGAGTCACAGACCACACCCACATGAGCCAAGCATGTCCTTCAAGTATCAGTACCCTGAAGCCCCAGCACTTCTCACTGTGCAAGAGGCTTCTGTTCCTCTCTGCTGATCAACGTGGCCCTGGCTGCCTCATATAGTTGCCCCTGGGAGTGAATTGCTTCCTGTCCACCAGACCATAAAAATGCCCTGGCATTGAGGGTAGACACAATTTTGTCTTCAAATTCAAATCTGACACTTGCTTTTTTAAATTAAAAATTAAAAAATTTTTTACATATACATTTATATTATTATACATATATGCTGTAAACTACCTATAGCAAGAAGAAACATGACATAGTCAGGAATTACATAAATGTTACATTTGTACTTTTTTTGGCTATTTGTATTTGGCAGCCTTGAAGAAAACATCTTTCCCATCTTGGTGCATCTACAATTGTGAATGTAAATCAATATCTATCATATCTAGTCATTATCAACTTAAAATGTCTATCTAGCCCTAAAAACATCTTAACTCCTAAACAACTAAGGTTAATTGTAAAACTAAACTATCTGGTCTTCAACCCCATCAGAGGCTTGAGAAGGAATAAAATTGATTACCTGAGTATATTGGCAGGGCAGGTTAGTAGCTTTGCAAATGAGAAGGCGACAGAGATAGTTTACTGCCTGAGCAGTCACCCAAAACTCTCTATAACATTGGAACATCATCTTTAGCCTTTTGGCCCAATATATCTGGCAGACATCATATCTGTGAGGCAGGAACTATTGAAGATTTGCTTATGCTGTATTGGCAGAGTTTGACCGTCAACTCTGCCTAAATCCAAGCTTGCCCATTTTTAGGCAGAATTTATGTCAAGCAACCATATATCTTTTTAATTAATGTATTTATTTATTCACTTTACATCCTCATTGCAGCTCCCCTCTTCTTAGTCTCCCCTTCACAACCCACCCCACTCCTTCCTCCCCTTCTCCTCAGTGAACAGGAAGCTCCTTATGGGTACCAACCACCCTGACACACGAAGTCATCGAGTCATAGCAGGATTAGGCACATCCTCTCTCACTGAGGCCAGGCAGTGCAGCCCAACTAGGGGGAGGGATCCAAAGTCAGGCAACAGAGTCAGAGACAGCCTCTGCTCCAATTGTTAGGGAATCCACATGAAGACCAAGCTGTATGTCCACTACATTTGTGCAAAGGGCCTAGGCCCAGCCCATGCATGCTCTTTGGTTGATTGTTTAGTCTTCTGTGAGCACCACCTGGGCCTAGGTTATTTGGCACTGTAGGTCTTCTTGTCCTTGACTCCTCTGGCTCCCTCAAACCTTCCCCCTGCTCTTCCATAAGCCTCCTCAAGTTTCGCCTAATGTTTGGCTATGGGTCTCTGCATATGTTTCAATTAGCTGCTGGGTGAAACCTCTCAGACAACAGTTTTGCTCTCAGTAACAATTAGCTGCTGAAAGCATAGCAAGAATATCATTAATAGTGTCAGAGGTTACCTCTCTTCCATGCGTGGCATGGGTCTCAAGTTGGGCCAGGCATTGGTTGACCATTCCTTCAATCCCTGCACATTTGTAGGCAGGACTAATTTTGGGCCAAAGGTTTAGTGGGTGGGTTGGTATCGCTACTGCTCCACTGGATGTCTCTCCTGGCTACAAGAGGCGACCACCTCAGGCTCTATATCCCCTGCTATGGGAGTCTATGGTGGTAACCATATATATTAAGCTTCACTTGACCCAACTGTAAAAATATAGCTCCATAGTAGGTAGATTAAAGGGATCAGTGCCTTTGTGAGAATTAAATTACAAGAATGTGTAAAGCACTTAGTAGATTGACCAGATCATATAGTAACCAAGGAATATTAGTCCTTAGAAATATCACTAGCACAACTGCCAGTATCACCAGAATTCCTGTAATTATGCATCTGTCAACATGATTTTCTCTTTCTCCCCTATACTACTGATTCTCAGCCCCAGACCAAAGGTTTCCTATTTGTCCTGTGGTGGTCAGTGTTATTTTAAAGACTTTAGTCTTGTTCTATAAGCAGCCACTGAGTCTTTAAGATAATACTTGCCCCACTAGCAAGAGGAGATTTGAATTTACTAGAGTGGATATAGGTAAGGGAATGGAATTTTATAGCCCCTGTGTGCATGCACGAGTGTGCACACACAGCTTATCTAAAATACTTATTTTTATCTTTTAATTTATAGTACAAAGGCATAATATATATTTCTCCTGCTAAAGGCATGTACAAGAATATTTTTCCTGAACAGCTAAGCCAGGAAAGCACACTTTTTGGTGATAAATTGCTCAATTTCTGATTTTTGAAAAGTCCCATGAATTGTTGTAAAAGGCCATGTCTGCCCATATTGCAGTTAAGAGCATATATGTGCTCATCTCTGTCATAGATGTGCATAATCATGAAATATATTACCATCCAAGGGGAATTGTGAAAACTGGCCATGTTACAGAACACTGCAACATCTTAGAGTGTATGGCTGAGTGTATGTTGAGTGATCTTTTTTTAGAATAAGCAGGTATAATATTTTTTTGGTAAAAAATATTATCAGAACAAATTACTGGCTAGTTTTATGCCAGTTTGACATAAGGTACAGTTATCAGGGAGGAGAGAGCCCCAGGTGGAAAAATGCCTCCATAAAATGGGGCTGTATGCAGTCCCATAGGGAATTTTCTTAGTGATTGATGGGGAAGGGCCCAGCACATCATGGCTGGTTCTTCCCTCGTCTGGTTGTCCGGGGTTCTATAAGAAAGCAGAATCTGAAGCCACAAGGAGCATGCATAGACTGGATCTATGTCCTCTTTATAGATGTAGCTGATGGGCAGCTCTGGCTTCATGTGGGTCCACTATTGAGGGGAGCTGAGGCTGTCTCTGACGTGAACTCTGTTGGCTGCTTTTTGATCACCTCCCCCTGACAGGACTGCCTTGTCAGGCCACAGGGGAGTCCTTATGAAACTTGATGATCTGGAGTGAGTATATAGGGGGCTCCTCTTTCCTGAGTAATAGGGAAAGGGGAATAGGGGGGGAGGGTAGGACTGGAAGGAGAGGAGGGAGAGGGGCTACAACTGGGATGTAAAGTGAATAAATTAATTAATAATGATAAAAATGAAAGCAGACTGAGTAAGTTATAAGGAGCAATCCAGTGGCCCCTTGATGGACTCTGCATCAGTACCTGCCACTAGGTTCCTTCCCTGTTTGAGTTCATGTCCTGACTTCCTTCAGTGATGAATAGTGATTTGGAAACATAGGACAAATTAACCCAGTTCTCCTAAGTTGTTTTGGTCATGGTCACAGCAATAACCTTAGAGAGGACAAAAAATCTTTCTTAGATTTGACTAAATGCCATAAATAGTGAATTTTTTTTTTTTTTGGAAAATTTGGGCACCTATGCCATAGCAGCTTCCTCACTTTTATTTATATACTGCATATATCTGTATTTTAGAATTCTAACTATTCAGATGTGTTAGAGAGACTAGCTGCTTTTGAGTAATTGAAATAATTTGTCATTCAACAGTTAGACGGCTTTTCTTTCAACCCTAAAGGTACACAAACTTGCATTCTGATATTAAGTATACTAAATCGCATTAGCCTTGTTATTTCAGGTGATGACTCATTTCTGGTGATGGTCATCATCTCTGATGTCCAGGTGGGTGAGGTTTCTCTAGTCCATCTTTGTACCTTCCATTCCAGAAACTCCTCAGTTGATCTCCTGCTGGCATGTAGGGTGAACATTGCGAAACTATTGCTATTGCCTAGAGACTAATTTTTTCCCCTCATTTGTCCTCAGCACCATGAGCCTTCATACTTGAACATCCTTGCCCAGTACCATTGTATGTTTCCCCCTATCTCTCACTAGGTTACCTCCGTTCACCTATAGAACACATACCTGGAGAAGAATCCAAACCATGGGTATTCATGACACCAAAATGATAGGATAGCAGCCCACCTGGCACACTTTTAGGCATCTATTACACAGGTACAGGGTAAAGGCTTTATAGTGTAAACCCAGTGCACTGCTGTTCCCACATAGTTTCAGTTGCAGATAGAATTAATTAGGTATTTTAATATTACAAAGGCATGGGCCAACCTGCCTCTTTTACATGACCTCTTTTGCTCTTGACGGCTTCTATAGCGGTATTGGTGGATGTCAAATATGAGCCGTTATGCTGTATTTTCTAGTTCTGTATAAGATGAATCAACTACATTACCTCATTTAATCTTTATCTTTCTAAGTTATACGTGTATATTTTTTAAGTTAGGTGTTCCAGAATTAGGTATGTCATGCACAACAGAAACAAGAAAACTGGCTTAAATAGAAGTTCGATTACCTCCTGCATAGAAGATACCTAGAGCCAGAATTCCTTGAACTGGCATTGTTGCTCTAGGATGTCATCTTTGATTCTTGTCACTTCCCAACTTAATGTTTTCTCTGGTATTAAGCCTCATTATTTGTCCTTCAAGAGAGACATCCCACCATTGTGTTCTTATTGTATGCAGTAGAGACAAATGGCTAGAGAAGAGCATATTCTCACTTAGGAATGCTTCTAGACTTCCCCAGCATAACTTAAACTTAGGTTTCACTTGCTAGACTTCTGCCACATGGTCACATTTCCCTGAAGACACATTTGGCTGGGTTGACATTGTAGTAGTAGTTGATGATGCAGAATGTTATATATCCCAGTCTGCTGACCTTGAATTCATTATGTAGCCAAAGATGGTCTTGAACCACTGATCCTCGTGCCTCTGGCCTCTCAAGAGCTAAGGCTATCAGCCTTTCTTCAGATACATTTGCTAAGTGTATGATTTTTTTTTTTTTTCTGGGAAAGAGTGTTCTCAACTAGAACTACAAACCGCACAAGAGAAGTGGAAGCAGTAATAAGCAACGCGTTCAGTTCCTATTGCTGTCTAACATAAAGCCAACTTCTCACTTCCAAAGACAATAGCCACTTAAGAGCTTCTCATTTGTATGGAGCAGAAGTATTGATCTCATCTCCAAAACCTCATAGGGCTTTCATCAAGGTGTGAGCTAGGGCTCAGTCTCATGTGCAGCCCCAACAGGGAAGGCTCTGTTTTCATGCTATCTTAGGTTATAGGCAGGATGGAGTTTTTGTTTGTTTGTATTGCTGCTGTTGCTCTCAGGCTCTAGAAAACTTGCTTGTTAAAGATAACAACACCGACACTAGTGTAGCCCCTGGTCCGTGGCTTACACATATATGTTGAAATATTTTCTCTATGTTTTCCCCTAGAAATGTCAGAGTTTCAGCGTTTGCATTAAGAGTTTTGATCTATTTTGATTTGATTTTGGTACAGTGTGACTAGTAGAGATCTAGCTGTTTTATATATGTATATCAGTTTTCTGAGTATCAATTGTTGAGTTTGTCTTTTTTCCACGCATATTTTAGCATATTTGCTGAGACTTGGGTGGTAGTACTTGTGCTTCATTTTGGGCCCACAACTCTATTCCATTTAATATCTGTCTTTGTAGTTTTTCCAGAATTTTTATGGCATTTATCTAATACAAGATATTATTTTGTATTTATTAAAAGTTATCTCATTGACTAAAATGTGATGCCTTTTACAGAGAGATTCATAAGCTGCTTAAAGGATTGTATCCCCAGGTGTTGGATGGAAGATTTTTCAGATATCTGCAAGGGCCATTTATTCTATAATGAAGTTTAATTTAATTAGTTTCCTTATTGACTTATCTTATTTGTCTGGTTGATTTATTTATTCATGAGAGTGGAGATGTTAAACTACCATCACAATGGTATACATAGTTATCTGCCTTTCTTTTCCTGTTCTATTTGCTTTATTAACTTGAATATATCAATATTCAGTATATACATACTTATAGTTGTTATTTCTTGATGGATTGATGCATGCATATGTCCAGATTTTAAAAAATTATTTTCTAATTTTGGATTGAAATATATTTTACCATATGTAGGTACAGCTGCTCTACATATTTTGTGGCTTCCATTTTCTTGGTATATTAACTTTTATCCTGTTACTTTATATTTGTGTGTGTCTTTGCTAGTGAGGTACTTCCTGTAGACAGTGCACAGTTGTATCTTGTTCTCAATTGAATCAGCTGTTACAAATATTTTCACTTTTTAGTTTTCTCTTTTGCAATTTGCACATCTGTCCTTGTGAAAATGTATTTCTAGTTTAGCTCTAATCATTTTATTGACCAATCTCAACTGCCATGTAGAGAGAAGAAAAGAAATCAAGGTAATGGCTACAAATTAAAACCAGATATAGAAATACAAGTCATATAGAGTAAATTATAAAAATCACACAACCAATGATCATAAAACAAAAAAGTTACAAAAATAGTGTAGAACAAGAATTACTTAGGGTAAAAATAAAGGCAATAATAAGTAAAGAAAAGGGATGGGACCATGAAAGCAGAAAATGAAAAAGGAGAAACAAGGTTTAAAAGAAGGAAAATAAGTAGAGCAGAGAAGAATATTATAAAGAGAGAGATAAGCAAAGTGTGGAAAAACAATAACAAAGAAAAAACAGATGGTTGTTATGGTGCATGCCCATCACATGTGCTGAAGAGACACATGAGGAGGATTAGGAGTCCATGGCACACCTGAACTAAAATTTTGAAAAAGTAGGCTGGAGAGATGGCTCTGCAGCTAATAGTGGTGGCTGCTCCTTCCATGGGTATTGCACATACTTGGTGTACAGACATCCATTCAGGTAAACACACGTACACATCATAAATAAATAAAATCTAAAAAAGTTTTAAAAGAAATAAAAAATGAACTAATTAGACAAATGTAAGAAGAGGCATAAAAATCAGAATATACTAGGTGAAAATATGTTAACAAAATTGATAATAAAATGTAAGCATACGGAAAAAAAAAAAAAGAAAAAGAAAAGAACAAAAAGATGAAGCTTTGGGTCAACTTTCTGAATCCTCTGATACTGAGTGTGTTTGGCGAAGGGAGTGGTCAGTTGAACTTGGATCTCTTACCTTTCATGCTGGTTAGGTTGGTGTCTCCTGGGGGCGTTCCCTTCTTTGTATAACAGAAGACTCTCTTATCCCTGCTCAGCTTCTCCAGTGCTCCAGAGACGCCACAGTTGGTATCATTTGGACTACATCCTAAGAGATGTTGTGGAGGACTGGTCAGGGATCTCAAATCCACTTCAGCACTAACACCCACGGGTCGGGCAATATTACAGGAGAGACAATGTTGCACAGGGCTCTTTTGGACCTGGGTTCCACTGCTGTGGGCAGTGATCGGCTTGAGACATAGGTGGCGCTAGTTGCCAAGCTACCTATTGTCCTTTGGCTTGAAGTTGTCAGTTTTGCAGCCTTCCTCAGGTGATAAGGGGTCTCTTTCAAACCACAGGGGGCAGGGCTTCGGAACACCATGCCATTTGCATTCTGACTCTCCTGTCACTGTCAGTCTCTCTATTGGCCTCGTCTAGGCCTCCTCTGCTCCATAACTGCCTTACCTGCTGTCTCTTCTCCAGTTGCTTTAGCAGGTCGTCTCCATGATACTGGCCTTGGTATTGTTCCTTCTTTTCAGCTTTCCATAGTAACTCAGTCTTCATCAATAGCCTTCTTCCCAAGATGGTGCCCAGCCACAACCCTCTAAGATACAAGAAGTTGAAAATACTGACACATCATGTGATGGTGATAACTGTTTCATCACATCTTCTATCTGGACCAGGCTTGTAAGAAGGGTTTTGTCCTGTGGGTGCGCCTGCTGGTCTCTTTGCAGCACCACTGTCATATTACTTTTTGGGTAAGGCTTGTTTTCTCTAGCCCTGCCAGGAAGCGGTGGCTGGAGCTACTTCTTGTCCACTCTCAGCTCCTCTTTTCTACATCTATTGTCTCTTGTGCGTCCCTGCTGCTCTGTTACCTCCTTTGTGGGGACTTTGGATGTTCTTCCCATCTTTCTTTTTGTAATAGAGTCTATTATTCTTTATCATCCTGATAAAGAGGCAGCTTCCAATTGAGAATCTTACCCCAGAATAATTAAATCCTCTTTTGAAAAGTTCCCAAAGATAAACATTTAAATTTGTTTATTTCTTTCCCCATAAGATTTTAACAATCCAACGAGTCTAAAATTAACAGATATTTATCTCTGATGGTTCAGAGATGCTGGGAAGTCCAAAATGAAGGCGATAGCATCTGGTCTTTGGTAGCATCTTCTTGCTGTACCCTTATGTTGTAGAAACCAAAGGTCATAGTAAGGGTGTTACCCTAGATTAACATTGAGAAGAACCGGGGGGGGGGGGGGGGGGGGGGGAGAGAGGGAGATTTCATTCCCATAAGTCCTTCTTATGATGACATCCTTTTCCAGTCATAAAGGCAGAACATGTATGTTCTGCTCACACACTTTGCCTATTCTGTGTCAATACATCCTTATTCCAATTCTGCACCACAGTTAACTCAGGAGCATTTCCTCTGCTGGATTATCATGCCAATTTTTATAGATAAGTCTTACACAAAGACACTATGGAGGATCCTCAAAAAAGTAAAAATGAAATGATCAGAAATTCAGCTATCCTATTCCAGATGTATACAAAAAAGCAATACAATCAGTACCTAAAAGAGACACCATTACTTTTTTTTTTTTCCGTATTACATGTATACAACAAATCATATTATTTTACTCTTTGAGTATATGAAGTTTTTTATTTGTCAAGTAAATATTTTTAAGAAAAGAAATATTATGGAAAAAGTCTTATAGATGTGAGAACACAGAACATGGGACCAAGCCCCTTAAATTTCCAGAGCCTCACGTGACTGGATTACTGAAACTGCTTAATGATTGAACATTTATTTTCCTCACTATGGCACAGTTCCCTGTGCAGATATATAATTCAACAGTAAGTGTGCAAGGACAATAGGTTGCCATGGAAGCTGTTATTACAATGCCCAAAGTTATCTAATTCTTTGACATTGATGAATTAATTAGATATTTCAGCAGTGAATGTGCCCTGGGAAAGTGTGTGCATACAAGGCAATGAATATTCCTTTCTAAATATTTAATGTAAGAATCGCATCTTTAGGTAGTTACTTTGTACATCATCATGTGAGATAAAGTGAAGATGAATAGTTCCATTACTCATCTTTTTGGTTAAAAAAAAAAAAAAGATAAGCAGAATCTGCAAATGCATCACTTTACTGTTCTCGTTATTTATCCTGTGGCTTTAAGAATAATGGTTCCATTAGAGTTTCATGTATTTCCCGAATCAGGGAATGGTCAATTATTGGCAACAATCACATTCCCCACACTTCACTAATGGCTAGTGGCCCACACTGTAAATTAAATAGGAGACAGAGCAAGAATAAAATGTGGACCCCCGCTCTGGTTAATTTAAAAGGTGTTTCATAACATTAGCCCTGCATGGAGAGGCATGCCAATTGCCAGGGAACCATAGAAATATGTACAGAACATGGCTTTCAGTTTGGGGTGCTGCATTTGGAGACTGTTGTTACCTATTTGGGTGGTTACAAGAATAACAAAGGGTATGGAAATCATGATGGCTGGCTTGATAAGTGATTGAGGGAAGCAAGATGACTTTTTCCAAAGAAAAGGAAGTTTGAAGATGATTTAGTAGGTGTCTTTACATGTTTGAAAGCAAGAGAGTTGACATATTTGTTTTAAAGAGCCATACCCAAAGAAGTTCCTGTTTTTTTTCACAATAGAAATAACCAAAAAAAGAATGAAGTATATTCCTCTTAAAGTATTTTTTATATTTTTATTATAATTTATTTATATTACACCTGACTATCATCCCCTCACTCTTATCTTCCCTTCCTACCCTCCCCACCCCTAGACCTCTGACAGGGGTGGCGGCGACGGCAGAGAGGAGTCCTCTCCTATTGTCTCCAACAGCCGGTCAGGTCTCATCATTTTTTACAAAGTTTTTGAAATGTACTAATTACAAAACAAGACAAATAAATGTGAGCATTATAATAGCCCAATGAACATAAGGAATGTGGTTGCAAGTGGGCTTATTGTACCGGAGTTAGTTGGACCAAATGGGATCTTGGGTTCCTCCCAGGTCAGTGCGTGCTGGCATTCACTGTGCTTCTCATGTCTTGCTTCAGCCCCCCCGCCCCCCACTGATAATACGAATCTTCCAGAAGGAAATTAGGAGAGACTGAGAATAACATTTCATTCACTCAGTAGCCAGGACAATACACTTGACGTCTGTGAGTCACTTTTGCTTATGAGAAGCACATGGATCTCTCGGATGCCCGCCTTTATATGATGTAGCTCTGTACCACGATGCTGGAATGAGATGGAGGAGAGGAGTCAGAGAATGAGTTGAGATGGTACCAAACGGCCTATTGAAGTTTTCTAAGTCCACAGAGGCCTTTATACCCTCCCCTACAGTGCTGATTGACAGCTAAATGTAACCTGGTCACCTATACTATTTTATGAAACAAAGTAGAGTGGTAGCACAGCCTATAATCTTTACAATACTGCAGTTGCAGAGCATTTCAGGATGTTCCTAGTCTCATTCCAAACTTATGAGGGGCTGTAGATTAGATTTGTCTCCTCGGAGAAAGTTGATTGTGGCATGTGAATGATACTGCATAATGCAGAGTGTCAAGTTAGTTGTGAAGGATGACAGAGCCAGCAGCTCCACTCTGACAATTGATTAGGTTTGCTGGTTAGGAACTACATCTCCATGTTTGCTGAAATCTCCATATGTAGCCTCAGGCCAAGTTCTCTGTAAAAACTCTCTGAATGTTAGTTGGCAGAAATGATTTGTTCAGAGTCTGTTTCAATGTAGCCAAGCTCTGATCCACTCATACATAATTGGCTTAACAGTTTCTCTGTTGAGGCTCCATAGAGGCTCTCTCTGAGATGGCAGGAAGATTAAGGGATGAGACTGACTAATGTTTATGTGTTCTGGTCCCTGCTTCTCAGCGAACTATCAGATATGATGATGCAAGAATTTATGAGGACATTAAAAAAATTCTATGAAATTTTCTTAAATTTGTTTCAACTCCTAAAAGACGACGGATGCTACAATAAACATTTCGGGGAGGTTGAAGAATTACAAAATATTAATAAGATTTCCACAATCTCAACTCAGGTTTGGGAAGAAGGAGTGAATATTAATTGGGAAACGACAAGGAGAAATGTGTGTGACATAATATTTATCTAGCTTATAATCCACAGTGGTGCCATGTTCTCACAACTTTTTTTAAATTGAGGAGAAATACACCAAAAGTAGCAAATTGGTATCTGCCATGATTGGCCTTTATTGTCACAGAGACTGAGCAGAAACACTATCTTTGCTCTGTTTTTTTCTTTTTAGACATCTACATACTTCAAGAAGCCATCATCAGTAGGGCGTTGGAAATGACATGTTGAAATCATTATTGGTTCCTGTCAGTAAGAAAGTGATGCCTCAAAACAAAACCTTCCCAGTCCCAGATTATTTGAGCGTGGGCTGCATTTTTGGACTTTAGTGGGGAATCCCTTCTCCCTCAGAACTGCTAGACTCTACCTTTGAGCATTGAATGTAGGCAGCTGCTTGCACTTGTTCTCCAAACCAAAGTCAGTTTATGTCAATTCTGTTCATTTTCAGCTTTCTGTGAGGCTGTTCCCGTCGTTATTTTAGACACATATTCTTAGATTAGATCCATATGTTTATTAATTCCATAAGAAATCCAGGAGAACTCAGATCTGGAAAATTTATGACTCCTGGAGCCCTTGAAAGATTACAAAAATCTTTCAATAATAAAATACAATATGCAGTTATTCTAGAAATTTCTGCCCACTTATCTTCATAATCGTAAATTATTTCATACCTAATTACAAACAGGCAGACTGAATAATTGTCTTCATTGAGGGATGTTTGACACTGAGAAAATATAGCCTTATTTTATAAACCTTTTAATGTTCAAACTATAAATATGTCACAGCTAAGGAGTACTGCATCTTTAAGTGTATTAAAGTCACTCTTGTGTAACCAAACATAATGGGATTTTTAAATGAATTATAACTAAAGTACTTGACAAACAACTTTTTAAACTTCCAACATATGTAAAGCAATTTGAAACTGTCCGTTTCATATTAAATGCCCCAAAGTATATTTCATTCAACTCATTTGGCAAAAATTTATATTGGTGGAGGCTTTTCCAAGATATAGACCTAACAGAAAGGAAAAGATTCAACGGGAAATTTAATACCCTATTCTCCCTCCGTATGCACAAAAAGTCTCACCAATGAGGTGTCAGATCTCTGTTTATGTTTGGGAGAGTTTTGGAGTAAGATCAGGGCATATGCATTCAATTTTTAGCAGGGGATTGTCCATCTGTGTTCTGGTGCCTTGGAATGAAGTAATGAAGTTGTAAAACACAAAGCCTTTCCTTCTGTGTGAGACCTCAATTCACACTGCAGACTGGCTGGCCTGCTTGGGGAAAGAACATTTGTGTCTCTTTCCATTCATTTGCTTGTCCATGGGCTTACATATCTTATTTCATAATCTTAATGACAGATTGCAATGACTGGCTTATTTAAATCTTCAGTTGACACCAAGACTGGCCATTACATTCCAGGATCCCAAGCCCACTGTCTGTTTTTATAACCACTGTGTCTTAGACTGCACTAGTTCAGTGAACTACTTCTAAATGAAATCATAAGCGTTTATGGAATGATTTCATATTAGAGTTTGGAAATGCAAGGACAGATGGAGAGAGCCCTGCTCCATGGTTTCTGGAGAGTGTAAGAGACAAATGGAGGCAACCACAGCAGCATTTGCTGTACTGCTTTGGTTGGTAAGAAGAATTGACAAGAGTAGAAGACAGACTGCTGGAAGTTCTAGAGACAGTGTTCTAGAGCGCTGGCTCAGGGGCAGACTTGTGCTTGATTTAGCCACAGACAGAAAGACCGTGCACTGTCAGATGTGTGGGGAACCACCGCACTAGATAAAAAATGCTGTTGGTAGCAGAGCAAAGGATGCTGCTTCCATCTGCAAGGGAAGGGATGCACCAGCCATTCTCCATCAAAGCATGTTGGTTTGCGGCAGTATTTGAAGCAACACACCGGGAAGCATGTTTGGCTTTATGATTCCCCCATAAAGAATTCAGAGCATCAGAATTTGAATTCAAGACTAGGAAGCTTTCTGTTGAGATCATTGTAACACCAAATGGTGCCTATGTTACGGGTGTCTCAGTGGTATGGGTGTCTCAAGTCAACTATGGGCTTTTGGTTTCGATTTCCATGGGTTCCGAATCAGAAAAGAACAAGTTGTTCAGCTTGGGCAGGGCCACAGGGCTCAGCTAGGATTCTAATGAGCTACAGTAAGAGAAGCACAAGGAGAACAGAGAAAGTCGTTAAGCTCTGTCCTTAAGAACCATTCTATTATAATCCACCTCATGGAGCAAAACATAAAGACACATTACTACACTTTGAAGAGGGAACTTTATCTCCTTCTTTTGTATATTCTGAGAGGATGCATCCTGAGTTCAAAGTATATCTGTGGTCATTAGTAAATATTTCTACATGGTGGTTCCTGGCTGCAAAAACTCAGCCAATCGGGGCAATTCTAACTGTATCAAGAGAGGTGGATTTATGTTGCCTTTCCTGTTCCCTGGTTCCTTGCAGTTAAATAAAAACCAGAGACTTCTAATTATCCAATAGAGTTTTCTTCTCATCAGCAGAATCATAAAAACACAAAGCTGGGGTGGACTGAGCCTTATGCTTTCTACTTCATCTTTCTGGGGTCACTCCTGGGAATGTGGTTTTTCTGAAGATGCATTTCATCCATCAGCCCAGATGCTGGGGAAAGGGAATGCTGTTTGAGATCCTGGGTTGTTACTATGGACTAAAGAAAGATTACAAAACAGGGCAGGATGAACAGGCCAGGCAGGGAGGGCTGGATGGAACAGTCATCTGCTGGTTTACTTCACAAAAGGCTCCGTGGAGACATTTTATCATGCAGAAGAGCTTTGCTGAAACTATGCGTTTCCTCAGCCTTCCATCAGCAGTTCACATTCTCCCATCTGCTGGCTTCTAATCATTCCCATTGCTGCTGCTGGGTTTCAGAAAAACTGGGCACTTTACAAACCCTTTTCTTCCCTTCTTATTTATGATATTAAGAGCCAAAATCTACAAGGCCTGCCAGTGCATTGTAGACAAACCAAATGGAGTATATTTTATGCCAGAAAGAACACAAAAGTCTATTTCTGTTTAAGAACAGAGTAGTTTCCTTCTTATAACACTGAGTGGTTAAGAAATGAAATGAATGGCATCTGGTGGGCCGGCAGAGGTTGATACGCCTCCGTATAGCACACTGGCTATTCTTTTCATACTGTGGACATACTTCTCATTCAGAAAAAAAAAACCCAACAAGTCATGGTATCAAAGGCTCCTGGTATAGCTTTAACCCTTAGAGAGATCACAGAAAGCTCTTGTGGGCTTGTAAATTTGAATTAAAGCTGGTCATTGATGTTTTTCCTCTGTAGCCATAGTTGTATGGCTAACATGGAGGCAGAGGTTGTACAATGATGTCTTGTAGATGGCCTCAGCAGTTCTGTTAGAACTCTGAGACAGAAGACTGCTTATTTCTTCTCTTTTTTATATGCCTGGCCTGAAGATCAATTTACTTCATTTTCTCAGATGAACCAATGTTTCTTGGAAGTAAGACTCTCCATTCTGCCATATAGAGATAAACACTGACTCATTGGACCTCAGACAGAGCAGCGTAGGGGTTCATGGAGCCTTGATCCAAGGTACAAGGCTCAAGTCCAGGCTTTGCTATTTACTAGCAGGTAGCCTGAACACACTGAACTGGGATCCAGAGCTTTCACACCTCTGACATGTGATACATCCTGAATAGTGAGAACTGCAGGACTCCATCATGGTATTACTGTTATTACTCTCATGTGCTCATTCATCTATCTCAGAATTCAGTATTCACTAAGCGTCAACTATGTTTAAAGCACTTTGCTAGGACTTGGCTCTAGTAGGGAATATCAGTGAGATTTTTTTTTTTTAGAGAGTTAGGGTACTTATGGGAGAATATATTAAATATCACATTTTCAATGATTTCAGATTTAACAAGTATCAAAACAAGGGGTGAGCATTATAAAAAATGAGATAAACTGGGGTAAACTTACAGACAAGACAAGGTAATAGAGACTTTGGATCAAGCAAGAAGCTTTTCTAGTCCTTATGAACTTTAAGGTCCTCCTTTGGCTGGGCCAGTTGCAGGGTCCGAGGCCTATGTCCATATGAGATTGTCTAGTTGTTTTTCTTAGGACATGCTCCTCACACTGGTGTGGTAGCATGGTTAAAGCCCATGCTCAACACCCAGTTAAAAAGGGAGAGTATTTCCATTGTCTAGGCTTTTAGGCTCCACAAAAACATGCATGTCTACTGTTGAGGTGAAATGTGAGAGTGAGCAGGTACCGACTCAGAAGAAGTACCTTTTGGGAAGAAGAGGCCATATACAAAAGCAACAAAGGCCCTACCAAGCGCATGAGCACAAACAAGGCCACTGTGTCAGAGAAGCTTGCCAAATTAATGTCTTCTAGGGATTTACCAGTGAGCAATCAAGCTTTTAGAGGTAACCAAATTTGGCATTTGTTAGTTGGACCGTATCCCACAGATATATGGGCATCCTAAAGAAGCATAGAACTTCTAAATGTATAGAGCCTTTTTGATGTAGTCTAGTTAAAATGGGGTCATTGGGTAGGACCCTAATCCAGTATGGCTTGTGTTTTTACAAAAATTGTAGGGTTGGGCCCAAAGTCAGATATCCAGAGACAGCAGGTGAGGCACACTGAATAGGGAATGATACTTGACCCTGGACAATTGGCCTGATGCAGGTATCAGCCTCGTCACTAAAACTGTCCGGAGAAACAACCACAAGGTAGAAGATGGCAGCATGGGCTCTCCTACATGGTTCAAAGGCACAGTGGCCTTGCCCACACATTGATTCCAGACTTGTCCCTTAGGCACCTATAAGACAGCACATTTATGCCACTTGAAGCTACCCAGTTTGTGGGACTTTGTTTCAGAATCCCTGAGAAACAAATTGAGATGGGAAGCCCCTGGGGGATTTAAGTCTCTGAGTGCTGGGCAGAATTTACTTTCTTATGGGATGACTTATGTCTTGTGAAGATTAAACTGTGCATGAGTTTAGAGTTTAGAGGAGCATCAGTCTGGTATTCACAGAGATCCAGCTTGTGATTATGATTGGTAGGGGAGACATGGAGAAGAGGATGAGTCCTGGATGAATGCTGGCACTTGATCTGGTGGTATTTACTCATGGGTTGGGCTTGTGGGTAGGACAAAGAAGAACCCCAATGTGACTGGATCTTTGAGGTTTCCTATCCATCCTAGTTATGTGCTGTGTCACCAAGAAATATCCACAGCACTGTTAAAGACCTCTCTCACCAATTTCACAGCATCATTTCACTTAATAATCTCTCTTGTTTATTAACTTTAATAGTGTTGTAGCATTTAGTTCCCTTGCTAAAAGGGATGTTAGCTATTATGCCAGATGGTTCAACAAATAATTATCTTCATACTTACACAAGTGCTTTATTTATTTTTGCCGATGACTGGTACATTTTTGAACATATTAAAAGTCTGAAAGCTTTACTGATAGGCACCTACACGAGGCCCTATAATCTTCAAGGAGAATTTAGTATATGGTTGTTGGGTTTCTAAACTCTCCCCAGCTACGCTACTGTTTCAGACATTGAGAATTTAATGGAGGAGAAAATCAGAATGTATTGATTTCCTCTTCTGCCCCTTGGAAGAGGCATTCCAAGTTGTTTTTATGTTCTGAAGCACATGTGGCAGTGCCTTTTAGAGCACTTGAGAAAAGCAAACTCTGCAAGGTGAGCAGAGACGCAGCTTTTATTTGGGTTTGCCTCTGAGCTGATGCAAAATGTAAGGAAGGAGATGGAGATACAATTCCTTTAATATAAAGAAAAAAAGTGTGTGTGTGCACCTTTCTACAGGTCACATTTAAGCTTTGCATTTTCCATGCTGATTACAAGGTCTCTACACTCCTAGCTCAACTATGTTACAAACCTTTCTGCATTTTCTCCTGGCTTGTTTTTAATCACTTCGCTTGGAAAAAATAAATCACTGGAACGACTAACTTCTGCCCCTACTACCTTTTATCTCCCTTATGCCTCTTTATTAATTTATATAAGGACATTACATCCTTGCAAGGGTATGAGTATTAAAGATTCTAGAACTTTGCCCACATGGTACTTTAGGGGAAAACACGTGTCAAGTGGTCATACAGCAAAATTAGCAAGAGTCTGTAGGCAAAGATATGTTCAAACATATCATTGTGTCGCAAGCTCTGGACAGGGCTTTTATTTCTGGTTTTTCATTCTCTTTCACCCTTGGAACTTCCTTCTATGAGAAATGTGTCTAATGATCCATGTAGTAAAGGTCAGATGACATTGTGCACATGAAAGGACTTGAGAAACTATAAAGTGTTAGATATATGTGAGGTTCCCACTATTGATGTCTGAAACAAAATGGAGAAGGTCTTTGTAGCAAGTTGGAAAGAATTTTAGCATTTATTGTCAAATAAAGATAAAATGATCAGGAAGTTCCTGGTGTGGTTTGTATATTAATAGAAATGTTTTAATCAATGGAAATCCAAACATAGGAAAACTGTGTGGGAATCTTCAAAGCCTTGCCATCTCTTATCATTACCAACCTCTAGGCCTGGGCCTGGTTGCTCAATCTGTCCACTCCCCCAGCCTGATAAGTTCCCCGGAATCTCACCTGCCCACATCATCCCTAATACCCAGCCCTAACTCCCATCACACAGCCTTGAGGGACCAGCCTGACGAGCAGCCTGGATCCTTATCCACCTGTATTATCCTCATACTTTTAGGCATGGTTTGGGTAGTGAGACTTTCGCTCCAGCCCAGGTAGACCCAGCCTGAAGTTCCATGTACACATTATCTTGGTTTCCACTTAGTTGGAATCACCTAGATTTGCCAACAAAAATCAACTTTAAGTATTTGTAGGATTGACCTACTGACTCTTTATACCTGATCTGACATCAACTAAGCTTGGTCAACAACGAAAACAAAACAAAATTCCTACTCAACTATGCTCTGGCACTCTTCCAGGTTGTAAGGAAAGCAAACATTCCCAATAAAAGGTAATGTTAAATGGAAGACAAGTATGGTAGATTTTGTAGGTTCTTTCTGAATATTTATTTCACATCCCTTCCTATTTAGACCCTGCTGATGGTGAGGACCTGCCTTAGATGGAAGACTAGGACCATGACATCTAGCTGTTACCCTTCTAGTTGTGCAAGAAGTATCTATGTGGCATGGTTGGAGCAGTAGCAGCCATCCTGAGATCACAAAAGATGCTGAGGACCTAAGAGGGGTAGGTCATTAGCTTGATGAACCATTGAGTCAATGCCACCTCAAGTCTATCTCCAAACTTCTTGTCATGTGAGAAAATAGACCACTATAAACAAAAGTAGAGTGGTAACTTAATTGCATCCCCATGCAATTGAGGTATATACACTTGCATCTCCATGCAATTAAAGCATATACTCTTCAATATGATAAAAATGTCTGCTTAACATATGTTAGTTATTTAAACCCAATTTTATATATAAAATCCCCAAAGAACCTGGTAAGCCTTTGTAGAATTTTGATGTGATATCTAATTTTGAAAACTTCCCCTGAGAGTAAGTTGAGAAACAGAAAGACTTGGCTCCAGAGACCTAAATATGGTACTGGGATAAGCTTTGTTCAGGAAGTCAGGTACCAGAAGGCAAGGATGAGAATGTGAACGAATACATGGCAGACCCAGGTTGTAGGCCAACCCCTACAATGACAAACATTGTGTGGTCATATCTAAACATGGTACCCAGATTTTCCCATTTTTCCTTCCTTACAGATGAGTCAGATGTTAAACATAACAACACATATGATGAGTTTAATTTTAATACCATATAAAGTGAAAACAATTTTGAGTGTATGGGTATGCCCTATTTGGTAATACTTAGGTTATAACCTATGTGTAACCTAATTCAGACACTATTAATTTCTTCTTATGTTTCTGGCCTTATAAACATTCGAGTGTGTTGGGTCAGAGTGTCTCAGATTGAATCTGGAGCCCTTGACTTTTCCAGTAGTGACAAATTTGACATTTGACATTGTGTTATCTTTCTTTTGGGAAGTTTCCCCTCTGGGCCCAAGGTCCTTAATTTCTTTCTTTCTTTCTTTCTTTCTTTCTTTCTTTCTTTCTTTCTTTTCTTTCTTCCTTTCTTTCTTTCTTTCTTTCTTTCTTCCTTCCTTCCTTTCTTTCTTTCTTTTCTATTAATTGATTTATTTACTCATTAGCCTGGTCACAGCTCCATCTCCTCCCAGTCCCACCCTCACAACCCTTCCCCCACCCCTTTCCCCTTCTTTTCAGAGAAAATGAGCTCCCCACACCCAATTGATACCAATCCACCCTGGCATATCAGGTTGCAGCTGGACTAAGTACTTCCTCTCCCACTTAGGTCAGACAAGGCAGCCCAGCAATGGGAAAGGAACACAAAAGCAGGCAGCAGAGTCAGAGACAGCCTCTACGTCAGTTGTTAGGGGACCCACATAATGAACAAGCTGTAGATCTGCTACATATGTGTAGGGGACCTAGGTCCTAGGCATGCTCTTTGGTGGGTGGTTCAGTCTCTGGGAGCCACCATGGGCCTAGTTTAATTTCCTCTGTAAGTCTTCCTGTGGTATCTTTGACCCTTCCAGCCCCATCAACCTTTCCTCCCACTCTTCCATAAAACCCCCTGAGCTCCTCCTATTATTTGGCTGTGGGTCTCTGTATCTGTTTCCATCAGCTGCTGGATGAAGCCTCTCAGAAGACAGTTATGCTAGGCTCCTGTCAGGATCCATCTTACACCAGTCAGAATGGCTAAGATGAAAAACTCAAGTGACAGCACATGGACAAAGAAAATGTGGTACCTTTACACAGTGGACTACTACTCAGCTATTAAAAACAAGGACATCATATGGGATGGGATAGAAAATGAGATGTAATATGAATTATTTTATTTTTCAATAAAAATGTGTAAAAAAAAACCAAACAAAACAAAACAAAAAAACCAAGGACATCATGAAATCTGCAGGCAAATCAGTAGAACTAGAAAATTTCATCTTAAGTTAGGTAACCGAGACCCAGAAAGACACACATGGTATGTCCTCACTTATATGTGGACATGAGCTATATAATACAGGATAACCATGCTAAAATGACAGATCCAAAGTAACAAGGAGGACACAAGGGAGGCTGCTTAAATCTAACTCAGAAGGGACACTAAAATAGACATCTGAAGTAGATGCAGGGAGGGATCTGAGTGGGAGAAGGGGTGGGGAGTAGAACAGGAGTGAGGATCAGTTACGGAAAGAGGGGGAGGACTGGGAGAGAGAACCCAAATCAGTGTGGGGTCTCTTGGATGGGGAGGCTCGCGGGAGTCTATAGGTGTGACCCTAGCTGAGACTCCTAGCAGTGCTGTGCTGGTAGAGGGACTCGGGGTATTTTCAGTCAATCCACTGGGTCTTAAGATGGGCTAGCTCTATGATTCAAAATCCCGAGTTCACCAGTGAAGGAGAGTGTAAAACAATGTCAAGGCTCCATAATTAGGTTGTAAACAGATGTCAGAAACAGAACCCTAGGCATCTGATACATGTATGTGCTCAGGCTTGCTTTTCACAAGGCAGCTATTTAGTTAGGTATAGCTGGAAGGGTTCTAGGGACAACAAAGGACTATGATGACAAGGGTACACACGGATTAAATTAAGTCAACACAGGAGCACCAATCAGGACCTTCTCCAACGGAGGTTACCACGCCTTCTCAGAAGGGTTCCCTGCAGCCCCACCCCTACCCCTGCACGTGTGCTGTTGATTTCTTCTCATTGTGCTCCCTCAATTTACATTCAAAGATGAAAAGTGACTTAGGACCCATTCAACTTTCTTACATGTACTGTAGATTCTCTGGAGTGCTTCCCCCACCCTTCTGCTGAATCTGGGTTAGGGCTAGGAGTAGAAAGAAGGTCCCATGAAAGACAGTTC
This sequence comes from Acomys russatus, assembly GCF_903995435.1. Lineage (NCBI taxonomy): Eukaryota > Metazoa > Chordata > Mammalia > Rodentia > Muridae > Acomys > Acomys russatus. The sequence continues at coordinate 106,522,647 of NC_067137.1, read as the reverse complement.
GCTATGGGACAATTCTGGAAGTGATGCTTCAAAGCAGCCCCAGCTTTGAAGGGTATCACAGCTCTGCCCTAGTGCCACAGGCAACACTTTTCCACACTTGAAGGGCACTGTGGTTATCAGATGAGCCTCCCATCAACACCAAGCCAGAAACACTTTGGTTCCCCAAACCCTTTCTCATAAATCTCCGCCTAAATTAGCAGGAGAAAAGATATTGAGCTTCAGATCCCTGCCAGGCTTTCATTAATCCTCCAGACACTGCCAGGGTCTGTCTCGCTTTCTCCTCTTCTTTGCCAGCAAAATGCCACTTAACGAAGAAGGTATCCTCGAACATGCTGGTACATTCCTGACAAACTTTCATAAATAAGCCCAGCTGTTTTCCCCAGTCCGGCTCTGTGTAGCCTGCAAATCACTGATTAATTTGCACACAGCTGCTACAGATTCAAGGGAGACAGCTCTCGAGAAAGATTCCATGTTGCTGGTATTACGCCTCTAATTTCCTTAAGTGAAAAGTTTCTAAAGCTGTTCAAAATTTCTGCAAAGGCAGGGCTCCCGGGCTTCCTCCCCACTTGTCTGACAGCCGCACTGTCATGCTGAAAAATCCACTTAACGATTGTGCGGCTGCACACTGTAGCCTAGCAATGACTAGGTCTCTGTTCCGCATTTTCGAGACAATGTCTGAAAACCGGATCTGTGTAAGGATTGAAAAGCAGACTGTGCCGCTACCCTGTGGAGGGTAAGACCTTGAGCTTTAAAGTCCAGCAGATTGAGGTTAAAATGTCTCTTCTCTTCTACGTGTAGGTCTGGGGCCTAGTGCTTCTCTGATAGCTGAGTCTACATCAAAAAGCCCTTGGGAGTCTTTAAGAAGATAATTTATTCAACAGGAAGAGTTGAAGTGTCTTCATAGCCTTTTTTTTCTCAGTTATTGTCTAACAGCAATTTGCTGTGTGGTAGTATGCTTTGATTGGGTAAATTCGAATAAGGAGTAGAAAAGTGGTTTGGAAAAGTCTGGAAGACCGTCTGGAGTTACATTATGAGGGGCAGAGGCCTACTTCTGAAAGGCATACTTTAGGTTCTGAGAGGCTGAGAGAACAGAACTAGACTGTACTTTTGAGAGCGCTTTTGGGAGTTGAGGACCTATGGAGGAAGACGGGCCAGGTGGAAGAGGTGTGAGATCTGAACAGGAATGGTCCCCGGAGATTCAAGTGTTTGAATGCTTGGTCATAAGGGAGTGGCACTATTGGGAGGGACATTAGGAGGGGTGGCCTTGTTGGAGGAAATGTGTCACCATGGAGGTGAGCTTTGAGGACTCATATGCTCAAGTTATGGCCAGTGTGGCACACAGTCTTCTTCCGTTGCCTGCAGATCAAGATGTAGAACTCTCGGCTCCTCCAGTACCATGCTTCCCACCAGGATGATAAGGCACTAAAGCTCTGAAACTGTAAGCCAGCCCCAATAAAATGTTTTCATTTCTCAGAGTTGTCAGGATCATGGTGTCTCTTCACAGCAATAGAAACCCAAACCAAGATGAACAATGAATCAGATACTAGGATTTTCTGGCCTCCCTGGCCTCCAATTCTTTGAATTGATGCTTTAGCATCCTCGCGTACCTGACAGGATTCTATATCGTGTTCCCAAGAGAAGATGGGGATCAAAAAGATTTCCAGCCTGGAGGAGAGGGAAGGTGACAAGTGCACCCAGGTGACAAGGGCAGTTAGTGATATCCCACAATGCATGGGTGGGGGAACTGAATGCTAACATTCCAGTGATAATCTTTAACTTGAAAAAACAATCCTAAAATACACATGGAAACACAAAGGGCTCTAAAGCCAAAGTCATCCTAAATGAAAATAGCAATGGAGGTGCCACCAAACGTGATTTCAAGTCATAGAGCCATAGTATTAAACATGATTTCACAGGCATAGTACTGGCATAAAAACAAACATGTAGACCAATGGAATACAATAGAAAAATCCATAAATAAATAAATAAATACATATACCCATAAATAAATCTAGGCAGCAGAAATACTCACTTCTTAACAGAGGTATCAAAAATCATTTGGAGAAATGAAAGGGATTTGGTTTTAGTCTTTTATATGTAGATATTCAATGTTTTGAAGACTTTAATTTCTATAAAAATTATTTCAAAATGGTGTAAATAACCTAATTTAAGATTCCAAATATTAAAATTGTTAAGGGAAAATACTCCCTAATACAGATATAAACAAGGCTAGCTTGAACAGGACTGTGATAGACCAGAAAATAAAGACCAAGAACTGACTATATGGGGTTTATTCTAATTAAAAGCTTTGTCACAGCAAAGGAACTAACTTAACCACAGTAAAAAAGATGATTTATAGAATGAAAGAAGACTTTGCTAGGTATTTATAAAGGGGATTTATCATCCACACTGTAGAAAGAACTCAAAACTTTAAATTGTAAAACAAAACAAAAATAAATAAATGAAACACTTTCTAACTATCCTTAGAGAATAGTAGAGAAACCTTGAGTATTCAATGAAAATGGAGATTCCTTGCTGTACCTGTGAAAAATTTGGAAAATCATGTCAATATGAATATATACATGCATTTATCATGCAGAATTTCTGAACTAAGTCCTGGGCTTACCCTGTTGGGAACCAATACCAACAGGTCAAGTGTTTGGAGACAATCATGTATAAGTTGTTTCTTCTTTTGTTGAAATCTGTCAAAAGTGTTTGATTTATTAATATAGAAATTTAAATGGTTATATATTATTGGACTTAATATAATGCTTTGAGAAGACTTTGTTTTCTTTTGAGAAGACTTTATTGTAGTTTAAATAAATTTGGTCTTGTTATCAGTTTATTTGCCATTTTATTAGTCCTTAAGGAATTTTGTATAATTTATTTTGGTCCTATATACCCTTTGTACCCCAACTCTTCCTAGATCTACCTTAATGTTACCAGCTATTCATCTTTGTGTCCTTAAAAAGAATAAAACCAAAACCAAACCAAACCAAACAAAAAACAAAAACAAAATCAAAACAAACAAACAATACCCCTCAAAAAAAAAAAAAAAAAAAAACAAAAAAAAAAAAAAACCCAAATCCAAACCTTTAGATGTTTGCCTTTTCACTGGATCATGGGGGGTGGGTCAACCTATCATGGGTCACACTCTTAAAGAAGACTGATGCTCCGTCTCTCAGAGTTGTTAATTGCTAGTAACTTCTCAGCTAGGGTGAAGCTTCAGGCCTACCACCTCTCCTTCATGCTATATTGTGTCTGGGTTTAGCTTGCACAGCCCTTGTATATGCTGTCCCAACTACTGTGAGTTCATGTGTACAACAGTTCTTCTGTGTCCAGAAAACTGTTTCCCTGTAGCCTTTTACTTTCTATACCTCTTAATCTTTCCACCCCCTGTTCAAGAATAATCCCCGAACTTTGGGAGGAGGGGATATGATAATAATGTCCCATTTAGGCCTGAAGATCTTGCAGTATTTTATTCTTTCACCTACACCAATTGTGGGTCAACGTGTTAATCGCTACTGAAGAAAGAAACTTCTCTGATGAGAGTTGAGATGAGCACTAAAATATTGGTATAACATCAAATCATTTAGAGTCCGTGTAAAACTGTGCCACTTAACAGAATAATGCTAATAAATTCTCACCCCTGCCCTCCCCAGTGCCTATGACCTCTCTCGCCACAGGTTCTTGGGCTTGATAATAGTGCCAAGTACAGGTTTCATCTTGTGGAGTGTGGCTTAAATCTCATTGTAGAATAGTTGGTTATACCACGATGTTTTTGCTGCCAGTGTATCCATAGCTGTGTCTTGCCTGCCTGGCTCAGTGTAGCTGTCAGTATTTTCAGGTGAGGAAGATTTATGCTAACTTTTTTCCTCTAGCAATGGACATAGCAGCTGTGGGGGCTGAGGGAAACTGTAGGGGCAGAAAACACTTTTAACAGTCTTATCCAGCTGTAAGCCCAGTGAGCTACAGTAATGACCAGCATGGTAAGGTGTGCCCATTGCTGTAATAAGAACACACACTTTTTTAACAACGATGTACCCAGTTGCTTTATTATTGTGTTTAAGGCCCACACCACAGGGAGGACTCATACTGGATACTATAAACCTAGTTAAGAACCTGTGGCTGTGGAAGTAATAGGCCCTAGGGGAGCGTCTGCTACTATCATTTTGCTAAGTGGCCATGGGATCAAACTGTCTTCTAAACATAACTTTTATACCCACAGATTAGTGTAGTTATCGGCATTCATTAGAGATGCTTCTTCTTCTTTTTTTTTTTTTTTTCTTCAATAGGCAGTAGTTGATACAGAGATTCACAACTGATGGAAGAGCAGAGAAAAAGTGACAGTGGAGTCATCAGCCTAGGACATCTGTATCACTCCTTCCCAAGGCTCAAGGGAACACTACAAAAATAGAAGTAGAAAAAGTATAAGAGTCAGGGGTCAAGGAGGGGTACACAGTAACAGTGTATTCCCAACACAGCTGCTCTGCTAATGAACTCATGGCAGCTACTGTTACTTACACAATACCCGCCCAACACTGGCCTTGCCAACATCTCATCATAGAAGAGAGAAGAAGGGCTTAAGGCATCCCATCCATACTTGAGACAATATCGACAGTTAAAAGTGGTTGATAGAATGGATGTTACTTTCTTTAGTGGTGTGGTGTAGCAACTGATAAATTGGCCATGCCCCAGTGTCCTAGGATTTCCCCTGCTGTGAAGAGGCACATGACCAAGGCAAGTCTCACAGAGGCAGACACTTCATTGGGGGTGGCTTTTCCCCCCAGAACTTTAGTCCATTGTCATCGTGGTGGGAAGCATGGCAGCGCACAGGGAGACATGGTGCTAGAGGAGTCGAGAGTGCTATATCCTGACCTGAAGGCAGATATGAAGAGACTGAACTTCCATACTGGGCAGAGCTTGAGCATAGCAGACCTCAAAGCCCACTCCCACAGTGGCACACTTCCTCCAACAAGGCCACATCTCCTAACAGTGCCACTCCCTGTGCGCCAAGCATTCAGACACGTGAGTCTGTGGGGGCCAAACCTATTCAAACTAGCACCCCGGTAAAGAAACCCTTATCGAAGCTTATGCAAGAAGCAGAGGATAAGACGTATTAGTGAATGCCATGCATTGAAAAGTATTATATACATACGTGAAACTGCCAAATATAAAACTTATATTGTAAAACCAAACCAAACCACAAACCAACCTTTTACTTAGTCCACCACTCTTATGAGAGATGGACCATAGAAAGAGACGTTGGAGGACAGATAGCCTACTGTACTCAATAGCAAAAACAAATGGACCTTGTTTCCGACAAGCTGGATGGTGAGGATTGAACCTGAAGTTGTCCTCTGGCCCCTGTACAGGCACAACTACAAATAAGACTATGCTCGTGTGTGTGCACACACATATAATTTGCATACAATCACACACATAAAAATAGATGTGGGGAGAAGAAAAGTTCCTAAACGTCTCCCTTAAGTCATGTGCTGAAGGCTCCCTGGACACTCTGGTGCTTTTGGGGAAGTGGGAGAACTCCTAGAAGGTGGAGCCTAATAAAGGGAAGCTAAGTAATGGGAGAGGGATTCTGAGTTCAGGCGATGTTGGGATCAGATCTCCGTCTTACATGTCAAGCCATCACGCACCTAAGAGCGCTGCCCCAGCACTGGCTTCCAACTACGCTGCTTGGCCTCACCACAGGCCAAAAGCTACAAGGCCAAGCAAACATTGAGCAAACTTCTGATGCTGTTAACTCTAAGTAAACCTTTCTTTCTTATGAGCAGACAGTCTCAGGTATTCATAGGAGTGGGGATGCAGTGAACACAAGAAATGTGTTCTAGGAAACAGTTAATTTGGCAACTATTAAAATATGTATTTGATTCATGTGTGCTTTCTGGGAAATCAACTCCCACAACTGAAAAAAGTAGAGAAATTGGTTAACAGAAGTCAGTGTCTGACCACTGCTAATCTCCCTAATTTCATATTGGTAAACTGAGACCTGAAAAGATGAGGACAGCCCCATTAAATGAGACTAGTTTGGTCCCTGGGGAAATCTGGCTTTAAAGATATTTACCACATAAAATCTTATAAGATCTGTGCATGAAGGAATGTCTAGCTAAGAAATTACTTGCTTCATAGATGGAGTTTTCAAAAGTTCCTTTAAAGGCAGCCAGTGCACTTAAAGGCAAATTTGATTGTGATATTTGATTTACCCACAAGTTTTCAAGAACCCTCCAATTTTACAGAAAAATATTAAACTCAAGCTTAGCTAGGCTAGTCCCATTTTAACTTGAATTACAAGTGACCAAAGTATCTTAAAAGGTGCTATTTCTTCAGTATCAATTTTTACTTACCTTCATTTCCTTATAAAAATGGGAGAAAAAGGTTTTGGCTCTGTGTGTCTTTTCAGCATAGATATATATTCTTAGGTGTGACTTAACTTTATCTTCCATTTTCTTATCTGCCTAAGAAGATGCACTTGTTCAAAACCAATTTACTTGGTTAATTCTTTCCTCTGTCATCTTTGTAATTATTTCCAGTAGGTTTTGACCAAACAATTCACTCTCCATCATGTGGTTTCATCTCAGCTAAAAGTTTGTGTCCACAAAGTCAGTTGTCATGGCAACAGCTGGGCTGTTACTAGCCTAATAATATGACTATACTGCGAGAAAAGGAAAAGGGAAGTGATGGGGGAGGAGGCAATTTTCTGGCTATTTCCTCTTATCTGTGTTTTAATAATTTATCTTATCAGTATTGTACTTCATTCTCATGCATAATTCTTTTTTTAAAGCACTCCGAGTTCTAGTACAGTGGTCCTCTTGCACACATTTGTCATACATTTATAATTTAATCAATATTTATTAAGAAGAAACCGTGATTTCTGGTTTAGCATAAGTGCCGTAAATGACTTGTTTGTGGATTTATTCATAAATATTTATTGCACACCTCCCCTGTGCCAGGTGAGGTTTTAGGAGTTGCATCCAGGAGTGAGCAAGGCAGAGAAGTAACAGAGACCGTCAGTAAAGATGTAAAGACACATACAAGGTATATTCAGATAATCACATATGAGCAACAGAGATAAAATACAGTACCGTGAGGAAGTAATGTGGGGCACTGATGCTGAAGAAAAGCGTGATAAATTGGCATTGGAGCTGGTACCTGAATGAAGAAGAGTGGGCCATGCAAACTGTCTGGGGAGAGTCTTTTCAGATACAGGGGTCAGTAGAAGTGAAGAAGTGAAGGCAAAAAAAAAAAAAAAAAAAAAAAAAAAAAAGCTTCACACCTTAATTTGTTTATTTTGAGACAGAGTATCACAAATTAGCCCAGGTTGGGCTTTTCTACTTCAACTTCCCCCATGTTTGAATTACAGGTATATACAATCACATTGTTTATTGCTATTTATTTAAAACAAATCCAGAAAGTGACCAATGAATATGAAAACAGGGAACAAATGATGAACAGGAAGCGAAGTCTCAGATCCATCTTTAGTGACAAGAATGGCAAAGTTCACGGGTATTGTATTAGATGGGTGTTGCTGTGATGCAATACCTGACACGAGCAACACGAGGAAATACACAATTATTCTGGATCACAGTGTGAGGGAACAGCCCATCATTGTAGAGGATGTCTATGGCAGCTTCTTGCCTTGCACCCATAGGGACAGAGGGGTAAAGGTTGTCAGCTTACCTGCTCATTTTTATTCCCAGCCCCTGAGGTAATGTCATGCCTAGCCATACATGACTAAGATGTCTCTTCCTATAAGCCTTATCTACATACTCCTACCAGAAATGCTCAGAAGTTTGTCTCTCAAGTGAGTCTGGATTCCATCAACTTGACAATCAACATCAACCGCCACATGGATGTAATAAAGTATAGAGGTTTTAAGGGTTCAAGAAACATGGAAGGGCTCTGAATTTGGTCTATTTCTCCACCTTGAATCATGAATATGGGCATAGGGGACATGCATAATACACAACATGAACATTTGATGTTCCTCATCTCCCCATTTGCGCACAGCCTTCACAATACAGGTGAGTGTAAACGGGCAGACCCAGTGGTTGAAGCTCAGCAGGACTCAAAGCGTGAGTAATTGTGCCATATAAACCACTGTATAGACAAAAGTATTAATATCTGAGAATGGCCATGACTCTGAACTTACTCTGAATGAAGAGTGAAGACAATGCTATGCTAAAATCACTGAGGGCTAATAAGCTCCGTTATACCCATTCTTACTTGTGTATCTTCACTATTGTATCCAAGTACTCTTTCAGTGAAAATGAGGACATAGAAGGGATGGTAAAGGAAAGTTTTGAGTTTCTTTTCCTTACACTCATTCATTGCTCATTGACAAGCCAAAGGAAAATGGCCTGTGAAAAATTTAATACAACGTAGTCAAGTTTTGTAGTTCTGCTCAGAAAAATATATACATGGCAAAATACAGAGTTTATATTCTGTGATTTCACATTTAGCTAATGACATGAGAACAACATCAAATAGCACACAGAAAATAAAATGGTGTGCTCTCAGGTCAATTACTTAGCTTGTTTGAGTCCCTATTTTCTCAGCTTTCAAATAGAGCTAAGTAATTGATGAACAATGCTGTAATGAAAGTTATTTCTCAAGATGTTGTGTGAGTAAATCTTTCACTTGGAGCCTGCTTTTTTATATTCAATAAAATATAAGTGTGGTGTTGTAAAAGTACATTATAAAACGGTGGCTTCTGAGTGGACCTGATTTATCTTAGGATTGTAAGGAAGACAATTTTGTCTCACTACAGTGGCATTTTTTGCTTTAAAGAAAATTGAGAACGAGTATTCAGCCATGTACCCATGGTAGTTAATTTTATATGTTAACTAGGTTGGGCTAAAGGATGCCTAGAAAGCTGGGAAAGCAGCAGTTCTGGGTGAGTCAGCTTCAAGAAGAGATTAGCCTTTGAGTCAGTAGACTGAGTAAGGACTTCCCCATCAGTGTGGGAGGGCATCACCTTTTGAAAGCCTGATCAGATTGAAGAGATAAAATAGGACCAAATTGGGGGCACCAGATTTTATGTCACAGTCAGTCTCTGTTCTCCACACAACTGTGGAGAATTCACTGCCAATTGACTAGATCTGAATAAGGGGTCTAGGTTTACTGCATGCATTGTCCTTGGTTGGTACAGTAGTTTGAGCAGATTCCCCTGGGTCCAGATCCACCAGCCTTGTGAGGTCCCTGGGCCCTCTGGGTCCTACTATTTCCCCATTCTCCCATACCTCTCTCACATGGAGTCCCAATAACAAGTCCCAGCATCTATCCTAATCCCAGCTAAATGAAGACTCTCAGAGGACATCCACGTTGGCCTAGTGTCCTAGTTATAAGTGAGTATATACCATGTGTATCTTTCTGGGTTAACTCACTCAGGATGAACTTTTCTAGTTCCATCCATTTGCCTACAATTTCAAGGTTTCCTTATTTTTAATAGCTGAGTAGCATTCCATAGTGTGAATGTACCACAGTTTCTTTATCCATTCTTCGACTGAGAGACATCTAGGTTGTTTCCAGATTCTGGCTGTTATGAATAAGACTGTTATGAGCATGGCTGAGCAAATGTCCTTGTTGTGTAGTGGAACATCTCTCGGGTATATTCCAAGAAGTGGAATAGTTGGGTCTTGAGGAAGCCCTATTCCCAATTTTCTGAGATAGCACCAGATTGATTTCCAAAGTGGTTGTACAAGTTTTCACTCCCACCAGCAATGAAGGAGTATTCCCCTTTCTCCACATCCTCATCAGCATGTGCTGTCACTTGAGTTTTTGATCTTAGCCATTCTCAGAGTCGTTTTGATTTGCATTTCTCTGATGACTAAGGACGTTGAGCATTTCTTTAAGTGTTTCTCAGCCATTCGATATTCCTCTGTTGAGAATTCTGTTTTGCTCTGAATCCCATTTATTAATTGGGTTATTTGGTTTGGTGGTGTTTAATTTCTTGAGTTCTTTATATATTTGGAATATTAGCCCTTTGTCAGAGGTAGGGTTGGTGAAGATCTTTCCCTAGTCTGTAGGCTGTCACTTTGCCTTGTTGGCAATGTCTTCTGGCTTACAGAAGTTTCTTAGCCTCATGAGGTCTCATTTATTAATTATTGACCTTAGAGCCTCAGCTGTTCAGGAAGTTTTCTCCTGTGCTAATGAGTTCAAGGCTCTTCCCTACTTTTTCTTCTAACAGATTTAGTGTCTCTGGTTTTATCTTGAGGTCTTTAATCCACATGGACTTGAGTTTTGTGCATGGTGATAAATATGGATGCGGAGGCCTAGTGGCATTTAGAGGATGGGTAAGCAGGCTATCCAGATGAGAACTGATATGATGTGATCATTTGGGGGTGGGAGGAGGTCCCCTTCTTTCACAGGCCTAGGGGAAGGGAATAGGGTGAAAAAGGGAGGGAGGGGGGAACAGGGAGATACAAGTGTGGGGATAACAATTGAGATGTAATGTGAATAAATTATTTAAATAGAATAAAAATAGGACCAAATTTCTTCTTGCTGCTTGAGTTAGGACATCCATCTTTTTTTTTCTCATTTTCTCTGCTTTTCATATTCTTGTCCTTACAGCAGTTCTCCTCCACCCACCTGTCATTCATAGGCCTTTGAAGTTGGACCAAAATATGCAACTCTGAGGTGTCAGGTTCTGGACTTTTCAGCCTCTGTAACCATGGGAACTAAACCTCTAATAAACTCAGTTTATATCTCTTTTGTCTTATGGGTTGTATCTCTCTGATGAATTGCTATATCGTACCATTATGACAGCCTAGCTTCAGAAAAGCATTTGAAAAATTAAGTCATTGTGTGTGTGTGTGTGTGTGTGTGTGTGTGTGTGTGTAAAAAGGTGAAATATAAGCTTGACAATGATATGGATAGATTTGTGTTATTTCACTGGCCGTATTTGCAAGGTCTGATCAATGCATTGTAGTCACTTGCGAGAGGCTCCCAATAAGACACCACAACTTCTGTTGCTGGCTCTATATCTTAGTTCAGTATCTTATTTGAAAGGATATTAGAAATTATTATCAAATAGATTTGGAGAATTTTGATAAACCAGAATCGTGAAGCAGTTCAGTTAGGATGAGAACTGATAGGGTTGAAAATAAAGTAAGAAAGAAGATGGAGTAGTTTGGTGATATAAGTTTAACGTAGGAAACGCATTGACAGTTAAGACTGACTGCGTTCTCAGCCTGTGGTTCATGACCCCTTTGGGGGGGGTCACCTATCAGATATTTACATTATAACTCATAACAGTAGCAAAATTACATTTAGGAAGTAGCAAGGAAAATAATTTTATGGCTGGGGTCACCAACACATGAGGAACTGTACTGAAGTGTCACAGCATTAGGGAGGTTGAGAAGCACTGCTTGATGGTATTTTGCTTATCATCTGCTATGACTCTGGTTGTTAGGAAGAATATGAAAGAACTAGAAAGTGAGATTATAGTGGTAAACTTGACAACAAGCGCAGCACAATCCAGCCATGTGAGGTGATCGAGGGTCAAGACATCATTACTAGGTCAAAGTGTGACCTTTTCATGAGGTGTTTTATTTGAATAAGAAAATGAAGGAAAAGAAAAAAAAAAAAAAAGAAAACCACAGACGCATACATAATCCAATTGAAGATGGGATTTAGTTTAGGAACAATTATATTTTATACAAGAAATTTTGTAAGATACATTGATGGTGGCAGGAACAATGCAATCTTCAACACTCTATCTAATGAGGAATGAAAGGAATAATTGATGATTTCCCATTGATACTGCAGCTGTAATTGATGAAAGCTTATTCTACCAAAACCAAACCAAAAGGGAAAAAAGAATTCCTAACTCAGCTAATTCTATACATTTAGCCCTGTAAAATCCAATTGGTAAGTGCTTAATTGCCATTTTTAGACACTTAACAGACTTTTATGTGGAAACTAAAATTGGTCTTTCCCTATTGAGCCTTATTTAGAATTAGGACAAATGAGGGGGCATTACAGGAAGACGGATTTTGGCTCAATGCACAGAAGGTTTTTTTTTCCTACTAAAAGTTCTTCCCGTCACTGGCCTTGTCCTTCTCTAGCCTCAGTGACCATTTGTCAGCCATAGCATTAAATGTGAACAAATTAAAGTCTGGACCATGCAGCTTCTATAGCTATTTTTAAGATTCCCAAATGTTGTCATAGAAGGAAATTCAGTTAACAATCATTTGAGCCATTCTTTGGGGCCATTCATTTCACTGTGTCTTTCAGAACTTATGCCAGACTTAGAAAATATTTGTCTCTATCTAATTCACAGTGTACATGATTCATCAAAGATGCTTAACCAAGAAAGTTAACCTAACCCATCCTATTTGAATCAAAGCTTTAAAGATGATCATTTCAGAGACAAATGCAGGGGATTTGAAGGAAAAGAGAAAAGAGATGCAGCGAGCACTCATACAAACGTTGCCAGACTAACAGTTTATTTGGAAGTAGGCCCTGATTTCCATGATACAAAATGAACTTTAGGCAAAGTTACATAAAGGTGTGTGTGTGTGTTTTAATTTTATTATTTTTATTTATTTTAAATTACACTTTGACTAAGCACAGTTTACCTTCCCTTCACTCCTCTCAATCTCTCCTTGCTCCCCTCTCCTCTAGATCCACTCCTCCTCTATTTACTTTCAGAAAAGAGCAGGCCTCCCAGGACTAGCTACTGAACATGACATAACAAGTTACAAGAAGACTAGGCACTAACTCTCAGATAAAGGCCGGATGGTGTTTTGAGTGGCCACGTCTCTATGTGTCCATACCTGGAGGGATGAAGAAGGGGAAGCAATTGTGGGAATGGCTTTAACTACATGTAGAGGTGTTGAGGGTTTCACACATCCCCAGTATTGTCTAAGTGGCATCTTACACACAGGTCATTCTTATTTGTCTGTTTATGTATTATTTGTCACCAAATGATTCTGGCATCTGTCATTGGTAGTTAAGAATGAGGGCAAGTGTGCTGAAGATCAGTGTATTCTAGTGTGAGGCTGATGGGAGTGCTGTATCCGAGTCAGGTTCTTCATTGGCAGATAGCTAATAGGCCCTGGTGCTTTTGTTCTTATTATGTACGTGAACATGAAGCGTTGCAAAGAGTCAGCTGGTAGGGGATAGTCAAAAGCAGACATGCAGACTAAAAACAGAGAGCTGAGTCAAGGATGGAAGATACAAAGAGATCAAAACAAAGGAGGAGGGGGAAAAGTGAAAGGAGAAAGACAGAGATAGAAGGAGACAGAAGCAGAGACAGAGACACACAGAGAAATGCAAACACAGAGACAGCAAAGCAAGGCAGAGACAGGGAGAAACAGTAAATAAGCGAGAGAGAGAGAGAGAGAGAGAGAGAGAGAGAGAGAGAGAGAGAGATGGAGAGAGAGACAGAGAGACAGAGAGATAGAGACAGACAGACAGACAGAGACGCATACTGAGAGAGAGAGAGATGGAGAGAGAGACAGAGAGACAGAGAGACAGAGACAGAGACACACACACAGAGAGAGAGAGAGAGAGAGAGAGAGAGAGAGAGAGAGAGAGAGAGAAAAGAGAGAAAGGGAGGGACAGAGAGGGACAGAGACAGACAGACAGACACAGAGAGAGAGAGAGAGAGAGAGAGAGAGAGAGAGACAGACAGACAGACAGAGACAGAGAGAGAAGAGACTGAGATAAATAGAAAGAGAGGGAAAGAGAGAGAGAGAGAGAGAGACAGTGACAGAGAAGAGACAGAAACAGAGACAGATAAACAGAGACAGAGAGACTGTAAAGCAAGGCAGAGGCCAAACTAGTGGGTGTTAGAAACATAGGTCAGCACACACCCTAAATATATGTTGAAGGCTGAAGTACTTGTAAGGATCCAGAGGAGAGAAAGGACACAGTGTCTGTGAAAGAGAAATCCCCAGGATAGGATGGGTTTACCTTCTGCATGGATAGACTTTGAATGGCCAAGGAAACCACTGGTGGGAAAGAACATGTAAAACAGGGATAAAAAGCTATTCTTAGGAAAAACATGGATATAAAGTTGTCCCGTGTGAGGGAAAGGATTCCTTCCTAGCATCTATTGTTTGTCTTAACAGTGTCGAGTTGAAAAGTATCAAAGGGCCTCCATGTAGCACTTCAGTCACAGAGAAGCTTAAGGAAGTACCATGAAAAACAAATGCCCTCTGCTTGTCTTCTTTATTTTCAAGGTCTTTTCCATAGGTGCACTGAGCGACGAGGTTACGCGTTCTCCTCCACTTTGACAGGATGAAGGGCTGTTCCTATTTCTTAATACTCTCTCCCAATGAAATCATAAATCTTGAGGATGATTTGGGGGCTGTGGACAGCTGACCATAGTACTAGGCTGGATGGCTTCTAATCATTTTCTATAAATAACTGAATTGTTCTTGGCCAGTAATGATTTTCTGTCTCTCATGATAAGGCATGAACTTGAACCAAGAAGCACCTTGTTCAAACTCCCCTGGGTCCCTTTAAAAAACACCTATGTGGAGATGATAACTCGAACAGGGTGCTTAAGAAGACTTAATGTTTTATTTGCCAATGATTAGTTAAAAAAAAAAAAAACCCAGGTTTTCTATTAGGGATTCATCTTTGCTCCTTGCAAGGTGTATATAAAGTTCTTGCCTCACTCCTGGCTGTGGGCTAGAGAAAGACTGTTTCCGGGCTCTTCTACATAGAAAAATATAGGCAAGATTCAAAGTGGTGGGGAGAAGCCACAGCAAATGCATAAGGCACCAAGCAAGGCCGGGCCTATTAAAATCCCATTAACTGGCTCACAAATTTCTTATTTTCATACACACACACAAAAAAAAACCTGCCAAGTTTATCTATTGGTTTATTATTCATACATAGAGAAGCTTCTTGGAGGAGATCATAAATACAATTTCTGTCAGCCAATCAGATGGAGGGTCTTTGATGAAGTGATAAGAACAGTGGAACTCAGATGGCTGAGGAGATGAAATGGAAAATGAAACCCAGCAGGCGTTTCTGGAAGTTGCCTTGCATGAAGGAACTGGAGAGATAAAGTGAGTTAAAGAGCATGAAGCAAATCGTGAGAGCTGATTGGTGAACCCACCAATAGACACACCTGGTCTCTCTGTGGGCTTCAAAGGGCAGTGCACGACTCCCCTAGCTCAGGAGAGATGAACCCGTGGGAGCTGAAACCATGGACCATCAGTACCATGGCTTGAGAATGCAGTCTGATCCTTAAAGGTGCCTGCTTTTGCAATGAATCTTCTAGGACAACTAAGATGGCAGATGGCATGATAGAGGGATTTGTGTTCTGACTAAAATCACAGGGCTCTGGACCATTGTGTCCAGGGAAGAATAATGATAAAGGAATGGTCCACGAGGGGAAAGTGGTCTTCTGTAACTTCAGGCTGCAAGTCCCTTATAAGCACCTTCTCTGGGTGGGGGCACTGGGGTGACTGTATTCACTGGGAATAATTGATAGATTGGAACCATCCACCAAGAAGAGTTGGGTTTCCATACAATATTAGAAGATCCACAGGGGGGCTTGCTAACCCCTCCTGGAAGGCTGGGTGACTTTAGGTAGGGATCTTATTTTTAAGTCTTCATTTCCCATGAGGGAAAAAGGCAATAATGATTATTACTGGCATACAGTGGAGGGTGTCATGGTGACCTAGGTCTCTGTTAGTTCCTATCAGAAGAGGCAGGATACTTAACTAACTGCTGACTGTAGAGGACTCAACTCCTTGTTTTTAAAAGGATAGCAACTGTCTTGTCCACTAAAGCTATCAGGGTCATGGCTCACAAGCGCAAGACTGTGTGTTCAGGGTCATGGAGTCCCGTGGTAGGCTTGATCTAGTGACTTTGAAGGTGAGGTTATAAAACCCTAGCTTTCTCTCCATAATCCAAAGCAGTTCTCAGAGGCCATCTGAGCTCTTTGGCATCAACTGGAATCAGGACTTTACCATATTTGAGTCAGTGTCCATCTTCTCTTGGTCTAATGTTGTTTTCCTACCACCTTCCTCCCAATCTATCCATCAGGCTCGTGTTTATAACTCAGGAGGATCAACTTCAGATAATGGGAGTCTATCATATTGATTATGACTTTATTACATTATATTTAGGCAGGTTATTTAATCTTATCTGAAGTTTTAAATATCATTGAAGGAGGGCTTGAATTATGTTTATTGTGATGGATTACCAGTTAAAAAAGGCCTATCTGTGTTCTCATCGAGTTTCAGGAGCCAGCATGAAGCAAGAGGATGGATTTTGTTCAGAGCTAGTAACCATTAAAGTTGCCCATGTCCCCCATGGAGTGGGCATGGCTCATTTTCCCTGATAATCATGCCATATTTTTAAAGAGCAACTCCTCCTTCAGTTGCTTTGCCTTCAAGGAAGCTGCAATGGCCCAGCTCTTTCACTGTTACTCTGAGGATGTGAGCACTAGACTGCCCCTCCCACATTCTGTTTCATCTTCTCTCTATACAGGAATGCCAGGAACTTCATTCTCTTTATAACCTTTCTCTCCTTCTACATTGAGGGCACACTATTGTTCCCAGGGAGAGAGTGGAAAGGAAAAGTTGGCTTCAGCACTCCAAAATTATGTGTTGTAAAAAAAAATCCAAATTCCCAGTGTTTTATTTTATTTTATTTTTGCTTTTTGAGACAGGGTTTCTCTGTGTAGCCTTGGCTGTCCTGGACTCACTTTGTAGACCAGGTTGGCCTTGAACTCACAGACATCCACCTGCCTCTGCCTCCCAAGTGCTGGAATTAAAGGCATGTGCCACCACTGCCCAGCTGATGCCAGTGTTTTAAAGACAAACAAAACCAAGCAGAGGTGTTGGGGGTTGGCAAATAGAAGCCTTTTAATCAGGTATGATGAATAACCAAAGGTCCTCATGAAGCTAAAATGTATTCATTTAATGATTGTTACAGTGACTTCGTGTTTGCCATGGGAAGTATGCTCATTAGCTGTAAACACTCTCAGATATCTAGGTACAAGTAATGAATTACAGAGAACCTGTCTTTGACGAGGGTTGAAAGTGGCCATCTTTTTTTCAGTATCCATCCATCAATGTAATACTCTTGTCAGTTTCTATAGGTCACTATGACATTCTCTTTGGTTCATTTTATTTCCTTTAATAATAAAGAACTTCTGGACATTTTTGGAAGATATAAAAGATAATCATTATCAACTCCTGCTGGGTTCTTCTGGATTCAAATCAGAAGGGGGAGATATGGCCCTACCAGACATAGTCTCATATCACTACTGAAATGCAATTTAAGAAAGTTCAGACTGGTGTGTGAGTGGAAACATGGATGCAGTGAGGGGAGAGGTAGAGTAAAATAAACTACCAAGCCTAGATTGATAGGAAGTGGGACAAAGGTGGAAGAGCAGGAATGTCCCAGGCATTTGACATATGTTATATAAAGTCAAGTGGATTATGAAGATTGTTTTTATTGAAATGACACTATGGCCAAATACTTAATAGTAGTAAATGGGATAGAAAATATTTCTTGTGTCTTGGTTTGATGTGTGTATACTTAAGCAATACCATATTGTTCATCCTGCCTAGCTCTAGAAATAACCACTGTGGCCAGTCGCCATGAGAGGGCAGCAGAGAGCTAAGAACTCATCTTCCTGGTGAGGGGCTTTCATCACCTTGCCTCCTCCACCCACAATCAGTTCCATTTTTTTTTTTTTTTCTGGAGATGGTGATAACCAAATACATCATGCACATGAAGATATCTGCTTTCTGTGGATGAGAGACAGATGGTGAGAGATGGTTAACAGTAGTGCTGAGGTGAGAAGAAATTAAAGCCTTGAAGAACCTGTTTAAAGGTGTTCTGTCTGAATGCTAGGAGAGACTGGTAGAAAAAACAAATTATTTATTTACCTTCTATTACCATTTTTTGTTCGTTTGTTTGTTTTTTGGTTTCTGTTTTTTTTTTTTTTTTTTCCTTTGTGTAATGGGGATCTTGGCTGTCCAGGACTCATTTGGTAGACCAGGCTGACCTCAAACTTACCGAGATCTGCCAGTCTCTGACTCAGGAGTGCTGGGATTAAAGGTGTGGGCCACTACACCTGGCCCTTGATGGCCACTTTTATTGTTGCATAAACATAAATGAATTGGACATTTAGGGTCTTGCTATTTCCAAAACATTGATACTCAAGAAGGTTAAGATAGAAATAGAGATAAACTCTGAGTTGTCCCTCAATGTAGTGTTCCAGGCAAATAAGGGCTTAACGAGCCTCTGATGTGGTTGTGAGAGTTGCATTATATGCTTTGGGAGACTGAGGCAGTATGGCAGAAGCAGGTCACAGGATCCTCCTTGCACCTGTTAGTTCCCGTGGGCATTCTCTGCCAAGACAGGAAGCTAGAGGCTATAACTCACAAGCTTTTCCAAAGAGTGAGTCATAGAGTTGAGACTCCGGTTAAAAGCCAGAACCATCTTTGGTTCATAAGCTAGGGGAATGTCATAAATATCATCAACTATTGACTTTTCTCTGCCTCTTTTCTCCTTTTTCTTCTGGCTAATGATGCATCAAAGTCAGCTTAATGGCCAAAGGTTCTCACTAATCACCAGCACAGACAAATAAACAAAAATGATCTATAGTGAATGTGTAATGTAGGGAGGTAAATGGGGTTTTAGGTGAAGGGAGCTGTATATAAGTCAATGGTGGGAAGTGGTGGGCAAGAAACAATGCCGTCTCATGGTCCAAGGCGGAGGGTAGAGGGTAGGAAGAGTGAAACCAAGAGTCCTCAACATGTCTAGAAACCTTGATTTATTTTCTTTACATTTTCAATAGTTTTAGATATATTTTTTTAAATTTGGAAAACAACTGTTTTTTAATTGATTTTTACTTTTGAAGATTGTAATTACCTCATTTTCCCATTCCCTTTCCTTTTTTCAATCCCTCTCATAGACTTTTTCCTTGTTCTCTTTCAAATTCATGGCCTCCCTTTTCTTTAATTATTCTCTCTCTCTCTCTCTCTCTCTCTCTCTCTCTCTCTCTCTCTCTCTCTCTCTCTCTCTCTCTCTCTCTCTCTCCTCTCTCTCTCTGGTAATGGATAACCAGTTGGTGTGCTCTTCTCTGGAGAAGACGATTTCTCCTGCTCTCAGCAATTCTTAGTTACCTGTAGTCCTTTGTGTAGGGTGGAGGCCTTGTGGTCCTGGTCCCATCCACGATGACTATTGTCCTCTTTAGTTCAAGTTCAGGTGGTCCTGTTGGAGAGACTTTATGTCTTTTAAAGTGTTTGTAGGTTATAAAATTCTCCCCTAGGAGATGTCATATATATAGAGAGAGATTAAAATAGAGTCAGGTAAAAGAAATGTTCTCACCAAACTTCCAAATTTTATATCCATAAGCAACACTGCTATGCACTCTGCATTGTATAAGAGAAGATGTGTACTGATAATTACCTACTTGAAATAGGTAGAGAAGCTGAGTATTTGGAAACAGATCCATCCGGCAGACTGTCTGGCACTGCAGGTGGGGACCAGTTCATAAACATGTTCAGAGATTTGGAGACTCCTCTTTGTGGCTAACTTTGGAGATCAAGCTGCTTGACACTCAAGGTTAAAGTAGAGATGAAGACAGAATCTGATAGCCGCTAAGTATATTGAAGTCAATAGAGCTGGAAAATATAGTGGTTATGTTAGAACTCATGAGTTAAGGAGATGTGTACTGAAATGGCAAGGAAAGTGTATGGAGGTCTACCATTTCTCCTGAAGTTCACCAAAGAGTAAAATGACTTGATGAATGGATAAAAATAAATGGACTGATGAACAAGTTGGCTAAAACATTAATATCTGGCTTCAGTAGTGTACACTGTGACCTTTATTTATTTTTCTGCTTGAGTGTTTTTTTAAGTGTTAAAATGTCAGAAACAACCACTTTGGAATTCACCCAGCCAGGAGACAACTGGCTCACAGAAACTCTTCACCACCACTTGTTTCTGGGAAGTGAACAATTACACACAGTAACTGAGGAAGACTTCATTTGTCCTCCATACTTGGGGGTACAAGCACTGTGGCTTTCAGGATACAAATCCATGGATGGATGAGATTTTATATATATAGAAAATGTTCTCCTCATACTCAAAGATGGAGTGCAATTAGTATTAATTTCTGTAAATGATCAAAAATAGAGAAAATGAGATAGAAAGATCAAATGTTCATGGATGTTAATAGTAAAACAAAAGTTGTACTTCTTGCCAGCATAAAATTGTTAATTTTCAAGCAAGTGCAAATGACACATCTCTAAACTTACATAATTTTGTTTCTTATACCCTATATCTTGGTATGTGTGTGTGTGTGTGTGTGTGTGTGTGTGTGTGTGTGTGTATGTGTGTTCATTGTTTCTTCCCCCAAAGCCCATCATTGTCCTATTTAGTTTTCATTGCACATAATAGCAAAACATAGTCCCTCCTTATTAAATTAAAAAATTTTGACTACTGCTTTATTTTATTTTATTATAGAAGTTTTAAAATTCACACACACACACACACACACACACACACACACACACACACACACACACACACCAAAACCTCAGAGACATTTTATGTACCTGTTACTTGCCTTCTGCAACACTACCAAATCACACAGGCAGTGCACACTCATCAGGAGACTGGCATTGCAACAGCATTGTAGACTAATCTGTAGGCCACTTGGTTTTTGCTAGTTCTGGCTTGTGGGCTACAACCTCACATTTCACTTAGTGGTCAGGTCCTTCATACAATATTTGAGCAGTTTTCCCTTGTGTTTGAAATTGGGCTTCATATGTCAGACTGACATACATGCACCTTATGGTTGAGGCTGGCCTTGATCAACTAATCTTCTTGCCTCTGCCTCCTGAATGAGAGAATTAGTGTGTTTGTGGTTTTGCCTTTTCTTTCTTTCAATTTTAATCTTCCATGGCCTTACAGATTTAAAAAAGAACACACCAGTTTCTTTCGATTTGTACTTGTCCAAATATTTTCTTGAGATAATTAACATTGTGTATTTGGGCACCAATAACACTGGGGATGTGTGCTTCTTCATGTATGATCTCAGTGTGGATGACATCCATGTGTCTTCTGGTTGTTCACGCTACCTGATATGTTGGATATCAATGTCTCCGCAAGGTTTTTCCAGGATTAAGTTACTGATTTTCTCTTCTTAATTCACTTGTGACACCTATTTGTTGATAAAGAAATATCTCATGCTTTCACTCATTTACCCCAGTGTCTGATTTTGGTTCAGATCTGTCTTTACTGTGCTGCTTAGCTGACTGAGCTTCATCATTTCCATGAATATCTCTTTCTTAATTGGATCCTATATTAAGAAAAAGCCACCACATACCTCCCCCATTTATTTACACACATAACTACTTAATGTAACAATGCACTCATAGATATTTATTTTACAATTCATTGGGTATAATCATTGCTCTCATGGGCTATTTTTATACTCACATGTTGTCATATTTGGGCACCAAGGCTTCTTTCCAGCTGCCTCTATGCCCTTTCAACATGCCCTCCCCATCAGTAATTGAACATTTCCTTAATTCCCAGAACCATGACACCTTCCAGGCTTAGCTTAAGTTCCTTGTCCCAGAAATTGTGTCAACCAATCTCCTGAGAAGTTCTGGATCTCTTTAGTTGCTAAGTAAAATGTAGCTGTGCCCATTGCCGCCAGGTGCCATTTACCCCAGGCTCTTGGTAGGTACAGGGAGAACATACAGAAAACAGCATCTGAGTTTCCCCTTCTTTCTATGACCAGGAGTTGATAAAAGAATCAAATGCCTCACTCATGAGTAATAAAGTCAAAAAATGACTGAAGGGTTAAATAGAGAATTCTTGAAAGAGCATGTGGCCAGCACACACACACACACACACACACACACACACACACACACACACACACACACACACACACACTCACACACATGCTCAGCATCTTTGTTCATTAGCGAAACGCAAAGTATGGCTACACCAGGATTCATCTCACCCTAGTCAGAACAACTACCAGTGTGAAAGCACACATCAAATGCTAGTGGGGATGTGCAGGAAAAGTGAGTCTTATATACTGTTGATGCAAAAACAAACAAGTCTAATCCCCATGGAACTCAATATTAAAGGTCTTTAGAAAATGCAAAAGGGAAGTAGCATATGGTCTAGCTGTGCCATTCCTAAGAATATGCCTATAGGAATCTAAGGCAGAGATATCTGCAACCATATTTATTATAGCTCTGCTCCTGATAGCGATGTCATAGAATCAGCCTCGATGCTCATGAAAAGATGAATGAAGTATGATGTATTCACACAGTGGCATGAAGAAGCCCAAAAGAAGAAGCAAAGTACATCACTCAGGGAAAATGAATAGATCTTGAGTAAACTTCAGATTATTATGTTAAGTGTAATAAACCAGACTGAAAAATATCAATATTTTTGTTTTATCTCATATGGAGAATTAAGACATAAAGAAATTATATATACATATATGTATAGAAAATCATTGTACCATCTATAAAATCTATAAAATCATCTATAACCATAAAAGTAGAAAGTTTTTTCTATGTGGAGTCTCTTTTAAGTAGTCCTTTGATTTTGTTTTTTTTTTTTACCACACAAAATCAAATTAAAATTCTGTGCAATTGCACCTATCAATATCTGATTGCTTTTGGGCATCAGGTCTTTGTCAGAAAGTCTGTTCTTTAGGGACCTTAAGTGGGAATTCACTTATGCAATGTAAGACTTGCTAGTACAAATACGAAAAACCTAATCCCTATGGAAGTCAGTTAAAAGACCCTCAGAAAACTCAAAAGAGAAGTAGCATGTGACCCAGCATATGATCCCTCTCTTCATCCTCTTCCTGCATCTTTTTCCTTTTCTCTACGTAGGCCTCTGACCCTTTGGACTTTATTCTTATGCATGGTGTGTAGTACGCGTCTCTTTCTAAGTAACAACATGCTTATGACAATCCATTTGTTTTAAAGGATATCCTGTCCCACTAATTTGAGATGTCACTACCTTAGAGTAAATGTTTACAGATGTTTGTTGTGGTGTCTAGATTTGTGTTTTATTATTCTGGCTTATTTGTAAATTTGTGCATCAGGACCACCATATCTTAATTACAGAAATTACATATGTTTTATTTCTGTCAAGCCTACTCCACATTATTTGTTTGTTTGTGTGTGTGTGTTTCATTTTTCTTTTATTTGCTCTTCTTTTCAATTACAACTTTCTTTCTTAAGGCTTCTTGTGTTGAATTCATTTTTGTTGGTATAATTGCTATTATATCTTTTCTGATTATTTAAATTTATCTACATAAAATCAGTTTTCCTATCTAAGTAGATAGCTACACTCCTTGCTACGTTCTCATGTATCTGATATAAACCTTTTGTTATTTTCTTATTGCTCTTACAGTTAATTTTTTATATAATGATTTCTTTATTATTACAAACATTATTTAAACACTGTGAAAACAGAATGCTTTCCCACACAGCCCCTTTCCTAATCTTTCATCAGAATGTCTTCACACTATATGTGGACTTCTTGGGTGATTTTACACTAGATGTTTCCCCTAGACTTTGCTGGACTGTTTTTTGTCTTTTTCTTTTCCTTCTGGTATTTGGGACATGGAGTACATTTTCATCCTTCATAAATTTGATTTGACTATTTAGCTGAAATGCTTCAGCCATATTTATCTGATTTTGAAATTATTGGTGGTTACTGTTGCCTCCCATGAACAACGTTGAAATTAGTTCACTTTCAGTGACTCACAGCATATCTACTGTCCCTTTCCAATTTTTGATTTTATTGGTAGCCCCAAGAGCTTTTATTATGGTTCATTATAATTAAAATAATAAATTCTTAAAATGAAGTATAATAAAACTATAATGCTATAATAAATACTACAGTAAAACAAAATGTTATAATAAACTGTAACATAATATTAAATATAAGGCTATAATAAAATTCTTATTTATTCAAGAATTAAAATGGTTATGTTCTATTTTATAGAGTCCAAAAAGCTATTTAGATTAAATTTACTGTCAAAATATTGGCATGCCTTTTATAGGGAATTCACTTGTGATTTGCTTCTTTTGACAGTGCATGATACACCTAAGGATATGTATTCATTTTGTTTCCTTCATCTATGCATACCTGGGAATTTCTAGTGTCATAAAAGATAAAAAAGAATAAGTGTGGGAATGTCCTTATATTATACATTCTGTAGCATAGTAGAATTTAGTTGACTTGAGCTGGTGAGATGACAGAGGGGGTTAATGCACTTGCTGCCAATCTAATGATCTGAGTTCATTCCCTGGAAAACACCCATGGGAAGGAAAGAAACAACTCCTACAAATTGCTTTCTGACCTCTACATATGTCATGGAATATGCATGTACAAACACATGTGTATGTGTGTGCAGGGGCACAAAATAAAATAAAAAGTTTAATAATCAAAAAATATTTATAGTCGTGCCACTGTTGTTTTAAAGAAAGTGCACCGCAAGTTGTTCGGTTTTCCAATGAAGACTCAGGAGCCAGATGCTGGGGTGAAAATTTGCTAGCTCAGAGAGGCAGAAAAAGCATGCAGCTGACCTTCCTACTCAGCTCACTTCCCAGAAGGAAAAGGTTAAAAGCTTGCCAGCCTAGGCTACAGCCCAGGAGTAGAAAGCCAAAAGCCCTAGAGCCAAAGAGCTAAAGAGTTGAAGAGGCCCTTCTTCTTCTCCACACTGTCTTAAATACTCTTTAACTCAAAGCCCCTCCTTTCTACTTAATCCCTGTCATATGGTTTCTTGCTCCACCTCTTGACCTACTGTTAACTTTATTAAATTCTGAGTACAGAAAGCTCTTGGATCAAAGGTGTGTGCTAGGGCTGAGCCACACCATAGTTACCTGTTAATAATAAACAGAAAAAATTTTGGATTAAAGGCATGTTAGGGCTGAACCACATTAAACAAATGACAGGTTTTTATGTTCACACTCTGGGGGGTTCACATTGGGATCAAATATCTTGCAACACACTACTGATTTTTGCATCTGAACTGGAAGAACTGTGAGGGTACTTTTGAAGTTCAGTATCCTGCTCAAGAAGGGAGGCCCACTCCTCAATGTTATATATGTTCATCAGGGCTCTGGTCCTGTAAATCTGCATCTTTACAATATTCCTGTTCAAGAACTGTCTTATTCTGCTCATGCTGATACAACAGAATACTCGAGGCTAAGTGATTAATAAATAAGAGAAACTTATTATCACGTTCTTGGAGGCTAAAAGTTTCAATCAAGGTAACTGTAAGTCTGGCTATTGGGTGAAAGCGCCTATCCAACACATTAACATGATTCTTCCTCCTCCATGGTAGAGTCATCTGTAGCTTTTTATGACCAAGAAAATGCAAAGTGTCAGTAGATTGACTCTCAGCTGTGCCTTTTTCAAAAAGATCATCTTCTGAGTGCTTGGAATTTCTCCACTGTGTGGAGATGTGTATGAATGAATGCATGAATGAATGAATGTAAACGTCCATGTGTGGGACAATGTGTATATGTATGTGAATTTGTATGCATGTGCTAATGTGTATATGTGTGTGTGCATGAACATGTGCATATGTGAATGTATATATGTAAGTGTTTATATGTACATGTGTGAGTGTGTATGAGTGTGTATTTTTCCTGCCAGGCTCACTGAAATTTTTTATAGTTGCAATTCTGTCTCTCTACTGAACACTAATTTGTTATTTTTTCCTTTTATCTGAACTACAAGGTATATGTTGCCTTAATTCTTTTGAGAACATGAAACATTTTTGACAAAATATTTTTCCCTGGGTCTTCAAGGTTGTCTTTTTTCTTGTTGCCTTTTTTTTTTGTTGTTGTTGTTGTGGTTGTCTTTGCATAGAGTTCTCAATTCCTCTTTCTCTCTTAAGTACAATTGAACAACTGTATTATTTGGTGTATTGACAGTTTTGCCCAAGTCTTCTCTTTGCTTCTCCCAAACTGTAGAGTAATCCCCCCTGGCCTGCTTCTTTGTTTCATGGATAGTGCTTTCATACTTCCTTCGAGAAAGAGCTGGGAGTTTGTCTCCTCCAGTCTTTTCATTTGATTGAGTAAAGATGACAGTAAAACAATGGCTGAGCCTGGCCACAAAATCTATTTTCTTTTTCTTGTGTTTTTTCCGTTAATAATTATTTTTGAGATTTTGTTTTAGAAGATTATAAAAGCATTTCATACAAGCAAGGAATTATTACTTCTGTTTTTTGAAAATAGATTCTTCTCTCATACAATATATTTTGACCACAATTTTCCATCCTTCCACTCCTCCCAGTTACGTCTCACCTTTTATCACCCTGGATTCACTCCCCTTCCAGTTACCTTTAGAAAAGATCAGGTTTTCAAGATACAACAAACGAACATGACAAAAAAAAAAAAAAAGATACAGGACAAAAGCTCTCCTATCAAGGCTGGACAAGTCAACCCAATATGAGGAAAAGAGTCCCAAGTGCAGGCAAAAGAGTCAGGACACACTCTAAGGAGTCCCAGAAAACCACCAAGCTAACATCCATAATATTTATATACAGAGGGCCAAGGATGTAAGCCCTGCACTTGCCCATTAAGTCTCTATGAGCCCATATGAACCCAGCTTAGCTGATTCAGTGGGCCATGTCCTCCTGCTAGCCTTCATCCCCTCTGACTCCTAGAATCTTCATGCCCCTCCTCCATATAGTTCCCTGGTCTCTGAGGGGAGGGACCCAATGGAGACCTCCATTTAGATTCTTTCTCTCTCCATAATATCTGGCTGTGGGTCTCTGCACCCACTCCTAACTGCTGCTGGGAGAAGCCTCTTTGATGACAACTGGATGAGGCACCAATCTATGAGTATAGAAGAATATTATTAGGAACTAATTCTTTGATTTTTTTTCTGCCAGTCATGTTTAATCCAACCCTAAGTCACTGGGCTATCCAGTATTAGGTTCCTGGCCAACCAATCAGTGCAGGCTATGGGCTTCCTCTTGTGGAATAGACCTCAAGTTAAACCAGTCCTTGATTGGCCACTCCAACAGGTATTGCACCACCATTGCCCCAGCACATCTTGCAGGCAGGACAAATGGTAGGTCAAGGTTTTGTGGCTGGGTTGGTATCCAGCTTTCTCTTTTGGTAGCCTGCAGAGTATCTTCCCATCCCAAAAAGGCCATAACACGGGTGTGAGAGCTCAACACAGGTACCAACTCAACCTCTCTACATTCAATTAGCTGCGTGGATGTTGCCCTTGGTAATAAGGCCCTGCTGTCAGTTTTTGGATTGTGAACCTTTGTCCTATCAACAGCCTGGGTTTTTAAGGGATCTCCATGGTACTTCCTTAGCCAACAACTCAACTGAATACAACTCGGTCTTAACATATATGCCATAAACACAAGGACACTCCAATTCATTAAAAAAAAAAAAAAAAAGAAAGAAAGAAAAAAAATCAACCAACAAACAAAAAAGCCCTCACTACTACAGCTTAAATCAAATATTGACCCTCACACACTAACAGTGGGAGACTTCAATACCATATTCTCACCAATGGAGAGTTCATCCAGACAAAAACTACACAATCAAACAAACAAACAAAAAACAAAAAACAAAACAACAACAAGAACAACAACAACAAAAAACACTGGAGATAACAGACATTATAAACCAAATGGACCTAACAGATGTTTATAGAATATTTTACCCAAACTCAAAAGAGTTTGCCATCTTCTGCAGACATCATGAAACTTTCTGCCAAATTGTCCACATATTCAGACATTCCACATATTGAGACATTCATAAAGCGTGTCTCAACAGAGTCGAGAAAGTTGAAACAACTCCCTGAATCCTATCAGACCACATAGATTAAAACTAGGTATTGATAACAACAGCAACAACAGAAAGCTTACAAACTCATGGAAACTGAACGATTCTCTACTCAATGAAAACAAGTCAAGACAAAAATAAATTAAAGACTTTCTAGAATATAACAAAGTGGAATACACAGCTTTTCCAAATTCATGGGATACAATAAAAGCAGTGCTAAGAGGAAACTTCATAGCAGTAAGTGCCTACGTTAAAAAACAAACAAAACAAAACAAAACCAAAAAACTGGAGAGCCCTAATATTAGCTATTCAACAGCAAACCTGAAAGCTCTAGAACAAAAAGAAGTTAGCACATGAAAGAGGAGTAGACAGCAAGAAATAATCAAACTGAGGGCTGAAATCAATAAAACAGAAACAAGAGAACAATACAAAGAATCAATTAAACGAAGAGTTGGTTCTTTGAGAAAATCAACAAGATAGACAAAACATTAGCCAAGCTAACAAAAGGATGGAGAGAGAATATTCAATCTAACCAAATCAGAAACAAAAAAGGACATAACAGCAGATACTGAGGAACTTCATAATGACATACTTTAAAAACATG
Organism: Acomys russatus; assembly: GCF_903995435.1. NCBI lineage: Eukaryota > Metazoa > Chordata > Mammalia > Rodentia > Muridae > Acomys > Acomys russatus. The sequence continues at coordinate 106,494,232 of NC_067137.1, read as the reverse complement.
TACTTACCCAGGTATGGTGGCACACGGCTGTAATCCCAGCAATCAGGGAGGCAGGGCAGCCGGACCTCTTTGAGTTCGAGGCCAGCCTGGTAAAAAAGCTAGTCCAGGACAACTAAGGCTACACAGAGCAACCCTGTCTCAGAAAAAACAAAAACAAAGACAAAACAAAAAACCCAAACAAAACAAAACCCAAAACCCTGATACTCTACCAAATTAGAAAATCTAAAAAACAAACAAACAAAAACTATTGAGAAGATGATCTTTCTCTGACAAGCTTTCTATATGACCCTCTATTAATTAAAAATTTTTTCTATACCTGATATGTGAAATAGAGTATGGAGAAGGAAGAGGAAAAAAAAAAAAAAAAAAAAAAAAAAAAGCAAAGATAAGAGAGAATATAGGTGGATTAAAATACTGTTCAGATTGAAAAGTACATCTTGCCCATGTGTCTAAGTCTGTGCCCTCCTTAAAGTAATGGCATGCTATTACCTGGATTTTAAATGTCTCCCCAAAGTCCCATATGGTAAAGTGTTTGACCCCAGCCTGTGACACTCCTGGGGTGTAGTGGAATATTAAATAAGGCAGCCTTGACCCTTTGAGGATGTACCCCTGGAAAGGGTATTTGGGTGCCGACGCTTTCTGTATTTGCTTCCTGGCCATCAGGGGGTGAAAAATGTCCACCACATGTCCCCAGCACCGCGACACATTGTTTCACCATGAACCCCAAAGTGACCGAGGCAGACAACAGCTCAAGCCTCAGGCACCATGAGTCCATATAAATCTCTCTTTCTTCAGGTAGATTTTCTCAGCTAAGTTGTCACCATATCAGAGTCTGATTCATACAAAACAGAACCAGGGTTCAGTGGCAGTCACAGTCACCATATGTCAAATGCTGACTCTGCCAGACATGCTATAGGGGCAGTTTTAAAGACCATATTTATTCCAACATTTCTCTGATCCTGATGAAGTGTCCCCACTGGTGTCCTGTTTTTTATTTTTTTATTTTTTTTTATAAGCAGCCTTATTAGAAGCTGTGTCAGATGTACAGAAAGAATACAGTGACCTGGACCCTGAACAGTCTGATTCCAAAGCTGACCTTCTCACTTAGCATCTGTCCCCTAGAGCAAAGGCTTCCAAGTTGTTCAGCTGATACTGAGGTCCTTTCAGCTTGTCTGTTTATTTAACTGAATGTGCACTCTTTTTAGTGCTCTGGCACTTGTCTTAACTTCCCAGTGGTCTGGCCAAACAGATATTCTTATTCCTAGACTTGCTTGTGACCCTCAGTTCTTTGGACAGAGAATCAGATTTGTATTCCTTTGATGAAGGAGCAGAAGAGGATCTCACACTCCAGACCCGAAGCCAGGTCTGGAAGCTGCTATGTGAAAGCATGAGGCTTTCTGATGGTGGCACATATGGGCACAAACCTCAATGCGGGAGAAGAGCGGGGAGGTGTTACCCTTCCTGCCAATGTGACATGTTAGACCTCAGGGAACCCAAATAGTCCTGATTTCTGATTCTCCTGCTGTGCTCAGGCAGACTGATGAGTGGGGCCCACCCTTGCTTGGTGGAGGAGACTAAAGAACATGATGTGCTTATACTGTGATTTTGAGGCATCTTGCTGATCACAAATTGTGTGTGAAAGACATTGGCTTTCTTCCTTTGACTTTTTGCAAAGCCTGCAGCATTTTGCAAGGTGACCAGTAAGAGCAGGAACATCCTGATCCTTGGAAGGCCTTGCCCAGGATGGTGATAATTGCAAGGCTGGAAAGAAAATTTATAAGTATTGGATGAAGACTTTGAGGGATCCAAACACAGAAAAAAAAAAAAAAAAAAAAAAAAAAGAAAGTCACTTTATTTAACTTGCTTGAGAAACAGAGAGCCAGAGATAGAGACCAGTAAATTCAGACATTAACAGAAGTAACTGATAACATGTCCCAGCACGAAGGATTACATTTAGTGCTCACAGTAACCTTGGTTGATAGGCATTACCATTATAACCCTGTTTCACAAATGAAGAAGTAGAGGCAATCACAGAGGGAGAGCCGAGTGCTCGGTGCTCTGTAGAATACCAGTGAGGCAGTCCCACTCACGGTTGACTGAAGGAGACAGTCACTGTGCTGGAGTTATGCCAATTCCTTCCCAGTCTGTTGTGGTTTGATGCTAAACATTACTCCCCAGGGTTGTGCTTCAGATGCTTCTCCAGATGATACCTTATTTTGGAAGTTGGAATTTGATAAAAGTAGGCCATCAGGATCAGGCATTGCAGGGTTGTAGTCTGCCCCCTGGTTCTGGCTTCACTCTTTGACTATTGGTTCACTCCATGAACAGCCTCTGCCACCATCTTTCACCACTACGAACTGACCTCCAAGCTTTCCATGCTCTGATGGAGGAAATCTTCTAAAACCAAGAGCCAAAATAAATCCTTTCTACTTTAGTTTGTGTCTGGCAGGCAATGTGCATTGGATAACTAATGCACAATCCTTGAGATGCTGACTCTGAAGGACTGGCTGCCCCGTGATCTCCAGCCATTGTGGCATGGCGAGCTAGTGACATGCCACTCACACGTGGGGTGCTAAGGTAATCCAGGAACATGCCATTCAGATGTGGGCATGCCAAATGCCTGTCACACTCCAGGAGACAATGAATGTTGCAATGAGGTAACAGTTGATCCTATGGACCAACTTTTAATAATTTATAGACATTTTTTCACCCTCTTCAGGCTCTCTTTTTTTCTTTTGCTGTCATCCTTCTCTTCCAAAACTAATTACACAGAAGATTTTGGTTTTAGGAATCAGTGCCTGAAGTTCATAGTTGACCTTAAGGTGGCTACTTTTTCGAGTAGTAGTCAGACTTTGAAGTGGATCACAAGGCCACCAGAGGTTGTAGAGAGCTAAAGTTGTGCTGAATGGTCACATGACAGCTTTCCTTGAAGAAAATGCTCATGGCAAAGCCTTGGAGTGTGTAGATAAAGGTGGTGTGTGCCGGGACAGAGTAGTCTCAGTCTCCTCTCTTCTATATTAGATTGAAATATCCCCTACAGTTGGATATTTAATGGCTAATTGTATTAGCCAGGGTTCCCTAGAGGAATAGAACCAATAGAGGTAATAAGGGATCTGGAGAGTGGAATATATGTCAGGGGCTGGGTAGTACAACAGTGGCTTTCTATATGCTAGAGACATTCAGAACTCAGGGGCTTCTCATGCTACAAGGCTGGAGAGCTTATCATTCCCAGCCCAGTTATGGCTTCTTCACAAGTCTGGGCAAGTGTCTTGGAGGAGGGCAACCCAGTCCATAAAGTTATTACAGCTATACCACCTTATAAACCTTCAGCCACCCAATAGACTCATGGAAAGACTATTTTGGCTAATTGCCTATTCTAGTTTACAGAAGTTTCATCAGAAAACTATATTTATTTCAACCGCTATTGAGACTCTTTCAAAGAATAAGAGCAGAATAGGAGTCATAAATGGGCCTTTGCTTGGCCCTACAACTTTTATGGTACAAGAGGGCCACCAAGCTGAACTTGAGTTTTATTATCTGGTAATACAGTTGCCGAGGGCTCGGGATAAATGGCAGAACATGCACAAATCCCAGGGTAGGTCTGAGAATTTAGATTTCAAATAATTCCCAACACAGCCTGCTTTGCTGTTTCTCTCTTTAAGGCCATGTGCACCAACGGAACAGGAAGGGAATAAGGGCAAGATTGGGAGGTACAGCCTGGGTCTCCAGAGCCTGCGCTGTACGGTGAATGGCTGGTAGATGTGGCTCAGACAACTTTCCTTGGGGATTGTCTTTATTCAGTTAGACTTGTGTTCTAGCGTTGATAAGTCAATTTATAGATGCAATATATGATGATTTATGAGTATATGGCATAGGAAACAGGAAGAAGAGGCAAACAAAGAGTGGGAAATAAAGTAAGGTATGTTCAAATTAGGTGGGTGTCTTTTATCTGCTGGAAACAGCAGTAATGGTACATGGATACTCAGACATCTTGCCCTGTTCTTTTTCTTTTTTTCTTTTTATTGTTACCATTATGGCATACGTGTGCGGGTGCCTGTATGTATCTATGCTCTTGTGTGTAGATACACATATTGAAGCCCATAGTTGACATTGGGTATCTTCCTTGATGTCTAATCCCCACTAATGGAGCTTGTCATCTTGCTCAAGAATGCTGTTTCTGTCTTCTGAGTGCTGGAGTCACAGACAGTTGTTCTGGCTGCATGTCTCCTACATGCATTCTTGTGATCACTATTCTGGTCCTTGGGCTTATACAGGGAGGGCTTTGTCTACTAAGCCATCTCTCTAGTCATTGTTGTTGTTGTTGTTATTATTGTTGGCTCTTGCTCTCTATATGTCTGCTAATACAATTGTGTTTATATGTGTGAGTGTGGCTATACATGTGACACAAAGATGCATGTGGAAGTCAGAGGACCATTTTGGGTATGGGTCCTCATCATTTACCTTGTTTCAGACATGGTCTCTTGTTGTTTGCTGCAGTGTAGGTCAGGATAGCTGGCCTGTGAGCCATGTATTATCCTGTTTCCCCCCTCTCTACTTGCCACAGGAGCACGGGGATTAGATTGCCTCTACATCTGGCTTTACATGGGGGCTGGGTGTCTAAATCAGCTTCTCATACTTGTGTGACAAGCACTTTACTAACTGAGCCATCTCATCAGCCCCTCCACTCTTCGATGTGGAGGAGTACTTTACTGCTCAAGGAACTGCCTGGCTGCAGCTCAGAGTAAGCATGTAACAGTGGAACTAGAAGCAACCGAGAAAGACTAGATTTATCTACATCTAAGAAGGACAAAACACCCAACTCTGGAAGACTGGAATTCTGGGGGAGAATAGATTGTCAGGCACTTTCTTGGGAGATTTTGGGAAAACAGATGAGCAGGGGATCTTTAGCAAATCTCTCCACGAGTGTCATAGAAGTTGAAACCATATTTTCCACTCTTCAAGGTGTCAGTGTGAGTTTACATCACTTCTCGATGCTTTGCATATGCCTGGCTTGCGTTTTCCTTGGGTATCATGGCTGAGCCCTTTTTATCTGTGTGCTAACAGGTTTTGCTACAGTGGGAATGGATTAATGTAGGCATGTTCAGACTTTCATGGAACAGCTAGCCATCTTTCTGCTGTACCTTTCTAGGTGTAGGCTTTAAAAAATGATGTTGAGCTGAGAGTGGTAGTTCACGCCTTTAATTCCCAGTGCTTGGGAGGCAGAGGCAGGAGGATCTCTATGAGTTCGAGACCAGCCTGGTCTACAGAGTAAGTCCAGGGCAGCCAAGGCTACAGAGAGAAACCCTGCCTCAAAAAACAAAAAACAAACAAACAGAAAGGAAGTTGAAAGAGGGTGTTAAATGGCTGATAGGAGGAAAACTTGAAAATGATGAGTGCAGGCATGAGTCACCAGCAACAATGAAACAATGACATTTGCTTTTAATGCAGAAGCATTCCTTGGATTGTCCAGCTGCTTGCTAAATAATGAAAACTCTTTCTCCAGTGGCCTCATGCCAACTGAGGAGGTGATTGGCAGGGAACAGATGACAGAGTGAGGCAGAAATTCAACAAATGTGAAGCTGGTGACAAAGTCCGGTGGCTGAAATGTTCCCTGCAAGATGCTCAGTGAAGCTACAGAAGGCAGGTGAGGTGGGATGCTGGCTGCGGGAGAGCCCAGAGGCAGCTCCTCGACCCACCTGCCTGTTTCTCACTGTCATATGCCGGAGAGCAGCGGGAGAAAGGAAACACACAGGATTCTGTTCTGCCTACTTTCTGGTTTTGCTTCTCTGGTGATTAGAAGGCCTCTCCAGCTGTGCTGATATTGAACCTGCTTAAAAGCCAATAGATTGCTGAGAATTCATGACAAACTCTGATCAAATTATTTTTAAACATCTATTCTAAATAAGGATGTTGTAGCTGTGGGTGCTTTGGGCATCTGATCTGCTCTCAGATTCTGTAGGTTTGTGGCTTTGAATCCAAGTGATGTCATTAGTATTCACTTTTTTCCCAGTTTCTTGATCAATTGTGCATAAACACGATCTGGTAGGTAGAGATTGGCAGGCTGTGTGTCCTCTAGTTTAGAAACTATTTTGGAGATAAGATTAAAATCTCTAACACATGTGTTCACAATGCAAGACTACCCAATGCTGTAGCCATTCATTGACTTGAGTCTTTCTGCCAAAAAATGTCATTAAGATTCCACACACACACACACACACGGCTTTCTGAATCTTCATCTGTGGAAGAAAGTGGCTTCTTTTTAATGTTTAATGCCAAAACTTTTAATGTTTAAGTTTCTGTTGTATTTTAAGACATAAATATTGAGTAAAGACTACATTGTAACTTTAAAGAAGATAATAGAAAAAAACCCAAATGTTACTAGCATTATATAGTAATCAAAAAATAAAACAAAGTATTTATTAATAACCATATACTCCATTGAAACAAAATATTTATAAACTTGAAATAGCATATTTAATTCAGATGCCTAGGAAAGTTTGAGGTTATATTTTTTAGGCTTTCTGCCTGTTGTCAAAAATCATTACACTGTGATAAAATCTCCGAAGGTAGATATATGAAATTCTCATCTTTGAGCTTGGCGTTAGGGACTTTTCAGTAAGTTAGCTCCCAAGATATTATAACTCCTTCTTTGTGGCTAAATTGAAGATGTTGTCTATGATGTATTTACAGGATAGAATTTTGCAATTGAATTGAATAGATATAAGGGAATCCCAGTTACTTATCTTTAGGGAAATACTGAGGTCTTTGGAAAAGCAAATCTCATTTTAAAAAAAACGTACAATGCATATAAAACATTATAAAGCCTTATACAGCCCTGAGGAGGGGCATCTGCCCTTTTGACTATTCTTGCTGGTGGATCCAGGGTAAGTTGAGAATTTCTAAGGTTGGAGAAGTTTTGAGGGTTTGTTCCAATGCAGACCCTGAAATACGGGCATTCAGGAGGCATATCTTCACATGACATTGCAAACCATGAGACCATGGAGAGCACACATGAAAACACAGAGCAGCACCCAGGATCCCAGGGTGGAACGTGGCTACAGACATAAATTAGAGTAGAACAGATGGAGGCATGCTCGGATTGAGAACACCTGAGCTGACCCATGGCAGGTGTGCTTGTTGCTTTTCTATTGCTAGGATAAAGCATGACAATCAACTCGACTTATTAAAGAAAGTGCTTAATTGGGCTTTTGTTTTTAGATTGTTATATAGCCATAATGGTGGAACATAGGCAAGTTAGCAGAAACAACTGAGGGTTCATATCCTGGACCCCAAGTTGGCAGAGATAGAGATAGAGGCAGACACATTCTATTAGGAAGGGTCCCAGTCTTTTGAAACCTTAAAGCCCACCCCCAATAATACCCCTCCTCCAACAATCCTTCTCAATCCTTCTCAAACAGTTCCACCAACTGGTGACTAAACATTCAAACCTTTGAGCCTATGCTGGGCATTCTCATATAAACCACCACAGGAAGCTTATGAACAAAGTGAGATTTTAGTGTTTTGAATTTATGTATAAAGATGATACCTGCCTACTGTGAAAAATTTGTGATATACAGAAAACTTTGAAAAAAAATCTTATCTGTTCCTTTTCCCCACTTAAACCAATCTGTCTTTAGTATTTTAATTACTGCTATTTCTTAACCTTATTTACAGGCATAAATCCCTAATTATGATCATGTAATCTGTATGCATTTACGTATTTATACGTTTTTAAAAAAAGGACATTACTTCACTGAGTGTTTCAGAAGCATTTGCATTGTGTTTGCTCCAGGACACTGTGTTTGACAAGTGCAGCACTGTGTTCTTTCTTAGAAGACATTCATTTAGGAAATCAGAACAGACAGTGAATGACAATACAGCCCAATATATTTAAAAAAGCCACTGGAATGAGTACATGGCGGATGTATTGGGGAATCATGACACATTTAATGGTCAATAAACATGTCCTTAGTCTTGGACTTGGAGTCTCAGGAAAGCTTTCTGTGTAACTGAAGCTTGTGCTCTGTGAAGGGTAAGAACAATCTTGGAGGAGGAAGAAGCATACAGGAAGTGGGGGATGAGAGCCATGAGACTACAAAGCAGTGCCCCTGGGGACGTGGGATATGAATTATAGCTCAGGTCTCGGCTATGGATAGGCCCGCATTTCCCCTGTGTGACAGGTGTGCTGGGGTCTGGCTGTGAGAATGAGGATATCTGAGAAGTGTGAAAATCAGTAGTGACCCCTCCACTTCAGTTTTCGACAGAGTTGGCTGGCTAGGGTGCAAGTGGAAAAATCAGCACAGCGAGGCAAGACTGCCATCTTCTTCTGGCCTCTGCAAGTGCCTTCACACATGTGCTCGTACTCAACACACAGGAATATACACAACAACACAAATACAAGTTAAAATAAGTCTAAAAATGAGACATCCTTTTTGTATCCATTCATTTAGCTTTTTAGGGTATTATTACCAAGTGTTCTGTATATTTCAGAACTCTTACCTCCTGCATAATATATTTCTCCTGCCTCAAGGGAACCATTTAAATCAGTCTATAGACAAGTTCTAGAATAATTTATCTTTAAAATTGTGTCAACTACAACCCATTTTAACATACATGGCTGAGAAATGCTGGCATCACACGCCAAGTTCAGCACATATGCTAGAAGCACAGACATTTCATATTATGATGACAACATGTGCAGGGGCTGCCTGCCCATAGGGTGGCACTGAGTAATCTGATGTCAACTGTGACACTCTAGTGACTTGCTATTCACTGAGCTGTCTGCTTTACACAGAAGAGTTCACTTAGTCATCATGGAAACATCGTGAGACACATTAAATTTTAGAGAATAAGTCACTGAGATTGATGAAGCATAGTTATTAAATATGTATTTATAAAAGTAAGTAAGGCTGAGGAGATGGCTGAGTGGGTAAGAATGCCTGCTGCTGAGTGGACTTGAGGACCCGAGTTCTGGTCCCTAGCATCTACTTTAAAATCTAGGCATGGTCATGCATGAGTGTAGTCTACCAAAATGGGTGGCAAGCAGCGGGGGGAGAGGGGCTTTCCTGAGTCTTACTGGCAAGCCATCTCAACTGAAAAGTGGCAAGTTTTGGGCTCAGTAAATGACTGTCTCAGAGGAATAAGACAGACAGTGACACCTGACTTCCTCCTGTGGATTCCACATGTGTGCCATAGGCACACGTATATCAGTGTAAGTGCACATGAACATACAATACACACACACACACACACACACACACACACACACACACACACAGCCACACCACTTTATTAGAATTCAGCACTAATAGTTTATATTCTCAAATTTCAGAATGCTGTTTTTAGACCGAAACTTCTTATAGTTGAAAAAAGGTAACATCACATTCACCGATACAGTTTCCATTAGTAGGTATTTGTCATGTGTGGATGCAAGTACAGAAGAGTGCCCATGACTTTGTACTCAGAATTTGCTATGGCTTTCTAATGGGGGTTTGGAGGAAGACCAAAATTGAAGCTAGATCTCTACACTATCTTTGAGGTTTAAACCTGTTGTCTTCTGAGGAGAGTGTATTCATCTGTATTTTATGACAAACTATTTAAAGAGTGGTCTTACTTTTTCTTCTCAGTATAAATGCAGAAGTGATCTTTTTTTTTTTTTAAACTTATGAATGACCACCTGACAGCTGTCTGCTTTTGGCCTTCATTCTGTTTTTAACATTCTTCAGTATACTCCTATTTTCTCACATTCATTCTGCAAATCTTGTGAACTGTAAGGAGCATAAAAGATGAAATTCATTAGTGATTTGATAGAGAAGTGTTTCCTTACATCCTCATGCACACATTTTTATGAAGGCTGTATAATATCCACTCTTCAAATTCCAGTGACTAAAGCAGATGCCTCAGCCTTTGTCTCCCTCAGAACCAAAGGACTACAAAACCTTCTTCAAAGCAGCAACATGCTTGGTGATCCATCGTGCTTTCAATGATGTGAACCAGGAATGGAAGCTGGTGCCTCAGCCACCTTGAGGAGCATGGCACCAGAGGATTTTTGGAAACTGTATGGTGATCCCATGAGTGGGCACTTTGAGTCATATTTATATCGAATATGTGTTCATATACATCCTGTCCTTTGAAGGTCAAGATTCAAAAAGGAAGATGGTCTTGACATAGTTCAAATCAATTTTCCAGACAAGAAACTGAGACTAGAGGAGACGATGTGACTTTCCTGATGGTTTAGCCACTCTCTGAAGCTGAAATTCAAAGCCATGTTACATAAACTAAGAGGCTCTGGCACATTCGATTACATAAACTAAGAGACTCTGGCACATTCGATGTACTGTGTAGCCTTCCCAAGTCTTTTGGGGTGGACCAAATGCTCATTTATATTTATAGACACTATAAATTTCATTTTATACATTTTGTGATTTGCTATAAGACTGAAGAGTAACCAGGACACCACCCAATTTAAAAGGAGAAAAATGCTGGACCCCAGTGAATAGACCAGAAGGCAATGAAGTGTGTGTTGGCATTTGCAGTTACGGGGGCTTTATTGCCGTTTGACTCCTGGTGTTTGCATTAGATGTGAAGTTCAAGACAGATACCACTTTGGGGAAACATTAAAATGCTACAAGCAAGTTTCATTTTCTTTAGCTAACTGGCACCATGCTTGAAATCCTATAAAAAGACCTCGTTTTGCCTTTTAGGTATGCAAAAACATACTGTTCCTCTTCCTGGGATATGACAGGTAGAGCTCTTCTAAGTGCCTTACACTTTGTTTGTACATTAAAGAAAACTAAAAAGAAAAGAAAAACTTATGATCTTTCAAAATCGAAGGTGGAAGAAGCTTACAGAGATGATTACTTCTAAAAAATTTCTTAAATGTACCAACATTCACCTCAACTAGATCTCAACTTGGCTGTCCATGTGTCACATCATCCTTGGTAGTATAGCTCCTTCATTGGAAGGCAAGTCAGTTTTACACACACACATACACACACACACACACACACACACACACACACAGAGAAACACACACATGCAAGCACATATTCATGCACACATGCTTGTGCACAAACACACACACGCACACCACATATATACACACATGCACGCATGCACACACATGGGAATGTGAATTGTGAACATGATATTATCTATTACATATTATACTTGTGCCTGCATCAATAAAGACCTTTGACCTCAAATCATAACTTTATCTGCTAGTTCTCTTCTTGGGAGTCACAGTGTATAATTTAATTTCTCCTGATCATTGCTACCTGTAGGATGTGGATTCACTACAGGAGGCAGAGATGAAATGAAACTGGGGGACAACTAACCTCACATTCTGCCTCGTCTGTTTCTTTAACCTGTCCTCTCTAGTCATATTCTAGAACTTCAGAATTCATACCAGTCTTGACTGACAAGTGCTGTCTTTGCAAAATGGTCAGTCAAGTTCATCAACACAGTGAAAATTGCTGATCAGGTCACATTTCTTTTTCTTTTTCCTTTTAAAATTAATTTATTCACTTTACATCCCAATCATAGGCCTCTCCCTTGTCTCCTCCTGGTCCTACCTTCTTCCCTCTTTCCCCCATCCCTGTTGCCTAGTCCTCAGAAAGGGAGGAGCCTTCATCGCTTACCAGCTGATCCCAGACTATCAAGTCTTTCATGCATCCTCTTTCTCTTTGGCCTGGCAACACCACCTCATCCAGGGGAAATGATTGAAGTGCATGCAACAGAGTCCAGGTTGGAGACAGCCCTTGGTCCCTTTACTAGTTGACCTACATGAAGACTGAGTTTCCAATCGGCTACCTCTGAGCAGGGGGTCCTCTCCGTGCCTGGTCCTTGGTTGATGCATCAGTCTCTGCAGGACTCCATGGGCCCAGATTTGTTGGCTCTGTTGGTCTAATGGACCAACTGTCTTCTGTCCACTCTGGGTCCTTCTCTCCTCCCACTCTTCCATAAAACTCTCTGCACTCTGCCCAAAGTTTGGCTGTGAGTCTCAGTATCTGCTTTGATCCACTGCTGGGTGGAGCCTTTCAGAGGACTTCTATGATAGGCTGCCATTCTGTTCTCTCTCTTCAACTGCTTCCAGTGTCTATTCTATTTGCCCTTATGAATGAGAATTAAGCATCCTCCCTGAGGTCTTCCTTATTACTTAGCTTCTTTAGGTCTGTGGATTGTAATATGGTTATCCTGTATTATATGGCTACTAATAGCCACATATAAATGAGTATATATGTTCTTCTGGGTCTGGGTCATCTCACTCAAGATGATCTTTTCCAGATCCATCCATTTACCTGCAAATTTCATGACTTTCCTGTTTTTGGTAGCTGAATAGAATTCATTGTTTAGATGTGCCACAGTTTCAATATGGCGGGTTTCCAGTTTGTGGCTATATCTCAATAAATTAAACACCAACAAACCAAATAATGCAATTAAAAATTGAGTATATTAAAAATGAGCAAAACAGAGAATTCTCAACAGAGGAAGAGCGAATGGCCAAGAAGCACTGTAAGAAATGCTCAACATTCTTAGTCATCAGGGAAATACAAATGAAAACAACTATGAGGTTCCATCTTACACCTGTCAGAGTGGATAAGATCAAAATCCCAATTGACAGCACAAGCTGGTGAGAATGTGGAGAAAGGGGAACACCCCTCCATTGTTGGTGGGAATGCAGAATTGTAAACCACTTTAGAAATCAATCTGGCACTTTCTCAGAAAAATTGGAATAGCTCTACCTCAAGACCCAGCTGTACCACTCCTGGCTATATATCCAAAAAGATGCTCCACTAATCTACAAGGGCACTGGGTCCACTATGTTCATAGAAGAGCTATTCATAATAGCCAGGTTACATTTCTAAAAGAGGTTTGTAATTTTCCAGCACCCACATGATAAATGTCTACAGAGTTTAAGTATTTCAAAGGTGTTGACACCACAGTTGGCACCTGGGGCCAGTATTGTGGAACCGGCATCAGGGGGACAGTACTGCTTGTATCTGGTGACTGATCACCCAACAGACATTTTTCCTGAGGCTAAAAGACTTGATTCCCAGGCCCAAACTTATTTTTACCAATAAAAGCTGCTACTGATAGTAGCCAGCAACTAGTATAACCAAAGGAGGAGAAAAGAGACCACACACACACACACACACACACACACACACACACACACACACACACACGCAAGACAAGCTCAAACAAGCAAGTTCCAACAAGTGTCAACAACTTCATACATACACATATACACACATACATACATACTGACATATACACATTCATACATTAGTTGGATGGAGGAAAGGTTCAATGAGCAACCTCCAACCACTATATATATATATATTCATAATATATGAATATATATATTCATAAATACATATATACATATACACATCTGATGTATGGAGCAAACACCAACCAGTTTACATAAATACACACATATATGTTTGGTGGATGGAACAAACACCAAAGGCTCCAACAACTTTACTTTTTCTCCAACAACTTATATATCTTCCAAGCAGTACAAAAATTGCAATGTGGTTACATTCTATTTTTCTTGAAGTGAATGATCACCATGAGTATTCATAGGAAAAAAACATGTTCCCCAATACCCTCACATGATCAAATGTTTTATGTATTATAGGTGAGAAATAAATATGAAAAACAAATTATTCCCAAGAACCCACACACTTTTGTAACTAAGTAACTTGTTATAGATTAACAACGTGTAATCAAGGAAGGTAATTTTTTAGACAGCTTCTCTTTACTGCCAGGCTGCATTTGTAGTTACAAACCATGTTCATAGCAGCCTTATTCATAATAGCCAGAACATGGAAACAGCCTAAGTGTCCCTCAGTAGTAGAGTGGATAAAGAAACTGTGGTACATATACACTATGGAATACTACTCAGCTATTAAAAACAAGGAATTCCCGAAATTTGTGGATAAATGGATTGAGCTAGAAATGATCATAATGAGTGAGTTAACCCAGAAGCAGAAAGAATCAAATGGTATATACTCACTTATATCTGCATACTAGCCCAAGGGGCATGTCCCACGAAAGCCTTCACCTACCAGGAAACTGGGACAGAGGGGAAGGCATCCTATTGGGACTCTAAATGAGAGACGCATGGGAGAATAGCAAAATACAAGGATACAGAGGGTCCTAGAAATCTACAAGTAGAACAATATGATAGGCAGATTTGGGCCCAAGGGTCCCGCTCAAACTAAGGCACCAGCCAAGGACAATACAGGAGGTAAACTTTAAACCCCTTCCCAGAACTAGCCAATGGTCAGAATATTCTCCACAGTTGAGTGGAGTGTGATATGACTTTCTCACGTACTATGGTGCCTCACATTTGACCATGTCCCCTGGAGGGGGAGACCTGGTGGCACTCAGAGGAAGGACAGCAGGTAGCCAAGAAGAGACTTGATACCCTATGAGAATATATAGGGGGAGGTAATCCCCCTCAGGAACAGTCATAGGGGAGGGGAATAATGGGAAAATTGGGGGGGGGAGGAATGGGAGGATACAAGGGATGGGATAAACTTTGAGATGTAACAAGAATAAATTAATAAAAAAAAATCTTAAAAGAATCACACATCTAAACTTTTATATAAAAAACAACCAGCTAATTCTACTTTAAGTCTTCCAGGTGCACATCTACTCCTTGACCATTTTTATTGAATCATATCATAAAGCTGAGGACAAAACTGGGTACTAGAAATTAACCACCTAGATCACGAGCCCAGCTTCAGCCAGAGAGTCACATCAGCTAGTGATAATCAGGGTATTGTTCCTGCTCCCTAATCTCAAAAAGTCTCTAGCTCAACTATTAAGAGTGTGCCTTTCTGAGCACTGGAGCGGTATCTCAGCGGTTGAGTAGACGTTTCTGAACTTCAGAGTGTTCCTTAAGATTTTTCTCCGTGAGAGTCACTAACAAAAACATCTTTACCTAACTTTCCTAACCATTCTATTTTTCCAAATTCTTTCTAAGAGTGGTAGTCATTGCTAACAATCTACATCTCTAAGTTCTTTCCAAGGATGGTGGTTGAATCATTAATCTGCTTTGGCAGTAATGCCCCCAAAGAGATCAACATTATTATTGCAGGTGCCAGTGATACTGTCCCATGAGGATCTGGAAGCCCCACTTAGGGTTTGCATATGAGGGAAGTGGTGACCACTAGGACAGCAAGCTCATAAAGTCCTCAGGACACATCATCCTTGGGGCTCTGCCTTCCAAGGCATATCCATTGTGCTAGTGATCAGTGGGCTGCATTTCATGAGTTCAAAGCTGTTTTGCTGTTCCTTATGAATGGCCCTTGGCATACACGTATATAATATTAGTGTTTGACCTGCTCTCAAAGTAATAACACAAGGCTCTTTCTACATGAAGGGATGTGGACCCGTGTTTATATAGAATAGAGGGTTACTTTGAGGAAAAGGTTGGCACATCAAAGCCATATTTTAGCTAGAAAACAGTGACATGAATGAATCAAAGAACTCATAAAACCTTAGGACTGAAAAGGCTAGAATCTTCTTTGTCTGCTATTTTAACCTTCTTCCTGGGGTCATTTTAATTATATCTGAAAAATGAGTTATTAGAAACAAATGAATTAAATTTCCTTTTATAAGTAATTAGAATGTAAATTTAAAATGGTTATCCGCTGTTTCCTAGAAATGACTTACACAGAGATTTTCTTTCTCTGTTTCTTTTTATTTTTACTTTTTGTCCCTGACTCATTTCAGAAAAGATATAACGATTAAGAAGAAATGGAAAAGCAAAATTAGAAAGTTAAGTGTAAAAGGCAGGTTCATTTCCTTGTTACTTTGAACACTAATAGTTATGTGTGGGTTCTTACCCTGGCTTTTGTCAAAATTTCTTTTTAATGGAAAATACTAAAAATCTGCTTGAACTTCTCATTTTTGTTTGAAGATCAGCTAATTTCAAAACCTTTCCTGGTTTCTGTATGCACCTAAAATTTGGTTACTTACTGGATTCTGGAGCTGTGTAATCTTTTGTTAGTATGAACAACGAAAGTGGGATTATTTTCCATTAAAATTATCAATTTCTGGATATGCCCTGTGCCCACTTCTTTTGTTCCTTGGGTACACAACTTATTATTTTATTTTTCCCCATGTCCAGGATGCATTTATATCATCCGTTCATATAGAACTCAGCTTCTAAATAAAATACTGTGATGAGGTGGAGGAGGATGCACTGTATATATTTGATGTTCATCCCTGCTTCCTCGCATAAAACCGAGCATGTTCTGGAGCACTGAGTGCCATTTGGATGCTAATGAGGCCATAATGCTGTATCAGAGGCTCCTAGGTATAGCTTCTCTGTCCTGCCTGATCATTGGAAAGGCCACGTCTGCATTAGAGGGTTGGGAATTTCAGCTCTTGCCATCCCATGCTTATAGGAACAAGAGAGGCTGGCACACCAATGACCAATGATTTAAGCAATCATGTCTATGCGATAAATTTGGAGAAGCATGACTATGTGTGCATATGGCTGTGTGGGTGTTATCTGCAAGGTAGCATGGGCATGCCATGCTCCGACCCCTGCTTCAATTGCACACGTTGCTTCTACCCACCTGTTCTTCTGTGTGCTCTCTGATTGTTTTTCGTAATGAGACAGTAACCATGGTTGTTCTAATGAGTTCTGTAAAGGATTCTAGTAAATTAATTGAACCCAGTGAAGGAGTTGAGGATGGGGATCAACTGCCTCAATTACCGCCATTCAGAGGCACAGGTCTCGTTCCACAGCTGCAGCGCAGGGCCAGTCTTGCTGAACAAGCCTTCAACCTTAGGATTGTACTTATTCTATCTCCAAATAGACAATCGTCAGAATAGAAATCAAAGACACTGTCTAGCTTCTGCCAGAGAACTGCTTGGTGGATGGAAATTTTTCCGCAAGCTCCTGGAATTAGAAATGCTACACTGAGTGACAACATGAGAGTGAGACTAAGAAATTATTCTGTCTCTTCTTTTGAGGATGTACTCACAATGCTCAGCTCTTGACCTGCGTACATCCAAGTGTGTTCTATGGACTAACACCATCAGCATCAGGGTCATTTGGAAGCTTGTTAGGGCAGAATCCCAGTTGCATACAGACTGGTTGCAGCAGTATCTGTATGTTTCGAACCCTGAAAATATTCCTGTGAAAGAGTAATGTTTGTAATGCACAGGTATAGAACATTCTAAGGCCCAATTGTTTCCTTGTTTTCCTTTCTGCATTATTTTGCCAGACAGTTTATTATATTATTAAAGGTAGGAATCTTAAAAAAAAAAGAAACAAAAATAAAAATTCTATAAGCTATGAATAATCTTAGTCTAACTTTTAGATCACAGTGAGTGGGCCTGGGGCAGGCCATACTCCTCATGGAGTAATTTTCTGGCCACTATTGTTCATCTTGGAGCTTGTTTTTATTTCTAAAAGCCACATAATTCTTTACTGACTATGGTCTGCTGATAAATAAAGATCTCAAATATGGAGAAATGTGAAACCAGACCCCATCTAGCTACAGGGGAAGGAAGGGCGAAAGGGGGGTGGGATTATCTTTCTTCTTCTTCTTCTGTTTTTTTTTTTTTTTTTTTTTGAGACAAGGTTTCTCTGTGTAGCCTTGGCTGTCCTGGAACTCTCTTTGTGGACCAGGTTGGCCTAAAACTCACAGTGATCCCTTGCGTCTGCCTCCCAAGTGCTGGGATTAAAGGCGTGCACCACCACTCCCCAGCTCAATTATCTGTCTTCTTGCACTGGAAGGAGATACAGTTTGTCCTTTAGGCTTCAACAAAATTCCCACCTCTTCAGACTGCTGGAAGGTCTTCTGTCATATTTGTTCAGTCTTCTCACCTGCAAATTCCTCAAGTAGCTCAGTAATTCATGTACTGTCAGGTGTCTTACTTTTCAATAAAAGTTATGTTACCTTTTATAAGGCTATGGCCATACCAATTTTTATTTTGTAAATATTTCAGAGAATACTATATTATGCATGAAGTGAACACATTATTAATGTTGATTCAGTTAATGAATACATGATAGAACATCGTGATTCTATGTCAGCATTTGGTAGATTATAACTTTTCTCAGTGCCTGGATTTTATGATTAACTAGTAGACTGCACATGTTTGTTGCATCCTTCAAAATTTCATACTATAAAGCCCACTTTCCAGAATGAGTATAATTAAAAATTAATAGAAGGTGTATGCATACATCTATCCCCTTTGCATCTTTTAGATTCTGTCAATCATCTAATTGTTTTATGAATTCCAGTATCAAGGCATTGATGGAAGCAAGATATAGACCAGCGACCACAGTGTTTTCCCCCAAGACATGGAACAGAATACTGAAGACCCAAACTAAAGGAATTAGGCCTGAAGTCATGTTCCAGATAGGCTCAGAGAAGTTGGTTTGGACTCAAACGTTTCATAAACTGCCCCTTGCACTTCCATCTGAGGGTCTTTGCATTGTCCCGTGGGCCTTCAAAACATGATGGCAAAATTAGGACGATCAAGTGTAATATCTAGGTGGCATTTTTTTCTTTCATTTTCTATTTCCTCTTTTACCAACGATACCACAGGAATTGCCAGTTTTCCAAAGCAGTTAGCAATTTTTCATAAAACATACTTGCTAGCCTAATCTAAACTCAGGAAGCCTGATTGCAAACTTGAATATGTAATTATTTAATGCTATTGCTTTTGGTGTCAAAATAAGTTGGTTTTGACTTTGCTGGCAATTATGTTTTATTTTTCTTTTATTCATTTCCACAGCTACTTATAATTATTTTCTTTTTCTTAGAAGTTTAAAAACTAATTTATGTATATTTCCATATCATATATTATTTGTCTTTTTTTTCTGAATCTGGTGAAAATTTAAATAAAAATTTCTTCTCCTAAACAAATATTCTTACATTAGTCACTTATTTTATGTGTTCTCTCTGGTGTAATCTCATTTGGAATCCCAGGGTTATTTATTTAGATCTCAAAAGTCAATTCTTCATTATTAACTTAGACTTTTCCCATTACTTTCTATAACTTTATGTTTTTGGAGAAATTCTTGAGTTTTAGATCATATATTTAGTTTTATGCATCCTGCAGCCTTATTAATGATCATCAAAGCATTTCAAAAATTGAGATTCCTATCTTTAGAAAACAAGATCTTGTATCTCAAATCACATAAGTACATTTTCCTTGAAATCAATTCCCTGCCGGTGATCAAAGCAGATGCTGAGACTTACAACTGAACTTTGGGGTGGAGTCCAAGAATTCTTATGGAAGAGCCGGGGGATAGAAGGACCTGCTGGGCACAGGAGCTCCGCAAGGAGACCAATAGAGCCAACGAATCTGGGCAGGGGAGGGAGCTGTGCTGCAGAACGTGATGCACCAACCAAGGAAAAGATACACAGTGAGGACCTAGACCCCCTAGTCTGATGTAGTGGATAGGCAGCACAGTCTCCTTGTGGGTCTCATAATATGGAGAGTAGGGGCTTTCTTTTACATGGACTCTGGTGCCTATTCATTGATCACTTCCCCCTGGAAGGTCAGCTTTTCCAGGCCTCAGAGAAGGAGGATTCAGGCAGTCCACATGAGACTTGATAGGCAAAGGTCAGATGATAGGGGAGGAGGGCTCCCACTTTCTGAGGACTAGGGTCAGGGTGAGGGATGGAGGGTGGGACCAGGAGGGTACAATCAGGATGTAAAGTGAACAAATGAAAAAAAAAAAACCAACCACAATTTAAAAAGTAATTTATTTACTCTGTGTGTGTGTGTGTGTGTGTGTGTGTGTGTGTGTGTGTGTGTGTGTGTGTGTGTGTTTATGCCTGAGTGTATGGCCACCACAGGCATGCAGGAGCCCATTAAGGTCAGAGGACCAGTGTGCAGGATTGTGAACTGCCATCTGGGTGGTGGGCGCTAAGCTGGATCTTCTGCAACAGTAAATGCTTAAGCACTGACCCATCTTTGCTCCCTTTAAACTTGTTTCTCAATAATGTTTTATTTGTCATAAAAAATCACGTACTCTCATTTTGGTTTACTTACCATTTTTTAATAGTAACATTTTACATTTTTTATTGTCATGGAGCCCATACTTTTTTCCCCTTGTTTTGCACAATTTCACACATTTATGCAAATTGTATTCATTCTTCTTATCTCTATTTCTTCTTGTATTTCCCTCCTACTCCTGCCAAACCCCTTCTAATTTCTTCAAGGCTTTCCATTTCCACTTTCTTGTTTGCTTGTTTGTTTGTGACCAACTAAGCTTGGTTAGAGCTTGGAGACTGTTTTGTCAAATGGATTTATTTTCTCTGACGATGAATAGCAGTCACTGTGATGGTCAGTTTTATTTGTCAACTTGACATGGTCTGGAATCACCTGGACAGACAGTCTCAATGAAGAAGTCTCTAGATTAAGTAAGCCTGAGAGTATGTCTGGGGGAGATTGTCTTCACTGGGCTCACAGCATGGGGAGACTCACAGTGCATGCGGGTGTCAGGACTTTGTGGGCTAGACCCAAGAGTCATTTTAAAGGAAAGCCCTGAGCTCTGGCATGCAGAGTTACCTGACTGTGATTGTAATATATGAAATGTGACTCAAGCTACTGCCAATGTAACTTCCTCACAAGGATTGATCATAACGTGGAACCGTCAGCTAAAGTTAACCCTTTCTCCCTAAATTGCGTTTGCCAGAATAGTTTATCACAGCAACAAAAACACAGCAGCCACTTTTATTTATTTGCTTTTTGTTTTGTTTTGTTGGTGTTTGTATTTATACTTTCATTTTGTCTGGTGGTTTTCTCTATTATTCTGTATGGTGAAGTTGGCCAAAATTTTATTCTTGGAAAAGGGACTAATTTTTATCTAATGATTGTCCTTTTAGTTTAGGCAAACATGTTAAAGAACTACTGGAAAAACAATCCCAACTCAAGAACATTTTTTGATTTATACAGTGTTTCATTCCCTCCTATGCTTGTTGTTACCCCATTTTCTTATCTATTGTGTAACTAGCAATATATTCCCATGATATACTGTTGAAATGATGGAAGCATGAGGAGGGTATTAATTTGTTATCATCGCCCACTGAATCAGAAAAACTCAAGACCGTTCTTTAATAACGCCAGCAAATACCTTACCAGTCCATCTGTGTTTCTTTGGACCAATGTTATGTAACTGCCTTGTAGAAGCTAAGATAGCTGTATTTCTTGTTACTGTAGCAAATACTTGTAACAACTTATAAAGAAGAAAGATTGATTTTAACTTATGGCTTTGGAGATTCAGTCCATGATCAACTCATCCTTTGACCAGAGGTGATGGGATATGGTGGGAGGTCAGTGTTGAATAATCCTAACAAGAAATAAAGATTGAACCCTTACACTTCCTCTCAAAAGTACAGCCTTAGGGACTTAACACTTTCCACCATGCTCTTCCTTTGAAAGCTTCTACCATATTCTAGTAGCACTAGGATCAGAGACCAATATTTCCACACATGTATCTTTGATGGACTTTTTAGATTAAAAGGATGAGGAACTACTGATTTTATTGTATTTAGGGGTTTTTACCTCAATATCTGTGGGGTGGAGAATAATGCGTAGTCAGAGAAGAGGAAGAACCATGTTAGTATATATTAAAAAAAATATTAGGTTTTTTAAATATATACTTTTATTTTATTACACATGTGTAAAACAAACTACATACAGCATAGTGACTTGGCCATCTGCATTCGTCTCCTTTGAAGTGTTTTTCCTGCCTTGTTGGGTCTAGATCTCCAAATGAAATTCAATATCTATCTTATCTCAACTCTAATAGCTTAACTCCTTTATCTTGATCTAAAACGATCTTGTCCCCTAACCAGCTAAACTTGGTTAAAGAACTATATTATCTTGTCTTCAATGCCCCTCAGAGACTTGAGAAGGAATAAAACTTAAATTCCTGAGTGAGCCAGCAGTGTGGGTTAGCAGTTTCCAAAATGTACAAATTGACTTAAGACAGTTTACCTCCTGACCAGTCCCCCAATATACTGTATAACGTTGGAGCCTCATCTTCAGCTTTCTGGCCTAATATTTCTTCTAGACTTGTTCACAGGGCAGGAACTCTCGAGGACTTGCTTATCCTGAGTTGGCAGAGTGACGCCGTCGACTCTGCCTGCATCGAAATAGCCCATTTTTAGGCAGATTCTGTTAGTGGTGGAACGAGGACATTTTGCCCAGTCGTTATTTTGCCACCTTTGAAGCCATGTCCATAAGGAGGCTATATCGATATATGAGGTAAAATAGTTGAATAAGGTCTTCAAAAGCCTCAGAGACACACAGAATATGACATTTAAAGCTGTTCTCACAATCCTAAATTTCTTTGACAACAACCAGCCGACCTCAAAGAAGATGATGAGTATCAAAATATTAGGTTTTAAAAAAAGATTTTATTTATATATTTATTTATTTACTTGTTTTACCTTTAAAACTGTGGATTTAAACTTTTTTATCTGTTTTTACACATATATTTATATTATTACACATATGTACAATAAACTAGCTACAGCAAGAAAGAACCACAAAATAATCAGGAATTATATAAATGTTACATTCTTAGTGTTTTGGCTATTTGTATTTGGCAGCCTTGAAGAAAATTTCTTTCCAATCTTGGTGCTTCTAAATTTCTGAATGTAAATCCATATCTATCATATCTCGTCATTATCAAGTTAAAACATCTATCTAGACCTAAAAACAGTTTAACTTCTAAACAACTAAAGCTAATTGTAAAAGTAAACTATCTGTTCTTCAACTCCATCAGAGATTTGAGAAGGAATAAAATTAATTACCTGAGTATATAGGGACTGCAGGTTAGCAGCTCCCCAAATGAGAAGATGACAGAGACACTTTGCTGCCTGAACAGTCGCCCAAAATTCTCTATAACAGTGGAGCATCATCTTCAGCCTTCTCGCCCAATATATCTGACAGACAAGTTTATGGCCATATTACCCTGAACTTGGCTGGTGGATCTCTGTGAGTTCAAGGCCAGCCTGGTCTACAAAGTGAGTCCTGGACAGTTAGGGCTGTTACACAATGGACCCCTGTGTCAAAAAAGAAAAAGATGAGTGAAGAGTACTGAGTTTCTATATACTCCCTATCCACTTTTTCCCTTCTTCAATTATTAAAATTTCAGATCAATATGTCATTTGTATATTTTGTTATCAAGTATTGGTGCACTATTGTTATTCAAACCCTGCAGATCAGGATTTACTCTCAGGTGAAGGACAGTCTTCATCCCATGTACATTGCTCATGTTTGCATTTGACTCTTTTAGATAAGTTTGAAATTACCCTGCTGAATTTGTATGCTATTTTGTGTGTGTAAGCATTCATGTGAACGTTCATGTATGTATGTGCATGTAGTATTTGTATTCATATGACTGTGTTGTGTGTGTGTGTGTGTGTGTGTGTGTGTCTGTGCCTGTGCCTGTGGGTGCAAATCCTCAATGTGAATGTGCAAGCAGAGGCTAGAGGTCAACTCTCAGTGCCTGGTTATTCTCCACCTTAATTTTTGAGGAAGGACCTCTCACAAAATCTGGAGCTCACTCATTGATTAGACTCTCTAGCCAATAAGCTCCAGGCATCAGCCTGCCTGTAGTGTCCCAAAGCTGCAGTTACAGATGTGCTTAAATTTCACGTCGATGTTGGGGACCCAAATACATGTCATAGGCTGTTCTTACCTAGTAACACCAGTCCTGTTCTTCACTTTTTTCACAGTAGGATCTCCAGTGCACTGGTCACGAGTATGTGCAATTCCTAGCTCGCTGGTTCTGGTAACTTTTTATATTTAACTCTGGATTTGATGATTGCTTTGTCTCTTTATATGTTTTGTTTCTTTTTGCTTTTGATTGAAAGCCAGATATGCTATGCATTAGAGGGGTTTTTAAAAATGAGATGAATGTTTTGTGTTAAGATGAGATGAAATTTCCTTTATGTAAATATGATACCCAAAATCTCAATGGTGAGTCTGGTTGCATTAGATAAGTCTTGGGTGGAGAGGCAGGTGGGAAGGTAGAATGAGCCTAGTCAAGGGTTGTGCTGTGGTTGAACTTGCTGTTGCCAAGTACGCTGAATGCACCACAAATCTCAAAGTCCTCTGTGATACTTTGTGTTAAGGTTGGAATTTGCTTTGACACAGAACTGTCTTCCATTCCTGCTTTCCTATAGGTTGGAGCTTTGCCTTTGAGCAGTAACTGAGGTGAATCTGCCTACTGCACTGTACCAGGCTGTGCTCACCTGGAAGTGGGACCTGCTTGTGAGGTAGCTAAAAAGGCATATGGGCTTCCCAGTGTGTGGGGAAATATTACTCTCAGGAATGTCCCTCAGAGCTTTTAGGTTTTAATCCTGCCCTTTGCCCAGTACAGAGCCTTGACTGACTCCCCCTATCATTGAGTAGCAACACATCCCTCCCCACTCTCTGCCTAAAAGTGACACCAATAGTTACCCTCCTAATATGAGGTAGGGGTTTTGTTCTTTAGGGCAAACTATAGACAGAGTCTCAATGTTCACCATAATCCCCTACATCATCCGGGAAAGTTTCTTGGAATTCCTCTCTGTCAGTGCCTGAATGAGTCCATCAAACAATTGGGCACAAGACTGGGAATGCTCTTCCGACTCCTAGGAACCCTATAATTTCACACAGACCACATTCCTTAATTGGAATTCATCCCATCAGTGTTGAAATTGATTAGAATGTAGCTGTGCTTTTGCCACAGGTTTAAACAGATCCCAGTATCCTCTGAGCCAATCACAGGTATCCTTGGTGCCTATTCTTACCTTTTCTCACAAATTAAAGTCTGAGCCTAAACATCGGGTTATTTTCTTATGTGCTGAAGTTTCTAATGATATGAGACCTAGTAATGATTTGCAGTTATATTTTTTGAGGTCTTATAAGCTTTCCATATATGTATATGTGATTCTGTGTGTCCAATTAATTTTTTGGGCAAATACTTAGAAAGCTCTAAGACAAACAATAGCACAGTCCACGTGAAAGACTAGAACATTCTTTTTTGATTATAGGCATCTGATCATAATAATATCATTCTCCATCTAATAAACATTCTCTATTTTATTTTAAAGTGGTCCTGTTAAATTTTTTAACACATGTCAATAAAGAAGCAAAAGTCCACATTGATATTTCTGAAGTTCCTTCTGGAACTCATATTGTTCCCGTGACACATTATTTGTCTGCATACAACCACCCTCCCAACCAGCTTTGAGGGCAGGCACGATGTCTCATCCATCTTTGTTTTTCCAATATTGAGTAAACTCCGTGGTTTAGAATGAGAGGTGAACAAGGGTTCACTTGTGTTGTTGAATATCTCTGTGTCACTTTAAGAATGGATTTCTTCCCCCAAGAATTCCCTGCTTTGCAAGATATGCATTCAAAGTGACCAAAGTTGTCCTGCAACTATTTGGCGTTCATAGTAGGATAAACTGTGTACACTTGAGGTGTGCTTTACGAAGCACCAGGCATGTGCTGATGAAGTGCAGCGTGTGTTCTCTTAGGAGCCTTGTTTTACTTAGCCTGGCATCCAGAAGCCACTGGCTGATCTCCAGATTTAGCTATGATTTCTCGCAGTTGGGAATATCTTTTAATGCTTAATGATGAATGGCGTTTTAATTTGAAACTCCATAAGGCAAGAAGCTTCCATTAAGTGAACAAGTACAAGTAGACATGAAGGAGAAGAGAGGCTATCTTCATTATGGCTGTGCAGCTCAGCAGAAGTGATGCTTGGAGTGAATCTCAAATAGTGGAGCAAACTGCAGTCCCCTGCACTCAGCTGTGCAGCCAGTGAATATGGTAATCTGTGTGGCAGAAGCCTGCGCAGCTGCTCCTCAGCAGTGTAGTCTGACTCAGGGATTTGTTTGTATAGCAAAGCTCCCTGAACTCTCCATAGCACATAAAAGAGAGAGAAAAAAAAGTGACCCTGACTAGCAATGAATAACTCTTTAGATGCTGGCATTTAACAACTGGGTCTTGACATGTGTGAGGAGTAGATAGGGACGTTTGGTGTGGAAAGATGAACTTGACAAATCTTTCCTCTCCCATTTCCCACTCTGTGTCTACTCTGGTAGTACACCAAAGATGGTGATTTGAACATCTCTGAAGATTTAAGGCTCATTTGCCAGATCAGAATGTGTGTGGCTTTTTGTTGGTTCTGCTTTGTCATTGCACTGAGAGAGATGATGGGACCATGGAAATAGAAGAAAGATGGAGGCTTAGAGGGCATCTCAAGTAGCCACTGCTAGACTCCAATTCTGCCTCTGCTAATTCATCAAATGTTAGACCAGGCCAGGTAATGTAATCTTCGTAACCCCAGGTCTTCTAACTGTACCATACAGGGAGAAGAATTAAAGTCTAGAGTTGTTTTGATGAGAAAACGCTATCTTGTCAGAGAAGCTCTCTTTTGTAGTAGGTGGGAACTAATACAGAACTCTACAACTGGATAGCATGCAGACAGTGAGAGCCCTTAAAACGCTCAGTCCTAAATGGGATGTCAGCATCCGATCCCTCCCTTGGAGCTCAGGGACCTGTGTGGAGGCCTCGGGGAGTTTGAAGAGTCAGAGGGGAGGGATGGCAGCAAGAAAACAAGGCCCTCTGAACAGAAGAGGGTTGATTCACATTTGAATTCTGAAACAGACAGAATGCACAGGGCCTGAAAAAGTTCAAGACAGATGGGGTTCCTGTGCTGATCCAGGGAGGTCGACACAAGATCTTGTGCCCAACTAAGATGCTTTCTTCAGCTACCAACCACCTGCAAAGGAAAATTCATTTCTTCAAAGGAGTGTTGCTGGGTAGTAGATGGCCAACACAAAATGAACTGCAAGGTGTTTTGCTTCTTTTTTTGGTCTCATGTTGCTTTCTCTGGGCATTTTTTACTTACCTTACTGGCCTTTTGCTTATACATTATGGTTTCCAAGTTTGAGTTTGTACGGGCTTGTGTGTGTGTGTATGTGTGTATGTGTGTGTGTGTGTGTGTATTTCTCATGCTCTTTCTTAGTCTCTTTTTTTGTTTGTTTGTTTATTTTGTTTTGTCTTTATTTGTTTCCCTTTTTATTTGCCTGGCTGTTTTCTTAAGAGAAAGAGGAAGAAGGTGTTGACCTGGAAGGGTGAGGAGGTGGGAAGGATCTGTGGGAGATGAGGGAGGGGAAACTGGTCAGACTATATTGTATAAAAACAACTTTATTCTCAATTAAAAAATAAAAAAAACCACTTTGTGCAGGAAGTTTGGTGTATGCATGGTTCCGAGGTAGACTAACATAGTGGGTATCAGATATAACATGGCTAGCTCAATTATAGGGAGGGGAAATAAACAATAGCTGCTGCTGCGGCTTATTTTACATCACTGGCTTTATGACCTTCTCTCTCTCTGGTTCCTGCATTCTTTATCTCATTTACACAACTGTAGGTCCGATCCCTTCTTGGTGTGGGACCGTGCTCAGGATCAGCTTCTACAAGCTAGGACACCCTGGTAGGCTTTATTCTTCTCATATGTTACAGTCCCTCCAGGTAGAAGGATTACAACGTTCTGTGTTATTGAATGCATACGTGACTATACGAGTTGCTTTCCCCGGTGTAATGTAAATAAAAGTAGTATTGACCAGTATTATGTGAGCTGTTTTAAGCCTCTTTCTGTAGTCATGGAGTCATTGAAGGATAGGTTTACCTAAATTTGAGGTCCCTGAGTAACTGTGAGAAGCAAAGCTTGATTGATGTATTGACGCTATGACCATGGTGGCCATACTGTGAAGAAGAACTGAATTTTGCTGCTGGAACCTGAGAGATGTTTCTATTACTACAGCAGCAGCACCCACCCCATCTCAATTGCTACAAGTCCTAAATCTCAATTCTTTCCTGAGTAAGAGCTTTCTCTCCCTGCTAACAGTTGCATCAAACCGTGAGGATCATTTCTTCTTGTCAACTTGTTTTGCCCACCTTATGCGTATCCACTTGGGGGTGGGGAGTAACTTGAGGCTTTGCCAGATCCATATTTTCCCACTACCCTGCTGCTGTTTACTGTACTTTAACTAGATGTTGGTCAGCTTTCTGTTACTATCATAAAATACCCAAGACCTAACTTGACAGAAAAAGGCATTTGTGTTGGCTCGTGTTTGCAGAATGTCTTTATTTCTACCAATGGCATAATCCAACACGGTAAGGGCACGTAACAGTGGCTGCTCCTGTCACGGTGGCCAGGGAGAAAAGAGCAGGAGCCATGATCTCTCAGTCCTCTTCAAGGACATGCTCCCACTCACCTAACTCCATCTCATTAGACCTTGCCTCTTAAATGATGTATTGTTACCTAACAGTGCCACCAACCAGAGACGAAGACACATAGGGACCTTTGGAGAAATTTCCAGGTCTAGCCATAGTCGACTTTAACTACTAGATAGACTGATAATACATGGGTGTAAGTGATTTCCTAGACCGGGAGGGACTGTTCTGAGACATTTCAATTCTTCCACTTTTCTTTTATTTCCAGCTGCTACTGAAAGTAATTGTATCCCTGTAGTTCTCTGCACACTACAGGTGAGGGCTGGATCAAAGCAGGGTTTGGGTAATGTGTATCTCTGTTTGCCTCTGAAATTCTCTTTCTTGTGATAGCAGAGTCTCTTCATCTGGGCATGGAGCCTCAACCCTGCTCCCAGTAGGCAGGATAATAGGCAACGTCTAAGTTATTTGGGGGTAGATGTTGGTATTGTCTTTCCTCTCTGGATGTCCCATTAGACTCAGTCTTCTTAGCTCCTTTCAGCTTTTACCCAGGGTCCAGAACCTTTTCAGAATAAAGGCTCCTTTGCACTCACAATCTAGTGATGTTTGCCAGCTATCTCATTGGTCCCAACCTTGTTACTCCGTGATGTTGGTTAATTATTTTTTGTAAAGAACAGAAGCCATCTTGAGAAAAAGAAGGATTTGCTGTGGGGAGGACAATGTGGCTTCTAAAGCACAGGACATAGATATGTGTCTTCATTTAGGGCACTAGTCCTGTCATCAACAATGTGCCACCAGGGTTTTTTCTAACCCTTATTATTTTGCAAGGACCCTCACCTTCAAATATCAGCATCACATTGGTGATGAGGAGTTTAGCTTGTGAGAATTGTGAATATACAAACACTTAGTCAATAACACTGTGACACTGCTGAGGCCCTGATGCACAAACAAGATCTTTGGGATTTTTGTTTGTTTTTCTTTTTAAAAATTCACTTCACATCCAGATTGTAGCCCACTTGTTTCTTCTCTTCCTGGTCCCATCCTCCCTCCCCTACTCCTCAGAAAAGGGGATCTGCCCACCAACCTACTCCAGCACATCAAGTTACATCAGGACTGAACACATCCACTTCCACTGAGTCTGGGCCAAACAGGCCTGCCAGAGGAAAGTGATTGAAAAAGCAGGCAGCAGACTCCATGTCAGAGACAGTCCCAGCTCCCTTTACTAGGGGACCCACATGAAGACTGAACTGCCCTTTGGCTACATCTGTATAGCTGGCCTAGGTCCAGTCCATATATGGTCCTTGGTTGGTGCTTTAGTCTCTGCAAGCCCCTCTGGGCTCTGGTTAGTTGGCTTTGTTGGTCTTCTTGTGGAGCTCCAATGCCTTCTGGGTCCATCTATGCCCCTGCCCCATACTTTGCAGCATTCCACTTAATGTTTGGCTGTGAGTCTCAGCATCTGTTTCAATCCACTGCTCGGTGGAACCTTTCAGAGGACAACAATGCTAGGCTCACATCTGCAACCATAGCAGAGTATCATTAATAGTGTCAGGGGTTGGCTCTGTCCCATGGGGTGGATCTCAGGTTAGGCCAGGCTTTGAATGGACCTTCCCTCAATCTCTGCTCTTTCGCATGATGACAGTAATGTTGGTTGTCAACTTGACCTGCCTGAGAAGAGGTTACCTTAATTGAAGAATTGCCTCTTGCAAATATTCCTGTGAGCATGTCTGTGCATGTATGTGTGTGTGTGTGTGTGCGCACATGCGCGTGTGCGTGCGCATGCACGCAGATTTTCTTGGTTTCAAATTGGTATAGGAGGGCTCAGTCCACTATGGGTGGTGTCATCCCTACACACATGGACCTGTACTATATATATATATAAAAAAAAGATAACTAAGCAAGCCAGGGAAAAAAATCCAATTAAGTACCATTCCTCCATTGTCTCTGCTTGAGTTCTTGCCTGCAGGTTCCTGTCTTGAGCTCCCGCCCCAGCCTTCCTTGATGATGGACTGTAGTTTGTAGGTCATGGTGCTTACCACAATAATAGTATCAGCTTTAGTACCAAGGCCGTCATGGCCCTCATAGCTTTTCTCGTAGATGTGCTGTGAATTTTGAGTTTCAGCTACTGGCTTTTGCTGTACTGAAAGGCTGGAAGGTGTAGGAAGATGCTCTCCCTCTTATGCATTACAGTCAGTGCTGCCTGAGGACAGCTCACCTGTTGACCCTGAACCCTGGCTGTGGTGTACTGGTGGAAGTCATGTGTGCCTGTATCCAGGGTACACTTCTGAGGTGGTGCCCCTGCCAGGGACGTTGCTAAAATACTCCCTGGATCTAACACTATACCAATGTTCTGTGAGAGACACAGAGCCATGCTTTCTGCTCTCCACAGCATCTGCTATGCCCTTGATTGCCTTCCCAGTGAGCAGGCGGGTGCTGCTCTTCACTCTACCTCTGCATGGTTAATTGCAGTGATTTCAAGAGACACAAATGCATCTGACAAGTCTCGTTGGGAAGAAAATTCCTTCAGATTAACAACAAATTGATCTGATTACCCAATCCTAGTATCATTCAAAAGAAAAAAAGCTGTGCTGAATTGGAGTGGCAATCTTTATTCAAATCAGTCTGTGAGAAAATAAAGTATAAAAAAAAGCTTGAGGGCGATGATCAAAAGCTGCCTGCACCCAGATGTTCCCCAAATACCTGGATCGCAAAGATATTTTTATAGAGCTGGACAGGACAGGTATTTATGAACTATTAAGAATTTTACACATTTATTAAAGTATCTTTTAGTAACAGTGTCAAGGTCTCAAGATGTCAATATTTGGAAGACATACTGGGGTGAGTTTCTTTTCTGTCAGTGATTATCTAATTATTCTTTTTGCTTAAAGAGATATGTTTAATTATGTGTTCCTCGGGAATATCAACAGAAGAGTGGTGAATCCTGGCTGTGTTCTGTAGTAGACTTGGTATGCATATTAGACTTATCACTATCATGGTAGGGAAAGACTAATTCATTCACTTTTAGATTTCTGTCATGGTCACTACCACCCTTGATGCATTCCCTCTGTGGTAAAGACTTATCTGACCCGTTAAAGTTACTCCTTTTCTCCTTTCTTCTCATGTTCTTTAAATATATCTCTGTAAAGAGATTCCTCAAATCACTTCAATCAAATATTTATTCTGTCCTCATCAGATGTCAAGTTCTACGCTACAGTGCATTAACAACACATTAATTCATGAGCTCCTGCTGTTTTACATCATGTCTTTATCAGCTCTTTCTTGGCTTGTTCACTCAGTATAATTCTTATTCCCAAGACATGTAACGTCTACTAGGAGATGATGTTAGACACTGTTGGTTAAAGGCCAAGCAGGCTTTTGCCGGTTTCCTTGCTTTGGGGACCAGTTTTGTTCTGGTGGCTCCTCCCTATCTCTAGGTGCCGTGGTTAGAATCTGAAATGTCCCCATAGGCTCATGTTTTGATTGTCCCCAAGCTTCTGGTGATGTTTGGAGAGATCTGTGGACCTGTTAGGAAGTTAGGAGTAGGTGCGGGGAAATTCTTTTCAAGAGTTACAGCCAGATCCCCCATTCTGTCCTTATTTGCTGCTGCCTGGTTGTCCTGAGGTAAATGGTCTCTGGCCTAAAGCCTTGCCATCATGGATCCAGTCGATTTGCTACACCTTCCTCTCTTTGGCTTAATGATTCCCCCTGAGAACATGGTCCACATACATCTTTCCTGGTGTTTCATTATGACACAGAAGGTACTAATACACACACTAATACACTAATACAATTTAGGTGAGATCACAATATGTCAAAACACAACATCTTAAAGCTGTGACTGTTTTGTGGCGGGTAAGTCATGTGATTCAAAGCTAAGAAACCATATGGGGAAATTGACTGCATAGGTTTCTGAGGAAAATGCTGTCATTGACATAAACACACAAGAATGCAGTTTTTATTTTATTCAATGCCTAAAAATGTTATATCTATTTGTTTTCAGAGGGGAGCCACTGTTTAAGCTAATAAAGTAGAAGAAAGTTGGAAGCAATCTGTTTTCAATAATACCATTGTTCAAATGAATCAAATTAGAGGTGCTTTATAACAGAGTACCTATGTAAATGCTTAAGAAACACTCTGATACACTTACTAGAGGAAGGTTTGCTTGGTAATACTGAGGCATAGTGATGAAGGCTGAACTCACTGTGACAGCCAAGCAGGCAATAAGAAACAAAAGAGAGGTGTGAAGTGCTAGAGAGTTCAGCAGAGGGAAGGAAATACAATTCAATGAGGCGAGGAAAGGTGATCCGCAAACCAGAGATACAGCATGAGTCACACGCATGAGTCACACGCAGGCAGCACATTTAGATCACAGACATTTTTGGTATGTGTCTGGATTACAAAATGTCTAAAATAATAAGCTAGATGTTAAAAAAAAATCACTCTCATTCTTATAAAAGCAACATTTGTTTTTATTATACTCTGTGCCAGTGCCCACCTAGGAGCATAGGCTGTGGTTGAGAATAGGGCTTCCTTGACAAGGAGCCTGGGCTTTCCTCCAGATTTATAACTTCTGCTTGGCCAGAGTGACTTTTGACTGCTGCTTCCAGGAAGGAGGAAGCATACACCATAGAAAAGCCTGTTGTGTTTGCTGCTGGCAACACTTGAGACTAAAGCTTAGATGAAGGATGGAGACATAAGGTATCAAGTTTATAAAAATGGGGTGTATTATTTAGTTATTCATTTTTTTCAGGCCCATGAAGAAAAGTAGAGAGGTATATATAGACTCTCTGAGACTATTTGAAGGTTAGCAAAAGTCACCTTTCTTCCCATTACTCAAGGGGGAACCAGCTCATTCCCAAGAAGAAGGGCAGAGCTCCTTTTCTGCAGAGAACAACAAAATGTACTCAAATCATGAATGATACCTCTGGAATTGCGCTCCTTTTATAACTGTTACGATTCCTCATGGATGGGAATCTTAACATATTCTGTATCCTAGATTTTTCGGTTTTTTCCCAAGCATTTCAGAGTATAGTGACACATTTTGGACGGTAAACTCCTGCTCTTGCATGTAATATACCATTGTATGTACCTACTAAAGGTAGACAACTGATTAAGATAACTACAGTCAATGATCTCATCCTGGAAGGAATTGCTAGAGCAAAAATATTTGACAAGAAGACCCTCTTTTTATCTGGACAATAAAATACATCAAGTTTTCAAAGCTGTCATGTTTGGCTAGTTCATCTGGTGAGAGCATGGAAAGCAGAGGCCGCTCATCACTTTTTATACTTTGCAGTCCATCACTCAGGACAAACCAGGAAGGAGAGAATATGGAGAGTACATTGAGACAAAACATTATTTTCAAAACATCTGGAGTAGGGAACAGATCCCATCAGCTCAGTTCTAACATATGCAGATAAAATTTTGCTCTTGAGACATCTTCATTTGCTCCCATTATCTATAATGCTTTTACCACAGGCCAAGAGCAGCATATTAGAATTAATAATGTGGCTTTTAGAAATGCAACAGTGATGTAATTAGCATATTAGCATAAGGTTAATGACTTTAAAACAGAAAGGCTACTGATGTGCTTAAAATATAAAATTAAAAAAAATCAGAATAGAGGATCTCAATTGAATTGGCCCCCTTCCATTCCTCTGTCACTTGTTCATGCAACAAGGCTGAGAGAAGAGGTAGAATTTATGCAGGTAAGAATATCCACAGACATATTAAATGGGTTGTGAAATGCTTAGCATGTGAAATCCAGCTAGAAAATTAAAATCTATATGCATGGAAAACCAGCACAGCCTTGATAGCAGAACTCTCCAAATGGACTGACGCCTCCTTTGAACACTTTATTTCAGAGACTATAGATCTACATATATGAGAATAATCAAAACACATTTTCTAAACTTGATAGAGAGGTTTGGCAACCAAAAGGAAGACCTAACGTACAGCTGAGTTTTACTATAAGCCTATCTGTTCATCTTGTAATAAAGTGCCTGTCCTCAACAATATTTTTCCGTGAATAAGCATAAAGATGATAAGAGAATAGAAAACTTTTTAAACAAGGGTCTACTAGTAACTTCTAGTAGCAAACTTAATCTAGGTGGTGGTGTTCTGCACTAGTCAGTCTAGATTTATTTTTAATTTATGTGCATGTAATTTATGTATGTGCATGACAGTGCACTTGGAGGCTAAAGATGGTATTGCAAGCAATTTTAAGCTGTGTGGTTGTGAGTTATTCAGTGTGAGTGCTGGGATCCGAACTGTGGTTCCTCTGGTTTCTCTGGAAAACCAGCAAGTTCTCTGAGCCCATGAAGTAGGAATTCTATACAGTGGTAACATTTGCGAGGCATACTTGAGTCAGAAATATGACATTATGTTTCTGGGTTTGTCTTCCAGTTCTACCATTTATAAAGATGTGCCCATGAAAACTTTATTGAACTTTTCAGTGACTCAGTTTTTCTCATTGGTAAAATTAGGCCTCTTTTGGGTTGACTGGGGAGCAAAATGATAGTACATTTAAAATGCTTGGTATTGTGCTGACCCATTCATTCATTTTACAGTCAACATACAATAGAAGTCATTAAATATTAGATATTAGAAAGTCTTTTTGTACGTGTACTTCTTTTATATTTTATATTATTTTCTTAATTTATTCAGATTATAATTCAATTATTATCCCATCGCTTATATCCTCCCTTTTCTCCTTCCCTCCCACTTTCACCCTATTCCCCTCCTCTAGATCTATGACCCAGGAGTCCTCCTTCCCGACTATATGGTCATAGGCTATCAAGTCTCATCTTGGTATCCTGCTTAATTTTTCTTTGAGTGCCATCAGGCCTCCCCACCAGGAGGAGGTGGTCAAATATGGAGCACCAGAGTTCATATCTATGTCAGTCCGTGCTCTACACATAACTGTGGAGAATGTCCTGTCCATTGGCTAGACCAGAGTAGGGGTTCGATGTTTACTACTTGTATTGTCCTTGGATAGTGCAATAGCTTGGGCAGAGCCCCCTGGGCTCCGATCCACCCATCATGATGTTCTTCTTGTAGGTTTCTAGGACCCTCTGGGTTCTTCTATTTCCCTATCTCCTATATTTCTATTACATAGAGTCCCAGTGGAATGTCCTCACATCTATCCCAATCTCTTGGTAAGTGAAGACTTTCATGGTACATGCATTTTGGGCTAGAACCCAATTATAAGTGAGTATATACCATGTGAGTCTTTCTGTTTCTGGGTTAATTCACTCAGTAGGACCATTTCTAGTTCCATCCATTTGTCCACAAATTTCAGGAGAAAGAAGAACAATCCTTTATTGCTGGTGGAATGCAAAGTTGTACAGCCACTTTGGAAATCTGGAGCTATCTCAGAAAACTGGGAATAGGGCTTCCTCAAAACCCAGCTATCCCACTCCTTGGAGTATACCCAGAAAATGCTCCTCCACACAACAAGGACATATGCACAACCGTGTTCACAGCAGCCTTATTCATAATAGGCAGAACCTGGAAACAGCCTAAGTGTCCCTCAGTAGAAGAATGGATAAAGAAACTGTGGTACATTTACATCATGGAATACTACTCAACCATTGTATTTTTTTAAAAAAATTTTTATTTATTTAATCACTTCATATCCCTATCTCAGCCCCCTCCCTCCTCTCCTCCCAGTCTCCCTGCCCCTTTCTGCTGAAAAATGGAGCACACCAACCCACCCCAGCACATCGAGTAGCATCAGGACTAAATGCATCCTCTTCCACTGAGGCCTGACAAGGCAGCCCAGCTAGGGGGAAATGATTGAAGACAGGCAACAGAATCATGTCAGAGAGAGCCTCTGCTCCTCTTTCTAGAGGACCCACATGAAGACCCAGCTGCCAATTGGCTACCTCTGTGTACAGGTCCTAGTTCCAGTCCATGCACGGCCCTTGGTAAGTGCTCAGTCTCATGCCCCCATGATCCTTGGTTAGGTGACTTTACCAGTCTTCCTGTGAAGTTCTTTTCCCCTCTGGGTCCTTCTATCCTTCTTTCAACTCTTTTACAAGACTTCCTACGCTCTTCCTAATGTTTTTATCTGCGTTTACTTCGACCCACTGCTGTGTGGAGCCTCTCAGAGGACAGTTAAGCTAGTTTTCTGCCTGCAAGCATAGCACAGTATCCTTAATAGTGTCAGGGAGTTGGGTCTCTCCCACTGGGTGGGTCTCAAATTGGGCCAGTCATTGTTTATCCCTTCCATCAATCTCTGCTCCATCTTTATCCCTGCATACCCTGGAGGCAGGGTAAATTTGGGGTCAAAAGTTTTGTGGGTGAGTTGGTGTCCTCCTCCCTCCACTGGAAGTCTTACCTGGCTATAAGATATAAGAGGTGGCCATGTTAGTCTCCATATTCTTTGCTGCTAGGAGTTTCAGCTAGAATCACTCCCACATCCTCCCAGCAGCACACCCTATCACAGGTCTTCATTCATAAATGTTGAGACTATCAAAAATCTAAACAATTGGCAAGGGAGAAGTTGATGATGTATAAAGACTGCATTTGAAGATTATTTTGCTTATGTCAATTCTATATTAATTCATATGAGCATATGAGTTAGTGAATTTTAGTCTTTTGGTTCTAACTACTAATATGGGAAAAAGAATACATTGATGTATAAGTGATTTGAATATAAACTTATTTTTAATATTAAAGAAAAAATAATACTTAAATGCTGTTTTGGAATTGAGGAAACAAGTAATATTGTCACAGTAAAATCTGCATGTGATTAAAAATAGTTTTTTTTTGTATAAAATGTATTTTACCCAGTGATGGATATTTTCTAAATGTATGCTCAAGTGTCAGGCAGCCAGGTGGGTGTGAGACCAAGTAGCTTCTAACTTCAGAGGATTTCCTCACCTGTAATATAAATAGTTATGAATATATCATTAAGTTTGTGGTGAAGATTAACTTAAATAATTTAAGTATTGCATTAGTACCCTTCCAGACATAGAAAAGAAACACTATGTTATCATGGCCTTAGTATCATCAGACAAGTCACTATGTACAAATAAACTGTGACAAAGTCACCAGGGTCCATGGGGCTTGAATCTCATTTGCTAGTGACATTGACCCCACATGTCATGGGGGTTATTAGTTAGCTACTTCTGAGTGACAAAGCACCTCGACATTTAATAGGTTAATAGAGGAAAAAACTGTATTATCTCCTTCTAGAGATCTCCAACATGCCTTGGCTCATGACTCCACTTTTCATGATGAATTTTGTTCCCCATAATTCACGCTGAAGTCATGGCTCTCCATACTCCTAAATGTAAACATGCTTACAGTATTTAAAAAGGTGATGCAGAGACTGTTACATGGGACTTATTCTGATATAGCAGCTGTTGTCATTAGAAGAGAAAGAGGTTACTGCAGTGGACATTACAGAAGAAAAGGCCAGGAGAGCATACAGCAAGGAGGAAGCCACTGAAAAAAGACAAGAAGCACTTCAAGGGCCCGGAGCTATGGTACAGCAGTTAAGAGCACTCATCGTTTTTTACAGAGGACCTGGGTTTAATTCCCAGCACCCACCCAGTAGCTCACAACCATCTCTAACTCTAGTTCTATTGATCCACACGCTCTTCTTACCTTGATGGATACAAGATACACATATGGTGCACACACACACACACAGGCAAAAGACTCCTATACATACTTTATTAACTAACTACTTGATTAATTAAAATTAAACGTTTCAAGAGAAACTCAAAATTGGTTGATAACCTTTATCTTGAGCTTAGATACCCAGCGTGTAATTATTTACTCTGGATTCCATAGATAACCAATACAAAGCCATCTACTTAAACTTTTTTTCTTTGTTACTAAACATAATTCTGTAGGAAAAGGCTCTGTGTTCTTAGAGTCATGTGATCAAATAAATCCTAGAAAAACTAATCAGGATGCTCTTCCCATGTAAGCTCTGTGACTCTAATCATAGATATAAATACTCGTCTGTGGAGGAGAACACACTCACAGGCTCTGCTGATGAGACCATGAGGCACGAGCATCTTTGGGGATGAAGGACCATTGTCCAGCCAATCAGCCAACATAGTATTCTTGACAATGATGTAACTCACAGTTCAAGCAAGATGATGCTTTTTAGTTATAAAATACTATTTTTTTTGTTTCAAGTAAGATTTTTACAACAAAAACATCCATTTAATAGTAACTTTTGTTGTTGCTTCTCTTCTTCTTACATTTTCTCATTCCCTAATTATGGAATCCAGATCTTACTTAATTAAAATTCACCTTGCTCTTTGTTTTTATAGTAGAGTGCAAAAAGAACTTAATCTGTAATTTTTATGCTAACTAGCTCTCTAATCGTCCCCCCTCTTAATATTTTGTCTCCTTTTGCAAGTTTCTCTCTTGTAAGAAAAAGATCCATCTAGTGACTCTGTCTATTGAGAAAAGTTATTAACAAAAGTTGTCAGCTGCAAGGCCCATTCATCCAGTCTATCAGTAGAGCTCATAGAAAAGCTTCTGAAGTCTGTTTCTTGAGAAAGCCACACAATGTTGGTCGAAAGTGAAGGAATGAATTAAATGGCCTAGCTTGCTTTCTGTAATTTGGGCCTCCAAAGCACTATTAAAAGTCGATTAAGTATTTTATCAGCTTCTCTTGAAGCTGCAGATGATGACTTCATGTTAAAATTCTTTTTTTTTTAATGTGCTAGGGACAGTATCAGAAATATGTGGAGCTGAATTTTCACATTTGCCTTTCATGACTAGAGCCAGCTGGAAAGTATTTTTCCACTGCGAATGATGTGGCATGTACACCTTTAAATTTAGATATTAACACAACATGCATACCAAGCACACAATGCTGAAATTTGAAATGAAATGTCCAAAGGGAGTTCACAATTAATCATGTAAGCAGCAATTAAACAGCTCTGTCCATGGTGGCACTTGGAGCTTACATACCCTGATGGCAGATCCATTTGGCAATGGTTAGGAACAGACTTACCTGTTCCTATGTTGACATTTTACTCTTCAACACCTGAATATTTAGCATTTAGATTTGGCAATAACTCTCAGAACACAAAGTGACAGCTGTTTTTCAAGTTACAAGCGTAGCCCTGAATCTGTCGTGACCTCTTCAGGTATGTCATCTGTGACATCAGTGGATGTGCTACAAAAAAACCCAGGCAAAGGTCACCTGCTTCCAAAGAATGCAGTAATTCATTGCTTATTTAAAATCGAATCTCACAATGCAAGGTTTGATGGCAAGAGCTAAATGCAGCATCCTGATGGCATCTGGCAGTTTTTGATCTACTGCAAATAAGTCAGAAACTGATGCCCCGCAATGGCTTATTTCTATAGAACTGCATTTAAAGAGAAAAATAAAAATAAGGACTTAAACACCATGAGTTTAATGCAGGGAAAATATGCATATACATTCTGTCATTTCAGCTGCCAACTTCTGAAAATGGGTAAAGATCCCCGTAGTCACTCCAAGTGGCTTCCCCCCACCACCCCTGTGAATGTGTGGGATTTGATTTTGGTAAACATAGAGACAAGAGTGACAGAAGTTCAGCAAATATTTCTATCAACACAAAAGGATGTAAACAATGACCAAAGGGGCTGTACTGCTTCCTAATGCTGTGCTGTAATGCAGAGCCCACAACAAGCGAAAAAAGTCAACTGTTTTATTGCTGATGTTGCACACCAAAAGAACATTTGATTTCCAGTAAACCAACAAGCACATTGCACCTGATGATAGGCATCAGCAAAGACATCTTTGAACAATTAGATATTGATGCCAAAATTTAAAATCTTTTCAGGACAGATTATCATTCTTTCTTTTGGCTTCTACAGTGCATTTTTACACTTAAGGGAATGTGAGAATTTTCTGTAGATTGTATCCGTGGCCTGACTTCTTTACAGTCCTCAGTTTCCAAGCTATGTACTACGTGGTACTTAGCTGTTCTTTTGCCGTAGAGGTAGAATTGATTGCAATCCGTAGGTTGCAGCAGAAGTGACCATAAGCTACTGCTAAGGGTCACCTCAAAAACTCTTACCATTTCTTTGCTTTCTTTTTGGAGTTTTTGCTGTTTGTGTAGGCAAGACTTGCAGAAAGAATGGAACAGTTAAGAGGCTCTTCTCCACAGTTATATGGAGAGCGAGGACTGACTCTGACATGAACTCTGGTGCTCCATATTTGACCACCTCCCCTTAGTGGGGAGCCCTGGTGGCACTCAAAGAAATAATAAGCAGGCTACCAAGATGGGACTTGATAGCCTATGACCATACAGTGGGGGAGGATGTCCCCCTTGTTCATAGACCTAGGGGAGGGGAATAGGGTGAAAATGGGAAGGAGGGAGGAAGGGGAGGATAGAAGTGATGGGATAACAATTAAGTTGTAATCTGAATAAATTAATAAAATTAAAAAAAAAGAGTTGCCTAACTTGAACTTTCAGTGGGCTATAGACACAGAAGCTGTCATAAAACACTGAATTTTGAATATTTGACTTAGCAACTCATTTGGACAAAAGCACATTAGGGGTTAACACCAGACACACAAATATTTACTAAATGAGCAGAAAAATCATATCCATACTATTTCTCTCTTTTCATGCACGCATATACAAATATGAATCTATAGGTAAAATATATAAAACACACATATATTTGCTTAGTTTTGTACCACAGATGTTTCTGACAAAGATGTACCACGTGCATCACAGCTCACACAACACAACATAATGATCATTAAGGCTATTTTGGATCTGGAAGATGTCTGTCACCCAGTGATGTCATAACCATCATAATGTCTTACCCCATGCTTGTGGTAATGTTGGTACAAACAAGCCTTTTGTGCTGCCAGTCATGGAAGCATAGATCACATATCATTATGTACTGAATTGCATATAATGGTAGTGTTAATGAAAGCTTGTGCTTTTGATTTATGTATTTTTATATGATTCTTTAATTACTACCCTGGCAGTGTAGTCCTGTTCATACAAAAAGCTTACTGTAGAACAGTGTGCTGTATAACCCTGGTATCAGCCCCATATTTCTTGTGTTTACTATGATGTCTCTTGATTTCATTAAGAGACAATGTCAAGTGATTGACCTACACCCTTTAGCTTTGTGCAATTTATTCTGTGATGTTTTTTATTAGAATAAAAAAGAGCATTTACCAGTATGGATCCTCAACATTTCCTTCACTATTAGGTGATATATGATTGTACATACAAATGTAAATTTCACCTCCCTGCTAGAGTAGGCCTTTCTTTGTTTTCCTTTTTCATGATTCCCCTTTGAAAGCTAGGTTGGAGTTCATTGGTTTGTTGCCGAATTCACACACAGTCAACGAAAGACAATTCTATGTCTATCTTGTACTCGGAGTTATGTGGTTTAGTGTCGCATTGAATTTGACTTTAGAAGCTGTGATGGGTAGTGTTAATTGTCCACATGACAGAACCTGGAGTCACCTGGAAGAAAGAAAGGTCTCTGAGCATGGCATGCCCATTGTGAATTATTTTAATTGTGTTAACTGGTGTCAGAAAACTCACATTAACTCTGAATGAGACAAAACTAGGACAGGGGATCCTGGGTGGTATAAAACAGGGATAGTGAGTAGGACACAAACATGTATGTGTTGTGGGGTCTTCACTAAGAAGACTGCTGGGATATGGGTTTCAGCCAATAGAAAGTATTTTCTAACTATCCTGTGACTACACTGGGTATTCTGGATCTCAGCATAGCCTTGAGCCTATAGCCTTGATCTTTTAAGCCACGAAAACCATGTTCTGGGTTGACATAGTTCAGTTAACAAGAACAGTTAACCAGAAGTGCAATTACAGAAGCCAAAAAGCAAAGTTGGGACACTTCACGACATTCCCAGAGCTATGGACTATGGACTTTGATGGATTCGGCCTTGTTTCAGTTTTGGCTGGCGGTGCTGTCTGCATGCTGAGTTTCACAGCCTGCATGGCACTTGCATCACGGAGTCAGTTGAATTAAGGTCTTAGATGTAGGTCCCAGTTACAGTATCATTACTCCATTTTTGCTTCTTGACTCTAGAATCGATGTGACCATCTAACTCAAGCTCCCGATGCCTTGACTTCCCTACCATGACTGCCTTTACCTGGAACCATGAGACAGAATAAGCCTTTTCTTCCTGAATTTGTTTCTGTCAAAATATTTTATTTCTGTGACGGAAAAAGAAAATGGCTCAGAAATGGTGTGACTTGTTTATAAGCAAAATAAGTCAAGCATTAAAACAAGGTAGCAATGTTTATTCCCCCTCCCATTGCCTCTACAAAAGGATGCACAAAGCCTTAGTTTTCTTATTGCTACTATACCTTTAAGAAATCACAATGCCTGTTGTAAAGCTATGCTGCAGGAATCACTCAGAAGCAGTGTCTTCTACATTTGTTCCACAGTTGCATTTAAGGAAACTGCAGCAGAATTCATTAAGTTGCTGCTCCATGGGAGTTTAATTCTAGCTCGTTCAGAAACGCTGGGAATAAAATTTGAAGTTAATAATGGAATCTCTGTTTTCTGATCGATTTCTTTTCTTCAATATGTTTGGCATGGTGTTTTCTCAGAATGAATAAAGAAGGTGCACCTTCCAGGAAATAAAAGAAGTGGTGGTTGACATGTAACTCCTCAAATCTCCTGTGCTCAAGACATTTTTAAGTTTACGATTTTATTTTAGACTGTGTAGGACACTTTAAAAATAAACAAAAATTTGTGTGCCTTTTTTGGATTTTTGAGTGTGATTTATGTTTAACTCAGTGCAAACACCATTTTTCAGTGGGGATTTTAGGGCTGAGTTTAAGATTAGCTGTGTAGAAATATTTGTAGTTCTCTTATTGATGAGACTAGGCAACCAGAAAGGATCCCAGACTGCTACAGTAACATGAAGAAGGATCATCCAAAGTGAGCATTCCTCCAAGTTCCCAGAATACCATGGCAGGCATTCTTGCTTATTGCTTTTACATATGTCGGCTGTATGCTCATACAATCTACTATTGATTTAGCATTTTCTTAATGTAAGCAATAAAATACTGCATATTGTTATACACTAAGGAAAATCAATAAGTAATCCCCAAAGAAGAATACTCTTTATATTCTCTAAAAGCAATGCGTTGTCTATAAAATGTGTTTATGATAGCAATCCATAACTTGGAAATATATTTTATATACTTCACATGATGTAATCCAAGTAAGACCAAGTGCATATGGTTAGAGAGATGGCTCAGTGGATAAAGAACATTTGATACATTAGCATGAAGACCTAAGTTCAAATGCTCAGAACCCACATAAAAAAAAAAAAAAAAAAAGAAAAGAAAAAAAAAGATCAGTTGTTGCCGCACTTATTTCTTAACCACACTGTGGGCAGAAGACTCTCTGGGTCTCGCTCCAGGTTCAGTACAAGATCCTCAAGGGAATAAGGTAGAAAGTGACACAGTAGGATGTCAGAAGTCCTTATCTGCTGTGATCGTGTGGTGGGGGAAGAGGTCCCCTTCTGTCACAGACCTAGAGGAGGAGAATAGGGTGAA
This sequence comes from Acomys russatus, assembly GCF_903995435.1. Lineage (NCBI taxonomy): Eukaryota > Metazoa > Chordata > Mammalia > Rodentia > Muridae > Acomys > Acomys russatus. Next base: position 106,450,463 of record NC_067137.1, on the reverse strand, counting down.
AGAAGGAAGGAGGGGGGAATAGGAAGATACAAGTGAGGGGATAACAATTGAGATATAATCTGAATAAACCATTTAAATAGAAAATTGAGATAAAAATAAATAAATAAAATAAATAAATAAATAAATAAAAAATAAAAACCCAGAAATCCTTATCTGGCCACAAACACAACAACCTGTCTATTTCACACCCACTCCCCCCCACTCCCCCGACCCCCACACACTGACCTTGAAAACATGACAAAGATATCAAAAATGTCTTTCTTAGAGACTTACTTGAAGAGAAAATGTCCTAACGAATAGAAACATTTAATCGTATTTGTTGGTTTTACTTTCTTTTTAGGTTCATGTACTTTTTATTTACTTATAAATTACAAGTGACTCTGATCATCATCATTTTCCTCTATTACTTTTACATACCACAAAGGATGTTTTTGTAGAGTGTGAAATTATGGTTTATGCATGTAATAAGTGAAAACGAAGGGCTGTTATACATCTTTAATTTTGTTTGCGTATTTTAAATGATGAAATTTTGATAATGGCTATGTGGTGACATGTCTCTTTGAACATTTCATCTGTATTGTCTAGATGCCATAACAACCCTAAAGTAGGTCTACTGAGTACAAATTTCTACAATGAAACATCATCAGTGATGCCAAGCCAAAAGTTGTATGATTACTAGGTACCAGAAGGTCAAGTTAGGGCCTGTGTTCTTAGTTCTGACGGCATTGCATTATAATGCATCTACTTGATAGACAGTGGGACTCTGCCTAAGGGCAAAGGCAAACAAACTGAGGGAGAAATACATATTATGACATGAGAAAAAATATAAAATGTCAACAAATATTTTAGTAGCTGCACAAAATAAATGGTGATAAAACCAGGGAGAACCTTGCTGAGTGATGTTTGAGGTGGTTCTTGAAGATCTCCAGAAATATCAGAATAAATTTTGATTATTCTTCCTTCACCGCCCCCCCCCACAATTGTTCACAAGTCTCATCATATCTGCTCTTCAAATATATGTGGAAACTGAGCCTTGCTCATCACTTCTGATCCACTTCTCTAGTTCATGTCATTGTAATTGTGTCATTTAAACTTTTAGACTGCTTTGTTGCAGGGGCCTCTGTTATCCCCCATCAGAGAGTCTTCGAAGGCAAGGAAAGCAGCTCAGCTCTCACACTGTGAGATCAGTGGCTTTTCATCAATATTAAAGTGTGGCTCTTATCCCTGTTGTGTCCATCAAGCCAACATCTTATCTCTGACACTGTTATTTCCTCACTTTGTACTAATCCCCCAGTTCATTATCCAACAAAAGCATTTCCTTTTTGTTCTCTGAAAATGAAAAGACAACTGTAATAGTTTATGTCAGTGTGGCCAGACCATAGTGCATATATTTGATCAAATGTTATTCAGTTGTTTTGGATGAGATTAGTATTTAAAATGGTCAATTTTAAGTGAAAAGAACTTTTCCTTGCACAATTGGGTGGCCTTCACCCAATCAGTGGAAGTTGGTAGTAGAATAAAGATTAATTTTTGAGGGAAAATTAATTTCTTCTCCTGACTATAGTTGTTTCCTGGGTCTCTAGTTTCTCATTCTCCCATTCCTATTTTTTACTTATCGGATCTCCATAATCGCACAAGATAAGACCTTAAAATAAATATATGCACATATACATATGCATAATATATATGTGTACAAAATTATATATGTATATATTATATATATGTAGAGTATATATCGTACAGTTCTCAGTTCTGTGTCTCTGGAGGCCCTGACTAGTGAACCCTTCAAAGCCTTCACCCATACTGTTCACACCAGAGGAACCTCTTCCGGCTAACTCTCATCATTTCCTGTTTCCTTTTAACTGCCAATTGGGGAGAGACTTGATATTGGGTGTGTGTTTCTTGTAAACTCAACAAGAGTGCTTGTTTAAATGTACTTTTGTAAGTTCTGCATTGCTTCATTGTACATGTGACAGTGAGTTTGTTCATATATTTGTGTAACTATCTTATAAATGCCACACAATTAGGGTGATGTGTTTCAATCCCTCCTGTCCTTCTCTAAAGATCCTTGGTAGATATTTTCATCAATTTTTGTGGCACTGGTAACAGCACAAATATACTGTGTACTCAAAAATAAATGAATAAATTCAGCATGTAGAGGAACACTACTCTGTTGTGATTGGGCGAGCCATGGAAGAGGGTTCATGGCATCCAAGAAACTGTCATCTCCTTTTGCTGTCCTCTGGACACCCCATGCCAGGCCAGGTTCTTCAACACAGTGTGTCTCAATGAACACACAATGGAAGGAGAAAGTCAACACAGAATTAGGCATGACTTCCTGGAAAGTCTTCTGGAATCAACACAACTTGGCACAATTCCTGATTGAGTTCCCTTTTCCTTTGTGCTCTTAGGCTCAGTCTTTTTAGAGTATGAATATTGACAGGTTCCAAATCACAGTGTGTTATGGTGGACAAAGAAGATGCTATATGAAAAGTCTCAGTAGAGCACCTGCGATAGCATTAAATAATATGTAAAAAAACAAAAAACAAAAAACAAAAAACCAAAAAAACAAAACATCTCTTGTGCTGAGCTTCTACACCGGGAGGCGGGTAGACAGTGTCAGCAACAGGGGAAAGGTAGGAATGACATCACAACCCACCTCATCTCCATGATTCCCTCTGATCTAGCTTAGGAATCATACAGTTCTTTTTAATCAAGAATTCTGACTTACTATCTGAATTTCCCAAAACAGGATGCTTGAGGCTTTCATTGCACTGGGAAATAATAACAAATCATCAAGAGTGGGGGGATTTGACCGTTGGGTAGTTTCAGGAACTCAGTCTCTTTTAATTATAAGTTCTAAGGCAGTAGTATTGACCATAGCTGCCTCTTGACTTATACTGAAGTTTAAAGAAGAGGAAAATTAACATGTGTTTATAAAAGTAAGGTGAGTTTGCTTTTATGGAAATAAGATTTATCTAATAGTTTTATTTAGTGTGAGCAGACCTAAATGGATACAGAAGAGTCAGCTTGACTGCTGTCCACCACATCTCTGGGATGAGATGGTTATCATTGCATTTTAGAGTTGAGGTAGCTGAGGATGGAGTAGAGTTAGTTATCCATTGAAAATTACAAAGGCAGAAAAGGACAGAAGCAAGATTCCTTCCTAAGAGGTGTTGATCAGACATCAAGATCAATCCTAAAAAACCAAACCAAACCAGCTCTTGGCTATGACTCTGGTAAACCGTCATGATCTGTCATAGCTAATTTGATTGTCAACTTGACACATGTTTAGAAGAAGGAACCCCCAACTGAGGAGTCACCTCCATCTTTGGCCTGTATGCATGTCTTTGGATCATGTTCTTGAGTACTGATTGATGTAGGTAGGTCCCAGCTGACTATGAGACGCAGCATCCATAAGTAGGTCTGCCTGGGTTTGTATAAGAAAGTAGCTAAATGTGCATGTGTTAGGAAGCCAGTAAGCTGTGTTTCTCCCTGCTTTCTGCTTCAGGCCCTGCCTTGAGTTGTTACCTTGATTTCTCTTGATGATGGCCTACAGCTGCTAAGCCAAATAGATCTTTTCTTCCCTAAGTTGCTTTTGATTTGTGTTTTATCACAGCAACAGGAAAATCAAACTAATATAGGATCATACAGTAGTTAGGCATTTTGATAGTTGCTCAATACTTGGCTTTAAAATTAACTCATATTGCAATTTTGTAATATGAATATTAATAAATTATTAATTTATTTATTACAGACTTTAAAACCCTGAAATTTAAGTGCCAGACAAACATTGTTCTGGTGTGTCTCTGAAGATGCTTTTAGACAAGGTCACAATTTGAATTGATAAATTGAATAAAATAGATTATTAGTAATAATAATAATAATAATAATAATGATATATACATGTGTTAATTATATAAATGTATGTCTAGATACGCACTTATACATAGGTGTGTTAAGATAGAACCATTTATACACATGGGTGTTTATAAATGTATGCCTACGTAAGAACATACATGTATTTGTTTATGTGTAAAATAAAAGTTAAATGTAACTTAAAATTTTTTTTTATATTTTCATGTACAGAGAAGTGAAAAAAAAATTAAAAATATCAGGTCCAACTGTGTGATATTTACAGCAAGACCTGTCATGAAACAGCCCAGGGGTTAATGTCATTGCTTCAGTATATATTCTGGGTAATGTGAAAGGATGCTCTTCTTAGTGGGTTCACCTACTTAAAAAAAAAAAAAGTTAAACAAAGTTGTGCCTCAGAACAGAGTCAATTCTGGTTTTGTGCATATGTTTGCATGCAGGAACACAAGAACAAAATTTTATGCATCAGAGAAGCAGAAATGTGAAAAAAAAAAAAAAAAAGTGGTTTGCCAGCAAACTGCCATGCTCATGTTAGGAACTGCATTACCAGGGAGTAACTAGGCCATCGATGGACTGTCAGAAAAGTGCGTTGAGATGTTACTTTCATCAGCTGCCCTGTGTTAGTTCTTTTGTGACCACTTGGACAAGATCCCTGTCAGAAACAAAAGTGGGATTCTGTCTAGCCATAGCAGAGCAACTAAATTCACATCGTAGAAGACCAGAAAGGAGAGAAGAGAATGCTAGCACCTGGCTGGCTTTCTCATTCTTCCTTTTTTATTCTGTCCACTCCTCTAGCCCACAGGCATGGTGTCATTCAGGGGAAAATTTTTTCTTATTGTTAATCTCTAGAAAAAGTTCACTTTTTCTAGAGCACACTTATAGCTGTGGCTCAACCTCTTAGGTAATTTTAAATATATAGTCTGGTTGACAACAAAGACAGACCATCACACTTTCTAACAAAAGTTATCTTTCTTAATATTTCAGTGAGATAGAGGATCAGTTTTGTTTGCATAGTTATCCAGTCATTTTAACTAAATGGGAATATTGTGTATTTTCAAGTAATTGTTCAAAGTGGAAACCATTGTCAGGATTGCAAGTGGGAACACTTAAGAAAGTAAATCAGAATTCTCCTTTTTATTCTTTTTTTTTTTTTTTAATTTTTTTTTTCTTTTGTCTCCTTTTGCTTCTCTGCCTTCTCCTCTGACCCTCTTTTTCTTTGGTCCATCGATGCCTTTTTGTTGATATCCATTCTGAGGTGAAAGTTGTCTTAAGGATGAGGCTGGATGAGGACTATTCATTTTCTCAAGCACACTATCTAGTTACATGTTTTCTGTGACCAACCTGGTTTTCCTTCACATCATATACATTTGTAATTTAACTGTACTAAATGTATTTTAAGGTTATTTAGCCTATAATAAATAATTTTTCCTCATGAGAAGAAAGAGATCAGAAAAGGTATTTCTTTGTATTCTCTACACAGAAATTGAATGAACACAGACGGGAGCTTTAAGACGGTATTCGGCTTAATCAATAGTGATTGCCAAAGCTTAAATTTTTGAATCTGAAATTTACCCTATAGGTTCGTATGTTTGAAAACTTGATGCCTAGATGGCAGAACCTTCAGGAAGCGGGGACCTGGATGATATGGGCCAAGGGAGACAAGTCAGGACGTTTTACATTCTAGCTTCGTTTTGTCCTTCCTGACTGTGGATACAATGTGGCCAGCCACTTTGATCTTCCTGTCCACGGCACCTTCTTCCCTATGAAGGACTGTCTTCGCTCTACCTGTGAGCCAGAATAAACGCTTCTTCCCTCAACTTGCTTCTTGTCTCACCAATGAAAAAATGAATTAATATCCTCTGAACCCTCCTAAGTTACTATGACTGAGTTTGTAGATAATAAGACCTCATTTAAAAGACAAGAGGAAATTTAATAATGAAGATTGGAGGAAGGATTGGCCTGATAACAGTAAACTTGTGCCATTAAGAATGAATGGTGTAAAAGTGGGATGTCCCGTCCTGTGTACATGTGAAGGCTCAACTTTCACCCTGGTAAACCTGAAAAATGTTCTACAGGTGTTGACAATATAAACACAAAAATCTTTCATAAAACGATACAGTTTGTTCTGTGGAAAATCATTTATAGTTATTTTCATATTTTGTTTAAAATTTAATACTTTATGACAGGTTTTATTTATTAGTAGTATCATTTCATTTATTTTTGTGATTATAATGTGATTAAATAATTTACTCCTTCCTCCCCTCCCTTCAAATACTCCCATATATTCCTCCATGATCTCTTCCAAATTCACGGCCTCTTTTTCATTAATTGTTATTATATGCATATATGAATTTATATCTATGCTGCATATATGTATATGTATATATATATATTCCTAAATCTAACATATTCAGTATGTGTGATGTTACTTGCAAATGTGTTTTCATGTGACACCTAACACTGGCCTTCAATATCTTTGCTAGCCTCCAGCTGGCAAATTCTTAATGCTGGAATGAAAAATAATAGTTCTTCCAAAATAACAAAAGGATTCTTGACCTCTAGCCCTTTGATTGTCAAAATCCCCTTCTGGGAGAGACCACTGCATCATTTTATTCTCCCAGCAGCAAGATCAGTTGAAAAAAAAAAGTAGAAGATTTAAAAAGAAATGCAGGCTTCTATAGATAACCATAATGCACTTCTGATGATTTATTGTCTGCCCTGGTACATTCATGTGGGTATATGCATGTGTGTACTTGTATATTCAATCAAACACTTACTTAGAAGAGGCACTGTGCCAAGTTATTTTTCACTGAATTTGAAGAGGGTGAATTCTTGAAAAGCACGTATTTCCGAGGCTTGAAGGAGGAGTGCTTTTTATTATTGTTGCAGAGGAGAAGACAGAACCCTGGGAGCTAAATTACTAGAGGGCATATCACACACCTGTTCATTGTTGGAGCTCATGTGTGAGGATAGACATTTTTCTATTCAGCCCCTGATCTACAGTAAAATGTCAAGGGAAAGTCTGCGTGTTTACCAGAAAGCAACTGCCAGCAGTGGGTACAGGGTGTCTTTTACATCGTATGTGCTGCCTTTCATGATTATTGTATGCTGACATTAGCGGTGCATTTGTGCACTTGGCAGTGTCATTGTTAGCTTTCCTGTGCTTCCGCTTGGGAATACGGAAAAGGTTCGCCACTTTGACTCTTCCAGAGGCAGGTAAGATTGTGGGTACAAGCATAGTTTTGTGATTTGAAGAGAACCTCAGGCATCATCATGTGAAGACGAGGTAATGCACAAAGGGAAAAGCCAGCTTGTGAGTGCCACATGATGAGGCTGAATCTCAAACCGGACTGGATGAACTCAAATATCACCTTTAGTTCTTTCTGGTTTAGTGGCCTTTAGAATCTTGTTCAACCTCTCTAAGCTTTGATTTTTCTCACTGGTGAGATGAGTTAAAGTATTTGCACAGGTTTATTGTGAAGATTAAGTGAGCCAAGCGTTATAAAGGACTTCAACAGCCTGGAGAAAAGTAAACACTCAATTCAATAATTAATAATAACAATACATAAGTATTCTCTTGGTGTTGTCACTGAATGTCTTCACAGAGCTTGGGCATATATAAAGGAAGCAAGTGGAAGGCATTTGTCACTCAGAAGTCATGGTAAACAATGTAATGAAGTGCAGGTTGCACATTTTCAAAATTACATAAATTGAATTGGGCAATATAAGAGTGAGGAACCACCAGCTGAATGTGAAATAGGGTTAATCATACATTCTTTTAATCTTTTAAAGGTTTATTTATGTATTTACGATGTATACAGTGTTTTGCGTGCATGCGTGCCTGCCCTCCAGAAGAGAGCACCAGATCTCATAAATGGTTGTGAGTCACCATGTGGTTGCTGGGAATTGAACTCCAGACCTTTGGAATAGCCATCCATCCAGCCTTAGTCACACATTTTTAAAGGTGAGGTATAGCCCCCAGGAGCTGCTTAAGGTGAAGATTCATACTGAAAGACTTATCCTCTCATGTACAAAGCCCTGTGAGTTTTTTGGGGGATTGACTGAGGAGAACATCATGTGTGGTGATGTGCTATCTCTTCACATGCCAGTTTCACATGGAGCCTCATGACTTATCTGGAAGTTATCACACATGAAATGATGGCCCTTTTGGTTTAGAGTTAGAGAAGAAGGCTTATACTATGGTCCCATCCTTGCCAACTTCCACAGGAATAATCTTACTTTAATATAAAATTGATTTATGATAATATATGATAAATATAAAAAAGAGCTGTTGAGACAGCTCTTCATTCACTTCAGAAGTTTTTCCTGTTACTAATGTCATACTTAGGAAGCAAGGCTTAATTAATAGTAGTGTTTATACCAGAATCTCAGTGGGGCTCACTCAACATCCCTTGGGAAGCATTTTAGAAGTGCATGTTTCCTGACCTGCATCAAACCTAATAAATACATTGGCTAGATCTGGGAAGGGGTTTAAAGTTTACCTCCTGTATTGTCCTTGGCTGGTGCCTTAGTTTGAGCGGGACCCCTGGGCCCAAATCTGCCTATCATATTGTTCTACTTGTAGATTTCTAGGACCATCTGTATCCTTTTATTTTGCTATTCTCCCATGCGTCTCTCATTCTCCACAGTTGAGTGGAGAGTGTGATACGACTTTCTCACGTACTCTGGTGCCTCACATTTGACCATGTCCCCTGGAGGGGGAGACCTGGTGGCACTCAGAGGAAGGACAGCAAGTAGCCAAGAAGAGACTTGATACCCTATGAGAATATACAGGGGGACGTAATCCCCCTCAGAAACAGTCATAGAGGAGGGGAATAATGGGAAAATGGGGGGGGGGGGAGGAATGGGAGGATACAAGGGATGGGATAAACATTGAGATGTAACAAGAATAAATTAATAAAAAAAAAAGAAAAAAAAAACCTAATAAATACAAACTTTTAGGAGGGAAGATGTGAACAAGAGTATACAAGAGGGAGTGATTTGGTGTTACACATTCCCACTGCTGGAAACTCTTCTTTATTTCCGTTTCTCCATTCATATATTTTTATTCTTTCAAAGACCCGTACATTTGTATGATGTACCCACATGTATGTATGTATGTATGTATGTATGTATGTATGTATATTGATCATGTTTTACCTACCACTACCTCCCTCCAACTTTTCCTAGTGTCCCCTGTTCTCTGTCTCTCCTGGCTTCCTGTCCTCTGTTTTTTGTTATTAGTACACCCCTGACTCTAATTAGTACTGCTCATATGCAAATGCATGAGTGACCATCCAATGGTGCATGCTTTCTCTCAGGAAGGACTGCGAAGGCCGTCTGGGAAGTCCCTTTTGCCTTTGTAAATCTTCAGCATTTTGGTGCCAGCAGATTGAATCTCCTTGAGTTGGATGGAAAACTATTTACGAGGAAGCTGAATCTGTTGTTCTGATTTACAACTCCATCTGCAGACTGTCATTTGGAAGGAGTGTCTGACTTCCAGCGACTCCCAAGGGCTCCGGAAAGTGAGTTTCTAAAGACCTTTGTGACCTTGAGCCAGAGGTCAAAAAGTATTTTCCTCATGTCAATTCACTGCTTCAATCAGGATGGCACCGGGCCAGACCGGCATCTTCTTCAGCTTCCGGTTTTGATATTCTGTGTGGAACAGTGCCTAACTCAGAGGAGTGAGAGAGAAAGTAAAAATGAGTGTGCATAGCAGAAAGTAAATAATATATGGATATCATTCAATTTACATACCTTTTCTTGGACTCGTTTTCATTACGAACACAGAATCCAGGGGTTGCAAATCTGTCTAAACAAGTTATCAAAGTAACAAAGGTCACTATCAGAAGAGACCCACATTCTGCTTCCCAATATGGTCTTCATTTCATGAAGGAACTTGTGTACGTCAGAGGTTTAGAAATTCTTGGTTAGTAATTTCACTGATTCATCAAGGTCAGGATATCCCAGGAGTGAATTGCCTAAACCTGCTGCCTCATGGCAATGCCATGGACTTGGGGTTGCTTCTGTCTGTTGTTGCTATCCAGCACTTGCTGGCTTGCTCTCACCAAGAGAGCAGTTCCCTAACTTTATAGCTATAATGACATCACTGCTTTTTACACCTTGACTCCATCTGTGTGACAACCCTCCTTTAGATCCCTTATCCACAGCTGTCATTCCTGACATCTCCCCAAAATCTGCCCTCCTGAGAACTGCATTACAAATGCATCACCATGGAAACTCTGAAATATATAGTCGAGCATCCTTGACTGAACATCTCGATTGTTTGATGTTTTACTTGTTTTGAGACAATGTCTCTCTGTGTAGCCCAGACCAGCCTTGAACTCAGAAACCCTTACTGCACGGGCTCCTTAGTGCTGGCATTTCAGATGTATACCACCTTGCCCAAGTACATTTATACTCTTAAGAATGTGAATTATTGTACCAATTAAAGGTGAAAACTGGTAAACACTCCTAAATCGGGAGCCTCAGGAGCCTTTTCATATCTTCAATATATAAACACAATTTGGAAATGTACCAGTGGATGTGAGAATCTAGACTCACTGCTGGGAAGGTTTGCTTGATGCAGACTCCTGCCCTGTTACTTCCATCTGTTTTTCTGTTTGGTGTTTATTGCCCTGAGAATGCAGCTGACATTCTTGTAAAGCTCATCAGCAAACTGGTATGTTTATTGCTAAGGAAAATGGGAAAAATTACATCGCTAATGAGTCCCTCCCTGCATACTATCCTCTTTCTGCATCTATTAAGTGGTTCTCAACATTGCTCTTTGTCATTGTTATTAGAACAACATTTATTCATTTTCTGGTGTCTCAATGAGGCAAGACAATTACCAAAGAGTGAGAGGGGGAATGGTACAGCAATCACTCTTAAGTTAAAGTTGTTTTCTCAGAGATTAAAATATTTCACCTAAATTTAAGAGATAAAAGTTGAAGAAGTCTTGATGGCTGTACTATTCTTAAAATGGATCTCTCTCTCTCTCTCTCTCTCTCTCTCTCTCTCTCTCTCTCTCTCTCTCTCTCTCTCTCTTAATCTGTTCCCAAACCCCTGTATTAATTTAGACAAATTTTCTAAAGAGAGACTCAGTTTTCTTATGTTCAAATCCTGGTTCATTGCAAATTTGTTGTACAAATCTGGATAAGCTATGTTTATTTTTAATCTGTTTTGCTTATTTTTTTAAATAAGAATATAAAATATTGCTTGTGAAAATGGGGTTACAGTGTGTCCTGTCCATTTTCTAGAGCTGTAACTGAGTAGCCCACACTGATTAATTTATAATGAATGAAGATTGATTTAGCTCATTGCAAAGAAGAGCTCAGTGGCGGCATCTGTTCAGCACGTGATAAAAGTCTCATATTATGGTAGTATTGCTTACTGAGACAGAGCAAGCCAGAGATATCCCAACTTTATAGCAAACCCATACCCTCTGTAACCAATGAACCTGTAAATGGAAATTATGCCACCAGTGTCCTTCTGCTCTAATCACTCCTCAAAGGCTCCACCTCTACATAGAAACATACAGCTCTGGAAATGTTTCCGACATATCAATTCCAGGAGACACACCCCAATGATAACAAAGGGCTGCTTATTCCAGGTACCAATTCCAATCCTTTTAGAATAATAACTGATTTAGTTTCCTCCAGAGTCATGCCTAAGCACTGTGCTTTACCATAATAAAGATTACAGTCCCCAGATACACTCATAGTTAGTTGTGACCATCTGACTATGGTCTGGACAGTGAAAAGTTAAGTGGAGCTGAATAGAATAGAGATGCATGAGGATGCAAGGAAGCAGCAGTGTTGAACTTCAGTGTAGGGTGGCCATGATGAGTGTGTTGGCCTATTATTCCATAATATTAGGATGCAACCTTATTCTCCATTGTTAGCCATGCATGGGCAGCATTGTTCTTTATTTCTTTTCTTCCTCCATTTTTTCCTTTATTTCTTTATCATACCTAACAATTGCTGAGAGCATCTGGTTAATTTCATTTTTTTTAATCCACTAGAATTTAACAACAACTTCACTGCAAAAAGATGGTGTCCAGGGTACAGTAAGTACTAACCATTGTTTGGATGAATTAATGAGTGAGTGTGGAATGCTAAAAAGATTGCAAACTCAAGTGTGGCCACTTTGTCAGGGGCAAGTGGGGCAGATTAAGTAGCAGGTGGAATAAGAGTACCATGATTGGATATGAAATGAATCTAGCTGACTTATTCCTGGACACAGTTCAAACAACCAATGTCATACATAGCACTAGATGTGTATATAAAGAGATAATACTTTTAATATGACAGACCTCCTGGGTAAGTTGCTAGGGACATTGACCTAATAATAAAATTTGAATTATCATTTGTTTTCAGATGTTCTCTGTGCCCACAGACTAGTAGGCATCTGACCTATAATCTTCATAATTAGAGCTGTCAAAGATGAAGTGAGCTTTACTTCTAATATCCTCTACCTTGCTTAGTGCTGAATCTCTAATAGTATTTTCATTTATATCTGGCTCTTGGCTTCTTTGGAATCCTGTAACACAGCTCTTCTTGTTCACCTATCTCGGAGGTGGATCAGAGCTTCATTAAAAATAACCTATTGTGTTTGTCTCCTGCTTCTCCCATCAATAACAACTGGGCCCAGAGTTTTGGTTAGATGTGCTCTTTGCCTCTGTGCTATCTGATCCACAGGATTCACAGAGATAACTTACACTTAATATGTGTTTTGTCTGACTCAGCTGCAAGTGTCTGGAATGACCCACAGGGCAGCAGTGTGTACACAATGTGTATGGGAGGAGAGCACAGATAAGATGTTCTCTGAGGAATTATAAAGTATAATGGATTATATTCTGTTCCACCTGACTTGCTCTCCTTCCAAGCCTTATTATCATCACATGAAGAGTGAGGAATGAGGAGAAAGAAAGAAGCTGTAAGGACTTATGAATAACATTATGAGTTCATTTGAAAAAGACAACAGAGATGCTGCCAAACCTAGTGAAAAGGAAAAGATATACAGATGGCATTTATGGCCACAATACATTAAAAATTTAGAAATTTGGAATAAATTGCTGACAAAAGATTTGGAGTAAGAATTTTCCAATAGAAAAATGATTTGCCATAGGATATGCAGGTAATCAGAAGAAAAAAAGGAAAAATCTGAAGAGAAATTTTTTTATTGTTCAATATTATTAGTATATATGTATTTCTTAACAAATTCTTTCTCCTCAAATATAAAAGAAAAATATTGTTCTTCAAAAGTCTAAACGTGTTGATGAATTTATTTTCTTTTGTTTGAGATTTTCCTTCCTAGAGAAGTCTTCCTGGAAGCAAACCACTGTGTTCTTGGATTTTCTCTATTGATAAAACAAAACAAAACAAGACTACTATTGTTGTTGTTGTTGTTTTTGTAAATGAAAAAGCTTTTCAAACATATGGCTAATAAAATCTTGAATTCAAATTGCTTTACGCCTTCGATTCGATTCCACTGATCAACCAGCCTGTTGCTGGTCCAGACGGTCCTAGAAACCTACAAGTAGAACATTATGATAGGCAGATTTGGGCCCAGGGGTCCCGCTCAAACTAAGGCACCAGCCAAGGACAATACAGGTGGTAAACTTTAAGCCCCTACCCAGATCTAGCCAACGGTCAGAACATTCTCCACAGTTGAGTGGAGAGTGGGATATGACTTTCTCACGTACTCTGGTGCCTCACATTTGACCATGTCCCATGGAGGGGGAGACCTGGTGGCACTCAGAGGAAGGACAGCAGGTTGCCAAGAAGAGACTTGATATCCTATGAGCATATACAGGGGGAGGTAATCCCCCTCAGGAACAGTCATAGGGGAGGAGAATAATGGGAAAATTGGGGGGGGGAGGGAAGAATGGGAGGATACAAGGGATGGGATAAACATTGAGATGTAACAAGACTAAATTAATAAAAAAAATTAAAAATTAAAAAAAAAAAACAAATTGCTTTAGGCATTCACAAAGACGGATGGATTTGTCTAGTACTACAAAGAACATGGGAATTATATAAATCAATCCACACCCTATTTAGGTGAAGAAGCCAGAAAGATTAAACAACTTAATCCATGATTATATGGATTATTGCTGGACTTCAGAGCTGGGTGAAGTGGGGGCTTTTGACTACTGAAATGACAATTGTTTAATGCTGAACTGAACTGGCTCTCCTGGCCACTCATTTCACATTATAATTCACTGTTTCTACTCACATATCTCATAAGAAGAGAACAATAAGAAAAACAATACTGAATTCATGGAAATCCCCCACTCTTTTGTCCAGAATACATAAAATCTAGTGGAAAGAAAGAAAGAAAATAAAGTTTAAGGGAAGCATCCCAAACCCAAGAAGACATGATTGGGAAGCCATGGGTTATAAATCAGTTCACTTTGATCTTATGAACATATTGCAATGATATTCCAAGAATTTATGAAGTTCTGATTACTCTCTGTAGCCAAAAATAGAGGTTTTTATGATCACGAAAGGGTGAGATCCTTACAGGGATTATTTTTATAAGTATTATCATAGCATCTTCTGTGAGCTCTAAAGTAAACACATTTTAGCATTACACCATGGCACTTCATCAACAAGCTGCATTTATGGTAGTCCTATAGATAATGATGCTGAGTGACATCATAGATATCTTTGTAAAAGTATACTTTATGATGTTTACATGACAATAAAATCATATTATGACCCATTTATCAGAATTTGACCATGCTAAGTGACATGTAGATTATACCAAAGCTTCATAAATGTCATTCATTCAAATCCCTTTATAGTAATTTTATTAATTTATGCAAAAGCAAGCCAATTGTGTATCAGTTTTTATACATACTAATCAGCATGAAATTGTCAGAGTTATTGATTTCCCATTATAATATATAAGTGTTCAGAGCTAAAGCTACATAATTATGCGCATATTTTATGGATCAGATTCAGAGAACCTAGAGAATGTTCAAGTAAGTCATAGAAATTGCTTTCAACCTAGCTTTGTGTGAATTCATCTCACTCTGCTCCCAGCACATTTACTTTTCCATGCAAGACTGTCCTAGATGCTGAGGAGGCAAAGGATTGAAACTGTAATCTGTAATATTGTTAGGAAAATAGGGACAATGACAACATCTAATAACATCATGAGACAATAATTTGTGAGTTACAATGTGAATGGAATTATAATCTGAGAAGGTTGAGAAAAATCTTTGTAGGGCAAATTGTACCTGGGCTTTTTAATACTTTGTGGGTTCTCCTTTCTCTCTTCCATTCTTCTCCACTCTTTTGGCCCTCTAACACTAGGTAGGAGAGAAAAAAATAGAAGGGAAAGGAGGCATCATTATCATTAGACTACTTTTTTGCTGATTAAGGGCATCAATTTCCTTAGGGCAAGTTTGATCTTGGCCTTCAAGATATTCAATTTCTTCTTCTAGTCTCTTTGTGCATGACTACTTGACAAACTGCAACAACAACCAGCAACCAGCAGCAGCAGCAGCCACTGTCTCTCAGGACTTGAGCATTTATATATCCTCTCAATAATTCCAAATGTGGTACACTTTCAGAAACTCTCTGTAGTTCGTCAAATTATGCCCCTGCAAGGTCGTGAGACAAACCATAGTTACCTGCTGTGCACAAACTGAAGCAGCCCATATCCCCCACCTGGGATTAAAACAAAAACATATTCCCACAGCATTCTGTTTGAAGCCAATAATTGTCCTTTGTTTAGTGAGAAATTGGAAAGAGACATTATCAGTAAACTAAATGCTTTTTCAGATCAGTGTCTGAGGTTTTCAGGAGACCCCTCCTGCTCAGTTCTAATCTTTATAAGTTCTGAAGGCATTCACACCTTTTCATTTCCTGTGGAAATATAAACAAACCTCTGTCCCCACTGCAAAACCTTCCTAGACTTCCATTTTGCTGTTAGTCTATCCTTGTAGTATATAGGTTGATGTAATTCCACAGTTTTGTCTATAACATGGTGATATTTGGCTGCTCTTATCTGAAATAGCTTGTAATTTTTGCTATGGAGTCTCAAGACAGACCTCCAAGCCTTTTTCTGATGGCAAAAATTGCTGTGACTCTCTCTCTTGGACCTACACTCATTGGCTTTTACCACAACACCTTAATAACCTTAGAAGCCTAGGCTTTCTTTCTGGTTTATATTTATAATACCCATTACTGCTAGGAACAGTTTTTTTCATTTCTCTGGTGCAAAGTATTGTATGTCTTACAGATAACACTGGGCATTTTGAGATCTGAGATTTTTTGTGGCTTGCTCACAGTTTCTTTGTAAATGACTGAATTTCCTGCAACTTAGCATTGGACATTTTGATATTGGGGACCTTTAGCAATAGTTTGTCCTACTATATTAACATGATACTCATGATACCCAATGTCAGTTCTTTATCCACTCATCATTGGCACTGTTCACACATTTAATGGTCTAACAACTTTTAAATTCACTATTCTTATTCTTTTTTCTATTTATTTGTTATTTATTTTTAATCCTTTTATTTTTATTACAGATGTATAAAACAAACTACATACAGCAGGAACAACCATATGACAATCATGAAAATAATGAGTTCTTTATATGTTACATTCAATAGTGACTTAGCCATCTGCATTTGTCTCATTTGAAGTAAGTGTTTTGGGTCTAGATCTCTGAATGAGATTCAATATCTATCCTATCTCAACTCTAATAGCTTAAATTCTTTATCTTGATCTAAAATGATCTTGTCCCCTAACCAGCTAAACTTGGTTACAAAACTATACTACCTTGTCTTCAATGCCCATCAGACACTTGAGAAGGAATAAAACTTAAATTCCTGAGTAAACCAGCAGTGTGGGTTAGCAGCTTCCAAAATGTACAAATTGACTTAAGACAGTTTACTGCCTGGCCAGTCACCCAATACACTTTATAACGTTGGAGCCTCATCTTCAGCTTTCTGGCCTAATACTTCTGCCAGACTTGTTCGCAGGGCAGGAACTATTGAGGACTTGCTTACCCTAACTTGGCAGAGTGTGGCCGTCGACTCTGCCTGCATCTAAGTTGCCCATTTTTAGGCAGATTCTGTTTGTGGCAGGAACGTGGACATTTTGCCCAGTGGTTATTTTGCCACCTTTGAAGCCATGTCCATAAGGAGGCTCTTTGATGCTCATCATCTTCTTTGAGGTTGGCTGGGTGTTGTCAGTAGTTAACTTGTTTTGTCAAAGAAATTTAGGATTGTAAGAACAGCTTTAAATGCCATATTCTGTGTGTCTCTGAGGCTTTTGAAGACCTTATTCAACTATTTTACCTCATATATTGATAGAGTCATATCTATCTGTTAGACAGGATATACATTCTTGTGTTAAAATCTGCCAAGTATTTGACATGCCCATGTTTTGTATCAATATACTAAGTTCTATAGCAATGACTTAGACATAACCTTCATTATAAGTAACAATTAAGGTCTTGAGTTAAGGAGTAGGTTCAATCATCTAGCTTTTGTTCTTCCTCCCTCTATGTTCCTAACTTTCCCTTTCTTTCTTTTTGGCTCCCATCTCCTTGCCTACGTATGCAAGATAAAGACAAAGAGAGATGCTCCTGCATTTCCCCTTATTTTTTCTCTGTATAAGACCAATAATGACTTATGACCACCGCCAGATGAGAATAAGCATTTGTAGATCAAGCGAGCATACAGAAACCTATATAATCCCCTTTCCCCTTTTGAGGGAATGGGGCATCATTCTCTTAAGGTTTCTTCAGGTTCAATTGGGGCACATAATACTTTGGAGTGGGCCCCCCAAAACTGGAGATAATGGTTAAGCAATCTAGTGATTGCATTTGTGGTTCAGTTTCTAAATGTTGAGAGATTCCAGGCTTAGTAGGAGATTGAAACGGTGGTCCAAATTGGATAAGAAATTTTCCACAATTTTGTCCAGGAAGCTGTCCAACTCAGATGAGTAAAAGGAACAGAATCATCTGGGGCTGGAACTAGGAGGATGCAGGATGTCAGTGTCCATCGTGCTGGGAGGAATGATTCCTGTCAGGTCTGATCCAGATGGTTATTTTGTTCTGAAAACATAATTTCTCACAAGAGTATTATACAGTTCTAACATTATGATTGTATAAGATGTGCAGGATGCACAGAACAATTAAAGCTAGTTTTCTGGCCATTGTATGGGTTGACATAAGACATTTACAAATCTTCCTTCTTGCCTTACTAGTAGTGGCCTCTAATAGTAAGTCACAGAGAATCTGTGGTCCACATGAGGCCTCTCTATGCCTATACATTTATACCTCTGCCAGTCTCAGAACTATTCCCATGTAGTGTGATTAGGAATATAAATTATCTGCTTGTTCTGTAGTTTGAATTCTTAACATCTCAATTGTGGCACCGTCTCTCATCCTCTCCTGATCCCACCCCCTCCCTCATCTACCCCCAATCCCATCCCCTCTCTCATCCCCTTTCCCTCCCTCCCCTAGTCCTTAGATAGGGGAGTTCTCCTTCCCTAACATCTGATCTTAGTTTATCTAGGATCCCCTGTACTATATATGACCTCTTCCTCTGTGGCCTGACTGGGCCACCCTACACACTCAGGACTCTGTCCAGTGTCCAGCTTTAAGTCTCTGTAACTGTCCCTATATTCTGATGGGTAGAGTCTCTCCTAGGATGTCTACGTTGGTTTAAAATCCACATATGAGTGAGTATATACCATGCATGTCTTTTTGGGTCTGGGTTATCTCGTTTAGGATGATCATTTCTAATTCCATCCATTTGCCAGCAGAACTCAAGATTTTCTTGTTCTTAATAGCTGAATAGTATTCCGTTGTGTAGCTGTACCATTTTTTTTTAAATCCATTCTTCAATTGAGGAACATCTCAGTTGTTTCCAGGTTCTGGCTATTATGAATAAGGCTGCTATGAACATAGTTGCACAAATGCCTTTGTTGCATAGTGGGGCATCTTTTGAGTAAATGCCCAGGAATGGTATAGCTGTGTCTTGGGGTAGAGCTATTCCCAACTTTCTGAGAAAGCGCCATATTCCTTTCCAGAGTGGTTGAACAAGTTTGCACTCCCACCAGCAGTGGAGAAGTGTTCCCCTTTCACCACATCCTGTCCAGCATGTGTTGTCATTTGAGTTATTGATCTTCACTAATTGCATAGGTGTAAGATGGAATCTCAAAGTTGTTTTGATTTGCATTTCCCTGATAAGTAGGGATGTTGAGCATTTCTTTAAGCGTTTCTCACCGTTCGATATTCCTCTTTTGAGAATTCTCTGTTTGGTTCTGTACCTCATTTTTTAATTGGGTTGTTTGGTTTTGTAGTGTTTAATATCTTGAGTTCTTTATATACTTTAGATATCAGCCCTTTGTTAAATGTAGGGTTGGTAAAAAATTTTTCCCAATCTGTGAGCTGTCACTTTGTTCTGCTAACAGTGTCTTCTGCCTTGCAGAAGCTTCTCAGCCTCATAAGGTCCCATTTATTAATTGTTGATCTTAGAGCCTGAGCTGTTGGTGTTCTGTTCAGGAATTTGTCTCCTGTGCCAATGAGTTCTAGGGTCTTACCCACTTTTTCTTCTAACAGATTTAACGTGTCTGGTTTTATGTTGAGGCCTTTAATCCACTTGGGCTTTAGTTTCATATAGGGTGATAAGTATGGATCTATTTGCATTTTTTTACATGTAGACATCTAGTTGGACCAGCACCATTTGCTGAAAATGCTTTCTTTTTTCCATTGTATTGTTTTGACTTCTTTGTCAAAAATCAAATGGCCATATGTGTGTGGATGTATATCTGGGTCCTCAGTTCAATTCCACTGGTCAACTGGCCTATTTCTATACCAGTACCGTGCTGTTTTTTTATTACTGTTGCTCTATAGTACAGATTGAGATCAGGGATGGAGAATCCTCCAGTAGATCTTTTATTGTATAGGATTGATTTATCTATCCTGGGCTTTTTGTTTTTCCATATGAGGTTGAGGATTGTTCTTTCCAGTTATGTAAAATATTGTATTGGTATTTTAGTAGGGATTGTATTAAATCTGTAGATTGCTTTTGGTAGGATGGCCATTTTTACTATGTTGATTCTCCCAATCCATGAGCATGGGGGATCTTTCTATTTTCTGATATCCTTTTCAATATCTTTCTGTAGAGACTTGAAGTTTTTTTCATAAAGGTCTTTCACTTGCTTGGTTAGATTTACACCCAGATATTTTATATTGTTTGAGGCTATTGTGAAGGGAATGGTTTCCCTAATTTCTTTGTCTGCCCTTTTGTCATCTGTATACAGGAGGGCTGCTGACGTTTTCCTGTTAATTTTGTACCCTGCCACTTTGCTGAAGCTGTTTATCAGCTGTAGTAGTTCTTTGGTTGACTTCTGGGGATTGCTGATATATATTATCATATCATCTGCAATACTTCTTCCTTTCCTATATTATCCTCTTGATCTCCTTTAGCTGTCTTATTCCTCTACCCAGGACTTCAAGTACTATATTGAAGAGCAATGGAGAGAGTGGGCAGCCTTGTTGTGTTCCTGAATTCAGTGGGATTGACTTAAGTTTCCTGCCATTTAGCTTTATGTTGGTAATAGGATTTCTGTATATAGCCTTTACTATGTTTAGGTATGTGCCTAAGACTTTTTTTTTAATTATTCAGTAATTTATTCTTGTTACATCTCAATGGTTATCCCATCCCTTGTATCCTCCCATTCTTCCCTCCCTCTCAGTTTCTCCTTATTCCCCTCCCCTATGACTGTTCCTGAGGGGAATCTTCCCTGTATATGCTCACAGGGTATCAAGTCTCTTCTTGGTAACCTGCTATCCTTCCTCTGAGTGCCACCAGGTCTCCCCCTCCAGGGGGCATGGTCAAATAAGGGGAGGACATCCTATTGGGACTCTAGATGAGAGAAGCATGGGAGAATAGCAAAGTAGAAGGATCCAGAGGGTCCTAGAAACCTACAAGTAGAACATTATGATAGGCAGATTTGGGCCCAGAGGTCCTGCTCAAACTAAGGCACCAGCCAAGGACAATACAGGAGGTAAACTTAAATCCCCTATCCAGATCTAGCCAATGGACAGAACATTCTCCACAGCTGAGTGGAGAGTGGGGTATGAATCTCTAAGACTTTTAACATGAAAGGGTGTTGGATTTTTGTCGAATGGTTTTTCCACATCTAAAGAGATGATCATGTGATTCTTTTCCTTCAGTTTGTTTATATGATTAATTATGTTGATGGATTTCCTTATATTGAACCACCCCTGCATGCCTGGTATGAAACCTATGTGGCCATGATGGATGAGATTTTTGATGTGATCTTGTATTTGGTTTGCAAGACTTTTACTGAGTATTTTTGCATCTATGTTCATAAGGGAGATTGGTCTAAAATTCTCTTTCTTTGTTGGGTCTTTGTGTGTCTTAGGTATTAAGGAGATTGTGGCTTCATAGAATGAGTTTGTTAGAGTTCCTTCTGTTTCTATTTTGTGGAATAGTTTGAGGAGTATTGGTATTAGTTCTTCTTTGAAGGTTTGGTAGTATTCTGTGCTGAATCCATCAGGCCCAGGGCTCTTTTTGGTTGGGAGACTTTTGATGACTTCTTCTATTTCCTTAGGGAATATAGGACTGTTTAATTTGTTTGCCTGATCTTGATTCAACTTTGGAAAGTGAAATTTATCAAGGAAATTGTCCATATCCTTTAGATTTTCAAATTTTGTGGCGTATAGGCTTTTGAAGTAAGATCTAATGATTCTTAAGATTTCCTCAGTATCTGTTGTTATTTCTCCCTTTTCATTCTGATTTTGTTAATTTGTGTATTCTCCCTTTGCCTTTTAGTGAGTTTGGCTAAGGGTTTGTCTATTTTGTTAATTTTTTTCAAAGAACCAGCTCTTGGTTTTGTTGATTCTTTTACTTTTTTTCTTTGTTTCTAACTTACTGATTTCAGCCCTGAGTTTGATTATTTCCAGCCATCTACTCCTCTTGGGTTCTCAGACTCTGCCTTCCTGTATCTATATTTGTTTGAGCTCTGCCACCTAGATTCCGTGGTTTTATAGGGCTCTTCTGGCTGCTTGTCTCCTCTGAGGAATTCACCACACAATGAATCTGTGATTTAGATGTCAGATGCTGTGTGACTTTTTGCTCTCTAGACAGGCCACTCTGCTTTGGTGCACTGATCCGTCCAGCAGTCTGACCTCCCCTTTCTCCCTGCTGGTTGCAATCCTCCACTGAAACAAGGCGCTGGGCTACTCTCTGTCACCCACCGTCACTGCTCACAGTCCCTTGCAGGCCACTTTCTGATGCTGATCTTGCCAATCCCAGCCCAGCCAGTCACCACTGCGGGTGTTTTGTTCCCCACAGCCTACCTCAGCAAGTGCCACTGGTGTTGTTGACGCCACAGCTGCCACCGCTATAGCTGTCGCTGTGCTGGAACTGTCACTGCAGCTGCCACAGATGCTCTGCTCCCCAGAGGGTCCGTGCTTTTTCCCTTGTTTGCGGGTGCACAAGATTGTCCCTAGTTTGTTCCTGGCACACTATGGTTTCTCCCGCTGTAGTGGGGTGGGGAGCTTGGTGTTCCTGCTTATGAAATAAGTCCAATTTTCTGCCTTGATTTCTCTGGCATCTAAACAAGGTCCACACTGCTTGCTGCCACCTTGGAATCCATCTACTCTTATTCTCAAATGCTAGGGTCTCTATCAACACCTGGCTCCTGATAGTATTTGATATGGCTTTGTTCACAACTCAGATCAATCTTTTAAAAAAATCAGCTAAGGCTTCTCCAGAGCCTCGTATGCATTTTCCCAGGCTCCTGAACTTTGCACCAAGCTCTTATAGCTGCTAAGAGACATTGTCTTATAGTGGCATCATCAAATTGAATCTGTTTTTGTAGGTCAGAGTACTGCCCTTCACTCAGTAACTAATCCTGGACAATATTCATTCCCTTGCTCTATTTTTCTGTCCAATATTTGTGGTTTCTTCCCTCTGCCATCTTAACCATTGTAACTGCTGACTGGCCTCTCAGGAAGCAGTTACCAGCCCCTTCCAGTTTTGGGGAATAATTCTATTTTGAGTAGCCCGGTTATTTAGAATTGTTTTTATATAAGGTGAAGAGATGTGATAAGAAACCACGACCTCTTTAAAATGTCTTAGTTCTATCATTTCTGTAGGACTCCACTCTGTTTCCTCATAATCATGATCTGTAACATTAGTAAGCATATGCTGTATAATGACTGGGAAAAAGGTGATTTTGCAATCCCAGGCCACACTCCCTCTATATCTGCTGTCACAGTTGGTTCATTCAAGAGTAGCACTTCCTTTCTAAATGAGTTGTTTTAGCTTTTCTTTGACCTTCTCACCATGCCAGATCTCCTCCTCCTCCTGGCCCCCAGCCACATATCTGCCTCCTTACTTGCCTAGGGGCTCATGGGACTAGAGACCAAAAGTACAGAGCACTGGGCAGGGCTGAGATTTGCCTTCTAGGAGTGGTTTGTTTCCTGCTTTCCTCCTGGTGAAAACATCTGCTCTCTTGCTCAGTCATAGGGACTGAGCCCTTATTTCTCTTTTTCCTGGTGCGGCTTGCTTCCCATGTGTTTCTACTTGCCCTGCAATTTTTCTAATTGCTCAGCCATTTTGTCAACCCTTTTTGAGACAGAATATTGGAAAAACAAAAACAAAAACAAAAACAAAACAACAACAACAGAAAAAACAACAGAAAATCTCCTCTGGTTCAATATCTGTGGTATATACTCAGTTATATCTGCATACTAGCCCAAGGGGCATGTCCCACGAAAGCCTTAACTTACCAGGAAACTGGGACAGAGGGGAAGGCATCCTATTGGGACTCTAAATGAGAGACGCATGGGAGAATAGCAAAATAAAAGGATACAGATGGTCCTAGAAACCTACAAGTAGAACAATATGATAGGCAGATTTGGGCCCAGGGGTCCCGCTCAAACTAAGTCACCAGCCAAGGACAATACAGGAGGTAAACTTTAAACCCCTTCCCAGATCTAGCCAATGGTCAGAATATTCTCCACAGTTGAGTGGAGAGTGTGATATGACTTTCTCACGTACTATGGTGCCTCACATTTGACCATGTCCCCTGGAGGGGGAGACCTGGTGGCACTCAGAGGAAGGACAGCAGGTAGCCAAGAAGAGACTTGATACCCTATGAGAATATACAGGGGGACGTAATCCCCTTCAGGAACAGTCATAGGGGAAGGGAGTAATGGGAAAATGGGGGGGGGGGAGGAACGGGAGGATACAAGGGATGGGATAAACATTGAGATGTAACAAGAATAAATTAATTTAAAAAATTAAAAAAAAAAAAAAGAAAAAAGAAAATCTCCTCTGGGATCAAGTAAAGGAATATCCCAGTTTAAGCAGACACAATAAACTTTTTGCTGGTGGTTTGAAAAAGAATATCTATTCCTTCTTCCCCTGCCATTTTCTCTATGGCATTGGAATTCAAGTTTCTCATTCTGCCTAGCTTTTTTTTTTTTTTTTTTTTTTTTTTGTTTGGGGGGGTTCCTTTTTCTCTCTTCTACCTTTCTCCACCCTTATTAACCCATAACACTAGGTGAGAGAGAAAAATGACAGAGGGGAGATGGAGCTGTTGTTATTGTTGGACGACTTCCTGTGGATTGGAGTGGCAGATTCTTTGGAGCAAATTTGATCAATGCCATCAGGATACTCAACTTCCTCTTCTCATCTCTTTGTGCATGACCACTTGACAAACTGCAAAAACAGCAAAGAACAAACAGTAACTGGTAACACCCAAAGCAACAGCAACTATGGCCCCTCTCACTGCTATAGTTAATGATGGTAACACACCAAACTTTCAAAGCCTTAAAATTAGAAGTAGAGGTTTGTGAAAGTGTGTTCTCATAGAGACTTGTTAATTATAAGTAAAAGAATGATAAACTAAATTAATATAATAAACTTGAAGAATATTCTAGATATGATTTTCAAAGTCTTAGAGGACAAAATATACTGGGAGGGCATGGGAGATGTAAAACACAAGGTACCACAAAGTCAATCCAAAGTTCTACAGTTTTTTAGGTATATGAAATAACTGTGTGTCAAATTCTGTAAAAAATAAATGCACAATATCACATTTAAATAGTTAAATAGCTGGCCAAAAATTATCAAGGAGGCATCAGAGGAATTAATTAGGATTGTAAGCATCAAAAACCTAATTATTGAAGTGTGGAGCTCAATAATAAGTGAGACAGTTTTGATATAGCTTAAGGGAATATTTGTGATTAAAGGAATTGTCCAGAGTACTGAAGCAGAGTACTAGGGCATGTAAAAGTATGAAAAATAGGCTAAAAGTAATGAAGTTGAGAAAGGCTATAGTTGAGAAAGGTCACACTTGCAGGATGAGAAAAACTGGGAATATGAAGAGAGTCTAATTGAAAGCCTCATAGTTACAAAACATGATATTAGCTAGAAAAATAAATGAAATATTCTTTTCAGAAGGTGTGAAATTTCTAAGAACCCCAAACAGAAAGATTTTCATAAAATAAGAATGATGACAATTTCCCCTAGGTGTAGGCTCTTCAACAACAGCAGGATCCAGCAGTGTTAGATGGCTTCACTGTTCTAAGAGAAAGATGCTGTCTACTTAGACTTATGAACATAGCAAACTATCCAAGAACAAATATACATAGCATATAGACCTCTCTGGATTTGAACAAAATAATTGGATGAATTCTTTCTTTACTTTTGCTAGGAGAATAATACACTTCTATTATAACTCTGGAAGTCAATACAAAGGTTCCTCAAAAAATTAAAATTTTGACTACCACATGACCCAGCTATATCATTAGACAAAATAGCCATATATCCTGCTACAGAAATGTTTGTACATCCATCTTTAAAACTACTCTTTTCATTATAGCAAGGAAATGGTATCAATCTATATGTCACTCAGCACATGAACAGATAATGAAAATGAGGTCCATATATGCAATAGAATTTTGTTCAGGAGCTCCACAAGGAGACTATCCAGGCTGATAGATCTGGTCGGGGGTGGGGGAGGATGCGGGAGAGGGACTGCAGAAACTGATGCACCAACCAAGGACATTGCAGGCAGAGAACCTAGACCCGCTGCTCAGATATAGCCAATGGACAGCTCATTCTCCACATGGGGAAGGAGAGGGGAGAGTGGGGCCACTGCCTCTGACTGGAACTCTGGTGCCTGCGATCTGATCACTGGCCCTTCATGGGGAGGAAGGGGAAGCAGGGTATCCAGATGAGACTGGATAGGTTGTGGTCATATGGTGGGGGAGGAGGACCCCACCTGCCAGAGGTCTAGGGAAGGGGAATAGAGCAGAAGAGGGAGGGAGGGTAGGAACAAGAAGATAAGAGCAAAGGTATTAGGATTCTGTGAATATCTACATTGAGATAGTTTATTGTCTTTTCACCCTGAAGTAGCATGGGTTTGGCTCTTTGATTTTTAGTCTCACATAATTTTGCTGAAAGTGGAGATAGTAAAGGGCCCTCGGGATAATACATCAATGAGTATGTGACAAACATGGAAGCCTGGAATTACAGACAAGATTTTCGATGCTCATCTCATAGAATCAGCGTGCTCGTTACTGTTCTGAAATATTATATGAGTAAAAATAATCTGGCAAGTCAGCATGCAATTTAGCATGCTGTGTCATCTGATGCCTTTGCACTTATTCAAGCACTGCTCTCTTCCTTTTTTTTTTTTTTTTTTAAGTCTGCTCTTCTTTGTCTCTGTCAGATACACTGATCTCAGTCAGAGTATGGCGTTCAACCCATTATTTCTGTTCCTGCAATGCCCATTTGGTTTCCTCCCCTGTTAATCAACAGTTCTAGTTGAGCATCTTAAATCACTTCTCTTGAGCTCAGTATAATGACACATGCCTGTAATCCCAGCATTTGGGGGGCCTGAACCTATAGGATCCTTGAGTTCAAGGCTAACCTAGGTATTGTGAGAAATAATCTTTCTCAAAACATGTAAACTGTAACAAAACAACAACAAAATCAGCAGCAATGAAAGAAAAATGCCATTTTCCACTCATGACAGCTTTACACTTTAAATTTTCTCATCACTTTTTTTTTTAATTCTGCAAATGATGCTTTAGCCCCAGACTGGGTATAGAAAAATGAAAAAAATTTAAGACAATTTGCTCCCTTCTCTGTTGGTAATGACGCTGGGCAGATAATGGAAAATAGTGAGTGCAAGACTGTGTGCATAAAAGCCTAGTTTAAAATGAATTCTTCAGGATGAAAAGTGTTTACATCTCAAGCCTTATTCATTTGAGGCTGGCGGGACACACCATGTGTTACTAACCTATAAGTCATCTTATGAGGTCTCATTAGTCTACCGATTTGTCACCCAGCTTTAAAGGTTGCTTGGTTTTAAAAACCATTAAATGTTTTAGTGGAAGGATAACCTGTCCTCAACCTCTTTAATAAAGGTTTAATAACCGTTTCTTTCTCTCCACATATAAATAATTGTTCAACATATTTCCAAGGAAGGAAAATGAAGTGAGTACTAACGTAAACCCCTGTAATTACCAGAGCCTCTTCATTATTTTATCAATAGTCTACCTCTCGGCCCAAAAAATAATCTCAGCAATTAGGTAACTACTACACAGCAGTGGAAAGCAGTCAGCCTTTGAAACATGAAAAACCATCTTCATGGTTTTTATAATTAGAAAAACAGTGAGGCACTGATGTGAATTCATGTAACAGTGAACAGTTTTATACGACAGTGGAGAATGTGAAGCCTTCTTTTCATCATTGATTGATGTACGGATTTTTGTCTTTCTCATCAGCATAATTTAGCTCTATGATCCAGGCATCTGATATATGGGGACATTCATTTGGAGGAACTAGGATTCGTAGTATATAAAAGCTGCCTCTTCTGCTGGTGAAACAAATTCTCGGATTTTAACACAAGGCTAATTATTAGACATATGGTCTATAATATCAAATGCCGATTTGAAATACTTGCTGAGAATGTGAATAGCTTCACATTGAGCTGAAACAATCTGCCAAGTCTTTTATTAGATAGCTGGAGGCAGATTCAAAAGATTTGGGTCTGACCCTTTACTCTATTTCACTGTAACTGAATCATTTAATCAGATTTTATAAAACTCGGGGCTATAGTGCAACGAAATGTTAAGCACATCTTGCTCATTAGAAACAAATGAAAAACTCATCAGCCTTGAGACTCAGCCATTTATATTAAATATCTTCATAAAATGCTACCATAGACATGGGGGCTTGGCTGCTGTAATCTCTGATATAGCCTATTTAAGAGATTTATAAAAATATATAGTCTATTTAATACTAATATTTCCATGCACAAATGAATAGAAATCCAATGAATAGAATTCTAAAAGCATATTTTATTTTTTTTATCCACTATTAAAGGGTTCTATTTCTTTCTTTTAAATTTGGAATTGTCTTTCTGCTATTGTCTGGGGAAAGTCAAGTGTCAGGCTGAATAAAGAGCACCTAGTAGCCCTGTATTTGGTCTGTCAAAATGGAGACACATGAAATTGAGCAGAGGAAACCAGAAACCAGAATTGAGTCTTTCACCACAGACATCAACATTGATGATCAAGCTCCTGTTGGAAAGTTTAAATGAGAACAGTAACAATAGCTATACTTGGGGAAATAAGCACTTGAGTGAGGATTGGTTTCTTTTTGCTTCACTATGGATTATGATCGCTCTGAGGTAGAGGTTCTGTGACCCCCAACAGCCAGGGGCTTATAGTGGTTTCTCACTAAAAAGTTATATTGCACAAAATCTGCATTTCTGATTGGAATACAATCTGTTAAAAGAGGAAAAAGAATTTCACAAAGCAGTTTTCTTAGGCCCCAGTGGTTAGGCATGTCTATGTCATGCAGGTATGGGTGGGACAATTTTAGTAGTAAGGATGTAGGCATTGCTGTGTATGCTTTTTGCTTGTGTTTGGAGGGGAGATAGTCTAACTTTCATATGTGATTCTTGAGGAATTCTTTTAATGCAATTGTTCATTCAGTCAGAATAGAAAAATACATTCAGCCTTTGAACTCCCTGAATTCCACACTGGGATAAAAGACAGGTATACATACATTTAAGATAGGTAGCAATTATATTTATAAAGTACAGACATCTCTTTAAAAATATTTATTTATTTATTTATTTATTCACTTTACACCCCAATTGTAGCCCCCCTCCTTCCTCTTCTCCCACTCCCACCATCCTGCCCTCTTCCCCCTTCCCCATTTCTCTACCTCTCAGAAAAGGGGAGCTAATCCACCAACCCACCCTAACACATCAAGTCGCATTAGGACTGAGCGCATCCTCTTCCTCTGTGGCCTGGCAAGGCAGCCCCACCAGGGGGATGTGATCGAAAAGCAGGCAACAGAGTCCTTGTTGAAGACAGACCCTGCTCCCCTTATAGGGCACCCATGTGAAGACCAGGCTGCCCATTAGCTACATCTGTGTAGGGGGCCTAGGTACAGTTCATGTATGGTCCTTGGTTGGTACTTCAATCTCCAAAAGCCCCACTGGGCCCTGATCAGTTGGCTATGTTGGTTTGATTGTGGAGTTCCTGTCCCCTCCAGGTCCTTCTATCCTTCCTGTCACTCTTCCACAAGGTTCACTGTGTACCACCCAATGTTTAGCTATGAGTCTCAGCATGGTTTTGAACCACTGTGAAGTGTAGCCTTTCAAAAGACAGCAATACTAAGCTCCTGTCTGAAAGCATACCAGAGTGTTGTTAATAGTGTCAGGGGTTGGCTCTCTCCCATGGGGTGAGTATCAGGATGCGCCAGGCATTGGTTGTATATTCCCTCTATCTCTGCTTTATCATCTCTTAAAGGAACATGGAGAGATGAATTTGCCAGAAATTGGAGGAAAAACACACAGAAGAGTATCCTCAGATAAGGTCAGGTTTGGCCAAGGTTGGAGAGAGATCATGAATATGAGGAGTTTTCAGATTTCTAGAGGTGTGGTCAGTGTCAGCATACCCAGTCCAAGAGGTAAAAGGCCCTGATGTGTGTGCCAATAAATCAGTTTAAAATTATACTCTTTTGTTTCTTCTTTAGAGTGTGTGAAAATGTGTAGGCCATGTTACACATTGCGAGAAGAACATTATATGTCTTTTAATTTTTTACCCTGTTTATTTTGTACTAATTTAATCTTCATCCTCAAATGTTTGCCTACACTGTAGATAAAGTTCACATTCATTTCTAAATTTTGGTGCCTTTTCTCTTGAGGATCAAATCTAGGCCCTTATGCTAGCTAGTCAATTATTTTATTACTGAGCTAGAGCCCACTCCTAATGGTTGTTTGTAAACACAATGAGCCAGTGACCAGATTGCTTTTAGTCAACAAAAAAGTCATATGAGGTTTCATAATTGCTAATCTCATGGTAGATCTGTGCTTCAAAGTAGGAGAGGCCGCCTTCTTAGGTACAGCTTAAGTGTCTGATTTAATGTTTCTTTTTAAAACTTTTTTAAAAATATATTTTATTAATTTATTAATATAGGTCTCAATTGTTATCCCATCCCTTGCATCTTCCTATTCCTCCCTCCCTCCCTCCCATTTCCCCCTTACTCCCCTCCCTGATTTAATGTTTCAATTTACACATTTAATGTAGTTAATCTGAAGAAAAGTTTTCTGTTCCTATTAAGAGTCTTTCTTTCTTTCTTTCTTTCTTTCTTTCTTTCTTTCTTTCTTTCTTTCTTTCTTTCTTTCTTTCTTTCTTTCTCAGTATGTAGGATGTGTGCATACCCATGTATGAATGTGTGGAGGTACAAGGTGGAGATCAGGAATCTTTCTCCATTAGGCCCTACGTTAGTTTTTGAGACAGGCTCTCTCACTAAACTTGGGGATCGCCGATTGCCCAGGTTAGCTGACTGGTAAGGCCCGGGGATCTTTTGCTTCTGCCTTCTAGTCCTAGAATTACAGACTTACGCTGCCACCAAGCTTTTAAATGGGCCCTGGGTTTCTGAACTCAGGTCTTCATGCTTGCATAGAAAGCAATTTATCCACCACACCAGTGTGACGCATATACATACATACATACATATATACATATATATATATGTGTGTGTGTGTGTGTGTGTGTGTGTATGCACATTGAAGAATATAGAACACACAAGTGAGACTGTATCAAAACCCAGATTACTAATCATCTCAAATTTCAACGAAGGTGAAACATAAAACGTAACTAGAGCAAGTCTGGCATGAAGGACACCCTCCACAAATGCTTGTTATTATAGATTGAATTGTGTGCCCTCCTGCTCCTCCCCAGTTACTACTCTGAAGTCATAACCTTCAAGACCTCATTAGAAATAGGTTCTTTGCAGAGGTGCTATTAAGGTGGGCTCTAATGCTTATAAATAGATTCCTTGTAAAAGCAACATTTTGGAGCTCAAAACCACAAGAAGTCTCTACAGAAACAAGGCGGACATCTGGGTGATGCCTCTTGGTTAAGATTGGTTTTCTGACCATTGGCTAGATCTGGGTAGGAGTTTAAAGTTTATCGCCTGTATTGTCATTGGCTAGTGCCTTAGTTTGAGCGAGACCCGTGGGCCCAAATCTGCCTATCATAATGTTCTACTTGTAGGTCTAGGACCCTCTGGGTCCTTCTACTTTGCTATTCTCCCATGCTTCTTTCATTTAGAGTCCCGATAGGATGTCCTTCCCTCTGTCCCAGTTTCCTGGTAAATGAAGGCTTTCGTGGGACATGCCCCTTGGGCTAGTATGCAGATATAAGTGAGTATATACCATTTGAGTCTTTCTGCTTCTGGAGAGTGGGATGTGTCTTTCTCACATACTCTGGTGCCTCACACTTGACCATGTCCCTTGGAGGGGGAGACCTGGTGGCACTCAGAGGAAGGACAGCAGGTTGCCAAGAAGAGACTTGATACCCTATGAGCACATACAGGGGGAGATAATCCCCCTCAGGAACAGTCATAGGGGAGGGGAATAATGGGAAAATGGGGGGAGGGAAGGAAGAATGGGAGGATACAAGGGATGGGATAAACATTGAGATGTAACAAGAATAAATTAATAAAAAGAAAAGAAAATTCCATCAGAAAAAAAAAAGATTGGTTTTCTGATTAGTATATGTGTAGGAGGCAGGATGTGTGCATTATGTGCATTTGGGGGCCAGATGGAGGGCAGAAAGGGGTATCAGATCTAGATATTTGCAATTCAATATGTGGATTCTGGGAAATAAAATTGTACATTTTAACAGAACAGTAAGTACTCTTAACCACTGAGATGCCTCTCCAGCCCCCAGGTGTTGCTCCTTTCTGGCAAAGAACCCCAAAGATCACCAGAACAGCACTATGATATGGGAGAGGCATAGGTCAAGTTCTCTCTCAGGGCAATTAGAAGGAATGAACCTATAGACAAAAAAACTCAAACTTCTGGCTTTCAATACATCAAGAAGCCACCTTTCTACTGTGTAGGCATGTTTTAAAAAATTAATTTATTTATATTACATCTAAATTGTTAGCCCATCCCTTGTATCCTCTCATTCCTCCCTCCCTCCTGCTTCCCCCCAGGTGTGTTTTTTAATCAGTTCTAGGAGACCAGTATCACTGGTCCCTAGATTATGTCTTTATCTCTGCTTCTAACTGTAACAAGAAGGAAAAAAACATGTCCATAATTTTAATGAAATTCAGAAATGATTACAACATGCCTAAGTAGCTTTTGAAGCATGTTATGCAGTTCATGTTGTATTTACGTAGAGCTTATGCTACGTGGAGCTATGGTGTTTCACTTTTGCCTATAGTGTTTCACTTTTGCAAAACACCTCTGTAGAAATTTCATTTGCTAGTATTGAATTTGGTTTGTCACTGGATTTTTTAAACCACAAAAGTCTTTTATATACTCTAAAATGTTCTGATCCTAGAAGTGTGATTTCAAGATGAGCCAAATGCCTTGATCCGACAAAGCATTGTGCTAGCTGCCTCGATGGAGAAGGCAAGGGAATGTAGTGGTATTTTACATTATGTAATATAAAAAGTGCCTTGTTCTTGGCTCCTGGGATGAACCTCTCAAGCCCTAGGGAGCTTGGGAAGAGTTAGAAACTATTTTTTCAAAGCCTTACTTAGCTTTATGGAATAGCAGTACCACTCATTCTTCTTCTGCCGTGGACCCTTGGTCGATGATCTCAGGCAATTTGTGCCTTTGGAATGACTAAACAGATCTTATGGATCTCTGTGTTCTCTGAAAACTTGGGAAATTCCAGGGTAGCAATTGGTAAGGTGCTTAGCAAGCCCTTTTCCAGGGATGCGTGCCAACTTCGAGCCTTCTGGGAATACCTTGGCTATCACTGAGGTTACCTCATGCCAGATGTATAATTATTTATCCACATGACTCACTGTAGACACTGGGTTCTTAGACAGTGGTGCTCGAGTCTCATGATTTTCTATACCAACAGTAATCTACGGAATACTTGACTGGCTAAGGTACAGGCTACTTCTTTATATGGGTGCACAGCAGCACCTAGGCTTAGCTAAGTGATAGAAGAGGAGAATAAATGTCTCAACATTGTCCCCATGAGGGCTGAAGGATCTAGCATGTTTGTTTATCAGTTCTCACCAGCTGGGAATTAGATCCCACATACTCATCCTTTATGGTGTATATACAGGTTGCGATAGTTTTGGTAACCATAAATACTTAAGGTCAAATAACTCATGTTAACCTATGGGGCCAATTCTTTTTCAAACAACCACACACACATAAGCTCATGTATATATAAATGTTCACATATACAATATTGTCTTACACATCTCCCTTTTATTTTGGAGAATTCCAGCCGTGGTTTAAAATTAAATACAGCATCAGATGAATGAGGTTGTCATTTTCATTCCAAAGGGTGATCCTTCTCATAGCTTTCCAAGATAGATTTTGAAGCTTTATTTTCACACATCTGACTATACAGCTTTGATTGTAACAGTTTTGACTTAAGACATATATTGAAGCTTTAATAACAACAACAATAAAAAGGTGGTTTGAGGTATAAAGTCTTTATTAAAACCAGGGACTATGTATTGGTGTTGGCCCCCAGAGAGACAGCCACCTCTAAGGAATAATGGATCAATTCCTTTACCTAGAAGTCTGATTCCTGAGGGACCAATGCTGTCAAATTCACTGTGGTTTGTGGCAAGGAAACAGTTTGTGTCTGAGCATTGCCTCCTCACTACTGCAAGAGGCAACAGAGAAAATGTTGAAATAAACTATTTTTTTTAAAGCCTTTAAATATTTTAGACTTCAAGACCAATCTTGAAATTTCATCTTGAGTCAGCTGGAGCTTGGACTAGTGGCTAGTTGGTTAATTGAATAATACTCATTCACTAAACATCCTTGAACATTCATTATCTTTATTGTAAAAATACAAATCATAAAGGGTAAATAAACTTTACAACAGCAATGAGAGCATTATCAATAACAAATATTTTCCCATCAAGCCCTAAGTTGAAGACAATGATCTAAGTAATTTATTCTGATAACTTTACAAAGGAGACATTATTTCTGCATCACTGAACAGATGCAGAGATTGGGGCTCAGAAAGGTTAAGTAACTTTTCCATTGTTATAATGCTAGTAAGATCTAGAGGAGAAATCAGAGCCAGGTCCTCTGGACCTTCCCTGTTGCTCAGTTTTCAAATCTTAAAAACAAAACAAAACAACCAACCAGCCAACCAAACAACAACAAACTCTGGGCTTTCAGGAGAGAGACAACCAAGGAAAGGAGAAAGGATAGGGCCTGGAGATGGATCTCAGTTGTTAGAATGCCCATGGAGTATACATGACACCTTGGGTTTGATCAGCAGTACCACATAAAATTGGTGTAGTGTGTCGCATTGCATACCAGTAAGTACTCAGAAGGTGGCACCATGGTGATGACAGATTCCAGACAGCCTGGTGTACATAAGGCCATGTCTGAACAACCAAACAACAACATAAGCAGTACAGAAAGGACAATGAGACATAACATTTATTAAGTGCTTTCTCCATGACAACATGAGTATCAATCTGAACACTTAAAATATTGGTGTAGACCAACATTCAGTTCTCACCACCAATATCTAAAAGGGGGCATTGGCATTATTCTACATTAATAGGTAGAGAAACTGAGGCATGAAGGAATGGTTTACATAGTTGGTAAACGGCATAATCAAATTCTGCAGCAATCAACCTAGCCTCCTAGCAACTTCTCTTTTGTCTCTTTGTAGATATTTGTTGGGGGTGAACTCAAAGGGCCATGATTCTAGGGAGAATGTATAAAAAAGACACCAGGTTTAGGTGGGAGATGGTAAATAACTTATCTGGATTGTGGAGGTTGGACAGTGTTGGGCCAGGTGTTGACACTTATGGGAAAGAAATGGCAATGACTGAACTAGGATGTCCATGGCAAGAGGGTGCTTGGTTTGCTTAACAGAAGTGCAAGTGACTCCACTTTGATCTTGTATAATCATGATTGAATATTGGATGAGAAATTTGATGAGTTAAGTAGGGAACAGGGCTTGGGAGCATAATGGAGGCAGCTGGACCCTGTCTAAATCATGGAGACTCCTAGAAGGTCTTTATGCAAAGTAGTATAGGTGTCATATGTTCCATAGAAGTCATTCTGCCTTGTAGGCTATGACTAAAGTCAGGGGACCACTGTATCAGTATGACTGGGGTAGGGAGACAGTAAATTGCCTGCTAAGATGGCAAAATTGCCAAAGATAAGTAAGGTTAGTAGTTAAACAAAAGGAAACATGATTGGGTGGGTATGAGGGAGAAGGGAAGAGAAAGAGCTCCATGCTTTGGATTTGATCACATGGGTAGAAGATAGACTATTTGCCTGAGCAAATAGTTGCTGATGCTCAGGATGTTGGACAGTCAGTTTCCCTTAGGGCATATAGAGTTGGAGAACTTGTCAGCTGCCCAGCATGATATCAGTGGTTGGAGGGAACCCCAGAGTGGTTCCAGGCTATTGTATCTGTGAACAAAGGATTGAGCTGAAACACAGCTGAAGCAGAAGAGGGGCCATTCCTTAGTAAAGGTTATGCTTCAAATAGAGGAAGCCGCCTGGGCAAAAAGAGGAAATTTCACAGCTCAAGTGCCTTGCAGAAAGATAGGAACTTTAATGCTTTCTTGTGCATGGTTTATCCACTACATGCTCTGTTTTATACAGCGTTATGCATCAAACATCTCATCAGCATCTTAAATATCTATAGCAGTTTATGTTTTAGTGTTAAAATGGACCGCAGGTAGGTCATCTTCAGATGCTCTGAAGTACATCTGTGCCTTTAATTGTGGCCAGATTTACTTTGCCACAGCCTTCTTGTTCCATGGGTTGTTTCCTATGTTAATTTTGGATCATTCACACAAAGTTTTCTGAATCTTAGTTTCTATCTCTTGGCTTAAACAAGTAGTGTGAAGTCTGATTCTGGAACTCTGGAGATATTGTCTAGACTTCGGTAAGAATTGGAGAGGAACAGAGGAACTTAGCCATATCCTAAACCGTTTAGACATTAGAACAGGTGCAGGTGTCAACTTTAGAAGTAGGCAGCCATGTTATAGCCAGTGATCCAAGCCTACAAAAATAATTTCATATAGAATATTCTGTATTGACCTAGTCCTGTGTAGTCTTTCCAAGACTTTCATATGTATTATCTCATTAATATGTCTTCCTAGAAAGCCTGAAATTGCTGGTTTCCCCCTAAAATAGGCATGGTATTTTAGAGGCAAGAACTTGACAAACTCCTGCTTAGATTAGGGCAGGACAGAGATGGATGCAGAGGTGCTCAAGTGCACATTGGTTTATTTGGATCCTTTAAGGATCTGGCAGATTCAGATTTGGTGCTGCCTGTGGTTGGCTGGAGTCTCATTTCTAAAGCACTTTATGGTGATGTGCCTGGTCCTGGTTGAGGAAGTACTATAGGCATCAGATCACCAGGGATTGCAGTGTCTCTTTCTCCTCAGTGTTTGTTTGCTGTTAACAAATGGGAAGAGACACTCTTCCCTCCATTCCCTACCATCCCATCTACAGCAGCAGCTTTAGTTATTGTGTCCCAGAAGAAGAATTCATATCAGGGCCCAGAAAGAGAAGACAAGTAATTGAGGTTTTTTTTTCAATAGAAAACAAAAGGAAAAACTGAGTGTGCACCCTCAACCATCAAGTGTGAGTCAAACTTCATGGCAAGGGCAGAAGGCTTTGTCTAGTATGTGGAATTGTAAATCTCTATCAGTTCTCCTCCTTTTATCCACCTCAGGGCAATCTGGGGTGGTCTCCTTCCTGGGATAGACATTTGATTTCTAAAAAGCTATTCTTTCCCACAACTTAGTTTGTTACAATGAATGAACTAGATTCAAGAATATATGTAAAGGCAAAACTATCCATATAGTTGAGAAGTTTACCAGGTGAAAAGACTGTGGTGTTTTGTACTCGTTGCTTGAATTTCGGGGAAGAGGCTGGTGACTGGGAGTCAGCTGGAGCACGGAGGTGACTGGGAGTCAGCTGGAGCATGTAGGTGACTGGGAGTCAGCTGGAGCATGGAGGTGACTGGGAGTCAGCTGATTCACGGAGGTGACTGGGAGGCAGCTGGAGCACAGAGGTGACTGGGAGTCAGCTGGAGGATGGAGGTAACCTGGAGTCAGCTGGAGCACAGAGGTGACTGGGAGGCAGCTGGAGCACGGAGGTGACTGGGAGTCAGCTGGAGCACGGAGGTGACTGGGAGTCAGCTGGAGCACGGAGGTGACTGGGAGTCAGCTGGAGGACAGAGGTGACTGGGAGGCAGCTGGAGGACAGAGGTGACGGGGAGGCAGCTGGAGCACGGAGGTGACTGGGAGGCAGCTGGAGCACGGAGGTGACTGGGAGTCAGCTGGAGCACGGAGGTGACTGGGAGTCAGCTGGAGCACGGAGGTGACTGGGAGTCAGCTGGAGGACGGAGGTGACTGGGAGTCAGCTGGAGCACGGAGGTGACTGGGAGTCAGCTGGAGCACGGAGGTGACTGGGAGTCAGCTGGAGCACGGAGGTGACTGGTAGGCAGCTGGAGCACGGAGGTGACTGGGAGTCAGCTGGAGCACGGAGGTGACTGGGAGTCAGCTGGAGCACGGAGGTGACTGGGAGTCAGCTGGAGCACGGAGGTGACTGGGAGTCAGCTGGAGCACGGAGGTGACTGGGAGTCAGCTGGAGCGCGGAGGTGACTGGGAGTCAGCTGGAGCGCGGAGGTGACTGGGAGTCAGCTGGAGCGCGGAGGTGACTGGGAGGCAGCTGGAGCACGGAGGTGACTGGGAGGCAGCTGGAGCACGGAGGTGACTGGGAGGCAGCTGGAGCACAGAGGTGACTGGGAGGCAGCTGGAGGATGGAGGTAACCTGGAGTCAGCTGGAGCACGGAGGTGATTGGGAGTCAGCTGGAGCACAGAGGTGACTGGGAGGCAGCTGGAGCACGGAGGTGACTGGGAGTCAGCTGGAGCACGGAGGTGACTGGGAGTCAGCTGGAGCACGGAGGTGACTGGGAGTCAGCTGGAGGACAGAGGTGACTGGGAGTCAGCTGGAGCACGGAGGTGACTGGGAGGCAGCTGGAGCACGGAGGTGACTGGGAGGCAGCTGGAGCACGGAGGTGACTGGATTTGTTTTTGTTCCCCCCCCCCCCCACACACAC
This sequence comes from Acomys russatus, assembly GCF_903995435.1. NCBI lineage: Eukaryota > Metazoa > Chordata > Mammalia > Rodentia > Muridae > Acomys > Acomys russatus. The sequence goes on along the minus strand of NC_067137.1, from coordinate 106,411,940 downwards.
ACAGAATATTGTCCTTCCTCTTCCTTAGTCAGCTTGGATGTCCTGAGCACAACCTCTCTTTTTATTTATTTATATTTTAACCTTCCCTAGTGTTTTCACTTTCTGTGTTCTAATCCCAATGTTTACTTTACCCATAAGTGTTTATCAATCCATGTTAAATTTAGGTATAAAGCTGTGAGTGAATGAATCAAGCTGAGAGACTTCCTTCTGGAACCTCAGATGACAGACATGCCATCCTTAGAAGCACACCTTTGAGATCTGAGAAGCTCCTGCTTTTGTAGAAAGAAGAGTTTCTATGATCTGGCTTTTTTGTTTCCACAATTTATATGTTGAAGTTCTAACTCATGGTATGATATCACGAGGTGGCGCCTTTGGAAGATAATTCATTTGGAAAATATTGCCTTCATGGTGAAATTAGTATTTTTAAGAGAAAGACCTGTCCCCTTCTACCACGCAAGGCCCCTGTGAAAAGAGGCCTCTACACACCAAGAAGTTCAACCCACAACACACCGAATCTCTCAGTACCTTGAGATTCTTAGTTTCCAGGACTTTGCGATAAACATTTTTTTCCTTTGCTTTGCTAGTCACCTAGCTCATGGCACTTTATTACAGTAACTTGAATGTGTTTAAAATGTGCCTGAAATACTGAAAGAATGACAGAACCTATCATCTTCTGACTTATAAATCTGGGGCTTACAGCAAGGCCCATTTCCCATCATGTAGATTTGGGGGCATGATGGAGTTCAGTGGGCTTCAACAGGATTGGGCGTTTCAAGGTCAAATCACATAAGATGTTTTACTCTTCAATCTCATTCAGCTGTGTATATGCAAGGGCAAATTGTCCCAGGTTGTATTTGAGAGGAAGAGCAGGCTTCTATTCCAGGTTATTAATACACTCAAATAGAAAAGGGGAAAAAAAAGACAGGCATTGATTCTGGTGTTAATACCAATTGCACATCGCACCAAGTCCTGGCCCTTAGTTCTTACAAGAAGCTTGGGGTCCCTGCTGACCCAGATTTATTTATCTGTGCCCCACTGCCTCTGAGTTATGGAGTTACACTTTTAAAGCCCAATTACTCAGTCTGGGAAATGCCTTCTGTGACTAGCAATGGAATCATTTTTCATGAGGTGATCTTTACTTTCGTATTTAAATCCAGTTTTCTTTAATTTAAATTTTGCTGAAAGCAGCCATATTGCTGTATGTGTAAATGAAGGTAGATGAACATTTATGGTGTCAGTTCACAGCTGTTCTGAAGTTAAATAATTACTACTCACTCTCATGGATCTTAGTTTGAAATGTCTACAGTAGTCAATTAGAAGCATAAAGCCCTTTTCCCCATCATTGTAGTTGGGAATGAACTCAATTAGAAGAACCAACACTGCTATATGAGATGTGGAAAGGACCCCGAGACTTAGTCAACAAGCAAAGCTTGTATGTGTATGTTCTGGCGGGGTCCAGAGGCACTGTTGCCTTTTCAGATTTATTGCATTTTCTTAAAAGCATCTAAATTAATGCTATGTTAATTACTGCTGGGTATGCACCCTGCAGCATATGTTGCTATTAATTGTATCCATTATCGCAAAAATAAACATCTCCTTATCACAACAAATGATGCTTCGTTTTCATATGTGGCTTGAAACGTCCTCCTCCCCAGCTGCTGCCACTTCTGTTTTGGTGCTTTCTTTACAAAGGGCCACCTGTTACAATAGATATTTCATTTGTTTGTATTTGAGGAGGGAATAAAAAAGAATTTAGATAATGAAACCCTACCACCTTAAAACACAATAATCACACCAGCCGTAAAACACAATGACATCGGGAACTCCAGAGGAAGTCAGCGGGTTCCTATCACATGTTCTCAACACCAGTGGCCTCAATATCTCTCCCTTATATCTCTCATAACTCAACCTAGAATAATTTTCATTTGACTATGAGATCTAGAAACATATCCTTCTAGTCCAAATATCTTCAGGTTGCATACCAAGAGAGTAAGGGTAGCTAGTTTGAGCTCAAGGGAAGAGTCACATTCCTTGATTTTGTAATGGTTATTTTGTTGCTTAGCATTTGGCTATTTTGAGAGTTGTGGACTGCACAGAGGAGCCATGTGACCTTGTGTAAATTACCCAACCACTCTGACCTTCAACTTCTGCACATCACAAGGAGTGAATGATTAGTTCCTTACAGTTAATGAGAAGGACAAATGAGTGACACAAGTTTATTGCTTAGAAAAGTGTCAGGAATTTGGTTGGTCCTCAAAATTATTGACTAATGTGATAATCAATGTTGTTAATGTTTGTGAAAGTAATTAGCACCCCATAGTCAATATTTAAAACATCCGCTAAGGTTGTAAGTTTTTCCTCCTCACTCTCATGCATTCACCTTCAGAGACCTTGGGATGCCCCTGACACAAGACATCTGTAAACCTTGGAAATTGCAAACAGTTGAGGTACATGGAGGCCCTTTGGGGAAGGGGGAGGGGCTTTTAACTCTTGACTGGGATGAGAAATTAATACTTCAAAATGTCACCTGGGCATAAAAGATTATTTTGAGATGAAAGCAATTAAGAAGAGGATTCAAGAAAAGTATTATTTGATGCCCTATGTACCTAAGGTAATGTGGGGCATAAGCTTGCAAGGATACCACTCAACTGTCTATAATGGAATATGTGGAATTTGGTGATCAGGTCAACTCAGAGGTGACACCAGGACGAAGCTCTGTAACAAATGTTACCAACCAGCCTTTGTCTTCCATTAGTCGCCCCTTTATTTACCTTCTCCAAATTTGCTGTTCTAGGCATTCAGAGTCCTACTTTGTCTTGTTACATCTCTAAAATATGCTTTGTTGTTTTGTGAAGATGCTGTTTAACCTCCAGTTCCAACCACTCTTTAAAATACTACTTTCAATGTTCTCATCTGTAATGAGAACTTACTGGTTAACAAATGTCTTGCTTCTATTGCTACTTTGTCTTTTGACAAGTTTTCATGGTCCAGGCCAATGAACCTGTATAGAAAAATAACTTTCCCTCCCTACCCTGTCCCTGTTCAGGAAACGACAGAGAACATTTTATAGTTAAAGATTATACTAGATTGGACTATTTCTTCCCAGCAGAAGTCCCTCTGTTGCATGTCTCCAAAAGTTTTACGTTGACATTGTAATTCACTGCTTAGCTATAAAAGCTCTATTTACATAAACTGAAAAATTTAATAGACAAAAGTCTTTAAAAATATGAGATCTCTAGAGGACACTTTTCATGAAAAAAAATTTATGTGGTTGAAAAACAAGAAGCTAGTGTTTTGGTATCTTAAAAATGCTAAGTTTCATGGAGGTTTTTAAGAGTAGAGAGTACAAGAGCATTTTCTAAAAATCATTTATAAATGACTAGAATTTATACTTCTTTTTATATGTCGGAAAATAATTAAAATGTACAGGAATGTTTAAAAGACACCAAACATTGCTGTCAGCTTTATCCCATGGACTGCATTGTCTTTCTTTCAAGCTTGTTTCACTTATTGCTCTAACATTCAAAATTCTCTAACCATTCTCAGCTGCCCCTCAGCTCTCTGCATAGATATCTGCATATAATTCTTTTGTTTCAAATTCTTCTTTAGATGGCCTGAATTTTTTTCCTTCTGTTGTGTAGTGGGTTGAATCCAGGTCTTCATGCACACCAGGTGAATATTTCATCACTGAGACCCAGACCCAGCCTCTCAGATTTTTTGGTTTTGGAATTCCTGCCCAGACTTCATTTCTTCTGGGAAAAATCTTTCAGTCACCTCAGGCAAATTCATCACATAGGCTTTTGATGCTTTGTTGGTGAGGCTATTGCTGGGTGCTGCGGGGGTGGGGGTGGGGGGCGGATTTATAGCTCCCATAGTAGGTCCTATGGAGGGCTTATGGATTTTTACCTGTAGTGAGTCATCTGTACTTTTGTAGCAGTGTTAGAAAAGGAGAAAAAAGAACAAATGTAGATCTTTAATCTCAGGATGAGACATTTCTGTAAAGTCTGTTATTTCAATTATGTAAAGGGGATGTCAAAACAATGAATTATACATTGTAATGACTAAATTGTGGGGGAGTGACATTATTATTGGGGTTTGGAGTTTAGAAGTAAGGAGGGAAGCTTATATTATTAGAGAATGACTACTGAGCGTTTTTCTCTTTTGTTGCTGTTGGGTTTTGTTATTCTTGTCTCATGGGAATGGCTAAAGGTCCTGGGAAGGAATTTGCAATAACATGGAGACTTGAGGGCTTTTCAAAATCCAAAGCTATTAAATCACCTTGGGGACCTTGTCAAAGCCCAGTCTTGTCAATCTGGGACAGGACCTGAAACACATTACCTTTTTAATAAGATCCCAGGTGTAAAACAGATGAATCAAGGTGCACTGTCAAGATAAAACAAATATACATGGATACAAGTAGTTTCCTGGGATGGGGGAGACGTGTCTGTGGTTGAGAGCACTTGCTGTACAAGTGTGAAGACCTGAATTCGAATCTTCAGCACACACCTAAACAGCCAGGTATGCCACATGTACTTGTAACTCCAGCATTGTAGGGTCCAGTGACTGGAGGATCACTAGGACTTGCTAGCTGTCAGTCAGATACTGTGTTCTAAATGAATAAGCTGAAAGAACATTCTTTCAACCTTCTTTCTTCCCTTCTGGCTATGCACAAGCTAATGCACCTACACACATACACACACACACACACAGAGAGATAGACAGACAGACAGACAGACAGACAGACAGACACACACACACACACACACACACACACACACACACACACACATACACACAGGTTTCTCCCAGTTCAAAGTTGCAAAACCGTAGCCATTTAATCCCAAATAGTCACTCAGGACTTCAGGCAGCAAAACCACAAATTCAGTCTTAGGCTTTTTGCCTTTCTACGTGTTATTCAGAGATACCCATTTAATTTTGTCCTCTATAAGTCTGATCTTGAACATGATTAAATATAAATTGGTTGCTAAGAGAAACAGTAAATGAGACTTCACAGTGGAAATAGATAGAAAATTTAGCTGTTAGGTAGTCAAGAGAGAATAATGGAAAAGTAAATCATTAGCTATATCCACATTTCTATTCATCATATAACTTTTAATAATAACAGGGTATCAATTAGGTTCAGATATCATCTTCCTCCACATTAAATGTGTTAATTGACACTGCATTGCTTAATCAATCTTGTTAAGCACTAATTACATAGCTACAGCTTTTCTTCTTTTTTCTCTATCATTTTTTTCGGGGGTGGGAAGGGTAAAAGGAAAATTGGTGACCAGCTGATGGCAGTCAATTCAAGTCCCCAGCTTTTCCACCCTGGAAATATTTCTCACCCTATCGTACAGCACAAGGAGGCTATAAATAAGGAAACATTAGAGATAAGAAAATGTGACCTGTTTAGCTTCTTGTTCCAGGATTTAAACAGCAGTTATAGAATGGGTCTTGTTCTCTAAAAATCATATAATAATTAATAGTTGTGGTAGTAGTAAGAAATGTAAAACAGTCTTTAAATATAGTGGGTCAAATCAATGGATAGAGCAAGGTCACGGGCTTCACAGGAATTTTAACTGCAGAGGTGGCTAGCCAAATATAGATGAGTGAAGCTCTCAGACCTCATCAAGATTCTTTGTGCCATTGGCGGTGGATAATGCAGAAATTTGAAACATATAGGGCTTCCTCAAGACCCAGCTATTCCACTCCTTGGAATATACCCAGAAGATGCTCCAGCACACAACAAGAAAATTTGCTCAACCATGTTCATAGCAGCCTTATTCATAATAGCCAGAACATGGAAACAGCCTAAGTGTCCATCAGTAGAAGAGTGGATAAAGAAACTGTGGTACATATACACTATGGAATACTACTCAGCTATTAAAAACAAGGAATTCCCGAAATTTGTGGATAAATGGATTGAGCTAGAAATGATCATAATGAGTGAGTTAACCCAGAAGCAGAAAGAATCAAATGGTATATACTCACTTATATCTGCATACTAGCCCAAGGGGCATGTCCCACAAAAGCCTTCACTTACCAGGAAACTGGGACAGAGGAGAAGGCATCCTATTGGGACTCTAAATGAGAAACGCATGGGAGAACAGCAAAATAAAAGGATCCAGAGGGTCCTAGAAACCTACAAGTAGAACAATATGATAGGCAGATTTGGGCCCAGGGGTCCCGCTCAAACTAAGGCACCAGCCAAGGACAATACAGGAGGTAAACTTTAAACCCCTTCCCAGAGCTAGCCAATGGTCAGAATATTCTCCACAGTTGAGTGGAGAGTGTGATACGACTTTCTCACGTACTCTGGTGCCTCACATTTGACCATGTCCCCTGGAGGGGGAGACCTGGTGGCACTCAGAGGAAGGACAGCAAGTAGCCAAGAAGAGACTTGATACCCTATGAGAATATATAGGGGGATGTAATCCCCCTCAGGAACAGTCATAGGGAAGGGGAATAATGGGAAAATGGGGGGGGGGGGGAGGAATGGGAGGATACAAGGGATGGGATAAACATTGAGATGTAACAAGAATAAATTAAAAAAAAAAAAAAAAACAAAGTTCAGAGAGTAAGTGGAGTGCTCAGCCACAAGTGGAACATCTATATTACATCTCTGCCCCAGTGCAAAAGCTCAGAGTATAATAGAAAAGAAGGCAGAAAGCCAGAGGTTGGCGAGGACTGTGGTGAAACACTGTCTTTTGTACATTAGTGGACTTAGTCCAGTTGTGTTTGCCAGAATAATATCTACACAAGATCAAGACAGTCAACACTCAAGCATAGTAGAGGGAGGGGCTCAGGAGCCATGTCACTAAATAAGGAGCAATGGAGAATTGCTGGATTCCTGGGGCATGGAGAGCGAGTTTTGTTTTGTTTTGTTCTATTTTTTTTTAAAGATGTTGCCCCTGTTAGGCTGACCACCTTCTACTGGATGCTGCCACACCTGTGGACATGCACCAGTCGTACTTGATGGACTATTAACAAAAGAGAGGCCAGAAAGTTGAAAGAAGGCGAGGAGGTAGGATGGCTCTTAGAGGAGTGAGGGGAAAGGGTGGGGTATGAACATAACTGAAACACATTGTATAACATTCTCAGTCAATAAAATATTATGGTTTTAAAAAAGTGGTATAAAGAGGGGAACAAGAGAAGATGATTGGTGGGTGAATATTATCAAAGAGTTATGTGTACACATTAGAGATGTTACATCGACATCCAAAAAAAAAAAAAATACACATTTTAATTGAACTAACAGATGTAGACATTTCTTACAAAATTAGAATGTTTATTTGGGAAACGGAGGGAGGGTCATGAATGCACTCGTTGTGAGGCCAAAGCCCTATGACCCCAACCTCCAAATCACCTCTTGGTGTTGCTATCAGCATGGGATGCACAACGAGGTTCCAAAGTATCAGGACAAGTACAGTGGCCTATAAAACACCGTTCAAATTACAGTTTGTATTTTTCTTACATAGAAGGATTGGGGGGAAAAGAAATCATAAATGAAATTAAATGCTTCTGAGTCTCCGTTGAGCCTATTTTTCAAGAATTGCAAGTGAAGTTTTAAGCATCCATAAGAATGCAATTATGCTTTCATTGCTTAATGTATGGACTCAGATTCCGACTTAATTATTCTGAGACTAAATTTATATGTCATTTGTGTAGTAAATCTTGGCAATTGCTCTCCCAACTATCATTGGAAATGTAATTAACTTGGGTTAGATAAGTTTTTACAGTGAGAACTAAATGCAGTGTACTACCATGGCATTATTTAAAAGCCAAAGGCCAAACACATCTTCTTTCTAAACTTTCTTGTTTGTTTGCATTTTCTTTTCCCAGAAGGCTAAATGCTGAGTTTTTTTTTTCTTTCTTTGCTTTTACAGTTTTGTCTGTTAATTGGCTGTTTCTTTTCATTTTCTCTTTTCTTTCGAAAGAAAGGAAGTCTTTTCTTTGTGTTGCATCTTTTATGAAAAATGTAGTTTACTTTTGAAAGAAGCGCCTCTCTCTATGATGAAGCTGTTTGATTGTTTTCAAAGCTAAGCTCCTTTTGTTTCAGTAGTTAACTATTAAATTCTTTCTTTCTTTTTTATCTGTAGCTGAAACTTTCCCAGAAAGTATATTCTACTTAACCTAAAAATTTTTCATTTTATGGCAGTGAAGAAATTATGCCTTTTATTCCTTGTATTATGATAGACACAAGTGATAATTGGAGAAAAAGACGTACAATGAAGAGAATCATTAGGTAACATAGTCACCCTCCATTTGAAGCTGAATCCTGCCAGAAAGTCTATCTCACTTGCTGTAAGAAGTACTGGAGTCTGCCAGGCTTAAATACAGACATTTAGTCCATGTGGTCCTGGAAGACAGAAGTTTCATAGCCAGAGGCCAGCAAGGATGGTCTCATTGTGGAGCTGCTTGCCCGGGCTACCATAGTGTCCTCAAGTGGCCTTTATTTGTGCATAAATCAAAGGAGGAAATTCTTTTCTCTTTAATGAGGGCACAAATTCCATCCCAAGGGCTCTACTTCCATGATAGAATATAATCCAACTATAACTCAAAGGCCCCATCTCTAAACAGCACAAAAATATGAATAGGGGAAGAAAGAATGCACATGAGTCCGTAGCAGATAATGATTACCTTCCTAGAGGCCTGAGATTAAGGGGAGGCATGATATTACATCACAATACTATGCTGCCATGCCTGCATATGATATAGAAGTTTTCTTGTCTCTTGCCCTGTTTAACTACTGTGAGCAGTAAAACCTTTAGGAAGTGGGGCCTAGAGTGAGATCTTTAGGTTGCTGTGGATATGTTCCTTTTATATTCCCAAACATTTTACTTAAATATTAAATTTAAAAACACACATCAAATAACCATGCGGTATATATTTCTCACATTAACATGAGAAATGATAGAATTTCATCATAGAGAAGATCATTATATATGTGTGTGCATATCTTTCTATCTGTCTGTTTATCTATCTATCTATCTATCTATCTATCTATCTATCTATCTATCATCTGTTTATCTGTCTATCTATCTATACCTTATATCATGTAGAGTGTTTAAAGTAGGTGATCCTATTACAATTTAGGACAGGGATGTGAGGATCTACATAAATGCACCACACATGTCAAAACCCAAACAAGAAACAAAAAATCTCCTGTAAGACTTAAAACCATACCAATACTATCCTCCAGAAAGGGGTGTGTTCTTAAAAGGGGTGGTGGGACTTGGTTATCTTCCTCTGGCTCTCTAGGCTCTCAAGGTGAGCATTTTGCTTTGACATATACACCTGATTTTATGCCAGAGGCCCAAATCTGATAAGGTCCTCTGATCTATTATGAGAACCTTGAAAATTGTAAGACAACAAATATATATATACTGATTTCTCCAGAAAGTATACAATATCAACGGAAAAGGTGTGACTACAAGATTATTTAGACCGCTACTACAAGAGAACTCAATGTCTTAAGGATTAGAATTTTCTTGGCTTAGGTTTTAATTTTTGTTAAAAGTGGAGCACAGTGAACTTTATTTATTTACTTTGAGCAGCTAGAGTTTACGGAGGTGAGCAGCCGACTTTGCTGTTTCTCTAGACAGATGGCTAGCCTCTCTTCTTTGCAGTCGTATCTCTTAATCTATGACTTTCTGTGTGTTTCATGTAGCTGAAAAGCAGTAATACGACTTGAGTGTTTTTTTTTTTATTAATACATCTGTGTAACAGATTGTTAAAAAAATGGTTTGAGTTGATGAAGTGCTAATTCTGAATAGACATAGATATGTTCAAGGAAAAATTAAATACATGTAATAAATTTCAAAACACATTTTATTTTTTGGTAGCGAACCAAACCCCATAGCTTCTTCATTTGGCGTTGAAAGCAATGGGCTTCTCCTTTCATGTTTTTATGAAGTTGTACTTAGCATCGTCTAGAAGAGCTGTGAGAGTGGCCACTGAAGCACTGCTCTCCCCAGTAATCCGCTGTTTAAATAGACCATTTAATTTTGTTTGAAAACAGGCTAAGTATCTAAAACAGAGTTTTAACAAAAACTAACTAGCACTTTAAAATAATACTTTAATGATGCCTTTGTATTCTTGTTCTATATAATCGGGAAGTACCAGACGTCGTATAGAAGGCCTTATTTTTCCGTAAAGAGGGAGATTAAAGAGAAATAAAAGTTCCATTCTCAGTGCCTCTTTGGGGTGTGTGAACAGTGACGATGAGAAAGCAAACCCTTTGTCTAACCTGCAATCTTTGTCTTCATCTATTAGTGTGAGGGCTAATCTTCCTTGTGAAGGGCTTGTTAGAAGAATTTCCTGGATTAGGTTAATTCAGGTGGGGCAAGGGGCACTAAATGTGGGTGACATTACCTGATGGACTGCTGTTATGAATGATGTGTAAGGGAGAAAGGGAGCTGATCAGCAACATTCACCATTAAGTTTCATGGCTGCAGGTGCAATGCGACCAGATGCCTCTCGCTCATTCTACTGTGGCTTCCCGTCACGGACAGTTCCCTCAAACTCTGAGCCAAGCCGAGTTCTTCCTCCCTTAAAATGCTTATGTCTGGCATTTTGTCTAATCAACCAGACCAATGATAAGTACGCTAGCTACCAACCTTTTCCTTTTATTGAAAATAGCCGTCTCACATAATATGTCCTTCCCACCCTCCACTCTTTTCAGCTTCTCTCCACCTCACCTCCCATCTGGATCAACCCCTTTTCTACCTCGCAGTTAAAAAAAAAAATAGTTTCCTAAGGGATAATAATAAAATCAAACAAGATAAAACAACAACTAGTATATTGTAAGAGAATAAAACAAACAAAAAGAAAAAGATGCATGAAACAGTTATAGATGCAGTCTCCATATTCAGGAATCCTGTGAAAACACTAACTTGTAAGATATAATATATAAATATATAACTAACATTCTTCGGACTTCTAGCAAATGAGATAATAACATAGAGGCTATTATTATTTATTATAGTTCAGGCCTTAGCTTGAACTAATTTCCAACTAACTCATATAAGTTAATTAACCCGTCTATTCTAGCCATGTTTGCCTATGGCCCATTATCTCTCCTCAGTCCCTCCATGTCAGTTCCTTCATTCTTTCCCAGAGTTCCTATGTCTCCCAGGATGTCCAGTCTATCCTCTCCTGCCTCGCTATAGGCTGTCAGATCTTTATTAAACCAATCAGAAGGTGAGGGAAGTGTGTTTACAAAACACAGACAGGCAGTGCTTCGAGTATGGCCTGTACTCAACTCTCTGCCTGGTACAGAAATCAGCGTTTGAATAATACAAAGACAAAATTTACAAAGTGCACAAAAGGATTATCCCAACATACATATACACACAAAGAACCTTTATGTTAAAAAGACAAAAAATTTCATAAGATAAAAGTTTTTTAAAGAAAAAACTCTGACATGACACAATGAGACGAGCAACCCCCAGAAATGCCACTGATTTCATTTATTGTTGGTCATCTCCTACTGGGTGGGCAGTGTACCCTCAGGTGTAGTTTGTTTTCCCAGTAAGACTCCTTGGAGAAAACTGAACTTTCATCGGTAAGTGGTTATCAATTGGAGATTGCTTCTGGCTTCAGGATGGAGCACTTCTCCTTTAAACTCTAGGGCGCTCCAACTGGTGCAGACCCAAATAAGGCCTGTGCATGTTACCTCCCTCTCTGTGAGTTCACCTCTGTGTCCTGTTGCTTTAGAGGGCCTTTTTTCTTGGTCTCCTCCAACTTCCTGGCTCTTCCAATCTTTCTGCCTCCTTTTCTGTAGGGTTCCCTGAGCCCTGAGTGGAGGGATTTGATGGAGATATCCTGTTTAGGACTGAGTGTTACAAGGTCTCTCACTCTCTGCATACTGTCTGCCTGTGGGTCTCTATACTTGCTCCCAGCTGCTGCAGGAGGAAGCTTCTCTGATGATGTCTGGCCAAGACAATGTCCTGTGAGTATAGCCGAAGTTCATTAGGAGTCGTTTTATTGCTATGAATTTTTTAATAGCTGCATTTTCTTTTACCCTACATCCCTGGGCTATATAGTCTCAAGTTCTTTCACATCCAAACAGCGTTGGGTATAGCTTCTATCTTGTGGAGTGGGTCTTAAATCAAAATAGATATTGGTTTGTTTGGTGCTGGCATGTCACCCCCTTCTATGTTTGGTGCCACCATTGCACTGTCATATCTTGCAGGGCAGGACACCATTGATGATCAAAGGGTTTGTGGGGGTTAGTGTTTGCACTTCTCCTTTGGTAGCATGCAAGGTACCCTCCCTATAGCAAAGGCACTAGGAGGTAGTGGTGAATGCTATTTATATAGGAACCAATTCAATGTCTCCATGTTCAATGACATGTGTAGGTGCTGTTCTTCAGCAATGGAGCCTTTCTGTCAGTTTGTGGCAAGAGCCTGGGTTTTGGGGGGGCTTCCATGGGACCCCACAATTGTGGGCCACATTTTTATTTGGTCCAGAGAATGAATAGCTATGGCACATCTATGGAGGAAAGAACAAACTTAGCAGAAAACAAAGAAAGACAATATGTAGCTCCCCTAGCCTGAGGTTGAGATCAGGGAGTCCAAGGAGCCAGAGGAGAAGAGAAGCTCCTTATTCTGTGATGACCTTTTGGGGGCACATGCAGAGGCGCTCCAAGCCCCAGTGCAATGGTGTGGGTGTTGCTTGTTCCCAAAAGTTTCGCAGGGTTCATTCTTGGCTCTTCCCAGTGGCAGCTTTAGAGGATTGGGGGCTTAAGAAGGTGGGGGTCGTTAGTTATTAGCAAACTTACTTAGAAGGGATTGTGGGATTCTGGCCTTATGAGAGAAAATGGCCGTGAGTGTTATATCAGAGCCAACCTGCACTCAGGAGGGTTTGTGAAACGCCACAGCTGTCACTCACAGGTGTCTCTGAGGACAGGAGAACAGAGGCTGGTGAAAGGAGGCAGGGGTGTCCCTCATTTCCTGGTTGATGACATTGATCTCAGGTTAGATCCCACCCTGAGATATGGTGTGAAAATTCTTTGTAATCTGAAGCAATTTCCTTCAAAACAAAAGTATATTTTTTTTTGCTAGGAATGTTTGGACATTCTTTTTGATGTGCAAAAAGCAACATTTGATTTCTGATTCTTCTAGAGCAAATATTTTACAATTCTGACTTGCTACATGATACTCCATTGAATTTTCTTCCTGTGTATCCCCCAGGTCTGATCTAAGTGTGTCTGTCCAAACAGGCTCAGTGGGTAAAAGTGATTGCCGCCAAGCCTGACAGCCTGAGTTTGATCCTTGGGTTGTGGTGGATGACTAGAACTGTTTCTCATAATTTGTCCTCTAATCTCCATATATGCAATCTGTCATAGTCAACCCATGTACATAAATAACAAATAAGTAAATGTAATAAAACAATACTGATGCATAAAATTTATTCATTCAGAAATTCTTCTTAGAGTTATATCAATATGCTATCTCAAGTAAATTATTTAAAGTTATTAATTAAATTCATATAAATTAAATCATGCAATATGCTTTTTTCTTGGCTTCTTTTGCATGTAGATTTATTATGTGCAACAATTTCAGAGATAATCATATATACATATATGCTTATATATAAAACACATATATAAACAATTATGTTTATATAACTTTTAAAACTATTCCTTCCACACCCATGTATAATGTGCCTTCATAGACTTACCAGTATTTCCATTATAATGATAGACATGTTGATTCCATCTATGGGAAATCTTATTTAAATTTGAAACAAGGAAAGGTCCCTATTGAGGACTCCTTTGATTAATGTATCTTTTACATCTACTTGCTACAGGTTGCCAACCACGTTTCCTGATTTTAATAAACCGTGTGTTAAGGTGTCTTTGTTATAAGGGACGAAATTGATTACTTTATTATTACCCTGCTTTGCTGGTTTAAAATATTATAGCCCAGTACATTGCTGTCATCTTATTAATTATGAATTAATTTAATTTGTGGAGGTTGAAAGCGTCAACTCGTTTTCTTTAATTAACTGCTTTGCATTGCATTGCTAGCGGAGTCTTTTATAATAGTGATGTGAGCTCGTGACAGGGTCTTCCATTGTGGGATACCGGGTCTTGAATTTCATGAGTGTCATAAATAATGTGAATCCAATCTTGTTTTCATTGCCACTCATATGTACTGATGTTAAATCCATCAACTGACTTATTAGTGAGGAAGCATGGGAGGGAGTTCCTTGAGGTTTGACACTGGGAAGGTAACAGGAGCTACATTCTACCTTGGGTAGACTTTTAGCTCCTAGGAGTCCAGTCTATTTAGAATCCCGAGGGTCTGTTTAGAGTTTAGTCCCCTAAAAGAGCATGTGTTGATGATTTGTTGCTATTGGAAGGTGATAGAGACTTCAAGAGGCAGGCCCTGGTCAGAGGAAGGAATTTGTTGATACTTGCCTTTGGAAGGATTTTGAAAACCTCATCCCTCCCTCTTTCTTTGCTTTCCTGACACCAAGTGTGAAGCCCACTCTGTCATGTAGCCTTCTTCATTTTAAGGCTACAGCAATTAAGTGGCGTACTGTAGATTAAGACCTTTGAGACCCTAGGCTAAAGCAAATCTTTTTCTCTTTAAGTTGTTTATATTAAACACTTTATCACAGCAACAGAAAAGGCTAGTCTACAATCTTTGGACTACGGTTTTTGACAAGTTGGTTCAAGTTCCAGGCTACTTTTGGTTCAATTCAGAACTGAAAACAAACAAATAAAAACAAAACAAACAAACAAAAAACCAAAACCCCAGAGAGATAATTTCTTAGTTTGTTCATTATATTAAAAATATACTCAAGGTGTATATGTTAATGGAAGTGTCTTTCTTGATATCATGGAAATCCAAATCAAACTATAGGCAGAATCAGCGCCTCATGAGGAGCTGCTCTTTGCTAGTAAGCAGTGTCATGCATATCCACAGGAAAAGACAGATGCTGTGTCCTTGCATTACAGAAAGGGCAGAAAGAGAAAATGGGCTTCAAGGGGTTCCTTTAGCACTTTTAGAAGGCTTTACTCCTTAGAAAAGGAGCTGCTATGATTCAGTTACTTTATACAGGTCCTACTGACCAGCGCGATCACATTAGCAGTTACCTTACAGTATATGAACTTCAGAACCACGTTCAGATCATGGCTGTCAGTGATTGGACAGAAAGAAGTCACAAATGGATGAAGTGGATCCTGACATACAGTGAAATGCTCATTAAAATCTAGTAGTGTTGAAAAAGTTGCTTTTCTGGTTACCTCCCTTTAGAATTCTACTTCTTACCCTTCAATTCTCCCTTCTCTCTCCATTTAATTATACAAATCTAGGATTCTTATATATTCTTCTCTGCAGTCCCAAGGACACCAAAGACAAACAAATCTGTTTTAATGGAATGGTTTAAAACTGCATTTTATTTTTCTGTTCCTTCAGGTGAACCTTTTAACACAAAAGACATAGGTATTTTCTTTCTATTTTACCAACTATTAAATAAGTGAGAGATTATATTAATATGCTTAAAAGTTGATTGAAACGTTTTTAATTCATGCACTAAGCATTTGTGTGTGCTTGTGTGGAGAGAGAGAGAGAGAGAGAGAGAGAGAGAGAGAGAGAGAGAGAGAGAGAGAGAGAGAGAGAGAGTAGGGTGGGGGAGAGTGTGTGAGAGAGAGAGAGAGAGAGAGAGAGAGAGAGAGAGAGAGAGAGGGTGGGGGAAAGAATGTGTGTGAGATTTGAAAGCATTAAGTTTCGCTTTGTTCTCTGGGGCAGAGTCCTTCCTTGAACCCAGGCCTAGCTTACTCTAGCTAGGTAGTTTGCTACAGGAACCACCTGTTGTTGCTCCCCTAGCATTTGGCTTGCAGGTGGACCACCATGCCTACCAGGTCTTTTCTTCTGTCCTGGGGACCCAAATGCATAGCAAGCAACTTACACACTGAAACATCTCCTCAGTCCTTCATTAAGAAGAACATTATGATAGGCAGATTTGGGCCCAGGGATCCCGCTCAAACTATGGCACCAACCAAGGACAATACAGGCCGTAAACTTCAAACCCCTACCCAGATCTAGCCAATGGACAAGACATTCTCCACAGTTGAGTAGAGAGTGGGGTATGACTTTCACACATACTCTGGTGCCTCACATTTGACCATGTCCCCTGTAGGAGGAGACCTGGTGGCACTCAGAGGAAGGATAGCAGGCTACCAAGAAGAGACTTGATACGCTATGAGCATATAAAGGGGGACGAGGTCCCCCTCAGTCACAGTCATAGGGGAAGGGAGTAAGGGGAAAATGGGAGGGAGGGAAGAATGGAGGATACAAGGGCTGGGATAACCATTGAGATGTAACAAGAATAAATTAATAAAAAAATATTTTGAAAAAAAAAAAAAGAAGCTTTGTGCATACCATTTGGCAAATATTGTTAGGAATTTGTCATGCACTGCATGCATAATTCTGTGATATATGATTTTAAAAGTCCTCTTCATTTCAGGCTAGTACTACTCACACACAAAACCAGCAATTCCTGACACATGCCAGGCATTCCTGTAGTTACTGGTGTATAGCCCAAGTTAACCCTGGTAATCTTAGTAGCTGTTGCATAGGTGCACTTGATTGAGAGAGAAGAGTAGAGGAACCTGAAGAAAATAGTGCATATAATTCCTTTGAGAAAGGAACAACAGAATAAGTAGGGAGGAATAAAAATGGATTTTTGACCTATGGATAGTAAGTATTATTACTTATACACTAATAGAGTAACCCAGCCAGGCAGTTAAATGGTGTTGATACAGAAAAGAATCTGCTGGAGCAGTGTCCCTGAGAACTGAGGTGTGGTAAACTCTTACCCAAGGTAGTGCTGGCCAACAATAGGTCATTTATAGTGAAAGGGAGAAGTTGAATACAGGTTGCCAGTGTTCATTAGCAGCTCAACAGTGCTTAGCTGCAGTTTTTGCAGAACAGTGTGACTGCACAGCGCTCTTTCCCACAAGGTGGCTGTTTAAGATCTCCTCAGATGTACTTGTGATTTTTCTGCTGCTGTTTTGTTCTAATTAGTGCCTATTTGTTACTCAAAGTTAACTCATAAACACACATGACATCTTCAGCATGCCTATGTTTATATGTGCATAATCTTTTTACCTAAAAGTATTGTTGAATAAATTTGGGGGAAAGTGCATGGAGTGTTTCTGAAAGTACATTGGAAAATATTTTCTTCACTTTTTTTTTAACCCTTTGTACACATCTCTTGGGTTGCATAATTTGTGGGACCCTAAGAGGCCTAGAATTGTACTTTGACTTGTGGCACACATGCACGGACGTCAATATCTGTGCTCAACTGATTGATCCTGGGACAAACGTGCTTTTTCCTCAGCGGATTCTGGTGCACCTGAGGCTGAATGACAGACAGCACTGAGAAAAGGCTGCTCTTTTCCCTTCAGTCCTGGCAGGAGATGGAAGTCCTAATTGCCTTAATTACTGCCGCAGGTTCCTTTGAAATTCCCCAGGTACTCAGCACAATCCTGATAGGATCATCGCAGCCTCTTTGGAAGTCAGTTCCATGAGCAGTGGGGGCCTCTAACATTATTCACATGAAATAGCTTTGATTTCTTCTTATGTAAAAGCTACTTATCATGACTACCACCTTGGCTTCCTCAGTTGCTCTGAACTGATTTCTTATTCCTATTAGCAGAGCGATGTTTTATTTTAAAGGAAACATCTGAAGAACTCTTTTTGTTTGGGGGCAGGGTAAAGAAAAATTTTGAATAAAATTATTTCTACTTGATAGGAGCTTCCAGTGCTCACTTCCTCGATGGTCCTGCTTAGAATAGGAAATCAGAAATAGACAAAAGGGTAATAGATGAAATTTGAACAAATGAGGATGTAGAGAAGATAACAACAGTACAATGTCAACATTGGTTTCCTGATTCTGAAAACTGTACTCTGGTTACTTACATTTGGTGAATCCTGCTGAAAGCACGAGATTCTCTGAGCTCATTTATGACTCTTGTAAGTCTAGAATTACTGTGTGTATTGGGGTCGGGGATAAACTAAGTTGCTGTCCTCTCAACTCTGGAAGATGAATGTCTCAGTAGTGCCAAGTCTAAAGCTATCCTGGCTGCATGACAATGGTGAAAAGTGATGCTGTATTTTTGGGAAATAGGAAGTCTGTTAGAGATGATGTATTTCAGACTAAAGACATTCAGAATAAAGGAGTTTCTGGGGATAACTTTGAGGAAGTCCTTGAAGCTAATTAGAGAAATTCCATTAGTAAACCATGTGGTCACTTGTGACTTGCTGTCCTTTGGGAGAAGAATTTGATTCCCACCTCCCATAAACTTAAGAAATTAATTGGGACTAATGGATTGAAAATACAAGAACTGGCTTTGTGGTTATTATGTAGAAGAAAAAAATTTAACTTAGATGTACTCAACAGTAACATGTTTTCTAACTGTGCTAATTGTTTACCAATAGTATTTAAACTAGGAAAACTTTTGGCTTTTAAAAGAAGGTCTATTATTTTTTACAAAAAAAATAAAATAAAATAAAATAACAAACAAGCTCTGAAGCCTTTTTTTAGCTTTGATAGTCTTTCAATTTGTGTAATAAATTAGTGATGCTCACAACTGTATGATTTATTATATTACTACTACTGCTTGCACTAAACCACTAATAATACTGGACATATGTAAACATGTGTGTTTATATATGTATATTTTCTCCTTAAAGAACAGTGTTAGAAATCCTTGCCACAAAGTGATTATTTGTATGGATTATTTATGTGGCTAATACAAGATGCTGTACAGCAGCTATTAAGTATGATTTATTTGTCTGTAGAGCAGTAGCAAAAGACTTCCAAATATACCTACAGGGTGCAAGTTTGAAATTAATGTGCTAAGGTACTTTAATACAGGAGATGTGCTGGCTGGGTTCACCAATGCTTGTTGCTGCCAAAGGTTCTTATGTTGATGGATGGTTGTGTTTCCTCTTGATCAATGAATGAAGCATCTTTTAGGTCAACAAAGAGAGAAAACAGTAGGTGGCCCTGCCTACTGCTGGATTAAGTTCAGGACCTAGAGAGAACTCTGCAATTGTAGGACAGATATTAGAAAGTATGTTTATTTGAATCCCCAGCATACCCCTTTCCATGTTCATGCTGCCTGTGTTGGTTGAAAAAGACTATGCATTCTTTCTTTACTTGTTGAAATGTTTTTAATGAGTTAGATGGTATCATGGAAGCCATCTTTATGTTTGTATTTGGGATTTTTGTTCTTAAGGAATAACAGTTGAGTTTTGATTATATTTTATTGATCCATTTTGTGCATATGTACAAGGTTTTTGGGGTGTGGTCACGTATGTGCCATGGTATAAGTGTGGAGGTCAGAGGACAACCTGAAGGAGCTGGTTCTTTCAACCATGTTGAGTTTAAGGAGTGAAGTTTGGTCGTTAGGCTTGGCAGCATTTGCCTTTACATATTGAGTCATCTTGCTTGGACATGGTTTAAAATAAGAACACGACAGGTAATATTAAATCACAGATAGTAAAGATATCTTTACTCGACTGAGGGAACAAATGAGTGAATGTGTATTGTTTGAAATGACATGGCCATGCCAAGGACGTCCGTGTCTTAGCTTTATGAGAGTTGCATAGCCTTCTTTGGGTAAGGCTCCAGCAAACCTTTCCTGTCATCTGAGTGTGAAGATTACATGTGTGCAGAAAATTTTCTTCCCGAGGGTTAGTCGAACCCCGGCGAGCCAGGGCAGAAAATGACTGCCCTTAGCTAACCCCATAGATGTTTATGGCCTGAAGATTGCACCTTAGGGAAATTAGGTAAACCCTCCTCCTTTTTCATAAACTCTGCCTCCTTGTTTATGTGCGTGTAGTAACCCTGAGTCCTTGTTCAGCTGAAAGAAATAATGTTACCTCCCTCTCCATCTGTGTAAAATAGACACCCTGATCTTCAAGATTGCTATGGCTCTTCCATCAGAGAACTCAGGCCACCCAACCTCAGCTTTTCTGTTTGTGTATCTATTATCTTTTCATTCTCTCACTTTATTATTTAGGTTAATCCCTGGAGGCAGGGAGAAAACAGCCTTTTAAAGATCTAAGTTTTTCGTAGACAATCAAATAATATACCCAAACACCATATAGTATTGAAGTTGGTCAGTTTAATCTCAATCGTGCGGGGAAAAGGAGTGGGTGGGTAAAGAACTCTGAGTTTTATCACAGAAGCACAGACACAACTCTCACAGCTCTCATATCATAGGTGGCTACAGCAAAGGTCCGAGCAACGTCATCTAATTACCCAAAGTCACTGGGACATCAGATAGTAGCTTTAAGATACAGTTTAAAATGTGGGGATGAGGGAAACATAAAGAAACACCCTATGGGGTAAATTTCTACTGACTTAAATTCAGCAAATCAAACTCTGGTGGTAGCTGTTCAGTTACAGGAGGACTTCTATGAAGACAAGTGACTGTTCTTGAGCGAAAATGGCCCTTGGCACCAGGCAAACATTGCTGGAATTCAGATATTTTTGTTTAGCAACTTTGTAATCTGGGAAAAGGAGCTTGTGTTTCCCAAGTTATATTTTTCTCTACTCATAAAGTGGTGGAATACTTATCTCCAAAGGGCTGTTGAGAAGAGTAGAAGGGGTATTTGTAAACATTCATCAAACTATCTTTTACTAAATTGACATAGAAAATGTAATTGTGTATCTCTTCTAGAACAAGAAAAAAATGACTTTTGATGTTGGAATTTCATGACTTTAGCACAGTTCCTTGGACAGAATAGCTGACAGCTAAGTATTGATAGACTTAATTGAGTAACTTTAGTTGTTATTTTCTTGAGACGCAAACTTGAATAATTCTTGCCTTTGGTGACAATGCCACTGAAGTTAGGCTGGAAGGCCAATAATGGTCCTGAAATGCTATGGTTGGCTCTTTTTGCATTTGAATTCACAGACTGTCTTCCATGAAGCAAAGATCAATCAAAAGGGGATGCAAATTTAAAAAATTAAACAAACAAATAAACAAACAAACAACCTTTTCCTTTTAGGACCAGAAGGAGTCTATCTGTCCTGCATTCAGACCAAAGCACTGGAGATTTTGTTGAAACATTAGAAAGTGGTTAATAGTTCTAGATGGATAAGGAAGGACAGTGGGGAGAGCTGCATCCTTCTGGCTGCTTTCTTTAAGGACACTGATGATTGTTGCTTGGAAGCACCTTTGCAAGCTCATGGAAAACCAAGCCTTTCTAGAATGAGCTTTACTATAAGTCAGATGAAGGTAGCTGCTTCTAACAGGGCTGGAGCTGTCCTTACTTCTTCCAGATTTGAATATTGTCTCCATCTTTCAGTGAATTTCAGAAAAAAAAAAAGTAGCACTCACTTTTCCCACATGGCCTTCAGTCTCTTCCTGGAAGCTTCCCGGCCTCCACCTGCCTCCAGTGAACATTGAAGACTGTGATCCGCAAACAAGCGAGCATCCCATAGTGCAGACCAATTACTTTGGAAAGAGCCTCATTAGTTCTGAAACTTTCGCCATCATGTAGGTCCCTGTAGTGAAATTTCCCAAATGGCCACCTTTAATTTAAAAAATTGTTAACAGCTTTTATTTCCCTATTATTGCTCCTTGCTCCTTTATAGATCCACAACACTTCTGAAATTTCTCAGTTATTTTGATCTTCTACTTCTTTTATAATAATTAAAAATTTTTTTTTTTACATAAAATGGAGGGAGTGGTTCTGTATTAACATTCCAAAACTTCTCTAAGCACTCTGCAGATGCGTCTGAGTGTTCTCAGGTTAACAGTCATGTAGAGCCTGTGGAGAGATGAGAAGAGTTTAAACAAGTGCTTTTCCTCCCATGATTGACAGTTATGCTCCACAATGGAATACAAAAATCCCCTTTGCCATCAGTGAACATTTTGGAGATGAAGAATGGTACTGTGGCCTTGTGTTGACTGTGTGGCTTTATAGGGACTTAATTATCAGTACGGCAACTTGGAATGTCACACTGTATATAAAAGCTAATGGAACATAATGGTGACCGTACCAGGGTAAACATTCATTGAGTTCATGATTACATTAGAAACCACGAGATTTGTAGTCAGGAGGCATCTGTGCTTGTATTCCAGACTATGTACACATGTGATGCCTCTGACTCTCCTTATTGTCTCCAGAAGCTGGGAAAGCTAATGTAGATAGCCCAGGCAGCAATCCCAACACCAAACTGAGAGGATAAGCAGACACAGTTCCACTGAGAGCTGTGTTTCCTTTGTCCTCTTACCAACTGATATGGGAGGCAGGATGTGGTTTTGAAATATATTTGTCATTGTCTATCTACTGGAATATGAGGCTCTTGCTTACCCTCTGAGTTATTTTGTTCTTTTTTTTAAAATATAGAATTTTATTATAATTTATTCAGATTCCATCTGGATCATTATACCCTCACTTGTATCTTCCCATTCCCCTCTCCCTGCCTCTTTCACCTTATTCCTGTCCCTAGACCTCTGACAGAAGGGGACCCCCTCCTCCACCATATGACCATAGCCTATCAGGTCTCATCCTGTGTCTCCTCAATTTCCTGCTGAAGACTGGATTAGTCACCTCTTTGATTCATTGGATTCCACTGCAGTTGATAAAAACAAGGCTTCTTTTGTTATGCCCATCCATTTCATTTTTATGCACACTATTCAGTCCCATGACTCCAGCTTTTTAAAATATTTTAATTGATTATTGTGTGAGTATGCATGTGTGTGTGTGTGTGTGTGTGTGTGTGTGTGTGTGTGTGTGTACATACAAACATGTCACAGTGTGCTTGTGAATTCAAAGGGCAACTTTGGGCTCCTGAGGTGAAAGTCAGTCTTTGAGCATGTACAGCAAGCACCTTTACCTGCTAAGCCATCTTGCCTTTAAATATGTTCATGTGTGCCTGTTACCAAGACATGTTCTTATAAAACATATATTCCTGCTTTTTTGCATATAGTTCTAACTTACATACACTATTCAATTAATTCCATTCTTATATTTATACTCCAAACCATTTGTATGATACATATCTTTGGTTATAGAAACTTGAACCATAATCTATTTCATGTTTTGACCATAGTTTAGCTTTCCATTATCTAGTGATATAAATCTATGTTACCTTCAGTTCTTCTATTGGATTGGCAAAAAATTAGAAAACAGGAATTTTCTAGTGATAAGGCAAAGAAGGCTTATGTGTTCATGATGAGACAATAGATGGCTCATGTCTGAGAAGCAGTGTGTGTGTGTGTATGCACATTCATATATTAACATATAATGAATATACGTCAGCATACATTATAATATAATAATATAACACACACATATAACACATATATGTGTGATAATCTGGATATATATTATGATAGGTACAGAAACACACAACCCTGTAGGCATACAAGGTGTATAAATGCACCATCTGATCTATCAAGTGTGTTCCTGGAAGCAAAGGCATCATAGGATCCCAGTACTTCAGACTGCAGTACAGGAAAAGAAATAGGAGGAATCCTAAGCAAAGGTTTATAGGTGTCAGATCAGCTTTTTATCACATATGTTATAGTAAACTCAAGAGCTCTTCTGTGATCCTCTTTGTGATACTAGAGCAGAGGTCTTCATCCTTCTTGGGCTGTGACTCGTGTAGTAATGTGGGAAAGCCCACAGAATCCTTCTCAAGACAGCATGTTTAAATGCATGAGACAAAATTGACATGATTTCTCAATGATGAACTGTGCTGAAATTATTATGAAAAACAGACTATGCAGTATTGTAATTAGTGGTGTGTTTTCATCAACACTTCAGGTGGTTTCTACAGGCAGTTGCTTCAGGCAGTTCCAGTAACTGTGAAAGGATGGTGACTGGAAATGCTATTTCAAGATCTTCAGCTGATTTTTGTAAGATATCTGTGATCAAACTGGTGATAATGTCATGGGTATTGCTAGACTGCTGAAATGTTCTCAATATTAGGTTCAGAATTCTCAGAATAGCAGAAATATTAATCTGATCTATGGGTGTTCACTGAGGGTCTGCTCAACAAGTGAATTCACAGACTGGGAAAAGGTCTTTACCAACAATACATCTGACAAAGGGCTAATATCCAAAATGCATAAAGAATTCAAGAAATTAAACACCACTAAACCAAATAACCCAATTAAGAAATGGGTTTCAGAGCTCAATAGAGAATCCTAAAGAGAAGAATATTGAATGGCTGAGCAACACTTAAAGATATGCTCAATGTCCTTAGTTCTCAGAGAAATGCAAATCAAAATGACTCTTAGGTTTTAACTTATACCCATCAGAATGGTTGATATCAAAAACTCAAGAGACAGCACATGCTGGCAAGGATGTGGAGAAAGGAGAACACCCCTTCATTGCTGATGGGAGTGCAAACATGTACAACCACTTTGGAAATCAATCTGGGACTTTCTCAGAAAATTGAGAATAGAGCTACCTCAAGACCCAGCTCCTGGACATATACCCAAAAGATGCTCCACCACACATCAAGGACATTTGCTCAACTATATTCATAGCAGCCTTATTTATAGTAGCCAGAATCTAGAAACAACCTATATGTCCCTCAGTCAAAGAATGGATAAAGAAACTGTGGTACATTCACACTATGGAATACTACTCAGCTATTAAAAACAAAGATATCTTGATATTTGCAGGCAAATGGATAGAACTAGAAGTGATCATCATGAGTGACATAATCCAGACCCAGAAAGACACACATGGTATATATTCACTTATAATTGGATATTAGCCCAACATGGATGTCCTCTGAGTGTCTTCACTCAATAGGGGATTGGGACAGATGCTGGGACTCACTAATAGACTCCAGGTGAGAGTAGTGTGGAAGAATGGGGAGATAGAAGGACGCAGAGGGTCCAGGAACCCTACAAGAAAACCATCAAGGTTGGCAGATTTGGACCCAGGAGGACTGCTGTACCAACCAAGAACAATTAATTCATGCAGTAAACCTAGAACCCCTATTTAGATTTAGCCAACGGACAGCTCATTCTCCACCATTGTGGGGAAAACCAGGGCTGACTTTGACATGAACTCTGGTGCCTCCTATTTGACCACTTCTCCTTGGTGGGGAGGCCTGGTGGTACACAGAGGAAAGGGAAACAGGCTATCCAGATGAGACCTAATAGACTGTGATCATATGGTGGGGGAGGGGGTCTCCTTCTGTCACAGGTCTATGGGAGGGGAATAGGGTGAAAGAGGGGAAGGAAGGAGGAATGGGAAGATACAAGTAAATGGATAATAATTGCGATGCAATATGAATACAATATTTTTTAATTAAAAAAAGAAAAAGTGTAAGATCCCTTCATGTTACCCTGGAAGATTAGAGGTGGGGAAACAGGTGACCTAGGATGTCTGGCCACCAAGATCTGTTGCATCGCTCCATTGTCCCAATCTTGTAAACTGCAGTGGCCGTGAATTTTGCAGGGTGCTGGTGTAGCCAATGCTTGCTCTTCCTGGGCTTATATTGATGGAAAGAAAAGTAGAGCTGAGCTCTCCTCCCAGTGATCTCTCTTCTACCAGCCTCTTTTCCTCTGTCTCCACACCACAGCCCCCTCTGTCTTTGTAGACAGCCCCCAGAAAGCCGACTGTGTTTTCATATTTCCCAAGAGTGTCTGGTGGTTTTGTTATTCATTCCTCGGGCCCATAATCCTCCTTTGATTCAGTAGCTTCTGCAGCCTTTTACTTTGAGGGGAAGCAGCCAAGAGTTCCTGATAATTTGTCATTGTGACAAGAACAAATTTGTTTTACTATTTGAAAAACAGCAACTTAATGTTGTCTTTATGGGACTGCCATGAGAACGAAATGAGGTAATGTGACAACGTATATAGCTCACCTGCTGTGCTAAGTATACATAGTAGGCACACAGGTTAATTTCCCTATAATTTTCCTTGTAGCACGACAACAACAGTATGGTGTGCATCCACCACTAGGAGAAAGGAAGATAGCAGAAGTCATTCACTATGAGGCGGCAGCAACTCACAATATTGGCTAAATTGGCAATCACTTAGGCGTTTGTAAAATCTTCGCTTGGTTCCCATGATCATGGTCCCTTAAGTAACAACCCACGTAAGTAGGAATTTGTTTTTGTGGGTCTTTTGTTTGTTTGCTTTTAATTGTAACATAGGACCTTGCTGTGCAACCATGGCTGTCCCGGAACTCATGATGTAGGCTAGGTTGGCCTAGAACTTTCAGAAGTACACTTGTTACTGATCCCTACTGATGAGATTACAAGCAGCATATCTTCTTTGGATCCAGGTATTTACATTTTTTTTAAGTTTGTCAGAAGATTTCAAAACTAAGAGTGTCTGAATGAGACCCTTGGCTTGATTTTTTTCTTCCTTTTCTTTATCTCCTCTATCTCTTAGTGATCATTTTGAGTGAAAAAAATTTCCATGTGAGATACTCAATTTTCTTTTTTTTAAATTATTTTATTTTTTACATATACACGAGATAATCAATTTTCATTTAAAATCATTTACTTTAACGTTTTATGAACACCTTATCTCCAGACATGATATGCATAATTAGACAAGTATTTAGAAGCGCCGAGGGACAGGATGCCTGTGAGCAGGGTGGGGCGCGATCATGACAGGATGCATGTGAGCAGGGTGGGGCGCCATCATGACAGTTCTAGACAATGCAGGGTCCATTCACATGTTCACAGTGAGATGATCCATTTTGAAAAGGATTGATTAACTTGAACTTGATAGAAAGAACATAGCGCTATTCCCCAACATGACAGTGCCAAGTGCCTTTATGAAGTTTGTCTGTAACGTTAGGTCTTAGGAGATTTGACGTGTGTGAACTGTGACTCTGGCCTGTGGGATTGATCAATCATTCTTCCTGCTCTCTATGATCTGAAGTCTACCACACTTGGCCTGTATTGTCTAGATTTATTATAAACTCTGGCGTCTTCATGTTTCCTGCCAACTCACAGTTGTGTCTATATGCTCTTTCTTTGGAGTGAGGTGTGGGAGGAGGAGAGACAAAGATCTGGCATGAAAGATGGTTCCTCATGGAGCAGGCAAGAGGCAGATGGCCTTGCTAGGAGGGGAGAGGAAATGTAAGGTATGGAAGAGATTATAACTGAAGGTGGATTGTGGATTTCCTTAAGACAACTTTTATAAAGCAAGAGCTGATGAGCGTTTACATAGCTACAGCAATGAAAAGAAAGCCAAAGATGAACTCCTGCAAAAATCACATCCCCTTTCCCCTTCCCTCCCTTCTTCCCTCCTTCCCTCCCTTCCCCCCTCCCTCCCTCCCTCTTTTCTTCCCTCCCTTCCTTCCTTGCTTCCTTTCTCTTTCCTTCCCTCTTCCCTTCTTTCCTGCCTTCCCCCTGCCTTCCTGCCTTCTCTCTCTCCACCCTCTGCCCCCCATCTCTGAATCAGTATATCTTACTTCTTAAGGTCACATTTTCAGAGCAATGGAAAGCTGGATCTTGGCAACTTACATTCTCTTTATATTTTAATAGTTCCCACAGTGCTGCAATCTAGCAGCTAAGAGTAGAATGCTGCAAAGGGGCAGAACAAATAGCACAATAAAAACAATACTTACGACTTTCCAGAAGAAAAACTCTATGAAGTCAGAGTCGCTAGAATATCTTTCTCTCCCATTAACAACATAAATTTTGCAAGCTGTCCAACAGCCAGCATGGATGACTTTGCATGCAGTGTGGCAAGGTTCTTTATTTCTTTCCTTTTCTCAATCAGATTTTATCTCTCTTTGTCTTGTTTCCATAGTTTCTACTCTGATGAATATCCATTAATTTGATGAATGATTTTTTGCTAATAGTTTGAATGTTAATGTATTCATTAAAAAATAATAAAAAGCATTTATCGAATGCTTCCTGATGTCAGAAAGTATGTTGGAAGCATTCACATGTATGATCTCCAACCAAGATAACATTTCCATTTCTAAGGAATCTCATAATTGATTCTGAGAGAGAAACTGGTCAAAATGGTAGACCTTTGGATTTCTGGCGGCAGATGGAATGTGTATCTATTGTCTGTCAAACCATATTGAGCTTCATAAATCACAGTGATGGTCTGCCGTCTGTTTCATCTAGGCAGCCTGTTAGAAAATGTATAGAACTCATGTTAGAAGCCTTCGGTTAGACAACAGTATATTTTATTTCCCATGATTCTCAGCCACCACTTGATGTCCTTGAGTCTAAGTTTCCTATGATAATAAACATCCGGCCAGTCTCTCACTGATGGCCGTGGAGGTAAGACATTATTGGCCTGTTTGTAATTTGAAATGATTTATGAGTAGTTTCGTTGCCCCAGTGTTTGTTGCTAATGAGACTTAAGTTAGTTTTCTTTTTCTCTTTTAGTGGTGGGATTGATGTCAAGGCCAGAACATGCTTGGAAAATGTCCCCTGAGCTGTAGCCTCATCACTTGACCTTGCTTTCAGAAACAGAATCTCCATGGCCACTTTTATCATTTCTATGCACATTTATTCAGGATGATAGCTTAAACCTCTATAATCTACCAAGAACTCTACCCTGAAGTAAGATAGCCATTCTAACACATGCGAGGCATATTATAAATTATGTTTTAACTGAGGAATACATGATAAAAATGTTTTCAGTCATTAATTTCTTCAATTTTTTTTTATCTTGAAAAGTTTTAATTTACCCTCCATTTCTGAATGACATTTTGCCTGGATTTGTATGTGGACATTTTGTTGCATTAAAAAGATAATTCAACAGTTCTTGGAGAATTTTGTACACTATGTTTTGATCATAGTCAATGCCCAACAGTTTTTAGATCCACCCTCAATCCCTTCCCTCCCCACTCAAATCTGTGCATTTTATTTTATTCTTTTTTTTTTTGACTCATCAAGACCAAGTACTTTTGGAGCATGGGCTTTCACTGAAGCATGACCAACTCACCAAGGCCTACTACTCTCTTAGAGGAAACTGTTTTTCCCCCTTGTAGATGCTAACAGTTACCAAGAGCTCCACGGCTACGTGTCAAGTTTGGCATGCAACTCCTGTCTCCATGCTAGGATTTTGTCTGGCTTAGATTTGCACCTGTCTTGTGCATGCCTTCACAACCACTGGGCATTTATGTATGCAACTTCCTTGCTGTGCCCAGAATATACTCTTTCCTGTAGTCATTCAATACCTCTGGCTCTTCTATCTTTTTCTGCCTCCTCTTCCATGGTGTTCTCTAAGCACTGGGTGAAGGAATATGGTATATGACTTTAGGGATAAACACTCCTCAATCTCTCATTCTCTGCACCTTGGTTAACTGAGGGTCTCTGTGTTAACCACCATCTCCTGGAAAAAGGAACTTCTCAGATGAAGGGTGAAGGGTGAATTTACCTACGAGTAGAATGACACATAAGTAGGATCCAGTTTAATCTTATGATCACTTAGTAGAACAGCAGTGGTAGGTTCTCCTCTGGGGCTTATGACTTGTACACTTGTAAGTTCTGGGCCCCCAAATGGTACCTTGAAGAGTGTTATTTAAATTTCATCAGAATGTGCTTGGTTACTCCTGAGATACTAGTGCCATAATTCCACCAATCAGCATGTCTTGGGCGGTCAGTCATTACTAGAACTTGCAGTGTGCACAGCTGAGTAATGACTGCTGGTCACTTTCCCCTTCCATTTGAGTGTACAACCCCTCGCCACGTTATGAAAGCTAGCAATAGCTTCCTGGTTCGTAACAGTCTGCTTTCTCCACATTTTATGAATCAAGTATGTGGTGTCTTAAGAAATAGGATCATACTGTCATGTTCTGGAGGGTAAGCATGAGTAATTGAAATGGCCTGTGATGTTTGGAAGTCTAGGAGATTTATGTTTTAGTACTTGAAATATGTCATTTTATTCTCTCCTGGCCACCAGGTCTCTGTGCTGTCAATCCTACTGAAATCCCCCTAAACATGATATACCAATTGGAATATTCTCAAAATTCCCTTTCTCTTTTTCATACTTAGACTCAATCTTTCCAAACGATATATTTTCTTTTCATTGTAGTTACTAAAGTTAGTAATATCTAATAAATTGAAAATTATTTGAAAACTTAAATAGTTGCATATGGTTAACTGTTGTATTCTTGGGCAATGCAATAAATTTACAGGCTTGCTTTTGGGTATTTAAATTTTTAATGAGAAATAGTTGACATCTGTAATCTACCTAATGAACTATGAACTAAACATGATTCACAATTTCAATAAAAGACCACACTATATTCTTTTCTAGATGCTATATTTTATGAAAGTGTTTTTAAAAAAAGAATATATGCTGTGATAGAGTAAAATGAGGTAAAAAAAAAATCAAGGTAGCATGTCCAGTTTGATCTAAGTTTTGGAATATAAGCAATGCTCCAAAGACTATACCTATATCTATATCTGTATGTATGTATGTATGTATGTATGTATGTATGTATGTATGTATATATGTATGTATGTATGTGTCACTTTTCCAATTTTTATCTATTAGATTTTCCAAGTGGATATGTTATGCCATAAATATTTAATTAGCTGGTTGGATCTCCCAAGTTAATAAATGAGTCTGTTTGTTGTCCCTCCTCACAAAGCCAGGGTACAGAGATAGAAACTGTCATTATCTGCTTAAGGATACCATGAACCTTTGGGATGCTGGGGAATGCCAGTGGCTTGCAGAGAGCTCAGTACCTCTTATTATATTCAACAGCTGCTTTCTTCCTTGAAATACCAAAGTCCAAGTAATGAGTTTACATTAGCATAATTTTATTTCACTTGAAATTTGCAAAATGCATAGCAGATCATAAAAGGGGAAGATCATAAGCATTAGACACTGAGACTTGCATGGCGAGGGGCACGATGTAAGTTGCCTCAGTTCTGAGGTGTTGTAAGATTTTCCCCTAAGTTTTCAAGCTATAGGTTATTTCTCCCCTATGCCCAGGGTTATATTTTCCAGTAATTCCCTTTAGAAAGACTTTTCTATGTCTCTGGAATCTTCACTGTCTGAGTTGAAAAAAAAAAAAAAGGTATTTGATAGGCTGTCAGACTTCTGGCATAATGAAAACATTGTCAGCGAAGGTGCATGGCCGTGTTAGGCTGAGCTCCAGCTGTCAGTTACCAAGGGCAACAACAATGAGACTTCTCACAGCTGTGTATCTTCACATGTCACATTATTTATGACCCCTTACCATCAGATGCACAGTATAACACACACACACCCACATACACTTGTATCTCAAACCATATTTCTTCCTTCCTTCCTTTCTTTCTTTTTTTAAGGTGTTTCAAGACAGGGTTCCAGATATCATAATTATTTTAGACAAGGAATCAGTTGACCTGTCAGCACCAAGCAGTTTCTTATATTTTGCAGAAGTCATTTTGAGAAGGATTTGTACATATGTTCCAATGCCTTGGAATATGAAAGCATCAGGGTTTCTTATTTCTGCAGATGGAAATGTGTGCTCCTTTATCTGAGACACTTTCTTAAAAGAGGAGATCAGAGCCGAGCACCATGGGAGAGTAAACAAAAAAGCCCAAATCAGTGAGTAGCGGCAAGGACATATGGGTGGAAAAAAGTGGGGAGGATCCAGGGAAAGCACTGGAGAAGAGAGAATTCACTCTTGGAAGATTTTATAGTTTTGCCTTAGGCCAGCCCTGGAGCGACCAGGCAGTCTGTCACTAGAAACCTGGATCTATGGTTTATTTAAGGAGATCTGAGCTTTACAACTGCACTTCAGCTTCACTTGCTATGTCTGTGGGCACATGACGCTAGAGGGAGAGTTCCTGTACAGAACTTTAAGCGCTGTCTAGCATTCACACTTGTGGAGGAATTCAATAATTTCTGTTAAAATTTCAAAACCCTTGTTGCATATATCTTTTTGTTTTTAATCAAATTTAAAATTGTGATCAAGAAATAAGAGTAAATTGAAGAAGCGGGCTTGTGGTAATCCTTAGAAACATGCTTTGAGCCCGTCGTGGTGGCGCATGCCTTAATCCCAGCATTCAGGAGGCAGAGGCAGGTGGATCTTTGTGAATTTGAGGCCAGCCTAGTCTACAAAGTGAGACTAGGACAGCCAGAGATGTCACACAGAGAATCCCTGTCTTGAAAAACAAAAACAAACAAACAAAAAAGAAAAAAAAAAAAGCAAAGAAAAAAGAAAAAGAAATATGGTTGAACAGTAACTGTGATGTTTTAATTTCAAATTTGGAAAGAGTGATGTGTACATTTAACATTTTCTAAAAAAAATCAAATAAGCCTGATATTTAACAGCGTTAATATTTAGTATTTAGTATTAATAGTATTTAGATTCCATAGGCATTCAGGAAGGAACTACTGTTACTATGAGAAAACCTACCTGAAGCATAGGAGTAGAGACTTACAACCACTGTGGAAATCAATCTGGAGCTTTCTCAGAAAATTAGGAACAGATCTACATGAAGACCCAGCAATTCCACTACTGGCCATATACCCAAAGATGCTCCACCATACAATAAGGACATTTGCTCAACTATGTTCATAGCAGCTCTATTCATCATAGCCAGAATCTGGAAACAACCTAGATGTCTCTCAACTGAAGAATGGGTAAAGAAATTCTGGTACATTAACACAATGGAGTGTTACTCAGCTATTAAAAACAAGGAAATCTTGAAACTTGCAGGCAAATCGATGGAACTAGAAATGATCATCTTGAATGAGGTAACCCAGACCCACAAAGACATACATGGTGTATACTCACTTATAAGTGGATATTAGCCATATAATACGGGCTAATCATGATACAATTCACAGAACCAAAGAGGCCAAGGAGTGAACAAGGGAAGATACATGGATCTCACTCAGAAGGGGGAAATAAAACAAACATCTAAAGTAGATGGAGGGAGGGTACTGGGATGGAGAGAGTGTGGGGAGGGTAACAACAGGTGGAGATCAGGTGTGCAGAGAATGGGGAGGAGAGAGAGGACCTGGAGAGAGAACGGAAATCAGTGGGGGTTATCTCTGGGATAGGAGGGGCTCCTGGGAGTCTATGTGGCTGACCCTAGCTAAGACTCCAAGCAGCAGGGGTTACAGAGCTTGAAGTCCCCAAATCCTATAGCCAGGTGTGACTCCCAGTCGAGGGAGGGGGACACCAACTAACCCATAAAACTTTCCACCCAAAATGTGTCTGGCCTACAAGAGGTGTAGGGGTAAAGATGGAACAGAGATTCAGGGAATGGCAAACCAATGATTGACCTAACTTGAGACCCACCCAAATGGAGAGAGCCAACCCCTGTCACTATTTGTGCTATGCTTGCCCACAGGAGCCTAGTATACCTGTCTTCTGATAGGCTTTATCCAGCAGATGGAAACAGATACAGAGACCCACAGGCGAACAATAGGCCAAGCTCAGGGAGTTCTGTGGAAGAGTGGGAGGAAGACTAGAGGGTGCTGGAGAGGTCAAAGACACCACAAGAAGACCTAGAGAATCAACTACCCTGGGCCCACGCAAGTTCACAGAGACTGAACAACCAACCAAAGAGAGTACTTGGACTGGCCTAGACTCCCTACACATATGTAGCCAATGTGCATCACGGTCAGTATGTGGGTTCCCCAACAATGGGAGTAGTTGCTGTCTCTGACTGTGTTGCCTGCCTTTGGTTCCCTTTCCCGTCACTGGGCTGCCTTATTAGGCCCCAGTGAGAGAGGATGCACTTAGTCCTGGCACTTCAGGTGCCAGGGTGAGTTGATACCACCTGGGGACATCCCCTTCTCTGGGAAGTAGGAAAAGGGAGAATGGGAGGAAAAAAGTGTGCCACTGGGACTGGGAAGAGAGGAGGAAGGGGCTGGGATCTGGCTGTAAAGTGGCTAAATACATGAAGAGATAAATAAATAAATAAATGACAAAAAATCATTCCATGTCAAACCAAAGTATTAAAGTATCACCCAACTCAGAAATTTAATTATTTATCTGCAACACACTTAGAAAGAAAACATAGTAAAGCTTTTCATTGGAATTATTTTTCTTGGCAGTTAAAAAAATATTTAAAGATTTCTGGCATGTTTCACTCATATTTTAGCCTCCCTCCCACTTTTCCCAGAGAAGCCCCCTTTCTCTCCTGCTCAGTAATTGACTCTCTTCCCTGCCCCCTCCACCAAGGCCAATTTGTGGTGTCCAAACACTCATCCATGTGCACTTTCACTTGAGCATGGTTGATTATTAGGAGCTATGCTTTTAGAGAAAACCCACTCTTCCTTTCCCAGCAGGTAAGAATTACAAATAGCTGCTTGACTAGGAATGGACCTTCTTGCCTAACTCTTCTAGAACACACTTTTTGTTGATTTTTGCCTTCACTATTTAAAGTCCAACTACAAGAAACCACAGGCTAACTAGTAGATGTCTCTTTCATAGAAGATATAAAAATAAATAAAAAGTTATTGTGTTATTGCTCGATATGACAATCAATTATATATTTTCTATCAAATTGATTTTGGCATTCTTTTGATTAGATATATTTAGATAAATCACTTTTCCTATGATGCTTTAAAGTACCTCCATTATCTTAATTAAGGATTTGAATAAAAACATTAGATATATTGGTTATTTCATCTATGTAAGAACTATGCTTTTAGTTTTGAAAATAATATTGAGGTAACAATCAGACAGATAATCATTGCAGCATTGTTTAACCCACCTCTTGAAATCAATCAGATCTTACACTATTAATTGCTTAGAACTCTAGACTGGCTTTAGCCATATTTGGAAGAGGAAGACATGCTAATTAGGAAACTGCCTATGCAATTCACATTATTTCTTGGAACCTATGGATTCTCTGGCCAGAAATTATGCCTTGTAACTGGGATATACGTTGTATCCCCGAAGCAGCAATCATGTTATCTTGGCAACTAAAGGAAGCGTACGTGGGAGATGGAAGTGGCAGGCTATGAAAATGATAATTGCTGAGAGCCTTCCACATGTGAAGCGGCTGCTAATTATGTTCTAGATTAGCTTTTATGATGACCCCATGTAGAAAGTTTATCTTCATCTTAAGGGCAAGAAGTCGAAATTCAAAGAGACGAAATCTTCGCACACTCTAAAATCATGCCTTTCCTATCTGCTGCTGAAGACCATTCGTATTTTTCAAGCCAGATGCTATTAGATTCATAAGCCCACTCACCGACTCACCAGAATTATCACATCTTTCCTTTCACAGACATCAGAAATTTTGTTCAAGAATTTTTAATGAGATTCCTAGCATGGCGATTCTATTAACTCAGGATTTAGAAAACATCAGACGAGAAGGAAGGAAGTGCGTGACAAGATATTCAGGGAACAATTTAAAAGCAAGCACTTCTCTGTAATGAGGTGTTTTAGAGCAGACATCGTACTTCCTGTATGCATTCTTTCATGCCC
Source organism: Acomys russatus (assembly GCF_903995435.1). Classification (NCBI taxonomy): domain Eukaryota; kingdom Metazoa; phylum Chordata; class Mammalia; order Rodentia; family Muridae; genus Acomys; species Acomys russatus. Next base: position 106,376,556 of record NC_067137.1, on the reverse strand, counting down.
AGCTTCTAATTCGGCCATTGCTTATCATGTGTCTTAGGTAGGCACTGATGCTGATTTTCATGATGGAATTTGCAGGTGTTCTGTCCCTTTCTTCTTGCACCAGTGAGTGTGTGGGTGGACAGTCTTTAATGAGACAGTCTTTTCTGAGACTCTGAAACCTTAGTGGACTACAGAGACCTCTAAGGATAGGTGGGGCACAGGGAGGAACAGGCATCTTGCTGCATCTACAGAGCAATGCTTGTTGTGGCCCTTTCTTGGATAAGCTTTTGGGTTTTCTTGATATAGCTGAGACAGCTTATATCTTCAGAATAGCCATTTTATTATGTCCTTACTGGTTTTGGTAATACTACATTAAGACAAAGTGTTAGTGGTTTCTATCTGAAATTTCTATTCTTCCTTGCAGTTAAGTGCAGGCAGACAACTACATTTGGACAATGAGCATTAAGCATAACTGATGGGGGAACTTCAATGGGTCTTTTTCTTGCCAATTCTAACTTTTCTTTCTCTTTTCATATAGCATTCATTCATTCGTTCGTTAACTAATTTTTGAAAGTTTGGCTTTGTAGCCTAAACTGGCTTTGAACTTTCAGGCTTCTTCCCACTTCCAGAGTGCTGAGGTTAAAAGTTCTCATAAAAATGCATCATTTAAGTCATTAAGATGATACATAAAGATGAAAAGGCCAATTTTCAGAAGATTTCTAAAGCGTATTTTTTATTTTGAGGATTATATTTTAATTTTAACATTTCTCCTTCCACTTTTTCCTGCTCTAAACCCTTGCATATAACCTTCACATCTCTCCTTCATGCATGACATCTTTTTCATTAACTGTTATTGCATGCGTGTGTGTGTACATGTATATACATATATGTATTTCTAAACATAACCTGTTAAGTCCATGTAATGCCATACACTTTTAAATGAGGTCATTGTAATAAGGAAGCTTTACCTTAGGACAAAGGACTTCTTAGTGGATTAAAGAGATAGAAGGAAGGGAACAGGCCTCATGGGAAGGTCACACCCAGATCTCTATTGATTAAGAGACTATGTACAACAGCTACAACAATGAGGCCTCCTCATTACAGCAGCTTTGTTTCAATCTTATTGATGGCTTAGGTTCTTCCATCTTTTTTATGCTTCACTCTACAGACTTGACCAGTTCTGGACATTGCTGGAGTCACCCCAGTGAACTATTTAAAAAATATTATTAGTTATTATCATCATTGTAATAGTTGTTTGTGTGAAAGCTTGGCACCCATGCACAATGCACAGCATGAGCGTGTGTGTGTGTGTGTGTGTGTGTGTGTGTGTGTGTGTGTGTGTGTTTGTGTCTATATGTGGGTCAAAGAACAACTTTATGGAGCCAGTTCTCTCCCCTCACATTTCTGTGAGTTTGGGGGGATTAAACTCATGTCACCAGGCTAGAACAATAACTACTATCACCTGCAGAGGTCATCTTGGTGGCCCCAAATTCTTCTTGATTAGTAGGCAAGCATCGTCTCTTTTGTTTGTCACTAGAATTCTGATAGGATTTCTATTACAGTATGACTCAGACCACCTTTAGCTGCTGCCAAGATGTCTGGATCAGCAGTTTGGTCTGCTTTTTGCTGATTGTTTTCTATACCCCATTGCCAGATACTAACTTTTGTTTCACAGGGCCTGAAATTAACAAAGTGTGAGCTTAGAGTTTAGTAAAGCTGTCACTGTCATGCTTTATCTCATTGAGGGAAAGTTATGAAAGTTATGAAAAAGGTAGCCGAAACCACTAAGGGTATCCTGAACGGAAATGTTAGAAAAGATAAGAAAACAGTACCTAACCCAGCTTTCCTCAGGAATCACTTCAGACCCACAAGGCTGCTGTACACTGTACCTGATACACGGTTGATGTCTCAGGGATCTTTGTTTCATTGTTCACTGATACAGTCATTGGGCCGTCAGCCCCAGGAGGCAACGGTTTCCACTCAATTCCAAACTAGGCAGCTTAATATCAACATTTAAATCTAGATGAGGCAAAGAAGGTAGATCATGGTGCTGTTTTCACTGCACTTGTATTTTTATCATTTATTTATCAGAGCCAGCCTTTAAACAAGCAGCTTCATGTGTTCATTCAAAACCTATCTCTGTCTTTCTTCAGGGTGCTCCTGCCCAAGGAAGCTGAGGGATTCATGTACAAGCTAATTTTATTATCAACTAGACACAAGTTACAGTCATTTGGGAAGAGAGAACTCTAGTGGAGAACAAGCCTCCACTAGAGTGGCTTGTGGGGAAGCCGGTGGAACGTTTTCTTTTCTTTTCTTTTTTCTATTATTAATTATTCACTTTACATCCCAGTCATAGCCCCCTCCCTTCTCTCTTTCTGGTCCCACTCTCTCTGTTTCTGCTGTCCCTCTCTCTTACTCTTCATAGAAGGGGCGCCCCACCCCACCCCAGCATATGAAGTTGCATCAGATCTGAGCGCATTCTCTTCCCTGCCATTCCCATGGCAGACAAGAGAGTCCATGTCAGAGCCATTCTCCATTCCCCTTACTAGGGGATCCATATGAGGATTGAACTGCCCATCTGTGTAGAGGCCTACATCCATTCCATGTGTGGACCTTGGTTGAAGCTTCAGTCTTCAAAGCCTGCATGGGCCCTGGTTAGTTGGCTCTGTTGGTCTTTGCGTGGAGCTCTTGTCCTCTCTGAGTCTTTCTATCCTTCTTCTAACTCTCTCACAATACTCCCTGCACTCCATGCAATGTTTGGCCGGGGGTCTCTGCATCTGTTTCCATCAACTGCTGGGTTGAGCCACTCAGAGGAAAGTTATTCTAGGCTCCCATCTGCAAGCATAGCAGCGTATCATTAATAGTGTCAGGAGTTGACTGTCTCTCATGGGGTGAGTCTCAGGTTGGGCCAGACATTAGTTGGAAATTTCTTCAATCTCTGCTTTATGTTTGTTCCTGCACATCTTGTAGGCAGGGTAAATTTTGGGTCAAAGTTTTTGTGGGTGGGTTGGTGTCCTCCTCCTTCCACTAGTAGTCATGTCTTCATTCTCCATGACCTCTGCTACTAGGAGTCTGACTTAGAGTCACCATCATATCTTCCCAGGAGCCTACCCTGTCTCAGCATGGTCAGAAATGAAGGTCAGTCCATGCCAGAGACAGCTCCATCTCCCCTATTAGGAGACCCACATGAAACCTGAGATGCACGTTGGCTACATCTGTGTAGGGGACCTAGGCCCAGTTCATGCGTGATCCTTGGTTGGTGCTTTAGTCTCTACAAGCCCTTTTCGGCCCTTGTTAGTTGGCTCTATTGGTTTTCTTGTGGAGCTTCTGTCACATCCAGGTCCTAACCACTCGCCCCCCCCCCACCCCCCGCCTGCCACTTTTGTACAAGAGTCCCTATGCTTTACCCAATGTTTGGCTGTGAATTTCAGCCTCTGTTTTGAACCATTACTGGGTGGAGCCTCTCAGAGGACAGTTATGGTAGGCTCCTGTTTACAAGTGTAGCAGAGTATAGTTAATGGAGTCAGGGGTTGCCTTTCTACCATGGAGTAGATCTCAGTTGAGGCCAGGCATTGGTTACCCATTCGCTCCTACTCTTCTCAACAGAGGAATATTAAACAGCTGAGAAACATTTAAAGAAATGTCAAACATTCTTAATCATCAGAGAAATGCAAATCAAAACGACTCTGAGATTTCAACTTATACCCATCAGAATAGCTAAGATCAAAAACTCAAGAGACAGCACATGCTGCCAAGGATGTGGAGAAAGGGGAACACTCCTTCACTGCTGGTGGCAGTGGAAACTTGTACAACCACTTTGGAAATCAACCTGGCGCATTCTCAGAAAATTGGGAATAGGGATACGTCAAGAACCAGTTATTCTACTCCTTGGAATATACCCAAAAGATGCTCCACCACACAACTAGGACATTTGCTTAACTATGTTCATAGCAGCCTTATTCATAATAGCCAGAATCTGGAAACAACCTATATGTCCCTCAGTCGAAGAATGGATAAAGAAACTGTGGTTCATTTATACTACAGAATGCTATTCAGCTATTAAAAACAAGGAAATCTTGAAATTTGCAGGCAAATGGATGGAACTAGAAATGATCTTCATGAGTGAGTTAACCCAGACCCAGAAAGATACTCACTTATTTTTTTTTTATTAATTTATTCTTGTTACATCTCAATGTTTATCCCATCCCTTGTATCCTCCCATTCCTCCCCCCCCATTTTCCCATTATTCCCCTCCCCTATGACTGTTCCTGAGGGGGATTACGTCCCCCTATATATTCTCATAGGGTATCAAGTCTCTTCTTGGCTACTTGCTGTCCTTCCTCTGAGTGCCATCAGGTCTCCCCCTCCAGGGGACATGGTCAAATGTGAGGCACCAGAGTATGTGAGAAAGTCGTATCACACTCTCCACTCAACTGTGGAGAATATTCTGACCATTGGCTAGATCTGGGAAGGGGTTTAAAGTTTACCTCCTGTATTGTCCTTGGCTGGTGCCTTAGTTTGAGCGGGACCCCTGGGCCCAAATCTGCCTATCATATTGTTCTACTTGTAGATTTCTAGGACCCTCTGGATCCTTTTATTTTGCTGTTCTCCCATGCGTCTCTCATTTAGAGTCCCAATAGGATGCCTTCCCCTCTGTCCCAGTTTCCTGGTAAGTGAAGGCTTTCGTGGGACATGCCCCTTGGGCTAGTATGCAGATATAAGTGAGTATATACCATTTGATTCTTTCTGCTTCTGTGTTAACTCACTCATTATGATCATTTCTAGCTCAATCCATTTATCCACAAATTTCGGGAATTCCTTGTTTTTAATAGCTGAGTAGTATTCCATAGTGTATATGTACCACAGTTTCTTTATCCACTCTTCTACTGAGGGACACTTAGGCTGTTTCCATGTTCTGGCTATTATGAATAAGGCTGCTATGAACATGGTTGAGCAAATTTTCTTGTTGTGTGCTGGAGCATCTTCTGGGTATATTCCAAGGAGTGGAATAGCTGGGTCTTGAGGAAGCCCTATTCCCATTTTTCTGAGATAGCACCAGATAGATTTCCAAAGTGGCTGTACTAGTTTGCATTCCCACCAGCAATGAAGGAGTGTTCCTCTCTCCCCACATCCTCGCCAGCATGTGGTGTCGCTTGAATTTTTGATCTTAGCCATTCTGATGGGTGTAAGATGGAATCTCAGAGTTGTTTTGATTTGCATTTCCCTGATGACTAAGGAGGTTGAGCATTTCTTTAAGTGTTTCTCAGCCATTTGATACTCCTCTGTTGAGAATTCTCTGTTTAGTTCCAAGCCCCATTTCTCAATTGGGTTATTCGGTTTGGTGGTGTTTAATTTCTTGAGTTCTTTATATATTTTGGATATTAGAACTTTGTCAGATGTAGGGTTGGTGAAGATTTTTTCCCAGTCTGTAGGCTGTCGCTTTGTTCTCTTGACAGTGTCTCCTGCCTTACAGAAGCTTCTCAGCCTCATGAGGTCCCATTTATTAATGGTTGACATTAAGGCCTGGGCCGTTGGTGTTCTGTTCAGGAAGTTGTCTCCTGTGCCAATATGTTCCAGGCTCTTTCCCACTTTTTCTTCTAAGTGAGTTAGTGTCTCTGGTTTTATGTTGAGGTCTTTAATCCACTTGGATTTGAGTTTTGTGCAAGGTGACAAATATGGGTCCAGTTTCATTTTTTTACACATAGACCTCCAGTTAGACCAGCACCATTTGTTGAAGATGCTATCCTTTTTCCATTGAATGGATTTGGCTTCTTTGTCAAAAATCAAGTGACCATATGTGTGTGGATTCATATCTGGGTCTTCGATTCGATTCCACTGATCAACCAGCCTGTTGCTGTGCCAGTACCATGCTGTTTTAAGTACTATTGCTTTATAGTACAGTTTGAGATCAGGTATGGAGATTCCTCCGGAGCATCTTTATTGTACAAGATTGTTTTAGCTATTCTGGGTTTTTTGTTTTTCCATATGAAGTTCAGAATTGAAATTTCAATGTCTTTAAAAAATTGTGTAGTTATTTTGATAGGGATTGCATTGAATCTGTAGATTGCTTTTGGTAGGATGGCCATTTTTACTATGTTAATTCTCCCGATCCATGAGCAAGGAAGATCACGCCATCTTCTCAGGTCATCTTCAATCTCTTTTTTCAGAGTTTTGAAATTTTTTTCATACAAGTCCTTCACTTGCTTAGTTAGGGTAACTCCTAGATATTTTATATTGCTTGTGGCTAATGTGAAGGGTGTGGTTTTCCTAATTTCTTCCTCTGTAAGCTTGTCATTTGTGTATAGGAAGGCTACAGACTTTTTTGAGTTAATTTTGTATCCAGCCAATTTGCTGAAGGTGTTTATCAGCTTTAGGAGTTCTCTGGTGGAGTTTTGAGGGTCACTTATGTACACTATCATATCATCTGCAAAGAGGGATAATTTGACTTCCTCCTTTCCCATTTGGATACCCTTGATCTCCTTTTGTTGTCTTATTGCTCTGGCTAGAACTTCGAGTACTATATTGAAGAGATATGGAGAGAGTGGGCAGCCTTGCCTTGTTCCCGATTTGAGAGGAATTTCCTTGAGTATCTCACCATTTACTTTGATTTTGGCTATTGGCTTGCTGTATATAGCCTTTATTATGTTGAGGAAAGTGCCTTGTATCCCCGATCTCTCTAAAACTTTAAACATGAATGGGTGTTGAATTTTATCAAATGCTTTCTCTGCATCCAAGGAGATAATCATGTGGTTTTTTATTTTCAGTTTGTTTATATGATGGATTACATTGATGGATTTCCGTATATTAAACCATCCCTGCATGCCTGGAATGAAGCCTACTTGGTCATGATGAATGATATCTTTGATGTGCTCCTGTATTCGTTTTGCAAGTATTTTATTTAGTATTTTTGCATCTATGTTCATAAGAGAAATTGGTCTGAAATTCTCTTTCTTTGTTGAGTCTTTGTGAGGTTTAGGTATCAATGAGACTATGGCCTCATAGAATGAATTTGGTAATTTTCCATCCATTTCTATCTTTTGGAGTAGCTTGAAGAGTATTGGTATTAGCTCGCCCTTAAAGGTCTGGTAGAATTCTGCACTGAAACCATCTGGCCCTGGGCTTTTTTTGGTTGGGAGACCATCGATGATTGCTTCTATTTCTGTAGGGGAAATGGGACTATTTAACTTGTTTATCTGTTCTTCACTCAACTTTGGCAAGTGAACTTGATCAAGAAAATCGTCCATTTCCCTTAGATTTTCAAATTTTGTGGCGTATATGCCTTCAAAGTAGGATCTTATGATTCTTTGAATTTCTTCAGTGTCTGTTGTTATGTCTCCCTTTTCATTTCTGATTTTGTTCATTTCAGTACTGTCTCTCTGCCTTTTAGTTAGTTTGGCTAATGGTCTGTCTATCTTGTTGATTTTCTCAAAGAACCAGCTTTTGGTTTTGTTGATTCTTTGGACTGTTTTCTTAGTTTCTAATTTGTTAATTTCAGCCCTGAGTTTGATAATTTCCAGGCGTCTACTCCTCTTGGGTGTTTCTGCTTCTTTTTTTTCTAGGGCTTCCAGTTGTGTTGTTAAGATGCTTATGTGCGATGTTTCCAATTTCTTTTTAAAGGCACTTAGTGCTATGAATTTTCCTCTTAGCACTGCTTTCAATGTATCCCACAAATTTGGGTATGTTGTTTCTTCATTTTCATTGAATTTCAGAAACTCCTTGATTTCTTTCTTTATTTCTTCCCTGACCCAGGTGTCATTTTGCAGAGAGTTGTTTAGTTTCCACAAACGTGTAGGCTTTTTGTTATTTCTGTTGTTGTTGAATTGCAGCCTAAGAGCATGGTGATCTGATAGGATACAAGGTATTATTTCAATCCTCTTGTATCTGTTGAGGCTTGCTTTGTGACCTACGATGTGATCAATTTTGGAGAAGGTTCCATGGGGTGCAGAGAAGAAGGTGTATTCTTTCTTGTTTGGGTGAAAGGTTCTATAGATATCTGTTAGATCCATTTGACCCATGGCATTGGTTAATGATGTTATTTCTCGGCTTAGTTTCTGTTTCAATGACTTATCCTTCAGTGAGAGTGGGGTGTTGAAGTCTCCCACTATTATTGTGTGGGGATCGATGTGTGGTTTAAGCTTTTTTAGGAGATCTTTTACATATGTGGGTGCCCTTGTATTGGGAGCATAGATGTTCAGAATTGTGATGTCATCTTGGTTGACTTTACCTTTGATGAGTATGAAGTGTCCTTCCTCATCCCTTTTGATTAATTTTGGTTGAAAGTCTATTTTGTTCGATACTAAAATGGCTACCCCTGCTTGCTTCTTGTGACCATTTGCTTGGAATATTTTTTTCCAACCTTTTACCCTGAGGTAATGCCTTTCATTATGGGTGAGATGTGTTTCTTGGATGCAGAAGAATGTTGGGTCTTGTTTATGTACCCATTCGGTTAGTCTGTGTCTTTTTATTGGAGAATTGAGGCCATTGATGTTGAGAGATATTAATGACCAGTGACTGTTAAGAGTCTTAATTTTGATGTTGTTTCCAGTCGAGCGTTTGTGTAGTTGTGTTTTTGCCATGGGATAGTTATCTATTTCCTGGGTAGTTTTGGTTGTAGCTTGACCCTTTGGGATGGAGTTTTCCTTCTAGTACCTTCTGTAAAGCTGGGTTTGTGGATAGGTACTGTTTGAATTTGTTTTTGTCATGGAATATTTTGTTTTCTCCATCAATGGTTATTGATAATTTTGCTGGGTAAAGTAGTCTGGCCTGGCATCTGTGTTCTCTTAGGGTTTGCAGGATCTCTGTCCAGGCCCTTCTGGCTTTTATGGTCTCTGCTGAGAAGTCAGGTGTAATTCTGATAGGTTTACCATTAAATGTTATTTGGCCCTTTTCCCTTGCAGCTTTTAATATTTTTTCTTTGTTCTGCATGTTTTGTGTTTTGATTATTATGTGGCGGGCAGTTTTTCTTTTCTGGTCAATTCTATTTGGTGTTCTGTAGGCCTCTTGTATGTTTATAGGCATCTCTTTCTTTAGATTGGGGAAATTTTCTTCTATGATTTTGTTGAGAATAGTTTCTGGGCCCTGGAGTCTGATGTCTTCTCTTTCTTCAATGCCTGTTATCCTCAGATTTCTTCTTTTCATGGTGTCCTTAATTTCTTGGATGTTTTGTGTCAGGAGTTTTCCAGATTTGGCATTTTCTTTAATGGTTGATTCAATATCTGTGATTGTATCTTCTAGCCCTGAGATTCGTTCTTCCATCTCTTGGATTCTGTTAGAAAAGCTCACCTCTGTGTTGCTCGCCTTCTTCTCTGAGGTCTCACGTTCTCGTTTTTCTTCTGTCTGTGTGTTTATCATTGAATCCATTTTCATTTTCAGATCTTGAACTGATTTTTTGATTTCTTTCATCTGATTTTTTGTATATTCCTGAGTTTCTTCCATTGCCTCTTTATAGGTCTTCAGAGCTTGAACCGTTTTAGTTATTTCTTTCATCTGGTTGTTTGCATTTTCCTGCAATTTTTCCAGTTCCACTCTATGTGCTTCTTTTATGTCTCTCACCTGTTTGCGTCTTCCTTCATTTGATTACGAATTTTATTTGTTTCCTCCATTATCATCCTCATTACTAAGGATTTGAGGTCATTTTCTTGTATTTCCGTTGTATTTGAGTTCTCTGGGTGGTTTTCTTTGGGATAGCTGGAAACTGGAGACGCCATGTTGTTTTGGGGTTTTTTGCGTATGCTTTTTCGTTGTCCTTTAGACATCTTGCCGTCTTTGTTTTTGTTGGGTAGTTTCCAGAGTTGAATGGAGGGTGTCTGATGATAGATTCACTTGTTTTCTTACGATTTCCCTAGGCTGCGAGCTCAAAGCTTCACTGGTGTGGATGTTAGGAGGTTAGCCCTGTTGTTCTGGTCTCTCACAGCCAGTGATCCTCAGTCCCTCTCTGCTGTGGATCCTGCAATTGTTCTGGGTCTCTGAATGAGCGTTGGGTCAGGCCAAGGTATCCACAGCCTTCTGTGTTCCCTGCCAAGTCCAGCCAGGAGCACTGGGACCGAACCACGGGCAGAACTCAGCTAGATTCTCAGGGCCAGAACCGTCTGCCAAGCTCAGCTAGGGATTTTGGGCCCAAAATGCACACAGGGCCCAGCCAGAATTTTTGGGCTGGGACTACGCACCAAGCTCCACTAGGGCCTTTTGGCCCAAAGTGCGTGCTGTGGTCAGTTATTGACTCAGGGCCCGAACTGACCACCAATCTCAGCCAGGAATTCTGGATTCAAACTGTATACTGTGTCCAACCAGAGTCTTAGAGCTGGTGGAACCGAGAGCTCTGTCCAGCCTGTGCCACAGCAGGAGAACTGCGGCTGCTCTGAGTTAGCGCCAGTGGTGGAACAAGTGCTCCGCCCGGACTGTGTCCCCGCAGGGGAGCTGCCGCTGAGCTGAGGTGGTGCCTAGGATGGAACCGAGCATGTCACCAAGCCTGCGCCACAGCAGGAGAACTGCGGCTGCTCTGAGTTAGCGCCAGTGGTGGGACAAGTGCTCCGCCCGGACTGTGTCCCCGCAGGGGAGCTGCCGCTGAGCTGAGGTGGTGCCTAGGATGGAACCGAGCACGTCACCAAGCCTGTGCCACAGCAGGAGAACTGTGGCTGCTCTGAGTTAGCGCCAGTGGTGGGACAAGTGCTCCGCCCGGACTGTGTCCCCGCAGGGGAGCTGCCGCTGAGCTGAGGTGGTGCCTAGGATGGAACCGAGCACGTCACCAAGCCTGCGCCACAGCAGGAGAACTGCGGCTGCTCTGAGTTAGCGCCTGTGGTGAAACCAAGTGCTCCGCCCAGACTGTGTCACCGCAGGGGAGCTGCCGCTGAGCTGAGGTAGTGCCTAGTGTGGAGCAGCGTGCTCAACTAAGCCTGCGCCACAGCAGGGGAGCTATGGCCACGCTGAGTTAGTGCCTCAGGCAGAATTGTTTGCTGGGCCGGGCCAATACCCCGGACTCTGGGGCCGAACTGTCCGCTGAGTCCAATCTGGGTCCAAAGGCTCCACGCGACCCAAATCCTGCCCCGAGTCCCCTCTCCCGCAGCAATTCCCACCAGCCACCACACCAATCGCCTCCACCGGAAGGCTATGAGCTGCAAACCTCAGCCGTCGCTGCTGGTGCCGCTGGTGCTGCCGCCTCTACCGCTGCCGCTCCGATCAGAGAAAAACCACGCTCCTCCCGTGTGCAGGGGCACGCAGGTCCTCCGCACCCTGGTCCCTCCGAACCGTGGAGCACTCCCGCTGCCGTGATGTTCGGACCTCGGTGTTCCTGGCTCAGAAATCTGTGCAATTCCCTGAATTGTTCACTGGAGCCTCCAAACGCGGTCCACACTGCTCGCCGCCATCTTGGATCCTCCAAGATACTCACTTATAATTGGATACTAGCCCTCTGAGAGTGGGGCTAGTATGTCCTCTGAGAGGCTTCACTTAGTGGGGCATTGGGACAGATTCTGAGACTTGCTATTGGGACTCCAGGTGAGAGAGATATGGGAGAGTGGGAAGACAGAAGGACCCAGAGGGTCCAGGAACCCTACAAGAAGATCATCAAGGCTGGTGTATCTGGACCCAGGGAAGCCTGCAGAAACTACTGTACCAACCAATGACAATGTATGCAGCAAACCTAAACCCTCTATTCAGATCTAGCTAATAGACAGCACATTCTCCTCCGTTGTGTGGAGAGCATGGACTGCCTTCGACATGAACTCTGGTGTCCCATTTTAGATCACTTCTCCTTGGTGGGGAGGCCTGGTGTCACTCAGAGGAAGGAAGCAGGCTATCCAGATGAGACCTGATAGGTTGTAAGTATATGGTGTTCCCCTTCTGTCACAGGCCTAGGGGAGGGGAGTAGAATGAAAGAGGGAGAGGGGGGTAATGGGAAGATACAAGGGAGGGGATAACAATTGGGAAGTAATCTGAATAAATTATTTTAAAAACAAAACAACAACAACAACAACAAGAAATGCTTAACATCCTTAGTGATCAGGGAAATGTAAATCAAAACGACTCTGAGGTTCCTTCTTATCCCTACCCAAATGCCTAAGATCAAAGAGTCAAGTGACAGCACATTCTGGTGAGGATTGAAAATTTGTACAATCCCTTTAGAAATCCATCTGATGCTTTCTCAGAAAATTGTGAATAGCGCTACCTCAAGACCCAGCTACACTACTCCTGGGCATAGACCCAAAAGATCCTCCCCCATACAACAACCTAGATGTCCCTCAACTGAAGAATGGATAAAGAAAATGTGGTATATTTGAATGAAATACTACTCTCCTATTAAACACAAAGGATACCACTTTTGTTATTGATTTTGACCCTTTAATTTGTTTGTCCCTCAAATGTGACTAACTGCTACCTGAACTTAGTTCTGGCAATGAAACATCAATAACCCAGATACTGTCAGTCTTGGGGCACTGTGCTTTCTTCTTATTTCCATTGAAGATTCATCCTTTCAGTAATCAGTGTGTGAACAGGCATTCTGTGAGTTACTCTACTGAGTGTACATATCATTTGTCTCCTGATTATCCATAGCTGATACTATTTCCATTTAGAATTTGGAATTTTAGTGTTGTCTGATGGCTTGTAAACTAACACGGACATCTAATGTACAGCAGATTAAAAGTAGCTGGTATTGGTCCGCCCTTTATATGGCCATCAGACAACTGAGCGTTGCAAAGTTAGCATGCAGCTGTGCCCTCTTTACCCAGAGTGTACTAGGTGAGGAGTCCAGCTGGCTGCTGTTGCGTTTGCTGTCTTCCAGCGGCAATAGTAAGGAAAACAAAATAAACAGCGGAGTTCATGTTTGATGCCTTCAAGTCTAAGACCCAGAATACCACTCATTCTGTTTACTCACAGGGGAGGGCATTTACTCAGTCTCAAGCCTGTAGTTAGATGCGGGAAAAGCTAGGCAATTCAATCTGCTTTAGGGCATACATGTCTTCTATTGACATTCTATTACCACTAAGGGAAGGGAAAATTGTTATTGGGGGCAACTAATAGAAGGCTAGAGGCTGATTTTAAAGTTCAAGAGGAGCCTGGCAGGCACTGAGCATATCCCAAGGATACAGAATTTAATATGATGTTCTCACCTTTTGATGCACTGATGGCTTCCTGGAGAGACATGCTTCTGGACAGATACTTTCAACACTGTGTCTGGGACCTGACAGAGGTCTGACAGCAGTGCTTTAGAAACTCTAGGGAGGGACAGATAGCCTGAGTTTACATCTCTATCCAGTCATAAGGCACAGGTAAGCTGTGGTCTGAGATGATGATCACAAATGATCATAAATCACCAAGTTAATCACCTCAAATTGACATGTCCTTACATGAAGAGGAGTCTATGGTGAGCTAAGAGGAGGCTACCTGACTCCTTCTCTCTGATGAGTACTGACCCTAATGCGTTCTTCCATGTGAGGTGGCTATAACACTTGATACAGAGCACTGATAAAACTGCTGCCTTTACCCAGAGTCATCAACTAAGTTATGATAAATCAGAAGTGGCTTGGGGTAAAAACGAAGTACCCTACATTTGTTCTACTCATTGAATGATGGGTACATATGATGAGAACACCCTAATGTCTTGCTTCACTTGGACATTAGGAGCTTTTGGGCCCAACCTGAACAGCAAGGCCAGCCATACATTCCAATGTGACAACATCTGAGGTCCAGAGCACTAACATATTTTAAAATGATAGTGACAAAAAGGAGTAAGGATAATCACAGAGAACGGCTACAGAAATGGTTAATTGCCCAGCTCCTAGAAGCCCAAGGGATGGGAGTCTTCTGTGGAATGTGTCTAGGTGGGGATCCTTTGTAGTGCTCAGTAATCCAGCAATGTTTTGTTTCCCCTCCAGTGTATAGCTGCCACCAACTCCTGCATTTAATCTTATCTATTTAGAATCATTATAGTGGTTTCTGTTTTCCTATTTGGGTGCAGACAGACTCAGAGAAGGCTTGGGCTAGTTTGAGTCCTTTAAACAACTACAAACAAAGAATAAAAATAAAGCCAATCTCTATAACATAATAGTCCTAGTCAGGTCTGTGTTTTTATTTTTGAACTATGCTGAATTTTAATATACTAGAAGAAATGTTCAGTATAAATTAAAAATGATAAAAAAAGTTTTAATCCCGTATTCCAGCAGCAGTTCTTTCTTTAATGGATGAATGTACCTTAGTGGAAACCATGTAGTTAAACACACATGTCTGCAATTTTAAGAATCTGTCTAAACAAAAATATAGTATTTTTTTTCAGTATAGTTTGTATTTAACATTGAGCTATCATAAATGTAGGCAGGAAAATGGGTTTCTTAAGTGGCCACTGTATCTTTTTGCTATGGGAAGACAGATAAATATGGAGTTATATAATGTGTTTCTGGGAAACTATATGTTTATTTCTTTTAAAGTCATATACAAAACCATCCCCATCTACAATGACTTGTTTGGCTGACCCACTGCGGATACTACATACGGCAGGATCTGATGATTCTATTCTGTTCCAGAATGTTCAGGATGACATGAAAAAGTTTCCTCAAATTAAAGCAACCCTCAGAAATAAAAACTGAACCCAATTAATTAGAAGCAGCTGTAATAACCATAAACTTAGACAAAAGTCGACACTGTATAAAAGAGAAGAGATGTGGGGTGTGTCCATTCAAAGCCAGCCTTAAAAGCTGAGGTAATTGAAGTGCAATTGATCACAAAATAATGGAGTTTATCAGCCTAAGAATGGAAAAGGGGAAAGCCAGAAATAAAAGGATAAAATAACCATGAATAGCAGAGTTAGACCAACACAAGGGATCAGTGAATAAGCTCTAATGGAGTCAGAAATGAGAGCAAACAGGAGTTCGACTTCCCCAAAGCCTTCTGAAGGGTGTACTAATTCAAAACCAAGATGAAAGAGCAACCCATAATCCTGAAGTGTGGAGAAAATAACAAAATATCAATATGTGTGGCAGGTGGATTTAAGAGCATGATAATGGAAAGGCCATCGAGCTACAGCGGGGAAAATTATAGAGGAACAAATGGTATCCGAGGAGCAGGTGGGAAGTGAGGGGGCAGTGCTTGAGAGTGTCACCAAGGTGGACACAAAAATAAGCTATGCGAGATAGCAGGCGAGGTCCAGAAAAGTATGCTCTCTTTTTCTTTCTCACTATATGGTATCATAAATCATAGTTATCAAGGAAGGTACTACATTCTGGAGCTCTTGTAGGGACAGTTCCCTGAACTTGTCTAAAGGCAGCTGTATTGCTCAGACAGGGATGCTTTGGAGGGGAAATGGTGCTACATAAGACAGTATGCATAAACTATCAGGACAGCAAATTCATCTGTGGGATAGGTACACACCACACAGTGGTTATCCTAAATATGACTGGGAGATAGAAAGAAGCACACACCTGTGAATCAGAGCAAACAGGGAGATCCCTGTCTTACACTTCTTGCTTCTAACACAACAAAGGCAGATGTTATCAAGCCAAAATCTCAGCCTTCTCAGATGGCGAAAAAGGGCCAGATTCCTTTTTAAAATCCCAAATAACTAGTTAGACCAAGAAAGACCACTGTTCCAGCAACTTGAAATCATGCAGGGGAAGGTGAAAGAAAAAAAAATATGTAGCCAAACTTAATACTTAGTGAAAAATTTATGGACTGATAGCTCAGTTGGTAAAGTGATTTTTCTTGCGAAGGAACCTGAGTTTGATCACTGAGAGCACACATGAAAAAAATACCTGTGAATCATGGAACAGACATGCAATCACAAGACAAAATTATTGCTAAATGCTCTTCTCTGAATCCTTAAGCCCCTGCTGCTAGCCTTACTATTTATTTGAATTCTCACCAGTTCTTTCCACCTGTCAAAGTGAAGGGACACTTGTCTCTTCTTGACATGTAGAGAAAGGAAGGCCAACACAGTGTGATTCTCGAGAGGACTCAGTGTCCTGGTATGTTTGGGCTGATTATAACATACTTTTGTAATACACACTTATTTCTCAAAGTTCTGGAGACTGAGAAATTCAGTTAAGATACTCCCAGGTCACTGTCTGGGAGAGAAGGTCTACTTCCCAGTTTTCAGATGGCCATATTCTCATCTTATCCTCACACGATGGGGACCAGGGTGATAGAAAGCAACTTTTCTCCTGCAATTTGGTTCAGGCATATTAATCCCATCACCAGAGCTTTATCCATCTGATGTAATTGCCTCTGTAAGTCTATTGTGTTGAGGACTGGAAGTTCAACCTATGAATGGGGTATAGTGGGGAGTGGCAGCCATTGCATCTATAACAACAGACATTCTTGACATTAAAGATAACCTTTTATAGTTTTAAGTGTCCTTGGTATGGAAATCAGCAGATGATTCTAGAAAACTGATAAACTTGTTGGAGTTTTTATATGGGAATCATGCTTCAGAAATGCATTCATCTAGCAAATACCTGCTGAGTATTGACTATGTGAGGGCCATGAACCGTGAATACAGGAGTGAATGAGAAAGATAAATGTCTGACACTCCTTTGATGTAGACTAATGGTTGAGAAGGTGTGTGTTTAACCACTATTGAAGTGTTACAATAGTGAAAGTATAAAGTATTGAGGAACACAAAGTCTTCCCTACCCTCCAGGAGAAATGGATCGGGAATCACGAAAAAAAAAAAATGTCTCCTTACTCTCCTTATGACCCATGCTCCCTTCCTCTCTCTGTCTCAATTTTTGACCACTGATTATATATATTCTTTTAATATTAACTGACACCCAAGTACTGAGTGAATGAAAATCAATTTCTATGATAATGTGCATCCTTCAAAACACTCATAGAACAGTTATTTGTAGGGGGTATCCAAGGGATAATACTGTATGGCTGAATTTCTCCACGAAATTCTTTTATTTTTTTCTCATATGAATTATACTTTTATAATTTTTAATGTTAAAATATAATTACATCTTTTGTTTACCTTCTCCCTCAATCTCTTCCCATAGTTCCCCCAGCTCTCTCCAATTCATAGTTTTTTCTCTGATATTGTTGTGTATATACATATGGTTACATTTACAAACACAACCTTCTATGTTCATTTTGTGTTACTTGTACATATATGATTTCAGGGCCAACCACTTGGTATTAGATGACCAATTAGGAAGTGCCTTCCCAGGGAAGACTAAGTCTCCCTCTTTAGCAGTCCCCACTTCTCCAGTTCTTTTCCTAGGGGTGGGGCTATGTGATATTCCATTCTTCCATGTTTGCTTGTCAGTTTCTGCTGATGTACGAGTCTTTTTAAGCAGCTATATTATTGAGGTATCATGAGAGTAGTTTCCCTTCCGTTTCTAGGAGATACACTATCAGAGCAAGCTTCATGGTCCTTTGGCTCTTTGAGTCTTCCAGCACTATTTCCAAGATGTCCTCTCAGTCTTCTGTGTGTGATTCATGTTGTAGATGTTTCAACTGGGGATGGATGCACCATGATCAATTGTTCTCTGCATTTTTTTTTTTTTGCCACTTATGGATTTCTGTAGTGGTCTCTGCTGCTAAGAGAAGCTTCTTTGATGAGGAGAAGGAGCTATACTTCCCCGTGGGTAGAAGTATAAATATTTAGACCACACTTAGGAATTATACTGGTTTAGGTAAGTGGGAATAGTAGGCTTTCCTCTAACAGTCATGGTCCCACTAGGCCATGAGTAGTTGGCTAGATCCATGGGTTTTGGCATGCTTTCCTTCCTGTTGAACAGCCACTCCTTAAGTTCAATTAGACATCTGATCAGTTTGATAGAAGTACCCTGTTTGTGTCTGATGTCTGGGTGGGGAGGGCTCATTCCATTTACTGAAGTGTTTACTTCTCTGCCAGGCATGCCTATTTCCTCTTAGCTCCCTGGCTGTGCTCACTGCACTGATCCTTCCCATTTTCTTAGGGCATCTCTCATCCTTCCTCGTCATTTAATGAATATCAGTTTTGTCCTGTCTTCTTTACCACATGCCCTGTATGTGTGCCCACATAAGCTCTCTTGGCTTTCTTCTGCAGAATATTTGTTTCTCCTGAAACAAAGCAATAATACCAGAGCAGCTGATATATACTGATAGTTCTCAAGTGAGAGTGTGGCAGGTAGAATTTGGAATGTGTCCTTTTAAAATGTCCACATCCTCATTGTATACAGTGAAGCATTCACTGGAGGCACTTTCTAGATGGAATTATGGGTGTTGACCAAAACTGAATTGTAAAATAGAATTTTCCTGTATTGTCTAGGCTAGTTCCATGTAACCACCAGCAGAGAAGACAGGAGAATCTAAGGGATGGAGTGGAGGAAGATGAAGCATATGACAGAGGCTTTGTACCCCATACAGCACTGGCTCACTGTCACTGCTTTTGAACACAAAGGGAGGGGCCTATGAGACACAGAAAGTGGTAGGCATCTAGTAGCTCATAAAAACCTCTGACCATCAAGGAAATGGGGATCCTAGCCTGTTCCCCAAGTACTGGATCTTATCAGCAGTCAGAAATGCTCAGAATCAGGTTGTCCCCAGAGTCTCTTGCTATAAACCCAGTCTTATGATACTCCAGTCAAGCCAACTGGACTCTGGATCTGTAAAACTGTAGAGCAACACATCGGTTGTGCTTTCGGTTTTAAAATTGTAGGAATGTGCACAGAATCAATAGAAAATAAATCCATAGGCATGATAGTAGATCCTTTAGGCCCTAGAGAGCAAGTTTGGTACCTTGTGAACTCTGAATGTCTACACACAGCTTGCTTCCACAGACCTGTGTCAAGCAGAAAAGTTACCAGCACAGGGACTCTGAAGCTCAATTATGTAAATCAAATCCATTATTTGCCGTTTATTAGCGGTGAGACCTTATGCGATTTGCTTATCCCCTGCCCCCACCACTTCAGAATCTTAATATGTAAGATGAAGATCATAACAGCGTTTGGATCATGAAGATGCTGTATAGGTTAAATTATATATGCGTGAATATGAATATGAGCATATATATGATGACTCTTTAAACATAGTAAATGAAGTATGCATTAGTCGTTGTTTCAATACTGCTATGGAACAAGTACTCATAGGTTTTGTCTGTGGGATAACTTCTGGTCAGCTAGGCATCTGATGTCTTTTCCGTTACTACTTTATCACCAGCACCTAGTGTATATAATTGCTTTCTGGAATTATCTCTTTTTCATGACTAAATGAATGATAAGTAAGCATATGATTTCCCAAGTGTATAGACAGACAACCTCAATCTAGGCTAGTAGGTAATGAAGGGGAAAGAATTGGCCTGAATGTGTTTTCATGGATGTATTTTTTTTTTAATGTATGAAAAACAATGTCATAGGAATATTTGAATTCATTTTCTCTGCTCTAATAACGTGTATTATATTAAATAAATTGACATCAGGTTAAGTAGGTGAATAAGCATCCTTTGATGTCCACTGCCACACATAGAGAGCCAGTAGAGAGCTTTTGAAGGCACAGGAGGACACTTGAAAACATTTTTCTGGGCCATACACAGAGATGATTATAAAGTGACGAGGAGCCGGGACAAGTTGTTTTCTATGGCTGGAAATATCTAATGGTGACAAAGGACTAGCTCCTATCAACTAAAGAGAATTAAAAAATAGTTTCCTGTTGACATGAAGCAGAATCAGGCTTGTCACTGGACCACAAAGCTGACAGATGACACATTCTTCCTTCCTTTGCCCATAAAAGTACTGTCAGAGGAGGTTCAGGAGCCATTGCTTAGGCTACGGCTCTATGGGAGCCTGCAGGCTGAGAGATGGAGAAGGGGTAGCATCATTATAGTGGGTGTGCTCATAGGGTGACTACAACACCTTTGATGTTCCCAGCATTTGTGAGAGACAGTGCTTTATGAACCATATCTCCTGAGACCTAGATCTAGAACAGCAGAGGTTATAATGAAGGGAGAGAGACAAAACATGCATAACAAAAAGCCAATAAAACAAAAGAAATCCAGCAATAGTAACAACAGAGTGGATAGCATATCAACAAGAGAATGAGAGAATTTGATCACTGCCGATGAGATTAAATTCATTCAGCAATCTGACTGTTCCTGTTCAGTATTATCAAGACAAGCTACAGCAGCAATCCTTTTTTTAAGGCATGAAAAAAAAAAAAAAAAAAAAAAAAAAAAAGAAAGAAAGAAAGAAATTATCTAAATCAGGTATATGTAGAAGTAGAGAAACAGTTGTGATGAACCAATGTAAATCTTGACAATCTATAGTTATTTAAAGAGAATTAATACTGCACAAATGCCTACTTCATATAGTTGGTGACATAAAGAATTGGAAAGTGTTTAGAAAAAACCCATCCACAGAAGACAGAGGAGGCTGTGAAAATCTGTCTGGAGAGATAGAAGGAACGAAGGTGGCAGACTGAGCAACTTGAAATCACACCTTCTTGTGGCTTAGAAGAATGACAGACCGAGCGGGAAAGAGAAGCCAAACTTGAGCTTTGGCTCCTCCTCCGTTTTTAATGCACAACAATCATTTCACCCCTTTCTCACCTAGCTCTGTAATTTGATAGCCTTTTTCTCACATGCAGCTAATTAGCTTGCTCCATTTCACCGAGAAAGTATACTTCATTAGCCGAGGCTTCACATACACACAGCACAAACTCTCTCACCGCATCCAGGTCAGGAGGAAACTTTCAGAGAGTGAAACTCCAGTCGAAGGTCACTTCCGCTGTTGAACGCCAGCTCCCTCGTGTAGTGTCCATCTACCTCTGCCTTTCCGAAGTTTCCCTTTGCTGAACCTTTCTCATCTGAATCCAGCGTGCTTTATTCCCACTCTTCCGAAAATGCCACCCCTCCACATCAAATGAAAAGGACTGGGAAAAAATCTTCACCAACCCTACATCTGACAAAGGTCTAATATCCAAAATATATAAAGAACTCAAGAAATTAAACACCACCAAACCGAATAACCCAATTGAGAAATGGGGCTTGGAACTAAACAGAGAATTCTCAACAGAGGAGTATCAAATGGCTGAGAAACACTTAAAGAAATGCTCAACCTCCTTAGTCATCAGGGAAATGCAAATCAAAACAACTCTGAGATTCCATCTTACACCCATCAGAATGGCTAAGATCAAAAATTCAAGCGACACCACATGCTGGCGAGGATGTGGGGAGAGAGGAACACTCCTCCATTGCTGGTGGGAATGCAAACTAGTACAGCCACTTTGGAAATCTATCTGGTGCTATCTCAGAAAAATGGGAATAGGGCTTCCTCAAGACCCAGCTATTCCACTCCTTGGAATATACCCAGAAGATGCTCCAGCACACAACAAGAAAATTTGCTCAACCATGTTCATAGCAGCCTTATTCATAATAGCCAGAACATGGAAACAGCCTAAGTGTCCCTCAGTAGAAGAGTGGATAAAGAAACTGTGGTACATATACACTATGGAATACTACTCAGCTATTAAAAACAAGGAATTCCCGAAATTTGTGGATAAATGGATTGAGCTAGAAATGATCATAATGAGTGAGTTAACCCAGAAGCAGAAAGAATCAAATGGTATATACTCACTTATATCTGCATACTAGCCCAAGGGGCATGTCCCACGAAAGCCTCCACTTACCAGGAAACTGGGACAGAGGGGAAGGCATCCTATTGGGACTCTAAATGAGAGACGCATGGGAGAACAGCAAAATAAAAGGATCCAGAGGGTCCTAGAAATCTACAAGTAGAACAATATGATAGGCAGATTTGGGCCCAGGGGTCCCGCTCAAACTAAGACACCAGCCAAGGACAATACAGGAGGTAAACTTTAAACCCCTTCCCAGATCTAGCCAATGGTCAGAATATTCTCCACAGTTGAGTGGAGAGTGTGATACGACTTTCTCACGTACTCTGGTGCCTCACATTTGACCATGTCCCCTGGAGGGGGAGACCTGGTGGCACTCAGAGGAAGGACAGCAAGTAGCCAAGAAGAGACTTGATACCCTATGAGAATATATAGGGGGACGTAATCCCCCTCAAGAACAGTCATAGGGGAGGGGAATAATGGGAAAATGGGGGGGGGGGAGGAATGGGAGGATACAAGGGATGGGATAAACATTGAGATGTAACAAGAATAAATTAATAAAAAATAAAAAAATAAATAAAAAAAAAAAAAAAAAAAAGAAAAGGACAATCAAGTCTAACTACACACTCAGGAAGCAGTTAAAAGACTTCAAGGCTCGTACATAACTTCTTCCCGAGGACCTTGGCGCTTGCTGGTTCCGCTGCCTAAAGCACTTTCCTCAGACATCAACACAGTTTTCTCTTCAGCTTCCTTGAGTCTCTATGAAGCCTTCTGTTTTATTTAGGCCTTCCTTAACTACAAATCCCCTTTCTCCATATGTAGAAGCGTTTCTTAACATTAAAATTTTAATGAACCTTTTTTCTTTTTCTTTCTTTCTTTCTTTCTTTCTTTCTTTCTTTCTTTCTGTTTTTTGTTGTTTGTTTTTTTGGTTTTTCGAGACAGGGTTTCTCTGTGTAGCTTTGGCTGTCCTGGACTTGCTTTGTTGACTGGGCTGGCCTCGAACTCACAGTGATACGCCTGCCTCTGTCCCCTGAGAGGAAATTTTTATTTATTTGTGCTCCTCTTCCTACACAAGCACCTAAACTTTGTAAAATAGAGTATTAATATGTCTATTTGCTGCTACGACCTCACAATCTAGCCAGTGGGTGGGACCTGAAGGTACCAGCAATCATTTGCTAGTCCATGCATACATACCTAGATGTATAGTCAGACCTCATAAGTCATAAACAACGAGATGAGCTTGCGCTTTAACATGCATTGCATCTACAAAAGGGTGGCAAGTAAGAGCCATATTTTTCATGAATACTTATAGACATTTGAAGTCAATGCGATCAGTAGGATCTTCAGAACACTGACAAAAATATTAATCTAGAAAGAAATCTGTGCGCAGTGAGTTCCCAGTGTAGGCGTGCATACACGCAATGGGTTGCACAGCTGTGTGAATGAACGAAATTTGAGGGTGGAAGAACTAAAGTATTACATTGATCAAACTACACTAGGAATGATAGTCACCACATTTTTTTTCCTTCCATTTGCAAAAGTGAATAAAAACAACTGAAAGAAGAGGGTAAGAGCGTCTATTGGCAGCTAGGAAGCAGGCTGCGAGAAAGAAGGACCGAGGAAGGGACGAGGAAGGACTGGAAGGAAGGTGGAGATCTGCAAGGCCCAACATAAACACATGCAGAAGTGTCTCAGTTATATCTGTTACCCTTGTTATTAGTGTGTGCTCTAAGTTAAGGCAGTATTAAATTAACCCTCTTACAGGGAAGGGTGTCCGTATCACAGCCTGGTGACACTCAGTCTTAGCTGTTTGGGAGATGACAGCGAGGGTCATCTCCACGGAAATTTATCTCTTCCGAAAATGACAAAGCCTCTCTGGAATAATTTTAAAGATTGGTTGGTACTTGCATGGGAACATATGTTGACATCCCCTTGAATGTCATCCATCATAAATGTCACTCACTTCTATAAGCAGCCTTAAAACTGTACGCTTCTTCTTTTGAGTTACTGAAATTATCAATAAGACAGAAATAGTCAAACAGTAGGCATTTCCATTTTAAAACCCTCTAAGGAAAGGTCAAGACACACCATACAAATCTGCATTTGTTTTCTTTCCACTCACTGAAAATTTGCCCTGTGTGAAGGTTAGCCCATTATTTATAGGGAGTCTACATGTGCCACAGACTCTAAAGAATGAAAACTTCCTTTATTTTATAGTTAGCTTTGAATCAAGATTTGACAAAATTTAGAATCCATTTCTGAGTAATCCGTATTCTTTAAAAATATTATTTATTTATTTATTTATTTATTTATTTATTTATTTATTTATTTATTTAATATAACTGCTTTATACCTGGAGGCCAGGAGAGGGCACAAAATCTCATTACAGACGGTTGTGAGCCACTATGTGGTTGCTGGGAATTGAACTCAGGACCTGTGGAAGAGCATGTGGTGCTCTTAACCTCTGAGCCATCTCTCCAGCCCTAATACATACTCTTTAATGAAAATAAAATGTGGCTTACATAGTATATAGATTAAAAATAAATTGACAGGATTTTAAAATACTTTTATAAAAGTTACTTTAATACAATATTTAATATATAATTTCTTTACAAAGTATTTCCTTCTTTTCTTCATTCAATTCTGGCATATTTTATTCATCATAAGTTTGAAAAAGAAGGTATACTTTTTGAACACTTACATTTTTAAACCACACTAAATTAAGTTTATTTAAATATGCACATAGTAAGGTAACTTCTTATTGCAGCATTAATGGGGGATAAATATGACCGGTATGTTTTATATACATGTTTGAAACTATGACAATGAAGTCCTTTAATGTACATATCTAATGCATGCTAATGTACATGAGTAAACTCTGCTTATTATCTTCCATTTGAAATTCTTAGGGCTTCTTTCTCTTTAAACTTTGGAAATTAAAGAGAAGGGCTTCTGTTTTGTAGGGACATTAGCCATTCATTTCATACTTTGCTAGTCTTTTGAAGCACTAAATGTTCATCTCTTTTCTTTTCCTAACAAAATGAGAAACAGCCTGCTTAGGTAGATAAGAGGCCCAATCCTCAGGCTAAAGACTCAACGAAGGTCATCTTACAGAATGTTTGCCAAAACATTTTTCTTTAATAGTTTTCAAGAACTTGCTTTCTCCCCTTTGCTGTTTCTTATACTTCTTTGGATTGAAATCATGATTGAAACTGTGTGACTATAAATTATTTTAGTTCTGGAAGCCACCATTGTGACTGGTTACCCAGGTTAATCACAGACACAGGAGTGGGACGTAGATGCCTTTGAGGCAGGTCTTCTGTGATGTGGGTATCTCGAGGCAGAAGACTTGGGGCAGGGACTTTTGCTTAACACATGGTGGCATTTTTGATATGTGTGTTAATCAAGAAAAGCTCTTAGAGTAGCATGATTTAATTTAACACAATGTTAACCAATTAATAAATGCATTTAATTAATATGAGTGACTATTGCATGCCGAGTCATGTAGCCATTTGGGTTTTTAAGGACCCACCATAAGTCTGCTAGGCTTCTCTCTCCTATTCCGTCTCTATTGCAGTTACCTCTAGAATGACATGAAAGTAACTGTGTACCATGTAATTTATCATATTGGCCAGAGAATCTAAAGTAAGGAAGCCAAGCAACTAAGCCTCCACCCAGCTAAGGTTGACCTATCCCATTCTCATCTAAAAACCAAGTATAATAAACTAGCAATGTTTTCTAAAAAGGTTTATGCTTGTGGCATTTATAATAATGTTCTAATACACAATAGATGGTTAGAAATAAAATGACGGCTACTGCGAGGTACTGTAGCACGTGCTGTAGCTGATGTTAGATGTCGAACTCCTCCTAATTAAAAATCTACCTATCTTAACTGATCCTAGAGTGATAAAAAATAATACAACCAATATGAAGCTATTTATACATGTTACTAAATCTATCTAAAGTTCTATGCAAAAGTAAGACCACAGATAAAATAATGCGCTATTTCATGGGATATTTCCTCATTCTATTGTGTTATACATTATGCTATTTAGGTAACATGTCTTCAAAAATTCTGAAACAATGACAAAACCAAAGTGTGAAGACACTAACAATTCAAAAGCTGCTTGAATTTGGAAACACAAATGACCTCAAATATTTTCTTCCATGCCATATTCCACGCATGTATACATACCCTGGTATGTATACACTCTGTGTAGTTTCTCTCACTCAGCATTGTATGCTCCAGAAAAGGTGGGTTAGCCTACATGTTGTGTTCCTTGATGAAGGTGTGGTTTGTTTTAACAACACACACTTCAAGTCGCTTATTGTATGGGCAGAAATGATCTTTTCTAGAATCTAAGTCCTGAGTAAAAGTGTGATCACTGTAGGTTTCGTTTACAATTTTCTGAGTTGTAGTTGCCAAGTAAGAAATTAAAAAGAGAATCTTAGGAAGGTTTTATCCTCTATTAATGCCTTGTATACAGGGACACCATTTTTTCGTGTTCTAAAATGTGTGGTGGGATAAACTGTCCCTTCCTTTATAGTCAGCACTCCAGCAATAGAAAACATCAGAAGCAAGCCAACAAAGGCAGTCAGAGAAAGAAATTCTAACACCAAATGTTTCCGAAACTCACATTCAGGCTGAATCAGAGGAAGGATCTTATTTTTCTAGTTCTTCAGATTCAAGCTATCTCTTTTCTTCCTCAGAGTTAAAAAAAAAAAAAAAAAGATACATAGGCTTGTTCACTCCAGCCTACTTCATCATGATACTTTATTGTTCTAGAAATGGCTGCAACTATCATAAGCTGTAGGTCAAGGCCATAAATAGAAAATAGGAACCAGGGCTCCTGCTCTTAGGCAGCAAGAGCTATGTCTCCTCCTTTGCTATCTATGCCTTACGCTCTTATTCTGTACCAAAAGCAGCAGTAGAATCGATGCATGGATATTTTGGCTCCATAAAAGAACTGGAATGTGTCCGGCTACCTGGTATAGCTCTGTGTGTAGAATTTCAAGGGCGAAGTCTGCTACTTATGATAAATTATACCTCAGGCTTCATGAAGGTCCCACCACAGGCTCAGGTGCTAAGGCCAAGTTCTCAAGCTTAGGAGACACTGGGAAATGTGGGTCATCACACAGCTCAGGCAGGGTTAGACGATGGCAGGCAGGGAGACAGGTCCTAAGAAAGCTTGATGGGATATTTTGGGTGGGAATCCTAGAGAAAAATTCCACGCAAAAACATAAAAGACTTCACTGGATTAGGTAACATTTTGCATTAGGCACTCTGTTGGCATCGGGCCTCTTCTCATGAAAATTAGCACTTGACACTAGGCCAAGTAGTGATGTGTTACGGGATGTTCCCTTGTTTTGTAGCATTCTAATTACTTCAAGGATAGAAACAATTAATTTTAGGAGTTTAGCTTATCTCCTTCTTGAGTAACTGTACACAAGTGAACCCAGACGCTTGTTCAACACCTGTAGAGGGTTTATTTGTTTTTAAATAGCACATTTTATTCAAATTACATCCCACATTGAGTTTTTAAAAAAACAGATGTGTGAAACTCGTACATTAGTTTCGAGTGACATCTAATTAATTAAACCCTTTGCAAGCTGATTCCAAACGGAACTTTACCCAAACATTAGCAATACTTGTTGAAATTCCCTGGAGTCTTCTGTCCAAAACTCACATGTTTACAATGCACCGTGCCTCGAGAACAATCTTCTGGTAATTTGGGAAATTGGTTTTATTTATTTATTTATTTATTATTTTTGCTTATATATTTTATTTACAATTTTTCATTATTATTTTTACATATACACTTATATTATTACACATATATAAAATAAAATACATACAGCAAGAAGAACCACAGGATAATTAGGAATTATATTCATGTTACATTCATGGTGTTTTGGCTGCTTGTGGAAATCAGTTTTATTGAAAGACCTTTAAAAATCTCTTAAAAATGTGACAATAGAAATACTTTTCTTTGGAGATTGATGTCTAATCTGTCTCTCTGTAGGGTGGTATTATCTACCCCAGGCTAAACATTTGCTAGAATAAAATATGCCATTTCTTTAAATGTTTGCCTTTGATCTAGCAGTGCAGGGATAGTCAATAGCTTCACAGAAAGGTTGGGTAGTGAAGCCATTTAAGCCCCATTTCCCTTTCTTTATTCCTGTCACTGGGAGGTCATTCTTAAATATCTTAGAAAGAAAACTCCAATGCACCAAGTGTAATTGGAGAGTGACTCCTAGTGTAGCATAAATGTGTTTGCCTCCAAACTGAGGTCCTCTCCAGCTAATTTAATGCCTTCCAGACAGAGCAGGACTGACGCACATGTGAACTCGTGAAGACTGGGGCAGCATGCACAGGGCCTGCACGGGTCTGAGCCAGACGGGGTCCTGCCAGTGAGAGGGGAAGTGGACACGAACTCCTATGCCTAAGCTAGAAGTTATCTCCAATTGACAACCACTGCAAAGGAAAAATTAATCTTGTTCACTGGAGACTCATGGATACACAAACTATACTTAAGCAAGGCCCCATGTCTAACAGTAGCTGGCTAGCACAAAGCTGACTTAGTGGAACTTTTGGAGAAGTTTTGTCTTATAACTTGTTTTTTGCTTACCTGGCTTGGTTTCTAATTTTGTGTTTCTATGGGTTTTGTGTGAGTGGTGTGTGTGTGTGTGTGTGTGTGTGTGTGTGTGTGTGTGTGTTTCTGCATGTGTATGTGTTTCTCCTGTTTTCCCCTTGTTTTTCTTTTATGGTTTCCCTGTTTGCTTTGTGTAATTCTGTTTTGTTTGTTTTTCTATTGGCCTGATTGTTTTCTAAAGAGAGATTTAAAATAGGCTTGAGACTGGATGGATAAGGAGATGGGGGTGACCTAGGAGCAGACAACGGAGGGCAATTGTGTTAAAAATCACACACACACACACACACACACACACACACACACACACACTCACACTTTTCAGTTCCACCAGAGACTTGCAGAACACTCCAAAATGAGGTGAGGTATATTTAGAACAAGGGCAGAAAAAATGGACATCAGTGACTTGTCATATTTTTTAATCTTTTCCTCTGTGACTGTGGACTGAGGAGTGTTTTAATGTATAGCTTCATGCTCCATTATAAGAACTTATTTTGGTGTTTCTGATTGGCTGTCACAAAAGCAAATCGGTTGGGTTGTTCCTCATTCAAAATCTTCATCCTCAAGACTTAGGTAGTGTGCTGGCTGTTTTTATGTCAGTTTGATAGAAGCTATTGACACTGTGGAGGAGGGAGCCTCAGATAAGAAAATACCTCCATAGTAATGGGCTATAAACAAGCCTGTAGGACATTTTTAAAATGAATGATTGACATGAGTGGGCTTAGCTTATTGTGGTTGAGACACCCAGGTCTAGTGGTCGTTTATATAAGAAACCAAGCTGAGCAAGCCAGTTAGCATCATTCCTCCATGGCCTCTGCATCAGTTCCTGCCTCCAGGTTCCTGCCTTCACTGCTTTTAAATTTGAACTGTTATATATATATATATAAAAAAAACCTGAGTGAACTAAACGCTTTCCTCCCTAGGTTGCTTTTGGTCATGGTGTTTCATCACAACAATAGTAACTCTAACTAGTGCAAAAACTGGTACCAAGATTGTGGGTATTCTTCTGATAAACCAGACCTTGTGTTTTTCAGAGGATTGTAAAGGATCTTGGCTGGTAAAATCACTGGTTGTTCAAAGCTTGGTGAGCTATCCTGTGGAAGGGAGGAATGTAAGAATACTGAGAGAAATGCAGATGGAGAATGTCTGGTTCACAAAATTCCAGCGGGCAGTTTGAGAGTCACTTCAAGACTCTATCAGCTTACCTGACCCACAGATTCTTAATTCAAAATATGCAGTGGCCCTGATTATGATTAACAAGAGACCAACACCATTGACATGAACCTTTTCCATTACTGGTTACTGGGACTGAGGGGGTCATGTAGAGAAGTAGAGTACCGGTGAGTTTATATTGGCACTATGAAAGACTGTGAGAGGCTATTGGTGAGAATGCAGCCCAGTTGCAGCAGAAGCCCTCTGAACAACGGGATGGCCACCAAGAACTACATCAGTGGTGGAGTGCAGCTAGCCAGAGCCTAGAAGACAAGCTGTGTGTCCTGCAGAGGGAGGAGTTTGAGATGTGACCTATGCGCCTTGGAGAAGCCTGGAAGTTCATGAGTGCATCTCAATCATTGAACATCACTGAGTTATTTACACTGCAGTAGTTTGGTTTTGGTTTGATTTGGTTTGATTATAACTGTGCCCTGGTTCTTCCCTCTTGAAGAAAGAGAATATTTAGTTTATTTGGTGATCTTATAGGATCCCACAGTTGAGAGACATTCAATTTTAAGACTTTGGATATTTTAAAGAGACTGAATTTTTAAGTGTTTGAATTTTTAAATGCTGTGGAACTTTTAAGTTTGCAAAAAAAAAGTTTTCTATTGTGATATCTTTAATTAATGTGTAATCTTGGGGATTAACAATAAAGGAAAGGTTAGAGCTTAAGAGTGATATGCTTGTGTGTCAGATTGACCCAGGATCAGTTTTACTGGCAAGTTTTGTGTCAACTTGACACAAGCTAGAGCCATCAAAGAAGAAGCTTTAGTTGAGAAAATTCCTCCATAACACTGGGCTATAAGAAAGCCTGTATGGCATTTTTCCTAATTAGTGATTGACAGGAGAGAGGCCAGCCCATTGCTACCCTTGGGCTGGTGGCTCTGGGTTCTGGAAGAGAAAAGTCTGAGTAAGCCATGTGGAGCTAAACAGTAAGCAGAACCCCTCCATGGCCTGACTCTACATCAGTTTTTGACTCCAGGTTCTTGCCCTATTTGAGTTTCAGTCCCAACTTCCTTTGATGTCAATCAGTGATTTGGAAGTGTAAGCCAAATAAACCCTTTCTCGGTATTTTTTTGGGGGGATGGGGTCATGGTGTTTTATCACAGCAAGAATGAACCTAACTAGGGCAGATATTTGTGCAACATTAAAAGGTAAAAAATGTAATAACTTGTTATAAAATAAAACATTATTAACCATTTTGCCTTTGAAGCGTAGGCTCAATTCCCCTACTATAACTCTGGCCACCAATTCTTAGGCAATATATTTTTTAACATAACATTTCTACCTTCTTATTCCCCCCCAGAAGAAAAAATTAGTTTTGTTTCTTATTTTTCCTAGGAAAGTTGAAAGGACCTCTACATAGTGAAATGAGATGATAACACTTCATGACAGTTTGTGACATCAGGTTTAGGCTCACGTTTGTTAGAGAACAGTACTCTCATGATGTGAGTGAAGAATATTTACTCAAAGGATGGTTGATAATGCTGTGAACAGGGTAGTGGTACCAACTAGGAGTAGTAAAGCGCCCAGAATTCATCCTAGGCTGAAGCTGAAACATCATGGACCAAAACATCTTCACTTGATGGAAGTGAAGAGTGGGTTCTGGTGGAGACCTGCTGGAATTTTCAGGTTCATGTGCCCTGGAATGAAACATTGTACAGAGATACATGGATAGAGCCAGAAGTGGGGGCAGATTCTTAAGAGGCAAGACATTGACTATAACTGAGAGAAAAGTCTGGTAGCTTAATTGTGCCTATGTCATGTGGACTGGGATTTTTATAGTTATAAATTACATATATAGGGTGCCCTGACTGTGCATACTCTGTGTGGTACATGATGACCATGCTGGATAAGCTTTCTAATCTTTTTCTCTATCAAACACTTCATATGCTAATGTTGACCTCACTCTCTGTTCTACCCACCTACTAGTTACAGCCCAGTTGGAATTGGACTTTATAAGAGCTTTAAACATCTCAAGACGTTGTTACTCCTTAATGTCTAGCATAATAGAAGGTTGGAGAGTTAGTTACTGCTGCAACTGACCCTTGCTTCCACCATCCTGTGGACCTGCTGATGTCCCCCACTATTTGAACCCCACTGGAAGTGAGAATAAGAACTTAGCTTCCTGATAATACAGCCTACAAGAGTCAGCTTTATCAGCACACAGTATATCTGCTGCACGAAGCAGGTGGGAAGCTAAAAGCATTATTCTGAAAGTTGGTACAACACAGGAGAAGAAAGCCGCAGTTCATGGACTGCGCAGCCAAATGAATACAGATTTCAGTTTAGGGCTGGACAAGATCAGTAGGGTTATGTTAGGCAAGGAGATTAGCCTCAATCAAAGTAAGTTTTTCCCCTGAGCACTATGAAAGTGGCATTACCCACTTTTATCATTATTATGATTTTTTTAAATCGGAAACTTATAATCATGTTTCATGAGCCACAAGATATACCATCCTGGCCTTTAGAGTTGTGTTGGTCACCAAAAGTTTTTTCTCACTTTCCTTAAAATGTGTCTTTACGTGAAATAAATTTCTTAGAAGAATTATTCAGTAAAGATGAGATCATTCCAAAGGAGCTTTGGCTCTCCATCTAATGACAAGGTTTTTTTTTCACAAGGGGAATGTGCAAGAAAATGATGAGACAGGAGAGAATTCTATGTGATGATGGGGCATCAGAGATAGGAACGATGAGACCATGTGTATTGAGTGACAAAAGCTGCAAGCAGCCGTCAGAACACAGCAGAAAAGCAAGTATGCGTTCTTCCTTAGAGTCTTCAGGGAAGCATATCAGCAGCCAGAACTGTGCTTAGAAAGTCCTTTTGTTTTGGTACTTTATCAGGAAAGAACTAGGAATCCAACATGAGGTGCATTTCACACCTCACCTTTTAACTCATAGGAGATCAATACAAATCTGGAAATAGACAGCATCTGAGATTGGCTGTCAACCCGGCAGATCAACATTGCTGAATAAATGTCAGCAATTTCAAGGCACTTGTGAGATAGTTTTCCTGTTTCTTTGGTTTTTAATTAATTGGAAACAAAGCACCAGAAGGAGTGGCAGTTGACAAGCTCAGAACATGCCCAAAGCAGGAGTCAAAATTATTATTAATTCTATACACCTACATGACCACTTTAACTCAGAATTTTGGGATTTAGAAAAAAAAAAATCTGTTGCTAATGCCCCCAAGTGACACTATCAATGGCTATCTGTAAAAAGACCTGTCTCAAAGACATGCCTCTAAGTCTAAGGCTGATTTGAAGATGACAATCCTCAATGTGAGAAATTTAGAGAAATCTTCAGGAATTTATCTTGCTCACATTTTCATTGTAAGAATGTATAGCCAAGCTACAGGATTGGAATTCAGTTCTTCCATTTCTAAATAAGTCTGATATATGTATGAAACAAATATTTTAAGTAATAAATATTTATGCCATAGTTTAGCTGAAAGTCTTTTTATAGCGCCTCAGAATTTTTTTTTTTTTTTAATTCGTGGACTCACAGGTAAATGCTTCACTATTAGTTATTACTATTTTATTTCAAATGATTAAAATACAGTTTATTTTTATGTCCAAGTTCTTCCTTAGACATTAATTCCAACAGTGACATTTTAAAAGGCTTAAGAATGAAACCTCTTTCACCACATCAGCCACATGAAAGGTCTATTAAAGTTAGTTATTAAGCGGGGGTTTAGTGGAATCCCGGCACACAGAAGGATGGAGCCCCGAGGGTCAGGAGTTCAACACAGCCTGGGCTATATTAGACCCTGTCTCAAAAAATAAACAAACAGATGGTATTGGCTGAGTGGAAGACAAGATGATATCCAAGGACAACATGGAAAATCTGTTGCTGGGATGAGATTCTACAACACTGTTATTTCAGTAAAGGAGCATTTTGTTTGTTGCATGAATCCCCCACTGGACCCCCAACATCCTTTTTTATCTAGCACTATTTAGAAATACTACTTGAAAAGTGTCCTGACATCATTCTTTCTTCGGTATCTCCTTTTCTCAACACCAGAAAATGGGCACAAAGATTCATTTGTAACTGAAATTGAGATGAACGTATTAGTCAAATTTATCGCTTTAAAGTAAAAGTGAGGTAGAACAAAAATGTTGTGCATATTCTCTGCATTTCAGACTCATAAATTAGTCTCGTGACATTGGCTAGGCAATATAACTACTTTATGGTGTTGTAAAAGGAAGATGGTATGTATTTAAAAATCACATTTTAATAATTTTTAAAACCTGCCCCATTAAATTTCTTTTTCTCATATAAAATTGTAGAAATTTAAAGCTAGAGGAAGCCTTAGGTAATCAAGTCCACATTGCATTTTACTGCATAACCCATTACCTTGAATTTCAAAGTGTCTTTATTTCTGTCACTTTATAAAATATTTTTTTACAAATGTGACTCTTGTCTCTGTCACTTAAGTTTACTGACATAATTCATGGTGATCTCAGAATCCGGGGTCTCAGTCACAGGCATCAAGAGCTAACATTCAGGTCAGAGCATGAAGAACTCCAGTCACATGGTGTCTGAGGAATCCCAGTGGATGTGTTCCTAAGCAAGGAGTAGCAGGGAGAGGCTTGAAGTTCCAGCCTGAATGTACTTCTTCTAGAAAAAACAGAAATCCAAGTGCTCAGGATACAGTCTTCAGATTGAAAATCCGCCTCATCTCATTCCCCCCCCTCCCCCGTGTGTATGTCTGGTGTCTCTCTGTGTGTGAATTCCTGTGGATATAGTGATGCATTGTTGTTATAAAAAAAGAAAATCCCCAAGTTGTTCGATTTTACCAATGAAGACCCAGGAGCCAGATGCTGGGATGAAAACCTACTAGCTCAGAGAGGAAGAGAAAGTAGCTGACCTTCCTACTTAGTTTATGTCCCCAAGGGAAAAGCCCTTCCAGCTCAGCACACATTCCCAACGGTAAAAGCCAAAAGCTTGCTAGTTTCTTCTTCCCCATGCTATCTTAAATACCCTTCTCTCAAAATCCCTCCTTTCTACTTAATCCCTGTCAGCTGGTTGCTTGCTCTGCCTCTTGACCTAGGGTAACTTTATTTAGCTTTTGTTTACAGAAAGGTCTTGGATTAAAGGTGTTGTGCTAGGGCTGAGCCATTCTACCACTAGAAACAGGTTTTTACAATTCACAATGTCGGGGTTCGCAATGGGATCAAATATGCCCCAACAATGAAAGCTAAGGCAAGAGAAATGGCAGGTTTAGTTCAGCCAGCCTGGCCTGGACAGTGAGATTCTCACTTGAGGTGGGCTGTTTTAGATTGTCTCTTAGAGGTTTAGGGTGAGTACGAGTGATGAATTGGTCCTGTTGTCACAGGCTACTGCTTTGGCCAAGCATCATGACAGAAGGTCAAGCAAACTTCTCTCCTTATTGTGTCCAGTAAAAGGAGAGAGGAAACAGCTCATCTTCCATAATGCCCTTAAGAGGGCATGCTTTCAGTGACCTAAAACTTCACAGTGAGACCCTTGTCTTAAAGCTTTCCATCACCTTCCTGTAGCACCAGGCTGAGGACCAAGCATTTCAGACGTGGGATTGTGAAGACACTGATCTGAACCATAGTATTATTATTTTACACCCCATCCCCCAAATTTATGCCTATCTCACAGAGCAGACTAAATGCATTTTAGTCTATTTGGGGAGCATCCAGTCTTAGGCATATCAGCATGGCTTGAAAGTCCAAGGTCTCCCCTGAGACTGAAGGCAAATTCAGGTGTTAGCCACTGTTAAATGTCAAAAAGAGCAAATTACATACTTCCATGATAAAACGCCATGGATCAAATGTTCTCATTCCCAAGGGGAGGAGTGACAAGGAGGAATCCATCAGAGCAAGGCTGAACTAGACAGCATTTCCTAAAAAAGTAGTCAGTTCATTCTCACATGCGAAATACAGGCAGATAAATTTGTCCTGGACATAGTGGTACGATTTCATCTGTTGCTTTGGGAACCATAAAGATGGGAAGAGCAATGAGACCACAGGAGATCCTGTCGAGCTGGCTCAGTACATGGAGATCCAAGGATCTTCCTTTTTGTGGCTGTTTATAGGGAGGTAATGTATTTCAGGCTGTCTATATTCAGGGACAAAACAGTGTTCATCTTGCATCTTTTAAGAGATCTAAAATGTGTTGCATATTAAAAAGCACATGGTTTCCATGACCTGAAATGAGAACGGCTGAAATTCTTTAATTTCATAATTATGCTGCATCCTTACCTCAAAAGCCTCTACCCTTCATTTTCTGTAGTTGTAAGATGGCCTTCTACTTTCATTCAGGTCAAAAGTTTCAGACTGAGGCGCACACTCTTGCTGACTCTTCTCTTTGACATAGCTCTCCACTAATGCTTAGCTGCTTGCTGATATTAATGTTAAGAATGACAGTATACATTGTTTTCAAACACACTGTCATGAGCATCTTGCATGATTTCTGCTGACACTGG
Organism: Acomys russatus; assembly: GCF_903995435.1. Taxonomy (NCBI): domain Eukaryota; kingdom Metazoa; phylum Chordata; class Mammalia; order Rodentia; family Muridae; genus Acomys; species Acomys russatus. The sequence goes on along the minus strand of NC_067137.1, from coordinate 106,340,724 downwards.
GCATGACTGAGAGTCAGAACCTAATGTCTAATGGTCAAGCCTACTGTTCACATTTCACGGGTGAAGAAGCTGGGATGTAGGGGGGACAGCTTCCTGAACAGAGACCCCAGTTGTTAGGAGGGCTAGGTGGTTCCATTGCTGGTGGGCTTTCTTTCTTTCTTTTTTTTTTAAACCAACATGCACGCTATTGCAGGAAAGGCATCTTTGCTGCTCTGGCTATCAGAACCTCACTTACCAGGTTTTGCATAGCAGGCAGACACTTCACATTAAAACTAATGGAAACAGTTGGGATTTTGTTTTCTACTAAAAAAAAGTTTATATTTTTGTACTCATGAAACTTTCAAAAACCACTTACCTAGTGTTTGTATACTTAATAAAAATATTTACTTTGTTGGCAATATAACAAGAAGTTTAAGGAAATATGCATCTTTTATGGAATTCAATACTATTGTAAAAAGAAATAAAATATGATTGATATTAATGAAATTTTAGACAGTCTAGGAATTCCACATCATATCCTGACTTCTCACTCCTTTACTTCACAAGACTGAACACTGCTGTTGATGTATGGACAAGTCATCCGAATCTCTTACTGACATCTTTAAAACCTCATTTTGTTTGCTGTTAAGGATTATTATCATGTGGCTAGGCAGAAGATCCATCACACTTGTGGATCCTAGTTCAATAACTGTAGTCCTTATACAAACCTATAAATCAGATGTGTGAACACTCTTCAGCCATCCATTTGCCATCCATCAAACGGTCTGCCAGCTATGTCATCTAACATATTCTCAAAGCACCCAATTACTTTCCATAGTATGAAGCAGTTTTTCAGGGAATGTTTTCTATAATTAGTTTCGCTGTTTTCGTGGTCATCATCATGGCTTGGCTGAGCTATTGCAATGAACTCCTAAATTATGTCCTATATTCAAATGCACCTCTCCTAGTTCTCAATGCTTTCTGCATTCTAGTTTTTAAAAGGCCTTTTTAGAATGCAAGTATAGAAGAACCGGGTTTGGGCAATGGTTCAGTGAGTAAAGTGCGTCCGTAGCGCTCTTGATCTCATAGCAAGTAGATGTGGCGGCTGCCTGCAGTTCCAGCATTTGGCTCCAACAGGCTCTCTGAAACACACTGACTGACCAGCCAAGCCTTATCTGCAATATATAGATAATTTCAATTAAGAGACCCTGTCTCAGTGAAGAGGGTAGAGAATGTTCCAAGAAGACTGCACAAGGGCATACAATACTCTCTGTCTCTCTCTGTTTGTCTGTGTCTGTGTCTGTCTGTCTGTCTGTCTGTCTGTCTGTCTGTCTGTCTCTCTCTCTCTCTCTCTCTCTCTCTCTCTCTCTCTCTCTCTCTCTCTCACACACACACACACATCCATATACTCACACATGTGCAAACACATGCTGAAAAAAGATGTGAATATAGACAATGTACATTTTAAAGCATCCATCCCCAGGTTGTGTTGGAAGCAATAACTCAAGTTTTACAGTCTACAATGCAGACACACGATAGTGCTTTTTCATTGTCCCTTCTCTACTCACAGAGCCCTTGTAGGTACTGGTCTTCTAATTGCATTGTTCATCTCTTTTTATTGACCCTCTTTCCTCTATCAGTGTATCTGCTTGGCCTTGCTTGCTCTGAAAGCCCCTCCTAGAGATCCAATACTGATAGAATTTCTCCTTACTATGCCAGACCATCTCTTAGTTTTTGAAATCCTTTTCCTAATTATAATTTTACGTATACCTATATGAATATTGATTAATGCATTTCTATTTATATACTGCAAGGTTCATGAGATTTTGGACTATTTACATTGACTAATGTCAAGTAGTAGTTAATTATTAATAAATATGAGCCAATTCATGGTAATTTACTTGCTCCTGTGGTTAATAAAATATTCAGAGTAACTTGAGCATGGACGTTACTCATCAGAATGTGTTATTTTAATTCTGAAGGTGTAAGGTGTCTGTCTCTATACTTCATAGGTTCTAGTACAAATATAGAGTCTATGGACTTAGAGGAGTTTTAAATTTAGGGCCACAAGGACCAATAGAGTTCATTATGAAGCATCCTTAGGTCAGATTAACCGTATTTATAGTGCCTGCTATTTGAGTCTGCCTAGTTCCTAATAGAGAGTCGACTAGTATTGTTATATTCAGAAAGACATGGGTTGAGACTTATGTATCCCTAGACAAAAGAATGAATTAGGCATGTGCTCACAAGTTCATGCAAAGCAAAGCCAACTTAATGAAGATGTATGTCAGGTTCCACTTCCTGGCTTTAACATACATTATGTCTTGGGCTTATGCTCAGGAAGTGGGAGAAACCCCATCCTCCAAGCTATTAAGACCCCATGAACACTGGAGTAGAAAACACTCCTGGGGATCATCTTTCATGAATTAGGGTGGGTGGTGGTTGCAGATTTTATGACATAATCAGTCATTTGTCCCTTCCACCATGCTTTGGAAAAAGACCTTGAGAAGAACTTTAATCACCATCAAATGGTGCTGTTGAGCACACGGTTTTGTGGGATGGAAGAGGGATTTGTGTTTTACTTTAAAGATGTCTTATGTGAACTGACATAACACTCATGACCCCTTAAGCAGATGTCCCATTACCAGGCATAAGCCTGATGCAGTATCCCAGTCTGGGACAGGAGAAGACAAGTCTCCCACGCTCTCTACAATCCTGACATCATTCTTAGTTATTGTGCATTTCTAGAGATTAGCATACTGCCTCTGACAAAAAGAACATCGGTCATTTGTTGATAGTGTGAATGAGTGGAGAGATGAATGGCTGACAGACAGGTGAGTCAAGTTATCCATCACTAGTGCTGGAATTACACTGAACAACTTTGAACATTGAATACTGAATCCCAAACTTTGCTGCCAGAGTCAGTTCTTTTTAACTTTCTGTTTATACCTTTTGTTGCTGTTGTTCAGTTCTATCTTTTTTACGTTTTTGTTTCTTTCTCTCCTTCTCAAGAGGTTTCCAACTCTGCTGAATCAAAGGTTAATATCAGTGTACCTTAACACATTGGAGCCTTACTCTGACTGAAATAACCCAGCTGGCTTTTGTATCGTGCTTTTTAAAACCTTTGACATGGGTTGTGTTAGCAAGTATTGCTACACAAGTTTTCCAATTTGAAAATCGGTAGAAAAGAGATAACTTTTAATTATCTTTGAATTGGGCAGCTTAACAGTTAAACCTAGTTCTCAGAGGCTGGCATATAGAAAATCCATTTGCGGTTCCTATTTGAAAAGCCAGCCAGCCACTCTCTGAGCCAGTATAAAACCTTTTTCATCTCTATTCTCCTTTCAACTTCAATAGTATATAAAGAAAAGTCCCTTTAGAGACAGACCACAAGCTGAAGTTTAAGATATCTAAGACATTTGTTTGAATGTTTGTGGCAATACATTGTAATAGTTACTTAAAACCTTAATTTATTTTTTAGAATATAATAATAATGATACATGCACTTTATGTGAAAGAAACGGTTTGAGATCATTTCCTTTGCTATTACATGTAAAGATGCATGAGTTAAAATGTGTCCTTTATAACAGCTAATGCAGCTGATCTTGAGACCTCAGCACTGTCAGCCTATAACGTGGGTGTTATTGTTCCCTTCTGTAGATGACAAAATTGGGGCTCTGTGGGGTTATGAGTTTTGCTCAAGGTGGCATATCAGGATTCAGATCTTTCTAAGTCATGTTTAATGTTGATTCATAAGCTGCCCATGAGATGAAATTTTGTAATGTCAGATATTCTCAGCAGAAAAAAAAAATGCATGCCTAGACCCTATCTCCAGTTTCATCTGCCTGGAGGTAGCTAAAGGCACACAATTAATAACTTAAAATGTTCTTCACATGGTTTATAATGAATTCCAAAGCAAGCATGGGAGAAAGAGACAGGTGGGGTAGACACCAATGCTCATGTCTATAAGAAATGCATGGATCCGGTGAAATTCCTGGATGAAGGTTTTTCTGGGGCTTAGGAAGAAAACGTGGTGGAGATGCTTTAGGGTACCCCTGAAGCAAACTTTGTACTATTTTCACTGTAGGAGGGAAGATATAAAAGTCACTTGATGTGTCTACCCCATACAAGGTCCAGAGTAGACCATGCGGAACCTTGTCATCTTACAATGTGTCCCCGTGTTAGGGCATTTGCTGCCATATAGTTAGTTGCCATGCACTCCACAAAGGAGATGCTTCCCAAGACCTCTTCCCCAAGCTCCATTTGAAAACCAATTTTTGTTTTTTTGCTTTTGACTTTTTAATAGATGTTTACCATCTACATATTTTATAATAGCCATTGCTTACTGTGACTGTCATGTTTTCCTTTGTCAGGTTGAAAAGTTCTGACCAGATGGATAGGGCCTTTGTCATTCTTTAGTTTTTATCAGATATAATATATGTGTATTAATATGCTTCCTTCACTAGATTCCCAATAATTTTTAGTGTATTGGATATTTATATTGAAATAAATATTTTAGCTTTTCTGAATGGGGTGAAAAGATTTAAAGAGCATTTTATCGTTGTGTATAGAGTCTAAATTGGTTTTGAATTCTCACTCAACAATATGTCATCTTAACTACGGGAATAGTTTTAACTTAAAATATTCTATAAAGGTAGGATTCTTGGCCCAACAAAGAGCATTTCCTTTTTCATCTTTAGGGAAGAAATATTGGCAAATGGAAGCTGATGATATTTTCTCACATCTCCAAGTATTCCTGCTAACATTCGCATAGAATCAGTTTGAGATTTCCAATGTTATGTCTCTACTACACTTCCTGTCGCTGCAGTCCCTTTGACAGGGAGTGTTGTTCTGAGGGTCTTGGACTCATGAAAGAATATATTCTGGGGGAAATCTTCAGACATTGTCAATTTCTACAAATTGTGTGATGAAACATGTGAATGGCAGCAGCTACTTTACAGAAGGGCACTCAGGCAGGCCTGCTATCTAGTTTCTAAAGTCATTCCTTGGCCAAGTAAACCATGCACACTTCAGCGTAGAGTTTGGACTCCATAAAAAATGCCAGTTAATCAAATTAAGGGTCCTAGGTTTTTAAAAAATAATTTATAGATAGCTTAAATGCCAAAATGTTTGCCATTTTATCCCATACTATACACAAGTTATTGTGAAATGAAATTAGAGGAGATGCAGAGATTTGCAATACACGCATTTCCCAGAACTCCAATAGCATAGAGTCCTGTGTGAGTAGTGTATTCTGAGGAAGAAAAATAGACCTGAGCTGCCAGGGTAGAGAAATTCATCATAAAAATGAATGAGCTCAGTGGGGGGCACCACGGTTGAGCAGAATTTTTAAAAGGAATGACTACAAGATGGAGAGAAAGCTAAGGAAGGAAGCCAGGTATGGGCTCTGCAGAGCCTTTTAGCAGTTTGTGTGTTAAACCTTCTCTCATTCTATTCACTGTAACAGCCTCATCTTTTCTCTGAAGACACAGACAGCTCTCCAGAGAGCTCTCAACACGTCTTTGAGCTCCCCATGTTAATTTATTTGTTCTTGTTGTTGTAAGGTGTTGTGGCTTCACAGCATTAAACTCCACGATGCATACTTCCACTGGAAATCGTAATATCCTTAACATTTGAATTTCAGTGTTTTGTGTGTATGGGCACATGGTGTGTATTGTGTGTATGCGCCTGTGTGTGTGCATGCGCATGTGTGTATGCATGGTGTGTGTGTGTGTGTGTGTGTGTGAGAGAGAGAGAGAGAGAGAGAGAGAGAGAGAGAGGCAGAGAGAGAGAGAGAGAGACAGAGACAGAGACAGAGACAGAGAGAGAGACAGAGAGACAGAGAGACAGAGAGAGACAGAGAGACAGAGAGAGAGAGACAGAGAGACAGAGATAGGATATATGTGTTCTGAAGGAACTCTGGCCGGCTCAAGAATGGAGAACAGGACTCTGGGAGGCGTTATCCTTTTCTACCATTTCCTCTGCCTTTCACTCCTGAAGCTGGCCACCAAGGTCTATTCCCTTCTTTTTCCTGAGGCTGACTACCAAGGACCAGAAATCAAAGCACTGAAGTTCAGCAATCAAAAGCTTCCTTTGTTTCACCTAATTAACATGCCCACTTAAAACTAAACACCTCATCCTAGCAGGAGTTTTCCCATTTTACCTTTATAAACTGCCATTTCATTTGGGTCACAGCTGTCTCCTCTCTATCCAGAGGCAGTCCTTTATACCCTCCAGAACAAATAGCTCTGCACCCTCTCTCTTTGTTCCTTTCCTCTTCTCCCTCATCCTCCATCTTCTATCTTGTCTTTCATTCAGTGCCCTTTGTCCCTTTGGGGCAAATAAAACTGTTTTACACTGGGCACTTGGTCTTGGGGCTCCTGAGTTGCTATGGTCCCTTTAATGTTCTACAGCACATGTGTGAAGACCAGAAGCCAACTCTGGGAGTCAGCTTTTTGCCTTCCACTTATTTGAGATGGTGTCTGCTCTTTACAGCAACATGCTAATCCAGCTGTCATGCATCTTTTGAGGGTTCTCTTGTCTCCATCTCTCACTTTGCCATAGGAAGGCAGGCTGGAACTATAGACACGCCACTGTGTACAGCTTTCTGTCTGTTTCTGGCATGAAGCTCAGCACCTCATATTTGCACAGCAAGTGCTTTTACCTGCTCAGAAATCTCCCCTTCCCAGCAGTGGTGTCATTTTATGCTGAGACTCCCAGAATCAGCAAACTCTCTTGTGACTATGATAAAATACCTGCACAAACGCAAGTGAATGGTCAGAGAACTTACTTTGGCCCAAAACTAAGGTCATGGTTCATTATGGCAGGTAAGGTAATGGGGCAGGTTGGATGATGCAGCTGGTCACCATGCATCCAAGAGAGAGAAAAGTGTTGGTATTCAGCATGCTCTCTCTAATTGATTCAGCCCAGGACTTAAGCCTATAACAGTGTGTCACTTTTAGGGTGAGTCAACTTATTTCAATTAATACGATCTGCAATCCCCAGCGATGACACGCCCGGAGGTTGGTCTTCAAGGAGGTTCTAGAACCTGTCCATTTGACAACCATTATACCCTTCTTCCCTTCCTCCCTTAGTGTTTTGAAATACTTAGGACTCCTGGATACATTTAGAGAACCTCACCTCTACATAAAGCTACTTTCAAATACTGTACTTTGAAACTATGTAGTAAGTTATCTAAGATGAAATAACAAAATTTAAGTGGCCATTGACCCATTGTAGTTGTATGTGTATATTGAATCAAATATTTTTGGTCATTTTTATCTGCAAGATTAAATGTTACAAGTCTTAAATTACATGTGGACACTTCCACATTTCAGTTAGGGAAATGTATTTCAGCCAGCCAAAATAATTCTTTTTCTCTCTCTTTTGACAAAAGTTACAAAGAGATTAAAAACAAGAAAAAGTTAATTAAAACTTGAAAATATGATTTAATTTTCAAAGGAAAATATAACAAATTTGTTTAATAATAAACTTTGTGATTTCAAAAAAATTAGAAATATAATTTCCATATGGTATAATATCACACTTACTTAAAGCATAAATACTTTCTAAATGAATATTACAATTTTTAATTTTAGTAATAGATTTATTTTAGATCTTTTACCCTTTTTGACTTAGTTAAAATAGAGAATGTTTACTTAGAGGAAAATTAGGAAGAAGAAAGATTTTGAAACTATGACAATATTCTATTGATGGAGCTGAGTCTCTTTCTCAATCCTGAAGCCAAATCTCCAGCCACTCACAGGCATGTGCTACTTACTGTGCTTGCCCAGGCAGGCTCAGGAGGAAGCTCTGCGGGCCAAGTGCTAGAGCTTAGTCGGGGATGGTAAAGGCTCGGAGGGGAGGATTTTCTCCACAAAACACAAAATGAACAGAACAAAAGGTTCATGCTTTTAATGGAAGGGCCTCCCTCCTTTCTGTTTCTCAGTGATTGGCCAAGGAGGGAGGCAGTTCCTCCCTCCTCTCTGTAACTCGTACTCAGTTCAGATTGCTTTGGTCCCAGAAGGAGGCCTATTTATTGTGTCAGCATTAGTAGGTTCTGAAGTGTGACCTGCCAGCAAATGAGTGTAGCTTAGCCCTTCCCTCACAGAGCTGGGGAAAGCATGGTACAAAGCTATGCTCAGCATGAACATCCATTTATAGAGAATTATCGAGTATTTGTGGCTCATCTATTTAAGATCTGGCTCAAAACATATTTTCTTTAAGTGCTGGCTCTGTAATTAGAAAGCAAAATTCAGCTTGATAGTTTTGTAGTTGAATTACCTCTCCTTCCTGTACTTAAAACTTTCTAATGTACTTGTCTTTATCAGCTGATAATGGGAGATTAATATTTTTTTTTCCTTCAGATACAGTCTCAGCATGTGGTAGGCCTGACTGGTCCGGAGCATACTATGTAGACCAGGCTGGCCTTGAACTTGTGGCAGTCCTCTGCCTCCTCAGTGCTTAGATTATAGGCATAAGCCACCATGCCTGACTTCGGGAGATTAATATTTTATGTATAGTAAATAATGTATTTGACACATTCATTCTTTTCTTGTAATTTTTTATTTTTTAGTGTGCATATATGTGTGTGTGTGTTTGCTTGTTTGTTTTGGTTTTTGTGTAGCCTTGGCTGTCCCAGACTTGCTTTGCAGACCAGTCTGGCCTCAAACCCGCAGTGATTTGCCTGTCTCTGTTTCCCAAGTACTAGGATTCCAAGTGTGTACCACCACGCCTGGCTTGACACATTTCATTCTTAAACAAAGGACATTACTTGAGAACTTAGAAAAATTGTGTACCTGCATTTTAAATGCTTGTATTTCAGGGTATACAGCAACATGTAACAATGTGCCATCACTTCAGTCTAAAGGAAGTATTCAGTAAAGATAAATAAAAATTGGCTTTGCCTGATTTTTTTCCTTGTTTATTTATGATAGAAGTAAAAACATCTCATACAAAAACCATATTGACATTTTGAAGCATCTTCACCCATATTATTTACACTTTTCAGTTTACTGAGTTTTATTAAAGTTAATCTTTTGATCTTTTGTTTAGCATCATCAAGTTGCTGGGCTGAAAAACATGTAACCTTCACAATCTCAAATTAACTGTTACATGATTTTGTTAACCAGTGAAGCAGTGTGCACTGTGGAAAAGAGATTTATTAAAGTTTAATAAATGATTCATGGTTGCGTTTCCTATTGAGAAATGAAAGTTTTATGCCCCCCAAGCTGAAGCACACCGCCTTTCTCTCTAAGATACCATGACATTTGTAAGGAAACAGAAAAATTATAATAAAAATACTGAGATTGAGGAAAACATTTCCCATCTTTGATTCTGAAATTATTTATATTACCAGTTACAATATGTTTGAGTCATTGTCAGTGTCTTGTGATTCTAGGCACACCAACACCTGCCAACCAAAGACATCAGATAAGATTAAGCGGCTTATTTTCTGAATTAATAGAGGAAAAAATTATATGAATAATATGAAAATGCACAGTAATTTAAAACTCACTTATAATTTGCCCTTGAGTTCACTCTGCCTTTGTAGACAAAGCAATATATTTACCATAGGGAGGCAATCACAGTGTGGGCATACTGCAGACTAATCTGTTGCCAACTGTGCAAACACATTTTATTATCCATGTGGCTAGTGGTGTTGCAAAATTTAACACATTAAGAATAAGGTTACCCACCTAAGTTGTGTTTCAGAAAAATAACCCTCCTTTTAGTGTAGTGTATTTCCAGTATTACATGAGAAAAACTACTCAAAATTCAATCTTGTTTATCTGAAATCCCTGGTTTGCTGTCCATCCTGTGTTTAATATTACAACTCTAGCAAGGAATGTTTCACAGGCCTTCATCTACTTGGTATCTGCCCAAATTCCAAATTTTGTTTATGAGAAGCAGAATAAGAAGATAAAGGTAGCATGGATCCCACTGAAGAACTGAGGTAGACCAGGCGTGGTGGCACATGCCTGTTAACCCACTATGAGGAACCAGAGTTGCCATATATATGGAGGCCACTGTGGTCTAATAGCAAGCCCTAGGCCAACTGGAGCTAGCAATATGCTGGCTTGATAAACAAAACAGAAAATAAACAAAAATTCATTCAAGTAAGGATTGCCCATCAGAACACACTGGGCTGGAAAGGACTTGTCTGACTTCTTCAGAGAAAAGCTAGTGGCAGTTTCATGCATAGGTCAGAAACAATGTCTACTTTTTATTGATATGTCTGTGGCGTGCATGTATATGCATGGCACATGTGGTTCGTGCATGTGATTCCACCTACAGAGGCCAGAGCAGGATGTTGAACATCTTCTTTTGTGGCTCCGTGCTGTATTTCATGCAGACCAACTCTCTCACTGAATAAAAAGCTCTCCATTTTAGCTATGGCTGCTGGACAGGAAGCTCTTAGGCTCTTTCTGTTTCTGCTCCTTAATGTTGAGGTTACATGCTTGCACAGCTAGCCGTCTTTTTATGTAGGTTTTGGGGATTCAAATGCACGTCTTTATGCTGCAGAACAAGCACACTCATCCATTGAGGCACTGTCTTAGCTCCAAGCTTCATGCCTCCCCCTTGAGGAAATCCATGAAAAAACAGTAGAAAGTCCACAAAAATAAAATGCAACAACAGAACAATGCATTCTTATTTTTTCTTCTTCCCTTGATGGTGAAATCACCAGAAACCTAAATACAGTTCTGCCATAAAATCACCATAAAACTTATGCACCAGCCAAGGACATTTTTTTTTTTTTTTTTTTTTTTTTTTATTAATTTATTCTTGTTACATCTCAATGTTTATCCCATCCCTTGTATCCTCCCATTCCTCCCCCCCCCCCATTTTCCCATTATTCCCCTCCCCTATGACTGTTCCTGATGGGGATTACGTCCCCCTATATATTCTCATAGGGTATCAAGTCTCTTCTTGGCTACTTGCTGTCCTTCCTCTGAGTGCCACCAGGTCTCCCCCTCCAGGGGACATGGTCAAATGTGAGGCACCAGAGTATGTGAGAAAGTCGTATCACACTCTCCACTCAACTGTGGAGAATATTCTGACCATTGGCTAGATCTGGGAAGGGGTTTAAAGTTTACCTCCTGTATTGTCCTTGGCTGGTGCCTTAGTTTGAGCGGGACCCCTGGGCCCAAATCTGCCTATCATATTGTTCTACTTGTAGATTTCTAGGACCCTCTGGATCCTTTTATTTTGCTGTTCTCCCATGCGTCTCTCATTTAGAGTCCCAATAGGATGCCTTCCCCTCTGTCCCAGTTTCCTGGTAAGTGAAGGCTTTCGTGGGACATGCCCCTTGGGCTAGTATGCAGATATAAGTGAGTATATACCATTTGATTCTTTCTGCTTCTGGGTTAACTCACTCATTATGATCATTTCTAGCTCAATCCATTTATCCACAAATTTCGGGAATTCCTTGTTTTTAATAGCTGAGTAGTATTCCATAGTGTATATGTACCACAGTTTCTTTATCCACTCTTCTACTGAGGGACACTTAGGCTGTTTCCATGTTCTGGCTATTATGAATAAGGCTGCTATGAACATGGTTGAGCAAATTTTCTTGTTGTGTGCTGGAGCATCTTCTGGGTATATTCCAAGGAGTGGAATAGCTGGGTCTTGAGGAAGCCCTATTCCCATTTTTCTGAGATAGCACCAGATAGATTTCCAAAGTGGCTGTACTAGTTTGCATTCCCACCAGCAATGAAGGAGTGTTCCTCTCTCCCCACATCCTCGCCAGCATGTGGTGTCGCTTGAATTTTTGATCTTAGCCATTCTGATGGGTGTAAGATGGAATCTCAGAGTTGTTTTGATTTGCATTTCCCTGATGACTAAGGAGGTTGAGCATTTCTTTAAGTGTTTCTCAGCCATTTGATACTCCTCTGTTGAGAATTCTCTGTTTAGTTCCAAGCCCCATTTCTCAATTGGGTTATTCGGTTTGGTGGTGTTTAATTTCTTGAGTTCTTTATATATTTTGGATATTAGACCTTTGTCAGATGTAGGGTTGGTGAAGATTTTTTCCCAGTCTGTAGGCTGTCGCTTTGTTCTCTTGACAGTGTCTCCTGCCTTACAGAAGCTTCTCAGCCTCATGAGGTCCCATTTATTAATGGTTGACATTAAGGCCTGGGCCGTTGGTGTTCTGTTCAGGAAGTTGTCTCCTGTGCCAATATGTTCCAGGCTCTTTCCCACTTTTTCTTCTAAGTGAGTTAGTGTCTCTGGTTTTATGTTGAGGTCTTTAATCCACTTGGATTTGAGTTTTGTGCAAGGTGACAAATATGGGTCCAGTTTCATTTTTTTACACATAGACCTCCAGTTAGACCAGCACCATTTGTTGAAGATGCTATCCTTTTTCCATTGAATGGATTTGGCTTCTTTGTCAAAAATCAAGTGACCATATGTGTGTGGATTCATATCTGGGTCTTCGATTCGATTCCACTGATCAACCAGCCTGTTGCTGTGCCAGTACCATGCTGTTTTAAGTACTATTGCTTTATAGTACAGTTTGAGATCAGGTATGGAGATTCCTCCGGAGCATCTTTTATTGTACAAGATTGTTTTAGCTATTCTGGGTTTTTTGTTTTTCCATATGAAGTTCAGAATTGAACTTTCAATGTCTTTAAAAAATTGTGTAGTTATTTTGATAGGGATTGCATTGAATCTATAGATTGCTTTTGGTAGGATGGCCATTTTTACTATGTTAATTCTCCCGATCCATGAGCAAGGAAGATCACGCCATCTTCTCAGGTCATCTTCAATCTCTTTCTTCAGAGTTTTGAAATTTTTTTCATACAAGTCCTTCACTTGCTTAGTTAGGGTAACTCCTAGATATTTTATATTGCTTGTGGCTAATGTGAAGGGTGTGGTTTTCCTAATTTCTTCCTCTGCAAGCTTGTCATTTGTGTATAGGAAGGCTACAGACTTTTTTGAGTTAATTTTGTATCCAGCCAATTTGCTGATGGTGTTTATCAGCTTTAGGAGTTCTCTGGTGGAGTTTTGAGGGTCACTTATGTACACTATCATATCATCTGCAAAGAGGGATAATTTGACTTCCTCCTTTCCCATTTGGATCCCCTTGATCTCCTTTTGTTGTCTTATTGCTCTGGCTAGAACTTCGAGTACTATATTGAAGAGATATGGAGAGAGTGGGCAGCCTTGCCTTGTTCCCGATTTGAGAGGAATTTCCTTGAGTATCTCACCATTTACTTTGATTTTGGCTATTGGCTTGCTGTATATAGCCTTTATTATGTTGAGGAAAGTGCCTTGTATCCCCGATCTCTCTAAAACTTTAAACATGAATGGGTGTTGAATTTTATCAAATGCTTTCTCTGCATCCAAGGAGATAATCATGTGGTTTTTTATTTTCAGTTTGTTTATATGATGGATTACATTGATGGATTTCCGTATATTAAACCATCCCTGCATGCCTGGAATGAAGCCTACTTGGTCATGATGAATGATATCTTTGATGTGCTCCTGTATTCGTTTTGCAAGTATTTTATTTAGTATTTTTGCATCTATGTTCATAAGAGAAATTGGTCTGAAATTCTCTTTCTTTGTTGAGTCTTTGTGAGGTTTAGGTATCAATGAGACTATGGCCTCATAGAATGAATTTGGTAATTTTCCATCCATTTCTATCTTTTGGAGTAGCTTGAAGAGTATCGGTATTAGCTCGCCCTTAAAGGTCTGGTAGAATTCTGCACTGAAACCATCTGGCCCTGGGCTTTTTTTGGTTGGGAGACCATCGATGATTGCTTCTATTTCTGTCGGGGAAATGGGACTATTTAGCTTGTTTATCTGTTCTTCACTCAACTTTGGCAAGTGAACTTGATCAAGAAAATCGTCCATTTCCCTTAGATTTTCAAATTTTGTGGCGTATATGCCTTCAAAGTAGGATCTTATGATTCTTTGAATTTCTTCAGTGTCTGTTGTTATGTCTCCCTTTTCATTTCTGATTTTGTTGATTTCAATACTGTCTCTCTGCCTTTTAGTTAGTTTGGCTAATGGTCTGTCTATCTTGTTGATTTTCTCAAAGAACCAGCTTTTGGTTTTGTTGATTCTTTGGACTGTTTTCTTAGTTTCTAATTTGTTAATTTCAGCCCTGAGTTTGATAATTTCCAGGCGTCTACTCCTCTTGGGTGTTTCTGCTTCTTTTTTTTCTAGGGCTTCCAGTTGTGTTGTTAAGATGCTTATGTGCGATGTTTCCAATTTCTTTTTAAAGGCACTTAGTGCTATGAATTTTCCTCTTAGCACTGCTTTCAATGTATCCCACAAATTTGGGTATGTTGTTTCTTCATTTTCATTGAATTTCAGAAACTCCTTGATTTCTTTTTTTATTTCTTCCCTGACCCAGGTGTCATTTAGCAGAGAGTTGTTTAGTTTCCACAAACGTGTAGGCTTTTTGTTATTTCTGTTGTTGTTGAATTGCAGCCTAAGAGCATGGTGATCTGATAGGATACAAGGTATTATTTCAATCCTCTTGTATCTGTTGAGGCTTGCTTTGTGACCTACGATGTGATCAATTTTGGAGAAGGTTCCATGGGGTGCAGAGAAGAAGGTGTATTCTTTCTTGTTTGGGTGAAAGGTTCTATAGATATCTGTTAGATCCATTTGACCCATGGCATTGGTTAATGATGTAATTTCTCTGCTTAGTTTCTGTTTCAATGACTTATCCTTCAGTGAGAGTGGGGTGTTGAAGTCTCCCACTATTATTGTGTGGGGATCGATGTGTGGTTTAAGCTTTTTTAGGAGATCTTTTACATATGTGGGTGCCCTTGTATTGGGAGCATAGATGTTCAGAATTGTGATGTCATCTTGGTTGACTTTACCTTTGATAAGTATGAAGTGTCCTTCCTCATCCCTTTTGATTAATTTTGGTTGAAAGTCTATTTTGTTCGATACTAAAATAGCTACACCTGCTTGCTTCTTGTGACCATTTGCTTGGAATATTTTTTTCCAACCTTTTACCCTGAGGTAATGCCTTTCATTATGGGTGAGATGTGTTTCTTGGATGCAGAAGAATGTTGGGTCTTGTTTATGTACCCATTCGGTTAGTCTGTGTCTTTTTATTGGAGAATTGAGGCCATTGATGTTGAGAGATATTAATGACCAGTGACTGTTAAGAGTCTTAATTTTGATGTTGTTTCCAGTCGAGCGTTTGTGTAGTTGTGTTTTTGCCATGGGATAGTTATCTATTTCCTGGGTAGTTTTGGTTGTAGCTTGACCCTTTGGGATGGAGTTTTCCTTCTAGTACCTTCTGTAAAGCTGGGTTTGTGGATAGGTACTGTTTGAATTTGTTTTTGTCATGGAATATTTTGTTTTCTCCATCAATGGTTATTGATAATTTTGCTGGGTAAAGTAGTCTGGCCTGGCATCTGTGTTCTCTTAGGGTTTGCAGGATCTCTGTCCAGGACCTTCTGGCTTTTATGGTCTCTGCTGAGAAGTCAGGTGTAATTCTGATAGGTTTACCATTAAATGTTATTTGGCCCTTTTCCCTTGCAGCTTTTAATATTTTTTCTTTGTTCTGCATGTTTTGTGTTTTGATTATTATGTGGCGGGCAGTTTTTCTTTTCTGGTCAATTCTATTTGGTGTTCTGTAGGCCTCTTGTATGTTTATAGGCATCTCTTTCTTTAGATTGGGGAAATTTTCTTCTATGATTTTGTTGAGAATAGTTTCTGGGCCCTGGAGTCTGATGTCTTCTCTTTCTTCGATGCCTATTATCCGCAAATTTCTTCTTTTCATGGTGTCCTTAATTTCTTGGATGTTTTGTGTCAGGAGTTTTCCAGATTTGGCATTTTCTTTAATGGTTGATTCAATATCTGTGATTGTATCTTCTAGCCCTGAGATTCGTTCTTCCATCTCTTGGATTCTGTTAGAAAAGCTCACCTCTGTGTTGCTCGCCTTCTTCTCTGAGGTCTCACGTTCTCGTTTTTCTTCTGTCTGTGTGTTTATCATTGAATCCATTTTCATTTTCAGATCTTGAACTGATTTTTTGATTTCTTTCATCTGATTTTTTGTATATTCCTGAGTTTCTTCCATTGCCTCTTTATAGGTCTTCAGAGCTTGAACCGTTTTAGCTATTTCTTTCATCTGGTTGTTTGCATTTTCCTGCAATTTTTCCAGTTCCACTCTATGTGCTTCTTTTATGTCTCTCACCTGTTTGTCTGCGTCTTCCTGCATTTGATTACGAATTTTATTTGTTTCCTCCATTATCATCCTCATTACTAAGGATTTGAGGTCATTTTCTTGTATTTCCGTTGTATTTGAGTTCTCTGGGTGGTTTTCTTTGGGATAGCTGGAAACTGGAGACGCCATGTTGTTTTGGGGTTTTTTGCGTATGCTTTTTCGTTGTCCTTTAGACATCTTGCCGTCTTTGTTTTTGTTGGGTAGCTTCCAGAGTTGAATGGAGGGTGTCTGATGATAGATTCACTTGTTTTCTTACGATTTCCCTAGGCTGCGCGCTCAAAGCTTCACTGGTGTGGATGTTAGGAGGTTAGCCCTGTTGTTCTGGTCTCTCACAGCCAGTGATCCTCAGTCCCTCTCTGCTGTGGATCCTGCAATTGTTCTGGGTCTCTGAATGAGCGTTGGGTCAGGCCAAGGTATCCACAGCCTTCTGTGTTCCCTGCCAAGTCCAGCCAGGAGCACTGGGACCGAACCACGGGCAGAACTCAGCTAGATTCTCAGGGCCAGAACCGTCTGCCAAGCTCAGCTAGGGATTTTGGGCCCAAAATGCACACAGGGCCCAGCCAGAATTTTTGGGCTGGGACTACGCACCAAGCTCCACTAGGGCCTTTTGGCCCAAAGTGTGTGCTGTGGTCAGTTATTGACTCAGGGCCCGAACTGACCACCAATCTCAGCCAGGAATTCTGGATTCAAACTGTACACTGTGTCCAACCAGAGTCTTAGAGCTGGTGGAACCGAGAGCTCTGTCCAGCCTGTGCCACAGCAGGAGAACTGCGGCTGCTCTGAGTTAGCGCCAGTAGTGGAACAAGTGCTCCACCCGGACTGTGTCACCGCAGGGGAGCTGCCGCTGAGCTGAGGTGGTGCCTAGGATGGAACCGAGCACGTCACCAAGCCTGTGCCACAGCAGGAGAACTGCGGCTGCTCTGAGTTAGCGCCAGTGGTGGAACAAGTGCTCCGCCCGGACTGTGTCCCCGCAGGGGAGCTGCCGCTGAGCTGAGGTGGTGCCTAGGATGGAACCGAGCACGTCACCAAGCCTGCGCCACAGCAGGAGAACTGCGGCTGCTCTGAGTTAGCGCCAGTGGTGGGACAAGTGCTCCGCCCAGACTGTGTCCCCGCAGGGGAGCTGCCGCTGAGCTGAGGTGGTGCCTAGGATGGAACCGAGCACGTCACCAAGCCTGCGCCACAGCAGGAGAACTGTGGCTGCTCTGAGTTAGCGCCAGTGTTGGAACAAGTGCTCCGCCCGGACTGTGTCCCCGCAGGGGAGCTGCCGCTGAGCTGAGGTGGTGCCTAGGATGGAACCGAGCACGTCACCAAGCCTGCGCCACAGCAGGAGAACTGCGGCTGCTCTGAGTTAGCGCCAGTAGTGGAACAAGTGCTCCACCCGGACTGTGTCACCGCAGGGGAGCTGCCGCTGAGCTGAGGTGGTGCCTAGGATGGAACCGAGCACGTCACCAAGCCTGCGCCACAGCAGGAGAACTGTGGCTGCTCTGAGTTAGCGCCAGTGGTGGGACAAGTGCTCCGCCCAGACTGTGTCCCCGCAGGGGAGCTGCCGCTGAGCTGAGGTGGTGCCTAGGATGGAACCGAGCACGTCACCAAGCCTGCGCCACAGCAGGAGAACTGTGGCTGCTCTGAGTTAGCGCCAGTGTTGGAACAAGTGCTCCGCCCGGACTGTGTCCCCGCAGGGGAGCTGCCGCTGAGCTGAGGTGGTGCCTAGGCTGGAACCGAGCACGTCACCAAGCCTGCGCCACAGCAGGAGAACTGCGGCTGCTCTGAGTTAGCGCCTGTGGTGAAACCAAGTGCTCTGCCCAGACTGTGTCACCGCAGGGGAGCTGCCGCTGAGCTGAGGTAGTGCCTAGTGTGGAGCAGCGTGCTCAACTAAGCCTGCGCCACAGCAGGGGAGCTATGGCCACGCTGAGTTAGTGCCTCAGGCAGAATTGTTTGCTGGGCCGGGCCAATACCCGGGACTCTGGGGCCGAACTGTCCGCCGAGTCCAATCTGGGTCCAAAGGCTCCACGCGACCCAAATCCTGCCCCGAGTCCCCTCTCCCGCAGCAATTCCCACCAGCCACCACACCAATCGCCTCCACCGGAAGGCTATGAGCTGCAAACCTCAGCCGCCGCTGCTGGTGCCGCTGGTGCTGCTGCCTCTACCGCTGCCGCTCCGATCAGAGAAAAACCACGCTCCTTCCGTGTGCAGGGGCACGCAGGTCCTCCGCACCCTGGTCCCTCCGAACCGTGGAGCACTCCCGCTGCCGTGATGTTCGGACCTCGGTGTTCCTGGCTCAGAAATCTGTGCAATTCCCTGAATTGTTCACTGGAGCCTCCAAACGCGGTCCACACTGCTCGCCGCCATCTTGGATCCCCCAGCCAAGGACATTGAAAGGAGAGGATCTAGACCCTTTGTTCAGCTGTAGCCAATGGACAGCCCATTCTCCACATGGGAAAGGGGCAAGGGAGGGCCTCTGACATGAACTCTGGTGCTGGCGATCTGATCACTTCCCCTTGGTGGAGAGGCCCTGTGGGAACACAGAGGAAAGGGATTTAGCTATCCAGATGAGATCTGATAGGCTGTGGTCAGAAGGTGGGGGAGGAGGACCTCACAGGTGAGAAGTCTCGGGGAGGGGAATAGGGCAGAAGAGGAAGGGAGGGTGGGAACAGGGAGACAAGAGTGAGGGAATAACAATCAAGGTGTAATGCAAATAAATTAATAAAAACTAATTATATCAAAAAAGAGAACTTATGTGTTAAAATTTAGAAGAAGAAAAATCACTGTATCACTGAGAGTGAATGAATCAAATTAGGGTGAGTCTGTTGAAGCACCAATACACGGATAGTCCTAAAATCTAGTCCTAAGATTAAAAGCCGTTTTTTTTTTTTTTGACAGTAGTTAGGGAAAGTTAGGTTATTTGCACTTAAATGATTTCATCCTAATTTTAGTTTCAACTGCTGGCTATAGACTCTTTACAAGATTGAGGCACCTCAGCTCACTGTTGAGCTGCACATCCGCTCTCTCCCCATGTATTATAAATGTTGCATTAATCAGAGCACCAAAGAGGCAAGAATGGATGACAGTTCTGAAAAGGAGCAAGGTAATGTGGGTCACTATGAAATTTAATGACTTAATTCATTGGTGACTATTTTTAGAGCACTTTTTTTTTACTCTTTGAATTAATTTTTACTATGCAGACATGTTTGACACCCATATTTATTTTTTTATTCTGATTCACAAATGTAGTGTGCTTCCTGCCTCATCCTTGCTTGATGGCATACTTATTTAGTTGTGTTATTGCATAACTACTTTAATTATAATAGTTTGCTCCCCCCACTTTCTGATAAAAAAAAGCCATGAAAAGAGAAGGCTGTTGCAAAATTGTTTTGCTTTCCCATAGAAGGTATGGTTGTCGTTCTACATTCATGAAATTTTTTTTCTAGTGTTATATCAGCCATTTTTGTCATAATCATCCATTGGATTTCATAACCTCATATATCTTTGATTTTGTGTTAGAAGATTACCATAGATCAAATATACTATCAGCAAAGGTAATCCTGGTGTTATTTTTCATTGTTATTTCTAGTATTAATGCATAAGTACTTATTATTAATAAGGACCAATGTATATAATAATTAATATTGTTAACAATTTGGGTCATTGACTCTGCATCCAAATAAAAAAGATTTAGTAACACTTATGAAAATATCATCAATAAAAGTAACTGAGTTTCCTTTGATTTAAGTGCCACACACTTCTGTCTTCTCTCAGAAGGGTTTCGTGGGGAGGGCTGTAGGGAACCCCCCAGAGACCTAAAACCTCATTCTAAACAGCGTGTCCTTTATGAATATGAGTAGAGTCATTAACATTTACCAAGGCACAATGCCCACAAAAAGTGAAAGAAATTGGGGCTTGTTCATAGACTTACTGTGTTTTCTATATCATCTTTGCCATGATTGCAAATGACATCAGCAAACTGTAGACCAAGTGGATTTCCCCACACACAATGTTGAGTGTTATTACAGTTGTATGTATGTCTGTGTCTCATGAAACTACAAATTGAGGGGTGATAGCTTTTAAACTTTGTATCACCATGACCTGCAAAACACCTGCCCCATCATCAGCCCTTGGCAAATATGTGAATTAAGGTATAGATAGATCCGAGTTCTGATGTCTTAATTTCATAATTTTTATTCTGGAACATAATACCTACCCTTAGGTGCCTTAACATCTCTTCAGCTTCAGGATGGCAGACAAGTCCTAAGACTAGTAAGTTGGGTATTCAATCTTTCTAGCACAAACTATGAAATGCACTAGGAAGGTTCCTTGGAGACTTCCTTCTGAGGTGTATCTCCGCATTAGGCGTCGGGCTCAAGAGTTCTGTGATGGGCACTCTCTAACTTCCACACTGAATTTACCCGGCTAGAAAGTTAAGGTACTTCTTATTAACCAAAGCTACAGATTGCTCCCTAAGCTCACTGTGTCATCTGTTGCCTCAGTTTCCCAGTTTCCCTTGCTACTTGCTCACACAGCCAAACATGAATTGAGAACATGAAGTAATGATGCTTTGCTTCTGGGATTTTTCCTTTCGTGATTGAATTGCCTCCATGAGTCACTTAGACCAAACTCTGGATATCATCCCTGACAACTTTTTTCTTTGCCTGTAATAGATTTCTCAGTAATACGGTTTCACAACAGTAAAATGTTGTATCTAATTAACTTTTGTATTTATTCCCGAGCTTAGGCTTATAAATCACTCTTATTTAGAACAAATATGAATTTTTCATACCTTATAAGGATATTACTTATAAATAGTTCAACTGCTATAGTCTCTATCCAGTTATCACTATACCTAAAGCCAAACTCTATTTTCACAGACAAATCTCTTCGTTACACTTTATACCATCTGATCTCAACACAGCAGTCTAATTTGGACACTTTCTAACTAACCCCTGGAACTCAGGGACAACCTAACTTCGTTTCTCTTAGAACTTTCTGTAGGGCATGGCGCGCACGCACACACACACACACACACACACACACACACACACACACACACACACACACTTCAATGAAAGGGTCTGTATTAAACATGTGTTTTTCATGTCATGATTCAAAGATAAAGATTGATCCGTGCCACAAGGGAGTCTGCACAAGTGAAAGATGATCATCTAAACACATAGGTGGGCTTCAGCAGCATGGCAGAAATGGAATAGATTCATGGGAATCAGAAAAAGGGGAATTTATGTAAGAAAGATTCAGGACCAACCACAGAGAAGCGGGTCAGAGCCTTCGAACAGTAAAAGTATATGAGGGACCAAGATCACTTTCAAGGCACTTGGGGCTGTACTGGATTTTACCAGATCTAAGACACACTGCAAACCACATAATAAAAGCTAAAGTCTATGCTTTGGCAAAAATGTGTAAAGGGGAAAAAAACTATACATATGGTACTTAAAGTGTTTTGGATACAACTTGGCCTGATGTAATATATCCAATTAAATCTTGGCATTCAGTGTCAAGTTAGACACACTTTTAAATTATGCACTAAAGGATAATTTGAAAGGTAATTGTCATAAGATTGTTTTACATTTATTTATTTGTGTGTGTGTGTGTATGAGTGTGGGTGGCTATCATAGCAAGCAAATGTATATCAAGGAGTAGAGGCCGAAGGACAACTTGTCAAAGCTAGATATCTGTTTCCACCAATTATAGGTTCCAGAAGTCAAAGCCACATCACTAGGCCTGTTAAGCAACCTTACCAGCTGAGCCATCTTTCTGACTACAGTCATGTGCCTTAAACTAGTATTACATATTAATCTTATGCTTTTTAGTTTTACATATTTCAAAATATAAACTAATATCTTATTTGTGGTGTTGGTAAAATTAAAAGTCACCAATTAAACTAATAAAATATTAGCAACAAAAATAATAGCTAGTAATTTTATGCTGGACACTATTTTATTTGACATTAACATATTGTCCAGGTTTTATTGTGAAGTTTTATTAATGTGTGTATTTTCCTGCATGTATGAATTTTAATTACCTGTGTTCCTGATGCTCTTAGAGTTTAGAAAGAGTGTTGGGCTCCCTGAAAGTAGAGTTACAAGTGGTTTTGAACTGTCATTGTCTCCACTGTCAGTGTCCCTATCATCAATATTATTGCTGATGATAACAGCCATATAGCAGTATAGATGATATCTAATACCATGTGACCACTTTTGCAAACACAATATTCTCGAATTCTGCAATTTTCCTTATCCAATAATGCAAAATTCTATCATATATACTCTATTATTATTATTATTGATAGTTTTAAGTGAGGGACGTAGACTATAGAGCTATGATTCACCTAAGATATAAAGCTAACAAAACCATAATGAGAATGTAAATCAAAGCAGCCTAAACATGCCAATAAAAGAGTAAGGTTAAATTTCTATGGAATATCAATAAATTTCGAGGCTAATTAAATTCTTTGAATGAAATTGTGGAGATAATGGAGTGTCCTTGGATTCCAATCCTCTTTGCGATTATACCCACCACTACAGAATGCGTTGTGTTTTTTTGTAGCCCTGGTTGTCCTGAAATTCACTATATAGACAAGTCTGGCTCTGAAGTTTGGAGTTCATGAAGATCCACTTGCTCCTGCTTTTCTGCTTCCAGTCTGCTGGGATTAAAGGAGCATGCCACACCCGGCCTGCCTTCCAGTTTTTAAAGACTACTTGGTGAGTTTGTTTTTACCCTTGTAACAACTTCATAAAATTTTCCATGGCTAAGTATTTCTGTTTTTCATTCTTTGGTCTTTTGATAAAATATTGCAGAACTCAGCATAGCAATAGATCACAAGGATTTTATCTACCTTCTCTGTGAAAAGCTTCGGTTTCAGAACATCTCTGTTTAGCATGTAACAGCTTCACTGAGAAGCAGTTCAGTTGCTGCCAACTTTTGGACAGGACCAGGGTTTGATTCCCAGGACCTACACAGCAGCTCACATTGGGTTTCACTTGACAGTAACAGTCAAAGGCTAAAAGCATCCTTGAGACACCATATGAGATTGGATATTTGTGTGACTACAGTGTCTAATATTATTATATTCCAGTGCTGGCTCACAGTATGTGCACTGTAATGACAGAGGTTATCCCAGTGACTGTTGAGAAAGATCAGGGAACACTGTTAAAAGTCTTGATGAAAAGACGATACTTACTCTAAAAGTACATAGAAAGAACAAGTGACCAGAAATGTTTGTTGAAAGCTAAAGCCAGAGCTTAACACCTGATGGCTTTATGTTTTACATGGTGTGTCAGGGAGCTGGAGTCATGGATGGATTTCTAAACAGAGGATGAGGCTGGGCACATCACGGATAGGAATAATAACTCTGGCATGGTTAGGAAAGACATATCATAGGAGCCACTGCTGGTGACAAGTACAGTAGGAAGAGGGCAAATTAGGAGCATGTGCAGTAAGGGTTATAGACAAAATTGCATATATTTAGGAGATAATATTAAGGCAGATGCAATTTTATTCAGTAACTAGACATAAAAGAGAGGAAAAAGTGAGAGATTATTTTTGGATTTCTGGTTTGAGAAACTTCTTTATCCTTCTCCATCTCAAGATTTCCTTCTATCATACATATGTCTGACTTAGACTATGGAGAGGCCATCAATTAAAGCTGAAATAGAAAGTCTAGCCAAGGATGGTAGAACCCATTCTGTCTCTGAGTTTTATGGGCATGTCGAGGTGCAGACAGTAAGTCAACAATCAGATGGCCCTATTCATTAGGGAGCTTGTAGTCAATGCAGAAATCACACTGGCTATGTTGATTTGGGTGCTACCTGAAAAACGCAGTGAAGGTAAAAAAATCATAGAATGCTTTGGTATATAATATAGACCCTAGGAAAAAAAAAGGGGGGGGGGAGAAGAGAGAGTTAGAGGAGGGAAGTCATATCATACAGCGTGAGGAGCAGGTGCAAAATAGAAGTCTAACCTGGCATATGGAAACAGCACTGTCAAGGCTGGCAAGGACAGGTGTGAGTGGTCCCTAGCACTGTGTATTGCAAAAATGTGAGGTGACACACACAGGCACACAAAAACATGTACACACACAGATACACACAGACACACCACACACACACACATAGAGAGAGAGAGAGAGAGAGAGAGAGAGAGAGAGAGAGAGAGAGAGAGAGAGAGAGAGAGAGAGAGAGAGAGAGAGATCTTTGGACTATAGGATTCCCATATGAAATTCTCACACTCTCCACCAAGGTACCAAGGTTTTGGTTAATATGAACCAACTGAGGAGCACAAGGGTTTTTTCTAAGACCTTCTAATATGAAGGTCTCCTTTCAGCCTCAGGGCCTTTGTACACATTTCCTTTTATGTGGATGGGCCTCACACCAGCTTTCTCTCTACCACTCCCAGGTTCGCAGATCACTTCTGAGCTGTAGGATCTTGTGATTACTGAAGCTGAGGTCTTTCTGTGACAGTGTCTGGATGTACTGCATTGCTTCACATGACTGGATTCAAAGGAGTTGGGAAACAGCATGTGAAATATTGCTTGAAGCAGCCATTTCTCTCTACGGCAAAATTTCTTTATTCCTTGATAACATTTAGATGCATTATAACCTCTTTAATTAATATGTAAGGAAATAAAGAGTTAATTAGAAAATTGTTGGCCAGTTTCCAAGAATTTTTACCAGAGATGTTATGGCAAACAGGACCTAGGAAACAGCTGAACCCAAGTAACAGTGACAGAATACCTGGGGTCAAATGTCACCTCTGTCTTAGAACTGATGTGTGTTTGGAGTGGTCACAGAACTGCTCTGATCATCTGACCATGTCTATCATTTATTTATGTCACAGGGATGACAATTGTAGTCACCCGATTGGTCAATATGGGCATTCTTTTATTTAGTACATAAAAAACACTCAGGACAGGGTCGGTTACATGTTTAACTCTTACTTTTTATAATCTGTTACTTTTCTGTCCTCCACCTCCTAAAGGTTTTTTTTTTTTTTTCCTATCACATATATGTATCACTTAGAAACAGGCCATTTCTTGGCCACGATAAATAGTCTAAAATTAACTTTACCTCCAAACATGCTCCTAATTACAGAGCTCAGTAAATCTTCTAGTGACTTGAATGTATTTCAGACACCTGGGTCTTCATCAGTCCATTTTGTGATAGTCTGGTAGAAGTCACCAAGCTACTGTCTATACATAGGATGCAATTATCTCAAGTGGCATTTGGACATGACTCTACAATCCCTCATTTAATATTATATGGCCCTTCCAACGATTATATGCCATTTTTTAAAGAGCAACAATAAAGAGAATATTGAGCCTAGTCTAAATGCACAATAAGAATGACAACATCTCTGCAACTTCTTTCATAACATAGATTCTGCCATTTATTTCAGTAAGATGTGCTCCATTATCTTGAAGCAAATTCTATGTCATGACATGGAAGCCAGAAAAGTGGCTTTATAATGAAAGTAAACTAATTGCTTGTCTTAATAGAAATTCCACAGCTATAGATGACCATATAAATATTTATGTAGAGAAGCTCTTTATAAGCTCAATACAGGGCAAAATACTGAATGGAAAACAAATATTTAAGATAACAAATATATATTTTATTATATTGCAAGTAATTCATTAAAATATAGATTAGAATATGAATGATAAATTATATTTGAGTTATAGTGTGAAATTATTTTAAAAATAGATAAAACTTATCAAAACAAAGCATATAACCATACTTACTTTAAAAAGTAGTTACACATAGTGGCACATCCCTGATATATCAGAACTAAGAAAGTTGAGTGGTCTCTTAGGGTTTGCAGGATCTCTGTCCAGGCCCTTCTGGGGAATAATGGAAAAATGAGGGGGGGGAGGAGGAATGGGAGGATACAAGGGATGGGATAAACATTGAGATGTAACAAGAATAAATTAATAAAAAAAATAAATAAAATAAAAATAAAAAATAAAAAATAAAAAAAAGAAAGTTGAGTGGAGGATAAGTCATTTGAAGCCACCTACACAATGTAACAAGAAAAAATAAGTGTGCACACAGTAACAAGAATTTAGTATCTACACAACGGAAATCACATGAACAACACTTATGAATGCAGTCCACTGCTGACTTATTTATTGCCTTTCAAATATATCAAATACAATCATATAAAGTGTTCTTAAATATGTATTATTATATTTTATGTATATGAGTGTCTTGCTTGCTCAAATGTATGTGTGTTGCATGTGGCTCATGTCTGCAGTACACAGGATAGGGCATTGGAGCACTTGGACCTGGAGGGACAGGCTGTTGTAAACTGCCCTGTGGGTCCTGAGAATAGGACCAGGTCCTCTGCAGGAATACCCAGTGCTCTTAAATGCTGGGGAATCTATCCAGTACCTATTACTATTCTTTAAACAATGTAAAAATAATTTCTAAAGCACTTCACATTCTCATGATAAAAACATTTAAATTATATAAATGAAATATTTTGTGACTTAAAAATATGATGTATCTTTTTGCCAAAATAACCACTGAGCTAAAGCTTCCTTTTGGAGTTGGCTTCAAATGTGGCAAACAAACCACTGGGCAAAATTTCTCATTTCTGCCACAGACAGAATTCTGCCTAAAAATGGGCAAGTTTAGATGTAGGCAGAGTCGATGGTCAAACTCTGCCAAGACAGGGTTAGCAAGTCCTCAATAGTTCCTGCCTCACAAATGTCTGTCAGATATACTGGGCCAGATGGTTGAAGATGATGCCCCAACATTTTAGAGAGTGTTGGGTGACTGTTCAGGCAATAAACTGTCGCAGCTATTTTTTTTTTTTTTCATTTTGGAAGCTGCTAACCTGCACTCAAGTCTCTAATGGGTTTGAAGACTGGATAATTTAGTCTTTCAATTAAGCTTAGTATGTTAGGAGCTAAGATGTTATTAGATCAAGATAGATGTTTTAAGTTAATAGAGATGAGACATGATAGATAATAATCCCCATTCAGAAATTTAGACCCAGCAAGATAGGAAAGATGTTTACTTTAAGTTTGCCAAGTACAAATGGCCAAATCACTATGAATGTAACATTTATGTAATTCCTGATTGTCTCATGGTTCTTCCTGCTGTATGTAGTTTATTTTACTCATTAGTAATAATGTAAAAGTATATGTTAAAAAGAAACATAATTTAAAAAAATAAAGTTTAAAAAAACTAAAAAAAATGACGTATCATTAAAAATTCCTTAAGAAGGAGAAACAATATTTGCTGATATAGAAGGAAGAAAATATACTATTGATAACAGATAAGATGAGAAGATAATTCTTCCTTTATTACAACAAGAACACAGACACACAACATATGTTTATTATGGATTGTTATTAAGTATACATATATTAATAAGTAGATACATTTCCATAGAATACTATTGGATAAATAAGTCTTCATAAAACTTTTGACAGTGGTTGCCTTTTGAATATGAAATCAATAGGAGGTTCACCAATTTATATTTTATATTAGGTAAACATGGTACTTATTTATATAGAAATAATTTTAGGGAAATGAAATTCTCTCATGCACAGAAGCAGGCATTCATGGTCTCCTGCTATGCACTAAGTAGGTGGATCTTAACCTGTGGGTCATGACCCCTTTTGAGAGTCAAATAACACTTTCACAGGGGCTGCCTAAGATTATCAGAAACCTCAGTCACTTATCTTATGATTCATAACAGTAGCAAAGTCACAGTTAGGGGTAGAGATGAAAATCATTTTATGGTTGGGGCTCACCACAACATGGGGAGCTGTATTCAAGGGTTGCAGAGTCTGGAAGGCTGAGAGCCACTGAGTGATTAAAAGATTAGGCTGGGTAACCTGATTACGCATGCACACTAGAGTCTTGGTATGTTCTTCTTTCTTTTTTATTATTTTTATTTTTTTACTTATACATTTATATGATTACATTTATATACAATGAAGTACTTGCAGCAATAATAACCATGAAACACTCAGGAATTATATAAATGTTACATTCATAGTGCTTTGGCTATTTGTATTTGGCAACCTTGAAGAAAACATCTTTCCTATCTTAGTGCATCTAAAATTCTAAGTGTAAATCAATATCATATCTTATGTCTATCTTAAAACATCTATCTAGATATTAAAAAAATCTTAACCCCTAAAAAACTAAGCTTAATTATAAAACTAAAGTATCTAGTCTTCAACCCATCAGAAATTTGAGATGGAATAAAATTAATTGCCTGAATATACAGAGAGTTCAGGTTAGCAGATTTCCAAATGAGAAGATGACAGAGATGGTTTGCTGCCTGAATAGTCACCCAAAATTCTCCATAATGTTAGAACATCATCTTCAGCCTTCTAACCCAGTATATCTGACAGGCATATTTGTGAGGCAGGGACTATCAAGGACTCGCTTACTCTGTCTTGGCAGAGTTTGGTCGTCCACTCTGCCTGCATCCAAGCTTGCCCTTTTTAAGGCAGAAGTCTGTCTGTGGCAGAAATGAGGACGCTTTGCCCAGTGGCTTGTCTGCCACATTTAAAGCCATCTCCATAAGGAGGTTCATTAATACTCGTTATTTTCTTTGAGGTAGAGTGGGTGTTGCCAAGAAACAAAACCTCTCCAGGATACTTGTTTGGACAAAGTATCAGGAAAATCCAACCAACCAAACAAACCCTTAATTTTGTACTCTGAGGAACTAAGGTAGGAAGTTAAGGCCAACCTGAGCAACTGAGGAAGACTTTATCAGAAAATAAAATGTAGCAGGCAGATTGGAGGGACAGCTCTGCATAGAGTACTTGCCTAGCATACAGCAGACCCTTCCTGCTTAATCTTTGACACTCCAAAACAAAGAATATTCATTGGGATATTCCTATGTTGGTACACTAAAAAGTTAGGATATGTAAAGCTGAGTGCAATGGCTTATTTCTGTAAACTTGTCACTTGGGAAGTTAAGGCGGAAGGATTGTCATCGGCTTGAGATAAGTTCCAAGCTAAGTGTAGGTTACCATGAGACCCTGTATCAAAAATAACCAACCTTATAAACAAACAAACAAACAAACAAACAAGAAAGCAAACAAAATAACAATAAAACAAGAAGCAAAATGTTATAGAAACCATGTATTTTAACAAAAACTTGCACTGTTAACTTAATTCTTCAACATTCATCTGTGTTAGGAAGCATTACACTTTGAACCTGTTTGTTAAAGTCTGACATTAAAGGAAATAATATATAGAATATGTTAAGATCTCAGTTATGTTAACATGTATCTGGTTGAAAACATAAAGATAAGGTTGAAGATATGAAATATTATGGTTTGTATTTGGATAGCTATTAATTTTTAAAGTTATCTTAGATGTATTTTTTTAGGATATTCTAAATCCTTAAGAACAGGCCATATTTTATCATTACAGCAGTTTATTGTACAACAAAGTATAGTTTTTTGTTGTTTATCAAAAATGTATTTATTTATTCACTTTACATCCTTGTTGTAGGCTCATCCCTCCTCACCTTCCAGTTTCCTCAGAAGAAAGGAACCTCCTCCTCCCACCCACCTCAGCTCTTCAAGCCATTTCAGGGCTGAGTGAAGTCTCTTCCCCTGTGGCCTAGCAAGGTAGTCCTCCTAGGGGGAAATAATTGAAAAGCTGCCAATGTCCATGTCAGAGAGAGGCCCCCAGCCCCTTTACTAGAGGACTCACATGAATCCTGCCCATCAGCTACATGTTTGTAAGGTGACTAGGTCCAGTGCATGCAAGGTCCTTGGGTGGCACTTCAGCCTCAGCAGGCCCCTCTGGGCCCTGGTTAGTTGGCTCTGTTGGCCATCTTGTGAAGCTCCTGTCATCTCCAGGTCCTTTTCTCCTTTCCCCCATGTTTCTGCAAGGCTCCCTACCCCTTGCCCAATGTTTGGGCGGGAGTCTTAGCATCTGTTCCAAAGCATTTCTGGGTAGAGCCTCTTAGAGAACAACAAGCATAGCAGAGTGGTTGGACCTTCCCTCAAGCTCTGTTATATCTGCTCTCTTTGTCCCTGCACATCTTGTAGGCTGGGTGAATTTTGCATGGAAGTTTTTGTGTGTGGGTTGGTGCTTCTCTCCCTCTGCTAGGAGTCTTGTCTAGTTCGAGGGGGATTCTCTTCGGTCTCTATTGCCCCTGCTACTAGGAGTCTCTGCTAGAGTCCCTCTCATATCCCACAAAGAATCTACCCTGACTTAGGTCTCCAGCTTGTCACAGAGATTCCCCTGCCCATAGTTTCTCTTTTCTCCAAAGGCCTTTTGTCCTCCTGCCCCTGTTTGCCTCAGGTGTGATCTACTCTCTCATATCTCTCTGTGTTTCCTCTCCTACTCTGCTCCCTTTCTTCAACCACTACCTCTGTCTATTCTATTTCCCCTTCTGGGTGAGATTTAAGCATGCTCCCTTGGATCTTCCTTGTTACTTAACATCTTTGGGTCTGTCCATTTTAATATGTTTATCCTGTACTATATGACTAAAATCCACTTATAAGTGAGTACATACCATTTGTGTCTTTCTGGGTATGGTTTAACTCACTCATGGAAATTAATCTGGAACTTTTCCAGCAAATTGGGAATAGCTCTACCTCAAGATACAACTATTCTACTCCTGGATATATACCCAAAAGGTATTCCACCATACAACAAGGACAGTTGCTCAACTATGTTCATAGTAGCCTTTTTCATAATAGATAGAAGCTAGAAACAAGTTGGATGTCCCTCAACTGAAGAATGGATAAAGAAACTGTGGTACATTTCACTGTGGAATATTACTCGGCTATTAAAAAACAAATAAATAATGAAAATTGCAGGCAAACAGATGGAACTAAAAAAGATCATCCTGAGTGAAGTAACTAAGACCCAGAAAGAACAAAGTATAGTGTTAAAAATGACTGATTGTAAAGATAATCAGTCAGAGGCAATTGCTGTTTAATAGTTTAAAATGTTGTTATAAATACTTTTTTTTATTAATTTATTTTTGTTACATCTCAATGGTTATCCCATCCCTTGTATCCTCCCATTCTTCCCTTCCTCCCTCCCATTTTCCCCTTATTCCTCTCCCCTATGACTGTTCCTGAGGGGGATTACCTCCCCCTGTATATGTTCATAGGGTATCAAGTCTCTTTTTGGTAACTTGCTGTCCTTCCTCTGAATGCCTCCAGATCTCCCCCTCCAGGGGACATGGTCAAATGTGAGGCACCAGAGTACGTGAGAAAGTCATATCCTACTCTCCACTCAACTGTGGAGAATGTTCTGACCATTGGCTAGATCTGGGTAGGGGTTTAAAGTTTACCTCCTGTATTGTCCTTGGCTGGTGCCTTAGTTTGAGCGGGGCCCCTGGGCCCGAATCTGCCTATCACAATGTTCTACTTGTAGGTTTCTAGGACCCTCTGGATCCTTTTATTACTATATATTTTCCAATGACACATTTATGAAATAGTCTTTGTTAATGTTTCATGAACATATTGCTTATTGGTGTAAAGAGAAACCATGATTCCTAGAGATTTATATAAAATAAAACATTTTATACATTTTTAATTTTTTACATATATATTTATATTATTACACATATATACAATAAACTACCTATAGCAAGAAGAACTATGAAACAATCAGGAATTATGTAAATGTTACATTCTTAGTGTTTTGACTATTTGTATTTGACGGCCTTGAAGAAAACATCTTTCCTATCTTGGTGTGTCTAAAAATCTGAATGTAAATCAATCTCCGTCACATCTTTTCATTATCAACTTAAAACATCTATCTAGACCTAAAAAATTCTTAACCCCTAAACAACTAAGCTTCATTGTAAAACTTAGCTGCTTGGTCTTCAACTAAAACAAAACATTTTATTGGGAGTCTATTTGAAAATTTAGAGAGTTATTGGGCTAAAGGCATGTACCACTACAGCCAGAATGCTTGATTATTTGTATGCCGTGGTTTTGAAGTTCTTATGCATTTAACAGGTTGTTACTGTATAGTTTCCATGACCAAAGAATTGAGTTTACAGAGATACTTGCAATAAGGTTCTGGCCCACAAGAACCACCTTATATCCAGTTAATGAGATGAATGTGGCAAACTCACATGATCTCAGTATTATCAATGCTGTGATATAGAAAGTGATCAACACTTGCTAAGGTGCTTTTTTGTTGGTCTAGCCATTATCCGTGCTACATATACTTATTGAGCTTGCTATGTACTAAGATCAATACTTAGTGTAATACTGAATAAAAAATTTCAGGCCCTATTATTGTGGAAACAGTGATGATAATACCAAATGGTAATACCAATTTACCAGCACCGTTACTTACTTTTTAATAATATCATTTTCAAAGTATTATTACAAACACAGAGCTATATCTTAACATATCTTTCTGATTGTACATATGAAGACTTGATATCTACCTTGCTGAGTGGCCATTTCAAATCGTAATGTGAAAAATACCCCATCATTACATTATTAAATGAATCTGCAAATGATATTTAAAGTGAGATGGCAGAAATAGAATCAGCAGGATTATCTTTGCATTGGCATTGTCTGGTAAAACAAAGCACATGTTATGTTTTTCCAGGTGTAGCATTGTAAAAGAAAGCTAATGTATTAAATCACATGTCCGTGTTTTTTAATTATTCTTTTTCTTTTTGCACATGGATGTTTTGCCTGCATGTATTTTAGTTCATCACGTGCATGCAGTGCCCATGGAGGTCTATCACTGTGAATGGGCAATACAGAGGGTTGTGAGCTACAGTGTGGATGCTGGGTCCTCTATAAGATCAGTTAGTGCTGTTAACTACGGAGCCTCTTTTCAGACCCATACATAAGCATTCTTAAAATCAGATAGCATAATTTAGCTATGTTACTTTTTAATCGCATACGTTTGGGAACTTATCATTATTAGAAAATATCTGTTGCTGGGTAACATTATAAGGATAAGAGACACAGTCCATAATGTTAGAAGTTGAAAGGGTCAAATCAGGCAGTTGTATTGGTTCTGACACTACAGGGGAGCTCACAGTGCTCCTCATGGCAGGAATATATGTACGATCCAAGGGCAAGGCACAAAGACACGTGCAGAGTTTGAGATTACTCTTATTACAACTCGTTCTCACAAGAACTCAGGGTCCCTGAACAGCTATATTCCCTTAGAGGGCCAAGTTCCAAATTACCTTCCTCTTGGCCTACCTCTTAAAGGTCTAACCCTTCCTTATGTCATCACATGAGTGCAGAGGGAACAAGCCATATTCTAATTGCAAAATCAGAAGAGACAGACAAATCAGATGGAAAAAGGATGAGAGAGAGAGAGAGAGACAGACAGAGAGAGAGAGAGAGAGAGAGAGAGAGAGAGAGAGAGAGAGAGAGAGTTCTCAAAAGAATGTAACATCTCATTATAGGGTTAATTATTCTATATCCCTCTTTAGCACGTATTAAAATGAACATGCCTTGGCTGGTGCCTTAGTTTGAGCGGGACCCCTGGGCCCAAATCTGCCTATCATAATGTTCTACTTGTAGGCTTCTAGGACCCTCTGGATCCTTCTACTTTGCTATTCTCCCATGATTCTCTCATCTAGAGTCCCAATAGGATGTCCTCCCCTCTGTCCCAGTTTCCTGGTAAGTGAAGGCTTTCGTGGGACATGCCCCTTGGGCTAGTATGCAGATATAAGTGAGTATATACCATTTGAGTCTTTCTGCTTCTGGGTTAACTCACTCATTATGATAATTTCTAGCTCAATCCATTTATCCACAAATTTCGGGAATTCCTTGTTTTTAATAGCTGAGTAGTATTCCACAGTTGAGTGGAGAGTGGGATATGACTTTCTCACGTACTCTGGTGCCTCACATTTGACCATGTCCCCTGGAGGGGGAGACCTGGTGGCACTCAGAGGAAGGACAGGAGGTTACCCAGAAGAGACCTGATACCCTATGAGCATATGCAGGGGGAGGTAATCCCCCTCAGGAACAGTCATAGGGAAAGGGAATAAGGGGAAAATGGGAGGAAGGGAAGAATGGGAGTATACAAGGGAGGGGATAACCATTGAGATGTAACAAGAATAAATTAATAAAAAAAAATAAATAGAAAAAAATAATAAAATGAACATGCCTCCCTAGGAGTGGTCAAACCTGCCTGAAGAGTGGTCCCTTGGTCAGGTGATTGACTGGCACAACTAGATTACTTCATTTGTTCCTATTTTGGGTATTTTGGAATATTAGGTCTCCAGCTAAGATACATTGTAAAAGATTATGCCTTTAAAAACAGGGAAGTTTGAACTATTTCCGGCAGAGGCTACTGCTGTTTATCACATGTTATAAAGATGCCTATAATGGAAACAGCTAATGGGATCTTCACCCATGGATAGAACAGAGAGGATTCTGTGAGTGGAAAATCTCCAACATCTATTTTTAATAGATCCTCATTTCTGACGGATGCTGTAAATAGCAGTTTGATGATGTTTCACCACATAAAGCAATTTAAAAGTATATGATAATGAAGATATCGACACATTGCCTAAAATATTTTTTGAAACTTATTGTTTTAATTCATTAAAAAATCTTTACAGCCTATATACTCTATATGTGCTGTACCCGTAGTTTATGGAATTTATGTAGAAATTAAGTAGATTTACATATGCTTCTGTTTGTAAAATTTTAACTAGAATTAATAGAATTATTCTTTAAGTTAATGAATTAATTGATGTTAGAGATGATACCAGAAAAATATCACCAATAATTAAACCAAAGGGAAATATACCTCTGATTATCAGCTGGTCAGTGGCTTTAGTGAAACTGTCCATATAAATATCTGAACTACTGCAAAGCATTTCCCTTGGATTTTCAGTTTGTTGTTCTTGATGCATTTCATTTTTAGCAATGGTACTACAGAATAATACTCTAAACATAATTTAGTTTATGTTTCATTTGTGGGAGAGTTAATGATGTTGGGAAGTAAGCAGTGTTAAGAAATTATAAAAGATAGATTTTCTTCTTTAATGGAGTCATTAAAGATCGTTTTGCTTTTGATGCTTATCTTAGAAAAATTAGTTTCTGGGACCAAGGAATTTGAGCATTGTTTATAAACCATTATATCCCATCCATAATAATTATAACCTCATAAGAGGAAGTGGAAGGGGCGGAGGGGAAGGAGAAAATATATGACTTGTGTTGATGAGCTGCCTGGAAACTTTTAAAATATTTTAGAAGTGTGATGAGTGGTATAACTTTTCTAATCTGCCTCAACCGTTCATTGCTTTAGCTGTAACCTTGAGCAAAAGGTATCAAACCAACATGTTAGGACCGTCTGCCCCAACTGTTGGAGAACGACATGCCAGGTGGTGGTGGCGCACGCCTTTAATCCCAGCACTCGGGAGGCAGAGGCAGGTGGATCACTGTGGGTTTGAGGCCAGCCTGGTCTACAAAGTGAGTCCAGGATAGCCAAGGATACACAGAGAAACCCTGTCTCAAAAAACACCAAAAACAAACAAACAAACAAGCAAACAAACAACAAGCCATACTGCTTGAGAGAGGCACAGGAGGAACTTGAGCCAAGAAGGCAAAAATTTTGGGAAGTGTTACATTTCTACTTACGAAACCCAACAGTAACCAGAACTAAAGTGAGATACTGATGAGACCCCAGGACAAATGGCACAGGGAGTGAGGGAAGGACAGGTGAAGTGCATGCAGTGCTTCACTTCTTGGCTTCCAGCAACAAAACCATCTCCAGGTTTGACCTCAGAATGATTGTTAACCTCCTTGGGATGAAATGAAGAGAATGGTAGTTAGGGTATGAAGAAATAAAAAAGGAAAATCAAACATTTTAAACATATGTTTTGAATGATTATCTGATTGTGGTGTTTGTGCGTATGTGTGTATGCATGTGTATGTGTTAATAATTTCAGTGGACACAGAAAAATGAAACTTTGTGAATTCTGCTTAGTAATAAGCATTGCCAATGTTCAATGGCACCCCATGATAAAGATTTAACTCTTACATCCATGTTGAAGGTCT
Source organism: Acomys russatus (assembly GCF_903995435.1). Classification (NCBI taxonomy): domain Eukaryota; kingdom Metazoa; phylum Chordata; class Mammalia; order Rodentia; family Muridae; genus Acomys; species Acomys russatus. The sequence goes on along the minus strand of NC_067137.1, from coordinate 106,304,548 downwards.
GTGAATTGGGTATCACCTCCTTCCACATGTCCCATTCATTCTGAGATTCAAGTTGAAGATTATCTATCAGGACATAGTGTTCTCATGGTCAAGGACAAAGGCTTATTGCCATGACATAGTGTCAAAAATTTAGTAGCTCAGAACAAGCTCTGAAGGTCATAAGCATAGGCTTGACTTGAGGACTGAGTTGCCATAGACTAAAAGCAAGTTGCTTGTTGTTGAGTCTAATGGAGGGACGAATATTGGAGACAATCTACTTTTGAGTAGAATCGAGTTCTCAGCAGAGAACAGTTCTTTGAGAGTCAGATTAGGGTCTCCTTGTCCTTGCTGTCTGTCTGGGGAGAAATATTCTAGTTCCTAGGGTCTCTCAGAATTCTCATCACACAGACTCCCTAGATCTTAAGACAAATGCTGGGCCACTGAATGTTCCTCATATTTGGTATCTCTCCAACGTTCCTTCTATTATGGCAAGCCTCTTTCTTGTTTTCTCTTCAACCATTTCTCTCTAGTTGAGCCTTCATTCTTTATCATTTACTCTTCAGAACTGATGTGAACACATTGGACCTGAGGTTGGTTGGACAAGGAGTTATATGTAGGGTATCCAAGGAAACAGCATTTCTCTCATGTTCTTTACGATTGCTCCGTTTGTGGTTAAATATTCTGAATGATTCTAATAAGTTCTTACTGCTAACACAGTGGGTATGGGGTGGAGGTATTCTTACTCACGACACCTCATAGTTTTGCAACCTTAGAAGAGACCAGCTTCATTATAATATAATTTTCATTGCTCTTTTGACCCTCCTTGTGGACTTTTCAAGAGGATCACAGAAAAGTATAGTATAAAAGGAAGATATGGTCCATCATGCTACCAGATATAGAAACAGTCACTCTAACCCACTGAATTTGCAATATTCATTAAGCTACTGTGAAAAACAGCAAACCCAGAGTCTTTAAGCTCCTACCTACTTCTCTGGTTAACTTGCCCCTGTGTCTTTGCAGTATATGTTTGCCTTCTGTCACTGCAATAAATCTTCTCTGAGTGCACTTATGCTATCTCTCCTTGTAATAAATCTGATTCTTTGTTGTCCACTCTTGAATTCCATCCTCAGCAGACCAAGTCCTTCCTTGATGCCCAGTTCTGATGGCAGATCCACCAGATAATACAGAACAATCTTTCTATTTTTAAAGTTAGTGATTAATGACCTTAATTATATCCACAAAGTCCCTTCACTGTAGTACTTTAAATAGTGTTTGGCTGAATAACATTGAGACAAGTGTCTTTGGGGGACATATTTAAAGTTTTTGCCTTTAGAATTCCAAGAGTGTGATAAATCTCCTAATATATACATGTATTGAAGGAACTGTTGAAGAAGCAAGATCAATAGAAATACAAAAAAGTACCCCTTGAGTTGTTAAGAGTGTGGAGTCCTGCAGATAGCAAAATTGTGAATGCATTTTATAAAAATGCTTCATAAAAGAAACAAAGACTTTTAAAATTTATTACACAGGGTCGCCACTCCAGATTCTTGGATTTGTTGTAAAGACATTTGACCCTAGACACAGAAGTGGCTTCAGCTCCAGAATAATATATTAGAGTCAGAGGGGATTGTGGTAAGTAAGCTTGCAACTTCAGTAGTACTCAGTCAGGAAGATGTAAAGGGAAAACAGAAAGCTCGGGTTTCTGGGTAGGAGCCAGAAAGCAGAAAAGGCCAGCAGCTCAAGTCTACCAATGCTGAGAGGTGAGCTACTGAGGCACACTGGGTACTTGTCTATTAGGAGGACAATTGTCTCTCCCTTTCTGTACCTTGCCCCTGATAATGTCATGTTTCTTTACACTATTTGATTTATTTTAGAATCTAAAACACAATTTCTTTGGAAGCACCAAGGGTTGTATCTCAAAGGTCTCCTTACCTCGTGCAAACATGGCAGACACTGCCTGTGTATATCAGGGTTTACGTTGCTATGATGATCAACATTAATTGTTCATTTAATGCTATTGGAATCAAGTAAAAAATAAACTTCTAGGAAGGTCTTGGGGACTATTTCTGTGAAGAGTTAACAGAAGGCAATAAACCTACTTCCAGAATGACTAGTATGCTCCTGAATAGCCCAGATATAAAGAAGTCCAAAACCACAACAAAATAAAACAGCAGCAACAACAAAAATCATGTAACAATGTGGAAGGTCAAGTTCATCTTTAGTTTTCACGGTGTTATTTGAAAGCAAGTATTTTATTCTGAAGCTCAGCTCCACTCAGTTTTCTTCCATTTCTATACTCTAAAATTATTTACTTTTTTTCATGTTTTTGTATGTTTCTGTGTGTATATGTCTATGTTTCTGTGTGTATATGTCTGTGAGTATATGTCACATATGTGTGGGTACCCCTTGGGGCTAGAGGATGGTGTTGGATCCACTGTATCTAGAATTACAGAGGCTAAATTATCTCTCCATGCCCTCTGTACTTTAAAAATAGGCAGCTAAAATGGTCCTTCAAAACTTCAAGGGGGCAAACAGAATGAATCCAAAGTCACACAGATTTGCTGGTTTGCCTCTGAAAGAAAAAAAAAATGGGTGCCATCTGGGAGGAGATTTCATTTGCTGCATAATTAATCCTCCATGTTCCCTGATATGTTAGTGCATAGCTCTTAGATACAATTGGAAAACCGAACAGATGGCATCGTGCAGTTACCTATTGCCTACTGTGATCTTCTCCCTAATTAATCTAAATACAGCACCCATTATTTAATCTTAATCAAAACTTCAACTAGCTAAGTTTTTTGGGTTTCATTATAAAGTTATTTTCCTTTGTTCCCATTTGCTTAATGCATCCTGATGTTTAAGTTGTAAGGACTTAAAAACTTGCAGAAACATTGACACCAGCCATGCTGTTTCTTTCTATAACTACACAGCATCAGGTTTCTCCAGTTGTTAATTTCAGAACTTTAATCTAGGAACAAGTGGCATGGACTGTCTGAGTTCTTTTAAGTTAACAGTCATATAAGCACAATAAAGCTTATATTCTATTTTTTTAAAGTTTTATTTTGTTTTATGTGTTTCACTGTGTGTATGCCATGTGTATGCAGATGCTCTCACAGCCAGAAGATGGTGTCAGATCCCTGGGAGATGGTTTTACAGGAGGTTGTGAGCCACCTGAAAGGGACACTGGGAACCAAAGTCTTATCTTGTGAAAGAGCAATACATGCTCTTAACAGCTGAGCCATCACTCTAGACTTCATAATCATTATTAGGAATAATAATAATTATTATTATTCTGTAGCTATGTTTAAGATTGTATGTCTTAGACTTAGAACTGTGAAACATGAAATATTAAAATTTCTTTGTTAACATAAATGAATATTAAAGGAATCATTTAATCTGTGGCTTGCAAATGTATTTGTTACTATTATTCAATATTTTCCATTTCTTTCTTTCTTTCTTTCTTTCTTTCTTTCTTTCTTTCTTTCTGTCTGATATTGATTAATAATCGCATCCAGTCATTTTCTGTCTGGTTTCTCTTTAAAATGTTTTGGAGAAACTTGAAAATTAGAAAGCTTGTGATTTTCAGTTGAAAATAATTTTACAGTTTATTCATCAATTATTGGAAGAAATAAATCCAAGATACAGTGGCTATGAATCATGAGTTATTTTTACCTTTTTTTGTTATTTTTTTCCTTAAAAAATGTTTTCACTTTTTTTGAAAATAGATTCTTTTCTCATACAATATATTCTGATTATAGAGTCTCCTCCCCACCTCTCCTCCAAGTTCTTTCCACCCTCCGGACCCTCCCGTCATCTCTGGATCCACTCCCTTTCTGTCTCTCACTGGAAAAGAACAGGCTTCCAAGAGATGACATCCAGACATAACAAAATAAAATATAATAAGATGTATCAAAAACTATCACATACAAGTTGGACATGGCAACCAACAGGTGGGGAAAATTTCCCAAGAACAGGCACAAGAGCTAGAGACCCACTTGTTCTTATAGTCAAAATACCAAGCTGATAGTCTCTGATACATGTGCAGAGGACCTGGTGCAGACCCATGTTGGCCCCCAGTGTCTGTGAGCTCTTATGCTCCTTGCTAATTGATTCACAAGGCCTTGTTATCCTGGTGTCCTCCACCTCCTATGGCTCTTAAAATCTTTCTGCCTCCTCTTCCTTGGGATTCTTTGAGCTCTGAGGGGAGAGATTCAGAGACCTCCCATTTAGACTCTCTTTTTGTGTAATTTGGGACTTTAAATCTGTTTCAATCTGCTGCTGGAGGAAGCCTCTCTGATAATGATTGGATAAGGCACTGGTCTATGAGTACAGAAGAACATCATTAGGAGTGTCAGGGTGATTTTCCTTCACAGTGTGTGAAGGTGTGTCTCCATATTGTCCATTGTTAATTCTGTAATAGCAGAGAGCTAAGTGCAAGCAGGATTTTGGTACTATGATTTCTATGGCCCTTCACCGGCTTCATATTTGTAAATACTGGTCATTCCACACCTGCTCAAAAAACATAAAGATCAGACTGCACTCTATACCTAGAGGCAACCTAAGAGGTGTATCGGAGATCTGCTGGCCAATAGTTGGAGCAGGGAGTATGAGGGCGGAACTTCTAAAAGGAATGATCTCTGGGGACCAAGATGAAGCAAGAGAATGCAAGAGGATGCAGACAGAAGCCGATGCATAATGGAGCAGAGCAAGGAGGTAAAGAGCTAGTCACGTGACTAGGACACAGGCCAGGAAGTCATGTTAAGTTACAAGTAGAGGGGAAACTGTCGCAGCAAAAGGAGGAAAGCTTTAAACTATGTCGGAGGGTTCTGTGCCTGTTTTATACCACAGGTGGTCCAAGAAAGTTCTGCATTATAGGAGTCGTTTTATTGATACTTTACTGGTTTTTCTGTTTGTTTATGGGGGATCCCGTTGGCTAACAATTCAATTGAATGCAGCACAGTCCTACCATTGCAGGCCTTACCTAGGGACAAGAGTTGGCCTACTGGGACTCCATATCACCCAATACTAGGAGTTCTCATGAGGTTCACCTTCATAGAACTTACGGGGTTTCCACTGTGCTGAGTTTCAACACCATGCCCTAATTACCTCCCCCAATTCCATCCATCTTTCCCTATACTCTCTTCTTTTACCCCACCTCCCCCAACTTAATTTCCCTCACTCCTGTTCCTACCCACCCCCAGTCCACTCATAAAATTTATTCTATTTCCTCCTTTAAGGGAGATCCATGCATTTCCTCCCCCTCCCCTGAAGAGCCCTCCTCTTTTTCTAACCCACCTGGATTTAAGGCCTGTAGCTTGGTTGTCATTAATGAGTGGCTACTTACAAGTGAATGCATGTTATATTTATCTTTCTGAGTTTAGGCTACCTCACTTAGGATGATTTTTTTATTCCTAGTTCTGTTCATTTACCTGCAAATCTCATGATACCATTGTTTTAAACAGCTGATTAATACTCCCTTGTGTAAATGTACTACATTTATGTATCCATTCTTCTGTTGAGGGACATCTAGATTGTTTCCAGTTTCTGGCTATTATGATTGAAGCCACAACAAACATGGTTGAGCAAGTGTCTTGGTGGTAGGATTGAGTGTCTTTTTGGTACATATCCAGGAGTAGCTCTCAGGAGCAGTATGAGAACTGTGCTTATGCCTGCATGTGTACTTGTTGCCCTGGAGGTAGAGTCCTTGGTTTAACAAGAGGTGCTTTCTGGGGCTAGTGTTAGGGACAAAACAACAATTGGGGGAGGGAAGGTTAGAAGGGGAAGTTCTGTGGGATACACTGGAGATGGAGGGTAAGGAATATTGCTAAGAGTCTTCTGCTATGGAGCTGAGGAATGAGACGGTGGGCTTGGGTCTGGGGGAACAGAGAAAGAAGAGAAGGTCTGCAGGCAGCTGGGCTGGGCTTGATCTTTTGTTGTGGGTTATCAAGGGATGCTTGCCGGAGTTGGGGAATGGGAAAAAGCCATGTACTGGGGGAGAGAGGCTAAAAGGGGATCTACAGGGATTAAAATCAGAGGGCCTGGAAGGCTGCTTCCAGTGTTTTGCTTCCGAGCTGGAAATGAGACATGGGGATTGGACCCAGGGAAACAGAGTGACTTTCATTTCTTAAGGCTAGAAAAATAATAAGTAATTATGAATTAGTACAGAAAATAACCTTGACTTAACCTCAATTAAGTAAATATGCATTTTATTTTAATAAAGTAATTAACCTAATGGTAAAGTGATTATACAACCATATAACACACACACACGCACACACACACACACACACACACACACACACACACACACATACATATCCACAGTAAGCATTGTGTTTTATACAGCACTCAAGGTAGGATAATTTATATTTCCTGACCCTACAAATTCTTTACCAAGTCAGGAAATTTAATATCTGTTTAAAGGAACATTTTTCTTTGGGTAGCAAGTTGGAGAATTGCTTCATTATGCATTCCATTTTTTTGTTGCTGTGGTTATAGTTCACCTTCACATTTAGCATTCTGCATTGCTATTCAACTTTGGCTTTTTACATGATTCTTTCACAAATCTGAGAGGTTGGTTCCAGGAATCAGAGGATATCATAGCTAGTTTACTTTTTATCCCCAGAATTTAGAAACATGGCCGGCCCATTGTTTAGGATCAACAAGTGTTACAAAATAAATGAATGCCCAGATTTACCTGAAAAGGTGATGACAGGATACAAGACGAACTCAACATGCATTTCACTCAGGTGGAAGATAATGAGCCTGAGTATTGAGTTGATGTGAAGAAACTCACAATAGTTCTTAAAAAGAAAAATCTACTTATTTCAATCTATTTTTTTTCTTCTTCAGGGAAGTGACAAGCCTGAGCATAGCTCTCTTTAAACCCCTCAGCTGGGTTTCACTCTTGGTTGCTTACTACTGTGTAGGTCCAGGAGGATGGGTATACTGTTCTACATCCCAAGACATCTGACTGTGCCCTGGAGTTTCCACTGCCCTCATCTGTAACTTTCATCACTCCTCTAACAATAAACTATTGTCAGTCTCCTTGTATTCTACCTAAGGTATTTCTTCTCCTCCCTGCCCATATATCATGTCTAAGGAACCTATTCAGCTCTTATGTGTGGCCTTTCTGTAACAGATGAGAGAAATAACCAAAATATCTGATTAAGAAAGCACCTTACCTGGGTGTGGTGGTACATGCCTTTAATGTCAGCACTCAGGGAGGCAGAGGGAGGCTGAGCTCTGTCAGTTTGAGGCCAGCCTAGAATACGAAGAGAGTCCAGAACAGCTGAGGCTACACAGAGAAACCTTGTTTCAAAAAAACAAAACAAAATACAACACAACACAAGAACAGAAGAAAGAAAAAAAGAAAAAAGAAAGGAGACAGACAGAGAGAGAGAGAGAGAGAGAGAGAGAGAGAGAGAGAGAGAGAGAGATCCTTAGCTAAAATGTAAGTGTTCTCAGTATTTCTTATGGAGAGACTTTATCACCTTAAAAACCCCATTCTAGTGCTATTTGGAACTTTTCTTCAACATTGTGTCAAATATATTACCATTTAATTTGCTTGTGTGATAGTCTCCGAAATCATATTATAAAAACCGAAGATAAGACATCTATATCTGAATGGGCCTTCCTAATAACTTATTTCACTGGTGTCTAGAAGTCTTTAGAAGCATCCTTTGTGTGCTTCCTATGTAGTTATTAACATTTAGATTTTTGCCATTTCCTGGAATTCACTTGCTTCTAAATCTATGTCTACATTCATTATTTTAATTCAGTAGTCACTTTTAAACCATAATTTTATAAACCAATACTTTCATTTTAAGTGTGTGTGTGTGTGTAGGTAGATAGGTATGCATGCACATGTGTGGCTGGGCAGCATGTGGTGGCCAGATGTCAATGCCAAGTGTCTTTTTCAGTTTACACTCTACCATTTATTTTAAGATAGAGTCTCTCATGGCACCTGAGTTCACTGATTTGGATCGAGTGCTTGCCTCACACTACTCAGGGGTCCTCTCATTTCTGTGTCCCTAGGACTTGGGTTATAGGCACACACTGCCGTGCTTCTGCTTTTTACATGGTTGCTGCAGATCTGACCTCAGGTCTTAAAGCTCTGGTTAAAAAAACAAAGCACTTTACCAATGGAGCCATCTTCCAATCATTTAATATAAGTTTAGTAAATTGTGTCAAGTTAGAACTTGAAGTTTTAAATATTTTTTGTTTGTTTACTTCATTTTTCTCTGACAAGGTCTTCTTCACCTGTCACTCGGGCCTCCTAAAACTCACTATGCAGCCTTGCTGGCCTTGAAATTGTGGCTTAATCCTCCCAAGTATTGAGAGTCTAGGTATAATACAATACTTAGTTCGAAATAGAACTTTTAATTTAGGTTTTAGGTTCTATATATCCATCTATTTAGCCATTTTTATAAAAACTTAATGGTTATATCCATCCAAATGATTCTCCTTTGGATTGAAGGTTATTTTACTATTTGAACAAAAATTCAGAGTGATTGACTGGCTTGCAAGTTCTCTAGCTAAGAACACATCCACAGTAGTCTAATTATGGAGTAGTAAGTGAGAAACAAATTTCATAGTAGATTTACACATTTAGTAGACAATCAGGTATATTCATCTGCCATTTTCTTATGACATTTGAATGCAAGAGTAATAAGGCAAAGACAGTACAGGCAGCTAAAAGGGAAAGGAATCAAATTCTTCCACCTTTACGTATGTGGGTGAACAGTCCTGATTCCCCATAGGGCAGCAGCCCACCCCTGGCTCTTGTCCAGATTTGGGAAGCATTGGCCTGTTTAGTGTCCTAGACCCAACTCCTATTGTAACATCTTCAGTTGCTCTCGTCTCTTGAAGAGCTCTAAGAAAGGCAGACCTTGTGTTGTGTCCTGGGTCCTGCTCAAGTTATTGCAGACCCAGTGAAGGCTTTCTGTTACAGAGTTGTGCTAGTTTTCAAAATTCTTTAAAGCTGGGTTATCAGGACATTCACAGTGACATTCATAGGTCAATATTTAAGACATCTCAGTATTAAATGGATTGGTAACTGCTAATTCTATGTAATATTCTTTTAGAGAAAATAAATAAATATAATCAAAGACCCCCATGAGAAGTGATTTCCACTGTACTTAAACTCAAATCAAGCTAATGAACAGCAACAGAAACCTAAGCATTCCAACTGAACTCTTTAATCTCCCACTCAATAATGAATTTGGCAGTGCCCAGTGAGTGAAACAGAGTTGGTAAATGATACTTTTATGGGAATGCAGATAAAGATGGAAGTACTGTCTCACCTAGTTCTTGAAATTGTACAGTGACAACCAAAAGAACTTTTATACTTCCAGGTTCTTTGCTTTCTAAACTTTAACTTATCCTCAATCAAATAAATAAATGGCTAATTACAGTAACTGGGGAGTAAATGTACTAATTATGTATAAATCATTTAGTTTTTAAAGTTTGAAAATCTTAAAATTGAACTAAGTGTAGATATAATTTCCAAGAATTCAATTACATTTCCAAAATTTGGTCAGGATAGGAGAGGCTTCAGATACTTCATATTATGAATGCTTAAATAAATGAAAAGCACCCATGCAAGTAGCATGACTCTTTCACCTGGTTAATTTAAAAAAATAGATTCCTTAGGAGAGAACTTGTGTCCATCTCCATCCCAATTAAAGTGACAGGTTTTTAGTTTCAGTGGCAAAGAAAGAATAAAGGGAATATGTAAATATATCATGATTCCAAAATTGGAAAACCTTGCCTCCCATTTAGGCATACAGCTTATTAAACTTTTGGATGATTAAGCCAAGAAAGAATTAGAAGCAGCAGTTTTCTTTTGTTTCTGCAGCAAATTCCTAATAACATTTTTATAGCCTGTCTAAAGCAATGGCTTAAATCCTAGTTTATCTCAACATTTAAGCATCTCCATCTTTCCATTTATATACTGTAGTAAATATCCATCTTTATCACTGAAGAAGATAAACTCTTTGTATTCTCATCTCATTCTTCATAAGCAATCCCAAATATTGCCACAAATAAAAGGGAAAATAAGCTAGGAGTTAAGCAAGATAATGTTGAGTTAGATATTGTACAGTATATTTCTAAACCATTAACAAGCAAATGAGATATAAACAAATCAATAACAGAACCTATAAAAGCATGAAAAGGCAAGACATCAGCGTTTAAAGAATGCTCTTGTCAGTACATTACTGGAATCTGCTACAGACATGTGCCCTGGGGAGTAGTCAATTTACTTTTATTGTTCTGGTTATGAGTTGACTATTCTGGGTGAAATAGTCAGAAGATGGTGAGAGAGAATTATTTGTTGTCTTTATTCATTTGGGGTGGATTCTTACAAGGTGAGATGCAGAAATTCACGGCAGTTTCTAAGCAAGATGCCACAACATTCCAGGAAATCCAAAAGACTATTCTGAAGAGTTTGACTCTCTGCACATAAAGTTTTCACTCCTCTGAAGCCTCCTGAACATTACACAAGGGATTATACCAAAGTCTTCACTCTCAAAACTCTGGAAGTTGAAGTTGCACTTTAAAAATATTAGCCATACAGAAGCTTCTCAGCCTCATGAGGTTCCATTTATTAATTGTTGACCTTAGATCTTGGGCTGTTGGAGTTTGTTCAGGAAGTAGTCTCCTGTGCCAATGAGTTCAAGGCTCTTCCCCACTTTTTCTTCTAACAGATTTGGTGTCTCTGGTTTTATGTCTCTGGCTTTAATCCACTTGATTTTTGTGGATGGTGATAAATATGGATCTACTTGCATCTTTCTACAAGTAGACATCCAGTTAGATCAGTACCATTTGTTGAAGAGGCTATCCTTTTTCATTGAATAGATTTGGCTTCTTTCTCAAAGATCAAGTGACCATATGAGTGTGGATTTATTTCTGGGTCTTCGATTCAATTCCATTGGTCAACCAGCCTATTTCTATGCCAGTACCATGCTATTTTAATTACTGTTGTTCTGTAGTACAGCTTGAGATCAGGTAAGGAGATTCCTCCAGAGGATTTTTTATTGTACAGGATTGTTTTAGCTATTCTGGGTTTTTGTTTTTCCATAAGAAATTGAGAATTTATCTGTCAGTGTCTTTAAAAATTGTGCAGTTTTTTTGATAGGACCTAGATGTCCCTCACTTGAAGAATGGATAAAGAAACTGTGGTACATTTACACTATGGAGTACTACTCAGCCATTAAAAACAAGGAAATCCTGAAATTTGTGGGCAAATGGATAGAACTAGAAGTGATCATCCTGAGTGAGTTAACTCAGACCCAGAAAGATACACATGGCATATACTCACTTATAATTAGACATTAGTCCAACAGAGATGTCCCTTGAAAGTCTTCACTTAGTCAGAGATTGGGATAGATACTGGGACTTCCTATTGGAACTCTAGGTTAGACAGCTAAGGAAGAATGGGGAACTAGAATGATCCAGAGGGTACTAGAAATCTACAAGAAGACCATTAAGGCTAGTGGATCTGGACCCAGGTGTGTCAGCTCAAAATACTGTACCAACCAAGGACAATGCATGCAGTAAACCTAGAACCCCTATCCAGATCTAGCCAATGCACAGCACAGTCTCTACCATTGTGTGGAGAGCAGGGACTGACTCCAACATGAACTCTGGTGCTCCTTAATTGACCACGTCCCCTTGGTGGGGAGACCTGGTGACACTCAGAGGAAGAGTAAGCAGGCTACCAAGATGAGACCTGATAGGCTGTGATCTTGTAGTGGAGGACAAGGTGGCCTTCTGTCATAGACCTGGGGAGGGGAATTGGATGAAAGAGAGAAGGAGGGGGAATGAGAAGATACAAGTGAGGGGACAACAAATTAGATGTAACCTGAATAAATTATTTAAATAAAAAATGTTAGCCAGTAAGAAATGCTAAGATAGAGTGAGTTTTAAAAACAAAACAAAACAAACAATCAAACAAACAAAAAACCAAACAAACTTTATTTGGTCTACTCCTACAAGAAGTACAGGCACTGCCTCTACTCTTGCATCTAATTTTGGTGTCTTTTATCATTAATTATCATTTTTCCTTTTTTTCGTGATGGGCAATCAGGCTGGTTGTGAGTCTTTTTTTTTTTTTTTTTAAACATCCTGGTTATAGCCCTATCTCTCCCTCTCTTCCTAGTCCTACATACTCTCCCTTTTTTCATTCCCTTCCCCTATTCCTCAGAAAAGGGAAATCCCCCTTCTCATCCACCCTATCTTATTGTCACATCAGGATTGAGCTCATACTCTTCCCCTGTGGCATGGCAAGGCAGTCCCCCTGAGATAAAGTGATCAAAATCTGACAATAGAGTCCATGTCAAAGACAGCCCCCGTTCCCCTTGCTAGAGGACCTACATGAAGCCTGAGCTGCCCATTGGCAACATCTGTGTAGAGGGCCTAAGTCCAGTCCTTCAGTCTTAGCAAGCTACTCTGGGCCTTGATTAGTTGGCTCCTTTCCCCCACTTTTCTCCACAAGACATCTTAAACATCAAGCAATGTTTTGCTATGAATCTCAGCATCTGTTTTGAACTCCTTCTAGATGGAGCCTCTCAGAGGAAAACTCTGATTGGCTCCTTTCTGAAAGCATAGCAGAGTATCATTAATAGTGTCAGGGATTGGCTCTCTCCCTGATGGGTTGGGTCAGCCATTGGTTGTTTATTCCCTTTATCTCTGCTCTATCTTTTTATCCCTGAACATCTTGCAGGCAGGATAAATTTTGAGTCAAAAATTTTGTGGGTGAGCCTGAGTTCCTCTCCCTCTATTAGTAGTCTTGTCTAGTTATAGAGTGTCCTCTTCAGTCTCTATGGCCCATGCTACTAGGAGTCTCTGCTAGCATCTCCTGCATATCCTCCCAGGAGCCTACCTTGACTTAGGTTTCCATCTTGTCACATAGATGCCCTCACTCACCATTTCAGCTCTACCACTCCTGGGTATATGCCCAAAAGATGTTCCACCATACAACAAGGACTTGCTCAACTATGTTTATTGCTAATAGCCAGAATCTGGAAACAACGTAGATGCCCCTCAACTGAAGAATGGATAAAGAAACTGTGGTACATTTACACAAGGGAATACTAGTCAGCTATTAAAAATAAAGAAATCATGAAATTTGCAGGCAAATGGGTGGAACTAGAAAAGATCATCCTGAGTGACACCCTGATATGTACACACTAATAAGTGGATTTTAGCCATATAGTACAGGATAAACATACTACAATGTACAGATCTGAAGAAGATAAGTGACAAGAAGAATCTACTCCTTGTTCACTCTGAAGGGGAAATATAATCGACAGAGGTAGTGGTTGAAGAGAGAGAACAAGGCAGGAGAGGGAGCACAGAAAGAAGTAAGAAGGGTGGATATCAGACCTGGGGAGAGCAAGGGGCGGGAGGACAGAAGGTCTGTAGAGAAAAGAGAAACTGTGATTGGAGCTTTAATAACGAAACACAAGGTTTCCTTTTAAGTGTTTCTGAATGGCAACTTTGATTAGTCCTTAAGTGTTTACCATAACTCAGTTTTCCGTGAGATCCATTCTTACTGCTGCCTCTTTATTTGACAGTGGTAATCTTGTCTGCATTTGACACCAAGGGGGATTAATCTGCTCAGCCTGCCAGACAGAGTACATAACACAATGAGTGGCATGAGCAACAGGTAATTATTTTCGGGAAGTTAGATGTTCAGGAACAAATGTGCCCCATGCTGAATTCTTCTTGGCTCGTAGAGAGCCTTCTTCCTATGGTGTTTTCTTCTCTGTGCCTACAGAGGAAACAATATTTTCATAATTCTGTTGCTTCTTTTTATAAGGCCACATCCCTGTCAGATAAGGATTTCAATTAACATTAACTATCATCCTAAGTGTTGTATATAAAGTTATATCACCCTGAGGGGTTGAGCTTCAACATAAGAGAGAAATGTATGCATAATTTACTCCATAACCCAACAGTCCTCACTTTATCCATTTCGCTGAAGCAGTTTTTCCATTCCTTTTCTTTTTAGTGTGTGCATATATATGCGTATATTTATTTGCTTATTTATTTATTTTTAGAGACAGGGCCTCATATAGCTCAGGCTTGTTCCAATTTTCTATGTAGCTAGACTTGTCTTGAACTCCAGATCCTCCTGCAGGATCTGGATCTCAAATTCTAGGATTACAAGTACACATGACCACACTACTCATTGTTTTCTTAGATTTGGTGTTGAATGTTTTAGACATCTGTGTTAACATGTCTGTAAATTTTACCAAGAGTTTCTGAGAAACAGAACAACTGTGTACTAAGGATGCAAGGAGTTATTTCAATTTTCTTGTTTTGTGGTCCACTGTATGGTCAATTTTGGAGAAGGTTTCATTAGTGCTGAGTCTGTTTGCTTGGAAAACTTTTTTTTTTTTAAAGAGCCCATTACTCTGAAGAAATGTCTATCTTTGTTGCTGAGATATGTTTCTTGAAAGCAGCACAACCATGGATCCTGTTTTCTTATCCATTCTGTTAGCGTGTGTCTTTTTATTGGGCAATGAGTCCATTGCTATTGAGAAATATTAATGACCAGTGTTTGTGAATTCCTGTAGATTTGATGTTGGAGATGGTAATATATGTTTGTTTGTGTTTCCCTTCTTTTGTTTTTGCTGATGTGGAATTACTTATTTCCTGTGTTTTCTTGGATGTAGTTAACCTCCTAAAGTTGTATTTTTTTTTTCTTCTAGTATTTTCTATAGGGTTAGCTTTATGGATAGATGTTGTTTAAATTCAATTTTAACTTGAAATATCTTGTTTTCTCCATCTACGGTAATTGAGAGTATTACTAGAAATAGTAGTCTAGGTTTGTATCTGTGATCTCTTAGTGTTGCAAGACATTTGTCTAGACCCTTCTAGCTTTTAGAATCTGTTGAGAAATCAGGTATAACTCTGATAGGTCAGCCTTTGTATGTCACTTGACCTTTTCCCCTTGCAGCTTTTAATATTCTTTCTTTGTTTTGTACATTTAGTGTTTTGATTATTATGTGGTGTGAGGATTTTATTTACTGGCCCAATCTAAGTGGTGCTCTGTAAGTTTCCTGTATGTTTTTAGGCATTTCTTTTTTTAGGTTGTAGAACTTTTCTTCTATGATTTTGGTGAAAATATTTTCTGGTCCTTGGAGATAGGACTTTTTTCCTTCTTCAATACCTATTAATTTAGGTCTTTTCATAGTATCCCAGATTTCCTGGATGTTTTGTGTCAGAGATTTTCAGACTTAGAATTTTCTTTTACTGATGTATCAATTTCTTCTATCGTGTCTTCTATGCCTGAGATTCTTTCCTATCTTGTAATCTGTTGGTGATGCTTATGTATGTTGCTCCTGTTCTCTTCTCTGGGCTTTCCATCTCTTGGATTCCCTCAGTTTGCATTTTCTGTGTTGTTTCTACTTCTATTTTCAGGTCTTGAACAGTTTTATTCATCTCCTTCACCTGTTTAATTGTATTTTCTTGTATTTTTAAAGGTATTTATGTATTTACTCTTTAAAGGCCTCTACCTGTTTGATTGTACTTTCCTGTATATCTTTAAGAGATTTATCCATTTCCTCTTTAAAGGTCCCCATCGCCTTTATAAGACTGAAGTTAAGATCATTCTCTTGAACTTCTGGTATGTTATGGTATTCAAGGCTTGCTGTGGTGGGATTATTATGTCCTACAGATGTTATGTTGCCTTGTGTCTTATTTTTGTCCTCATGGCATCCTTTAGTCCTCTCGTTATCCCTGGTTGTTCCTGTTTGCTGCTGGAGTGTCTGGCTTGATGACCTCAGGTGGAGTTCCCGGATGAAGCTGGGGTACCTGGCTTGGTGACTGTGTGAGAGCGACTAACAGTAGTGGTCTCAGGGCAGATGAATGTGTCCCTGAGCTGATGGCAAAAGAGGTGGCTTCAAAGGGGAATGAACTTGAGCAGAAGTAGTATTAACTTGGAAGATAAACTTCTGACGGCCATTTGTCAGAGATAACTAGGATGATTCTCTTGTTTTCATCCCTTGGTTCCTCTGTATTCATGTGCATATTATCACTCTGAGCAAAACAGGTGACTAGTTCTACTAACTTTTGCTCTGTGTCACTTTTGCTTGTGAATTAGCAAGAACAGTGACTGTATCACCTTATAGTTTTAGTTGTAAGTGAATCTGTTGAGAGTTGTATACAATGTGCAGAAAATAAAGGGCAATTTGCAGGAGTCCGTTGTCTTCTCCCACAATGTGAATCAAGCTCAGTCCTCAGACTTAGCAGCAAACACCTATATCTACTGAGCAAACTTATTGTCCCCAAGGCAGATTTGATACAGGGAAACTGGATGTGGCTACAACAAATACATAAAATGTGGGTGCAGAGCTGGAAATAGGTAACACGTAGGGGTTAGCAACATTTCAGGCCTGTGCTGAAAATGTGTTACGGTGTTCTAGTAATTACCAGTTCTGGAAAAACCAAAACCCAAAGATAGGAGGCTAAATAGAAAAAAAAAATCATTCTACTTAACAAGTGTGTAACCAATTATTAGCAGAACATTGGTAAAAATAGGGATGTCAAAAGCCATTAGAGTAACGCTCCATACAGAAATAGGGACAGGTTATTGAATACTATAGAATGGAGATTTTCTGCTATAATGTCAAAATAACTTGGCTAAGTCATGCTAGTGTCTTACTAACTTTTGGAAATTAGAGCATAAATAATAAAATTGAATATTAAACTGAGGAGATTTATAAAGGAACTGTGGAAAGAACAGCTCACTGCTCCTTCCTGTCTGCATTTAACAGAATGTGAAAAGAGAAAGATGAGTCAAAGAAATAATTAAGTAGTACTATTTAATATGAACCTTTACAAATTCCATTTTCAATGCCAACTTTAAGTGCACATGAGTATATTAAGTTACATAAACTTTGGGTATGTTTAATTTTGGTGTGTGGTGCTTATATTTATTTGCAAGTTTTTTTAAAAAAAGAAAGAGTTAAGTAGAAAGAAACCATAACTTTATAGATTTTGAAGAGTCTCATTATAGCAGCATTATAAAAATACAAAGCTACATGCAGTCATTTTATAGGGAAGTTAGGTTAGGTATGAATCATGGCTCCAATCCATCATCCTAATAGGAGGAATTCCATCATAAACTGAGGGGTACTGCAAACTGGACAAAACGAAGGAACTGTTGGACTTTTCAGATCCTATAGGACCCAGTCATGGGTCTGTTTCTGGCACTGAAGGTACATTCATTGTTACGTGAGATAGGAAAAACTATATTGAAAGCATGTCAAAGGTGCTCTTGACCATGCTGAGGCTTAAGGCTATAACCGTCATATGGAAGAACCTAGGAGGTGAGACCTCAATCTCAATGGGTTCTCAGAGTGTGACTATTCACCCAGAAGTTTAGAAGGCACAGTGTCAATCTAAAGAGCATCATTCTACAAAGTCGAGATCTCATGGCACTCTTTGCTAGATCTTAAACCTACTTGGACCCTGCATGTCCTTCCTTCTTTCTGTTTCTCTCTTTGTTGAGTGGGATGCATATCCTATACTTACCCTAACCCGGTATTTACTGCTATTAAATTTGATTTACCCAGGTTCATGTCAGGAAAGGAATTTTGTTGCAGGTTAAACTGTACCTTATGTCTCAACCAGGACTAATGCTTGACCAAATATACACACACCCTCTGGCTCAGCCAAGTCAATGCATAAGAATAGCCCTCACAGCAACACAATAGCCTATGCACCACAGCAAATATTTCAGTGTTGTGTGTTTTTATGACCTTACGTTTGTAATAGTGGCTCCATATTTAGACATAATGTCTTCGCCTCCTCTATTTATATTATGGTTTCCCATCTCAGGTGGGAGTGACTCACAACTTTTTCAATGAAAAATTTTCCACAATTTCAGTCTTTGAAGCCATGTAATTAAAATCACTCCTCTTGTTTGTACCCATGTATATTTTAACCCAGTGCTTTAGCGATGTCTTAGATGAGACCATGTGGCCAGCAGACGAAGGCATGTCTGTCATCATTACCTCTCTATGTCAACCATTCCCTGTGGTTCAGAGTGTGATCATCCTTTTCAATCCCCCTGAGGCGGAGTAATCTGACAAATCTGGACAGGCATGCAGAGAATGGCGGGAGCAATGCCTCTCTTAGAGCTACTGATTTCCGAGGCTCTGGATTCCTCTGAGCTGTCTCGTTTTTTCCTTTCTTTATTCTTTAAATTTGGCAGCCTTCTGTTTGTATGGCACAATATTTATCTTGCAAGATTGCTTTTGCTTATGTCAAAATAAACAAACAACATGAGAAAAAAAATCCAGTAGAGAAGAAAATGATAGGCAGGGAGCCTGTTCAGAGTAAACACATGATTGCATATCTGATTATATTTCTGGAGCTGGTTTTCAGGCACTTCGAGAAATAGATGACATTTATGCAGCGGTGTGTGCACTCCTTTAGTTCTGCTCTTCTTTTATCTTGTGTGTGTGTGTGTGTGTGTGTGTGTTTGTATTTGTTTAAGTACATATGTATGTACAGGTAAACAATGTGAATTCATTATCTCATATTTCTGTCTTACAAAGTTCTTAAGAGAGGGACACCCTGTACTGCATTTTCAGTTCTAGTCATCTTATCGGTACAGATATTATGACAAGTTGTGTGGTTGTAAGGAGCTTTGATGCTTACAAATGCATGCTGTATATGTCAAATAAAATGGAAGTAGCTTGTAAGTCTATGGAATAACAGACCATTTCTTGAAGCAGGTGGTAAGAATAAAGTAAATGGAATTAAGAGATGCTTAGAATAGTATCAGATAAAAATAGGTGGGCAGTCAAAAGTGTGTAAAATTTGAACATCGTGCCATAGTGCGGCCAATATGCAAATGTTGGTCAACGTTCATAGCTATGTTAGGGTGCATGCAACCTGTAGGCTACAGAGTGGACACCAGTGCAATCTAAGTTATTTGCCCAGTAAGTATTGCTTCTGAACACTACAGCTAGAGGACTCAGGAAGTTCCGTGATCAGGCCACCTATCAGTATTTTCTGCCAAGATCTTTTCCATGCTGTGATAAGTAGCTCAGTGTCATCAGGTCAACAAATGTGTTCTAGGTCTAATTCTATAAACATATAAAATCCCTGTCTCAGATGCTCAATAACTATATCCCTTCCTTCTAAGACATTACTGTGACTCTTTCAGGGTGGTGTTGCTATTGCAGCGATTTCCACAAACTTGCCTTAGCTTTATCAACACATTTCATAGTAATTTTGGTGGGAGTTGATGGCTGTGATAACAAACTCCTACCAGTGCTGAATATAATTAAGAGGGTTTTCTGTGGTCAAATGTATTTTTTTTTAAATCCATTTTTAAATCTAGGATTAGTAAGCATATATTTCTGAGTTGTTTTTCATGGAATTGTCCTGTAAAACAATGAAAAAAAAAAAAAACCTCATCAATTTCAAGACTTAGTCATTGATATGTTCTCAGTTTGTAATACTATAAAATGTCATAAATGTGATTGTGCTATTTACATAAAGGTCATGCCAAAATATTTTTAGTCTACTAGATTGAGAGTCAATGTATCATTTGATTAGGAATTAAAAAAAAAATATATATATATATATAAAACCTTGTATGGACTGACTATGATATATTTTGGAATGTATATGTATGTACATATACATATATCATGTACTAGCAATTGATGAAAAAAGGCCATGATTTTATTTTATTTTTGATTTGTTTTGCTTTTTTGAGACAAGGTTTCTCTGTATTATCTTGGCTGTCCTAGACTCGCTTTGTAGACCAGGCTGGCCTCGAACTCACAGCGATCTGCCTGCCTCTGCCTCCCAAGTGCTGGGATTTTAAAAGAGAGCAGGGAAGGATATAAATGTTGTAATTGAATTATAATCCTCCCTGCAAGAAACAAAAGAAAAATAAATTTCCCAGTAATGAAATTAGCAACATGTTATAAGTAGTTTACAAAAACTTTTATAATTCAAATTATTCTCTACTGGCATTGTCAGAACTGTCAACTTTTGGTTAGATGCCTCTACATTCTCAGGAGCCAGAGAGCTTTTAGGCATATGACTCACTGTTGATCAATCCTTGTTTTTAATTAAGGTTCCTACTGCTGTGATGAAAGAACATGACCATAAGCAAGTTTGGTTTATTGGGCTTACACTTCTGTATCACAGTTCATCATCAACAGAAGTCAGGGCAGGAACTCATAGAGCAGGAGACTGGAGGCAGGAACCTCCCAATGATGCCAGGCCATGGAAGAGTGCTGCTTACTGCCTTATTGTTCGTGGATTGCTCAGGCTGCTTTCTTATGGAACCCAGGGCCACCCACCCAGGGTGGCACCACTTATAATGGGATGGGCCCACTCCCATCAATCACTAATTTAGAAAGTGTCCTAATGACTTGTTGGCCTAAGGCTAGATCGTATGGGGCCATTTTCTTTTATTTTTTATTTTTTTATTTTTTATTTTTTATTTTTTATTTTTTTTTTATTTTATTAATTTATTCTTGTTACATCTCAATGGTTATCCCATCCCTTGTATCCTCCCATTCCCCCCCCCCCATTTTCCCATTATTCCCCTCCCCTATGACTGTTCCTGAGGGGGATTTCCTCCCCCTGTATATGCTCATAGGGTATCAAGTCTCTTCTTGGCTACCTGCTGTCCTTCCTTTGGGTGCCACCAGGTCTCCCCCTCCAGGGGACATGGTCAAATGTGAGGCACCAGAGTACGTGAGAAAGTCATATCCCACTCTCCACTCAACTGTGGAGAATATTCTGACCATTGGCTAGATCTGGGAAGGGGTTTAAAGTTTACCTCCTGTATTGTCCTTGGCTGGTGCCTTAGTTTGAGCGGGACCCCTGGGCCCAAATCTGCCTATCATATTGTTCTACTTGTAGATTTCTAGGACCCTCTGTATCCTTTTATTTTGCTATTCTCCCATGCGTCTCTCATTTAGAGTCCCAATAGGATGCCTTCCCCTCTGTCCCAGTTTCCTGGTAAGTGAAGGCTTTTGTGGGACATGCCCCTTGGGCTAGTATGCAGATATAAGTGAGTATATACCATTTGATTCTTTCTGCTTCTGGGTTAACTCACTCATTATGATCATTTCTAGCTCAATCCATTTATCCACAAATTTCAGGAATACCTTGTTTTTAATAGCTGAGTAGTATTCCACAGTGTATATATCCCATAGTTTCTTTATCCACTCTTCTACTGAGGGACACTTAGGCTGTTTCCATGTTCTGGCTATTATGAACTGGCTGCTATGAATATGGTTGAGCAAATTTTCTTGTTGTGTGCTGGAGCATCTTCTGGGTATATTCCAAGGAGTGGAGGAGTATCAAATGGCTGAGAAACACTTAAAGAAATGCTCAACCTCCTTAGTCATCAGGGAAATGCAAATCAAAACAACTCTGAGATTCCATCTTACACCCATCAGAATGGCTAAGATCAAAAACTCAAGCGACACCACATGTTGGCGAGGATGTGGAGAGAGAGGAACACTCCTTCATTGCTGGTGGGAATGCAAACTAGTACAGCCACTTTGGAAATCTATCTGGTGCTATCTCAGAAAAATGGGAATAGGGCTTCCTCAAGACCCAGCTATTCCACTCCTTGGGGGCATTTTCTTAATTGAGCTTCCCTCCACCGAGATGACTTTAGCTTGTGCAGAGATGAGATAAAGCTAGCCAGAACAACCCTCATACACACACTTTTCTTTGTTACTTGATGCTTTCTTTCCTCCTCCTCCTGGTCCTCCTCCTCCTCCTCCACCACCACCACCACCATCACCACCACCACCATCACCACTACTACTACTATTACTACTACTACTAAAAGGAAAGCATTAAGGGAGCTCTCAGAAATCTAGGAGCCACTTGTGATTTAGTATTTACTTTTATCCTGTTAATCTCTGGAGAAATTTAAGAGGCTATGTGTAAATTTTCAAGAAAAAATAAAGTAGTAAAAAGATGTGCCCAACTATAGAGCTTTGTCATTTTAAAATTGCTCCTGAATCTATAACAATGAAAACCATATCATTATGATGACTTTATACTAAGATTCTTTACTGGAGTTTAAAGAACTTTTTGTGTTTATTCTTCATTGCCTATTCAGTATGGCACACATTCTTAACCAATGTCCTCATGGATAAAGTAGGGTTCATATACATATGCTCTTAAATACATAAATAGTTGCGACTCAGATTATACGATGTTACTTATATGTGTGTTTTCAGGGATGATTACTTGGTATTGGATAACCATTGGTGTGCTCTTCTCTGAGGAGGGCTGTTTCTCCTATACTCAGTACTCCTTAGCTGCCTCTTGTTCTTTTCTAAAGTTGAGGTCTTCTGGTCTTACCCCAACCCACTTTAGCAAGTCTATTGTCATCCTCTTTGTTCAGCTAATGTTTAGGTAGTTATAGTGGTGAGAGTTTATGGATGTAGCTTCTGACATTCCTAGGGGTCGCAGTCTCATATCAAACTTCCTGGTCCGCTGGCCCTTAAAATCATTTCACCACCTCTTCTGCGATGATCCCTGAGCCTTGCGCTCAGTAGGTGTTTTGTAGGTGTATTTGTATAAATATAACAGCAATTAATGAAAAAATGGGGGCACGAATTTGAAAAAGAGAAAGGTGCATTTGAAGGAAGAAAAAGGAAAGGGGAAATGATGCAATTATAATATAATCTCAAAATAGGAAAGAAATTATTGAAAAATAGAGTGTATAATATGACTGTTTTCATGAAACAGTTCTGAGGATTTAAATGATAACCAATATTGAGTATTCCAAAGCAATACTCTCTAAGTCTAAAAATCATACAAATTATATAGTTTGAGTGTATTTCCCTAAAATCCCATGATGGAAGCCTAATGCCTCATAAACAGTGCTCGGAGATGATGCCTGGCGAGAGCTCTTTAGTTCATTAGGGATGCACATGCCTAGGACTAATGTCAATGATATCAGGACTTCAGGCTGTGAGTTCAGTGTTGTGCTCTTCCTCATCAATGTTCCCTTCTGGCATCCGAAGAAAGCAAGAAGGGTGATACAGAAAGGTCTGTGTTGGGTGCCAGCCCCTCCACCTTGGCCTTTTCAGTCTCTGTAACCCAATTAATATATTTTTGCTTTTTATACTAGCACTGAGTCTCAGATGTTCTGATACAGTAGCACAAAATACATGAAGACAGAACATACAGTAAAATTAGTTTTTTCTTTTTCCCAAGTAATAAAAATACACACATAAGAATAAACAGAGTCTTTGTCTTGTTCTTCTTCTTCTTCTTCTTCTTCTTCTTCTTCTTCTTCTTCTTCTTCTTCTTCTTCTTCTTCTTCTTCTTCTTCTTCTGTCCTAAATTGTTTCTTGGGTATGAATTTTGCAAACATCGCGTGTATTAGCAGCAACGGTGGAACTGGAGAGAACTGGAGAGTATTGCACCTTCTCCGGGCTGCACGCAAGAGCCACCTATAGTGTGCTGGAACGTGTGGCCCTTTCCAAGGCTGCGGCTTTTGCGGTCAGCGGATATCAGCCCACGCAATTCTCTGTGTTTATGGACTCGTTTGGTGATCCACTGGGTCTCAGTATCTCTTCTGATAGCTTTATGGAGTAGATCAATAAGGATAATCTCAAAATTTTATGTGTGGAATCTTCACCAACCCAGTAAGAATTCAGGACTCAGAGGAAGGATAGCTGGCTACCAAGAAGAGACTTGATACCCTATGAGCGTATAAAGGGGGAGGAGGTTCCCTTCAGTCACAGTCATAGGGAAGGGAAGTAAGGGGGAAAAGGGAGGGAGGGAGGAATGGGAGGATACAAGGGATGGGATAACCATTAGATATAATAAGAATAAATTAATAAAATAAAAAATAAAATAAAAAATATATCAACAATACTTACAAAAAAAAAAAAAAAAAAAAATTCAGGACTCTCAAAGCCCCACAATTCTCCTCAGCAACAGACGGAAGGCTTCATTCAAATTTTAGCTGTTTAACACCATGGTGGACAGGCTGGCCGTAAATTGCACCCTTAGAAACTGGGCGTTTGCGGCCACCACGGCGGACACGAATCCTGTAAATGACATAACCATGCTTGGCCTTGTATCCCAGCCTTCGCCTTTTCTGGCTGAGTGGGGCAGGGAGCCTGTGTTGAGCAGAGAGCTGGTATTGCCAGCAGGGGACCCTCAGAAAAAGCACATCAATCAATTCGGACTACTCCTTCCTCCATATCTTCTGCATGCACTTGTATGCACTCATCTTGGCTCGTCTGATGGCTGCGGTCAGAGGAAAAGTGTGCTACCATCTTCTTAATGGGCTCTTACCAAGGTCTGTTTCCTTAGAGAACAAGACGATCAAGAGTACAACTTACCGTTTTATTAATTTGTTGAGTAAATGTTAACTAATAAATGATAACAACCTAGTTTTCCAGTTGTCACTCATCACAAAGCAGGCATCGGCACTTCTCTGTCAAGTGTATGTCGCAGAAGAGAAGAAATGCCTTATATACAGAGGAAGTAGTTTCTCTCAGCGATGAGGAGGGTGTTTAACATGAGAAGGTGCCAACCACCTGAAATTATAATGGGGATATATCATAGTGTCCCAGAGCTAATAGTAATTCTGCACAACCTTTGGGGAACAGACTGAGGAATTCTAGGAAACACCAGAGTGCAATACCCAGAATGGAAACAAGAGTGACAGGACAAGGAGGACATAATGTAGAAGGTGAGATTAGAGAAGGCGTCAGGGGCTTGGTCATGCAGGCGCCTGCAGATTCTGCATTTACCAATTTTTGTTTGCTCTTGCTACCTGTAATTTAGGACGTCAACAAAACACCCACTCACTATCTCCTAATGTGAGCAAGTCACTCCTGAATGCAGTTGCCTCTCAATGGAAGCATTCCCTATAGGAGAGATGGGGAGACTCGTGATATTAGGGAGATAGCAAAACATCTTATGTCTTGCAAAGTAGAAATGTGCAAAATTTCTCAAAGGCTCCTCTCCAGCTAAAGAAGGAAACAAGTGCCGAGGGAAGAGGTTCTGAACAGCAGAGGCTGCAGGCTGTGCTGAGAGCTCTGGGGCTGCGGGTTCCATGAGTCAAACCTGTAGTGAGCTGAGGTTTTGAGTGAGGCTGGAGCTTTAATTTGCGGCATCTCTGCTCCTAAAAGTAATTTCTCATCCATACTCCTGCTAGTAACCCCAACAAAAAAACTCACTGTTTCTCCAAATTGGACTTTGGTGTAGTTATTGTTTCGTTATATGGGTTCCTTTATTATTATTATTATTATTATTATTATTATTATTATTATTATTAATTTACTTACTTGTATGTGTACGTAGGCTACATTTTTGGAGTACACAGGCAAAGTATGGGTGACTGTAAACCTCTGTTCTGGCGTGAGACAAAAACAGGAGCAATATTCCTTGCAAGTTAGTGGGAGACCAAAACAGGAAAAATGTATCTTGCAGGTTAAGGATACTGTTTGCACTTAAGCCAGTTAAGAGTGAGTTCCTGTTTGTTCTATGTTAAGTCCTTTCAAGATAAAGTCTCCACTTGTAACTGAGAGTAAGTTTCTATTTATTATATGTTATGTAAACTGCTTGTATATTCTTACCCTTGCTCTTTCCCTTTCATTGTATCTCTCTAACAATGTGTAACAGCCAATTCTCTTGCTGCTGTGAATATCTTATCTCTTCGATAAAGGGGAGGGGAGTAAGGGGAAAATGGAAAGGATGGAGGAATGGAATGGTAGGAGCAACGGGAGGATACAAGGGATGAGATAACAATTGAGATGTAATATGAATAAATTAATAAAATATATTTTTAAAAAAGGGACTTCAAGAGGCCAGCAGGGCCTGATCTCTCAAATCTCGATTTGGGGTGAGACAGCTGACTGGCCAGTTCCTGTGTACCCCAAAATACAGTCTGCCTTAATTGGACCATCATGTATTTAGTCTTTTTCCTGCAGGATTCTCAAGTTTAACACCAAAGTCAAAGGCTGACCAGCCGTGTCTTTAAAGGAGACGCTTGAGAATTATCTATGTCAAAGTCACCCAGGTTGCTGGCAGAACTTTGTTCCTTTTACGTGCTGGGCAGAGGTTATCTATTTCCTGTTGAATGTGATTTGGCTGAGGCTCTTTGTGTTCAGGATCCTCTTTCTTGTCTTTGCATTCAGTCTTTGTTGCCTCTGTACCATACACAACTTACCAAGTCCTTCTCATACTTGCAATCTCTCTGATCTCTTCAGCCGCATCTTCCTGCTTACAATGGGAGAAAGGGATCTGCTTCTGACTCCTGAGCTTAGCGGGGATCAGCCCAGATAATACAGAATAACCTTTCTATTTTAAAATCTATAATTTTAATTTCACTTGTGAAATCCCTTGTAATGCAACCACAGGTCCCTGGGATTAGGTAACCGACACACTGGATAGCTATTATTTTGCTTATTTCAAACTTCATTCAAGGTGAAACAGACCAGCACTTTAAAAAGGAGACACTATCTCATTCATATTTAAACATACATTACTGTCGATTCAATTAACTTAATGAATGACTGTCTAGGTTTGTAACTGCTATACTGTAACTCTGGTAGCAATGATTCTACATAGGAGGTCAAAGTAGGGGGTGCTGGGCTATCTTGCCTTCTTTTGGCCATTGAGAATAGTTCTGATCTACAGAGTGATGGGCAGGGTCAGATGTCATAGAGTCCTCTTGTCTAAAGAAGATCTAAAGAGACTTGATAGTAAATAATATTGAATCTACCATTTAGTGACATTCTCATTCCTCTTTTAAAAAATTAAAAATTCTTACTCATCCTCATATACTTAAAAGTTGACCTTTGCAATTTGTCATTGTAAGCTGAAGGTCTCTGAATATGCCTCAAAGGAAGAGTATTTCCTTAACCTTTGCAAGTTCCTTCATTGTGAATAAATAAACATATAGACAATTATGTATTAAGAGAGTGTAGGTTTCTGTCAAAGTATTAATGTTTTTAAATGTTTCTTTTTACTTGTGGCTGTGAGTATCTCTGTGTGTTCCATGGGGGTCTTCAGAGACAACAGGGGGTGCTAGGTATGCTGGAGCTGGAGGAATAGGAGGTTGTGAGCTGTTTGACATGGGTGCTGGAACTGAACTCAGGTCCTCTGAAAATGAAGTACACGACATGAACTACTAATCCACATCTCTAGCCTTGTATTAATGTTTTAAAGTAAAATTATTATATTATTTCTTAACATATACACAAAGGAACTAAACCAAGTTATTCATCAAGTCACATCAGGACTGTCACCTGGCAAGGAAGTTCTGCCAGAGGGGTGTGATAAAAAAGCTGGCATCAAAGTCCATGTCATACACAGCACCCCACTCCCATTACTAGAGGATCCACAGGAAGCCTGGGCTGCCCATTGGCTACATCTGTGTAGGGGGCCTAGGTGCAGTCCATACATGGTCCTTGGTTGGTGCTTCAATGTAGACAAACCCATCTGGGCCCTGACTAGTAGGTTTTGTTGGCCTTCTTGTGGAACTCCTAGAAACAACAGGTCCTTTTCCCCCTCTCCAACTTTTCCATAAGATTCTCTACACATCACCCAATGTTTGGCTGTGAGTCTCAGCATCTGTTTTGAACTGCTGCTAGGTTGAAGTGCTCAGTGAACAAGTCTGCTAGGATCCCTTTTGCAAACATGACAGAGTATCATTAATAGTGTCAGGGGTTGGCTCTCTTCCATGGGATGGGTCTTGGGTTGGGCCAGGGATTAGTTGGACGTTCCCTCAATCTCTGTCCTATCTGCTCTATATTTATCCCTGCACATCTTGTAGACAGAATAAATTCTGGGTCAAAGTTTTTGTAGGTGGGTTTGTGTTCCTCTCCCTTTACTATGAGTCTTGTCTAGTTAGAGGATATCCTCTTCAGACACTTTAGCCCCCTACTACTAGGAGTCTTTTCCAGAGTCCCTACCCCCATATTCTCCCAGAGGCCAACCCTAACATAGGTCACAAGCTTGTCACAGATCTGCAGCCTCCCAGAGTTTCTCTTTTCTCTGAAGGCCTTACGTCCTCCCACACCACCCCTGCCCTGCTCTCCCCAGGTCAGATCATCATATCTCTCTGTGCTCTCACTCCTACCTTGTTCCCTCTCTTCAACCACTACCTGTCTATTCTATTTCCCATTCTGAGGGATATTTGACATTCTCCCTTGGATCACCCTTGTTACCTATCTTCTTTGGGTTTGTGTATTGCAGTATGTTTATCCTGTACTATATGGCTAAACTCCTTGTGTTATGGTGGAACATCTATTGGGTATATGCCTAGGAGTGGTATAGCTGGGTAGCACTACTCCAAATTTTCTGAAAAACCACCAGAGTGATTTCTAGAGAGGTTGTATAAGGTTATACTCCTACCACAATGGCAGAGTGTCCCTTTCTCTGCATCCTCGCCAGCATGGGCTATCACTTGAGTTTTTTATCTTAGCCATTCTGACAGGTGTAAGATGGAAACTCTAAGTTATTTTGATTTGTATTTTCCTGATGACTAGGGATGTTGAGCATTTCTTTACATGCTTCTTGGCCTTTTGAGATTCCTCTGTTGAGAATTCTGTTTAGCTCTGTTGCCTTTTTAAAATTGTTATTTTGTTTGTTGGTGTTTAATGTTTTGAGTTCTTTACTTATTTTGGACATTAACCCTTTCTTGGATGCAGAATAGGTGAAGATCTATTCCCAGTCTGTAGACTGTCATTTCATTCTATTAATATGTCCTTTGCCTTACAGAAGCTTTTCAGTTTCATGAGGTCCCATTTATTAATTGTTGATCTTAGAGCCTAAGCTGTTGGTGTTCTATTCAGGAAGTTGTCTCTTGTGCCAATGAGTTCAATACTCTTCCCTAATTTTTTTTCCTAACAGATTTAGTGTATCTGGTGTTATATTGAAGTCTTTGATCCACTTGGGCTTGAGTTTCATGCAGGGTCATAAATATGGATCTATTTGCATTTTTCTACATGTAGACATACTGTTAGACCATCACCATTTGCTGAAGATGCTGTTTTATTTTCCATTATATGGTTTTAGCTCCTTTGTCAAAAATTAAGTGTCTGTGGGTGTGTGGGTTTATTTCCAGGTCTTCAATTCAAGTCCATACATTAACCAATTTCTATGCTACTACCATGCAATTTTTATTACTATTGATCTGCAGTATAGCATGAAATCAGGGATGGAGATACCCTAGATATTATTTTATAGTATGAGATTGTTTTAGCTATTCTGGAGTTTTTGTTTTTCCTATGATGTATAGACTTGTCGTTTTTCAGGTCTATAAGGAATTGTGTAGGTATTTTAATGGGGATTGCATTGAATCTGTAGATTGCTTTTAGTAAGATGGGCATTTTTAGTATGTTGATCCTCCCCATCCATAATCATGAGAAATCTTTCCATCTTCTGATGTTTACTTCAGTTTCTTTCTTCATAGACTTGAAGTTCTTGTCCTCAAGGTCTTTTACTTGCTTGGTTATAGTTACACCAAGATACTTGATGTGATTTGTGGCTATTGTCAAGTGTGTAGCTTCCCTTACTTCTTTCTCAGCCTGTTGGTCATTTGTATACAGGAGGATCACTGATTTTTTATTAAAATCTTGTATCTAGCCACTTTGCTGAAGGTGTTTATCAGCAGTAGGACTCTGGTGAAAATTTTGGGATCTTTTATGTATACTATCATACCATCTGCAGAATAAGATGATTTGACATCTTCCTTTCCAATGTTGATTACCTTGCTCTTTTTTTGTTGTCTTTTCTCATGTTCCTTTTTTAAAATTTATTTTATTTTTGTACATATACATTATATTATTGCACACATATACAATAGATTACCTATGGCAGGAAAAACCGCAACATGATCAGGAATTATGTAAATGCTATGTTTTTAGTGTTTTGGTTTTTTGTATTTGACAGCCTTGAAGAAGACATCTTTTTAACCTTGGTGCATCTAAAATTCTGAAAGTAAATCAATCTCTGTCACATATTGTTATCATCAACTTAGAACCTAGAACTATCTAGACCTAAAAACATCTTAACCCCTAAACAATTAAGCTTCATGATAAAACTAAACTACCCGGTTTTCAACTCCCTCAGAGCAAAAGGTCCTCGTTTCTACCAGAGACAGAACTCTGCCTAAAAAAAAGTGCAATCTTGGATGCAGGCAGAGTTGACAGCCATACTCTGCCAAGACAGGGTAAGCAAGTCCTCAATAGTTCCTGCCTTACAAATATGTATGTCAGATATATTGGGCCAGAAGGCTGAAGAAGATGCTCCAGCATTATAGAGAGTTTGGGGTCACTATTCAGGTAGAAAACTGTCTCTGTCATCTTTTCATTTGGAAAGCTACTAACCTGCACTCCCGGCATACTCAGATAACCAAGTTTTTTGTTGTTTTATTGCTCTAGCTAGAACTTCAATTACTATACTAAAGAGATATAGAGAGAGCAGCCTTATCCTGTCCCTGATTTTAGTAGAATTTCTTTGAGTTTTTTTCCATCTAATTTCATGTTGGCTATTGACTTGCCTTTATTATGTTTTAGTATGGGCCTTATAGCCCAGATCTCTCCAAGTGTTTCATCATGAAGGGGTGCTGGATTTTGTCAAAGGCTTTTTCTGCCTCTTATGATCAAGTGATATTTTTGCTTTCAGCTTGTTTATATGTTGGATTACATTGATGGCTTTTCTTATGTTTACTCATTCCTGCATCCCTGCGATGAAGCATACTTGATCATGGTCGATGATGTATTTGATGTATTCTTGGATTTGGTTTGTGTTTCCATCTTATTTATTTATTTATTTATTTCCTTTTTTATTATTAATTTATTCAAATTACATATCAGTTGTTAGCCCATCCCTTGCATCCTCCCATTCCTCCCTTCCTCCCGCTTCCCCCCCATTCCTCTCCCCTATGTCTGTGACTGAGATTTGGTTTGTGAGTATTTTATTGAATATTTTTTGCATCAATGTTCATGAATGAAGTTAGTCTGAAATTCTCTTTCTTGTTTTAAAATGTTAATTTATCATAATTTATTCAGATTATATTTCTCTCATTTGTATCTTCCTGTTCCCACCCTCCCTCCCTCTTCTGCCCCATTTCCATCCCCTAGACCTCTGAAAGGAGGGAACCTCCTCCCTCAACATTTGGCCACAGCATATCAGATCTCACCTGGATAATCTGCTTTCCCTTCCTCTATGTGCCACCACATCTCCCCACCAAGGGCAAATGGAGGGCACCAGAGTTCATGTTAGCGGCAGTCCCTGCTCTCTGCACAACTGTGGAGAATGAGTTGTCTATTGACTAGATCTAAACAAGTGGTCTAGGTTTCTTGCATGCATTGTCCTTGGTTGATACAACAGTTTGTGTAGGCTCTCCTGGGTTCAGATGCATGAGCCTTGATGGTCTCCTCCTGTAGTTCCTGAATTCTCTGTGTCCTTCCATTGCCCTCTACTCTTCCTTACCAGTCTCACCTAGAGTCCAGTAGTGAGTCACAGCATCTGTCCAAATCCCCCGCTGAGTGAAGATTCTCAGAGGACACCCATGTTGGCCTAATATCCACTTATAAGTGAGTATATACCATGCATGTCTTTCTGGGTCTAGGTTACTTCACTTGGGAAGATCATTTCTAGTTCTATCCATTTGCCTGTACATTTCAAGATTTCCTTGTTTTTAATAGCTAAGTAGTATTCCATTGCATAAACATACCACAGTTTCTTTATCCATTCAGTTATTTCCAGATTCTGACTGTTATGAATAAGGCTACTTTTTTCTTTTGAGTCTTTCTGTTGTTTAGGTATGAGGGTGATCAGGCTTCATAGAATGAGGTTGGTAATTTTCCTTCTGTTTCTATTTTGTGGATTAAATCAAAATTTTAACACTTATCAATTAAAAAGCTTTTTTCAATATCATTTTTATTCATCATCTGAAAAACATGTAATATTAAAATATTTAAGATAATTTGAAAATTCTGTTATAACAAACTTTAAAACTTTAGAACTTTCTAGGATCATAGTATAATTACAGAATTTCTTTATTCTGTTTCCTTCTTCCAACTCATTAAATGTATTCTTTATGCTATCTCTCAAATTCATGACCTCTTTATAACTGTTGTTACATTCATATACACACACACATATATATATATATACTCATGTGTGCATACATACATACATACATACATACATACATACACAGAGAGAGAGACAAATAGCACCTGCTTAGTCTGTATAATGTTGCTTGAGATACATGTTTTTTGGGCTGACCATTTGGAATTAGATAAACAATAGATATGCTCTTCAGTAGGAGGCAATATTTCCCGCCTCTCAGCTTTCCTTAACTGCCAATAGGATTTTGTCTAGGGTTGAGGGCTCATGAAATAAGTGTTTGATGTTATGTATCATTGTAATTGTTAGTCAACATTAGACCTAAAGATCATGCTTATGATAAATATCATTTTAAAATGTTTACATTGAATAGTTTTTAAACGATCCTGTTGTCCATGCCCTATTTTGGTAAGTAGATGAGGATTCAATAGAGAAATGATTTTATTTTCATACCCATTGATGAATTTTAAGGAATATTAAAATATCACATCAGTTAAAATGTATTTTACACCTTTGTAGATGAAATCACTCAACGTCGTAGCCTCATAAGTCTTAGAAAAATATTAAAGATTTTGATAGAGCAATGCCATTCAAATCTTGTTGTACAGGGTAAACTTAAAACCCCATAGTATATTCCCCTCTATGATATCATTCTCCGCCAGCTTGTTACTCAATTTGGTTTTCCATTAGTGACAGCAAGAGGTGAAAATGGAAATCATTTCACTTATGAAAGGATTTGTTACTTTATCTCAAAAAGACTTCCTTAAATCTTGTCAGTTGACAATTGCATCCATGAATCTTTCA
The DNA here is from genome assembly GCF_903995435.1 of Acomys russatus. Lineage (NCBI taxonomy): Eukaryota > Metazoa > Chordata > Mammalia > Rodentia > Muridae > Acomys > Acomys russatus. The sequence goes on along the minus strand of NC_067137.1, from coordinate 106,271,641 downwards.
CCAGAGGACCTTGCTTACCCAAGCAGGCATATTATAAATTGGGAACAGGGGATTTTATTGCTTGTATTTTTGAGAACATCTTCGTGAACACATTTCCCCCTCATTTGATAAAATGCTTTTCTTGAGTGCTGTTGTGGGAGGCATAGAGATTTGCAACCCCTTGAAGGAAAGTCAGTTAGCACACCAGCTCTAGCTGCAGGCTTGATAAACTCTGCCATAGCTACAGAGCTACCTTTCTTTATAACTTGCCCTTTCTAGGGCAGTTACCACATCTGGTCACTAAGGCAGACAGGTTTGTGTTGTTTTTAATAAAATCTCAAACATTCCATTTTACCAATAAAGACCGGAGACTCAGGTGATGCAGTGAAAGTCTGCCAGCTCAGAGAAGAAGAAAAAGCACCCAGCTGTCTTTCCTTCTCAGCCAACATCCCAAAAGGAACAAAACAAAACAAAGCTCTCCCTCTCTACTCCATCTCAAAAAACCCCCCAAACTGAATGTCCCTCCATTTTCCTTTCTGTGCTTCTAATTATCTATCCTCCTGACTTCCTCTTACTTTCTATCATTTTTCCCTATGTTTACTCCCTGTCAACTGGTTGCTTGCCCTGTTTCTGACAATTAACTCGATGTAATCCTGTTTATAATACTGAATCTGAAAGTTCTTGGATTGAAGGCTGAGCCACACTGTAATTAGAAACAGGTTTCTCCACCTAACAACACAATCTCAGGTTCACAGTGTGATCAAATATTCTGCAGCAGGATATTTGTTAGGTTTTCCAGATATGAGTCCAGTAGCTTGCCACACAATAGACTCCTTAGGTAAAGAAGCATGATGCTGAAGCAAAAGACTTTATTTTAAAAGCTCGCTGCACAAGAGAGTGGAATAATCTTGTGTGAAGCCTATCCTTCCGGTAAACTAATTAAGGAATAGAATACAGGTGTGTGTGTGTTTGTGTTTGTGTGTGTGTGTGTGTGTGTGTGTGTTTAGTGTAATGCAATTATTGATTGATTGGTTGTTGGTTGGTTGATTTTTCAAGACAGAGTTTCACTGTGTAGCCTTTCCTGTCCTGGAACTTGCTGTGTAGACCAGGTTGACTTCAACTTAACAGAGATATGCCTACCTTTCCTTCCTGAGTGCTGGGATTAAAGGTATGTGCCACCACTATCCGGCTATAGTATAATCCATTTTATATAATATGTAGTATATACACATATGCATAATTACTCATATTTTATGTTTGCTATTGATGGGTACAAAAACTGGTAGATGACTTTAGTGGGCTAGCCTGGTAATACACAGATGGTTCTAATTGTCTAGTCAACAGATCCTTTCTAGTCCCTCAAATTTCACAAATAAAGATTGTTATTTTCTAGAACTAATCTTTTCACTGATTGATTTGTACATAATACAGTTGCTAAAACATCATATAATGGGTAGGCAAGAAAGAGTAGCTGCTGCAGAGACTGGGTTTTGATTGACAAATGTAAGGCAATGGAAACAAATACCTTTATTCTTCATCATTTGTGAAAACTGCTGCTTTGGTTCCCCATAAAATTGAGTGCAAGTCATTTTATTAGTTTGGACACTCCAGAGCACCTAAATTCATAGAACAGACATACATATAGATGCTGGAGTTATATTCATGGGTGATGAAAAAGTTTTCTTCTTGCTCGGTCGTGGAAGATGACAGATGCTATGACTTCTGTCTACAAAGTGAGATGCTGACATTACCAGTGTAGTAGAATCCAACTGCAGACCCCTTAGAAGTGCAGAATATGGAATTCTTGATCGTAGGCCCCAAATCAAGAATTTAGTGTAACTTTCAGAGTACAAAGGCTAGCAGCTTGGAGTTCTGATGGCCAGGAGTGGAGTCCTGTCTCCCTGCTCCAAAGGACAGCAGAAGATCTTTGATTTCCTCTCCTTCTATCTGGGTTAACTGCTTATTAGACAGTACCTGCCTCCATGGAAGCCAAAACTCTTTATCTATCCCACCTTGCAGAATCCAAGCTGTGACACCTTTAGACATAGCACTGTCTAAATGTTGAACTTCAACTTTAGGTCTACTCATGGAAGTTATTCATCAATTAGCTAAACTGGTTAGACAAAGCATTCAAAATTCACTTACTTTCTGTTCAAAATTAAGGACTTTTCATCTTATATTAAAAGCACGATAATATTTTAAGACCTTTTATAAAAGCTAAAGATTAAAATTAAAACAAATACAATAACATGGACTACTAAATGTAATTAGAAAAAATGCCAAGTAAATAGAATTTATCCATTTATAACTTACAAAAAGATGAACTAGCATGCCACTTATTAAAAATTAAATACATTATTTACAAAGTTACAAGTTTGAAAAAGCACCATAATTATCGGTAATGTGAATGTTTATTTATTTGAATCAGGTTAACTTCTGGAAATGGATGAATATAATGGAAGTATAAAACTAAAAATGAAAATGTTTTAAACACAATATAAGCAAACTTATATTACAAATTCAATGAACATTATATATTGTTAGATATTAGCTGATCTGGGAGTTTCCATATCATTTTGCTCTTTGGTATTAATTGATAAATTTATATTGAATATTTTATTAGACAAAATGAAATATTTGGTTTATTAGGAATAAACAGTTATGATACAATTTGCTCTAAAATAAAATTTCTAAAATCTAAGTGATATGTAACTAATATGAGTGAAATTATAGCAATGCTCTATCAGTTTTTCTTATATAGAGAATATATGGACTGTTTTGACATACTTTACAGTCTTATAAAACATTTTAGTTATAATGAAAATACTCAGACTTATTAATGCCTACAGCTCTGATTTTTGGAAGCTGTTTTTTTTTTTTTTCTGTTAATGACAAATCCTTATGATAAGTATTTAGAAGGTTGAAAAGAATCACTCTGTTTAGAGGAAAACCAGTTTTTACGGGTCCTGATGTTTCTACAAACTTTGACAGGTAGATTTTCAAAGAGAAATAATATGAGAATTATTTTAAAAACAGGTGTGAAAGTGAATGTTTGTAATGAGAAAAAAATCTCATGACAAGCTGTAAAATCTGAAAAGCTGACAAAAGTACAAACACCAAAAAAATTATGGATTTGCCATGATATTCTTCTCAATAAATGACTGCACTTTATACTTCTTTACTGATGTTTCCTTAATTGTTGCCCATAAACTTTTTGATGTCTTCTTCACAAAGTAAAAATTTAAAATGTAATGTCTTTGTATAGACACAACAGATTTCCTAGTGGGGTTTTAACAGACTGTGACGTTAAAGTGGCTTACTTCTGTAGTTTTATCAAAACTAAGGATTAGTCTGGGTAGATGGCTCACTGGCTAAAGTGTTTTCTACTCAAGTATAAGGGCCTGACTTCAGATCTCCATGACCCATTGAAAGCTGGCTTTCATACTGCATGTATCATAATTAGCTTTAACTGTCACCTTGTCAGAAACCTAAAATCACCTAGGAAATGGAAACATCAAGTGAAGAATTGCCCAGATCTGACTGGTCTATGGCCATGCCTGTGAAACACTTTATTAATTGCTAATTGATGGGTGGGTGTTGTCATGCCTAGACAGGTAGGCAGAAGCTGTATGAGAAGGCTGGCTGAGAAATATGGAAGGAACAAGCCAATATGCAGTGCCCTTCTGTAGTTTCTGCTTTAGTCTCTTTGAGTTCCTGCATTTGCCTGCTTTGATGATGGACTGCAGTCTGTGGTCAAGTGCACTGTTTCCTCCCCCAAGATGCTTTTGATCATGTGACCTGAACCCACAGGAATAGGTGTTCAGTGTGCCTCAGAGTTGTCTTGTGGGAGAACTGGAGATGAGAAATAACAAAGATAATAAATACATGACAAATGCAATATCTGGGCCCAGGAGATCTTGCATAAACTGATGACTTATGCAAAGCAAATTCATTAAGAAGTATAGCATCTATATATAATTTACAGCAGTGGAAGTGGGGGGAGCCAAGGTCGCCTACCTTAGGAGTGATAGCCACAGCCTAGGGTTGAAGAGTCAGACCTCTGGAAACTGCAACTATAACTCCATTGCAGCATTGGCTCCAGCCCTAGACTGGCCTTGCCAAGTCAATTCCTGGACAAGAACACAGAATGAAATTTCCCTTTGTTCTTTCATCTGGCTCTCTGAGAAAGCCTTGGGTTGGTTTGGCTCCCAATAGTCATAGATTTTATCACAACAACAGGAAAAAAAAAGTTAAGACAATGTGTCTATAATCCCAGCATTCTTGTGGTAAAAAGGGAGGTGGAGACAGGAGAAGCACCAGAAGCTAAAAGCACACTAACTGTCTTGACACATGAAATGCCAAACAACAAGGAGACCTTGTCTTAAACAAGGTGGGAAGCAGGGACGGACACCTGAAATTGTCCTCTGATCATAACATGTGAACCTGGGAACCATAATATATGTTCAGTTTGCTTTAACACACACACACACACATACACACACAATTGTATAGATGTTAATTCATTGCTAGTACCCTTTCGATTGTTTTGGGGGATTTTTTTTGCCAATGGAGCATCCTTGATGTCTGAGTGAAAGTGCACAAATAGACCTAGAAGAAGGTGGAAGAAAACAAGTATTTGAGAAGTTGGGCGGGCACTGGAGAAATTAGAGACGGGGAGTGAGAATGGTATAAACACAATCCTTATGTACGAAACTCTCAAAAATAATAAAACCACATAAAAAAGTACAGGCACAATATGTACTACTGTACAATCTTAAAAATAAAGAAATTTCATTATATAAGACAACCTAAAAATACATTATGTAGTAAATATTTTCAAGTGTGTCATAGATTTCCAAAGCAACTACTCAACCAGACAACTCAGTGAAAGTAGCTACAGACAATGAATAAGTGAATAGGGATGGCTTGTCAGTCATAAAAATTTCTTTAAAAGGAAGTTGGATCTGACCCCTGACACTAGCTGCTGACTGACAGCAGCTTAGATTTCTAACAGGGTAATGACAAGTGGTGTCACAGATCATCATTTCTGGAGGTCTTCTGGGAGAGTAGCAGAAGAGCACACTAGAAGGAAATCACTGTGCACTCCGGTCATTTTCCAAAGGCTTTACATCAGGATCTAAGTTGAACTACTAAGAATGTGTTTAAACAGAACCTGGCCAGATTGTGGATGCTGCGTAAAGCGTCATGTCAGACAGAATGTACCATGGGTCTGCGGCAGCATTCAGTCAGCACCTGCATTGAAATGAAACCTGGCTATTGTTAATGCGCTACAGGTCTTGCTGAAGCAGTTCATACTGCCTGCCACCCAGGACTCCGACTTGATTATCAAGTAACAAGCAACAGGTCATTTGTGAAGAAGTCTTGGAGGACTCCTTATCCACCAACTGAAGTTGTGTTTATTGCAACAAAAATACACTGACTAGACTGAGATAGTGGCTCCATACAAAAGCCTGCTGTGTGTTGGAACCTGACATGGGGTAGCTTCAAGAAGGAGAGAGGGGAGGCTCTGGTAGGAATAGCTAAAAGAGCCGTGATGAAAAGAAATGTAATTCACAGGATTTTTCAAGCCTGATTGAAATTGTGCCAGATGTCCCAGCATGACTGGGCTTGGAGAAAGCCATCTGCATTCCAAGGATCCAGCTGGCAGACTATTCTAATCAGAATTTAATCCAACTTCAAACCAAAGAATGAATGGGAAACAACCTCACATACTTGAGATGCTGGCCAGGGCTTCTCTATGGCCTCAGCACAGGACAGCTGTCAGTGCAGCCTTAGGGTTTGCCATAGCTACAAATGTGAGCCAGATAGTCACAGCCACACAGGCAAAAATGTCCTGTCCTGTTTTGAGGTCCTTGAGCCACAAAGAGGTTTTCCTAAGATGCATGCCCCAATGAGGATTTTGGTAAGGTTTTGTTATCTGAAAATAGATATACAGCTGTTTGGATCAATATGAAAGAAAATGAAACAATGTGCTTTACATTCTCACCAAATTTGATTGGTTGTTAAAAAACCAAATAAGCATCATTAAATTCTTCTTACAAGAAAAAATGTACAGAAATACGTCTGTCACTTATTTTTTACTTTATAAAGTTCTTTGTCTTATTCCATTTTCACATGTATGCTTGTGTGTACATGCACATATGTGGGAGTAGGTATATATGTTGGTGCCTGTACACGTGGAGGCCAAAGACTGATCTCAAGAATCATCCTTCAGTGTCTTTTTGCTATTCCATCTTGCTCATCAAGGCAGGGTCACTCAATGAAACCCAAAGCTCACTACTATGGTGAGCAGCTTAATCTGAGGATCCCATCTTTGTCTTCCAAGGTTGGCTACCACAGCCAGGCTACCACACCCACTTGGTAGCAATGTGAGTTTATGTGGAACCATCCTGGGATCCTCAGACTTGCATAGAAAACACTTTAACCAGAGAGCCATCTCACTAGCCTCTTTGCCTGATTTTTGGAAACTGAGTCTTTGGCTAGTTAGATGGATCAGTGGTTAGAAAACCAGTTAATTGTCTAGAGGACCTGGGTTCAATCCCCAGGATCCAATGATAGATAGGAACAGGCTGTAACTCCAGATTCTGGGGATTTGACACCCTCTTTTGGTTTCTGTGGGCATGCCATATACATAATATATAAACCTAAGTGCTAGCAGACACCCATTATTATAAAATAATAAATAAATTCCAATTTAAAAACTAAATCTAGTTAGTCAGTTGGAATATGTAACTCCAAACTATTAACCATTGTAGAATCAAATTCTAAATCTCTGTACAGATCTGGCAACTTACTAACATTTATTGAACAATTGGTCCATGTCTATTACTAGTTGCATCAGCCAGCTTTCCATTCCTAACAAATAACTGAAAAAAATTAGCGTGTAAAGGCAAAAAGGCTATTTTACATCATGGTTGTGACCTGGTTAGTCTTAGCTGTCAATTTGACACAGCCTAAATTCCTTTGAGAGGAACCAACTTCAATGGAATTGGCTATATCAACTTGGCATGTTGGAGGGGAATTAGGAATTGATGTAGGAGGGCCTAGTCCACTGTGGGCAGCACTATTCCTGGCCAACACAAAGAAGCCAGCTAAGCAGAAAGGAAGTCAGTACACATCACCTTTTCTGCATGATTTCTGCTTTAAGTGCCTGCCCTGAATTCCTTCAATGGTGGATTGGGACCTACAGGTACAGGTCAAAAAGATCTGTTATTTCTCCAAATTGCTACTGGTCACTTATTTATCATAGTTATAGAAGACTAGTGCAAGATGGAAGTCCTTTACTTTGGGGCCTGGGGAAATACAGGGGTGCATGATGAAACTGCTTACCTTATGACCAGAGAACAAAGGAGAAACAAAAACTAAGCTTTGGTCTACTATGTACCCTAGAGCAGACCACCAATGACCTGAAGAACCCCCCACAAGTTCTGCTACTTCCCAAGAACACTGGGAAACAAACTTTACTATAAGAACCTCAGAGGACACTGACAGACCCACTATAGCACAGTGGTAACTGTCTTAATGTTTGTATAATTTTTATACATGGCTACTTTACCATAATCACTTTAAAGATAAAGTGGAGAATTATATAATACACCAACATTCACAGAGCTGAACACAGGAGAGCTAAGATTTAAATCCTGGAAATTTAGCTACATAATCTTCTGTTGTAGCCAGTGTATTCACACCTTGTTGAATATTTTATTTTAGAGCTGATACCATGTTGTCTCAGCATCTCTGGTCAACCCCTTGCTAAAGATTCCTGCTGGGGCCACAGAACTTTTCTGTTCCTAGTGAAGTTCATCAAAAAGACAGTCTCAAGTTGATTTCTTTATCAACATAGGAAATAGCACCCTACTGAACTTTTATTCTAGAAGTAGCAGCAGGCAATATGAAGAAAATATAAAGGACAAGCCAACTGAGGATAATGGGGAGCCAAAGAGATTTAGAAAAAAAGAGCAGAGAGTTTAGGGGGGAGTACCTAAGAGGAAGTAATATAGACAGAAAAATGGGTAGTGGGAGAGAGAAGAGAGAACAGAGAACAGAAAAGAAGAGAAAGGGATGAGGAGAGAGACTTAAAGATACATTTGTATATATGTTAACTATGAATCTTTCCAATATGACGCTTGACTGTTTGTAATTATAAACAGCTTCCAGAGCTGCAGCATCAGCTGGGATCACCCCAACTCAATTGATATTTTTGTCCTTTTCTGATATTACAGGGCTCCTCGGCTCTACTCAGATGTTCAGGACCAATTTCAGGGCTGCTTCCTAAAACAGTTGCTTCTTCTTAAAGTGTTTGAATTACATAAGGTAAGTTGCCTCCACCGTGTGTTTCAAATGTGTTTTACTTGACAAGGTTCTGAAGCAGAGCCACGAACCCGTTCATAATAGATATCCAGAAAGAGCATCCTTGGGGGCAAAGAAAAGCCTTGTGCACAGCCTGTTGTAGACTGCTGGATGCCTGCTACAGCCTCTGCCCCCTCCCAGCATTTCACAAGATAAAGCTTTTGTACTTTGAATTTTTATCCACATATAGGAGCTTTCAAATGACCTGTGCTGGTTAGTTTTTTGTCATCTTGCCACAAGCTAGAGTCATCTGGGAAAAGGGAACCAAACTGAGAAAATACCTCTAGCAGAATGGCCTGCAGGCAAGTTTATAGAAGCATTTATTTTTTTAATGAATGATTCTGTGGGAGAGCCCAGCCTACTGCATATGATGCCACACCTGGGCAGGTGGTCCAGGATTGGCTAAAAGATCAAGCTGAATACACTATAGCAAGTACATCAGTGAGCAGCATTTCCCATGGCCTTTGCTTGAGCTCCTGCCTTTAGCTTTTTTCACTGAATTTCCTTTATGGTGGACTATAAACTGTAAGCTGAACTAAACCCTTTTCTCCTCAAGCTGTTTTTGTTCATGGTCATTATCAATTATCATATCAAGAAAAAGCTAACTTAGACATGGCTGTGCACATTTTTATGGCTTGATTCACTTTCTTCTTCACTTAAATGTGAATGGAGACTGTTGTGGTTTGGAATAAACAAATAGGAATGCTCACCTTCAAAGTGAGAATTCGGCAGGTTTATGTAAAAGAAAGGAAGACAATAGCATTCGGGGAGGGGGAGGTTGGCTGTTTTACATGACTGGTAGCTTCTGCTAATTGAAAATGAGTATGTTCACCTGCTGTTCTTCCTCTGAGTCAGATGTAGGGTTGGTGAAGATCTTTTCCCAGTCTGTAGGCTGTTGCTTTGTTCTCTTGACAGTGTCTTCTGCCTTGCAGAAGCTTCTCAGCCTCATGAGGTCCCATTTATTAATGGTTGACATTAAGGCCTGAGACTTGATACCCTATGAGCATATACATGGGGAGGTAATCCCCCTCAGGAACAGTCATAGGGGAGGGGATTAAGGGGAAAATGGGAGGGAGGGAAGAATGGGAGGATACAAGGAATGGGATAAACATTGAGATGTAACAAGAATAAATTAATAAAATTAAAAAAAAAAAAGAAAAGAAAAGAAAATGAGTATGGTCAAACATCATCCACCATTCCCTCAAGAGTTTTCTGAAAGTCCTGAAAAGGACTTTACTAGTCCCCATCCGAAGAAAAGAATCTTTTCTGCCTCTTCCAGCTTCTGGTGGTCCCATCTAGGCAATTTTTGGCTTGTGGCTGAATCACTCCAATCTCTGCCTTGTCTCTGTATTATCTTCCCTTTCATAACTTATTTTTTTATAAAATCATTACTGTAGGATTAATAGCTCACATTAATCTGCATAATCTCATTCCAAGTTACTGTCATATATTTATCTACTAATACCCCTATTCTGTGTGTCAGTCTGTACTTCTGGGAATTGGGTCTTTACCATGTATTCTTGAGGCTTGGTTGAACCCACTGCAAAATGTTCTTGGTTTTTGGTTACATAAAGTGCTGACATTTCTTACAGTTACAGTTAGAAGTATTACTTCCTTAATGAAATGATGTTAGATGTGTTTGTGGGTATACATGCATCGGTTCTATGTATATCTGCAGAGTTGGGATCTGATGTCTTCTCTAAAAGTTCATAGGCTAAAGGCTGGTTCCAGAGCCCATCATTATTGAGACATGGTGGAATTTTTAAGGTCTGGGACCTCTTGGCAGGTGGTTACTGGTGTGTGTTCTAGAAGGGTATATTATGACCTCAGCACTTTTCTTCCTATCTTTGCTACCTAGATTCCATAAACTGTGCAGCTTTGATGTATTACACACTGCCCATCTCCATCATACTACAGGCCTCAGAGCGATAGGTTAGCTGAATGTGGAGCGAAGCCTCCAAAACCGTGAACTGAGATAGGATTTTTCTTCCTCTGTGGCTCTTGTAAGGTACTTCTTCAGTGCTTCAGAGCTGACTGACACATTATCATTATACTTTTGTAGTAACGTTAAAGGTTGACAATCTAGACAGGAGATGGAGGTTCATAACTTACATCTCTCAAGAGACTGACAGAATGATTGCCAGGAGTTCAAGGTCATATTGGGCTATATAACGAATTTCAGCCTAAGCATAGTGTAAGACACTCCCTGGAGAAGAAAAAAAAATTGGCCACCAATAGTAGTCTGATATTATTTTTATTTTATGTGTATTGTGACTATTTGCATATGTATGTATCATGAGGCCAGAATTGGAGTTATAGGGACCTATGAGACACGATGAAGGTACTGGGAACTGAACTCTGGTCCACTGCCAGTGTAGTAAATGTTGTTAACCACTGAGAAAAAATCTCTAAGCCCCTCACATTATTTTTAAAAGGTGTCAAAAAATCTCAACCTGGAAATGATTGGGGAACAGATCCAATGGTATGATGTCATTTTTGGCTAATATATGTTTGATATTAAAATAATTTCTACCTTTGGACATGGAACTAATTAACTCATTTCCTAAGCCATGAATTCTAATTTATTCCACCAGAATATTTAGAGTTAATCCACAGTGATACTGTCTGCTGTACATGCTTTTAACCAGAACATTTGGCCGTGTTTTCTTCAGTAAGTGCTGCGGACTGAATGTATCCTGAGATCCCAATTTTTGTGTGGGACCCTTAATCAGAAAATTGATGGTCCTTCGTGTTGTTGTTTCAAGCACTGTGTGCGTTTTTTGTATGGTATGACCTGCCTTCCAGTACTCAGGTGGAAGGGAGTCCACAACTCTGAGAGCTGGGCAGGTATCCCAGCCCAGAGGTGAGGCAGTGTCCCAAGGGTATCCTGAGGCATGGGAGCCCAGGAACATCATAGCTCTCAGAGGAAGCCTCTTCTACAAAGATGATGCAGCTCCCAGGGAAGGGTTACCCTTAAACCCCGAGGAACTGAGGAGTATAGGGGACAGGTATTCTAGAAATGGATTTGAGGAATGGATTTAGGAATAACTATCTCCTTTCTACAACCTGTTAGTGAACAGTTTCCAGACCCTACCACATGAGTGGTCTGTTCAACTCCTGAGTATAGATTTCCTGGACCTCAAATCTCCATACATAGAATTCACTACTGATGAGTGTGAGCAAGAGGAACTGTGAGAAGAGCCATAGCATGACCCAATAGGGTTGGGCTTGAGTTTAAGCAGATGTAGGAGACAGCATACTTCTGAGACCAGAGGCAGGCTGATTGATCCTGTGGTCTTCTGAAACTTAAGAAAGCAAGGTCCTGTTGGGGTTGAGATGTAAAAAAGAGGATTACTTTGGGATAATGGCATAAAAGGTTTGATGCGAGAATGGTGAGTCCAGTGGGGGAAACCATCAAGCTTAGATGAAGTTGAGGTAATAAGAAAGACTGTGAAGGCAGCCTGTCCATTTAGGAGAAAGACGAGGGAAGTTTGACCTGGAGGAGATAGGAGTACTAAGTCTCTGATAGTGACTGAAAAGGAAGGAGGATCAGTATAAGGCTGAGGCTAAATGGTGGTGGGTAAAATTCCAAAGAAGAGTGTGAAAGTAGCACAATAAGGGCTTAAGAAGGTGATCAGGCAAAGGTGATGGTTGTGATGTGAGGCCAGGAGGCAGAATTGGTCCATACATGAGTTCAAAAAGGAAGATTAAGAGGGGTTTCTTTGGTAGGACTCTTAATCTCTGGAGAGCTAATGGTAGGAATTTTGCCCAATCTGTGGGAAGTTCTTGGGAATGTTTAATAAGAGTGTTTGTGAGAGAGCAATTAGATCAGTTGCCCTTGCCTGAGGATTGGGGAGTGATAAGGAATATGGAAATGCCATGCAATGTTAAGGGCTTTAACTAAAGTTTGAGATACTTGAGAGGTAAATTCAAGGCCATTATCTGATTGAAGGGAAGTGGGAATTCCAAAACGGGATAATTTCTCTAAAGAGGTGATCAGAGATTTACTGTGATCTTTTATTAGTGGTGGGGAGTGCCTCTACTCATCCTAAGTATGTGTTTACTATGACGAAGAGATAATTAAAATGTCTAATTGTGGGCATGTGACTGAAGTCAAGTTGCTAGTCTGACCCAGGGAGGGATCCTCTGGCTTGATGAGTGGGGGAAAGAGGACTTCTATACCCAGAGGTAGGATTAGAAGTTTGGCAAATTTTGTAAGAAGCAGTGATAGTTTTAAGAAGGATAGGTTTTCCGTGGTGGCCTGTAGATAAGTTTTAATAAAGTGACACAAAGCCTGGATATTAGGATGAAATATCTGATGCAAATAAGATAAAATTCGCTGAGCATCTGGGGATGTTGATGTGGGTTGTACAAGGAGAGTGCCTTGTGACGTTTGGGAGGGACCCAAGCTTCTGAGAGCTGCAGCTCTAGCTGTGTCATCAGCTCAGTTATTTCCTTTAGTGATAACGGAATTCTTGGCTTAGTGTGTTCGGTAGTGTACAATTCCTACAGCTGTGGGAAGAAAAGAAGTTTCTGTCAGGGCCATAATCTGTTCTGAATTGGTTATGAACCCTATTTTAGCTGTTAGTAGCCCACTCTCCTTCCAAATAGCTGCATGTGACAAAAGAATATGAAATGCATACTTGGAGTCTGTATAAAGGTTTAGGGATTGTTCCTTTGATAGTTGGAAGGCAGGAGTAAGAACTATCAATTCAGGCTGTTGGCTTGTAGTCTGGGCTGGAAGGACCTGTGCTTCAATCAGTATAGTGTCTAAAATAGCATGCATATCCTGTCTTGCGTACTTCTTCATATAGGAAGGCGCTTCCATCTGTGTACCAAGTGTGGATGGTTTGTGGCAGTGTTCGCTTATGTATGTGTGTTGGATGGGGTAGTAGTGGGATGGGGGAGTATTCAAGGATTGGCAGGGGAAGAAGATTTGAAATGCTGAGAGGTGGGCCTGATTGAAAGTTAAATGTGGTGTCTTCTACTAATTCTACCAGAAGAGAAAGAACTCAGGATGTTGGTAGTGTTTGGAGACCGTTGTATGTCAAGAAGTGGGATAGGTGGTAAAGAGAAAAGACAGTGATAGGTGACTCAAAAGTTAACTTCTTTGAGTCCCATATAATGAGTTCAGCTACAGCCCGAGCTTGCAGACCAGTTGCCCATCCTTGCATAGTGTGGTCTAATTATTTGAAAGGTTATGAAATGGGCACAAAGGAAGGTCCTAGTTGGTGACCAAAGGCTCCTAGGGCATACTCTTCCTTTTCAGTAAAATAAAGAGAGAAGGGGCAAGTGAAATCTGGAAGATGTAGGCTTGGGGCCTGGATGAGGGCCTGCTGAAACCTATGAAAGGGCTCGGTAATGGGTGTGAAGAGTGGTTCATGAGATGAGCCACAGGATGCCTCATATAAGGGGTGAGCAAGGAGAGAATAAGAGGGAATCCAAAAGTGTAAGAAACCAGCCATCCCTAGGAATGATAGACTTTTGTTCTTGGTGGTGGGGACTGAGAGTGACCAGATTAGATGTTTTCTGTCTACGGTAATGGCCTGTGAGTGGGAGTAACATATAGTCCTAGATAAGTAATCTGAGGGGTGGACAGCTGAACCTCAGAGGGTAAGACCCTATACCCTTGGCTTGCCAGGAAGTTTAATAACGTAGAGGTGTTTGTCTGAGTAAATTGTAAGGTTGGACAGCGGAGGAGAAGGTCATTTACATATTGCTTGAGCTTGGAGTTTGGAAGGAGTAAAGAGGCTAAATAGATGGGGGCTGTCCTAGAACCCCTGGGGTAGGACAGTCCAAGTGAGTTGGGTAGATTGATGAGTATCTGGGTAAGTCCAGGTGAAAGCAAATATAATCTGTGACTGTGGGTCAAGAAGAATAGAGAAGAAGGCATCCTTGAGGTCTAGGATGGAGAAATGAGTATTCTGTGAGGGGATGGTAGATGGAAGGGTATAGGGGCTTGGTACCACAGGTTGAAGAAGAACCATTGGTGAGTTAATAAGTCAGAGATCCTCAATGGAGCAATAGGCTCCATCGGGTTTTTTAATTGCAAGTATGAGGATGTTAAAGGGAGAAGATGTGGGGTGTAGAATAATTTTTTAACGGTCAGAGTAGGGGGCTCAAGTCCCCTGGGGCTTTGGAGAGAGAGTGAGTTTTGAGCACGGGAGATATATTTGGTGGGATTCTGTAAGTGAATGATGAGCGGTGGATAGTACCTGGCTATGGATGGGTTTGAGGGTCCCATACATAGGGATCCACCTGGGAAGCTGGTAAAGGAATAGGTGTATCAGACTGTGTGGTTTGGAGAAAAGGAGAGGGATGGCTGGTGAGGCTGAATTCAAGTGGATGTGGGGAGCAAAGGAAATAGAAGCTCCCATTTTGGGTAAAATGTCCCTTCCCCATAAAGGGACAGGACAGGCTGGCATGACTTGGAAGGGGTGAGTAAAGGGAACACCCATAGAAATGCAACTAAGTGGTCAGGTGATATGAGGTTGATAAGGCTGTCCCCCTACTCCAACAACAGGGAACAAGAAGTGGGTCCTCAAAACTCCATCAGGACAGAAAAAGTATCCATGGTGTCCAAAAGGAAGGAGATGGCACACCCTGAGGCTCCCTGCCAGAGATGGTGGTGGTTGGGTCAAGGGAGCCTGGGCCCCACCAGTTGTCCATGTCTAGACGTAGGAGATTGGCTGAAGGAGCCTTTGGGGCTGATGACTTCACACCTTGAGGGCCATAAGGACAGTCATTCTCCCAGTGACCCTCTTGATGGCACCTTGGAAATGGTCGGAATGGCTTCTTAGGCCTTGGACAGTGTCCTTCCTGACCATACTTAAAAGAGGAGCTTGGAGGTTCTCAGGTTTTTATTTTATTATTTTTAAATATATTTTATTAATTTATTCATATTACATCTCAGTTGTTATCCCATCCCTTGTATCCTCTCATTCCTCCTTCCCTCCCATTTTCCCCTTACTCCCCTCCCCTATGACTGTGCCTGAGGGGGACCTCCTCCCCCTGTATATGCTCATAGGGTATCTCTTCTTGGTAGCCTGTTATTCTTCCTCTGAGTGCCACCAGGCCTCCGCATTGAAGGTGGTCAAATATGGGGCACCAGAGTCATGTGAAAGTCAGTCCCCACTCTCCACTCAAATGTGGAGAATATCCTGTCCATTGACTAGATCTGGGTAGGAGTTCAAAGTTTATTGCACATATTGTCCTTGGCTGATGCTATAGTTTGAGCAGGATATGGGCCCAGGGGTCCTGCTCAAACTGTGGCACCAGCCAAGGTTCTCAGGTTTTTAAAGGCCTGGGCAATTCCTGAGGCCTACCAGAAGGCTTTACATAGCATCAGGTATTTTTGCTTTTTAGCTTTTTCGTCTCTGTCATGGTATACTTTAAAGACCACAACTAAGACTTCAGCCTGTGCAGTCAGGGTCCTTTCTCCAGTCGTGTAAGTTTAGCTCTGAGAGAAGTAAGTCAATCATAAGTAGTTATCTTACATCTGGTGTCTTAGGACTCAGATTGGTGTATTATAAGAGGGCCTTTGTAAGAGCACTCTTGGAACTGTGATGGGTTCTCATGCTTGTCCTGTGTGACTCTGTCATAAATTTACCATTTTAAGGGCAGCATTATGATGTCGGACCAGGTGTCAAGTTATAAATTGATCCTTAGCTTGGATGTCCCCTGGAGCATTGTAATTACACTCAAGGTCCTGGCTGGGGATTGCTTCAGTCCCAATGGGGTGGGCAGAGTCAGTTTGATGGATTCCATCTGAAAGTGCCTTAGCCTGATCCCAGGCTTGCCTGCACTCCTTGGAAAGAAGATTGTTTGTAAGGATCATGTGGACATCATGGAAAGTAAGATTATAATATTGAGTGGTGTACTGGAATTTGTTAATAAAGGTGGATGAATTAGCAGTATAGGACCCAATCTCTATTTGAGATGGTTCACTTAATGAAAAAGGTAAGTCAGCTTCAGGCCAAATGGAAAAGGAGAGGATCCCAGTGCAGCTCAGACACCCCCCCCAAAAGTCTATCTGAGTCACAGCACTAAATGTTGTTGTTACAGGCATTGTGTGTGTTGTGTGGGTGGAGTGGCCTGCTTTCCAGGACTCAGGTGGAAGGGTGTCCATAACTCCAAGAGCTGGGAAAGTATCCCAGCCCTGAGGTGGCACAGTGTCCCAAGGGTATCCTAAAGCACAGGAGCCCAGGGACCTCACAGTTCTTGAGGGTAGAACAATATCCTAAGGCTGTCCTGAACACAGGAACACAGAACCTGCATAGCTCTGATAGGAGGCCTCCTCTACAGAGACAATGCAGCTCCCAGGGAAGGGTTGCTGTTAAACCCTGAGGAACTGTGGAGCCTGGAGCCACTACCTCCTCCTCCTGAAGAAGAAGAGGAAGAAGAAGAAGGAGGAGGAGGAGGAGGAGGGGAAGGAGAAGGAGGAGGAGGAGGAAAGAAGAAGAAAAGAAGGAAAGAAGAAGAAGAAGAAGGGGGAGGAGGAAGGGGAGGAGGAGGAAGGGGAGGAGGAGGAGGAGTCACAGAAGTTAGTAAATCTCTTAGAAGAGACTTATTGAAGGGATGAACCCAGCAGAGGGGGATGAATCCGGGAGTGGCTGCCTCTGCTCCTGGGAGAAGAGAACTGAACAGACACGGCCTTTAGGGGGCGGAGCTTTCTGAGGCAGGGATTTCCAGTGTGGTTTGCTGGAAATCCAAACCTGAGCTGGGGAAAGGTTGGGGATTGGTGGGGGTTTGTTCAGATTTTTCACCCCAAATTAGCATGATCTGGGATGATTTCTAATGAGGGGCAGTTACAGAGGTCTCCGGTGGAAGAGTGGCTGGGATGTTGGGACTTTCTCAGGTAGAGATCTGGCCACTTTTCTGCCTTGACGGGTAATAAAGTTTACACTGTGTTCAAAATTTACAAAGAGTCCATTGTGAAGGCAGTAGGCTGAGGCAGGAAACGTCGTCATCATGGACGGCTCTCATGGTTGTGGTAGCAGGCTTTCTGAGGCAGGAAAGTTGTCCAGTTTTCATTGAGCAGTCGGTTAGAGCAGGAATAGTTACCATGGACAGCTCCTACTGCCTCACTGACAAGAGCCAGCACCTTTTCATCTCCCCATCTCCACAACCCCACAGCAGGAAGCAGGCTCTGGCTGCCCTGTGTTGGGGAGGAAGACTGGCTGAGAGCCACTTTAAGTTTTAGTGGCCTGCTGCTCAAGGGCTACATAACTTTTGGGAGTGTGATAATGCTAAGCACTCTGGGCTGAAGGACTTGGGAGGGAGGGGGCACAGTGGGCTCTCCAAAGCTTGAGGAAGATATTCTATTACAGAGTTGGGGCGTTAGTTGGTAGTGTTAGGCATGAAGAAATTCCTAAGTGCGTGTGTTTGAGGGGGGGGCAGAGAGAGAGAGAGAGAGAGAGAGAGAGAGAGAGAGAGAGAGAGAGAGAGAGAGAGAGAGAGAGAGAGAGAGAGAGAGAGAGCGCTTCTGCGGCCTCTGCGGCAGTGGCAATAGCCTCAGTGAGTCCCAGTCTGGGCAGCGGTGATGGTGGTGGCAGAGGCGGCCTTTAATCTGGGTACCCCTGTTGCTCCAGGGGCAGGATCTCTACACAGATAACTAGTGATTGTTTCATATTTGAAATTTGCTACTAGCAGCCTTGATAGGCAGCCACTCTCCCTTCCGTTCTCTTGCCTCTTATAACTTGGTGCCGCACATGCTGATAGCTCATGGTCCATGAAGCAATCCCATGCTTGAAGCTCTGGGTGATTGCTAGGAAAAGCTGAATGGCATAAACAAGTGGTAGTGAGTCGTATTTCTTTAGTTCAAGAGTTGCCTCCTGGAGATGGATGATGGCATCTCTGTATTCAAGACTGTACAGTGATGAGATAGATGCCTGACAGCTCTCGGGTGTGACTTTGCTAAATCAGTAGAGGTTGTCATTTGCCTGCAGGTGTTCTTTCCTTCTCGTCCTGCCTCCCCTGCCCCCTGGAACACTCTTCACAGCCTATCACTTTTGTACATCTCAAATGTATAATTAAAGAATTCCTATGGGAATTAAGTGGAGCTGGAAAGATGAAGGTGATTTATACACATTACTGACCCATCACTGAAGCTACAGGAAATATAACAACCAGTCTAAATCAAACTTTTCCTTTAATTATGTTTACATGTGAATATGTAAAAGACCATATGTTGTAGCCAGGACAGTTTACCATGTAGATGCCTCCTACTGTTTTTGCTGAGTGATAGTGGGATGGAGTGAATATGTGCTTTTTTCTTTATTTGCTTGTTCTTTTTTTTTTTTTAATTTATTTTTTTTTAATTATTTTTTTTATTAATTTATTCTTGTTACATCTCAATAAACATTGAGATATTTGCTTGTTCTTAAACTGCTTTTTTTCCCCAAACCCCACAAAATCACCACATCTTCCTGGTACATTTCAGCCCAAGATTCTTAAGGCAAAAGTAGAAGCATAGTGAGGAAGCAAAGATCTTTATGTAAAGGATATTATGAAAATGTGACCTAAAGGGGAAGCTTGGGACACTTAAACTGTCATTACCCATTCTAAGGTTAGCAGACTTGATATTTCATCTCTAGAAGAGTCTTGAGCTGACTAATAAGCTTCATTGAGAAAATCTTAACCTCCCTGATATCTTACGTAGACGCTTCCTTTATATCAATATTGATGTGATATCTGAGCTAATGATCTGTCTGTCCACTTCTTTGTTTTACATTCCATTTTTATAGAGAGCAAACAAACATACAGACAATTTAGTGAACCAAAGGATGTGGGCCTTACAGATACATTTTGAGTTAAAATTGTCTCTTCAATTGTTAGTTGTTTTGAAATATGGACACTTTCTTTAGAGATCAGGATGGTCTTGAACTTGTCATCTTCCTCCTTCAGGTTCCTGAGTGTGTATCTCCAAGCTTGGGCAAAAATCATATTAAAGGAGTTGTCTGGAAGGGTGAAATGTATTTAATATTAACTAGAACCAAAAGCTTTCTGAGCATTTCCAAGAAATGAGAACTCTAATAGACTCTTTCTGAGAAATGATGATTGCCTGAGTCCTTTCAATTGCTCTTCTGATAGAGAGAGGTAAATGGGATGGTATATCATCCAGAAAGTGAGAGAACATGGCTCACATATGTACAGAGTAGCTTTTGTATAGACTAGTCACCATAAATTGCATATACAGTGAACATATATCAAATGTCAACTATTCAGCGAGGGAACCAGCGCCCAGAAAGTATTTAACAAGCATTCTCTTGTGAGATCCTTTTCTGAAATATAGTCGTTTCTTCTCTTATATAGCACATCCCACCACAGTTTCTCCTCCTCCCACCCTCCACAGATCCCATCCACCTCCCTTCCCCCACCCCCCAGCTTCCCTCCATTTCCATTTTCTTTTCAGAGCAGGCCTCAAAAAGATGGGACCCAAACAGGACAAAAGAAGATATAATAAGATGAGGGAAAAGCTTTCATATGAAGGCCAGACAAGGCAACTTAATAGGAGGAAAAGAGTCTCAAGAACAAGCAAAACAGTGAGAGATACACCCACTCCATCTGCTAAGAGCAGCACAAAACCACCAAGTTAACAGCCATGACATACTTGCAGATGACCTGGTATAGATTCTTGCAGTCCCTGTGCCTGCCTCTGCAGTTTCTAAAAGCTCATGTGAATCCTGTGTGTTTGATTCAGTGGGCCGTATTCTCCTATTGTCCTCTCTCTGACTCTTACAGTTTTTCCAGCCCCTCTTCCATGGGGTTTCTTGATCTCCAGGGGGAGGAACCTAATGGAGATATACAATTTAGACTCTCTCTCTCTCTCTCTCTCTCTCTCTCTCTCTCTCTCTCTGCATAATGTTTGCCCCCACACCCATCTGCTGCTTGGGGAAAAGCTCTCTACTGAAGAAGACTGGACAGGCACCAATCTATGAGTATAGCAGAATATCATTAGGAACCATTTCATTGATTTTTTTATGTTTAAATGACAAGTTATGTTTGGTCCTAATCTAGATCCAATGGCAATCTAATTTCTAGTTTCTGGTTCTCCAAGCAGCGTCCAGCATGGGCACCCTCTCATATCATGAACCTCAAGTTAAAACCAAGTTAAACATTGGCTGGCACTCCCACAAGTTCTATGGCATCATTGTCCCAGTACATCTAGCAAGAAACATAGATTTTGGGTAGTGAGTTTCGTGGCTAGGTTGGTGTCTAGGTTTCTCTTTCCATTGCCTAAAGAGTACCTTCTCTCCCAAAGAGACTAGAGCATAAGAGTCAAGTCCCTACTAAGGCTGTGCCATCTTAACCTTTCTACTTTCAATGAACTATGTGGAGGTTGTCCTCAGCAATGAGGCCCTGCTGTCAGTTGTCAGAGAGCGGCCATCTGTCATAGCTTCAGGCTGTGTTCTTTTAGAGATTTCCACCTGACCTCATTGGCCAACAACTCAAAAATGTAAGCCAGTCCCACAACTGGAAATTTTGTCTGGCTACAAATGATGTTCACTTTAGACTGCATACTCTCCATTACTAGGGGTCCTAACTAGGGTCACCCTCATACATTCTAGGAAGTTTCCACTACATTAGGTTTCCATTCTACCTCCCCAATACTCCCTCCCCTGAATTCCTGCACTGCTGCCCCCCCCCCCAGATTATCTCTCTTGTTCCCATCCTCTCTCCTTCCCCTGGTCCACTGACAGAATCTATTCTATTTTCCCTTCCCAGGGAGATCCTTGCTTCTGTCCTATAGCTCTCCTCTTTACCTAACCTCTCTGGGTCTGTGGATTGTGGCTTGTCATTTACTTAACAGCTAATACCCACTTATAAGGGAGTCTTATGGAAGAGTTGGGGGATAGAAGGACCTGGAGAGGACAGGATGTCCACAAGACCAATAGATCCAACAAATCTGGTTGGGCGTGGAGCAGTGCTACAGAGACCAATGCACCTAGAACTCCCTGCTCAGATGCAGTTAATAGGCAGAACAGTCTCCTTGTGGGTCCCATTATACAGGCTACCATCTCACTGGGACTCTGGTGCCCACTAGTCGATCACTTCCCTGTGATGAGGCAGCCTTACCAGACCGCAGAGGAAGAGGATGCAGAAGAGGCTGAGGTCAGATTACAAAGGAGGAGGAAGAAGGGATGAGGGAGGGAGGGTGGGACCAGGAGGAGACAAGGAAGGGGGCTGAAATTGAGATGTAAAATGAATAACTTAAAAACAAAGAAGAATATCTTTCTGGATATGGGTTACCTCACTCAAAATAATTTTTTCTATTTCCACTCATTTGCCTCCAAATTTCATGATGTCATTTTCTTAGTAGCTGAGTAATACTCTGTTGTGTAAATGTACTACATTTTCATTATCCCTTCTTCAGTGAAGTGGCATTCTTAGTGGGTTCTCAAGCAAATGGCGAAATGGCATTAGATGCTAGGCCATTTAAATACTTCAGAGTAGCATTATCTGTTTATTATCAAGACTCTCAGAGGGCCAAATACGTACTAAGGCCAGAGAATGAAATTCTGAAAGGAAAATTCACAAAAATACTTTAAAATTATATCTTCAGTGATTTGTGAGTGGTTTTGGAAAGTTTCTTGCATCTTCTATTACAAGGCTAACAACCCAAGTCCAAACCAGAGACATTGCTAGCTATAGGCTGCGCCCAGGTGTTTTATGAGAATTATGTCATCTTGTCTAACAGAGCTTTGGAGGTTCAGTGTGCTTACCGAGGCTGAGACCCTGAATGACAGATTATGCTCTGATTGTTTTGTTTCCTTGGTGATTTATGAGCATCAATTTCATGTATGAAATATGATCTAAACTTAATGATGTGTTTGCCATGTCTTATTACAATTATACTTATTTTCAGGTATAGTCTTGATTGCAGTTTATTCAGTTATATCATAGTAAAAAGAAGCAAATAATGGCAAGAAACAAGTGCATTTCTAATTAAAGGAAATACAAACATGCACATACACACTTCATATGTTTCAACATGATGCCTTTTAAAGTTATGTACAAATCCAAATGTGATTCACCAGGAATACTTATTTATATTACATAAAATGTTGGAAGTTCATGTTTACTAAAGCTACTGGAAATAATATTATAAAATTTAGTAAGATGTAGTTTTTGGTAGGTATTAGTGTGGCAGGTGTGTTTAATGTTTATATGTATTCATGTGTGCAGATGCATGTATGTGATGTGTGTGTGTGTGTGTATACCTGAGTTTTTAGGAAAAGTCACTCAGGGACTATCAAGTTTACCAATTCTGCTAGACTAGCTGGTCAGCCAGCTCCAGACATCTATAAGTCTATCTCTGAACCACCAATACTCTGGCTTTATAGACACATGGCTACATCTGGCTTTCTATGTAAGTCTTGGGGCTCAAATGACATATATTTGTCATTTGTTCTTGTGTGGCAGGCAAACTACCAAATAAGCTATCCCTCCAAGCCAAACTCTTTTTGTTTCGTTTTGTTAATTGTTGTTAATGTAACTTTGGGTGAAGGTCTTGCGATATAAATCTCCTAGGCCTCCCTCCACCTTTTATTGAAAATTCTTTTTCCTATAATATGTCATGATAATGTTTTTCCTCCCTCTACTCTTCCTAGTTCCTACCCACCTCTCATTCCATCTGGATCCACTCACTTTCTGTATCTCATTAGAAAAGAGCAGGCTCTAAGAGGTAAAATCAAAATATAACAAAATAAAATATACTAAGACAAAATAAAACTTATCACACAGAGGTTAGACAAGACAAACCAACAGAAGGAAAAGAGCCCAAGAAAAGCCAAAGGAATCACAGCCCACTTGTTCACTCACTCAGGAATTTCATAAAAACTTTAAACTGGAAACCATAGTATTTTCGCAGAGGACCTGGAGCAGACCCATGCAGGCTCTGCTCATGCTGTTTCAGTCTTTGAGTCTCAGAGCTCTTAAAGTCATGATATAAATTATAATATCAATCATGTGGATTTAAAATGTTTATCAGAAATATGTCATAATTAAACATATAACTCACTATTTTGTTAGTCAAAATAGTTTTTGAAGATACTATTAGGTTGTTTGAGCACTGAGCTAATATAAGAATTTTAAAACTTTCATGTTTATAATCTCTTTACAGAGAAATAAACCTAATCTTGCAATGTTATGAAGCTCTTTAAAAATATAAAAATATTTAATGTACACTTGTATTATATACCACTTTTATAGGTACTTTTTAACAAACATTACAAAACCAACCCATAGATTCATCTTGATTATGTAGACTTAAACTCTTTTGAAAAATATTTGTGAGCTTTTACTTTTGGTTTATAAAATGGATCTTTTTTCTTAAATACCAGGCATACTTAAGATATTATAAATTCAGTTTTCTTATTTTCCTGGGACTCTGGGAGTATTACATTCATGCAAACACTTAATCAGAACAGGGCCCCTTTGTTTTGAGAGAGACTATAATTTATCAAAACCCTTCAGAGTTAAGGGAATATTTCACCTTGACACAAGAGAGGTAGGGAGTTTCCTTCATTACAGCCACAGAAAGATGAGGCTTCCATTGACCAGTTATAACACAGGTTCAGGTATTGGCCTCCAAGGCAAGTCTGGCTCTGCAGGACATGTAGAATGCTTATACATCTCTGTCAGTTTCATTTATTTACAATGAAAATGACAAATAAATTCAACTTAGAGTCATATTAGTAGATGTGACCAAGATCCACCACAGAACAAAGATCAAAAGAAGGAAAAGAAGAGGCAACAGAAAATTCAGTCAACGGGTGAGTAGCTCCAGTGTCACTTCAGATTAACTCCTAGAATCACACATATGTACAGAAAACCTATGTAAGCTAAATTAATTTGAATAATGTTAAGAGAATTCTGAACTCTAAAACTTTCTGTATTTAAAAATGTTAATCTTGGATAAATTTTCAATACGTATATAAAAAAACTTAATTTAACTTTGTGCATAGAAATAAATACTAAAGACACTAAAGCCTGTGAGCAATCCAGGGTCCAGATAATACACCAGGAAGTGCATAGAAAGAACGTTGACAAAATTGAGGGCAACACTGGTCAATATCCATCCCTTTGACTATTTCTATGTTTTTGACAAGTTAAAGGAAAATTTAGGAAGAATCAAAATTTCCTAAAGAAAAATAATAGCCGTTGATTGTTAAAAATACAAATTTGGAGCTGCTAAAAATTTAATAGTTTGGATATTAGCTCTTGTCAGATAGAGAGATGGTGAATATATTTTCTCAATCTATAGGCTGCTGTTTTGTTCCATTGACAGTGTCCTTTGCCTTATAGAAAATTTCCAGTTTCATGAGGTCCCATTTATTAATTGTTGATCTTAGAGCCTGAGATGCTAATGTTCTGTTCAGGAAATTGTCTCCTGTGCCAATGAGTTCACAGCTGGTTCAAACTTTCCCTTCTAATAGATTTAGTGTTTCAAATTTTATGTCATGGTCTTTGATCCATTTGGACTTGAATTTTGTGCAGGATGATAAATATGGGTCTATTTATGTTTTTCTATATGTGGACATCCAGTTGAACCAGAAACATTTGTTGAAGAGCTTTCTTTTTTCCATTGTATGGTTTTGGCTTCTTTGTCAAAATTCAAGTGTCTGTAGGTGTGTTTATTTCTGGATCACCCATTTGATTCCATTGTGCAACCAATATGTTTCTATGCCAATATCATGCAGTCTTTATTAATATTGCTCTGTAGTAGAGCTTGAAGTTATGGATGGAGATACCTCCAGAAGTTGTTTTATTGTATAAGATTGTTTTAGATGTTCTGTTTTTTTGTTGGTTTGTTTATTTTTCCATATGTAGTTGAGAATTCAAGGTCTATAAAAATTGTATTGGTATTTTGATGGAGATTGCATTAAATATGTATATTGCTTTTGGTAAGATGACCATTTTTACTACGTTAATCCTAGCAATCCATGAGCTTGGAAGATAGTTCCATCTTCTGATATCTACTTTAATTTCTTTTTTTCAGAGACTTGATGCTCTTGTCATATAAGTCTTTTACTTGCTTGATTAGAGTTACAACAAATACTTTATATTATTTGTGGCTATTGTAAAGGGTGTTGTTTCCCAGCAGCTGATTGAATCAGATGCTGAGACACACAGCCAACCATTAGGCAGAGCTCCAGTAATTCTGTGAAAGAGTGGGATGGAAGGATAGAAGGACCTGGAGAGGACAATAGTGCTGCAAGATCAACAGAGTCAACTAACCTAGAACCATGGGGACTTACAGAGATGGAAGCACCGGCCAAAGAGCATGCATGGACTGGAGCCAGGCCTTCTAGACATATGTAACTGATCGGCAATTTGGTCTTCATATGGGTCCCCTAGTAAATTGCGTGGATGCTGTCAATGACATGGACTTTGTTGCCTGATTTCAATCACTTTGCCCTAACTGGGCTGCCTTGCCTGACCTCAGTGGATGAGGAGGAGCTCAATTATCCTGTGACTTGATGTGCTGGGGTAGGTTGGTGGTGGGGGCTCCCTTTTTCTGAGGACAAGGGAAGGAGGAATAGGGGAAGAGGGTGGGAGGGAAGGACTGGGAGGAGTGAAGGGAGGGTACTACAATTGAGATGTAAAGCGAATATATACATTAACAATAAATTAAGAAGAAGAATTTAGCATTCTGCTCCTTCTAAGCAATCTGTACCGTTGAGAAGCAGACAGTTATGTATATGCTACTAAAACTGGATGAAGACATGGAATGGAAATGGTTTTATCTTCAAAATATCTTATCTTTTTATGGCCCTTGAGAGTGACTGGACAGTGTCCAGGGCAAATAGCCTTGGCTTCCATCTCTCTTTTGCCATTGGAGCTGTTTCTAATTAACCCTCCTGGAATTTTTTTTTTGGCAACTTAAATACTATACTAAAAATGCTTATGAAATCTGTACAATAAATCAGCTTTTAGTATATTTAGTTGCAGGGTAAGAATGAAGTTACTGCCATAGCACAGATACTTTTTAATACAGATCATAATGGAATGGCTTTGATTCAAAATAACAACTCCACGGGATTGATTGGAAACACTGCACCACCCTCACACACTCACACACATCCCAGTCCATGAACACATTCATGCAGACAAAACAACCTCAAATCTTTCAGACTTCTGCTTCTTACTTCTGTTTTATCTTGTGTTATCCCCTGCATGCTAGGGCTCTGGATGAACATCTGCTATTTGTTTAATTGGATATAGTATTAGCCACGTGCCAGGAGTGTGCACTCTGTTTAATTCTGATCTCCTTCAACTCCTGACCTTGTTTGACATGCTATAGAGAAATGTCAAAAATTCCTCAGCCGAGTCTTGCAAACACCTGCAAACGCTCTGAGCTTGATTGCATGCAGCTGATGTTGATTGCAAGGCGAAGTGGCTGTTTTTTTCTTTTTTTCCTTAGGTTTCAAACTGGTAGAAATTAGAATTGAGGAAGACCAGTTGGGCCACTTCCATCCTTCCTTATAGTTCTAGTGAATACACATACAAGTTACTCTGTTCAAAGGATGAAATCCCAGCACTCTGAGGGAGTGGGAGGTATATAAGGGAAAATTCCTTTTGTATTTAAAGGCAGCTGATGGAAGACCTCCTTTCATTAGCATAGTCTTTCTGTTATTGTTATGGAGTTTATTCCAATCTCTCCTCCTTAGAGTCCTTCTCATATCAAGTAATTCTCCTGCCCTGAATGGTATGTTAGGTCTTTTCAGTCTTTGTGTACATGAGCTGAGCTAAGGCAACCTTAATCCAAAAAACTCAAAATCTGAAATGCTTCAAAACCTGGAACTTTGTATGTATTGACAAGATAACTCAAATGAAAAGTTCCATAGCATGAAAATTCATTTTATTCCCAAAATGGTTTAAAAGTATAACATAAAATTACCTTCAGGCTGTGAATAAAGGCTATACAAAAAAACATAAATGTAATAGTGCTTACACCTAAGTCTCATCCCAAGGATGCCTCTTTGAACATCTGTAAAAAAAAAATGTTAAAATTCTGAACAATCTAGAGTCCAAACATTTATGGTCTTTATAATTTCAGATAAAGAATGCTTAAGCTGTATTACTTTCCCATCAACATATGTATAGGGACACGCGAAGATGGGTTTTACAAACATGGGTAGTTCTCTATCCATTATTCTTTGCCTTAGGAAAGAAAAATGAGCCCTAGCTTATGGGGTGGACTTATAACTCACTGACGCTCATAGTAAGTGTGAAATAGGATAATCAGGGCTGTTGTGATCCTCCTGACGTTTAGAGCAGACTCTCTGGATGGATAGTTCCAAGTCCCAGTGACTTTAATTTCCTCATGGCCTTTCCTAGACAGTAGCTTCTTCCTGTGGTTTGGTGGCTAATGTCAGATTCTATGGCTCTCCTGAGGTGCCTGTCTCCCACAGTGCCACAGTGTTAGTCATTTCGCTGTTTGACTGTCATTGATTTTACTCTGATATTTTTCTCATTAATGAAAACCCTGTTCTGTTCTACGAAGTTTTCTGAGAGAGACCAGCTTTCATGTGATTCCGTGAATCACACCAATGATTTAGTTTTTTGTATTGTCTATAGTGATCAGGGACATTTTGGCTTCTCCCCATCCTCTCAGCATGGAAGCATTTCAGAGAGCTCTGGGCAAAACAGTTTAGCCGCCCTGAAATAGACTTCTTAGAGAAACAAGCCGGAGCAGAATGTTCACATAAAAGTGCTATAATGCATAATAATCATATTTAGCACTTAGATAGTAGATTTCATTCCCTGCATACTTTACAAACAACAACTAAATAAACCTTTCAGCATTTCATTAAATAGATAAATAAGCATTATTATCGCAGCATTCTAGTCCATGGAGAGGAAAAAAATATTTTACTAGTTTATAACTGCAGCAAGTAGGAGACTATTTCAGAATAATTATTCTTACTCCCATGCCTGTCTACAAGCCTGATTCCAACTACCTGTTCCAATTTTCTTCCCAAGGGAGTAGATTAATTGGTACCAGTGTTGGCCATTGTGAAAGTGCAGTTAGAACCATCCAAGGAGTTACCGAGAGATGGGCACCAGGGGAATTTCCTTCATAGGATTCACAAGATAAAGAAAAATAAATAATGCGAAAGCTATGAAGTAGGGAACTAAGAAGCTTGTCTCAGAGAGCTAGATCTCTGTCAGTCTTCCCATGATTTACAGATAATCAATCTGTCTCCAAGGCCTGGTGGAAGATGGCTCACAGTTCACATTTGGTGAATTTCAGAGGTCCTAACCTTTTCAACAGTGAGAAGCATGGGTATTTCATCTCTTATTATTTTTTGGGGGGTATGCAGAGTCCCCATTTGCCTGTACCAGCCTTGAGGGGAAATTTTTAGCATGTGTTCATTACTTACTTCATTTTCTCCTGTGAGCAAACATTTCATCTCTTTCTATTCAAAACAGACATGTGGTTCTTGGCTTCTCAAGTATAGCTTATTTGTAAATGATAGCATGGCGCCAATTAGACATTCTATTCTTTAATTGGAAGATGGCCTTCTTTGTTAAAACTTCGTAGTACTAAAATTCAGTTCTCACATATGCTTCCATCTAAACTTGAAGTCTGTAGGTGCACTAAACTAATGGTGGGTATTGTATAGTTGCTTCATTAACCTATTAAACTTGTTCTCTTGGGTTTGGGGGAGAAAGGTGGGACTATTGATAACACCTACTTAAATAGATTATGATAGGGTTATTTAAATGATGTGTTTTAAGTAGAAATATAGAGGTAGGATCTTGGAAGGCATTAGGGATCATTGTCACCATCACCAATATCTGTAAGTTATTTTCATTTGCACCCACACTGTCACCATCATTTAGCAATGTTGTAATTTAAGAAGCTCATTCTCAAAGACCAGAGTCGTAAACATGAAATGAATGAGATGTTCAATACTCATCTTATTTTTGTTTGATCTCTGAAAAATTGGTCCAACCATAGTCACAGTAGACTAAGGAGATTTAGAATTTAGAAATTATCATATTGCTAAGATAGCATTTAACCAAAAACCTTGAAAGAAAGTTAGGATCATTTTTACCAGAAAAGCTGTGTCCAAGGAATGATGGGTTTCTAAGAGTCTAAAATGTTTTTGATTCTAGAAGTAGAAAGAAACATTGGCACTTGAGAAAAATGGAGGCTTCATAACCCCAAGAACTTTAAGTCAAGTATATCCTAAAAGTATAGAGGAGGGTAGCAGAGTTCAAGACGAGGGAACTCTGTGGGTGTGGCTGAGGTCAGTGCTTATATTGTCTGCCTCTGCTAGGATGGTGGCCAAAGAGTAAAAAAAAAAAATACAGTGTGAGATTTATTGGGCTTTGTTTGCTCTTTGGAGCATGGCAAGTAACCATAGCTCGCTGCACTCATTGAAGTGGTGATTCCTATATCCACTGAATCTCCCATAGAACCACACATAGGGAAGTAGAATAGACGCAATTTCTGAAGATTTCCCAAAGATAACTCAGCGTGAAGGAGCCCAGGACTATTTAGGTTGTCAAAAAATCTTTCTTCTTAGAGAATATAAAAAAAAAAAAAAAATGGAGATCTGAAAGCATGGATAAAATCTTTGTGAGACATTGGAATTTTGAGCAAGATGATAGATGCTTGGGATAGATGATACTTATGAGTCATTCATTCTTCATTATTTCATTTATTTGAATGCTTTTTTCAATTGTATCTTTAAATATTTATGTATCAGAGATGGAGGTGAGCAAGAGAGAGAAAGGGAAGGAGGAAAGAGTTTATATGTATCATATATGACCACAGAGGCCAGAAAAGTGTATGCGGACTTGTGGAAGTGACTGTCATCCAGCCATTGTGAATGGGCTGTTGTGTGTCTAGAAACCACACCTGGGTTCCCAGTGAGAGCAGTGAGTATTTTCAAGTGCTGAACCATCTTTCCAGTCTCTAAAACATTTTGTATGAATCAAGTATAATTAGATCCTAAAAGATAACCCATCTATAGTTCTTCCTGTAATATTTGAGGTGAGAAAGTACATCGATGTTATTTTTTTAAATAACTTTTTCCATAGCATTTACAAAGGCAGGTTAGGATTTTCATCATACTGATCAAAAATTCCTTATGGATAAATAGTCTAAAATCTCATACTCCTCATAGGTTGCATTTCACTGTTTATAAATATATTGGTTACAATATATTTTATTTTTATGTTTCATTACAATTTTCAATGGAGAAAACCAAGATCTAGAGACAGTAGTTGAAAAGTATCTAAGTGTTTATGAAACCTCAAGTAATTTCAACAAATTATACCATGGGTCTGATATCTTATAACTCTTTTAGGAATCTAATGAATATGTCCTTAATTTTTATAGTTTGAAAGTTCTATGTAATTCAATATAAAGATAAGGCATTAGTCAATAACTAAACAGATTCTGAGGTATGATCTAGACCACAAATAGAAAATAACAAATATGTATATATACACATATATGAAGATAAATAACATATAAAAACTTGAAATTAGTCCAAACGTAAAATAACAAGTTTCAAGATATGAAACTAACTTAGGGGAAACTAAGTTCAATGTAAATTCTTCCACAGTTGAAATTCAATTGATGAGTACCTCATGACTCTAAATGTCCTTTTTGATTTTAAACTTGGAGTCAAACAACAGTGGCTTGGTGTCATCTCATCATTGCCGAGACAGATCGGACAATTATCTTGCTAGTTCCAAGACTATAAGAAGATTGTTATACACCAAGAATGGATTACTTGTAAAATCTATAGTACAGCAATAGGAATTAACCATGCCTATCTAAGAACTACTACCTACACCATACCAGCTCTATAATTTATGCTGTAGCATATTCTATTTGCAGGTGAGATAGTGATAACACAGAATTAACTTTTACAAGGCATATTGTTAATGAGATTTAGTCATGTCTACATGGAATACTTTCTAATTCCATACCTATATTCTTTCCAATAGTAACAACCTTACTTTCTATACTAAAGCAGGGCTTTGAATCAATCAGTCTGTTTAAATATACCAAAACCTCATAGCATGACCCTATTATTTCTTATGAAATTGAATTGAATAGAATATGGGTCATCTTTGCACCTTACATCAAGAGATCTAGTTATTGAAGTTCAAAGAGGACCTGGTCCCTGAGGAGTATGCATTGAAGATATCTAACAACACAGGTCATGGGGGAGTTGGCCTCAGAAGAAGGACTCCAGGACAGAAAGTGTTCTACATAGATAAAAGCTCATGCCTCAGTAAGCCTACACCATCACATTTAGTAAATTGTCAAATGTACATTTTACCCTTGAGGCATGCTAGGGTTATCTATTTTCTATAAGCAATTAATATATTAGCTTTTCTTTGACAGAATGGCTGTTTTTTTTTAACTTAATTTTGTCTAGCCTGAGATAAAGGTTTTTATCTGATTTTTAGAAATTAATGCTATGTAAACCCTGACCATTTACTTTGTGTCTTATGAAATGGATGGCTGTCATGTATAACCCCGGTGGAAAGGGCAACTAGACTTTTCATTGTAAGGGAACAAGGGTACATTTCTAGAGAATTAACTGGATTGTTACTCAACCAGGGAAAATGGATAATTAGAGCCACTGTTTCATATTCTTAATAAGTTTTCTTAGTACTTCAGATATGCACTAAAATGAGAATCCTGTAGACCATATGCTTATAGCCAGAGAAAGCTTCTGCATCATTAATGTCTGAAGGATTTTTTTTAAACATAGAGTTGTTTCTATATTTGTACAAATGCTATTGATCTATTGAAATGATCACTGGTTGTATAAAATGTCCCACCCTTTACCTTTATTCATAACTTTATGATACCACTTAAAAATTTCCCATGGATTTTCTGATTACTGGATGCTGGATTCTGTGTCTGCTTTGGTTCAGGTTGAATCCTTTAGACAACAGCACATCAGAGATGCTATTGTACACAGATCA
This sequence comes from Acomys russatus, assembly GCF_903995435.1. NCBI lineage: Eukaryota > Metazoa > Chordata > Mammalia > Rodentia > Muridae > Acomys > Acomys russatus. Next base: position 106,239,322 of record NC_067137.1, on the reverse strand, counting down.
TGTTTTTTCCACATCAGTGGTTATTCTGCTATTTAGAGGGTTTAAAAATTTTTTTTGATCCTTTGGTTATAAGGCTCAGATAAACCATTGTAGTTATGCTCTATCTTGAATAGGAAGTTAAACTTCCATTTAAAACAATGGATTTATGGTGAATCAATGACTTGATAATATCTTATAACATGGTATTCTATCATTTCCTTCTATACAATTATCTCTGTAGTGAAAAAAAGGGAGTTAGAGTATGTCATTCTTCTCAGTCCTTACTACCAATGTCTTTTATTCATCATATCATAGGACTCTAAAATTTCCTTCTGCAGAAACCAATATCCTATCTTCAACACTTACCTGGTATTCCTCCTCAGACACCACCTTATATATGAGCCCTTCTGCCAAAGCCCTATTTAGAACATCAAACCTTCCAACATATTCTTGCCCCGTTTCTCACTTACTGTTTCCTGTAACATATCATCAACTGGAATGTTACATGTGTATTTGCTTCCTTTTTGTAGCACTAATGAGGGACAATAGAAGTAAGTGGTGGTGGAGAAAGGGTTAATAGCATGACTGCAATACCAGCATCACTCATCAAATTAGTAGTGAGAAAGGAAAACAGTCTTGACAGCTGACAGCTGGAAACTGAAAGAAGCTGCAAGGTCTTGGCTTTTCTACTGTTAAATACAAAGTGTTTAATAACATGTAACATCACACAAAGCCATTCTGAAACCAAGTTAGGGATAACAAGAAGCAGACCTTCTACTAGCCATGTCTGAGCAAAGGAAGAATGTGGACACATGAAAAGCAAAATAGTACATATATGCCTTCTTCCATGTAACTTCTATAACTACCTTTTCTTCCCAACGTGAGCTTTAATCCTGCTCCATTTCTTCTCTCTCCTTCTCTCCTGCTCTCCACTGTTCTTCCCTCTCCACTTGGCATGGTAGCTGGCCTATGACCTTGCGGATATTTTTCTGTACATCTTAGCATAGGAATGTTTTGATTACAAAAGATGCTACTGTATCTGGATTTATGTAGGTTCTACTGGTACAAACTCATGGCATCACATTTGCATGGCTAGTAGTTTACTTGCTGAGCCCCTTCCTCAGGCTGTTATCATCATCCTTTGATTCCATTATGAGCCTGCCTAGATAATGCAAAGCGATCCTCTATCTCAAAGTCCCTGACTTGATTACATCTTCAAAGGTCTTTTTTTTTTTTTTTAAATGTAGAACAAAATGCATAGGTTCTAGGGGTTAGGATCTTGGAGAAAGGGTGTTTATTCTGTCACATGTTTTACTACCCTACTTACTTATTTAATTCAATAGCAAAGCATTTCTTCCTTGAACTACCATGAACCCAATCTCAAACCATCAATCTCAATTCAGATCTTTATAAAAATTTACTGATGTGACTCATGATGTATTTTCTGTTGGAAGTGGTAACAAAGACATATTTGTGTGACACAGGTAGGTTCTTGAGAGTTGCGCTGGTTGTTTTCTTTCTTTTCTTTTCTTTTCTTTTTCACTTAACACAAGAAAGAATCATAATTGAAAAAATGCCTTGATCAGATTGGCCTGCAACTATTTTTTTGATTAATGATTGACATGAAAAGAACCCGTTTAATGAGGATGGTAGTATCCCTGGGGAAGTGGTCCTGGAATGTATAAGAACTCAGGTAGGGCAATATCTGAGGAGCAATCCAGAAACCAGCAGTCCTTCATGGATTCTTCTTCAGTTCCTGCTTCCAGGTTCCTTCCTGCCCTGATTTCCTTCATTGATGCAGTGTACCCTGAGAGTTATATGCTGAAGTATACTCTTTCCTTCCCAAGTTGCTTTTGGTCATGATGACTTATAATAGCAATAAAACTCTAACTAAAGACAACACTTTTTCGTAGGTAAGTGTAGATACATTATGACCTTTCTCTGTCCTATATGAGATACCTGGATTTAAATTCCTCCAAGTTTTCTATTTCCATTAAACAACATATAAATAGTGAAAATTCATAAATAATGGACTTCATGGATCATTGAACTTTGTCAGTTAAAATAATTTATAGTTGATATATATTTCTTGTACACAGGTCAGAAATCTGTTCTTTTTAAAAATTTATTTATTGACTTTACATCCTGGTTTTAGCTCCATCCCACTTTACTTTCCAATCCCACCCTCCCTCCATCTCCCCCATCCCAGTCCCCTATTCCTTAGACAAAGGGAACCCCCTTCCCATCCATTCCATATCATTAAGGCATATTAGGACTGAGTGTGTTCTCTTTCCCTGTGGCCTGGCAAGGCAATCCTGCCATGGGGAAGTAATTGAAAAGCTGCCAAGAGAGTCCCTGACAGAGACAGCCCATTCCTTTTACTAGAGGACCCACTTGGAGCCTGAGCTGCTCACAGGTTACATCTTTGTAGGGGGCCTAGGACCTGTCCATGCACAGTTCTTGGGTGATGCTTCAGTCTCAGCAGGGTCCTCTGGGCCCCAAATAATTGACTCTGTTGATCTTCTTGTGAAGTTCCTGTCACCTTCAGGTCCTTTTATACTTTCCCCCACTTTTCCACATGACTCCCTATGTATCACCCATTGTTTGGCTGTGAGTCTCAGCATCAGTTTCTAGGCACTTCTTGGTCAAGCCTTTCAGAGAAAAACTCAGATAGGCTCATGACTGCAAACATAGCAAAATATCCTTAATAGTGCCAGAGGTTTAGTCTCTCCTATGGGGTGAGTCTTGGATTAGACCAGGCTTCGGTTGGATATTACCTCAATCTCTACTCTATCTGCTCTATTTTCATCCCTGCACATCTTGTAGGCAGTGAGAATTTTGGGTTGAAGTTTTTGTGGGTGGATTGGTGTTCCCCTATCTCTATTAGGAGACTTGTCTAGTTAGAGGGTGTCTTCTTCAGTCTCTATGACCCCTGATACTAAAAGTCTCTGCTTGAGTCCTTCTCATATCCTCCTGGGAGCCTACCCTGACTCTGGTCTCCAGCTTGTCCCAGAAACGCCCCTGACCATAATTTGTCTTTTCTCTACAGGTCTTCTGTCTTCCCTCTCCAGCTGTCCCCACCCTCATATCTCTCTGTGATTCTTGTCCTACCTTGTGTTCCTCTCTTCACCCACTACCTCTGTCTATTCTATTCCCCCCTTCTGAATTAGATTTAAGCATCCTCTCTTAGATCTCCCCTGTTACTTATCTTCTTTGGGTCTGTGCATTGTAGTATGCTTATCCTGTGATATATGGCTAAAATCTACTTACTCCAGCCATTTGACTGCAAAGTTCAACATAAAGTATCTTGGTATAACTCTAAGCAAGCAAGTGAAAGACTTATATGAAAAACAAAACAAAACAAAACAAAAAACGTCAAGTGTCTGAAGAATGAAATTGAAGAAGAGATCAGAAAATAAAAAGATCAGATTGGGAGAATCAATATAGTAAAAATGGGCATCGTACCAAAATCAATCTACAGATTCAATGCAATACATCAAAACACCAACACAATTCTTTACAGATATTGAAAGAACAATTATAAACTTTATCTGGAAAAATAAAAAACCCAGAGTAGCCAAACAGTTCTATACAATAGAAGAACTTCTGGAGGTATCTCTGACTTCAAGCTATACAACAGAGCAATAGTTATAAAAACTGCATGGTATCAGCATAGAAATAGACTGATTGATAAATGGAATCTAACTGAAGACCCATAAATAATCTCACACACATATAGACACTAGAATTTTGACAAAGAAGCAAAAACCATACAGTAGAAAAAAGATAGAATCTTCAACAAATGGTGTTGGTCTAACTGGATGTCTGTCCACAGGTAGAAAAATGCAAATAGATTCATATTTACCAGCTTGCACAAAACTCAAGTCCAAATGGATCAAGGACCTCAACTTAATACTGGGTACACTAAGTATATTATAAGAGAAAGTGGGGAAGAGCCTTTAACTCATTGGCATGGGAGACAACTTCCTGAACAGAACACCAACAGCTCAGGCTCTAAAAATCAACAGTTAATAAATGGGACCTCATGAAACTGAAAAGCTTCTGTAAGGCAAAGGACACTGTTATTATCAAGGAATGACAGTCTCCAGACTGAGAAAAAATCTTCAGCAGTCCTCCATCTGACAATGGGCTAATATCCAAAATATATGAGTAAGTCAAGAAATTAAGTACTAGCAAACAAAATAACCCAATTAAAAATTCTGGCACAAAGCTAAACAGAGAATTCTCAACAGAGGAATCTCAAATGGCTGAGAAGCATTTAAAAAAAATGCTGAATGTCCTTAGCAGTTTGTTCTTTTAAATGATCACAAAGGATCATTTTTGGTTTTCTGCTATTAAATATAACTTGTGTTCTTACATGCCTTGATCAAAGCCCCCAAAATATTGAGCTATTTTGGAAACTTATTCTAGAAGCTTCTTATCTTTTCAAAGGGCAGAGGCCATTATTCTAAATGACATTTCATATGAAGTAACATCACTTCTGATACCTGTGGTTTGAGCTTAGAATTTTTACCACCTGAAGTGACCTCTCAGTAAAGGTGTTTGAAAACTATAAGTCTCTGATGTGTACTAGGTTCAGATATAGAAAAATTTAAAGAACCATACTAACTCCAGTGTTTTAAAACACTTCATTACCATGAAAGAGGAGATAAAATTTTTTTTTAAAATTAATAGCTTTGACAAGAATTGTGTTCAATTGACTTGCATTTCTATGGTTTATAAAAGTTGAGTAAAGCAATAGATTTTGACTAGAATTTCCTGATACCTGTGCAGAATAAACAATCAGCACAGCATCTCCACCATCATCTTTGCTTTCATCCATTGTAGAGGTAGTAGTTTTTCTTATCATCTTATATAAAATGTTTTATTAATTCTCTGAGAATTTCATACAGTTTTTGATCTTACTTATCCCCACCTCCCTACTCCTTCTATACCCACCCCTTATCCCCACCCACCAAATTTTCTGTTCTCTCTCTCTCTCTCTCTCTCTCTCTCTCTCTCTCTCTCTCTCTCTCTCTCTGTATGTGTGTGTCCATCTCTCTGTGTATATCTGTGTATTTAAATTTTTTTCATTTTTGAGATTATAATGTAATTACATCATTTCTACCTTCCATTTCCTCCCTCCAAGACCTTCCATATATTCCTCCTTGCTCTCTTTCAAATTCACAGCCTCATTTTTCATTAAATGTTATTACATGGTAAATATATATGTATATATACCTTGATTATGATTCAAGGCCATTAATATTTGTAGATCCCAAACGTATCTCAAATTACAGAGGTTGATTAAAATTATTTATGAAATGAAATGTGTTACATGAAAAATTACTATTATCACACATAACAACAGAGTTTGTTTATAAGTATAGAAGTTGTTAAAGTATGGAATTTTTGTGTTGTTTTTGAGCCAAAATCCATTAGGATGTTCATGAGAAAGATATGTCTCACTTGATATGGAGTGTGTCCTCTGGTGGGTGAACTTTTACTGGCCTTTCATGAAGATTTCTGTTTTAGAATAATCAGTGGGACTCTAAGGTCAAATTTGTTACTAGGATTCATGTTACTTTCGCATTGCTGTGGTCCAGTCACAGGACAGGAACAACTCAGGGGAAAGAAGGTTTACTTTGGTTTGTAGTTTCCTCAGGGTATCAGTCCATCATAGTGAGGAGGGATGGTGGGAATTTTGGCTATAGAAATGTACAGCAGAGTCTGTCCAGATTATGGTGCACCAGGAAGCCAAATGAAGAGTGTATGAATTAGGGATTGGTATGAACTTCAAATATCTTTTCTTATTGACCTATTTATTGCCTTTCAAGCTCCACCTACTAAGGGCTCTATAACCTTCAAAATAACACCACAAGCTGAGAAGCAAGGGCCAGAGTGTAGCCAGTGATAGAGCATTCTCAATTCAAGTCATAATAAAAATTTTCTGAGCCTGTTAAATCCTTAGGCTTCATAAACAACTTGGCCTTGAGATACCTGCCCTGTGGGGTTGTCACCATGTTTCTGTTTAAATTTATGTATCATAGAATGGAAAGATGCATTGTTCAAAACTAGTTCTACATTTTATGGTAGACAATTTTAAAGAACTGTGGTAAGTAGTAAGCTGGCTTGACATTGAGAGAATAATGATCACTTTGCCAAGTGAAGATACCTCTTTGTTTAAAATATAAGGATAAAAGGTAGAAAAAGAAGAGAGATAAATGCCCAAATACAGAACAGAGAAAGGGAAGAGGAGAAAATAGCTCTATTATAACCAATGTGATAAGAAGCTATATGGGTAATATCCTTTAAATCCCCAAATGGCTGATCTATTGCCTGGGGATTTTAACAGTTCCAGCCCCCTAGAAGAATGCCATATAGAGAGAATATAGAAATTAGTCATAGATGAGAAACTTGAGAGTGAGGGAAAAAAATAGTCTCAAACCAGACTAGACAATCAGGAGAAAAATAATAGGAATGAAATGAGTTCCTGACTTAGAATATATACAAAAGTAAGGGGACAGCTTAGAACATTAGTTTCCTCAAGTATGAAATATGACAGTCAGAGGAGGGGGGAATTCAATGAAGAAGCAGCAAATACTTCCTGGCCAATCAGAAGAATTGACAGACAGATAAAACCAAGGATACCAAGCAAAAAGACAAGACAATACTAGAGAGGTCAACTGTTAAAGAAGAAAATCAAGGTTTGGGAGGCTCCTTGAGACACAGAAAACAGAGTGGTGGGACAGTCTCTGGGAAAAACATTTCTAGGGGAAGATACTGATGCTCCATGGCTTCCGGAAAGATCTCATATGAAGATGGGATGAACATTTGGGATACTGATAAAACACAGATGATAAAAGGACCCATGAGAGCAGTTACTGACATTAGTTCAGCCCTGGATGTCCAGCTAAAGTGAGGGTGCAATACATTGAACTAACCTCACATGAGATACTGGACACCTCTAAAAACTCAAAGAACATGTGTGTCAGAGCCAAAGGACTAGGAGCACCACTGTAAGATAGTGTCTTCTGAACATGACAAGTCCACGAACTTTTACCTGAACAAATGTCCACAAGTTCAGCCCTACATCTTAGACGCATGAAGAGCCCAGAGGGCCCCACCAATAACTGAGGAGAGAGAAGGCAGTCAATGGCGGCTGAGGGAGAAAAATGTCAGTTATTTTTGCAGGAATCAACTCCTGTTAGGTTGCCCATGCCTGATTGTCAGTTCTATTTCCACATGCATATGCAAAAGTAACCAGTCTCAATCAGTATATGCCACAATGAAAATTACTGAAGAAAATATGAACTTGTGAGGAAGATATGGGGGCATAAGTGATGTTGAAGGAGGGACAGGGGAATGAATATGATCAAAACACATTGGAATCATGTATGGAATTCTCAAAAAAAAAAGTAAAGTATTAGTAGAAAATGAGGTCCTTAAAAATAATAAATTCTGGGGCAGTATTTTTTTAGACAGCTAAGTTGTCATATAAGCCTATCAAGCTTCACCATTTTAACCCAGTCTGGGAACCACCTAATATTATACATCATATATCAAGCCCCAGTCACAGCTCCTAGAACCCAATGATTTGATGATTTATTTAGAGAGAGAGAGGGAAAAAAAAAGCCTTCTATACTCATTATACCATTATCCTCATGTTTTACTTTACAAAACTTTAAATATCCACTGGCTTTTCTGTGGGATGTAGAGTTCTTTAAGGTTGCATAAATTGGGAATCAAAGTAGAAATTACTTTGACAGGATGATAATATATAAATAATTTTAAGATGAAATTAGGAAAACCTTGGTAGTCAAAGAGAATTCAAAGTTGTATGCCACAATCTTGAACACTTAGTGAAGACATATATTTATGAAAAAACCTTTTGCTTCTGATTTTTTTGTTAAAGTTAGCATATATATAATAGCTTTCATTATAACTTTTCCTGAGTTTTATTCACAGATAACAGTTATACACATTTCATCATAACATTTCCATACATACACATATAATGTATTTTACTGTAGTTTTAATTTTATTTACCGATTAGACTAGCTTGTGTCCCACTCCCACTGATGCCCCTCCTAGTCACAGGTGGTCCTCATTCTATCTTTAACATTTTTGTTGTTTGGTTTTGGTAGTACTTCCTAGCAGAGAAGCTCCTTTTACAATGGTCAACTTCCTCAGGGTACATGGGAGAAGAGAGGTAGGAAGGATGTGAGCACTGTAGTCAGGAGTCAGGAATAGGGTGAGTTGGAATTTAGTCTTCAAAGCATGATACTACTATTCCATTCTTAATCCCACAACAGTTTTATTTGCTAAAACAAGACCTTCACATTTGGGTTCATCCACATTCTGCTGCATGGGGGAGGAAAGGTTCTTGGGGTCCCCTCCCCTTACTACAGACTTACAAGCAGGCCACAGTAGCTTGAGGAGAGAACTCACTAGGTCTTATGCTTCTCTGAGATCTGTGGGGAGCTAATGGCTGCAGGGTAAGGGAGAGACACTTTCCCCTGTGTACCCAATGGTAGAAAGACAGTACGCTCATGAACAATTCTTCATGCCAGAACCCTATGAGACCATGGTAGAATGAAATAAGTAATTCTAGTATTTTAAAGCACACTTTGCTTTGGTATATGGCCTCTGTGTGCCCATCCTCAGGTTCTACCCTCGCACATCTTTTACTCTTTCTGAGTGTGAGCTACCTCAGTTAACAAAATAATTTTCAAGTCCAATCATTTCCCTGTAACTTTCATAATTGCATTTTTCTTTACCCCTAAATAATATTCCATTAGGTATATGTGACACATTTTCATTGTTCACTAATTTGTTGATGAGCATCTAGGCTCATTCCTTCTTTGATATGCATATAGAGCAACAGTAAACGTGAAGGTATAAGTATTTCTGTCTGTTCAGTTCACTATCCCATTTATTTATTGGCAGTTTTGTTACTTAAGTTTTTAATTTTTGCTGTTCTTTGTATATTCGTGTTATCACGTCTTCTGCCTGAAGTGTAGGTGAAAAAGATCTCTACATCCTGTAAGATTTCTGTACACTAGATGTTTGCTGTGTAGAAGCTTTTTAAAAATCATTTTTTTTTTGAGATTTTAATACGATTAAATCATTTTTCCTTCCCTCCTTCCAACCCTTCCCCTATATCTTTCCACACTCCCTGTTAAATTCATGGCCTCTTTTTTATGTACATATATAATATACACATAAATATATTTCTAAATTCATAAATAGAACCTGTTCATTACGTATGATGTCACATATATGTTTGTTTTAAGAGCCAACCATTAGGTAGTAGCTACAACCAATTGGTGAGCTCTTTCCCAGGGAATACAATTTCTTCAGTAGTGTTCCTTAATTACCTATAGGGAATTATAGGGTTGACACACAACAATGACAGCATGGCATGACAACTCGAAGGACTTAGTTGGTATACATATGTTAATGGTAACCGATATCTGCCTAGTTCAACTTAAGACCCACTCAACAACATAAAAATAATGCCTGGTGCCAGAAACCTAGGCAAATATTTAAGGCTAATAAAGTCATGGACCTTGAAGGAGAATCTGTAACTGCCATCATGGTCTTTGCTTCAGTTCTTGTCTTTAGGTTCCTGCCTTGATTTCCTGCCCTGACTTCTTTAAATAGTGGACTGTGATGTGGAAGTCAAATAAACTCCTTTCTACCTAACTTGCTATTGCTTGTGGTATTTTATTACAGTAAAAGAAACCATTACTAAGATAGTTGTCGAAGTAGTTTCATCCAACTTTGTGTGACCTGTCTCCTGCAATTCATAAGTAGAAATGGAAAGCAATCAATGTATGATGGTTAATTTAACAAAATAGGTGAAAATCTTGTACAGGTAATACTAGAAAAGTTTGTGGTGTGAAGCTGAAGGTTAAAGAAATGAAGATGTAGGCCATGAGTATGGAGTGGAAGACTAAACATAGCTAAGGGTCATTTGTTTAAAACATAATCCGTATGTTAATTAAAATCCTAATAGCCTTTTCCTTTAGTAGAAATTAACAAACTGATTATAAATTTATGTGGTAATACTCAGAGGAACACCAGCTGTCACACTAGGAGGACACATAATAGAACACTGGGGAGAGACTCAGTTGGAGTAGAACTAATTTGGTGATATCAATTTTCTACCCATGTCTTAGCCAAATATCCAAGTGCATGCAACCAATATTTGATTGAAATCTCATGGGAAATAAGGGGACATATTTGTCTAACTGAGCCATGAATGGACTTCTGATACACTGGGAGTAGAGAGATAACAATGGTTTTTACATTTAGGAAATGCTTTTGGATTGAGAAGTAGGAGGAAGAAGAGAAAAAACAAAAACTAAATAAATACTAAGGTTGCAGTAACAGGTCTCATGATTATTTGACTTATACAAATTTACTAAGAAACAGACACAAATAGACAGATTATAGGTAGATAGATAGACAGACAAAAATAATTTAAGGGCAAAAATACTTTTAAAAATATAAAGGTAGCAAACTGTTTTAGTAGACACATAATTCTCTTTAGAATGTCTAGCCATTTGGACTTTGCATTTGAGATCAAAGGTAGTTACTACACAATTAGGTAAGAAAATGATTACCACAGTGAAGTGTGTGGTGTGTGTGTGTGTGTGTGTGTGTGTGTGTGTGTGTGTGTGTGTGTGTGTTGTGCCAAGTAAAACAAGCCAGTTAGGCATCTGTCTTAGGGTTACTATTACAGTGAGGAAACACCATGACGTAAGCAACTTGGAGAGGAAAGGGTTTAATTTGTTATATTTTTGAATGTTGTTCATCACTGAAACAACAGGAATTCAGGCAAGGCAGGGACCTGGAGAGACAGGAGCTGATGCAGAGGCCATAGAGATGTGCTGCTTACTGGCTTGCTCATCATGCCTTGCTCAATCACCTTTCTTATTATATAGCCTATTACAATGAGCCCATGGATGGCACCACCCACACTATGGGCCTGACCCTTCCTCATCAATTACTAATTCAAAAAATGTGCACATCTGATCCTTACCTCTTGGAGCAGGGTAGGGTGTGGAGAGAGAATGGAATGAAAATTGGTAAAGGGATGCATTTCTGTGATAAGCCAGAGACCTGGGACAGGTAGATGTGCTGCTGGTAGATGTGCCAAGGGAAGGAGGAATGGGGGCTGGGGGGTGTAGGGGTGTGCGAGAGTGGGACTTGGAGGAGCAAATGGAGGGGAGACTCCTGGGAGTCTATGGGGGTGATCCTAGCTGAGATTCCTAACTGCAGGAGATATGGAGCCTGAATTGGACACCTCCTGTAGACAGATGGAACTCCCAGTGGAAGGAGGAGAAAACCAACCCACTCACAAAATCTTTGGCCCAAAATTTGCCTACTAGATGTTTGGGGATAGAGATGGAGCAGAGATTGAGGGAATGGTCAACCAAAGACTTACCCAACTTGAGACTCACCCCATAGGAAAGATCCAACCCATGACACTATTAATGATACTTTGTTACTCTTGCAGACAGGAGCCTAGCATAACTATCCTTTGAGAGGCTTTACCCAGCAGCTGATGAAAATAGATGCAGAGAACCACAGCCAAACAATAGGCAGAGCTCAGGGAGTCTTGCTGAAGAGTGGAGAGGGTGAACAAGTGAGGGAGCTGGAAGGGTCAAGGACACCACAATAAGACCTACAAAGTAAATTAAGCTAGGATCATGGGGCTCACAGAGACTGAAGCAACCAAAGAGCAGTAATATGCTGGACTTAGATAACCTACATATATATAGCAGTTGTACAAATTGTTCATCATGTGTGTCCCCTAATATTTGTAATGGGAGGAATGACTCCTTCACCTGCCTTTGTATCCCTTTCTCCTAGCTGGAATGCCTTGTTTGTCCTCAGTGGAAGAGGATGCACTTAGTCCTGCTGCTGGTAGATGTGCCAAGGGGAGGAGGAATGGGGGCTGGGGGGTGTAGGTGTGTGCGAGGGTGGGACTTGGAGGAGCAAATGGAGGGAGGCTGCAATTAGGATATAAAGTGACTAAATAAATAAACTAATGGGAAAAAAGAAAATGCCCTATAGGCCTACCAATAGCCTGATCTTATGAAGGTATCTTCTAAATTGAGGTTCCCTTCTCTCAAATGACTTTAGTTGTGTCAAGTTGTTGTAAAACTGTCCAGCATAGCATTCGTACCCAGATTACTATTTCCAAAATAAAGAGAGCTCTCTGAAACTACAGACTACTAGAACATGCATATATGGCCAAATGTCTAGAACTTTTAATATCCAAATGGGCTTATTCACCTTCTGGACTATCTGAAGAGGATGCTCTGTTTGTATCTCCATCAGTGAAGTACAGTTTGTACTTTAGAAAGCAGCCAAACCAGGAAGTCGTATGCTGTTAGCAACCAGTAAATCATTGGGCACTATTCTACTTAAACAAACACTATTATACTCTATATCAGTTAAGTAAAATAATAATTAAATATTATTTCTAATGAAAATTTCCATGATATTTAGAAAGGGCACACAAAAATCTTGCTTACTAAGTCAGTGTCCCATCTGTGTAACAGAACTCTTGTTACTTTGCAGTAATAAATCCCAAAAAGATTCTAGCCACCTTTCTTCTTAGTGTTGTTTTAAAAGAAATTCTCTACATTGATAATAGATTATAAGAACTTTATTCCCGAAGCCACATTGATTCATATGCTGGAAGAAAGACTATTGTCTATAGAGATTGGCAAGAATCTGGATAAGTAAATGTGTGTGTGTGTGTGTGTGTGTGTGTGTGTGTACAGGTATGTATATTATTTATATACACTGTAATATAAGTAATTATTTATATACAATACAATATAAGTAATATTGTATAAAATGTCCATATTCTCAAATGGAAGGTCCAAAGCAATGGGCTACCCAATACTGAACTGAAATCTTCAGAACCATGAGCTCTTTAGTTTCCTTCTAATATGTTGTCTCAAGTAGTTTATTCTGAAAATATGAAGCTAGCTCTTGCAGTAGATTTCTTTCCTTCAGTCTGTAATTAAAATTAGATCCTTCTCTCCTGGGCCAATCATCATAATTCCACACAGCTGTCCATGCTTCTGTGAACCTAAGTTTAAAAATCTACAGTTCACCCTGAGTTATTGGTTCTTTTTTAAGTACTCTCCTGTGTGACATGACATAGTCAAGTAAGTTGTTAACCTTTCTATAGGAGTGATGGTCATGACCCTTTTGAATGTACAGAAAACTGATGACTCCATTCCCACATTTCTATTTATGATACTAATTGTGAGGCCCAGAAGTGGACTAAGATGGGCTGATTAACCATCAATATCCCAAATTCCAAGGAATCTCCATGGCAATATCATGCTGAGGTATATAATTTCTTTCAAGTCCATACTTTCTATACTGTAGATGATGGATAATGAACTAGCCATATGGTCATGTATTTGGGAATAGTTTATCATCAGAAAAGCAATCTTGATGAAAAAACAAAGAAAGAACTGAATGACTTACCAATGCAAGTTTGGGTCAAAATCTATGAAATGGTAATTGGATGGATTTCCAGAGAAATGGATATACAATATAAATTTGCTATAAGCAAATCCCTAAAGCCAGCTGAGACCACTGTGTGTCACATTGTCTTCATAGGATCCTTTCACAGACTTACAAGAAAGAAGACAAGGATAGTGTATGTCTGTTGAGTGTCATTCTGCATGCATGAGTATGCATATATGTTAGTGTGCATGTACGTGTATGAATATAGATGTGGAGGCAAGAGGAGGGCCAGAGATTGCTCCTGGATGGCTGGCCAGAAAGCCACAGGACACATCCTATATCTCTGAGAGCTTAAGTTATAAGTGTATGCCACCACACCCAGCGTCTATATGGGGTTCTGTGAACCAAACTTAGATTTATTTATACAATAAATACCTTAAGTTAATCTTGTTTCTAGCCACTTTGCTGAAGGTGTTTATCAGCTCTTGGAGTTCTCTGGTAGAATTTGGGGTCACTTATGTACACTATCATATCATTTGCAAATAGCAATACTTTGAATTCTTCCTTTCCAGTTCAGATTCTTTTTATTTCCTTCAGTTGTCTTATTGCTCTAGCTAGAACTTCAAGTACTATATTGAAGAGATATGGAGAAAATGTGCAGTCTTGTCTTGTGCCACATTTTAGTGAATTTGCTTTAAGTTTCTCCTCATTTAATTTGCTGTTGGCTATCAACTTGCTGTATATTGCATTTATTATGTTTAGGTATAGGCCTTGTATCCCTGATCACTCCAAGACTTTTATAGTGAAGGGATATTGGATTTTGTCAAAGGATTTTTCAACATCTAATGAAATTATCATGTGATATTTTTCCTTTCATTTTGTTTATATGGTGGATTACATTGATGAGTTTTCATACATTGAACGATCCCTGTATCCCAAATGTACTTGATCATGGTTGATGATGTATTTGGTGTGTTCTTAGATTTGGTTTGCGAGAATTTTAATGAGTATTTTTGCATCAATGTTTGTGAGTGAAGCTGCTCTGAGATTCTCTTTGTTTGTTGAGTCTTTATGTGGTTTAGGTATCAAGGTGATTGTGGCCTTAGACAATAAGTTTGTCAACATTTCTTCTGTTTCTATTTTGTGGGATATTGTGATACGTAGTGGTGTTAGTTCTTCTTTGACTGTGTGGCAGAATGCAGAGTTTAAGGAAATGTCTAGCCAGTGCCTGGAACAACCTGTGATCCACCCCTGGGAGACAGCCAACCCCTGGCACTATTGAGGATACTGTGCTGTGCTTGCAGATGGGAGCCTAATATGGCTGCCCTCTGAATAGCTCCTTCCAACAGCTGATGAAAGCACATGGGAGAACCACAGCTACACATTGGGTGGAGGCCCAGAGTCTTGGGGAAGAGTGGGAGATAGGATGTCTTCAGAGGGCACAGGAGCTCCATAGGAGGACCAACAGAGCCAACTAATCAGGGCCAATGGGGCCTGTGGAGACTGGGGCTCCAGCCGGGGATCATACATGAGCTAAACGTTGGCCTCCTGCACAGATGTAATTGATGGGCAATTTGGTTATCACATGAGTATTCTAGTCAGGGAAATAGGGGATGGCTGTGACATGGACTCAACTGTCTGCTTTTTTGTTGATTTTCCATGGCAGCACTGCCTTACAGGGCCACAGTGGAAGAGGATGCCTTCAGTCCTGATACAACTTAATATGCTGGGGTGTGTGTGTGTTGGAGTGGTCCCCCTTGTCTGGGGAGTAGGGGAGGGGGAGGGAGAAGTAGCCAGGGAGGGTTGGGTTGGGGGAAAGGAGGAAGAGGGTTATAAGTAGGATCTAAAGTGAATAATTAATAAAAAAGAACATTTTATTGCCTATACTATCACCCCAGCTCTCAAGCTCTTTTCTTTCAGTGAGTAGAAGCCTAGAAAAATGACTTCTACCTGTAAATGTAGGGAAAGAACACAAAAACTCACTTATGAAAATTCAGTTTGATCCATTGACTCACATTTAGGCATAAATATGAAGAGATATTTCCAAATGATTGATGCCCAGGAAACAGTGTTTGGAGGAATTACATAACTTGGTCAAAAGAAATAAAATCTGTTTTCTGTCATTGGCTCATATGTTTCTAAGCATGAGTGACCATAAATAGTTGGGAAACTGAATAAGACATGGAACCTTGAATTTTGGAATTAAGAACCAACTCAGTGTAAGATAAAAAGTTTATACTAAAATGGGTAAATTTCATGCTTTGTAGATGTGCTTGTCAAATGCCTCATAAATTGTCTCAGATGACTGAAATTTATGTTAAGGTTGTGGTTGTTGATCTACCAGCAAATAGGCAAATTGTATCAACCTTATCTCAGGAATTTAAGTGATAATCCATCAAAACAGTATCATCATGACAAAGGTAGTGATATTCATAAAGATGGTCAAAAGAACTTTAACTGGGAGTTAGAAAGAGGGAATATTTAGTGGCGTAGGAAGTAGTGGAATTTTGTGGAGGATGAGTTCCCTCTCAAGGTAACATAACTAAATGGAATTTTTTCAACTAAAGAAGAAGTAGGTTAGCGACTTAATCATATGATAATAACATTCTCTGGGATTCAGCAAACTAGTATACTATTGAGAATATCATAGATACTGCCACATGAGGAAAATAACTAGAGGGATCCAGCTTTGATTCATGTTAGCACACTAGTCAGCAAGCTCATAAAAGGAAAACATACTTCCTAAGGTACTGGGAATGGTGGCACAGAGCAAATCAGAAATATGGCCAACTAAACCCAGGGGATTTCTATGATGTGATGATATCAGTCAAGGACAAATGGACTTTAGATCAATTTGACACTGTGCTTATGAGTTAATTTGCATCCTGACTTTAAGAACAGCTGCAGTATTTTAAACTCTTACTAACAACTTTGTTGTTCACTAGGAAAATTTCAATATTTTGAGATGATTTGGACTAATATTCTCAATAGTCATCTTAGTTGAATGCTGGGGAATTTCACTTCATTTTTAAAGAAAGCAGTTTCCTAAAGATTCTGGGCAACAGATATCTTACTAGTTCAGCTGTCTTGAGAACACTTTATTCCCTAAGAGAACAGTAAAATGCAAATTGCTCTGTTTGTTGTAGAGAATTCCATGGCATGTATGTTAACAGATCTATCTCACTGATTAAAACTTAAAAGTTAAGTGCTTCTTTAAGATTATTATTCTCTTTTGAGTTTTTATATATTAAAGGTTTTTTAATTTTTGATTTTTCTTTTTTTCTTTTTTTTTACTTTTGGATGCTATAATTACATCATTTCTCCACTCCTTTTCCTCCCTCCAAATACTCCCTTTTGCCCATTCTTGCTCTCTTTTAGATTCATGGGGTTTTTCATTGATGTGTGTGTGTGTGTGTGTGTGTGTGTATGTGTGTGTGTAATACACACATGCATATAACAGACACACGTATATAACATACGTATATGTATCTGTATATATATACACATGTGTGCATACATGTATAATAATGTATAATATTACTTTTCTAAAGTTGTAACATGAGTGTACAATGTTACTTACAGTTATTTGTTTTCAAGGATCACCATTTAATGCTTTACTCTTTAATAATTACTGTAGAATATTTAACTTCATGGAAGGACTCTTTTAGTGATGGGGACAAACAAGAAGCAGTAGAAAGCAAAAGTTCCTACTGTAGTGGACATTATATTCTAGAAAGTGGGAGAGACAGTCAGTGCACCCACAGCTAAGTGAAATAAGAGGCATACCCACTGACTGATGTTAACTACATTACTAGTTAGTAGATAAAATTAGACTTATAAAGGTCTTTAAATGCCTCCTTGAAAATAAAGCTAAGCAAAGATATTGAAAAGAGAAAGGCTTGCCTTTAGTCCTAAACATGAGAATCCAACTGTGATTGTTTCTTCTGGCTGCCCCTTGTTAGAAATTCCATTATGGGAAGCTAATGTGAATACATGTGTGGAAATAAAATAAAATGAAATGAAATAGATTGTTTTCCAGCTAAACATGATGCCTGAGATTGGCAGTATGGCTAATTAGCAACTAGGAAAACTGAAAGACACTAAATAGTCTGTATCCTCTCCTTCCCACTTTGGTAATGCCACATGCAGTGAGAAAATAAAAGTTAAGCTTAACATATAAAACTACCACTCGGCTGACATTCAACACGAATGAGAAACCATTGTGAAAGTCTTACACTGATGATATCCTCATGAATGCATCTGACAAAACTTTCCTGAAGCATTTCAGGATGAGTGACCTTTAGGATTGACTAGATTTAAAGGGCACATTTTACATTAAAATGACTGTATGGATGGGGCATGGACAGCTAAGATTCACAAAGTTCTATAATTTTGGTGCATGCATAAGACATAGGCAGTTTTATTTCATTTACAAGACTTCTAGTTTTCTAACAATAAAAGAAACTTATCAAATATCAAGCCTCTATTTTGAAGGTAACATGTAATGAGCTTGTGACATGTGGCTCAATAGAATGAGACTATGAGGGACTCTAACTCCCTGGAAATCTCAGCCACCTGTCAGATTCCATCTTTGATGAACACAGCACCTGTCTATAAAGAGCCTCCAAAATGGAGAAAACCTGTAATAATTATCTTTTACTCAGATCCTGCCTATCATACCATGATGCATTTCAAATATTATGTGCACCTAGAGAGAGAGAGAGTACATCATATTGAGGCTTTCAGGAAATCACTATAAATAAAAATAATTAATTTTTAAAAATAAACTTAGAGACCACTTTAGGGAAGTTTTATAATACGCTATATGAAGTTTTATTGTGATGGTCTTTTGGCATGGAAGTTTTATGCTCAGCTTTCACACTTTAATGAGTATTGGTTGTCTAAGTTATTTTTGAGGCTATAGAGAAGAGTGCGTGGTTGGCCAGTCCAGATGTACAGGGGTATTAGTGAAAGTTGCAACTGCATGTTGGGAGTCGAATGTTAAAAACTTGCAGGAGTCAAGTCCATTCTAATAAATGCTGTAATTGAAATCATTAAAACAGAGCTTGGGAATACAGTGGCAGAAGTGTTGGTGTGCAGAGGACCCTCTTGCATTGTATGTGTAAATACTCACTAAGACAAGTGACTGTGGAGTACAGACATTAAGAGGGATATGATTTACAAAATAAAAAGAGATAAGATAAACATAATGGGAGGATGCACAGGATGGGATAGCAATTGAGATGCAATATGAATGATTTTATTTTTCAATAAAAAAACTGTTTTCAAAATGTAAAAAAAAAAGATAAACATAATTAAAATTTCCTAGATAATAATCATAAAACAGGTCCAGTGAGTTTTTAAAGGGGACAGCACTGATGGGAGATGTAAAATTGGCCTAGACTTTAATAAAGTGAGTACTGAAAACTTGAGTTTCAGGATAATTAAGCAGTTATTCTGAGAGATGCCCTGTGTTTTCAATAGCAGTGTTTTAGTTGAGTAATTGTTTAGGGAGAAAAATTTGCTAAAAAGCCAAAAATAGGCTGTGATAAGGCATGCCTATAATCCTGGGATTTGGGAAGTGGAGGCAGGAGGGTCAGAAATTCAAGTAAGCATTAGCTATATATCCTTTTTGAGGGTATCTTGAGTTACATGAAACCCTGTCACCAGAGAAAAAGAAAAAAATCCTCGTAGGAGACAAGAAAGTATAGAATGAATGACTAGTCAAATTAGAAAACACAAATTTCTTTACAGCCAGTGACATATAATAATAAAGTCATTATTAGACAGTAAAAAATATATGATACTAAAATAATACCCAACAATAAATTCTGATTGAAAAAGAACAGCACACTTTCATTGTAGAGGAATCCTTGTTTCATAATCAGTACTAGAGTTCAACAGCAGGATGGCAATATATGTAACCATGGTGACATTCAATATAAAGTGCAAAACGCCACCACGTGTATGCTTCAATTAAAACATTTACTAATCTGTCTTTAAAGATCTTCTTATGGGAGGCCCAATGGCACTCGGAGGAAGGATAGCGGGCTACCAAGAAGAGACTTGATACCCTAGCACCATATTCAGGGGGAGGAGGTCCCCCTTGGTCACAGTCATAGGGAAGGGGGATTGGGGTGAAAGTGGGAGGGAGGGAGGAATGGGATGGGATAGAAAATGAGATGTAATATGAATTGTTTTATCTTTCAATAAAAATGTGTTAAAAAAAAAGAAGATCTTCTTATAAGGATTATAGTAGGGAAAAGAATTATACGGAAAGAAATCTCCCAGTGTTCTTACATTGGGTGTGTGTGTGTGTGTGTGTGTGTGTGTGTGTGTGTGTCACTTATATGTGTGTATGTTTCTGTGAGTGAGGGTTCATGTGAAGGCTAGAGGACAACTTTAAGAATTTGTTCCTTGGTTTCTATGTTGTTACAGATGGCCTGTTTGTTGCTCCCCTGCGCAGGCCCCCCCCCCCATGTACAAGAGACTTGATGAGTTACAATCCTCCTGGTTTTGTCTTAAGATCTTGCCATAAAATCATTAATGTTTCATATGTGTACCATCATCCTGGGCATTATATGGGTTCTGGGTATGCATACTCATGTCCTCATGCTTATGCAAGCAAAGTCTTTACCTACAAAGCCATCACACAGCTCCAAAGATCTCAGCTTTTGATACTCATATTCCCATTTCATGGCCTCCTGGTTAGTTCAGGTTAGTTGTGGTGACTTATTTAACTAAAATGCAATGGAGATCACAGGCTGCAACTTTCAGAACTTGATTACAAAAATGCTCTATTTTCTATCTTTCCTGGCCTCTGTTGTTTGCTCTGTCACTCTATGCCATTAATGGAAGCCACCTGCCATTTTTTGAGTCACCCTATAAAGAATCCCACACAGCAAAAACCAAAGAAATTCACCCTGTAAATGTCTACTAAGAACCTTGGCCTAAGACTCCAAGAAGAAATGAATTCTGCCAACACTCATGGGATTTATTTGGAAGAGAATCTTACTTAGGTGGCTTTTTGTCCAGATTCCTATTGCAAAGAATCTTAGTTAACCAGTGTTGTTTCAAGATGAAATATGTTGGGAGAATCTGTTACACAGCAGTAGCTAACATAAGCCAAATGATACCACAGGAAACTAGTCAGGAAAATGTAGAAAGTGGAATATTCTACAAAGCAATTGCCTTGCATTCTTCCTCAAAGCAAAGGACTGTTAAGCATTGGAAAAATACAAGAAACAACAAAGAGATTTGGTGGCAAAGAAAAAGACAAAAGACATCAAAAATTAGACATGGATTAGCTTTTTAAATATAGTAAATAATTATTAACATTACTTATGATATTATTGTTTTGACCTTATGATAAAATATTTTGTCTCAAGTAGATGGAAATATTTTAAGCTGACATACTATATTTTTACATAAAGTATTTTGCACTTTGATATTGTCAAAAACAAGAAGATGTGGTTCTGTTAACTTGAGTGTTGTTATAGTGAATGAAAATCCCAAAAATCTGATTTTACCAATAAAGACTCAGGAACAGGATGCTGTGGTGGAAACCTGCTATGTCAGAGAGGCAGAGAAAGCAACCAGCTGACCTTCCTACGCAGCTCATGTCCCAGAAGGAAAAACCAAAAGCCAAAAGCCAAAGAGCCTGCTTGCTCAGCTAACATCCCAGGAGGAAAAGACCTGCTAGTTCACCAGACAGCCCAGGAGGGAAAAAAAGGTAAGAGCTAAAAGCCAAAAAGCTAAAGAGCGTCTTCTTCTCCATGCTGCCTTAAATCCCCTTCTCTCTAAGTCGCTTATATCTATTTAATCCCTGTCAGCTGGTTTCTTGCACTGCTTCTTGGTCTAGGGCTAACTTTTTATTA
Source organism: Acomys russatus (assembly GCF_903995435.1). Taxonomy (NCBI): domain Eukaryota; kingdom Metazoa; phylum Chordata; class Mammalia; order Rodentia; family Muridae; genus Acomys; species Acomys russatus. Next base: position 106,217,960 of record NC_067137.1, on the reverse strand, counting down.
AATCCTGTTAACAGAAAACTCTTGGATTAAAGGTGTGTGCTAGGGCTGAGCCACACCATAATCACCTGTTTAGAATAAACAGAAAATTCTTGGATTAAAGGAATGTGTTAGGGCTGAACCACACCAAGCAACAAGCAGGTATTTACAGTTCACAATCTCAGCATTCACAATGGGATCAACTACACTGCAACACCTGATCCTATTCCCCCACAAGCTGTCAGCACTGGATAAAAGTCCCCATTCTTGTGATATTCACAAAGGATGCATCACAATTCTGTGGGAGGTGACTTGCTCTTAGCTTAGTGGGTTAATATAAATAAATGGTATTGGGAAGAACGAGTTGCATGAATGGTGTGTATTTGACAAAGACGAGTTATTATGGCTTCCTATCACTACATGACAATAAAAGATGAATATCCAGATGGGTCTCCTGACAGATGCCTTTAAAGAAGCTATTTTGTAGACTCCATGGTTCATATGGCCCCCATCATAGCCTGGGCTAACAGATGAAGCTAATGGTGCTTACTGGTATAGGATATGCCATAAAATCTGTTTTAGGATGAAAATTTCATTCCAGGGATATTCCCAAAGTTTATGAGGAAAAGTCCTGTGACAGTCCATGAACCTTCTCCTATACTGAAGAATTTGGTTGCAACAAACCACTTGGTAGCCATATAGTGGGGGAGAAGGTACATGATTCTTGTCCCTTATTTTCTTTTTTATTCTGTACTTTATACCTGTGTTTTGTGACCCTGTGTGCATGTGTGTGGAGACCAGTGGTTGTTATCCAGTGGATGCCCATTTCACTCCATCTTGTTTATTGAGACAGAGTTTCTTACTGAATGGAGAGCTTATCAACTGACAGCACTGGTTGAGCAGTGAGTTCGGGGCATCTGTCTCAGTCAGTGTTAGACCTACAGGTATGCATCACCGTGCTCAGCTTTTACATGATGGCTGAATTGTGTCCTTGAAATCCCTTGAACACTATCATTCCTCTGGGTTTTCTAGCAGTTAAATAAAAAATTGAAACGTTAGAACAAGGAACACAAATATCCACTACTTAATTGTTCTGCCTTCTTTGGTGTATATAATCTTTCCTCTTATATTTCCATTAGAGTGAACAAGATATGCACTTCTTTTTGAGTCCCATCTATTGATGCCCCAAACCTTGTTTATTTGGCCTCATACAGAATAGTAGTTTGCATGCTCCTTTCCTCTGTCATTGGTTTCCATGCTCCTGCAATTTAGTGGTAATCAACCCTTCAAATGATTTTTAAACCCTTCCCCTATCCTCATGTTAATAGCTAGTCCTGTGGGACTTCATTGGCCACTTAAGGACATCATGCACTGTTATAGTACCATGCTTCCTGTGATGTTGGTCTTCTACTTAAAATGTCCATTCCTACCTTCCCAGCAACATGAATATAGTTTGTGACATATATTATTCACTCATAAACCCTATGTTAAAATCTTACCTCTGTGAAAATTTCTTCATCGACTACCAAGTGATTGATTTCCTTTGTTTCCCCAAGTCATATTCTTTTAATTAATTCATTCATCATCTACTGACTGTTTACTGCACCCAAAAAAGTAAGCATGTTTTAAGCAAATGTGAGCAGATTCACTGAAATAGACACCTGCATAGAAAACGCAAATCAATTGTTCTAATTGTATTTTGGATTGAATACCAATAAAAACCTTTTGTGCATAAACAGGTAAAAGTAAGATTTGAACTATGTACATATTGATTTGAATTATTTTGGTCATTATTTATTGTAAACTGTCAGTTATAATGTTGAGTAAATGCTTTCTTTGCTCAGTGGATATTGACAGAGTATTGGATAAAGACTACAAAGCTCAGATTATAACCAATGTGACTTTCAGTTCTATATTTTTTTTCTGATTATGTCTATCTATTTACCTCCTTGTCTATCCCTTTACCTCCTTAAAGATTGGTTGTAAAGGATTATAATAGTCTTAAGGAACAAATGTATAAAACACGCATTTTTAACAAACTGCCTTGCATAAAATAAATCATGCTTAAGCATAAGCAGTGATGTTAATATTGATTGATTACTGTCATTGTCTTCATTTTGCCAACAGCAATTGCAGTAGCAGGCATGTAATAGAGGACCAATAAACACAGTGGCGTAGATGGAGGAGTGCATGTGTGGACTTATATGACATTCTTTCCCCAGAACTTAGTTTTATTCTTGGTGTGCATACTGAAGAAAATAGTTAAAACATAAAAACAAATATGATGTATTCTAAGAAGTAAAGAGCATTGCTTAGGGAGATTTAATGATCAGTTCTTGCATTTTCTAGAAGGAACAACTAAAGGAAATTTGTCCCCAGTCCCACAGGAATGGGATTGGTTATAAATGATAAGAAATGTCAACAGTTTCTCTTACAGACCCAAGAAGAGATAATTTCAGTGGTAACCTGGGAGTTTCTATTCATACCATGTTCGTTATTTTACAGACCAGTTTTTATGCCCCTGTCATTTTTGTGCATTTTCTGAAATCGCCAACATTCGGAAATAAACCTCGCAGTTAATTGGCCACCTGTGATACAGTGTCTTGTTACCATGAACTTGAGGACAGCAAGCCCACTTGCACTTAACCTAAATCGAAATATTCACCTCAGTATACACATTTTTCTGAGTTTACCTTCTAAGTTCTGACCATGTAATGATGTCTTTTGTTTGTTTCTTTATTTATATTTCTCCAACATAGTATCCATATTGATTATTTGGGAATTTCTTACAATGCATGCTTATCATACTTGCTTCCAATTCTTCCCACCCTGTGCTCTTCCACAAAATGGAAAATGAAATTTGTGTTGCCCATGTACTCATTGGAACACCATCAACTCCAAGCTCCTTTAAAGGTAACTGTGTTTTTCTCCACCCACCCACCCAATTCCAAAGCCAGAATTCATCAACTGTGATGAGTTGTACTTGAATATCTTTGTCACAATTTTAAGGACCCCCTTCAATAGCTTCCAGTCTTGTTTGAGGGGGTTGCAGGGGCAGGGGTTCAGAGGCTGTCAGAGAAGCCTTCAATGTCTCTCATTCTCAATTATGAATCTACAATCATTAATACCACTGAAAAGAAGCTTCCTTGCTCATAACAACCAGCAGAATGGATTATGAACTTCCACAAGTTTTCAAGTGGAAATAGGGACCACAGACATCCACAGGGCCTCCAGCAGTGTCTCAGATCAGAGCCATCAACTTGGCCTCTGGGTGTAACATGAACTGTGAATATGAACTTAGCCTCAGGTGGCAACACAGACAACAGACATCAACATGCTCTGCCCTCCCAACCCAACCATACTGCCATTTTTAAAGCTGGAAGTAAATAAGATCAATTCAACTGCATGAGCCACTGAGTTGTATTTTCTCCCATATATTCCAGAATCATTACTAACCTGTAGCAGAAAAGCTAATGATTTGGTAAAGTATGAGGCTTTCTAGGGTAAAGTTGTTGCCGAAACTGATGCTGTATTTTCGAAGCTCCTTGGTCAGTGTGGAGCTATAGGAATAGCTAATGCCAGTGGGTTGAAAAGAACTGATGTGCATTTCTTCTGCGCTTTTCTGTACTTCAAATAATGAGGCAGCACCAGCTGATGGAGTCTCTGTAGACACCTGGATAAGCACAGAAACCTTGTGCTTAATATAACAGCATAAGTGGAGCCCTCTGAGCCCCAACAACCACAGAACTCACAACTTTCACACAGGAGAAATATACAGTAAGGTTTAACTGAGTGGAATTGGGGCTTTGTTCTGGGAAATACTTGCTTAATTTTAATGTGCCCACCGTAATGTTTCTGTATCAGCCTAAAATTTTCTCAAGAAGTCACTTATACCCAGGACTACTCCGCAATTCATTTGCTCATGAAACCAGTCTAGATTTGTGTAGTGGATGATAGAATTCATCTCGGTCATTTTGAGCCAACATTTCAATATGAGTTCTACTGATTCTGTACACTTAACTATATGAACTAGAGAAGAAACACTAGTGTGAAGGAAGCAGAAAGTTTTGTGAAGTGAGTTATTTTAGCCCAAAGCCAATTGTACTTCCTTTATATCTAAAATTTGCTTTATTATCTGTCGAAACTAAATGACAGCCTAAATAAGCCTGTCTCTTGCAGTCCTCTGTTTTACCTAGCCTTTTGGTGAAGGCAATTTTGTATTCATTTTTTCCCCTGTTCTTCTTAGAAAGGGTGTTTTGAGCTCTTCCTCTTCCTCTCTCTTTCCTCTCTTCCTCTGTCTCTGTCTTTATGTCTCTCTCTCTGTCTCTCTCTCTGTCTCTGTGTCTCTCTGTCTCTCTCTCTGGTACCCACCTCTTTCCTTCTTTCCACATGCTCATTTAATAATCTCCACTATAATATATAAAAATGGTGTTTTGAACACACCATTTCACCCCAACGGAATAAAGACAATAGAAAGGGAAGTAGATATTTTTTCTCCCAAAAGTTCTGAAAGGCTGTTTATTTTCACATTTAAACGAACAGATATATAGTAGACAGATTTAAGCATGGGCAGAATCTCCACTGATATGGCAGAAAATAAAAGCAGACATCTGTAGTTCTTTTTTTAATATTTAAAATGTTTTTATTAAACATTTTTTAGTTTTTGCATATACATTTATATTATTACACATATATGCAATAAACTACCTATAGCAAGATGAACCATGACACAATGAGGAATTATATAAATGTTACATTCTTGGTGTTTTGGCTATTTGTATTTGACAGCCTTGAAGAAAACATCTTTCCTGTCTTGGTGCATCTAAAATTCTGAATGTAAATCAATCTTCATCACATCTTGTCATTATTAATTTGAAACATCTCTCTAGACCTAAAAATATCTTAACCCCTAAGCAACTAAGCTTCACTGTAAAACTAAGCCCCCTGGTCTTCAACTCCATAAGAGACTTGAGAAGGAATAAACTTGATCATCTGCAGTTCTTTAAGCATTTTATTGACAATGGACCTCATGTAGGGGATTTCATAAAAAGTGGTTAGTGCAAACTAGGATTTTCTTTGGTTTGATTTGGGTTTTGCTATTTTATATTATTTTCTTATTTACATAATCTTTTCATAAATACCTTGTGTGATTTAAGTATTCTTATGCTCCTTGAGAAGGAAACACTTTAGGTTATCTTTCTCCCCTTTACTTTTGCTTTCTGTCTACCCACTGGCCCCCTTGCGAAACATCACATCAGAACTAATAATGGCCAGTTTTATCTCCTCTATTTTCCTCTTGAACCTGTCCAGTCATTGTTACTACTGATGAAAATTAGCGTATCTGCTAATGAGAAGATTAGGACTGTTAATTAGAAATTGCATCTTCCATCCTCTTGCAGGCCACAGACCCATACTTCCTGTCAAGCCTTAGTTAAGCCATGATCAGGAAAGTGCCCAGGTCTCAGACATTTTCTTAACAGCAGTTCAATTATAAAATGGGTTAATTCCTGTTTCTGATAGCAGCTCTGTCTTATAAATGAATAACAGAAAGATGAGTCAGTATGTTCCTACTTGAGGGAATTTGTATATTACTCTATTTTTTATTTGTATTTTTATTTTGTATTTGCAGTAATGTAGGGTTTTTTTTTCCAGCTCTTAGGTTAAAGGTCTTCCTACCTTACCCCATTACCCAGTTCTAAAGTTTATCCCTACTTTAAAAAATATTGTTACAGCAACACTTCAACTTGCTGTTTACAATTTTCTGTCTCACTCCACTTGGGCTACTATAAAATACACTGCAGATCGATTATTTATAAACCGCAGGAATTTATTTCTTGTTGTTCTAAAGGTGAAGAAATTCATGATCAAGGCATTAGCTAATGGTAACAACTCATGGAGACTGATTACACTTTGGTGAAAAAGACTTAATCAAGGCCAAAAGAATAGAAAATTCATGGTTTTGAATACTAAACAAATTCAAGGTGTGACACTGGCTTCCCTTTAAGCTGGCTTACTGGCCTCCTCAGGAGTGTCTCTTTGCCCATGCTGTTCTTCATAAGTAGGTTTGGAGACGCTATAATCTGCCCAACCTCTAAAAACTTAAGAATTAATAGCTTTTGGTCCCCAGAACCCCAGTAAGACAGATTCTCTTTGCCAGTGATTCAAATAGTCGACCTAGAGAAAAGACAGTTGTCTAGACTTGCTATAACTTCCATTCCCGGAAGCGAAGAGGTGAATTCATAGCTTATCTACAAGATTGTGTCAGAGGCCAAGCAGTCTAATGTAAGAGTCTATACCTCACAAAAAGGCTTTCCAGTCAGGATCTGTGATGGTGACTTCTTGTCTACTCTTTCATTTGGTCTACTATTTCACATAGGCCTGAGGTCATTATTAACACTATTTGAGTTACTTAAAAATCATTAACCTATTACTAATGCTGTTAGGGTACTTAATGAAGTTACCCATAGGTAGAAGAATTGAAATGTGACTATAGTTTCTGTGGACTTGATTTCAGATTGTTATTTGTCATTTTATAGAGAATAGATTCCCATACATACATGTACATATGGCTTTTTCTTTTATTTTCTTCTACAGTATGAGTTATCTTGCCTGCTTTTAACCTTTTCCTTGATTTTTGTTCCTGTCAACCCTTCCCAAACTAGTCTTTGAAGAGAATTTAAAAGCTAAAATATACTATGTCTTTAATTAGGAGGAAGTCCTTTTGATTTTTTTCAATTTTATTTCTGGGATACTATAATACTGAAACCAATTTTATATCACTTTTTATTTTACTTCCACTCAAAGAAAGATAATTGGCCATGATTAGTTTGTATTCACCAAAAGGTCTGTATCAGGCACAGTTAACTTCACCCACCCATATTTTACTTAATTTTCATAAGAGAATATATGCAAGACTGAAACCTACATGTTTGTCTTTTCTTCCAATCCCATGAGACTTTACAAGTAAGTGGGCATCTTTGTGCACTCACAATATGGTATACCCATAAGTGATAGTTTGCTTTACTGGATATAATAAAAAATGTTTAAAAGTTCATTAATCATGATCCCTGGGACATAAAATTATATTTACAAACAAACGGAATCAAATCATTAAAAAATATTTTGCCTGAGAAAGGAGACTGTTTAAATGAGCACTTTGCATATCAGTAGGTTCTGTTAGAAAATATGAATTGCTCTAAAGGCATTCGGCTCCCCCACTCCAAATGCAAAATAAAATGAATATATTGAAATTTCTCTATTACTCTGGCCATTGACCTGTTAAAAATATCATGGGACGATTTACCTCAGAAATTGTTATTAATGAGAAAATGACAAAAAATTTGCTGCCCAAAGCTATGATTTACAAAGTGGTAAAAATTGCATAGGTGTTCATTTCAATTTCTCATTTAGAGTGGCAGGGGAGAGTGAACCGGAATCAAATGCCTCCTCTGACTTTTAAATGAAAGTGCACTCATGCTTGTGGGTTCTGGGAGAGATGTGCGAATGGAAATGGGCCCCTTCTGAGTCTTGGTTACTCTCCTCTCCTCATCCTTGCTTTTGCTGCAGGTCTGATTCGATGTATACACTGAGAAGGGCAATGTGGGCCAATTTGTAGACCACTTACACACTCATCACTGTGAAGCTTGAGGTTGCATAGCTGACGAACCCTCTCAACTGTCCAGTCCTGTAGCAGGCAACATGTGTTAGATGGATGAAAAGCAACCACATCTTTCCTAGGTAGAAAAACCTCTGTGCATTTTACAACATTTCATTCATTTCTTTACATCTTCAGGTCAAGATAAGGTGTTAGTATCAGTTGAAGGAGCAGTCAGGATGATGTGAAAGCTGGCTTCTATCCTCTGGTCTGTGGGGATATAGGGCTGTTTCTTTGTCACTGCAAATCATCTCCCTAAACTAAAAAGTACTTATGTGGGTAGTCGTTCTTGATCTTAAAACCAACTTGGTGATTTTCACATTTTGAGCTTTTCTTGAGACGAAGCATTTGTGCTGTCCATTATATAGTCAGTGAAGTGTCCGTCTACACCATGGACGCTTCTACGTTATTGTCCTAGATATTTGTTATTATTGCCCTTTGCTCAGCCCACCCGTCTGTTTTGCCAACCACATCTTTTAGTCTGGATGTCTGTTCCCCTTTCTATGTCTTTGTTTCTTCTGTATTCTTCCAACATACCAAGAAAAGGCTTATTCACATACTAGGGAGAAAACTATACATATTTTGTGCCATATTGGAGTGAAACATTTTAAATTAACTGGAACATATTGATTGTGACCACATAATACATAATATAATTTTAACTGTGCCGAGTGTTGTGGCACTTGCCTTTAATACCAGCACTCGGGAGGCAGAGGCAGGTGGAACACTGTGAGTTCGAGGCCAGGCTGGTCTACAAAGGAAGTCTAGGACAGCCAAGGCTACACAGAGAAACCCTGTCTCAAAAAAACAAAACAAAACCAAAAACAAACAAGCAAACATATTTTCAAAGAAAAAATGGTTTAAGATTTGCTTCTTCCTGGGGTAAAGGTACATATTCATACCACAATTGCTACTTAATACAATTAAAACCACTGAAAATATCTACTAGAAGAAATTAAAAGTTAGTAAAAAAAAAAAAAAAAAGACAGCAACAATGTAAATGCTTCAGAGGGAGAGATTGTTTCTATGATAATTTATCCAGAACAGAAAATATGTTAGTATTTTAAGTAATAAGCACTGACTTTTTGTTGTAGTTTTTAATAGACCAGGTCATCATCTAATTGAAGCCTTTACTAACTTATTTACTCGCTCATTTATTTCCCTCCAAACTACACCTTCTATGGATTTCATTAATTCATTGCCTTCAAATTCCATTTCCCACTAGCTTTGTCTTCTATGCATGGCCTGCTTTCCACACAGGTATCCTTGAGTTTCATCTTCTCCCTTTGATGCTTCTCTCTTGAATATGAACCTATTCTTTTTCAAAGTAAGTCCATTTGGACAGTTGTCCAAGATAAATACACTATCTAGTTTACAAAGAGAAATTTAATTCTCATTGTCCTAGAGACTACTTGACAACATTTTCCAGGTTGCTTTCTGGCTCATACCAAGAGGCCAAGCGGGTATGTAACTTTATAAGCTATGAAATTACAAACAATAGAATATCTGTTTGAGATCCATCTCTGGATTACTGAAAAGCCTCTCCAACTTAGAATAGGCTGATATCTGTGTACGTGTGTGTGCACACCACATGTGCATGCATGCATGTGCCTACAAACAGATGTCTTGGTAAACTTGTGTGTACATGTCCTTTAAATGTGCACATATTTTACATTTATGGGATCAATATAAATGTTAGTAAAATATATTTCTGACCCATTACAATTCAAATATATATTAGTGTGCATACTATGTTGATCCCAAGTGTGGGATGTGAAACAGACTCCTGAGAGTGGTGTGAAGTTTGTCTGCTAAAAAGGTTAACTGCCTCATACTGGGGCATGGTCTTTGCCAGTTGAAAAAACACCCTGGTATGACTCTAAGAGAAGATAAATAGGAGCTCAAAACCCAGAAACTTCACTTTGCATGCTATGCATGGCTCTGCATTGCTTGGATGCTCATCGCTCCCACGTGGAGACATTCCTAGAGAAAAATGCTCCCAAGAACTCTTTGAGGTTCTCACTGGCGCAGTTGAGGTGGCTTTCGGTGAATGGCTGGTTAGTTATTTAACAGGTGGGTCTGCTGGAATCCTGACTATGAAGAGTGGATTCTCCCTGAAGAAACTGAATCTAAAACTGTCTATTTCCACTCTTCCTACTAACCTCCTTTCCTACCTAGGGTAGGTGTGTTGGAAGGGAGGTAGAGGCATTAAAGAACACCAAATGAAGTACGTTTTAAAAAGATCAAAGCCTACAATCAAACACCCTGAAGAACACACAGATAGGCACTCTGATTCAGGAGAAGGACCATCTTAACAGGCAGAGGATGAACTCCTGCCTGGGTTATTTGTTAATGAAACAATTTGTTCACATAAAGATGTTCCATGTCAAGACTAAACCGAACAAATACTTGGACTGGGAAAAAATTCTCAGATGAATAAATGGAATTCATTTTCAGAAGAAAAAACAAACTCATTTATTTTGGAAGAGGGTATTCTAGTGCAGGCAGAGATAGGCACGAGAATCCCAGAGGATGTCTATTCATGTCTCAGTAGGAAATGGTCAAGTTTATTCCTGAAAGTAGGGAGCAAAGCATATTAACTTGTTTTCTGCAAGGTGGTTTGCAATCTCCTCCAACTATTGTATTCATTTGAAGAGAACATATTGAGAGTGGCGTATTCTGGACTCTACAGTTTTCCTTTTCTCCAGTGCCTAATTCTGCCCTTAACTTTTCTGACTACTCCCACACAGGTATTTTCATTTTTAATAACTATAGCCACTGTCCACCATGTCTTGACTGATTTTTATAAGCATTTTTGTTTAAAAAAAACTGAATTATTTTGTACATAGAAGTATAAGGCATGCTCCATTTAACATACCCTTTCAACATTTTGGGTCCCTAGGTGAAAAAAATTCATCAAAAATAGCTATTGATTAAGTGGCATCTTTGGGGTAATTATTCTTATCTGTGGGTTGAGGGAAAGAAATAGTTTATATAGATTTTTCTCTCTGAAACCTGTCTGGCTCGATCTCTATTGTAATGAAGTGGTGGTTGTGGTGGTGGTGATGGTGGTGGTGATGGTGGTGGTGATGGTGGTGGTGATGGTGGTGGTGATAGTGAGGCTTCACTCCAGCCAATCTGATGCTGGCACCATGCCCATGACTGTCTAGAATTGGAAGCAAAGTAAACAATATTTCCTTTTTATAGTTACCTCTTCCAGGAATACTTTGTTACAGTCATTAAAAATGAACTACTATATAAAAAAAGACACATTTCTTCTTTGTTTCCTTAAGGTTCTGCTTGACAGTGGTGGTGGCATTCTTTAAGGATCTCTGTCATACAACTGTCTCGTTGCTCAAAACTCAGATAGGAAAATTCTGCTCTCTATGCTCTTTCAAGAAATGGATAATGAAAGTGATATACAGATACACAATGGAATTCTATTAACTTATAAAGAAAAATTAAATCATGAAATTTGCAGATAATACCATGGAACTGATAGTAATACACTGAGTGAGGCTACTTAGACCTAGTAAGACAGAAGCTGCATTTTCTCTCTTATTTGAGGTTCTTACTCCTGAATCTTTAGATGTGAGCTGATAACCTAGAGTAACTGCAAACATCAGGAAAGTAAAAAGGGACCAAGAAGGATGTAAGGGAAGAGAAGGAGCTCCACACAGGGAACTAGCAGGGCGCAGGAACTACAAGGGAAAACTCCAACTGGGGCGGTGGGAGAAGTGAGGGATGAGTAACACCAAGAATTTTTCAAAAAACCATAGATAATGCTTTTTTATTTTTACCTAAAATTACATGGGAGAAAGCCCCTAGGTGTGATAATGATTCCCTCAAGAACCAGAGACTAACAAATATTGTAGGATCATCAAGCTCCCTCCACTCACACTGTTGGTCAGGAATGTAGAAGAGATCCAAAAACCAATATAGGCTGTTGCTGTTTCCCTTGGTTGCCTCCAAGAATATTGAGGTAATTTCCATATTGCTGGAGACACCATGAACTTTGGACATAGGACTTGAAGAAATCAAGCTAGATCTGACCTAAAACCCTCTCCTCTGAAAACTGGCTCTCATGTTAGTGGAAGGTAGTATCCAAGCTACCAAGGAAGGGGAGCTGTTGTGTTCTTACCCAGCAGGAAAGCGTATGAGCCACACCAATGATTGGACTAGTAAGATATCCACAATGATATAAAGGTGGCATGCATATCTTGCTGATAATTAACATCTATCTGGTTAGACTTAAGGGCCACTCAGAAGGAGGGAATTCATATCTCGTATTGTAAAGGTAGCCCTATATTTGTGGCTAGAGAAGTCACAGACTTAGAGAGAAGAACCAATTATTGCAATTTTCCTAAGCCAAAATAAAATTTAACTATATTTTACATATTCAGCCTTAACCCACAGATAAGTGTAACTCTCAGGCCTCATCAAAGAGGCACCTGTTTTCCACAGACAGAGACTGTTACAAAGATCCACAACTGGTCAAAATGCAGAGACTGTGAATATGGGGATACTGATTATGAGATGCCCAAAGGCAGCTGATCCATCTGCAGCACAGTCCCCCACACCTAAAGCTAAGGAGAAATCGCAGAAGAGGAAGCAGAAATATTGTTAAGAGTCCGAGGCCCAGACTGCCTGCTGTCAGTGTCCCTTAGACATAGCAGGGAAAATTCACCATGAACTTTCAACAGTATAGTTAACTGAACAAGATGAGCGTAACGACAGCATCAATTGGCAAGCTGGGGAAAACAGGAAATTGTCATGGTCCCAACTTTAGATGAGTAACTATAGGTAGGTAGTCCATGGCTGCTGAGAGGCAGAATCATTTTCTTCCAGGGATGAGCTCTCATATAAGTTGTCCAAACTTAGTCCTGAACATACACATACATGCACACATGTTCATAAATGTAAATATGTTTATGTATAGACTATACAGCTATGTGTGTACACATGTAAAAATAATACTTTTAAAAGGGATGATGAATTTGAGAGGAAGACATGGAAGGAATTGGGGAGGGGCACAAGGATAATGTAGATACAAGTTTCATGTATAAATTTCACAATTTTTATTTAAGAAAAAGAAATAACCATAAGTTTACAGAAGTCTTATTGAGGTCACATAGAGCTAGGATGCCATCATTTTTGCAGAGAATGAAGAATGTGGTCAGGCAAGAAGAAGAGAGGCAGTTAACAAGCTTTGTAGCTGCTCTCCCTGTGAGTCAACCTTCAGTGACTCTCAAGATCTCCCCAGGTTGCTATCTCCTGGGGAACTTTGAAAAATGTAGATTTCTCACAATAACTCCCAGAGAGACTGCATCAGGGAGTCTGAAGTGGAGTCTTAGAAACTGTTTTGGCATTAAACAAACTAGCAAACAAATCCCAAACAACACTCCAGGTGATTCTAATTATGTTCTGGATGGTAAAGCACTCGTTCAAGGTGACATAGCCAATTAGTTTCACAATCATGGTTAGGTCTAATATTTTTCTGCCTTATAGCTCTCTTTACAGAGAAGAAGTTGGATACTTTTCTAGAAGGGACAATCTATGTGGCAGGATATACTTCAGAATTAATATTAGATGTGCATATCCAAGGAGTGTGGGGGATATTACTGACTGTGTGACTTTATCTGTGAGCTTAAACATTCTAAACCCATTTTTTCATTTATGGTAGAGAAACAGTAACCATAGTGTCTGATGCAATTCTTCCTATGAGAATAAGACCCATTACTTAGTAATCACTTACCTCACCAGCATATGGAAAGGATATAGGAATACATTTTTGGGGTCTAATGATTACTGATATTTTTCTTTTGACTCCCTATCAGTATAATGAAATTGTTTTCTTTCTATCATTCCATTTTGCCTGTGTTTTTTTTTTTACAAGGTATGCACGTTGCATTTTGTGGAAACTTGTGTACATGTGATATATACATGTAAAGCACTACAGTTGACTTTGTCCATGGCTTCCTCTATAAGTCCCCATCATATTCATTGAATTGTTGTCTTTTGAGAGAGCCTATAGCTTGCCAATAGTGATAGTCTATCTTACCAACATAAACCTGGTCTCCTATCATCATCTTAACTCTGAGTGCTGGGATTACAGATAGAGCACCATACTTACTTGGTTTTTCTATGGCTGATAGGGACAGATGACAGTTTTATCTATTGCATGAGAAGCATTTTACCTTCGGCACCATCTCCAAAGCACATTTTCCTTTAGAAATATTTATCTCTCATATCCAGAATTCATAGTCTGTAAGATTTTTACCATATCTCAAAAAATATAGGATGATTTTCTTGTAACTTTTCTCTATGGGTCTTTGTATCTATGTGCCTGTGTGCATGTATGTATAAATTTTTGTGTGTATGTGGGTGCAGGCTCAGGTGTACATGTGTGCAAAAACTTCGAGTGCTATCTGCCCTTTCTTTCTTTCTTTCTTTCTTTCTTTCTTTCTTTCTTTCTTTCTTTCTTTCTTTCTTTCTTTCTTCTTTCAGACAATGACTCTCATTGGCCTAAGGATCACTAAAGTGCCCAGATTGTATGACCGGTGAGCTCCGGGATCTCCCTGCTCCGTCTCCTGATGACGGGAAGAGAAATGCTCGCCATCTTGACTAGATTCTAGGAATGTGTTCTAGGGTTTCAATTTATGTCCTTACGATTTCATGACAAGACTTAACTGTTCCAACCCTCTCTTCTCCTCCTCTATATGACTATTGATCCACATAGATAGCTCTACTCACTACTTTGCTTGCCAACTGTGATAAAATATCTGATAGGAAGTGATTTAAGAAAAACAGTTTCATTCTAGCTCACAGTTGAGGAAATGTATTCAGTTGTGACAAGAAAGGTATGGAGGAGAAGCAAGCCTGATGGGCATATTGCAACCACAGTCAGCAAACACTGAAAGGAATGCTGCTGCTCAACCTTCTTTCTCTTTCTTATCAGAGTAGGATCCCAGCCCAAAGAAAGGGTGGCACACACATTTATGATAGTTGGTCACAGTTCCATTAGCCTAACTTATATCATCCATCACAGACAAGCCAAGGTGATTTTCTGCCCTGTCAAGTTGAAAATCATAAACCATCAGAGTTATCAGCCTCCCCAGTAAACGAATAGGACAATCATACGCCTGCTTCATTGTATAGCATTGCAGTTTGCATCCATGAGGACCACTCTCATGCTAGGTGGTGCCCAGGTTTTCCTATGTGTCAGGAGGCTACTTTTGGCTCTATTGTCAATGTGATCTCTGTGGTCTTCTAGGAGGCCGGGTCAACTAAAACGCAATCATGTCAGAAGTTTTATTATGGACCATGGATTAGAAGGTGGGAGGCCCACACTTCCTTTGTCTCAATTTGGTATGACACTAATGCTCAGGGAGGATTTGGCTGAGTTTTTAAAGGGCCCTATATGGCCCGTCATTCTCCACCAGTCGCAAAAACAAATCCTCTTAAGTGTGAGTGGAGCCACAACTGTGTACAATTGTGCTGTGAGGTACTGGATGACACTGTGAAGGTTGTTCAGATGCAAGCTACTCATTTAGACTCAACGAGAAAAAAAATTAAAACTCAAAAACAGAATTAATGCTTATCTCTTTGTGCCTACTCAGTGACTGTAGATGCTGGCTTTCATGGGTAGTAGATTCAAGCTCCCACTGAGACTGAATGCTAAAATTTATGGACTTCTCCATAGTCATTAATTAATAGTGTGCACACACAGAAAAAATAACCAGGCAGAACACTTAGAAATGAAATTATTGCTGAAGCACTGACTACATGGTTTTTAAGTGGTCAGTCAGGTGAATAAAATGAATAATTAAAATACTGCACAAGCGGGCAGCATGGACAAGCATTTCAACAGGTTTCTACTTCTCTCTGAAGAACGTATATCTTGCACAGAGATCTGCATTGATTTTATTCTTATCTATTTCCCATGGCCCCGTTGTAGCTGTGTTTTCTCTGAGAGAATTTAGTGGAGGCCTGCTTCATCGTGTGTGATGATCTCACGAAGGATGCTTTAGGGATCCCTTGCAGTAAGTAACTGAGGACTTCATTTCAAGCTGGGAACCCGCAGAGAAGCAAAATTGAATATGGTTTTAGCATAATGAAAATTATGCTTCCTCTTAGCTCTCTTTATATTTGTTGCAATGTAATTTCCACGGGGAAGTTTTCTTAGAAAAATGCATGTCTTATTGAGAATAGCTGTTATGAATTGGAGCTATGTCAATTTCAGAGTATATTCCTTGAGAGAATTTTTATTGCATGGCTGAAATTATGGAGAAAAAATTGACCCAGGCCAGAGGAAGAGAAACTAAAATTATCTGGCAGTTTGAAACTATGTGTGTCTTTATTTTTGTCAACTGCCATTTTTTCTGATGTTTTTTTATAGATTTAATTGGGCATTCACATCCCAATTTCTCAAGGTATATTTTTAGAATTTTTGTTTACTTTTGTGTGTGTGTGTGTGTGTGTGTGTGTGTGTGTGCCCTTGTTGTGTGCAGATGCCCACAGAGGCCAGAAGAGGGTGTCAGTGTTTGGGAGTCACCTGATGTGGGTGATGGGAACTGAATCTAGGTCCTCTACAAGAGCAGTATGTTCTCTTAACCACTGTAGCATCTCTCTAGACTCTTGAGTTTGTTAAAAAAAAAAAAAAAAAACTGATTAGTTTGTTCTTTAACAACTTCATACATCTGCATGATGCAACCTGATTACTTCTCCTTCCACCCACTCTTACCTCACTCTCACCTCTCTTATGCCCCATCCACCCTATAAGGTGTTTTTCTCACATTCTCTTTTTAAAACACTAGCTATAATCCTTGTGAATTTCATGCATGCAGATGATGCATTTTGGTTTTTTTTTTTTTTTTTTGAGTAATTTTATTTTTTATACTTTATTTTTTAAAGATTTATTTATTTATTTATTACATTTTTTATTAATTAACTCATATTACATCTCGATTGTTAGCCCTTCCCCTGTTTCCTCCCATTCTTCCCTCCCTCCCACTTCCCCCCTTCTCCCCTCCCCTATGTCTGTGATTGAGGGAGACCTCCTCCCCCTATATATGCTCTTAGAATATTGAATCTCTTCTTGGTAACTTGCTATCCTTCCTCTGAGTGCTGCCAGGCCTCCCCATCCAGGGGACATGGTCAGAAAAGGGGCACCAGAGTTCGTGTGAGAGTCAGATCTCACTCTCCACTCAATGGTGGAGAATATCATGTTCGTCAGCTAGGTCCTGGTAGGGGTTCAAAGTTTACTGCCTATATTCTCCTTGGTTGGTGCCTTAGTTTGAGGAGGACCCCAGGACCCAGATCTGGCTGTCATAAAGTTCTTCTTGTAGGTTTCCAGGACCCTGTAGATCCTACTATTTCCCCATTCTTCCATGCTACTTTCTCCTAAGGTCTCAATAGGATGTCCTCTCCTCTGACCCACTTTCTTGGTAAGTAGAGTATTTCATGGTGCATATCCCTTGGATTAGTGTTTTGATATAAATGAGTATATACTGTTTGTCTCTTTTTGCTTCTGGGTGAACTCACTCATTATGATAATTTCTAGATCAATCCATTTGTCCACAAATTTCAGGTATTCCTTGTTTTTAATAGCTGAGTAGTATTCCATAGTGTAAATGTACCACAATTTCTTAGTACATTCTTCTACTTAGGGACACTTAGGCTGTTTCCATGTTCTGGCTATTATGTATAAAGCAGCTATGAACATGGTTGAGCATATGTCCCTGTTGTGTGGTAGGGCATTTTTTGGGTATATTCCAAGGAGTGGGATAGCTGGGTCTTGAGGAAGCCCTATTCCCATTTTCCTGAGAAAGCACCAGATAGATTTCCAAAGTGGTTGTACTAGTTTGCATTCCCACCAGCAATGAAGGAGTGTTCCTCTCTCTCCACATCCTTGCCAACATGTGGTGTCATTTGAGTTTTTGATCTTAGCCATTCTGTTGGGTGTAAGATGGAATCTCAGTGTCGTTTTGATTTCCATTTCTGTGATGACTAATGAGGACAAGCATTTCTTTAAGTTTTTCTCAGCCATTTGATATTCCTCTGTTGAGAATTCTCTGTTAAGTTCCAAGCCCCATTTCGCAATTGGGTTGTTTGGTTTTGTGGTGTTTAATTTCTTGAGTTCTTTATATATTTTGGATATTAAACCTTTGTCAGATGAAGGGTTGGTGAAGATCTTTTCCCATTTTCTAGGCTGTCGCTTTGTTCTACTGACAGTGTCTCCTGCCTTACAGAAGCTTCTCAGCCTCATAAGGTCCCATTTATTAATTGTTGACATTAAGGCCTGAGCTGTTGGTGTACTGTTCAGGAAGTTGTTTCCTGTGCCTATGTGTTCCAGGCTCTTCCCCACTTTTTTCTCTAATTGAATTAATGTCTCTGGTTTTAAGTTGAGGTCTTTAATCCACTTGGACTTGAGTTTTGTGCATGGTGATAAATAAGGGTCTAATTGCATTTTTCTACATGTAGACCTACAGTTAAACCAGCACCATTTGTTGAAGATGCTATCATTTTTCCATTGAATAGATTTGGCTTCTTTGTCAAAAG
This sequence comes from Acomys russatus, assembly GCF_903995435.1. Lineage (NCBI taxonomy): Eukaryota > Metazoa > Chordata > Mammalia > Rodentia > Muridae > Acomys > Acomys russatus. Next base: position 106,199,770 of record NC_067137.1, on the reverse strand, counting down.
TCAAGTGAGCAAATGTGTGTGGATTCATTTCTGGGTCTTCAATTCAATTCCATTGATCCACCAGCCTATTGCTTTGCCAGTGCCATGCTGTTTTAATTACTGTTGCTCTGTAGTACAGCTTGAGATCAGGTATGGCGATTCCTCTGGAGGATTTTTTATTGTATAGGATTTTTTTTTGCTCTTCTGGGTTTTTTATTTCTCCATATGAATTTGAGAATTGATCTTTTAATATCTTCAAAATATTTTGTAGGTATTTTGATAGGGGTTGTGTTGACTCTGTAAATTGCTTTTGGTAAGATGGCCATTTTTACTACGTTGATTCTCCCGATCCATGAACAAGGTAAATCCCTCCATCTTCTGATGTCATCTTCAATCTCTTTCTTCAGAGGTTTAAAGTTTTTTTGAATAAGTCCTTTACTTGCTTGGTTAGAGTTACTCCTAGATATTTTATATTGTTTGTGGCTATCGTGAATGGGGTAGTTTTCCTAATTTCTTCCTCTGCCTGTTTGTCATTTGTATAAAGGAAAGCTACTGACTTTTTTGAGTTTTTTTTTTTTTTTTTTTTTTTTTTGTATCCTGCCAATTTGCTGAAGGTGTTTATCAGCTTTAGGAGTTCTCTGGTGGAATTTTGGGGGTCACTTATATACACTATCATATCATCTGCAAATAGGGATAATTTGACTTCTTCCTTTCCCATTTGGATCCCCTTGATCTCCTTTTGATGTCTTATTGCTCTGGCTAGAACTTCAAGAACTATATTGAAGAGATATGGGGACAGAGGGCAGCCTTGTCTGGTTCCCGATTTTAGAGGGATTTCCTTAAGTATCTCTCCATTTAATTTAATGTTGGATGTTGGTTTGCTGTATATAGCCTTTATTATGTTTAGATAAGTGCCTTGTATTCCCGATCTCTCCAGAACTTTAAACATAAATGGGTGTTGGGTTTTGTCAAATGCTTTTTCTGCATCTAAAGAGATGATCATGTGGTTTTTCTCTTTCAGTTTGTTTATATGATGGATTACATTGATGGATTTCCATATGTTAAACCATCCCTGCATGCCTGAAATGAATCTTACCTGGTCATGGTGAATGATGTCTTTGATATGCTGTTGTATTCACTTTGCGAGTATTTTGTTGAGTATTTTTGCATCAATGTTCATAAGAGAAATTGGTCTGAAATTCTCTTTTTTTATTGGGTCTTTATGAGGTTTAGGTATCCATGTGACTGTGGCCTCATAGAAGGAATGTGGTAATATTTCGTCCATTTCTATCTTTCGGAATAGCTTGAAGAGTATCGCTATTAACTCCTCTTTGAAGGCCTGTTAGAATTCTGCGCTGAAACCATCTGGCCTTGGGCTTTTTCTGGTTGGGAAACTATCAGTGGTTGCTTCTATTTCTATAGGTGAAATAGGGCTATTTAATTTGTTTGTCTCGTCTTGGTTCAATTTTGGCAAATGGAATCCGTAGAGAAATTTGTCCATTTCCCTTAAATTTTCAAATTTTGTGGCATAAATGCCTTTAAAGTAGGTTTTTACGATTCTTTGTATTTCTTCAGTGTATGTTGTTATCTCTCCCTTTTCATTTCTGATTTTGTTAATTTGGATAGTGTTTCTCTGTCTTTTAGTTAGATTGGCTAATGGTTTGTCTATCTTGTTAATTTTCTCAAAGAACCAGCTCTTAGTTTTGTTGATTCTTTGGATTGTTCTCTTTGTTTCTAATTTATTGATTTCAGCCCTGACTTTGATTATTTCTAGGCATCTACTCCTCTTGGGTGTTTCTGCTTCTTCTTCTTTTTTTTTTTTTTTTTTTTTTTTTTTCTAGAACTTCCAGATGTGTTGTTAAGTTGTTTATGTAGGATGATTCCATTTTCTTTTTAAAGGCACTTAGTGCTATGAATTTTCCTCTTAGCACTGCTTTCAATGTGTCCCACAAATTTGGGTATGTTGTTCCATCATTTTCATTGAATTTCAATAAGTCTTTTAATTCTTCGCTTATTTCTTCTGTGACCCATGTGTCATTAAGTAGAAAGTTGTTTAGTTTCCATGTGTTAGTATGCTTTTTGTTATTTCTGTTGTTGTTGAAGTCCAGCCTTAGACCATGGTGATCTGATAAGATACAAGGTATTATTTCAATCTTCTGGTATCTGTTGAGGTTTGCTTTGTGACCAACTATGTGATCAATTTTAGAGAACGTTCCATGGGGTGCTGAGAAAAAGGTATAATCTTTGTGTTTGGGTGGAAAGTTCTGTAGATATCTGTTAGATCCATTTGATTCATGACATTGGTTAATGAAGTTATTTCCCAGCTTAGTTTTTGAATCAAAGACCTATCCTTGAGTGAAAGTGGAGTGTTGAAATCTCCCACTATTAATGTGTGGGTATCAATGAGTGGGGCAAGCTTTGTTAATAACTCTTTTACAAATGTGGGAGCCCTTGTATTTGGAGCATAGATGTTCAAAATTGTGATGTCTTCTTGGTTGACTTTACCTTTGATGAGTACGAAGTGTCCATCCTCATCTCTTTTGATTAATTTTGGTTGAAAGTCTATTTTATTAGATATTAGAATGGCTACCCCAGCTTGTTTCTTGTGACCATTTGCTTGGAATATTTTTCTCCAACCTTTTACTCTGAGGCAATGTCTGTCCTTGTGGTTGAGATGTGTTTCTTGAATGCAGAAGAATGTTGGGTCATATTTATGCATCCACTCTGTTAGTCTGTGTCTTTTTATTGGAGAATTGAGACTGTTGATGTTGAGAGATATTAATGACCAGTGATTGGTAAGTCCCTTCATTTTTGGTATTTGCAACAGTCGAGATTTTGTGAGGTTGTGATTTTGCAATGGTATAGTTACCTATTTCCTATGTAGTTTTGGTTGTAGTTTGACCAGTTGGGGTGGAGTTTTCCTTCTAGTAACTTCTGTAAAGCCGGATTTGTGGCTAGGTACTGTTTGAATTTGTTTTTGTCATGGAATATCTTGTCTTCTCTGTCAATGGTTATTGATAATCTTGCTGGATATAATAGTCTTGCCTGGTATCTGTGTTCTCTTAGGGTTTGCAGAACCTCTGTCCAGGCCCTTCTGGCTTTCATGGTCTCCGCTGAGATGTCAAGAGTAATTCTGATAGGTTTGCCGTCATGTTACTCGGTCTTTTTCTCTTACCGGTTTTAATATTTTTCCCTTGTTCTGTATATTTTGTGTTTCAGGTCTATTCTATTTGGTGTTCTGTAGGCCTCTGTATGCTCGTATGCATCTCTTTCTTCAAATTGGAGAAATTTTCTTCTACTATTCTATTAAAGATATTTTCTGGGCTGTGGAGTCAGTTGTCTTCTTCAAGCCCTATTATTCTCAAGTTTCGTCTTTTCATGTTGTCTTTTATTTCTTGAATGCTCTGTGTCAGAAACTTTTTAGATTTAGCATTTCCCTCGATGGTTGTTTCCAGTTCTGTGATTATATTTTCCAGTCCCGATATTCGTTTTCCATTTCTTGCAATCTGTTAGATAAGGCCACCTCTGAGCTGCTTGCTTTCTTCTCTGATGCCTCTTGATCACGTTTTTCTTCTGTGTGTTCCTGTATCATAGCTTCCATTTTTATCTTCATGTCTTGGACTGTTTTAATGATTTCCTTCATCTGGTTATTTATATTTTTCTGAAATTCTTCAAGGGCCTCTTTATATGACTCTTTTAACTCTTCAGCCCTCTTGTTTGCCTCCTCCTGCATTTGTTTACAGATTTTATTTGTTTCTTCCATTATCATCTTCTTTACTAAGGACTTGAGGTCATTTTCTTGACTATCCATTGCTGTTAGGTTCTCCAGGTTGTTTTCCTTGGGAATGTTGGGATCTGGAGATGCCAAACTGTTTTGTTTTTTGTTAGCGTTCTTTCGCTGTCCTCTTGTCATTTTGATGGCTTTGATGTTGGAAGGTATTTTGTAGTGACCTTCGCTGGTTGAGAGTGGTTAATTGATGACTGATTATAGGTCAGGTGCTCTTGCCTGTGGGGATCAGGGAGTATTTCCGTGGAACAGGTAGGTGATCTGATTTCACTCCTGGTGATTTTCCTCTGTACTGTGGGCTCCAGGCTGAGTCAGCCAAAGTAGATTTCTGTTTGGACTTTACTGCTGTAATTCAGATCAGCAGTTTGGGGACCTAGAATAAGGTCCACACACAAATGTTCTGGTTGTGTAGGTTGATCCCAGCTGCCTGTCCTTCCTGTGGCTTTGTAGTCAAGACCCCAGGTAGATCAGATCTTCTGGGGGTGTAGCTGTCTTTTAGCTCTGTCTCTATACCCTGTAGAGGTGTCCAACCTCTCTCAAAACTATATGCCTGGAGGGACCAAGGTCGCTCTTGGTCAGCAATTAGACACTGCAAGCAAGACCCACGTTTCATCTCCTGATAACGTGAGAGTGCCTGCTTTGCTTGGGCCAGAAGCCCCAGCTAGGCTCTCTTGTTCTGGGAGTGCAGGGCCAGTGCCTTGTGGCTGGGAGGTTATGAACAATAGGGTTGCAGAGCTCTGGGGGTCGCACATGGAACCAGGTCTTCCCGCTGGGCTGTGGTGCTCCACTAACACTCTAGGTCAGCAATTAGACACTGCAAACATGACCCACCCATGTCTCGTCTCTCGATAATGTGAGAGTGCCTGCCTGGGTCGGGCCAGGAGCCCTAGCTAGGGTCTCTCATTTGGGGAGTGCAGGGCCAGTGCCTTGCTGCTGGGAGGCTAGGAGCAATAAGGTTGCAGAGCTCTGGGGGTCGCCCACGGAACCAAGTCTTCCCGCTGGGCTATGATGCTCAGCTATCACTCTAGGCAAGACCCACATCTCCCGATAGGTCTGTGGAAGCAGTCCAAGCTGATTTCTCACTGCCGCTGTTTGCAGGCTCAGTCCGCTGTAATCGGTGTTAGGTTGGGCCCCGGATGGCCAGCGAGCTGCAGTCCCACTTTAGCTGTCTCTGTTGGGTCCCGCCACCTGTGTTTCCACTTGGCCTAGGTGGGTGACCTCCGCAGTTTGGGGTGGTGTGGAAGGAGGAATCCTAGGGCAGATTCACCCACTGCACTGAGACTCCTCTGGCTTGGGACTCCAGAAAATCCCCTCCCCAAACAGCGAGTCTGCTTTATATGCAGGCTACAGTTTGCCTGTGGATTCTGTTCCAGAGTTTGGGGAGTGTGTTTAGCACCTCCGGGATGTTGCTTGTCCCAGAGGGGTAGGCCCCCTTTTTGGTCTGCGGCCTTTGGGGCCCCACTCACCTACAGTTCTCAAAGTCCAGCAATCTGTGGCTCCACTTATGTCCCTGGTCTCCTCTGAGTTGCATTTTGATCATATTCATTTTCTGGCCATATAAGTCCTCCTAAATCTACCTCTCTCTACCTCAATTCTCACCCATCTTCCATCTTTTGTTACCTCTTTTTATTGTTATACCTCATCTAGTCCAGTGGGTTATGCCCATATATGTATGGGCTATCTACTAAAGCATGAATCATCTATCAGAAGCTTCACCCTAAAGAAATCTGACAGCTCCTTTACTAGCAGCCATCAATTGTCAGTGCAACCTCTCAGCTTGCAGTGGGGGTCCTGAGACCCTCTTCACTGCATGCTGGAAGGCTGGCTGTCTTATTCTTGTGGAGATCTTCTGAAGACAGTCAGCATTCTTGTTAGACCCTGAGTGCATCCGTCTTGTTATATCCAGAAGACCGAAAGGGTTGCCCAAGTCTTCCCTGACCTCTGGCTCTTATGCTTTTTGTTTCTTCTTTCATAATGTTTCCTGAGCCTTGGGGAAGGGGCATGTGATATGCAGACACTTCTCTTGTTACAGTCAAGTGGTAAATAGTTTATACAATCTTTGATGAGTATGTAGTCTCTGTCTCAAGTATTCAGTGTTGCCAGTCCTCTATGAAAACAGAATAGACAACACTTAACAAATAAATACAAGTCCATGCTCACCAAAAACTGCTAGTTTGGAAATGGCCCATGGGCTAAAGTTTGCGGTCCCCTGGAGTACCTGCCTCACAGTGTCAGTAACAATAGCAAAACTTGGAATGGTTGATATCTGGGGTAGGGTTGGGGAATGGATGTTTGATAGGGGATATGGGGAGTTATCAGCCTTCCCTGAGTCTTTTCTTCCTTTGCAAGGCCATTTTCCTCAAGATGTCCTGAGTTCTGCTCCTCTGAGGCAGGGCTGCTGCTAGCCAGAGGAGGTCGTGGAGAGCCCTATAGCCTGTTTAGTGAATCAGAAAGTGTTTTCCCTGTTCCAGGTCTATAGAGGAACTTCCAGCGGAGCGAGTCCCAGTCAGCTCATATTCCCTGATGTTTTGGATGTATTTTGCTTTGATTTGCTTACAGGTTTGAGTCCTTAGCCTGGTCACCCTACAATTGAGCCAAAGAAAGACTTCTTAACCCATGATTTTTGTCAAAAGTCAAAAGGAAGATAAGGAGAATGAAAAGCACTGCCGTTCCTCAGGCAGAGCTCAACAGGAACAAAAAGCAATGTTCTCTTCAGATGGTGATCCATGCAGTCCTTGAGAAAGCTTGCCACAGGCCTCAGCTGAACACATTTGAGTTGCATAGGTTTGCCAGATCCCAAGGCTAATTAGGCCCAGGCAGAAAGAAGCTCAACATTCCGCAGCCTGGCTGGCCTCTTTAAGGTAAAGCTTCTTTGAACTCTGAGCATTTCCCATTGTTTATTTAAGCTTCGGCTCTTGGCTTTTTCCAAAAAGGATTTGAGGGAGCTTAAACATTAATGAAAATACAAACCAAGACTACGTGTAATGAGCCAAATCCAAGTCTATCCAAATAAAGAAAATGGAATAAATGTTGTGGGAGGTGGGAGCCAAGCTGATTGCTTCTTTGGGTACAGGATTTGGCAGAGGGGAAAGTTTTTTGGGTTGTAACCAGGGTAGACCAACATCCAAGACCTCATTTAGAGGAAGACACCTTGTCAGAGTGAGGAATTCATCAGATTACAAGGTCAACATCCATTCTCCTGTCCCATGCACTATTATCATTCTTATTTTAAATCATAATTTGGTTCACATAAGGATCACTTTTAGGGATTGCTGATGGTATGAAAGCCAGAGACAACTCCTGAGAGTATATGCAAAGGAAAATGAGCTAACTTGCTTACTTGTTTGTTTCTTTCCTTCCTTCCTTCCTTCCTTCCTTCCTTCTTCTTTTCTTATTTCTTTTTTCTTTTTATTTGTATGTATAAATAAATATCTACACACACGTGTGGTATATGTACTTATATATGACAGCATAATTTAGCAGCTTGCAGGCAAAAAGAGTCATTGTGACTGCACATGTATGTGAATAAGCATGTGTGTTTGCATGCATGCATGGACACACTGAACCAAAGAAAGTTTGAGCAGCTTGCTTCAAGTTCAGCTGCTCATGCCAATTAGTTGTATTTAGAAAACAAGGACATTCCTGCTGTGTTTTCTGAGGATTGATGTAACAAAGGAAAGCAAGCACATGAGTTAAAACTGGAGAAATTTATTTCCTGACAGTCCTGAAAGTTGGAAATCTGGAGTAAAGATAATTGGTGAACTGTGCTTTTCCTGACAATTTTTCAAGTGTATCCCCTATTTCCAGGTTCTGGTGTGTCTTGGCAATCCTTTCCTCTTCCTTGCCTTGTGCATACACCACTACATCAAGATGCCCCACCCATGTCTAACTATCCTTATCTCTAAATTTTGGAATTCCCCACTTTTTGTAGCAACAATAGTAATATAGATTGAATCCATACTAATGGCACCATTTTATCTCAAATACTTCTCTAATGACATTTTTTCCAAATAAAAGAACACTCTAAGACACTGGATGGTTCGGACTTCATAATAACCATTTCTTTTGGAGGGAGGGGGACACAAATGAACGCATAACACTTCACATGTCACCCTTTAAAAAGAAGCCTGGGATAAAGATAAGCACTCTGTTACTGGCTTTGCTGCTCACTGTCAGCTCTTTAGTGCCTGCCTGCTTAATGTCTCAGAAGGCTGCCTCTTTCAAGTAACATTTTGAGAACATTAGTGTGTGGGTAGGCTTATAGCCAAATTCTTTCCTTCCTTTGAATTTTATAATTTTTCCATAATAAAGGCAGGTTTTTTTCTGAGGAACAAATTAGGGTGTTGGCATGACTTCTGCCAAAATCCCTGCAGTGGGGCATTTCTTTTCATCATAGAAAGGAGCCCAGGAGAAAATGGTGTGGAATTCCCTTTAACTTGATGAAAGGACCGTTAGCCCCACAGGTTAAGTGACTAGTCCAAGGTCACATGCTAAGAGTTAGAGCCAGAAAAAAAAATTACCCTCAAATGATCAATGTAGATCAAGCAAATGCCACTGCTTCCACCTGTGAGCTTAGTCCAATGTTAGAATCTCCTTTGAACTTGACTATCAGAAGTGCTGGGTTTAGAAGTCAAGCCCTTTCTAAAACCTCACTTATTGATCAAAGGCTTGTCCCTTTCACTGTTCACTGCAAATATCATATGCTTTCCACATAATAAAACAAAACAAAGCACTGACCTCGCTAGACCCAAGAATGAAAATATCAGTTTGAGTCTATTATTTTACCTTAATGTAAAGAATGTTTCTTGAAATGAGTTTGGCTTGGAATTTTACTTAAAATTAGAAACACTGAGGAAGTTGCATTGTGGGATATGCAAAAGTATAAAAACAGAGTTGACACCACAGTATTTTAATGTTGAGTCTTCCTTGAGTGACTCAGGATATTTAAAAAATGACGTTATTTATCAGTGTCTTAAATTTGTGGGTAAAATCCACCATTCCTAACTCCTGGTAATGGTTTTCAACTCTAACTGGGTATCCATCTAGTAATCAACTCAGTGTTTGGGTATTCATTGATGTATTTTGGAAATAATCCAAGGACAATTATATTTTCTTGGTTGTTCTCTATACATATGACGTTGAGCTACAGCTATGCAAAATTCCAGCAATAATCCTGTTTATAGTTATTTTAAACATTTCCCACTAACCTTTTAGTTATTTCTTGTCTGAAAAATAATAGAAAGGATGATATAAGTTCTTGTTGTGTTTTATTTTGGTGTTCCTCTTGGCAGGATTTGGATTCCCTCATGAGACAAGCCTTTAGGCAAAACCTGTGAAGAATTGTATGAATTATCATAGTTGAAATGAAAAGCCACACCCCCACACAAACAACAAATGTGGATGGCAGCCTTCTATGGCCCAAGGTGGTGTACTACATAAACAGGAGAAAGCTGGTTGAGCACAAACATCCATTGTTATCTGCTTTCTGAGTGTTCAGAAATGGGATCAACCTACCTCCATCACTGACACAATGATTTTTGAGCCCATTACTAGTTTTTCCTGTCCATCATGATAGAGTGATTCCCTCAAATTGTAAGCCAGAATAAGCCCGATCTCCCTTAGGTTGTTTTTGTCAAGGAATTTGTATCATAGCAACAAGAAAAGTAACAAACTCAATACCAATACATTTCAAAAATGCTATGGGAGAAGATAGGAGGGAATAATATAAATATCTTATTTTATTTATATGGAAGAAAAGGATTACAGTTAAGGAATTTAGAACAGGAACTTGAACTCAGGCATGTCTGTAGTACTAAATAGCATTACCAATAACCAAGGAAGTCATTTAACAGCCAAAGAAGTGTAGCTTTCTCTCTCTCTCTCTCTCTCCTCTCTGTGCTGCTCTGTTGTGTGTGTCTCTTTCTCTCTCTCTCATGCATGTGTTATGTGTTTCTTTATAGCTTCTTATATCGTTAGCTTTCTTATACACTTCAAGAGTACCAACCTAAGAATCTATTATCATTCGTCTATATGCATATATAGAGTTTGACCAGAATTGTTTGTTAGAGATACAGTCTTTTTTTTCTCTCAGTATTTCTGGCTTCTTGATCAAAAATTGGGTATCCATGTGTGTGTAGACTTATGTTTGAGACTTTAATTAAGTTCCATTAATCAATGTATCTGCTTTTATATGAATATCATGCTGTGCTTATTACTATAGCTTTGTAGTACAAAGAGATCCAAATGGATCAAGGACCTCAACATAAGACCAGATACCCTGAATCTGCCAGAAGAAAAACTGGGTAATGGGCTTGAATTTAGCAACATAGTGTTTCTAGATAGGATGCACTAAGAACCAACAATTAATAAATGGAATCTTTTCTTTTCTTTCTTTCTTTTTTTTATTAATTTATTCTTGTTACATCTCAATGTTTATCCCATCCCTTGTATCCTCCCATTCCTCCCTCCCCCATTTTCCCATTATTCCCCTCCCCTATGACTGTTCCTGAGGGGAATCATGTCCCCCTATATATTCTCATAGGGTATCAAGTCTCTTCTTGGCTACTTGCTGTCCTTCCTCTGAGTGCCACCAGGTCTCCCCCTCCAGGGGACATGGTCAAATGTGAGGCACCAGAGTACGTGAGAAAGTCATATCACACTCTCCACTCAACTGTGGAGAATATTCTGACCATTGGCTAGATCTGGGAAGGGGTTTAAAGTTTACCTCCTGTATTGTCCTTGGCTGGTGACTTAGTTTGAGCGGGACCCCTGGGCCCAAATCTGCCTATCATATTGTTCTACTTGTAGATTTCTAGGACCCTCTGTATCCTTTTATTTTGCTATTCTCCCATGCGTCTCTCATTTAGAGTCCCAATAGGATGCCTTCCCCTCTATCCCAGTTTCCTGGTAAGTGAAGGCTTTCGTGGGACATGCTGGCGAGGATGTGGGGAGAGAGGAATAAATGGAATCTTATGAAACTAGAAAAGGACAAGGCTGGACAGCAATAGACAACATCCTTTGGCAAAGGTTCCTTTTGAAGCTGGGAATCAATTGACCTCAAGTTCCAGCTATACCCCTCTTGTGCTTATAGCTGGAGGAGTCAACATACTAATACAGAGATGCTATAGCTTTGTAGTGCAACTTGAAATGACCATTTGAAAAGCTACATGAAAATGTACTACTTCAGAAGTTTCCAGTAGTTTCATATATATACATATATGTATGTATATATGAAAGGAATCTAAATGAAGTCACCCTATAATAGTGGAGACAAATACTCCAACTAGACAGTAGAAAATTAGATCTCTTATGACACCAAATAAAGCTTGTATGTATGTGTATGTTATATATAGCTGACTCCTTGGCCAAAAAGATCCATGGAAACCCAAATATCACAGGCTATTGCGAAGGTCACTTGTTGTTCTCCACGGTTTGATTGTAAGCTACTGCTATAGACAACACTTCCTTTTGGAATTGAACCTGGAGAAGGCAAGCTGATGATTAACTAGAAGTTTCAGCTCTACTGATGAGTGTTCATGGTGTGAGAAGGCACTCATCATGCTACTAGAAGAGAAAGGTAACCATCAGTATCTCCCAGCTGCAAACCGTGGGTCCTATACTAGTGACCTGCCTTCATGATATACTAATGGGATAGGGACATAGATGTTATGAAAGTAACCATATAGTTTTTAAAAAAATTGGACTTAAGGTCCACTCGGTGAGATGTAACTCATGCGATATTGCTCAAGTGGCCTAGAGCCTGAGACTAGATAGGCCAAGGGCCCAGGGGGAAACATTTCTTCCTCAAAATCCCTTTGCTCAAGGATCTCCACAGAAGAGAAGGCAGAAAGACTGTGGTAGCTAGAGGTGATAGGTGACTCCAAGTAAAAGCCACAGCAGGACTGGCATGCATATGTACTCACAGAGCCAAGACTTGTACTGGTCCAGGTGGTGTCCTAGTACTGAAAGGGGGAAGTAGACACAGGAAGACACCACTAACTGAGAAGCTACTTGCAAAACCTACTTGCAAAGGGAAATCAGTTTTTTCCAGTGGAGTGTCACTAAGTCCAGAGCAGGACCCATGCCTATGAGTAGTTGTCCAACACAAGATGAATTTCACATTTTAGTTTGTTTTGTTGTTGTTCTTTGTGGACTTTTTGTTTTGTTTTGGCACTCATTGTATTATTGCTTTTTTGCTTGTTTTGCTTTTTATTTGTGTGTCTGTGTTGTAAGAGTCAGTGAAGATAGAGGGAGAGAGAAAAAAGAGAAAAAAGAACATAAATTTGGGTGGATATGGAGGTGGTGAGGATAAAGGACGAGTGACAGGAGGAGAAAATGATAAAAGTATATTGTATTAAATTTTTTCTTTCTTTATTAATTTATTCAGATTACATCTCAGTTTTTATCCCCTTGTTTGTCTCCTCTCATTCCTCCCTCGCTCTCTCTTTCACCCTATTCCCATCCCCTAGGCGTATGACAGAAGGAGACAGAAGGAGACTTATTATATTACATTTTAAAATAGAAAATATAAAGTAAAAAGAATATCAATTTTAACATACATTATGTTAACATACATTAGCTTCAAGTATGAGCATACATTAATTTAATTACTTGTTTTTGACTCATTTGTTTATATTTTTACCTTGAAGTCATGTTATTTCATTATCATATTGATCATGATCTTCTCCCCTATATCTGTCTATAATCCATACAAATGATTCCACCAACCTTAGCAGCTGATTTTACTATTACTTTCTCCATTTTAACCAAAGAAAGAAACCTCTCTCATTATTCAGGAATTTTATAAACTTGATTATTCTTTCAGGTCTTTTTGTCTACCTGAAGCAATAGTGCATTTTTTCCTTGCTAATTTATCCATAGTTCTTTGGAACTCTTAAATTCATACCATCACAAATTAAAGTAGACAAATTTAGAAAATATGGCCAAATTTTATTTCAGATCAACCATAAGAATGTTTTAGCATCAGTGTTCTCCATCCAATATCTGTGGTGTACTGTGACTAAAATTTTTGTTATTTATCTGAAATTCAAATTTAATTGGATAGTTTGTCTATTGACACTGAAATATATACCAAAACTTGCAGCCTTTGCTGTAACAATTGCTTGATCCAGAAATATCAGTAACAAGACAACTCTAATATATTACTCTTTGAAAGTTCCTCTACAGAGAGCTGTCACATTATGCCCTGGCTCTCTAAGGAGATCACACAGTAAAGAATGCATCTACAATCTTATGGTCTCTTTTCTTTGAAATAATCCACAGGGTAGCTGAGAAAAAGTAGCAATTCCTGTTTCATAAATGAAGCAAGTGTTAGTAGCAAAATATAGCTTGCTCATTGTTATGTAGCTGAGATCCCTGTGTAACTTTGGGCATATGCTTATTATACTAAACATTTTTTTAAATATTTGTTTTTAATTGAAGTGGTGTGTGTGTGTGTGTGTGTGTGTGTGTGTGTGTGTGTGTGTGTGTGTACACAAAAGATTGTAGGTACCATTAGAGGCCAAAACGGGAAGTCAGATGCTGCCCTGTAGTTGAGTTACAAGTGGCTGTGAGCTACCTGATGTGAATGCTGGGGAACTGAACTATAGATACCAGGAAACAAACTGAGAGCAGCAACTGCTATTAACTGTGGACACCCCCCCCCCAATAAAACCAAGACATTTTAGTTAAGGTGCTTGGCTACAAGAAATAATTTACTTCTTAGCTCAAGCATCAAGTGGTTTGTTGACAGATCATTGTTAAATCAGATCAAGCAATGGAAGACACTCAGTGATTTCCTAAGAAACAAGAAAATGGATGCTGGAAAACACATCTTATGTCTCCTCAAACATGGCTGCCTAAGTGTCTTCCTGTTTTACCTTCACTTTAGCACAGAATTCTTGAGATTCAAATGCTGCAGAAAGCTGTCTGCTGGCCCTACGTTGGGTTGGTTTCCCATTCCTTACCTTTATCCCTAAGCTCCTGAGTGGAATAGTCTTTCTTGTGTCTGTGTAATGAAGAAGAATTAATTTATTTTACTACTGTAGAAATCAGGACAGGCATATGAATGTTAGGTGGCAAAGCAAGACAAAACATTCTCCAGATATTTAAACATAGAGCATTATTCCATGTCTTTATCTAACTTGATTTGAATCATTCTTGGTAATAAAACGTGACTCTCTGGAGACCAAGGGGAAAGAAAAGTAACAACCTTTAGAATAGAATGAAATACTATGTAGAACCCTGGAGATGTCATCTTTGACATCAAGCTCCTCCATGAGAGGGACGTTTTGTGTAGCTTCTATGTTCTTCTATGCATTCAGTAACGTTCATCTCCCCCCAAAAGCTTCCCCACTAAGAGGCTGTAAATAGGTTGAAGCTGTTACACACTATCTCACTTGGGGTGTTTATGGTTGCCAGCCCCCTGCTTTTCCTTTCACTGACTACTCATCATCCCTCAGGTGTGAGATGATAGACAGGCTGTAAAGAATCAGAACAGCTTAGTACCATTATGAATAAGATTTCTTATGCTTGTTCCTATGCAACTATTAGCAGTTCTAATAATGTATATTCACAAAAGGCTCTAATGAAGAAAACAGGCTTCAGTGGTATAAATGAAGCCAGGAAATTAAATGCCTTTCCTAATTTCAAATACCTTGTCTCTAACAGAATCAAGATATCCCAATTCAAATGTATCTCAGGAAATTTCTTGAGATGTGTGTCAATTAAGAATGTACATTTTTAGAGGCTGCATCTAGCAGCCTTTTCTTCTTACTACATTTTTCCTCCTGAGACCCTCAGTGACATTGTGAGCTTGAGTCCCTGTTTTGGCTTTTCTGACAAAGAAAGCACTGAGGAGGCATGTTACTGAGACCAACCCTTCCCAAATTATATTTTGGAAAATTGACATAAATTAGTAGCAATATACTTTTGTCCAAACACATTTTGCATTTATATGGCTTCTTAGATCTCTTACATGTCACACTGTCATGGACATTAGGGAAGATGTCTTCTTTTGCTTAGGCTGACTTGGTAGCCATTTTCCTGTATAGCCTTTGTTGGTGAGCCTTGCTTGTAGTCTGGATGGAAAGAAGCTAAGCTATCCTGTTAGCTTAATAGCATATTTTCTGAAATGCTTTAAGGACTTAAAAGTTTTCTCTTTGGGAAATCTCTGTAGTTTTAAAACACGCTTTGTCTCAATGTTTTACTGGTGGTTTATTTTGTTGTTTTTGTTTTTAACAGAATACCATAAACCAGGTAGTTTGTAAGTAAAGCATATTTAGTTCTTATAGTTCTGAAGTCTAAAAACTGAAATGAAGCTACCAACAGATTCTGTTGCCCCCTTTTCTATTCTGATTCCCATAATGAGCATATCAAAGAATTCCTTGAAGGTTTTTTATTTTATTATTTAATTAATCTATTCAGATTACATCTCAATTGTTTTCCCCTCACTTGTATTGACCTGTTCCTCTTCCCTCCTTTACTCCCGCTTTCACCCTATTCCCCTCCTCTAGGTCTATGATCAAAGGGGAACTCCTGCCCAACTATATGGTCATAGGCTATCTAGTCTCATCTTGGTAGCCTGCTTATCCTTTCTCTTAGTGCCACCAGGCCTCCCCACCATGGGGAAGTGGTCAAATATGGGGCACCAGAGTTCATGTCAGAGTCAGTCCCCACCCTACATATAACTGTGGAGAATGCCCTGTCAATTGGCTAGATCTGAGCAGGGGTTCAGTGTTTACTGCATGTATTGTTCTTGCTTGGTGCAGTAGTTTGAGCAGACCCCCTTGGGTTTTTTTTTTTAAAGCAATAACCCTTAGGAGCACTCTGTCCTTAATACCTCATCTCCAAAATGCCACATCCCCTAATCTTATCACTAACAATAACACCACCAACCCCCAGCTCAGGTTTCGAGGTATATATCTCAGAAGATACAAGCGTTCAGTCTTTAACATTCTTTGAGACTGACAAAATTCTGCACACACAGATCCTGGGACAAGTTCATTGGAACTATGATCTATAATGAAATGGAAACCTAGGAACTTGAGGATTGAGACAAAGGGTGGAAAGATAACAAGTTGTATTAGTTACTTTTCTTGTTGTTGTGATATACTACCTTACAGAAGCCACTCCAGGAAGAGGTGTTTTACTTTGCCTTATAATTCAGTGGAAGCCTTGGTCTCATTAGATCGTCAATCAGGAAGCAGAGAGTGATGAATGCTTGTGCTCAATTCACGTCATCATTTCGTTCAGTTGTCTATGGAGTAGACCTGTTTACATTTAAGATGGTTCTGTCAACTTTACTTAATGTGATGTTCCTCTCAGGCATGACCAGAGACTTATTTCCATGGTGACTCTAAACCCTAGGAAGTCTCAATCAAGATGATCCATCATACAAGGAAGGCAAAATGGTCACCAGGCTGCCACCAATTCCAGACCAGCTAGAAGGGAACATGAAAGCTTTGGGAGCAGCTACACCTGTTGGGGTCCTCCATGCAGACTACACACACAAACCTCACACAGTCCAGGGGAAAGAGAACTGAAGGGAAGGTATCTGCCCAGATCCTTCTCATCTCTTTTTTTTCTATGGACTGAATTTTACCCACTGGGTATTAATTTCCCATGCTACATGTGGCCCCATACCATTCCTAGCTCTGTGATCTATCTCTTTTGGTCAACTAGGATGGGAAGTATTAGAATCTAGGATTTTGTCTACTCTTCAGTCATGTAACATTGTCTGAACAACACATTTTCCTTTTATTGCATAGACTTTGTCTACTATTGCAGAGGGTACCCTTGGGTAAGCTGGCAAGTATCACTCAGTGCCTGGAAGCAGTGGCTTAGGAAGATCATTAGATAGCCTGGGCTAGGGGAATTTCAAAGCCTGTTTTTGCCTGAGCTGTTTTGAGAAGTTAGAAAGTGAAATACACTTTATAGTTACCTTTTACTTATTCTTAGAATCATCTATAAAGTGCAGAAATAAATTTTTTTTTAAGGCAGTGGTTCTCAACCTTCCTAATGCTACAACCGTTCCATACAGTTCCTCATATTGTGGTGAACTCCAACCATAAAATTAGTTCATTGCTACTTTTTAACTGTAGATTTTCTACTGTTATGAATTGTAATTTAAATATCTGATATGCAGGATACCTGATATTTGACGTCTGAAGGTATCATGACACAAAGGTTGAGAACCACTGCTTTAAGGTTTAATATTTTCTGGTTAAACACTGTGAACATTGAAAGTTCCCAGGATGGATCTGTGTGAAATTTGTATTCAGAATCTGCATGAGTAGAATTTTTTCTTTAACTCAGCAGAATATTAATGGGACATCACCTATCACCCACCAATATGTATGCAGTGTGGCAAAAAAAAAAAAATCAACTAAAGCATTAGTAATAATTGTTGCTAATTTCATAGATTTATATTTCCTTTTGTTGAGTAAAAATTATTTAGTGGAGTTTTCAGCTCATCAGAATTTCACTGCATAGTTAATTAATTCACACACCATTCATATATAGAGGTGTGGCACACTCCTGCTTTCTTTTGTTGATTTTAATATGAAAACAGAGAACTCAAGTCTTCCATGTATCCACACTGAAGGAGAGCCAGATTATGAGGTGGTTGACCAGGACAATGTGGTTGTGTTATGCTTTGATGCTGTTAGATGGCTGTTTCCTGGTTAATTAAAGTCTGATAAGAAACAAGAAGGTTCTTTTATGTTAAATGATCTGTTCTTCATGGAGAAGGATGGGGAAATATAGGTCAAAGTTAGCGTCTTCAAACAAATCACTTTTTGCAAACTCTGAATTCCTTGGTCGTAGGAACCATGCTGGGACAGGCAACCTGTACTCCTCTCATTTTCAGTTCCCCACTGGCAGCCTTTTCTTCAGCGGTGCACTTATCTCTTAGTTGGACTTTGTTGCTTTGGACCTTCCAAGTTTCTAATGTTGTCTCATGATTCTTGGATATCAGTGAAATGGCAACTGACTCATCATCATCTAAGAACCAAGTTCAAGTTCTTCGAGCTGGGCTTTGATTCCTGTGCACCTGGAAGAAGAGCTGTTCACAATGGCAGGAGGCATCTCTCTCTGACAGGAGCAGAATGAGACTCTGAGATAAAGAGCAGAGACTCTAGTGTGGAGCTAGAATTACAATTCTGGGGAAGGCCAGTTTATTCATCCGTTCATTCTATAAGTTTTTACTGAGTTGCTACAATGGCCTGCATACTGTTGTGAGTAAATGAGGTATAACAGAGGGAAAATACTGCTTTCATGTGTATACTTGAATGAAGAATTTAATAGTGAAAAATTATACTTTAATAAGGAGTCTAAGAGTGAACAATATATATTGCACATATATATATAATATATGCTTATATATAGTATGTTAGATTGTGATGAGTAATGAGGAGAAAACAAGGAAAAGGCATGAAGCCTTGATGGTTTTGAGTAACCTAGAAAGTCTCCTAGAGGAAGTGTTTGGGCAGGAGCAAATTCATGTGCTGCATGGCTAAATCTTGCTGTCCTGTTTTTGCACATCTCTGTGGAACCCATTGCTGAGTTCTTTGCCCGCATTTAAAGGGTCTTGTGAGACTGGGCATACTTTCCTTCACGCACTTCACTGTGAATGCACTCTTTAATCTGAAACTCACTCCCTGTGGAACTGATTGAGTAATATCACTCCTTGAAGAAGTTTCCTCAAATGTGAAATGGAGTTAAAGATGTCTTAGAGTACCCATGGGGGCGGGGGCAGGGGGCGGTTAGAATGTTCAGAGGAAGTGCTGCACATAATAGAGTTTGTTACTGGACTGGGCACATAAAACGTCCTGGATTCTTAAGGATACTTTTGTGCTGTTTTGGTTTTTCCTGCCTATTTACATTTTAAGAATGTTCTGATATGCTCCTGTGGGGTTTTTTTCTGCCTATTTACATATTTATTTATCTGTTTTATGCATTTATTTAATCACCAATTTGATTTGTAGTTTCACCACCACATTTTAAAAGCAAAATGTTAGTTATTACTCATTTATTTTTTATGTATTTAAATTCTTGAGTTATATATGTATTTGCCATCATATTTAAAAAAAAACTACTAGAAATCAAAATACTGTGATTTAGTTGAATTCTTTATTTTATTCAACACTGAAAAATAGGAAAAACATGATGTACCCTGTATACAGTCTTTGCATATATCTACATATTTATTTATTTAGACTCTTGGCTATGGGTTTGTGTGACAAACACTATTAAATTCATCTTTTAGATAGACACAGAAAGACTCCAAAAGATTAAACAAATTGCCTAGTCACCTAGCTCACAGGGCAGAACCAAGATTCAGGCATAGATATGTATATTTAAAAATTGATACCTTTCTATGAATTTGAGTGAATAAAGATCATCTGCAGAAATGAATTATTCATAAAGTGGAGGTAGCACTATTATCACTCAGTCTTGACCTAAAGGAAATTAATTATCAAAACAAAGCATCATCTTACATATTTGTACCTGGTCCATTAAGGACTCAGAGCAGAGGAAATTTGTAAAGATAAGAGCAGACCTAAATTTGATGCTCAGCTTGAGTCATAATCAGTAAGTTTAATAAGTGCAAACAAGCTAAGAGCATTTTCTGAAGAACACTTATGAAAGAAAATAACCTAATGCTACTGAGGGGTCTTTACAACACCACTGTCCTCTCCACCATCTACACTGCACTCCAACATCCTCTCACAGGAATTGGTGCCTGGGAGCCCAGAGACAAGACTGTACTCCTTGCAATCAGCATACCTATGGCAAAAAGGCCATCTTCCTGTGGCAGCTGGTCTAATCTGACTCCCATGGTGGAGCCATCTGTACTCCAATCTCTAATGCCAGTCTTGTCCTGTTGAAGCCACTGGAGCTGGTGATGACCTTGTAGAGTACACCTGGCTGATCTTGTTAATGTGGTCATTAGGCTTGATGAAAAAGGCCGCTCTTTGGAAGTTGAGCAAGAGCAAAGAATCCAAGAGCAAAATCAGCATTTTAAAATTATTTTAATGTTGTTGTTTTTTTTTTAATTTGAGACAAAGTCACACTGTGTAGCTCAGCCTGAATTCTCGGAATCTTCTTCCTGGGTGTCCTGATGTTGGAGATGTTGGGATGATAGACATGTGTCATCATGCTAATCCAAACAACTATTTCTGATGGGGCACATGCTTCTGCAAAAAAAATTGTCAGATTATTTCACTTGACTGTTAGCAAAGAGAAAGAATATTGTCTATAGCTTTTCCTTTATGGAGTCATGAAAGGTTAGGAGTTATTAACATTAAGGTTTTGTTTAATAAAAGGGCTTCATCCAGAGTGATTATTAAATGAAAAAAAGTATTGGGCTTTATGTTCCTTAATTTGTTTTTATGGCAGCCTACATTTCAAACTCTCAAATCTGACCTTGAAACTATGAATGAATTAAAACATTTCAACAATGGGAGAAAACAATAGAAAGAACATGAACTCTGTTAAAACAGCTGTCTGTGTGTGTACTCTGGAAGAGATCATTTATAAAGATGTGCTTTTAAATATAGAGGAATATATATTATATATACACATATATATGTACATATATACAGAGGGAAGGAGGGAGGGAGGGAGAGAGAGAGAGAGAGACAGAGACAGAGACAGAGAGACAGAGAGACAGAGAGATTGTGTGAGAGAGAATTGTGATTTCCATGCTGAAAAGATGGGGAACCATGAAAATCTGAAAAATAAGCCAAGTACAGAATTTGAAAATTAGACCTACATACCTCAAGATGGTCAAGGTTATAGTCAGGTTGAAACAGAATAAATAATTTATGTTAATGCCAATCACTTTTTTTGTGTGTGACCAGTAAGAACTCTGACTACAGGCTCATCCTTATGGAGATGAGCAAATGATGGTATTGAATTTTTTAAACATTTCCATCAAAAGCAGGAGCTACCAGTGCCTTTTTCACAAGTGAACTCTGGGCACCTGCAGAATGAATTTTATCTTACCCTACATCACTAATAGGCATAAGTTACGAAATCAGGGTGAATTAGGCTTGGACCCCACCTCACACTGGGCAACTGTAAACAAGATTAAGATTTAAGCTATATTCAAGGCTTACTTATGTGTTTATATAAATAGAAAAATTCTCATGTAATAAGGTGGAGACTAGAAAGAGAAGGAAGGGAAAAATGAATCCTGACTAATTTGGTCAAATATATCCAGTTAGACCCTACATGTGTCTAAAGATAGCAATTAATGTGGTCCAACACAAAATCATAAATGTATCCAAAAATGAGATTTTATTTAACTTTGTAACTTGAATTTGTAGGTGTCAATATTGTGTTGCAATGTCAAAGTTTTGACACACCTACGTGGGAACAAAATTGCCCTTGGAACAATATTATCTTGGTGACCAAACAGGTATGGCTAATATACAACAAAGAAAGAGTGTGTGAATACACAACAAAGAGAGAGTGGATGAATGCTTTTCTTCTTCTTTGGTCCACCTAGCTTTTGGTACTTAATCAGGACTGACTCATACATGCCATTTCATGCTCTTTGTCTTTCAGGCCAGTGACTATATATTTTTGTACTTGGCCCTGACTTTCCCATGGTCTTACCTCAATAGCTTTTTAAATTGCTTGTATCATCTAGTTTTTATGTTCTCATGGGGCCACAACTACCAAATAAACAGTAATGGATTTAACCCCTTTACCCCATGGGTATTCGGGGCTAATGATATGCTTACACTATTACTGCCAGATATCAAAGTATTTGCATTGGTCTAAAACAGGACTACTGTCCACCATATAAAAAGAGACTAATCTGGCAGTAAGTTGTCATGGTTGGGATGTTGGGAGTTGGGGTACTCAGAAGTTAACTAAAATTTAATTTAGAAAACAACCAACTTAAGAAATGAACAATTACCTAAATTAAAGGTATTCTCCAATTTTAATTTAACTGGAATCTTGATGTTGCCAAACATTATTCAGATCAGCATTGTTAGCTTTAACAATGTCCATCATTTTCTTGGGGAATGGTTGGGCTATCTGGTAATTGTATCTCTTAGAGATGTAATGATGTACCTGGGATTTGCATCTCTACTGGCACAAACTCTGCACTGTTGTGGTTTTGAATTTTGGCAAACTGATAATATGTTTGATAATCTCTGAATTGCTGTCAGCAAATTATGGTTTGATAAATTGGGATTCAAGTATTTCACTTTGACATTGACTGCAGGGATGCGTTTTGCAGGTTAGCCACCTAAGTCCCCTCATTTTACATCCATAAGGTTTCCCAGTGAGAAAATTATAGCTGAGGAGATAGCTTAGAGGGTTATGTGCTTGTTGGGTAAACATGGGGATTCAGATTGCCAGTACTTAAGTCAAAAGCCAGGCACAATAACACACACCTGTGACCACAGGACTGAGGTGACAAAATGATGGACAGCCCATAAATGCTTACAATCCAAGGAGGCTAGCCAAAATGATGAACTCCAGGTTTAGTAGAAGACTCTGTCTCAGAAAATAAGATGGAGAGTGATTGAGTAAGACTCAATATTGACTTCTGGCCTCTGTAAGTGCATCCACACCTTCCACATCCCTAACTCCCACTTCACCTGTACATGTATGCAGAAATTTAGTCTGAGAAAAAAAAAACGTTAACCATGTTTTCATAGAGTATTTATCTCATAGGATCTGATACTTGAATGTTTGTCTACTTATAAAACTGCTGATCTTTAACAGCCTGCTATGTATCTTCTTCTTTGCATGTGTGTAGTCAATATGTTTTTACTAGTTTGAACTTATATTTTACTTTTTAAAGTGCTGGATCATTTAATTCTTTTGTGGTTTATGAAGTTAGAATAGATTTAGTGAAAATATGATTATTAAATGCTACTTTTGCTTCCTTCTGAGTCATTTTAAGGGCTTTTACTTATATTATACCTTATAGTCAAAGAAATATGCATTTATAAAACTGTATTACTCATAAATAGTTATGTGCCTATTGGAGGGCAAGTGGGTTTTGGACATAGATGCAATCAGAACAATAAAAAGGATTATCACTGCAATATCATTCTATATTTGTAAAAGTCATCACTGTCAATTCCAGGGCCTCTTTATCATATATTCACCTAATTTGATCCTTTAAATATAAAAGATAAAAAATTATTAGTCTCACTTTGCAGTCAAAAAACACTCTCTCAGAGTGGCTATGTGATTTAACTAAGGTTATATACTTAGTACATAGTGGAGCTATGAACTGAGCTTATATCTTCCAAGGACAGTTTCATAATACCTAAAAACCACGTTTTAAGCACTAAGAAAATGATTATAATTATGCAAGAGACTCTGAGAGGTGTCCCAATATGGATTTCCTTCATTGCTTTTAGAGAAAAGACTTCTATTGCCGAATCATACGGCATTCAAGAAGGCAGATGGTCTTTAGTCAGCTGAGGTCAATTGTCTTCTCAAAGTAGACACACATTCATCCATTGTCCGTCTATCTTGGCTTCACCCATTCTTCTACCTGGAAAAGGATATGAAGACTGAAGCTCCATCTGAACTACGCTCTTGAAGTCCACACATAAGGAAAAGGACAGGAAAAGCTAGATGTGCACCACGTGTGTGATATCTATCTACAAGACCTGCCTGTTCTTTTCTAATCTGCTCTGCTTATGCTACCATTGTGTCAGTTTTCTATTGTAACCAAACCATAATCTTTGATAACATGGCGTGCAATAGAAGTTTCAGTTTTGAGATCATAGGTGGTGTAGAAATCTGAACACTAAAGAAGTTGGACAAATGGAGTACAAACTAGAAGCTTCCCCTGGAGGAGGCCTGCCAGCCCCAGGATTATCTAGGCCTGTGGGCCCCAAAACAGCCATGTAAGATCCTACCTAGCCTTTCTTTTGCCCACCTGGGATACAGATATGAAAGGAACATCCAGGACTGCCGGTCCCCAGGAACATCTAGCCAGTAGAAGTGACCAGTTTGCTATTCCTTGAGCTCCACTATGAGACCCAAAGCTCTGCTTGATTCCCTGGGAGTCCTGTCAGCATCAGGAACACCCAGACAATACCAGTACCAACCAGGTGGCTCAGGGCCAGTATAAGAACACAATCAACAAGATCCAAAGCAAGACGCTATATCAGAACCCAGCTATCCTACTATAACAAGCCCTAAACACCCTGACATAGATGAAGCAAAAGAAGATGATCTTATATCCAACCTATTAAAGATGATGGAGGCCTTAAAAGAGAATAGGAATACATTCCTTAAAGAAAAACAGGAAAATTCAGTCAAACAGGTGAAGAAAATGAATAAATTTCTTAATGAAATGCAGAAACATACAACTAAAGAAGTGAAGGAAATAAATAAAAATGTTCATGTCCTAAAAATGGAAATATAAGCAATAACAAAAACACAAACTGAGGCAATCCTGGAGATGGAAAACCTAGGGAGAAAAACAGAAACTACAGACATAATCATCACCAACATAACACAAAAGAGGGAAGAGAGAATCTCAGGTATAGAAGATATGATTGAAGAAATCCATACATAAAAAAAAAATGTTCAATCTAAAAAGTTCCTGACATAAAACATGCAAGAAATCTGGGACACTATGAAAAGATCAAACCAAAGAATAATAGGAATAGAAGAGGATTTCCAGTTCCAAGGCCCCAAAAATATCTCAACAAAATCATAAAAGAAAGCTTCTCT
Source organism: Acomys russatus (assembly GCF_903995435.1). Lineage (NCBI taxonomy): Eukaryota > Metazoa > Chordata > Mammalia > Rodentia > Muridae > Acomys > Acomys russatus. Next base: position 106,175,280 of record NC_067137.1, on the reverse strand, counting down.
AACCTAAAGAAAGAGATGCCTATAAATATACAAGAAGCTTACATAACATCAAATAGATTGGAACAAACAGGAAATTCTCCTACCACATAATAATCAAAACACTAAATTTACAAAGAAAGAAAGAATAGTAAAATATGCAAGGGATAAAACATATAAAGGCAAACCTATCAGAATTACACCTGACTTCTCAACAGAGACTCTAAAAGCCAGAAGGGCCTGGGCAGATATTTTACAGACACTAAGAGACCAAATATGTCAGCCCCAACTACTATACCCAGCAAAACTTTCAATCACCTTAGATGGAGAAAACAAGATATTCCATAGCAAAAAAATAGTTTAAACAGTACCTAGTTATAAATCCAGCCTTACAGAAACTGCTAGAAGAAAAATCCCAATACAATGAGGCTAACTACACCCAGGAAAACACAGGAAATGACCCCACATCAGCAAAACCAAGAGAGGGGAAACACACACACACACACACACACACACACACACACACACACACACTCCACATACACTCTACCCATCAACATAAATTAATTGTCATTGGTTATAGTGGGAAGTTTTGTTGCATTTAAAAATCTCAGTTATGTTATGTAAACATATTTTTGTTTTAATCTCAAGTGTGGGATATGAGGATTGTCCACAGTAAGAAACTATTTACCTCTTGTAGGCTCTCAGTTGGTCATTAATACCTCTCAACATCAATAGACTCAATTCCCCAAAAGATACAGGCTAACAGAATGGATGTGAAAACAGGATCCATTGTTCTGCTTGCATACAAGAAAACACACTTCAGCAACAAAGATAGACATTATCTCAGTAAAAGGCTGGAAACGTTTTCCAAGCAAATGGACCAAAGAAGCAAGCTGGAGTAGCCATTATAGTATTTAATAAAATAGACTTTCAATCAAAATTATTCAAAAGAGATGGGGAAGGCTATTTCATACTCATCAAAGGAAAAATCCACCAATATGGTCTCTCAATTCTGAACATCTATGCCACAAATGTGAAGGCACACACATTTGTAAAAGAAACGTTAGTAAAGCTTAAATAGGACATTGAACCCACACAGTAATAGCGCAAGACTCCAACACCCCACCCCACTCTCATCAATGGATATATCATGGAGATAGAAACTTAGCAGAAAAATAATGAAAATAACAGACATCATGAATCAAATGGAAGTAAGAGATATCTACAGAACACTTTACTCAGACACAAAAGAATGCATTCTTCTCAGCACTACATGGAACCTACTCCAAAACTGACCGTATAATTGGTTATAAAGCAAGCCTCAACAGATACAAGAAAATAGTATCTGTACAAGAAATAACCCCTTTTATCTTATCAGACCACCATGGGTTAAAGCTAGATTTTGACAACAAAAGAAACAAGAGAAAATCTACAAATTCATAGAAACAGAAGAACTGTCTACTCAATGACCACTGGGTCAGAGAAGAAATAAAGAAAGAAGTTAAAGACTTTCTAGAATTCAATGAAAACGAAGGCAAAACATACTCAGACTTACAGGACACAATGGAAGCGGTGCTAAGGGGAAAGTTCATAGAACTAAATGTCTTCATAAAGAAACTGGAGAGTTTCCATACTAGCTAACTGGATGTTGACACGAAGAAAATGCAAATATATCCATATTTATCACCCTGCACAAAACTAAAGTCCAAGTGGATTAAAGATCTCAACATAAAACCAGGCACACTAAATCTGTTAGAAGAAAAAGTGGGGAAGAGCCTTGAGCTCATTGGCACAGGAAACAATTTCCTGAACAGAATGACAATACCTCAGGCTCTAAAATAAACAATTAATAAATGAGACCTCATGAAACTGAAAAGCCTTTTTTTTTTCAGAACCCTCACGTTTATTTGGGGGTAGAGAAGGGAAGTTTGTGGGGTGCCCACTCCCACTGCAGTCCCCAAGCTATAGCTTCCTCTGTCCCCCTTCTTTCATGGGTGAGGGAAGGAGGCAGGGCTGAGTGAGCTGGGGGTGGGGTGGGGGAAATCTGGACCTAGCAGGTGTGCAGTGCAGGAAGCCGAGATGAGAAAAAGGGCAAACATGGGATGCACAGGAGGGGCAGCTAGCGTCGCATGTACATTCTGGGCCAAGGCTGGTGGCTGTGGCCCAAGTAAATGTCTGAAAAGCCTCCTTAAGGCAAAGGACACTGTCAGCAGAACAAAATGACAGCCTGCAGACTGGAGAAAGATATTCACCAATCCTATATCCAACAGTGTTAGTATCAAAATACATAAAGAACCCAAGAAGTTAAACATCACCAAATCAATTATTCTATTAAAGTTTGGGCTACAGAGCTAAACAGAGAATTCTCAACAGAAGAACTTCAAATAGCTGAGAAACACTTTTAAAAATGCTCAATACCCTTATTTATCAGGGAAATGCAAATCAAAATGATTCTGAGATACCATCTTACACCAATCAGAAAGGCTAGGATCAAAAAGTCAAGTGACAGAACATACTGGCAAAACATGTGGAGAAAGGGGAACATCCCCCATTGATGCTGGAGTACAAACTTGTACAAACACTTTGGAAGTCAATCTGGAGCTTTCTCAGAAAATTGGTAATAGTTCTACACCAAGATCCAGCTATACCACTCCTGGACATATACCTGAAAGATGCTTTACCATACAACAGGACATTTGCTCAACTATGGTCATAGATGCTTTATTTGTAATAGCCAGAATCTGCAAAGAACCTAGATGTCCTTAAACTGAATGAAGAATGGAAAAAGAAACTGTGGTACATTTACACAATGGAATACTATTCAGCCACTAAAAACAAGGAAACCTTGAAATTGGCAGACAAATGGATAGAACGGGAAAAGATCATCCTGTGTGAGGTACCACAGACCCAGAAAGACATGCATGGTATAGACTCACTTACAAGTGGATATTAGCCCAACATAGATGACTCCAAGCAGCAGGGGTTCAGAACAGATGGTAGAATTTCCAGGACTCTGATTGGAGAGCTGAGAGTGGTGTGGGGGAATGGATGAACCCAGAGGGTTCAGGAGTCCCATAGAGAGAACATCAAGGCATGCAGATCTAGACCTAGGGTGACTGCTCAAATTGATGCACCAGCCAAGGACAATGCATGCAGAGAAACTACAACCCCTGTTCAGCTGTGGACAAGTCATTCTCTAAGGTTGTGGGGTAGCAGAGACACCGTCTCACATGAACTCTGTGGCCTGCGATTTGATCACTTCCCCTTGGGGTGGAGGCCCTTGGGGCATACAAAATAAGGGATGGAGGCTATCCAAATCAGACCTGGTAGGCTGTGGTCAGATGGTGGTGGAGGAGGACCCTCCCTGTCAGAGATCTAGGGCAGGGAAATAGAGTGGAAGAGGGAGGGAGGGTAGGAACAGGAAGATACAAGCCAAGGGATAACAACCGGGATGGGATGTAAGATGAATAAATTATACCTATATATGCATATACATTTATATATACACAATACACATATACATGCATGTATATGTATATAATCAAAATTATAAGCTCTAGAACAAAAGGAGGCAAACACACCCAAGAACAGTAGACCAAAAGATATTAGCAAACTCAAGGGGGTGGGGCATAACAACAGACATTGAGGAAATCCAAAGAGCTATTAGGACTTACTTCAAAAGTTTGTAATCCACAAAATTGAAAAATCTAAAGTATATGGATGATTTTTCATGATGGATTTCACTTACTGTAGCTTAAAGAAGATCAGGTAAACAATTTAAACAGTCCTATTACCCCTAAGGAAATAGAAACAGTCAACAAAAGTCTCCCAAACCAAAAATGCTGAGGGGAAAATGGTTTAATCACAGAATTTTATTAGACTTTCAAAGAGGAACTAATACATCACTTCATGACCTATTGCACAAAATAGAAGGATAATAAACATTGCCAAACTCATTCTACAAAAGCCACACTCAACAAACAAAGAGAATTTCAGACCAAATTTTCTTATCAACCTTGATATAAAAATATTCAGTAAAATACTCCCAAAACAAATCCAAGAACACATCAAACACATCATCATCAATGATCAAGTAGGCTTTATCCAAAGGATGCAGGAGTGGATGAACATATGAAAAATCTATCAATTTAATCCAACACATAAACAAACTGAAAGAAAAAAAAGTCATGTGGTCACCTCATTAGATGCAGAAAAAGCCTTTGACAAAGTCCAACACCCCTTCATAATGAAAGTCTCAGAGAGATCAGGGATACAAGGAACATACTTAAAGGTAATCAAGGCAATATATAGCAAACCAGTAGCCAACATCAAATTAAATGAAGAGAAACTCAAACCAATTTTACTAAAATCAGGGACAAGACAAGGCTGCAGATAGGCTACCCACTATCTCCATATCTCTTTAATATAGTACTTGAAGTTCTGGCTAGAGCAATGAGACAACAAAAGAAGATCAAGGCAATTGAAATTGGAAAGAAAGAAGTCAACGTATCCCTATTCACAGATGATATGATAGTATATATGTGACCCCAAAAGGACTTCTACACATGATAAATATCTACAGCAAAATGAGTGGATGCAAAATTAATTTTAAAAACCAGTAACCCTCCTGTATACAAATGATAATTGTGCAATGTCCTTAATCATGGAATTGCAAATAAAAATGACTCTGAGAGTCCATCTTCACCCATCAGATTGGATAAATAAAAAGTCAAGTGACAGCACATGCTGGCAAGGATGTGGAGAAAAGGGAACACTCCTCCAATTGGTAGTAGGAGTGCAAACTTGTATAACCACTTTGAAAATCAATCTGGACCTTTCTCAGAAGATTGGGAATAGGCCCACTTCAAGACCCAGCTATACCAATCCTGGGCATGTACCAAAAATATTTTTTTCCACCACACAAGGACATTTGCTTAACTATGTTTATAGCAGCTTTATTCATAATAGCCAGGAACTGGATATAGCCTAGTTGTCCCTCAACAAATGAATAGGTAAAGAAAATGTGGTACATGTATACAATATAAAACCATTCAACTATTAAAAACAAGAAAATCATATTTGCAGGCAAATGGACAGAACTAACAAAGATTGTCCTGAGTGAGATAAGCCAGACCCAGAAAGAATATGCAGGGCATTCTTGCCAGGCCACCATGGAAGAGGATGCTTGCAATCCTGATGCATCTGATGTGCTGTGGTGGGTTGGGAGGGGAGGCTCCCCTTTTCTCAGGAACAAGGAAGGGAGGGTGGCAACTGGAAGAAAGGAAGGAAGAGGCTACAATTGGGATGTAAAGTGAATAAATATTTTTTTTAATCCCTAAATGGGAGGGTGGAAATGGGAAGATAAGAATGAGAGGATTACAATAGAGAGGTAATATAAATGAATTATAATAAAAAAGAATTTGTTTAAAAATTCCCTAAAGTCCCACTCGAACTAAGGCACCAGCCAAGGACAATACAGGCAGTAAACTTTAAACCCCTACCCAGATCTAGCCAATGGACAGAACATTCTCCACAGTTGAGTGGAGAGTGGGATATGACTTTCACATGAACTCTGGTGCCTCACATTTGACCATGTCCCCTGGAGGGGGAGACCTGGTGGCACTCAGAGGAAGGACAGCAGGTTACCAAGAAGAGACTTGATACCCTATGAGCATATACAGGGGGAGGTAGTCTCCCTCAGCAAGAGTCATAGGGGAGGGGAGTAAGGAGAAAATGGCAGGGAGGGAAGAATGGGAGGATACAAGGGATGGGATAACCATTGAGATGTAACAAGAATAAATTAATAAAAAAATTTTTAAAAAATTCCCTAAAGGTACTAACCATCCTTTTTTGCTTCTGTATCTGAAATGTGCCAACCAGGATAAGAAAACCAAAACAAAACAAACAAAGAAAAATACTCAACCAACCAAACAAAAAGTCCTCAGAAAGTTGACATGACAGCCTTTGAGGAAATCTTGTGATTGTACTGCAAGGGTCTGGGTGCCTGAGAGCTGTCAAAAAGCCTGTGAGAGGGACCTATGATTGAATAACAGGCATAATGAGACTCACCATCCTTAGGAGAACTAAGATATTAATGATGTTTATACCTGCGGACCACAGCACCCTTTCCTCAGAGTTTTGTACTCTGCCTTTCTTAAGGGGATTTGATGCGGAGAAGGTGGACAGGATAATGTTCACTGGTTACTCTTTCCTTCTCTATCATATTTAGGAAGGAATTTCACACCTTGAGTACTTGAACTGCTTTGTACCACCTGAACACTACTCTTGCCTTTTGTTCATTTGAGTTTCCAAAACATTTTTTCTAAATTAGCTTAGTCATATGACACGCTTTTCTGTCAGAAAATATATACTTATACTTTTCCCATAATGACACAGGAAACATTCTTGTACTCCATCATGCTTGTCCGAAACCACACCACATGCAGGATGTCTGTTAATCATCCTGCATTTTTAATATCAGACTTCATTGGTTGGTCGTATAGATACTCCTATTTTAAACTTGATTTATAACTATCAATGTTGTGAAGAGAGTTTCTAGACTTTCCGCAGTTTCCTTATTGTTATTGCCTTAAGTGACAAAAGTTTGTTGTAATTAATGAAGCAGTGTTGACTATTATTAAATGAAATTTAGATTTTGCTCACATTTTTCTAGTTTTTGCCTATGTTCTTGTTCTATTCATTAATACCCCTTCAGAATGCTCCATTGCCTTTAGGTATATAATCTTTCTAGGATCTTTCTGATTATGAGAGACTCTCATTTTCCTTGTTTTAGGGTGTAAGAGCTGGGAGTTTGAAAGGATACTTCCTGGTCAGCTATTTTGTAGACTTTCCTTTTTTTAAGGACTTTTTGATGTTTTCTTTGATGTTTACAACGAGGTAATGGGCTTTCAGAACACCATGGAGGTAAAATACCATTTTATCACATCCTATCAAGGAAAAATGGAGTCCACATAATTTGTTATTGATGATGTTACCTCAATCATCTGGCTGAGGTCACCTTACCAGGCCCCTTTAGCAGCAAAGAGTTTCAGTCATTTTTAATGAACACCTTTATAGCCTGTTTAACTTCTAAAATAAAGTATGGTGCCTCTCTGTAAATAGTATGCAATATGAAAAAGAAAACAGGTAAGGAAAGTAGATAGAATGAAAAAACAATGGTGAAGAAAAGGAAATACCCAGAAGGCATACTGTACTGCTGCTCAAAATGAAAGGCATGATCTAGCTTTGAGCTTCCTTAGAACAAAAGGAAAAAATGAAATTGTTTATTATGGATCTTGTGTATAACTATGAATTTTAGTTACATTTTATGTTACTGATAATTATACCCAATTCTTTTATTTTGCTATCCTCATCTAATGTGGAATTAAACATTTTTAAACTTTCCTACACATCTATCTAATATATATATATATATATATATATATATATATATATATATATATATATATATATATATATATTAGTATTTAATATTATAGTTATGACAGTATATTGAGTCAATTTATATAACTACTTATTTTGTGTATAGGGATGTTTTCTTGGCATATATGTGAGTGCCTGATACTCTTGGTTCACTAAAAGAAGGCACTAGATTCCTTTATACTGGAATTATAGAGAGGTGTGAATTGCTATGTGGGTGGTGTGAATCTAGCTTGGGTCCTTGGGAAAGCAGACAATGAACTCAACTGCTTAGCCATTTCTCCAGCCCCAACACAGGTAACTTTAAAAGTTTAATCGTCTAAGGTTGAAATTTACCATGGTTTTAGGAATGAAATTGTGAGTTTCAGGCAATTCATATCAGTACAAACAGTGATTAAATGACTTTTGAGAATAAGAGCATAAGTACATGTGGATTTTGAGGTTGGATCTTCTAAAAAAATCAAAATCAACGATACAATAAACTGGATTGTGAGCATTTCTTTGACACTATGGAATATTCTCAAACTGGAGGGCTTATCCCAGGTTCTGAAAAAGAGACACCTGAGCTAGAATACATGGTCATGGGAAATACTGTAGATGGAGATACAGTACCTCAAAGATGTATTGATGGATCCCTGTGCTTCTTGGACACCGTAAGATAAAACCCATACAGAAACCCATTATTTATATACATGCTTTCCTTTGTGTGATATTTGTATACCGATCAGCAGGTTTTATGTTGATAACAGTTTCAGTGGAGAGTGCTTTAGCTAGAAGAATAAAATATCCTCCTTTTAATTTGACAATTCAAAGCAGCATGGCCTCAGGGCCCAAGCTTTGAGTCGGTTTAGATCTGTGTTTGAAGACAGGACCAATATTTTCCAGGATCCTCTTTACTTGCTTGGCCCAAATGAGTATTCAATACATGTGTGTGCTTTTATGTCTATCGCAGTTACTCAAAACAGCTATTGATTGGTTATGTCAGTGAATGAGAAAAATCCAGTCTTTGACATTCTTAAGCTCTATGATATCCATACACATAAGAATAATGGCCTATTAGCATCCCCTTGTGGAGAAAACTGAAGGAGATGAGATATACAACATCACCTGACTCCTCTTTTGCCCTCTAATAGGGTGTAGGTAAGAACAACACATCTGTGTACTCAGAAAAAAAAATGAGGCACAACTTTTTTAAGCCATGAGATTTAACCAAATATTAATACATCAGTATTTTATTAATGTCTTTTCAAAGGGTTAGAGAAGGAAAGAATAAGAGGAAGCCCAATTTCAGAAATACTAAGATAAGGGGTGAAGATTCAGGAGGCTAATCATGATGCTGAGACCCTGGAGAGTATGGTCATTGGTCGCTTTATTTTTGAATTATTAAATTTAAACTTTCAGGATTATAGGGGGTTAAGTGGCACAAGGCAATTTTCTCAGGGACATATTACCCTTGAACAAACGGACCTTGAGGTTTCAGCTTTAAGAGGTGAAAAGCTTAATTTCTGACCCTCCAGAGAAGTAGCAGTGCTCTTAAGACCTTGCCCAGTAATCACCCATCCCTGGTTACATCAGCATCAGGCACAAGGGGCACAGATGCCAAGAACTTCAGATGCTTCCTGTAAGAATTGCTCCCAAGGGCATGTACACACACCATGGTCTATTTGTGCTAAATGTATGAAAAAGATGGTGCCAAATATGCAGTTTGCTTAATGATGGACTAAAGACCACTTAAATGAATGGATATTTGAAACCCATCCTTCCAACACAATTACTGGAGCGAGAGTCGTTAATTCTTTCCATTACTTGACTCCCTCCTCCCCTCCCAATAGGCTACTCCACTGACTCCAGAGGGCAACTATCTGCTTTGTTTCTAGTGAACTCAATTCATCAGGTGGCAGTGTTTCCAAGCTCTTAGCACCTCACGTATAACACTTCAATTACATAGAGAACAGTAATTACTTAATGTGACAAACAGAGGAATGCTAATTAACTAAAAAGTTCATTTCAGGGCTCTTAAACTAGAGTCCTGCAAAGTAAAGGGGTCATGATTTAATGTATTTTCTTGACTTGCTTTGTAAAACACAATTCTTCATTGTAATAATGCCGGAAGATCCAAAGTCTGTAGCATTAACAAGGAATTAATGACCCTTAGTTACCGAGGAGGTTCCATTTCTGTTTATTTTTTTTAAATTCACAATGAACTTAAGATTCATGATGGAGAGTAAAGCTAATGCGGTTGGATTTTATCCTTGTTAATTATAAATATAGCAAGTTACAAATATATCTTAGTAATGCTCAGCCTAGGAAACTAAACCTATCCTATAAAAATTTTCTTTTAGTATCCCTATCATCTAGAATTCATATGTGTGTGTGTGTGTGTGTGTGTGTGTGTGTATACACATACACACATACACACATACACATATATTTGCATACATATTCATTTTAACTAGAATTGTACATTTGATATACCATATACCTAATACAGTGAGTGTTTTTAGAATATTAAATATTTAGACTCTTTAAAGGGTACACTTTAACTTAGCTAAGTAATGCAAATAAGGACAGAACCCTCTAATGAATCAGTGTTCAAGAATCAAAAGAAATGTAGTCTACCATTTGCCAAAAGGAATCATAGCATATGCTTTACTTTTAACTTGACACAATATTTTGACATAATATGTAAGTATAAGCATTAAAATGCTTAGCACAGAACAACAGAGAACACAAGAAGGTGAATTAATTAAAAGTGTTGAGTGTAGCTTAATGACATATTTTTATGTTATAAATAAGTTGAGGTTCTCTTTTCATAAATATTTTGGTGTCTAGCATATGATAGATGTTTGGCACCTACCTGCTGACTTAATTAGAAATATTCTTTATGCATTCAGACAATAGGAATGGAAATAGCTTTGGTGTTACCTATGAAAATAAACTCCAGAGATCTAAGTGTGACATTAGTCCTCTCTACTGGAAATGGCAAAAGCTCCAAGAGCTTACAGTTATTTCTATTATCATAACTACAGCCAATGATTATTGGTCAGTGTCAAGTAGCTAAAATTTTTCAATACTTCTTTTTTCTCAAAAACCCGAACTTGTCTTCCACCAATTATGGGTTCAGCTGTATCACTCCAAATCAGATTTAAAAATTTTTTTTTAATTGATTCACTTTACATTGTAGCTCCTCCTCCCTTGTGTCTCCTGGTCCTATCCTCCCACATCCTCCCATCCTTTCTCCTAGTCCTGAAAAAAGGGGAGCCCTTCTCCCCTATTGTTCTACTCCAGCTATCAAGTCTCATCTGGACTGCCTGCATCCTCTTCCTCTTTGGCCTGTCAAGGCTTCCCCACCAGGGAGAAGTGATCAACAAATGGGCACCACAGTCCATGTGAAAGGTAGCCCCTATTCCCCATATTATGGGGCCCACAAGGAGACTGTGCTGCCTAGCAGCTACATCTGAGCTGGTGTTCTAGGTCCTTACAATGATCATTGGTTGGTGCATTAGTCTCAGCTGGTCAACAACCACCTACCCACCCCCATCTCCAGGCCCAGATTTGTTAGCTCCATTGGTCTCCTTGTGGAGCTACTGTCTCCTTCAGGTCCTTGTATCCCCCAACTCTGCCATAAGACTCCCTGCGGTCCATCCCAAAGTTTGGCTGTGAGTTTCAGCGTCTGGGTGGAGTCTTTCAGAGGACCTCTAAAAATGGCTCCCCTCCTGTTCCTTCTCTTCAACTGCTTCCAGTGTCTATTCTATTTGCCCTTCTGAATGAGAATCAAGCATCCTCCCCAGGGTCCTCATTATTCAGCTTCTTTAGGTCTGTGTATTGTAGTGTGGTTACTCTTTAGTATGTGGCTAAAATCCACTTGTAACTGAGTATATGCCATGTGAGTCTTTCTGGGTCTGCTTACCTCTCTCAGTATGATCTTTACTGGTTTCATCCTTTTGCCTGAAAATTTCAAAATTTCCTTGTTTTTATTTAAGTATCAGCACCTAGTGTTTCAAGATGTGGCTTTACTTACAGGTCATGTTTTAGATGAATAATTAAATTCAAACAAATATGGTAGGGCCTTTCCTAATCTAATTTGACTAGTCTACTTATAAGAAGGGAAATTAAGATGCACAAAGAGACAACAAAAAACATTTGATGATGAAGCCAGGCTAAGAACCTGCACAGGAACTAATGCTACAGATATTCTTTTCACGAGTTTTCAGTCTGCAGAATTAAAACTAAGCCTAAACAAACAAACAAACAAACAAAAAAACCCCACAAAAAACAATAATAAAAAACAAAACAAACAAACAAAAAAAAACACCTGTAATTAAGTCACTTGCTTTGTGGTATTTTACTTTGGCAAATCTAGCAAAGCAACCTGATCAGCTAATGCACTCTCACTTTTTGCTGTTCTCCACCCTATGTATTTAATTTGATCATTGCTTCCTGTTTAAAGATGTGTGTGTGTGTATATGTGTGCTTGCGCACACGCACGCACAGATATACACACACACACACACACACAAACCATAGTCTACTTAACTTTACAGTTTTCTGAAGCTGCCATAGTCCAGTCTTTTTTTCTTTGACTAAATATTTGATATACCAGGGTCCATTATTCATATCTAAATTCTTTTGCAGTAATCATGATTATGGCTAGAAACATCAGAAGGTCTAAATTTCTTTTCAACCATTAAGTACTGATTTAGTGACTCTGAAAATGGTAAGTTTAGTAGGCATCTTTCCCTTCTATGGGGAATTTCACCTTCTTATCTATACCTTAGACCTTGGCTCTTTCTTCCATTAGACTCTACAATTGTACAAACTCACTCAACTTTACCACTCCTTCATGATATTGTTCTGATCCTCTTTATGTGTAGGGGAGTCTGTGTCAATATTGCAGTACTATTCAGGATTTCCTCGTGGGCCTTTTTTTTTTCCAGGACATAATTTGCAGCTCTAGATGATCTTCCTGTTTTATATAATTTTACAGTAATTTACGTTTACAGAAAGAATAACGTACATCTCTAGAATATTCTCCAATAGCAGACCTTTATCTCTGTCTTCTTCCTATGAAGATACATAAACATCTACAAGGCAGCTTTTCTGACCACTTTTTCTGTTTCTCTAAAGCTTTCTCCTTCTAAAAAAAATCACAGCCTAGTCTACAATGTGACCCATTACTTTTCACTTACAAACTGTAAATCAGCTTTTCCTAAAGATGAAAGACCAAAGCAACAATTATAACAACCTTCCACTTTAAGAAACACAAAACAGTAATTCTTATTGTTTAGAAATAAAAATACAAATATATAGAGTCATGCTATGCTGATTTGACCGAACTAGAACTTGCTATGTAGCTCTAGTTGTCCTCAAACTCATTATCCTCTGCCTTAGCACCCTAAGCACTGGCATTAGATGCATGTACACTACATTTAACTTGAAAGTTCTTGTCAGATTACCTCTTATTTAACCATATTGAGGCAGTAATATGCCAAAAAGATAACCAACTATAGGCCTAAGAAGCAGTCCTTCATTTGTGATGCATACACTGTGCTCTTTTGGGTTTTTATTTTCTCCTTTCTTCTTCTTCTTGTTCTTGCTCTTGTCTTTGTTCCTCCTCCTCCTCCTCCTCCTTCTCTGCTTCTTCTTTCTTTCTTTTCTTCTTCTTCCTTCTTCTTGTTCTTCTTTTTCTTGTTCTTCTTGTTCATGTTGTTGTTGTTCTCCTCCTTCTCCTCCTCGTCCTCCTCCTCGTCCTCCTCCTCCTCCTCGTCCTCCTCCTCCTCCTAGCTCTCCTCCTCCTCCTCGCTCTCCTCCTCCTCCTCCTTTCTTCTTCTTCTGAGCTCAGGGAAAGTATCAGAGGTTGAAGCCTTCATAATTAAAATGTGTGGATATAATTCTCTAACCTAACAATTTTAAAGAAAAATATGCACCATGCTATTTTTCTACTGTCTATATGATTTCAAGTTCTTGTTTACATAATTACCAACCATTTGTGTGGGCTGCAGGACCAGATGAATGTGTTACAGTTTATTGTCCAGGTACTGGGGGATAGAAGCTGTCCACACTCGCTTAAGAAGTCTATCCCAGGAAGTATGCAAAACTGTGAGCTATACTGATGGAAAAGAGATAGATGAAAAGTCTAAAAATACACACAAGCATAGAAGAAGTCATGTCACCTGACAGCTTCATTGAGTCAAAGAGTTATAGGAGAGTTGTAGAAACCAGGTTACATGTTTGTCTGAATAAGTGAAATGAAGTGGTTATTTTTTTTTTTTTACAGAGATTGTGTTCTACCACCTTACCACAGCATTCATTCTGAGATTAAAAGATAGAATATCTAAAGCAAATTACACAAAAGGACATGTTGTGAAAGGCCTGAGATCACCCTCTTTACATATAACAAAGTGAACATCCTTGCCCGTGGCACTGATTGCCTTCCACTCTGATCCTTCCCTTCAGAGTGAATTTTGCTGCTGTGAAAATCTACTGTGTATCACTGTCTACTCCCTGCCCAAATTGAAGGTCTGTGATTCAAATTCAACATCCTCTTGTCCTGTGCCTCCATGTGCTGAGGCTAGTTTCAAATGATTCTTGCATTTGTGTAGTTTTCTTCATTCTCATGGCCATAGTTTGTGGCCTAATCATAGTTCTTAAATGGACTGTTTTATTTTGGATATATACCACCAACTATTTAAGAGCTTCAAAATAGTAGTTCAAATGTTTAGGTAATAATGTGGCACTTTCCCGTCACTAAAATATTTTACTACTGGAAAAACAAGAAAAGCAAGGATGCACATATTTTTAGTAGTTAGGTCTCACATTCTGGGCTTCTTAAGTCCACATCTTTATCAAAACCAAAGATAATGCATTATGTTGTACAATGTATTTAAGCTCATCAACACTGAGCAACTCTCACAAGCAGAGCTGTGCTTGTTCTTTCTGTCATTTGGGTTTCTCATGCCCATGTGGAAACTTCCTGACCTGATATTAAAATTTTATATTACCACTACCAAGCCATTAAGAAAGAGCAATCCCCAAGTCTTAGCATATAGGAGACACTGCACTGGCTCAGTTTAGGTATTTGGATATCTCTCCAAAATGTTTCCTCCTCTGACAGAACAATATCCTGACTGATCATGAGTCATAATCAGCCTGTAATACTCAGCCTGGTAATAATTACAGTGTTGTGTTTTATGATGACTCAGCAAGGTATCATGGAGCCTTGCATGAACAGTGCCGCCTCTGTTTTAAGAATATATTCATAATACATTCCTCCCACTGTAGAGTGGGAAGCTTTGAAGTGCTTTTTATATAACTAAAGGGATTATGCAAGTTTTATTGTTAAATGGATTATTTTTTAAAAACTAAAAACCCTTTAAATGGTTTAATATCTAATTTTCTGTTAATATCTAAATATTGTACTTTGACAAATACAGACTACCTCATATCTAATACACAGTGTATCTAAAACTTTATATACAGTGTCTCAGACCTTTGTGATGATCACTTTATATGGATCTCTCTTTTTCATGAAACAACTTTTAGTCTACAACTCTACTGACTGGAAAATCTGACATAGTTTTTGTTGTAATAGAAGATATTTGGTTTCATCAAAGAAAGTGTGTACATATGAATTCACATGAATATGTGTATATACTCTGTATATGGGATTATAGTCAGATAATTATCTTCTTCCCTCCTGAAAATATTTTATCTTTTAAGCATGCGTTTCCATTTGGCATGGAAAGGCATCACCTTCTAGTGGAAACTCTGTCAGTGTTGCTACATCTGCTGCTTTAACGGAGGGCCATTTGAATACCGTCCTTAAGAGCATGAGTTGAAGGTCATCCACTTAGTGAGCTTTGGAAAGAGACCATTGTAGGGTGTGGTCTGAGAAGAGAGGAAGAGGTAACCAGGATTGATAGGATCAAAGCGCATGACTTTCTCAAAGAATAGAAGAAAAGGCTAGTTGCAGGAATTTCACGTATGCCACTTGTAACCCTAGCCAATTTTGTGTTTGGAATGTAGTTTCCTTTTATTTTTGAGACTATAATATAATTAAATAATTTCCCTTGTCCATTTTCTCTTCAAATCCTCCCATATACTCATTATTCTTCTCAACCTCTTGGCCTCTTTTTCATTGTTATTGATTCATATATTTGTATGTATATACATATATTTCTAAATATAACCTGCTCAGTCTGTATGTTACTTATATGTATTTTTTAGGAATGACCATTCGGTATTAGAAAACCAGTTGGTATGGTCTTCCTGTGGAGATTAAGAGACTATTTGTATAATGTAATATATAAACAATATATATACATATATAATGTATGTCTATATGTATGTATATGTATACATGTGACTATAGACAGATACACATTTTTCTCTACCAGAAATTTTATCCTCACTTGTCCTGGAAAGAAAATAAGCACTTTATTTTGGAGCATATGATAAAATTCTATGGACTTGTTTCAATCTATAGTCAGTTACCTGTCCTTATTAGGTATTCATATCACACTAAAGGCCCCTGCCATTCATCGATATGTCCACACTGAGAAACAGTAGCCTTAAGCAACTGTTTGAAATTGTTTTGCCTGAAATTATCCCTGGAGAGATTCAATTTAATTAAAATTAGTAAAATTTAATACTTGTTTATTTCCAAGCAATCTTGGAAATGGGCCGTGGCTCTGTGTGATAGAGGAGCTTAATGGAATACAGCAGAACCTTTCTCCATGGTCCTGGGGAATATGTCCCTCATGTTCTTCATGGAATAATCTTGTGTCCTGCCACAGTTCTACAAGGGACAGAGATGCCTGAGTTGAAGAAATATATAGATTCATTCTCATTTCAAGTAATAGGCTACTTGTTGCGTGATATTTGGGACTCTGCAAAGACCTTATGTATATGCACCATCTATTGGTTGATAGGAACTTATCTTAGATATTATAAACAAATTATGTGACAAACATGTGTCTGTGGAATTCTGTAATTACCCAAAGACATCTGTTTAGTCTTGCCTTTATAGAAACTTCTTTTAGGGAAAAATACTGCCCCAAATGGAAAAAAATGCCTTCAAGTTTTGTGACTTTGTTTTCTGAAAAGCGTTAGAAATAAAAACTTAATGTTTAGGAGCAGTAGTGGTACACACCTTTAATCCCAGCACTTGAGAGGCAGAGGCAGGTGGATCTCTGAGTTGGAGGCCAGCCTGGTCTAGAGAGCAAGTGCCAAGACAGCCAGGGCGACACAGAAAAACCTTGTCTCAGAAGACAACAACAACAACAACAGAAAACTCAAGCATTTCGATAGATACATAATCGCTGGCTGGAAAAATGAGTGAGAGAACAGATAACATGGTCAACAATAGGGAATGATTTGGTTAAGGAGAAGAATGAGCCTCAGGTATCCAGGAACTGCAAGAGTTTGAGGGTTATCAATAAGAAGAAGCTAAAGAATTAGCTAGGAACCATGTGTGGTTTGGGATGACTGTGATGGAGTAGTGTTCATATTGGTTCCTGACAATGGGAAACACCCAGGAATGTTATAGGGAAGGGAGTGACCTGGAGTGCACTGGCTGAAACTTGGAATGTCTTGAAATGTTAGAAGACTGGAAAGGATCGAGGCAGGTTAACCATCTGTGCAGGGCTGATAGAATCTAATATGGAAGTGACTGTATAAAGAAAAGCCTTCAATCTGAGAGAAAAATTTCCATCAATAACTGTTGGGTTCAGAGTAGGTGCCGAGAAAACTCATTTCAGATATGGAATCTTATAATGAAAGCTTTATTTCCTGAGCTCAGGGAGGCAGCCAGTTCAGGATCTGAACTACATCCCCAAGGGGAAGCTGTATTGTATATTTAAAGGGTAAAAACATATGGCACGGGGGACAAGATGGGTTGTAGCATTGTCCAATGATATTTTGACATAAGGGGTTGAGCAAGAGAGTTTCCAACAATCAGGATAGGAGTAAGTTCTGGGCCTGGGAACATAAACTTGTTTGACCCTGCCAGCAAGATGGAGAAGTTGTCCTTGAGGTGTCTGGACTCAGAAAACTGTTTCTTTACAACCGAAGCTGTTCAGCTATTGGGAAGTCCCCAGTTACACTAGGGCCTGGGACTTTGAATTTAGCTTCTCACTATGATTAAATGGAGTCTGAAAATGAAAAGATAGTATTTAGAATAAGTTTCTTTTGCTCATTCCCAACACAACAATTTCATTTTTTCATAAAGCATCAGTGTCTCCTTTCCTTATGGTGATTTTATTCTGGAACTATAAGCACATTACCCTTTTTAAAAGAACCTACATTGTTCCATTTGCTTCTTAGAAAGCCTTCCAGTGAAAGATGGAATAGCTATTATTGTCATCACCAAGTCCAAGGGATGAGTCTATGGTTTCTTCATTAGAAGAGATAAGAGTATTGGGATTTCGGTTGGTCAGTTGGCCTTATAGCCTAAGGTTTTACTAAGGTTTAGCCTAAGGTTTATTTTGTGTATGATCAATCATCATATTGTGGCATATTTTACTTTTTCTGTACTTTTAAACACCTCAGCACTTGGGGTGAGAGAGCTAGGCCAGTGGTTAAAAAGCACTTGATGTTTATGCATGAGGATTTGAGGTCAGATCTAGTCAGTCACATGTGAAGCTGGGTATGGCTGCATGAGTCTGTTTCTGTTGAGGGAGGAGATAAAGAATCTCTAGGTGTTGCTGGCCTCCAGTCTATCCTAATATGAGATCCTGGCTCAAGACATAAACATGAGAGTAATATCATAACTCTGTTGATGTCACAGTCTGGCCTCCATGTGCACGCGCGTGCACGTGCGTGCGCACACACAGACACACACAAACACACACACACACACACACACACACACACACACACACACACACACACACACACACAATGCCCATGTCTTTCCCTCTCTAAATTTCCCAGAGACACTTGGCTGAAATAATTTTTCTTTTTGCTATCTCAGCTTCCAGTTTCAATAGCAAAATCTTAGAGAGATAAGGTGCATTCAGAAGACCAGGAATTGCACAGCCAAAAAATTTCAGTTTTAATCTTGGTTTGAGTTTGTTAATATTGCACCAGGGGTGAGTTTCTAGGTGCAAACTGTGTTTCACTTTCCTTTTGGCTGAATGGACAGTTTCTCAAGATCCAACTTGAATCAGTGATTCTAGAACTCCCACTATGTATTAATTCAAAAGTAATACAAGTCTGCAAAGGGAAAACTAATGTTGCCCTGGGTAGCTCTGCCTGTGAGTAACAATCACGGGCTTGTGAAAAGGGGGACTGAGACTGAACTGCAAGAAACCTTTGATCAGAATTCTAACTGTCTTCCCTAAAGCATCAGCTTAAATGCATTTGGACAAGTTAAATGCCTTTCCATTTTTTTTCTTCCTTTAGGAAGTTCATTTCTGTGCGACAGTTATCATAGAGCAATATACACTGAATTATGATGCTGCTCACTCAGCCAATTGTTGGTGTGTGTAATGGAGCACCTGTTAGTCAAGAAATCCCTGGGATACGGAACTGTTCAGCCAAGCAGACTTCTTCAGACAGACGGAGGGCCTCCAGAACATTCCTGCTGAATTATGCAAGATTTTCTGGTTTATGGTCATTAAAGGCACTGATAAAGCAGCTGTCGCCGAGGAGGGTGTTGTCAAATATCAGTGAAGAGACTAGAAATCGCTACCCAGACACCATTCATCTCATTACTGCGAGCTTTCTGCTAGTATTTCTCTTATAAATCCTCCTTTTGATAAGATTATAATTTGCCTGACTAAATATTTGCTCCGGGCATCACCTTGATGTAGAAGTATAAAATGAGCAAAATGTGCAATCCATGTCTATGCACTGTAGATTTTAAATTGAGTTTCCCAAGAAAAAGGCTTTAAAGTGATGCTGCAGTGGGTTTTTTTTTTTTTTTTCATCTGCAAATGCAGTTGAGTTGCTTCTTTTAAAGTAGTCTGTTCATTTCTAGTCTGATTGCCAAAGCAAATTGGTGCAAACTGGGTGATGTGGAGGATGGGAAAAATGAAATATTGCAAAGACAAACATTTTTTGTAATTTGCGAATGTAGCTGGTCTGGGATTTTAAAGATTATTTGTGTTTGATCAGTGAATGTTGGGAAAGGGAAATGTTTCAAGAGTCACATTGCTCAGCTGCGAGGCATGTGAGGCACTGAGGGACATGCCAGGGACACTGTGGTGTGCTCAGTAAATAACAACTTAGGTTGACGGTGAGGGAGGCAAATATTTGGACATCTCTGAGGTGCTAACCACACACAGAGGTAAATGTTTATTGAGACAATATAATAGAATCTCAACCAAGAACAAAGTTTTGTATCATAAGAATTGAAGATAAGAAGACTGTATGCTATTTCCATGTCAAGAGGCCATGCTCTGTCTCTAACAGATGCCAATGGGTTTGAGTTATTTTTTTAAGCTAAGTGGAGTTTCTGTTCCTCTGATGTATTAAATGAATCAAGTAAATGCATTGTCAGCTGAGACCATGGGGGCGGGGGCGCAGGGGCATGGGGGGGGGGAGGGGAGGGAGGATGGGGGGAAACAATCACACAACATTGTAAGGATCAGTAAGCCCAAACAACAAAGAGAGTTAGCAATGATAAACATATAACTTCTCATCTAGTCTCATGTAAATTTAAGAAGTAAATTTTATTAAACAATTGATCATTTCTGTTTAAGAACACATGACCTTAGCCATGCTGATAGGTGTAAGATGGACCCTCACACTTGTTTTGATTTGCATTTCCCTGATGACTAGAGACATTGAACATTTCTTTAAGTGCTTCTCTGCCATTCGGTATTTCTTTGTTGAGAATTCTCTGTTTAGCTCTGTACTCCACTTTTTAAAATTAGCTTATTTGTCTGGTGGTGTTTCATTTCTTGAGTTCTTTATGTATTTTGGATATTAGTCCGTTGTTGGGTGTAGGGTTAATGAAGATCTTTTCCCAGTCTATAGGCTGTTGTTTTGTTCTATTGACAGTGACCTTTGCCTTACAGAAGCTTCTCAGCTTCATGAGATCCCATTTCCTAATTGTTGATATTAGCACCTGAGCTATTGACGTTCTGTTCAGGAAGTTTTCTCCTGTGCCAATGACTGCAAAGCTTTTCTCCACTTTTTTATCTAACAGATTTAGTATGTCTGGTTTTATGTTGAGGCCTTTAATCTGTTCTTTAGTTTTGTGCAGGGTGGTAAATACGAATCTATTTGCATTTTTCTACATATAGACATCCATTAGACCAGCACCACTTATTGAAGGAATTCTGGACCAATTGGGATTGGAAGCTTTCTTTGAAGCTGTCCTGTTCTGGTGAGGCAGAGCAACTGAAGCACTTGGGGCTGGAACATGAAGAATGCAAGATATCAATGTCCAGCGTGTTGAGAGGAATGAATCCTGTCAGGTCTGATCCAGCGTCAGTGTCTGGTGCTTTTGTTCTGAAAACATATAATTTCTCACAAGCATTAAACAGTCCTAAAATTATAAATCTATGAGGTGTGTGGGACTCACAGAACAATTGAGACTTGTTCTCTGCTTTTGTATGAGCAGAAGAAAGACATCTTTAATTCTTCATTCATGCCATATGAAGAATGCCATCTAATTATAAGTCACGGGGATTCTTTAACCAACAGGAAACCTTTTCTATGCATAGACATTCCTGTCTCAGCCAGTCTCAGAGCTATTCCCATGTAGCTATATACTGCTTGCTCTGCAGTTTGAATTCTTTCCATCCTGATTGTAGCCCCCTCCCTCATCACCTCCTGAGCCCACCCTCAGTTTCTGTTTGTAGGATGATGTCCAATCAGGCTGGTCTTCATTGCTGCCTGGCTTGGGTTTCCAGACCCCTGAGATGCTTTGATCCTGCACTTCATGTAAGGGATAGATGAGTAAACAGGAAAGGAAAGCAAAATGCAGGAGAGGAGAGTATGCATGTGCACTATCATGCCTCTCCCCATAGGCATCATGGGAAATATAATGAAGGAAACCTTGAAGAAGGGAGTTGTTACCTTCAATGTCTGAGAAGCTATAGTTGAAGGACTTGTGGCTAGTGGTTGTTAAAATTTTAGATCCTTGGTCTGTTTTCCTTGATTTATAAATACAAAGAGTTGGGAAATAAGATTTTATTGCAAGAACAATGGAAGGCTGTTTAGTGGCAAACCTCATAAGATTTATATTTAGCCTCTTTAGGTTTCTTGATACCTTTTCTCTCATATATATTTTCATAAGAGTTTCAGTAAAAATAATGGGTTTGATGTTTATGAGCAATAATAGTCATTCATGGGCATGCTGCTTAATATACTATATCGATGTACCTTACTATATTACTAAAACATTGCTAAATTTGTATTACTAAACATATGATGCCAAACATTTGAGGTGAGGTATTCTAAGTATGTGGAAGGTCATAAAAGTATCAATGATATTAAGTAGACCTGCAGAGTCATTTAAAATAGTCAATTAGGTCAAATAATCTCCAGTTATAATCTGAGGGTTTGAGATCTATTTTTTGTCAATTTAAAATGATGTTTGCCTTCTCCAAACAATTATGTGATGACAAAATTAAAGAAGTCAACAAATCAATGATTATGTATTTTCTATTTTCCAAGCATTGTTCTCATTAAAGCCTCTCTAAATCCTTTGTATGAATACTGTTTGTACTCTTTCTGTATTAATTTTACTAATGGTCAAAAACCTCCAGGCTTATTATATGAGGAGAGGAAGAAGCCTTGGGCAAATGTGTAAAGAACAGATGAGGAACTGAGTGAACATGTATTGTTCGACATGGGCATGATCAAGACCCAAATGCCTCAGAATCATGGCAATGGCAAAATTTCCCCCATATTGATCAGGCTCAGAATTGACAAATCCTTCCTCTAGTCTATATGTAAATGTTGACAGTGCAAAAAACTAGCAAGTGCAACTTCCTCCTTTGGGAACATCTCCCTAAGAGAACGTCTAACCAGCCTAGCTAACCTCTCCTCTCAGTTGCCTTACATAAAGAAGAAAAACTAAAGCTTTAAGTTTCAGGCTGTTGCTTAGTTTGTGTCTCTCCAGATGAGCGAGTGCAGCTCAGCTGATCCAGCTTGTCTGTTCATGTGTCTATTCTTTCTTCCTACCCTCATTGCCTTGGTCAGCTTTCCAGGACCAAGACACACAGGACACAGATATTAATTCTGCAGTTCAGAGTTTGCTAGTGGCGGAGCTGGAATTTAGAAGAACACTTTCTTTTTAACACTAGGGGCCATGACCAATATACAGGACTCTTAAGAATGTGTCTAGGATGTTACGCATAAAACAAGTTAATAGAAAACCTCCTAGGAAAAAAAAATCTATGGAAAATATGAGCCATACGGCAATAAATATAAAGACAATAAAAATGAGAAATAGGCATAAATTCTTATTGTAAACACCAGGCTGGAAAGATCTCAACAGAATCCCTAAGAAGGAAAGGCTTAGTGGCAAATGCTCAGAGAAAAGCTATATGGATTATAGACACATAACTCTAAAAAGCTTGAAGTTATCTATTTTGCATAATTGGTTTATTTTTTATCATGGCCATGAATTAGTTATTTGCCTTCCCAAATCATATTTTAAAAGTTTTAGCTGGGCGTGATGGCACGCGCCTTTAATCCCAGCACTCGGGAGGCAGAGGCAGGTGGATCGCTGTGAGTTCAAGACCAGCCTGGTCTACAAAGTGAGTCTGGGACAGCCAAGGCTACACAGTGAGACCCTGTCTCCAAAAAACCAAAAATAAAAATGTTCGATAAAATATTACACTAATATTACACTGAGATATTTTGGCATACAATAAACATGCCACCTATGTCTAAATAAGTAAAATAAGATATTCTTGGGAGAGTTTTTTATAGTTTGAATTCTCTGAAAAAACAGATCCTAGGGTAGAATTCTTTGTTATTGTATGACTAAGGAGTAGAATATGAGGTGGCAGAAAGGAAGGACAAATGAAGTGAAGCAGGGAAAGAGAAAGAGTAATGGGAAGCTATATCTGATTGCTGGATCTTAAACTTCCCCCTCTAAGAAGTCCCATTTGAGGGAAAGAAGTGTGGAACATCCATCACCACTTGGTCAGACTTTTATCTCACTGGGTACTCATGAAGTTTCCATAATTCCAGGTTGAGCTCATTGCCTCTGAACCAAATGCACCCATACAACTTTATAATGAAACCCAGAAATAAGTACTGCAGAAATGTGTTTTGATTGGACACTTTGTTTTCTTTTTTCCCCACTGACAGTTAATGAACTTTATTTGCACTGGGGTAGCCTATCAACAGCACAAATCATATGACCATCACTTGATAATATAGTATGTGCACATGATACGATGCCCCAAAAATACTGTATTGAAAAGGTGGGAATGTACTGGCATGTAGTCTTTTATTTTTCTTATTTTTATGTTTTTAATTTTTTAAAGTTTAAAGTGGCAGGACTGGGTTGTTTTCTGTGAAATAGCTGGCCAAGAGGGTTCTGTGGAGATCCCCTAAACAACCCAGATTGCTACTAGGACAGAGGGTTGCCCCCCACAAACTGACAGCAGGGCCCCATTGTTGAGGAAAATATCCACATGGCTCATTGAGCATAGAAAGGTTGAGCTGGTGGTTGCGTGAAGACTTCGCCTATTAAGTATAGTTTTTTAGGTTTGGGAAAGTACTTGTCAGTCTCTCAAAAGAGAAACCTGAACAACATCTAAGCCATAAAATTTTTTTATTAATTTATTCATATTACATCTAAATTGTTATCCCATCCCTTGTATCCTCCCATTCCTCCATCCCTCCCATTTTCCCCTTACTCCCTTCCCCTATGACTGTGACTGAGGGGGACCTCTTCTCCCTATATATGCTCATAGGGTATCAAGTCTCTTCTTGGTAGCCTGCTTTCCTTCCTCTGAGTACCACCAGGCCTCCCCATCCAGGGCATGTGGTCAAATATGGGGCACCAGAGTTTGTATGAAAGTCAGACCCCTACAAGAAGAACATTATGATGGGCAGATCTGGGCCCTGGGGTCCTGCTCAAACTATGGCATAAGCCATAAAATCTTTGACGTACAATTCATCCTGCCTGCAAGATGTGCTGGGAAAATGATGTCACAAATCTTGCGGTAGTGACCTACTAATGTCTGACTTGACATAAGGACTATTCTACCAGAGGGTGCCTAAATGCAATACTGTTTGGATGGCCAGGAAGTGGAGACTGAATAGTCCAGAGACCTAGGGTAGAACCAAACATAGCTGGTCTGACAAAGTGATACTCTACTCTACTCATAGATTGGTGCTTTGTCTAGTCTTCATTAGAGAGACCTCCTGTGGCAGGAGATGAGAGCGAATGCAGAGATCCTTGCTAGATGCTATGAGGAGAGAATCTATTTGGGAGTCTCCATTGAGCCCCTCTTTTTTGAGTTTGGAGGGCTCCTATGGATAAGGGGGAGGAAACAGTGTAGGAGTCAGAGGATAGGAAGAACACCAGAAGAAGCCGGCCCACCGAATCAACTAAGCATAGCTCACATGGACATACAGAGACTAAAAAGACAAGTATTGGGCCTGCAAGGGTCTGCACCAGGTCCTCTGCATATATGTTATTATTGTTAGCTTGGTGGGTTTGTGGGACTCTTAACCATCAGAGTAGGCATGTGCCATTGATTCTTTTGCCTGTTCTTAGGACTCTTTTCTTCCTTTGGAGTTCCCATTTCCAACCATGGTGTGAGGGCCTTTTACTTTGTCTTGTCTTACTCTATTTTGTTTTGTTAGTTTGCATGTTTTCTCTTGGAGGTCTGTTCTTTTCTGAAGGAGAGGGAGAGGGAGGATTCAGGAGAGAGGGGAGTTGAGGAGAGCTGGGAGGCAAGGGGGAGGGGAAACTGTGCTTCAGATGTATGTATGAAGGAAGGAGTATTTTCAATAGAAAGAAAGAAAAAGAAACAGAATTACATCATTTTACCTCCTATTTCTCCCTCCAGTCCCTCTCTGCTACCTTACTTTGTGCCCTTTTCATGCCCCCTCAAGTTGACAGTCTCATTTTCTTTTATTACATTTATGTGTGTGTTTGTGTATATACAAGCGTACAAAAAAAAGCAACAGACTTGCTTAGTCTGTTGTTGTTTGTTTAAAGACTGATGCTTCTTCATCTGACAGCCAATAAAGAAGCTCATTCCACCATGAGGCTAAGTCCTCTTCTTTGAGCAGTCAATAGTTGTTCATAATTCATTGTGTAAGGGTGGCACACCATGAAAACCTTCTACATTAACCTGTCATCAATACTGGTATTGTTCCTGTTTGTGTAGCCATTTCTGGAGAGACTGTTTTACAGCTGACTTTGTAATTTTCTGGTTCTTACACTCTTTCCAATCCTTATTTCATGATTCTCCCTTAGCCAAAGCTTCAAGATATGTACTATAGCCATTTGGTGTGGTCTCCTCAACCTCTCTGCATTGTGTCCACTTATAGTTTTCTCCAATGGTTTCCATTTGCTATAAACAAAAGTTTCTTTGATGAGAGGTGGTAGATACACTTGTCTGTAAGTATAGGGATGAAATAATAAAATAACAGAGAATAAATGTTGGCAAGGTTGTGAATAAAAAGGGACACTCATTCACTATTGCTACAAAGGCAAATTGATACAGCTACTCTGGAAATAAATATGAAGAATCCTAAAAAATAAGTAAATAAAATAATCTACCATATGACCTAGCTATAACATTTCTCAGCATATCATACACCCAAAGGATTTAATTTTGTACTGTATGGAAACTTGGCCAGCAATGTTCATAGATTACAATAGCCAGTAAATGAAAGCAACTTAAATGTCCTGTGACAGACGGATGCAAAAGGAAAATGCTGTGTATATACACCTCAGAATACTATCCAGCTATTATACAAAATAAAATCATGAAATGTACAGGTAAGTGAATTGACCTAGGAAAGGTTATACTTAGTGAGGTAACCCAGACCAAGAAAGACAAATGACATATATTCTGTCTCATACACATTTTGTAGCTCCAAATCCTTAGACGTGAGTATACCAACATAGAGTAACCATAGAAACCACAAAAGTATAAAGAGACCATAAGTTAGATTGACAGGCTTCAAGGAAGATACAGTTTATAGGAAGTGGGAGCTCCAGCTGTGGAAGAAGGAGAAATCAATATAGAAGAGAAAGGGGAACAAATAACATCAAGATTCTTTAATAAAGCCTCAAGAAGTCATATAATTTTACCTAAAATTATACATAATGTGTGTGTGTGTGTGTGTGTGTGTGTGTGTGTGTGTGTGTGTGTGTGTGTAAAATCTTAAAAAGAAGTGAAGCCACATGGGCTGACAATGCTTCCCACAAGATACATAGATTGACAAAAACCCAAGTACCAGAGTTGGCAAACTTCCTTTCAAAGGGTAGACCAAATGACTCCAAAACAATATAGATTACCAATGTATCCCTTGCTCTCAGGAGTTGAAGGTAAGCTCCTATTGCTGAACTTGAGGCACGTTTAGTACACAGGACTTGAATGACACCTGGAAGCCTCTTTCTTGTGGTCTAGATTCCATGGTTCCTGAAAAATACTATGAGGCTGCCAAGGGAGAGGATCAATTAAACTGTTCTACCAAGATGCAACACCCACAAACTAAGACAATTATGGAAAGACATTATGGTAAGATATGCATAAAGGTGTTATAGTGGTAATTGCACGTTAGTGGGAACCAACAGCTGTCTAATTGGATTTAATGCCCACTCAACAGGAGGAGGAATGCCTCATACTGGAAACCTAGTCAGCTTTCTCTTGCTTAGATCACAGATATTAGAAAAGAATGTGCTAATGCTATTTTGATAGACAAGCACAATACTGCATTCTAAATGTGTTTAATTCTCTAATAGCATTTTTGCAATTTTCTTCATTAATTTTTCTAACATTAAACAATAATTATAACTAAAAGAGAAAGCATATTTTACTAAGAAAAAAATTGAGTAATAACTAATGTTATCTTTGTATTTTAGCATCCTGGCATACCAAGTGCTATCTTCTGTCAGGGATTATATATTTCTTCCTGGCTTTGATATTCCTTTATGATGATTTGGCTATTTGTTACCCCAGCAAGGGCACTGGAATTGAGGATGAGGGTCATTGGGATGCCTGAAAACAAATCTTTAAAATACATGTTTTTGATTGTTGAATAGTATTCAATTGTGTAAATCTACCACAGTTTTTTTTATCCATTATTCAGTTGAGGGACATCTTGGTTGTTTCCTGATTCTGGCTAATACAAATAAAGCTACTGTAAACATAGTTGAGCAAATGTCCTTGTTGTATGGTAGAGCATCTTTCAGGTAGATGTCCAGGAGTGGAATAGCTCAGTCTTGAGGTAACACTTTTCTCAATTTTCTGGGAAAGTGCCAGATTGATTTGCAATGTGGTTGTACAAGTTGGCTGGACAGCTCATTCTCCACATGGGAAAGGGGATGGTAAGTGGGGGACTGCCTCAGACATGAACTCTCGTGCCCATGATTTGATAACTGCTCCTTGGCAGAGAGACCCTGTGTGAACACAGAGGAAGGGGATGCAGGCTATCCACATGAGACCTGATATGCAGTGGTCAGATGGTATGGGAGGGAGACCCCACCTGTCAGAGGTCTAGAGGAGGGGAATAGGGAAGAAAAGTGAGGGAGAGTGGGAACAGGAAGATAAGAGCTAGGGGAGTACAATCAGGATGTAATGGGAATAAATTATAATAAATAAATAGATATATAGATAAAGATTACATCTATCAACCAAAAAATGTGGTTTTCTTTAGTAGAAACCAAGAAATATAATGAGCCCAAGATTGTTCATTTATCAGGTTGGAAGTCCTAAATTTCTCAGCTTACTACAAGAGTTCTAGTACACACTTCCTGTTTTCTAGATGAACTAACTATACAGAAGTTCTTATAGACAACTGAATTATGTTTGAAGAACCTCAGGTGAAAATCTTGCCTCTGGAATGAACCAATTAAATTTAATGTCACTGGAGTGATAAGGCTAGGAATTATACTATAATCTAACAAATGTGTGTTGGAAATTGTATTAGAAAATCTTTGTCTGTGTGTTTATTTTTCTTTAACAACTATATTACATGCTCGGCAATATATTGGGCAGTGGACTGAAATAAAATCAGTATCATGGTTGATAAACTGTGGGATTTGATATCAGGTTCAGCTGGGTTTGAACTGCGGTTTTTCTGACACAGTATCTCCTTATCTTAAGTAGGCATCTTAATTTGATTTAAACTCTTATGGGTTTATTCTTATCCTTGAATCACATTTTGGAATTTCAGAAATGACTTTGGCAATATGTTTGAAATTCTTATTTATTTAATTTTTCTATTGTTTGAGAGTGTCACACCTGCTTATGTACTTTTATAAAGCCCACTCCTTCTCCTTTTCTATCCTACCCCAACTTCTATATCTCATCCTAACCATTTTTTTTTCTAAACCCACTGAGTTCACTTGGTGCTGCCTGAATACACAGAGAATATTCTCCAGAACATTTATAGCCTCTCAGGAGATGCATCTCTGAAGAAATCTGAATCTTCCCCCTCCAGCAGTCATTAACAATAGTTCCTTCTGCAGGGCTGAAACTCAAT
The DNA here is from genome assembly GCF_903995435.1 of Acomys russatus. NCBI lineage: Eukaryota > Metazoa > Chordata > Mammalia > Rodentia > Muridae > Acomys > Acomys russatus. Next base: position 106,146,219 of record NC_067137.1, on the reverse strand, counting down.
GTGCCCTTCAAACACCATCCTTTGCTTTGGCTGGCTTGATCTTACACAGATCTTGCTCTTGTAGTTTCAACTATTGTGACCTTGTATCTGCAAGGTTGTTATCGAGTCTGCAAAATACTGTTTTGTTGCAGACATCCACCGCATCTGGCTCTTCAGTTTTTAAGCCTCTTCCCTCTTGATGATCTCTGAGCTTTGGGTATAGGGTATGTGATATAGCCATCACACTTAGTGATGGACACTCCACAGTCTCTAATTCTCTATACCTTGTTTCACATTCCCCAACAAGTATTTGTTAGCCTGATTATAATTACTAAATTTCAATCTTTTTGTAATTTTTAGATACTTATTTCCAATCCCCATTTCTTAAAAAGATAAACAAAGAGCTAAATATTACTATATAATAAGAAAGCCTTTAAAGGCATTATTTAATTTACCATTTTCCATGTTAACTGGGACTTTGTTTACATGAAGCACCAAGTAAAGGATTTCTGCTGAGACAATAGCAGCTGTGTTAAAGTCATTTAGCACAAATTCAATTTCATATAAGACATAATTCAAAGACTGCCATTCATACAAGTAGTCAAGAGTCTCAAAGCTTCTCAAAACGGATCATTTGATCATGTGATAATGTTTTATTTTTCTTCTTCAGAAAGTTCCCTCAAATAAGATTTACATGATTTGATCAATTGTAGATTTATTTACTTTATGTCATTACATATGTCACTTTATGCTATTTTTTAAAAAAAATCTTATTTGATGAGGGGTGAGAGCTACATCCATCTATGAATATAGGTATATATCTTTAGAATGAAACTGGGATTTATATTGATTTTGCAACGTGGAAGTGGCAGGTTTTCTTCGAGATTCCATAACCTTGCCTGTCACATGTAGTTGAATATGTTTTACTACTAGGTATGACTTCTTTCCTATTGAACATGCCTTAAGTCCAAGTAGACAATTAAATGGCTGTCAGCTATCCCAAGATACACTGGTGCCCAACCCCAGTTGATACATTTACAATACAACCCTACATCTAAGGCTCAGTGAACATGATAAAGAGTGAGTGTAAAGTTTCTAAGAGCTAGAGGCCTGGGTTGTCTGTTGGCAGATAGTGTTGATATTCCAAAATGAATGGGGGAAATCTCACAGGGCTCCACCCTTAGAAGAAAAGTAGCAAGCCATTGATGGCTGTTGCAGAAGAAATCAGTACTTTCCAGGAATAATACCCATAAGTAAGTATGGATAGTCTTTATAGCTAGAGCCTGCTATAGTTATTCAAGCTAGTTAATCTTAATGTTGCTTCTGCTTCATGTACTTTTTCTTTTGAAGATCGTGGTTATGATTTTTGCTCACATTTACTCCTGTGCTCAATACTTCCTGTAGCATCCTCTGTTTCTTTGTATGGCCCATCATGCCATGAACATCTTTCTTCTGATCTGTAAGTATAATAAATGATCTCTTGACTTATGTTGGCCTTGCCATGCGTAAGTAATGATAAGCTTCTTGTTAAAATATGACAAATAAATCTCTTATGTTCAGGTTGGATTTTCAGTAGCTACTGGAATTGTATCCACATTCTATTTATGTCTCTGCCTTTTCATTTTACTGTCTAACCATTCATCTTGAATGAATAGATGAATGGATAAAATATGACAATTTGATGCCAATTTGGGAATATATTTAATACATTGATAAAATATGCTTCTTATATTTCATTTTGAGTATTAAAATTATGCATAAGATAACGTATTTAACTTTAATCTAATTAAGATAACTTTAGAGTTATAACGTTTTCTATTTTATTCTTTTTTGTGTTTAGTTACTTTTTCCTTTTTTACATTTTTATTAATTATTCAGATTACAACTCAATTGTTATCCCATCACTTGTATTCTCCTTCCCTCCTGCTTTCACCCTATTCCCCTCCCCTAGGTCTATAATCGAAGGGGAACTCCTCCCCCTCTATAGGGTCATGGGCTATCAAGTCTCATCTTGGTAGCCTGCTTATTCTTTCTTTGTCCCCACCCAGAGAAGGTGGTCAAATAGGGGCACCAGAGTTCATGTCAGAGTCAGTCACTTATAGCAGTTTATTTGACTTTTATGAAAAATGTTTTCTAGCTGAGACCTCTAGTAGCAGGGGTCATTGAGATGAAAGAGACAGGACTCCTAGTAGAGGAAGTGAAACACCAACCCACCCACAAAAACTTTAACCCACCTACAGTTTACTTGCCTAAAAGATGTACAGGTAAAGATAGAGTAGAGATGGAGAGAATGTCCAACCAATACCTGGCCCAACCTGAGGACCACATCATGAGAAAGCCAACCCTGACTCTATTAACAACACTCTGCTATGCTTGCAGATAAAGAGCCTAGCATAGGTGTCCTCTGAGAGGCTCCATCTGCCAATGGAACAAAAAAGATGCTAAGTTTCCCAACCAAACATTGGACAGAGCACAGAGAGCCTGTGGAAGAGTGGGGGAAAGGATAGAAGGGTATGGAGGGAGCAGAAGGTCCACAAGTCGACCTATAGAGCCAAGTAACCTGGGCCCAGTAAGCCTTGCAGAGACTGAAGGACCAACCAAGGACGATGCATGGACTAGACTTAAGCTGTCTACACATATGTGCCTGATGGGCAACTTAGTCTTCGTGTAGGTCCCCTAGTAAGGGGAGCAGGGGCTGTCTCTCACATGGACTCTGTTGCCTGCTTTTCCATTGCTTCTTCCTGGTGGAGCTGCCTTGCCAGGCTACCATAGAATAGAATGTGACCAGTCCTGACTTGATTCTTGCACTGGGGTCGGTTAATGGGGCAGGTCCTATTTCTGAGGACATGGGAAGGAGGATATGGGGAAGAGGGAGGCATGGTATGACTGTAAAGAGGGAGGGGGATAAAACTGGGAAGTAAAGTAGATAACTAACTAAATAATAATAAATACATAAAAGGAAAGGTCCTTGTTTCTTAGTTGGTAACTTATTTTCCTTTTTTATAGTTTGATTGTTTCCTTGTTTGACAAAACATTTGGTGAGAATAAAATGTATTTCATGCTGATATATAATTACACGTTCTGCTTGCTATGATTGTACTTAAATATAATTAAATAGAGCTTCAACAGTCTTGTGATCTGACATAGTTGTGGGTGATTTGCATGTAAGATTATTCTAGGAGATGACAAGAGGCAAGGGCAGTCTATTTTGGACGTTTGAGCTGGCAACACTCACTTCTCTGCTGGTCACACCTGCCATATGTTGGCTCCTCTTTCCTTCCAACTGTTTTCCTCCCTAAGAATGACTTCAAGGCAGGAGACATCACTTCCCACTTCTGGATTTTAGAAGTGTTAGCATTTGCATAGCAAGCAATTTGCATTTGGCTGGAAGAACTCAATGTGTGTTTTGATCCCAATGCCTTTTCTTGGGGTAGTTGAAATATTCATCAGTAAAGCCACTTTATCCCAGTGCCAAAAAGCAAAATTCTTTTTACTTTGAAATCTATCACTGAAGTATTCAGATCCTAAGAAAGACTAGCATGGTTGGAGAGGGATACTGGGTTCTTTGGGAAGTTGAAACAAGATTTTCAAGGCTGGACTGTAGACAAAGATGTGAATTCTGCAGCATGTACTACCACAATAAATTTATATGTGATAGGCCATATTCAGAATGGAGCAAGGCAGACAGAAACAACAACAGTGGTATATTAGAGTAGCTTTTGTTGCTGATCATGCTTTTGAATTTAAGCATTGCCAAAGCTTGACTTTCCCCCAAGCTAGAAAGAAGCACTTTAGATGTAAACTAAGACATTTAGTAGGTTCTTTAAAATAATTTTTTGATCTTTTTCAGTTTAACTCTCACTTTCCCATTCTGTTTGCTACATATGAGTAAGTAAGTATAAAGCAAACTCCTGAAAGCCTTAGTTCTTGTAAATTAGAAAAAAATTATTGGAAGTCAAAATAGCTGAAGAACACAAGTCACATTTGATTTACTGATATCAAGAGCCACTAAACTGACTATTTTGGGCCTTCCTACAAAAAGAGTGTTTCAAGGGAATTGCATATTTTATGTTCCTCCTATCTGTGTCTTAGAACAATGCCTTTAGGTGAAATATGTCCAGCATCTCAGATAACGGTGAGTAGTAGCAATACATGGTGGGATTAATTATCTTGGAATTCAACAAATATGCCTATGAGATTCCAGGTATGAGTTGACGTATCTTAGCTTCCAAATAATTAATCATCTGAAATGAAAGACAGAGAAGAAAGGGAGTCCAAATTGGGAGAAAAGATTCTCTAAAAGCAAAGGAAGAAGAAGAAGAAGAAGAAGAAGGAGGAGGAGGAGGAGGAGGAGGAGGAGGAAGGAAAAAAAGAAGAAGAAGAAAGAAGAAAGAAGAAGAAGAAGAAAAGAAGGAAGAAGAAATGCCCTAAGTATGCAATGTTTTTACATGCATACTCTCCTCATTCTTTTTTTTTTTTAATTTATTCTTGTTACATCTCAATGTTTATCCCATCCCTTGTATCCTCCCATTCCTCCCCCCCCCATTTTCCCATTATTCCCCTCCCCTATGACTGTTCCTGAGGGGGATTACATCCCCCTATATATTCTCATAGGGTATCAAGTCTCTTCTTGGCTACTTGCTGTCCTTCCTCTGAGTGCCACCAGGTCTCCCCCTCCAGGGGACATGGTCAAATGTGAGGCACCAGAGTACGTGAGAAAGTCGTATCACACTCTCCACTCAACTGTGGAGAATATTCTGACCATTGGCTAGATCTGGGAAGGGGTTTAAAGTTTACCTCCTGTATTTTTTGATTGAGCTAGAAATGATCATAATGAGTGAGTTAACCCAGAAGCAGAAAGAATCAAATGGTATATACTCACTTATATCTGCATACTAGCCCAAGGGTCATGTCCCACGAAAGCCTTCACTTACCAGGAAACTGGGACAGAGGGGAAGGCATCCTATTGGGACTCTAAATGAGAGACGCATGGGAGAACAGCAAAATAAAAGGATCCAGAGGGTCCTAGAAATCTACAAGTAGAACAATATGATGGGCGGATTTGGGCCCAGGGGTCCCGCTCAGGCTGGGGCACCAGCCAAGGACAATACAGGAGGTAAACTATAACCTCATTCTTTAGCCATATAAAGGGAGCTGTCTAGAACATTTACTTATAACTTACCACGATTTTTTTGACAGTAGTAGGAAAAAGGAGAGGAATTAAACTTAAAAATGAAATGTAAACTATATATGACAAACTTGAACACAGCAAAATTTAACAGGTATGTGGTTAGCAATCAGTCCTTTGACTAAGGTGATCTCATAGTTCTGGACTATTCTACAATCTCCTTTCCAAGGGATCTATATTATCTGTACTTTGTTTTTTGCATGAAAATTATATATATACACACACATACATCTTTGAAGAGACAATGAGTTCAGCTAAATAAACATTTTCTAGATTTTTCAAAGCACACTTGGCCATGTAGCAAGGTCCTAGGCAATGAGATCTCAAGAATACTGGTTTGCACTGATCCTTTTCTGTTTGATATTGGTTGGATTTTACATTTAATGGCTGGTTAGAGTCTTTGTTGGTTTTTGTGCACTAAGGAGCAATCTAGATTATATAAATCACACAAACATAAGCAGAAATATCTAAGAGCCTGTGGATATTTCAATATGAAATATTCTTCCATTGGTTCATGTATTAAATATTTGGACTCTAGCTACCAGTACTGCTTTGTAGTCTTCTGGACGCTTTAGGGGAGTCTTAGCTAGAGGAACCTTGTTGCGAATTTTTTCCTTGAGCTTTCTGGTTCTGATGTTGGGTGTGGTCCTGTATCACTAGCACTATGAAAGGTGATTCAAGAAGATGTCAAAGAACTCCAACCCAGGCCAGCAAATATAGTGAAGTCCCATCCTGAAAAATTAAAAGTGGCTAAAAAGGCATTTTTTTTTTTACAGTCAAGATGTGAGAGCTGATATCTTGTTCACCATGTGACCTGATGATTTGCTCAATCATCTCTCTCCCTCTGTTTACTCACTTACAAAGAAGAAATAGATGAGAACTATGCAAAGCACACAGAATAACATCTGAAACACAGTACCTACTCTATGTTGGCTCATCATAAATATTCAGTAAATCATAAAAATTACTGCTGAGTAACTACAGTAATACTACAAAGATAATAGCAATTCTTTGTGGACATTAATAATATATTGGTACAGTTAATATCATCTAAAAATAATTTACTAATATGAAAATTGTTAAGTAATGAAAGAAAAAAGAATATGGACATTTTCATTTAAAATTTTTTTTTGGAAAGCCAGAGAAATGGACTGAGGTCACATTTAAAAAGCACATCTGTTTTTTGTTTGTTTGTTTGTTTGTTTTTCAGTTTTCTTTACCCCACAGATACCTGCTCAGATTGGTTTATATAAAGATTGAGGATAAACTATGTTGAAACACTTTAAAGAGGTAGAAAATGAAGAAATGAACAAAATTTATAAATTAAGGAACAAGAAAATTTATAAATTTAATTTGAGCTCTGTTTGCAGAAATTTTTACAGTGATAAATAGGTACAGGGGAAGGAAAGGCATTCTTAATTTTAGTATTGCCATTAGAATAATGATTTCAATATTTTGTTGTTCTCTCTGGATCAGATCCAACTTTTCTGAAATGGCAAAGTTTGTGAACTTTGCCTTTCTATCCTCTATATTCTATGACCTCAGCCTCTGTGGATCATGTAGACTTGTTCCAGAGTGTGAGTTCCAACCTGCCTCAAAACTGTACAGTAATAGAGGGCCTTGCTTATCACACTCAAAGGCATAGGCAGCAACTGTGCTTCTTAAGAAAAAATAACATCAAATGTATGTCATTGTCATTTCTGGTAAGGTCACTTGCAATTTATATTAAATAAGGAAAAATGTTCTCCGAAAATAGTATATTGACTTACTTTTAGTAAACCCAGCTGTTGGGGTACACTGTGTGAATGTGTGTCTCAGAATACTCAGTTGTTAATTCTGTCCCTGCAGAGAGCTATGGCCCAGCACCACTCTCATATTTTGTAAATATTTGTTCCTTCCTCACCTGCCTAAGGTGATCTAGAATTGTATTTAACTGGCCTTAGTAAGGAGGTGATGGCCAAGGGCTGGGCAGGAGGGGAAGGCAGCTATTGTAGGGAGAGAAAGGACAATAAAAGAAGATCAGGTGCAGAAGATTTGCCAGCAGGACACAGAGGTAGCTGGATGTTGAAAGGAGCAATGATGTAAAATCTAGCCAGGAGGTGAGCCATGGACTAGAATAGTTGGGAAAAGTTAGATGAGGTAGCCTAGAGTCTGCCCAGCTTTTTTTTTTTTAATAATTTATTCACATTACATCTCGATTGTTATCTCCTTTCTCTTATCTTCGTATTCTCACACTTCTTCCCTCTTCTGCCAGTTCCCCTCCCCTAGATCTCCTGTTAGGGGCGGGGGTGGGGGGGTGGGGGGGAAGGGCATCCCTCCTATCCCAACTGTCTGGCAACAGCCTGTTAGGTCTCATCAGGAAAGCCTGCATCCCCTTCTTCTGTGTGCCCACTAAGCCTTCTTACCAAGGGGGAGCGACCAAATTCTGGGCGCCAGAGTGCACCTCAGACATTCAGCAGCAATTCCTCCCATCCCCTTACATGGAGAATCGGCAGTCCCTTGGTTACATCTGAACAGCGGGTCTTGGTTCTCTGCATGCATTGTCCTTGGTTCTTGTATCAGTTTGTGCAATGCCCCCCACGCCCCACCCCTATGTCCAGATCCTCAGGCATTGATGGTCTCCCTGTGGAGCTCCTGCTCCCTCCTTGGACCTTCCATCCCCCCACTCTTCCCTACAAATTTCAGCTCTCCACACAGACTCCAGCTTTCAATGCCAGTATCTGTCCCAATCTCCCACTGGATGGAGTCTCTCAGAGGAGACATATTTTGGGGTAATATTTATTTATAAGTGACTATACACTATGTGTGTTTTTCTGGGCCTGGCTTACCTCACTTAGGATGATCTTTTCTAGATCCATCCATTTGCATGCAAATTTCAAATTTTCCTTGTTTTTAAATAATTGAATAGTATTCCATTGTGTAAATGTTTCTTTATCCATTCTTCAGTTGAGGGACATCTAGGCTGTTGTTACAAATAACTATTACAATAAAGCTGATATGCGCATAGTTAAGCAAATGCCCTTGTTGTATGGTGGAGCATCTTTCAGGTATATGCCCAGGTATTGCTGGGTCTTGAGGTAAAGCTGTTCCCAATTTTCTGAGACAGCACCAGATTGACTTCCAAACTGGTTCTAAAAGTTTGCACTATCGCCAGCAAGAGATGAGTGTTCCCTTTTCTCGACATCCTCTACAGCAAGTGCTGTCACTTGAGTTTTTGATCTTAGCCATTTTGATAGGTATAAGATGGAATCTCAGAGTCATTTTGGCCTGCATTTCCCTGATCACTAGGGACGCTGATCATTTCTTTACGTGGTTCTCAGCCATTTGATGTTCCTTTCTTGAGAACTCCGTTTAGCTCTGTACCCAATTTTTTAATTGGATATTTGGTTTGGTGGTGTTTAATTTCTTGAATTATTTATATATTTTAGATATTAGCCCTTTGTCAGATGTATAGTTGATAAAGATCTTTTCCCAGTCTGTAGGCTGATGTTTTGATCTGTTGACAGTGTCCTTTGCCTTACAGAAGCTTTTCAATTTCATGAGGTCCCATTTATTTATGGTTGATCTTGCATCCTGAGCTATGGGTGCTCTGTTCAGGAAGTTGTCTCCTTTGGCAATAAATTCTAGGCTTTTCCTCACTTTTTCTTCTGAAAGATGTAGTGTGTCTGGATTTATGTTGAGGTCTTTAATACACTTAGACTTTAGTTTTGTCCAGGGTGGTAAATATGGATCTATTTTTATTTTCCTCATGTAGACATCCAGTGAGACTAACACCATTTGTTGAAGATGCTGAGTTTGATTATTTCCAGTAACTTGCTCCCCTTGGGTGTGTTGGCTTCTTTTTTTCCCCTTGTAGGCAATATCTCCAATTTCTTTATGAAGACACTCAGTGCTATTAATTTTCCCCTTAATACTGCTCTCATTGTGCCCCAAAAGTTTGGGTATGTTGTGCCTTCATTTTTACTGAATTCTAGGAAGTCTTTAATTTCTTTATTTCATCTATGATTCAGTAGTCATTGAATAGAACATTGTTCAGTTTCCATGAGTTTGCAGACTTTTTATTAATTCTATTGTTGTTGAAGTTCTGCTTTATACAATTGTGGTTTGAAAGGATGCAGGGGATTATTTCAATTTTTTTAATATCTGTTGAGGTTTGCTTGCGATGGATTAAATGGTCAATTTTTGAGAAAGTTTCATGTGATCCTAAGAAGTTATATTCTTTTGTGTTTGGATGAAAAGTTCTGTGGATGTCTCTTAGATCCATTTGATTCATGACCTCTATTAGCTTCCTTATTTCTCTATTTAGGTCTGCCTCAATGATCTATCCACTGGCGAGAGTGGGATGTTGAGGTCTCCCACTATTAATGTCTTGGGATCAATGTGTTATTTAAGCTTTTAAACTGTTTCTTTTAGGAATGCAGGCGCCCTTTTATTTGAGGCATACATATTCAGGAATGTGATATCCTGTTGGTGGAGTTTTCCTTTGCTGAGAACGAAGTGTTTTTCCCCATCTTTCTTGGTTAATTTTAATTGAAAGTCTATGTTATTAGGGATTAGAATGGCTACTAAAGCTTGCTTCTTGGGTCTGTTTGTTTGATAAATCTTTTTCCATCCTTTACTCTCAGGTAATGTCAATCTTTTTTGCTGAGGTGTGTTTCTTGAATACAGTAGAATGTTGGATCTTGTTTCTGCAGCCATTCTGTTAGTCTGTGTTTTTTTTTACTGGGGAGTTGAGGTCATTGATGTTGAGAGATATTAGTGACCAATGATTGTTGCATCCTTTTATTGTGGAGTTGGTGGTGATTGTCTGTGGCTGTGCCTGTTTTGGTTTTGCTGTTGTGAGATTATCTATATACTGTGTTTTCTTGAGTGTAGTTGACTTATTGTGTTGGGATTTTCCTTCTAATATTTTCTGTAGAGCTAAGTTGGTGCATATAATATTGTTTAAATTTGATTTATGTCATGGACTATATTGCTTTCTCCATCTATGGTGATTGAAAGTTTTGCTGGATATAGCAGTCTTGCTTGTCATCTCTGGTCTCTTAGTGTCTGCATGACATCAGCCCAGCTTCTTCTGGTTTACATGATCTCTATTGAAAAGTCAAGTGTAATTCTGATCGATCTGCCTTTACATGTTACTTGGCCTTTTTCCTTGCTGGTTTTAATCTCTTTTCTTTGTTCTGCAGATTTAATGTTTTGATTATTATGTGGTGGGAAGAATTTCTTTTCTGGTCTAGTCTATAGTCTATTTGGAGTTCTGTAAGCTTCTTGTATGTATGTTCAAGAATATCTCTTTCTTAAGATTGAGGACATATTCTTCTATCATTTTCTAGAAAATGTTTTCTGGTCCTTGGAAGCTGGCATCTTCTTTTTCATCTATTCCTATAATCCTATAATCATGATGTCCTTGCTTTCTTGGATGTTTGGATCATGAATTTTTCTGTTTTAATATTTACTTTGAGAGATGTATCAATTTCTTCTATTGTATCTTTTGCTGCTGAGATTATCTCTTCCGTTCTTGAATCCTGTTGGTGATACTTATCTCTATGGTTCTTGGGGTTTCTCAGTTTGTGTTTTGTTAATTGATTCTAATTCGATTTTCATGTCTTGAACAGCTTTACTCATTTCCTTTGCCTGTTTGATTGTGGTTTCCTGTTTCTCCTTGATGACTTCTATTCCTTAATTTGCATTTTCTTGTAATTCTTTGAAGGGTCTATCCATTTTCTCTTTATGACTCTCAAATAACTGTATAAGCATAACTTTAAGGTCATTTTCTTGAGATTCAGCTGAAGTACTGTGTCCATTGTTGTTTGGGATTTCTGGTGGAGCCATGCTGTCCTGGTTTTTGTTGGTTGTGTCCTTACCACTTCCTTTAGCCCTTTGCTAAAAGGGCTCAAGTTATCTAAGCTGGCAGTTGAGGGGGCAAGTCCCTTCAGAAGGCAGCTGCTTTGTTTACTGGCTTGGCAGACACTGTCCTACTGGAGCTAGATTCCTCTGAGTTCTGCCACCTAGGATTCCAGATTCAGCAAAGTTCCTCTGACTACTTGGTCTCCTCAGAAGGATCAACAGCAGAGTAAGAACAGTGGCTGGGAGGCTAGAATGCTGTTCCTGGGACCCAGATGCTTATCTTGAGGTTGCTAGGTATGGCCATGCCAATGCTCTGTTCGCTAGGGGGCCTGCACTCACTCCAGTATTTTGAAAGAATGCAGAGTGTTGGAAGTCTGTGACTCCCAAGCCCAGGGTGTGTCCAGCCACTATGGGAATAGGGTAGTGGGGGCTGATTCTGATCCTCCCCAACTGTTCAATCTGAGAGGTCCTCAAGTCTGTGTTTTGGATCAGGAACCTATGTTCACTCACCAGTTTCACTGTGTCAATCTTCTGTTCCCCAGGGGCCTATACTTACTCCAATGTTTGGAGTGCAGGGTGCTGAAGGTTGTGTCTCCTGAACACAGGGAATGTCCAGCAATGATGGGGGTGGAGGGGCTGCTTCTGATCCTCCCCAGCTGTTCAGTTTGAGAAGTCTACAAGTCTGAATTTTGGATCAGCAGCCCATCCACTCACTGGGTTTTGTTGTGCTGATCCTCGGTTCCCCAGGGGGGCTGCACTAGCCCCAGTATTTGTAGGTGTGCAGGGTGCTCAAAGTTTGTGACTTCTGAACCGAGGCTTGTCCAGTGGTGATGGGGTGTTGGTGGCTGATGTTCCTGGGATTTTTCCTTGAGTCCATATCCCAGTCTCTGCTCCTTTGACATGGTACACACTGCATAACACCATATTGGAATCTATCAGAGTCTGTCCTGCTTTAATTATTAATAGAAATCACCTGTCATTAGTTAACCACTAGTGGGTCCAAGAAGTCCCACTATACTTATCTAATAAGATAATGAGTTTGTCAGGTAGATATATGTTTACCTGTTGACACACCCTGGAGCTTTTCTCAATGATCTACATAGCTGAAGAGATTTAAATAAAGATTTTTCCCAGGCAGAATCATTGACATTACAACTAGGAAAATACCTATAACTTCTGCTTTAAAGTTAGTTTATTTATTTATTTATTTTTTTTTGCTCTTTTGTAACAGCCAATTTTGCTTTTAAGATGCAGTAATTATTGTTTTATTTCTTATAGCAACACGTCAAGCCCCCAAAATCATATACAAGGTGTTCTTGTTTGTTTGTTTTTTAAGTCATGGTGTAGATAACAGAACCAATTGTAAAAAGGGAAAGAAATTACTCTATTCAAGAGGCTTTGCTCTAGAAGTAGGTATATTATAAGAAGGAAAAGATTTACTTCTAATATCCAATCAGATTGTGGTTGATTACGCCCACAGCTTTTGCACCACTATTGTAGCAGCACACCATTGCAGATCAATGAGTTTATAGCTGGGTTAGTGCTCACTTTCTCCTCTGGTAGCTTGCAGAGTTCCTTCTAGTACCATGAGCACTAAGTGCAGGCTGTAGGTAGGCAGCACCTTCATTTCTCCACATGCAGTGAGTGATGTAAATGTTGTCTACAGGAGTAGAGTCTTATCATCTGTATGTGGAGAGCAACCAATAGCTTGGCTCCAATACGGGCTGTTTGGGGCCTTCCATTGGGCTCTTCCACCAGCAACTCATAATGATCTCACAGAGGTTTGTCTGAGATCTTTTGAAAAACCTTGTATGTCTTTTGTTTATATATTATGGCATGTAATTTTGTGTCTTGATGGGCTTTCTCGTTGTGTGCAAATTTGTGTCTCTGTTTCTTTTTCTTTGGCTCTTTTTCTCCATTCATTTATTTGTTTTCTCTTATTCTGGATTTTTAAATTATTATTATTATTTATTAATGACTGTTTTCTGATAAGAGAGAGCACAAAAAGGATATAGATTTGAGTAGGTGGGAAAGTAGGAAGGATCTAGGAAGAGTTGGAGGAGAGTAAACCATAATATGAATATACTACATGAGAAAATTTTTTTCCACAGGAAAAGTCTCAAATTCAATTCAGTGATATTTCACATGAAGTGCAAACTTTATCTAGTGTATCTGACAACACTGGCATGTGAGGGAGATGCGTTCTTTCTTTGCTTTGGAGTTATGCTTCTATAATAGCAGCTTTTGGCTAGGCTCTTCTACATCTGATGGAAGTATTTTTGCCACATATTGACTTAGGCAGAAATAAATGCCATATCAGAAATGTATTTCTACATCTTCACAATTCCAATGTACATTTTGGGAAGACCCTCCAAGTCATAAATAACAAATACTAGCAGATAAACACTCAAATGATGTCTATGGATTTGCAATATTTACCAACCTTCAAACCACTGATCAACATTTTTGTTACACAGGAGATATAACACAGTTAAAATTTAGAATTTGAAGAGCTTAGGAGTTCCAGGCTTCTGAGGGTACTTACATACATATGCAGTGTTATAAAAGTTCCCCTAAAAGAATGCTGATTGCCTTCCATGTGATTGTAGCAGCCACAGTTTACTGTTTTTCCTTCTAAACTACTGATACCTCATACACAATCAGTTTTGCTGTATGACTGACAAGTGTCAGAGTCTTCACTCATACTGTAACACTAGGTCTAAGGTAATTAAGTGATCGAGTCAGCCTCAAAAGTTGATGATGTCATATCGGAACCATTCCATGTGTCTCTGTGGTTCCAGAGCTTGATGGGCTATGACAATATTGCCCTTGCTATTAAATGTCCCACAGACAGAAAAACTCTTACTAGCCAGAGGACTATATCAACTGTATGAAGAACTACAGAAAGCAACCCAAGCAGAGACTAAAGAGAGTAAGACTATCAGAGTGAACAGCTCTGAAGAACATGGACTAGAGGGGTAGCACAGGACCCAGGCATTGAAAGGCCCAGAGAAGTATTAGATCTTACTGTGGAGGTACTTCAGCAGTGAGAGTTGAGGATCCTGACGTTCTAGGCTTGGAGTTGTAACACTAGCTGCCAGGTACTGGGCCACTTTCTTAAAGAGCATCACAGCTGCTTTACTTAAAATTAAGGGTCTAGAGATGCTGAGACCAAGAGAGTCACACTTTGCCTATTTGAAGTTCTTATCCACATAGAGCAAATAACACCTAGACAATGATAACAGATTGCAATTTGCCCCAAATTTTCAATGATTTCAGCCTGCTTCATGAATAAGAGCAGTTCCAGAACATTCTGAAGGTTAGTGTTAATTTACCACCATCACCAACTGTAAGGCCTTTATTCACTGGTCTCATTTCTAAACTAAATTTATGTGTTAAACCTGGTAAAGAAAGATCACCAAGATACAAGCCAAGTCCTTGCTGAGATGCTCAACAAGGGAAGAATAATAGAAAGAATATTAGTATCATTAGCAATCTGCTACTTATATAGCAAATCACCACATCAGGATAGCTTTAGTTGAACCATCACTATAGATACAATTGGAGTTCTATATTACCATGTAACCTGGATTGGAAAATTGTCATTAAGCATGTCATGAGTCCATTTAGTGACATTAGTATTTATAACTCTTCAAAATAGAAAATAATCACACACACCCGTCCTTATCATGTGGAAGCTCCATTTCTACTTGCAAGCATACAGACATAACTTAAGCACATTTCTCAGATTCCCTCTGAATCCACAAATAATTTGAACACCAAAAATTGTTCAAGTAAGTTTAAATTCATAGGGTAAAACAAACAAAAAGCAATTTGAAAGGTGTGTGTGCATTCAGACCCGTGTGCATGTATGTGTGTGTGTGTGTGTGTGTGTGTGTGTGTGTTGTAACACATGTGTGTGAGAAGGCACATGCATCTGAAAACATCCTTGCTGAGGCCAGAGGAGAATGTTGGGTGTCCTTCTCTGTTATTCTTCTCCTGAACCCTTTTGAATCGGGCCTTTTGCTGAACCTGAAGCTTTTTGCCTAGGCTGACTGGCTAGTGAGTCCACAGGATCAAGCTGTCTCTACTCCCTTAGACTGGGGTTATAGCGGCACATGATCATGCTTGGTTGTTACATGTATGCTGTGCATCTGAAGACTGTGTTTGAGTAGCAGTAGTTATTAGAAATTGATCCATTTCAGCTGAGGAAGGTGCATTCTAATCCCATATATTGTTGCCCATAACCATATCAAGGCTTTAGGCTGCAAAGAATTCTAGGGGAACATCAGGCATAAAATAAGGCCCCATGAAATAATTATATAAATGAAAATTCCTCTAGGTAAATTTGAAGAATTATCTCAGCTATGTAATTGTGATACCTGACAAATAAAAACAAAATATTAATGATGAGTTGTATGCATATGTTTTAAAATTTCTACTTAACATTAATATGTTAAGGAAAAGTGATAGCTTTGTACTAACAGCCAATTAAGGAGAGGTTCATGTGTTATAGAAACAATTTTAATGCTACTTAATTTCTTCTACTGAGCAAATGGCAGGATAAAAGTTTCAGTGTACGGTGGACCCAGTGAATAACACAACAACAACAACAACCACAAATCATGGGAATGAGGCTATTTGTATCCTGGGATTGTCATGGCATGACATGGCGGCTAAGTGCAGAGTAGAGATGTCAATGTGCCTGAGTATACAATGGGGCTCTCCAGGTAATAAAGTTGGGTTTACAATGGAGCTGCCATGGAAATGAGGTTGACCGTGGAGTGGGATTTTCTGTCTTTTATTATTCCCAAATCAATTTTTGGTGGACCATATGACTGGTGGGCAAGTCTTTTTTTTTTTTTTTTTTTTTTTAATAAATCAAAAATCCTCTATGCTTTAAACATGAGTGGACTGCCATTTGTTTAGTATATCTCTATTTATTATATATTTCCAGTTGTTCAGCAATGGTGACTGCTCAGGACAAGAGAAAAAAATCTCACTGTGTTCAAGTCACTTGAGGAAAACGTTCAAATTCTCCTGAGTTTGCAATTAATTGGTTAAATATTTTATACTTACCACTGCTAATATTCCTGTTGTCTCAACTTTTTTTGTTGTTAAAAAGGTTGGTGGAAACAAAAAAGATTAAAAGCATTTAATAACATAATCACGATAAACAACGCTCTTTCCTCCTCCCTCCTCTTTAGTCTCCCTGTTCCTGATTCTCTTCTTCTTGTCCTGATTCCTCCTCTCTGTCCTGCTCTTCTCTTCTTCCTTTCCTTTCTCCTATCCCTTTCTTATTTATTCCTTATTGGTACTTTTTCACTGGAGAACATTGACCAGAAGGCATGTGATTACAGGAAGTCTTCTGTGTGGGTTGTATATAGCCTCATTTTTTACTCTTGTGTCAGATTATCTGTGCACAGCAATTTTCTGAATGTATTGATCCTTAGAAAAATATGGTAATGGGATTTTTCTTCCTGGATTCTGGATCTCTATATTATGGGTACCTGCCTATCAGTCAAATTGAGATTACCCTGACATTCTTCCTTATAATTCTCTTACAAACAATGGCTGTAGAATGATAAATCTCAAGGTGTACATTATTGGAATAAGGTAATCAGAGAAATTAAGAAGTCTATCAAGAATATGGAACAATGTTCATTTACTATCTGATTAATAATTTTTGTGACAACAAAGTAACTTCTGGATGAGATAAGTAAGTTTTAGAACAATGACATGGTTAGAAAAAGTTGAAAATAATTGAGTTTGTATGAATCATTAATTTCATCTTCCACAGGACAGTTTCCCTCGGGAATTGGAACTCATTCCTAATACCACTCCTGAGACGCGGTAACCACACTTCTCTTGGAACACTGTTGTGAGGCATCTTACGCTTCGCAAGTCCTGCATCATTTACTCACTAACTCCACAAACACTTATCAAACCCGAATAACAACTTAGATGCAAAACTATGAAGAACCAGGATAGACAAAGAAGCCCAGGAATAAAACAACTACTCATACCGAGCTTGCCGCTATCTTTTTTAAAAAAAGCATTTGCTCAAATATGTATGTTACAACATAGTGCGACTGAGTAATGGATTTCTTTTTAGGCAGAGGACTTATAAGCATTAAGGGAAATGCTAGCATGGGATTTGAAATAAGATTGACTTAATTTCCTAGTGGCAACCTTGGAGAAATGTCGTACTTCTTTTTTTTTTTTTTTTTTTTTCCAAATTTTTTATTAATTTATTCTCGTTACATCTCAATGGTTATCCCATCCCTTGTATCCTCCCATTCTTCCCTCCCTCCCATTTTCCCCTTACTCCCCTCCCCTATGACTGTGTCTGAGGGGGATTTCCTCCCCCTGTATATGCTCATAGGGTATCAAGTCTCTTCTTGGTAGCCTGCTATCCTTCCTCTGAGTGCCACCAGGCCTCCCCATCCAGGGGACATGGTCAAATGTGAGGCACCAGAGTACGTGAGAAAGTCAGACCCCACTCTCCACTCGTACTTCTTTAGAACAGAGAATGGGCATCGTCATCACCGTGTCTGCCTCCTGAGGTGAGGGTCAGAGCCAACTGAAAGAACACCTGGTAACACTCCATTATAACAGTGCTTCACTCGGAATTATTAGTTTGAGTGAATTATAGTTTTCATGACTTATAAATAGAAATGTACATTTATTAAACATCTACTTTCTTTCATCAGTATATATATATATGTAGTTCAATCTAAATAGAGGTAAAATTTATACTGTCCTCCAAAAGGATCCAGCATATCCTAAGATTTTTTTCCCCTAAGTTGAAAATGGATCATGATTTCAGGCAGGATAGCTCATGCCTTTAACCCAAACACATGGGAGACAGAGGCAGGTGAATCTTTGTGAGTTTAAGGCCAGGCCTGATCTACATAGTGAGTTCCAGGACAACCAGAGCTGTAGAGAGAGACTTTTTCTAAACACACACACACACACACGAAAAGAAAAAGAAAAAGAAAAAGAAGCAAAGGAAACAAAGGAAAGACAATGAAACATGTGGCATTTGGCTTTCTGGGTGACATGAATGAGCAAACTGAAACATATTGAAGGCTCATTCACGAACCACAATTACTTTATAATAGAAAATAAAATGGTCATGTCCACAAATGAGTTTTGTAGCAGAGATTTTCTGCATGCCTGTGTAAGAACTAACATTCAAATGTATCCAGGCTATGATGAGACACTGCAAAGTGTTTCCCCCAGAACCAGGCCAGCTCTCCTCTAAACCTGCCTCTCCAGGTAAAACTTATTGCCAAAATATGGCAGTTTGCCTGTATGTAGCATGGGTAGACTGCAGGGCTTCGGGACTGGCTCGTGCTGGCTGCGCTAAGCAATTCCTATCTGTACCTTTAGCTTTAGACAAAACATCTGCTTGTTAATTTAAATTCCTACCCAGAGACTACGCTCTCTACCTAATAAATATTAATTAGAGCCGGCCGGATTCAAAGCAAGAATCGTCTGCGTATTTGCATTTTGGTTATTTGATTCATCATCCAGAGAAACAGGCCCTGATTCCGTGCATTGTTCTGTCACTCACAACTCTCCACTCAGTCATACAAGCATCTTTTCACATGAAAAAATACGCAGCCAATAATTCCTGTCATGTAAATATCCAGAGCTGGGGTTTTTTTGTTGTTGTTGTTGTGTGTTTGTTTGGTGGGTTTTTTTGTTTGTTTGTTTGTTTCTGTTGTTGTTGTTTTGTTTTGTTTTGTGATACTGAACTACAAAGTCCTTCCTCAGGTAGCAATGCTCACTGTGTTACAAAAACAGCAGAACTAATACTCATTTCCATGTATAATGAGATTCTGGGTTCTTTTTCTCAAGAGGAGGAGAAAACCAGATTAGGCAGCTAAGACAAAATCCGATCTCTAAAGTCTCTTTGAGCCTATTTTGCCTTCAGTTCAGGAGAAGTACTAATATCTGTTTAATATCCAGGGAGTGACTCATAAGACAACTGCAAGAAATATTTAACTCCTCATTTGTGTGATCACTCAACAAATAGCTATTAAGTGGTTTTGTGGGTACTCACTTTGCCAGGGTGTTGACATGCAGCAATATATAAAGAAGACATGAGCTCATCTCTCCTGCAGTGAAGACCTATGAAAGGCAGAAATTAAACTAAGAAATAAACACATAGGCATACCAATTTTTTATTAATGAGAGACTTTATACATATATGACAGTGCAAGGTTGGAGTAGGCATTCCAACAGCCTCCCGGTATCTTAGTCATGCTATCACTTTATAGTCAAATATATTAACATGTGTTTGTGGTGATTGGTGTAAAGAAACTTACTGTGCTGATAGCCGAATAAAATATGACACACCTAATTAAGTGTAGTATGTAAGAAATAATACTAATAACACTGTGTTACTGGTTGATGTATTTGCTTTCATATACTTTTTATTGTTATTCTGGAGTGTAACCTAGTCAGACAAAAGCTGTTCCTGAGTACGGTGACATGCTGTGTCAGCAGCATCGTCGTTCATCTCATGTTTATGTGTTTCTTGGTCACATCATTTTTCCCCGTACTTTATATTACCTTGGGCTGTGTTGCTCAGAATGACTGCTAAGTGTACAAAAGCCCCCTACTACTGTCTCAGTAGGATACAACACCACGTGATCGATCTGGATATGACATAGAAAATGATCAATGATGCGAAGGGGAGAGAATCAGTAATGGTTGCTGCTCTGCTCTCAGCCAGGTGTGTGCCATTCTACCATAACTTTGAACTTCTGATAGTCTCACGGCAATGAAATCGCCTGACAGTGCATGTCTCACACTATATTTCAGTTGTTAAGTACCACTTGACAACGTATATATTTAGTAAACATGTTGAAAGTAATAAAGAGATTGCTTGGATAGAGCTAACACACATCGGTTACAAAGCTTCAGAAATGAAAGCAGGCATAAGAGTCATAGGATAAGGGCAGGTTGTGGTTCTGTCATTGTGTGTGTGTGTGTGTGTGTGTGTGTGTGTGTGTGTGTGTGTGTGTGTGCATGGCCATGCATATACACATAAAAGGGTCATGCAGTGGTAACAAGATAAAATATGACTGCATATTTGAAGCTGAAAGGAAAATTACTGACCTCTAGTATGCATTAGAGTTTGTCCTCTTCAACACTTTCATATTTGCTGGGTTTTTTTTTTGTTTGTTTGTTTTTTTTTTTTTTTTTTTTTTTTGGTTTATAATCAAACAGTTCCTAAGAAGTATTTTTTTGCTAAATATGATGATTTAAAAGGAATGAGATCTTCCTACATTCATGCTATTGGAGCTTTGATACTCAGTCTGTGTCTTTGGTCTGTCTAGAGATACGTCTCTGAGGCTAATGGGGCTGAATAAGTATTTCTATGCGATGTAGCTTTGGCAGACATTTGCTTTATAATTCCCCACAGAAGCATGATTTTTGGCTTTTTATCAGGAGGGAGCATTGCTCCTTTTACTCCAAGACCACTGACAATGTTCTCATGAGGTCAAAGCCACTGTAAATGGAACTCTTTCCTGAAACAACAAACCCCAGAGACTGAGCTTGTTTCTATGTTAAATGTCTCATTACTGTCTTTCACTGAAAGCCTTCCATGCTCTTCTGCAGCAGCCAGCATCCCACTCTCCTTAAGAGCACATTTTAGCTGGAGGTACCACTCTCTCTATGCACTTGCTCCATGATTATTTTCTAATGAGTAAATACCTATACACCCTGCAGTCTTTTTCAATATTTTTGTGACTAGATTTTGATTTATAGTTATAGTCTATTGTCTGAAAATGACCACTCTTTTCAGTATGTTACTCATTATTATCAAAACCTCATTTCACATTAAAGTAATAGATTTATGTGTTCTTTTATGCATAAATTATTCCTTGTTGAATACATATTATATTTATACGTAATCCAACTCCCTTCTCTTAGTAAGTTCTCTGGAGATTTCCAGCTACCAATCAGTTACCTTCATAGGTATAATGCTTGGATTCTGAACTTCACTTGGTTGTGACAACAGTGTATGTCAGTAAGCCTTCTTTTTACATTTGCCCTTAGTTATGGAATCTAAGAGTGTTGGATATGTTCCCAAGGTTGTTGAGCCCACGACTACCTTATGTAATGTAGGTGCTCAATGGTATTTGTCCTTATTGTATTTGTGTTAAAAAATGTGCATGTTATCTTATTATATTCTTGGTAGAACTTATTACCACCTAATTTGGAACAAACATCATGAGACTTCAATTCAACCAGACCTAGCTTGCTAAACACTGTTCTAGCCATTAGTTCAGTTACCACACGAATAAGATCTCATTGAATGTCTCTGAAAATACGGAGATCTAGGACTATCTGGTGTTTCCATCTGAGTCTTGCAATCTCCATAAAGTGCCACCATGATGAAAGAACTGCTAACACTTTTGTAATGTCCAGTGGCAAATGCTGTGTTGTCTGTAGCCCAGTGGGGCTGTGCATTGAGTAGAGACAACTAGCATACTTATTTTGGGGTGGCTGTCTTTGCTATGGCCCCATCTATTTGCGCTTCTTGCATTGTGTCTATATTCTGGGATTACTTTTCTAGCATTTAACAGTTCCTTTTGGAATTTAAAGTAACCAGGGCTGTCTTCTGGGTCAGCAGCTGACAATAATTGTTGATTGTTTAGAAAAAATGAATATGGTAATAATTATCTTTTTGTAAAAAACTAAAATACAGCATGACATCACATTAATAAGCAGTACTTTAAACATCTTTAGTTATTGGGCTGGCGAGACGGCTCAGAGGTTAAGAGCACTGCCTGCTCTTCCAAAGGTCCTGAGTTCAATTTCTAGCAACCACAAGGTGGCTCACAACCATCTATAATGTGATCTGATACCCTCTTATGGCCTGCAGGTATACCTGTACTCAGAACACTGTATGCATAATAATAAATAAATAAATCTTTTAAAAATCTTTAATTATTTTGTTACCATATTCTAATTCAAAATTACTAATCCCGAATCCCTTATTATCTTCTGAGTATTGAGATAAAGTTTGGAAAGTCTAAGGATAAACTGTGTATTTTGTTGTGTAATCCCAGTAGTTGAGCCAGAGCTAATCACATCTGACTTGAGCCAGCTCTGGGGGAGATGCTATGCTGCATTTGTCCCCAGTCCATATTAGCACACCTCCCTAGTAGCTCACGGAGCTCCTCCATGACATGATGCTGACAGGACTGTGAAACTTGGCTATGCTATAAGAAGAACATAATACTGATATTTCTCCATGACCCTTTATCTAGTAGTTGCTCCATCTTTCTTCTGATCGTGCTTGTTTGTGGCCAATCGGTGGTCATAAAGAACCACCGGCTTTGAAATGCAGTTATCTAAAACACCGTTTGGGTATTAAATAAAAACTCGTTTGGAATTGTATCATGTTATAACACGTGCTGCTTTATATGTATATTGAATGAGCAAGTTAATGAAAACTTATAAATTACTATGATTGGAAATGACAGAGAAGCATGCTTCACTATGCTGACGTTCAGTGGGACTGTTTGACACATTTTTCATTGTTTCTCCTTAAGTTGCTACTAGTATCCGAAAATATACACATAAGCCAAGAAATGAAAATATTTAAATAAAATCATAAAAATCTGAGACTATATGTCATGTGCAATCTGAGTCAAATAGAACCACAATGTCTGATTATCTAACTACTAAAATATTATGGTAAAAGTTATTTCTGTGAAAAAAAACCCACCACAACTATAAGTTTTCACTATGAATTTTGCTGTCTTCTGTTGTTTATGATAACATTTTGGCATAAGAGTATATGTCATGAAAATGACGACTTATAATGCTTGGTGAAATGGAAAACTCAGATGCATTTTGTTTAATTTGTATGTGCATGTGCGTGTGTGTGCATATGCATATAGAGGTGTGCAGGTGTGAAGTGCAGCATATGCATATGGCATATGTATGCATGTGTAGAACAGAGATCAACATTTGGTGACATCCTTGCTTTCCATGCGTATCACATGCACTTTTAGAGACCAACAATAAGTTAATAGAAATGCAGTTAATGGAGATAAGTCTCTACAGTAGCAAACAAAAACACTATGAATATTAATTATGTAAATGACAGATTATGTATAGTGCCTACATCTTGGGAACATGCTCATAGCTAGGCTAGATTAAAGTCACACGTGTGAGGATAATGGCTAACATTTTATTCCAATAGATTAGTTCTGCCTTCTTTTTGTTTGCTTGCTTGTTTGTTTGTTGTATGTGTTTTGTATAAGTACATATGCATCCTAGCAAATGTGTGGAGGTCAGAGAAGAACATGTGGGAGCCCTTTCTTTCCTTCTACCATAAAGATGCCAGGGATCAATCTCATATCATCAAGTTTGTCAGCAAATGTCTTCACGCACTGAGCCATCTCACTGGCCCAAGTAGTAAATTGTATACACACACACACACACACACACACACACACACACACACACACACGAGAGAGAGAGAGAGAGAGAGGGAGATAGAAGGATCCATATATTTATGTATTTATATTTATATTTGTGTGTGTACATATATTGCATGTTACTTAAATTTTAAAATTAAGAATAACCATTCTTTTTCTGGAAACAATGACAATAGTGGCTAACCTGTTAAATCATGCAGTGGCTTTCCATAATTACAAGAATTATAAAATTGTGTTTTCAAGCTTCAAAGTTTGCCATAATTTCTTTCAGTTGCCTAGGAAAGCAATGCATGGTTCTTCTTAGACATATCCCTTTCCTCTATCCTCTCCATCTTATCTCGTGTGGTAGTTGTTTTAAGCCACCTCACTGAGGTAAAATTTATACACCATAAAACGGACTATTTTAAGTCTCCAATTCAGTGGGTTATAGTAAGTTTACTAGACACCATAAACCACTGCCGTAATCACATTTAGACCTCTCCCAGCACTGCCCAGTATTTAGAGTTAATGTACACCTCAACCCAACACTTGATAAGTATGGCTCTCTTTCCTATCTCACTGTGCCTATCTTTCCTGGTCACAGCACATAAACACAATCATACAACAGTTAGCATTTCATGTGTGGTTTCTTTCCTGACCATGTTTTCGAGGCTCTTCTATTTTATTGTACAACTCAGAAAGTCATTACTTTCTATTATTACATATGTCCATTTTATGCAAATAAAAATCTAATAATTGTTTGTAGAGAAGGAAGCATATCAGATTATTTGATTCATGTGTCTATAGTTACCCATCCCTTTGTATCAAAACCTCTAGGCATTTTCTGACCATCATTTAGAGTATACTGTTTCCATGAAGCCAGCAGGTGTGCCAGAAATACAGTGATTATGGTCCATGTGGCCTCTACCCAGACACCATCATCATTGTCTTTTTTAAAAACCTACTTTCCAACTTGTTTCCCTTCTTTTTTTAATCCAGTCTTCCTATTGTCAGTTTTCTTTATCCACAGCTTTCTCAGTTACATTTATTACACATACTTAATGTGAAGAGCAATGGATTTACAAAGCAAAGAGAAGTTGTTTAGATAAAACACAATGTCTTTGTCTAGTCTTTTTGATAGAACACATTCCAGAGATAGCTGGGGAATACTAATGGTGAAAAGGCAAAGTGAATGATAGCTCACAATCTCAAAAGCTCTATGTATTTAGGAAGAGAAAAAATAAGACAGTGAAGTAAAGTTAAGTTCTTCGGATAGTTACAACATTTGGCTTTGAATCCGAACAATCAGCAAAGAATATTGGCGTGTGACTCCCTGGAGCCCTGAATGAATATGTCTTTTTAAGGAGTAGTTTATTTTTCACTGCATTTGGGTAATTACTCATGCTGCTATGAAAATTGGATAACAGCCCACAATGTATCCTGAAATGTAGAAGAATGTGAGGGAAATAAAGCAAGCAAACCCACAACACGAAGTCACGATCAATTCAGCCTCAATCAGGCTTCACAGGTGGAATCAGCCATTGAAAGGGCCCTTTCCTCAAGAGACTGAGGCAAGTGACACTTTTCTTTGTGCCCTTTCATGGCATTTTATTTCGCACAATTACAGCATACAGCAAGTTTGAAAGCAAAGCTTCTGGAAATATGTAACAGGACATTGAAATGAGAAAAGGGAAAAAGGCAGAGAGACATTTTATCGAAGAGAATATTGTAGAGTGTAGCTTAAAATTGGACACTTGCCTTTGATGGGTCCGCTTTTAAAATAGGAAATTGATTTTCAGTTAACCAACTGAAAGGGAAGCACAGGGCGACACTTGTGCTCTTAATTCTGTTGGCAGTCCTTCCTTCCTCACCACTTTTCTTGAAAAGGCATGTGAATACTTTTCAAATAGAAAGTGCATAGGGCTTAGGCATGCTGTGCTCTGAGTGGTCCAGTCTAAATTTATTTATTCTTTGCCTTTGTTTTCTCCAGGACAGGAAAAATGAAATGTATCAGTGAAGGTAGGATAAGGCTCAGAGGAAACTGTGTGCAAACACAGATAGTTCTTTGAAAGTGGCAACATGTAAAGAGTGAACTACATTTTAGCATATAAAAAGTGACACATGTGAATTCATTTTGATAGGAGCTTAAATTATATTAGATTGCTAGGGATCTGTCATTTCTAATTATCTGTTAAAATTATTTTGCTTTATGATCTAATTCCAATGAGGAACTTTAAACAAACCATACCATGCTAAAAAGTAGTTTTTTGCTTATTTTTATTCTGTTACTATGAGAACTCCTAACACAGGAGCAATGTTCCTCCTACCATATGTTTTTATGTACATGATATAGTGCCTGACACACAGTGGGTTGTCAAAATTTAGTTTGGATAAGTGATTGACCGAGTAATTTGTTATACCAGATATTTTACTACAGAAGTATTTTGTTTATTAATCCATAAAGCTAAATAGAATACAGCATTTGCTTCTGCCTCCTGAAATGTGACATTATGTATACTAATCGTTTTCTACCTGTAAGGAAATATCAATAATGATTAGGTTCTGAAATTTTGCCTCATGGATTTTGAAATTTCAGCCCATAGTCGACTGGCTTCATTGCTTTTGGCTCATCCTGAGTCCTCATATCAAGCAGTGAAACTGTGGCAGAGGACTGTGTTCATCTCCTGGCAACTCGGAAATAAAGAGATAAAAGGAGAGGATCAGTAAGATGACTTAGGGTCTAAAAGTGTGCATCCAAAGCCTGACAATTTGATCTCAATCACGGGAATTCATGTAAATGAGGGACGTGAAAATTGACAAATTCAAATTGTCCTCTGACCTCCACACACATGTGGTGATGTGAATACCTAAACATACACACAGTTATCACACACACACACACACACACACACACACACACACACACACATCATACACACACACACAGGTATTATACGTAATATTTGTAACAATTGGCACAAAGGAGTAAAGCTAAATTTTCAGCATTGTCTTTGATGGCATACTGTCATGACCCAGCTTCCTTCAAGTAGACCGTACTAGCTCCTAAAGTTTTCACTACATACTGATTGTAGTGTGGGCCAATCTCATAACATGTAGCTCCTTGAGAGGCATTTGCATGTAAGTGGATGGAACTAGAAAAGATCAACCCGAGTGAGACCCAGAAAGACAAGCATTGTATGTACTCACTTATAAGGAGATATTAGCCATAAAGTACAGGGTAAAAATTCTACAATCCACAGACCCAAAGAAGCCAAGGAAGTGCCCAAGGGAGGATGCTTGAATCTCAGAACAGGAAAAAAAAATAGTCATCTGAAGTAGATGGAAGGAGGGAACTAAGTGGGAGAGGGGGTGTGGGATGGGGCGGGTAATGGAGGTGAGGATCAGGTGGGATGATGTGAGAAAGAGGACCAGGAGAGAGAATGGAAATCAATAGGGTGCACCTCTGGGACAAGGGAGGCTCCCAGCAATCTATGGGGGTGACCCTAACTAGACTGCTAGCAACAGGGGAAGCTATTGAGCCTGGAGTTACAGGTGGAACATTCAGTAAACGGAGGGGGACATCACTCCACCCATAAAACCTTCTATCTACAAGACACATAGGGGTAAGGATGGAACAGAGATTGAAGGAATGGCAAGCCAATGATTGGCCTAACATGAGACCTACCCCAATGGGAGAGAGCTAACCGCTGACACTGTTCATGAAACTCTGCTATGCTTGCAAACAGGAACCTAGCATAACTGTCTTCTGAGAGGCTTCATCCAGCAGCTGGTGGTAACAGATACAGAGACCTATAGCCTAACAATAGAGCTCTGGAGGTTTGTCAAAGAGTGGGAGGAAGGATTGAGGGAGCCAGAGGGATCAAGAACACCACAATAAGACCTACAGAATCAACTAACTTGGGCCCGTTGGGGGCTCTCAGGGAACCACCAGCCAAAGGGCATGCATGGCCTAGATCTAGACCCCCTACACATCTGTAGCAGATGTGCACCTTAGTCATCATGTGGGGTCCCTAACAATGGGAATAGAGGCTTTCTGATGCTTGCCTTTTGATCCCTTTCCTCTAGCTGAGCTGTCTTGTCTGGTCTCAATGGAAAGAGATGCACTTAGTCCTGCTTTCACTTGAGGTGCCCGGGTGGGTTGGTACCCCTTGGGGGCCTCCTCTTCACTGGGGAAATGAGAGGGCATGTGAGGCTGGGACTGGGAGTAAAGGAGGCCCTTCTATCCTGAAGTTGCCCTTACACTTAGAAAAGAGTCAGCTTTTACATTCTTCCAAAGTAGAGTATAAGATCTTTAGTCTGAAAGAAAAATAATATTATAAAATGTATAGAAACATAGATGGAACTGGAAAATATTAGATGATGTTACCTAGGCTCATAAAGATAAGCACCACGTGTTCTCTCCAATATGTAGCCTGGACTTTGAGTTTTAACTACATGCATCTAGGTAGGCATAAGTGTGGGGTGAAGCCAAGAATCTAGAAAGGGACCCATAAGATAAGAAAGCAAAAGAGTTGTTAAGGGAGACGTGTAGAGAGGATAATATAACCATGTGTAATATGGAAACTTGAATATAGGAGACAGAGTACACATAGGGGATGGGTGGA
Source organism: Acomys russatus (assembly GCF_903995435.1). NCBI lineage: Eukaryota > Metazoa > Chordata > Mammalia > Rodentia > Muridae > Acomys > Acomys russatus. Next base: position 106,118,128 of record NC_067137.1, on the reverse strand, counting down.
GACATGGAGATGCAGAAAGGAGAGATGGAAGGAATCTAAGAGTCTTGTGTGCGAAATAACCACTATATATATAGAGAGAATAAGAACATGGATCCACAGGAGATTCATGACAGCCTTTGCTAAGTCCCACATGTCTTCAGTGTAGCTCACATCCGTGTGTCCAGTCCCATCTCTATACAACTGGTCTTTGCTTCATTTGCCTCCACTTAAGTTGACTCTAGTCTTCCTCAAGCCATTTCATTCTCGTTCTGGTCATCTGCTTCTAAGGTTATAGATGAAGTCAGTAACAGTATCTGTCAAACCTGCTTTCATGTTGATCATGAGTTTCATGGGTTGGAAGGAATGTTGTAATTGATATCATGATAAGAAGAATAAAATATACCCTACATAAAGATTATGGGCAAATAGGTAAACACAGAGAAATCACTACCTCCTAAGAGAAGACTCCAGTCATCAGCTTATTACATGGTGGTTCATGGGTACTCATGATGCCATGACCAGAACAGTCCTTCAACAGAGAGAAGAGTCAAATATGTAGAATTTTTTTACCTTTTTAAAAAGTAATATATTCACTTACTAGTCTATTGCAAGCATTTTCCAGATCACAATACATAAGACCATTGGACAGATTACTGTCAATGGACATTTTAGTGTTTATTTAATTCCTCTCTACTTCAAAATAACATGTGTCTACTATGAACAAAGGAGAACATTAGGTTGAATAAGTTGTAAATTTGAATACTAATTAAATGAGTTATATCTTTGAAAATATATGAAGAATTGGTTTTTTTCGTAACCTGGACTTCGAAAGAAAGAGTGACATGGTGTTCTAGTAATTGGCTGCTATTTTCCTTTTCTCTATTACACTTTTATATACTTATATTGAACTGGCTTTGCAATTTGTGTATGTATGTGTGTGTGTGTGTGTGTGTGTGTGTGTGTGTGTGTGTGTGTGTGTGTGTGTGTGTGTGTTTTGCCCCTTTCATTAAAAACACCATGACTAAGGTTTAACTAAAGTAACTTCTGGCTACACTAGGCAAAGTTGAATTGACTTGCACAGCTTGGTTTCTTCAAGTCTTTGGATAATTAGCTAGTTCCTGGGGGTTGGGGCTATCAGGCTATTTTTAAAAGTTCTCGTATGCCAAAAGAAAACACTATGGGGCCAGAGCCCAGGCACTGCTTTCTACCATTTTGTGTTTCCCCAGGCTTTCAGAAATACACTCCAAACTTATCTTCTATAGAAATATTTCATAAGGAGAACCCTGCTACCTATGTTTTTTGTATATCTTGCATGTAACTAATCTAGGATCTTGTGTGTATCTATTGGGCATGTTTTCTTTCTTTTATATTGTTTATTGCTGTTCGTTTAATTTTGAACCTCCTACTGCCCATCCTTACTGTAGTTGTTTTATTTATTATACTATTGTTAGAGTGCATGTAGAGAGATTTGACTGAATAAAACTGATATTGGAACAGGGTCATTGGCTTCAAAATCAATCATATTTAAAAGATAGCTGCTCCTTTCCTTTGTATTACGTAACCTTAAATATTGGACAGACATGCATTGTGTATGTGAGTGGGTATAGATTTTGAGAAAGAACCTTCCAGTAATTTATTGCAGCATATTTATATGTAAATTACAGGCTTTGTGTTGTCACTCATATTTGAAATTTATACTTTGTTTCTTACTCTCCATCTCTCCCCCATGCCTTGCACAGACCTTTTTCCCCATCAAATATAGAATAATAATTTTAAAACCTATTAAAATAAAAAGAAAGGCACATAATTACAATGGTAGACCTCACACTCTTCTCAAGCAATGCCTTAGCCTCTCGAAGCAAAAAACAAAACAAAACAAACAAAACAACAAACAAACAAAAACTCTTTTGAACACATTACTTACCAAGAAAGAATTTGAGAACAGGACAAGACCATTTCATAGCAGTGCTAAGAAGAGAGTGTTTCTAGAAATGAAGGATGCTAATCTGACAACAAAGAAGAAAATCCTAGGAACCAACATTATTTTAAAATTTTTATCTTTTGTTCTTTTTTTATTGTCATTTTTATTATTATTATTTTACATTCCAACTGCACTTTCTCCTCCCTCCCCTTCTCCCAGGTGCCCCCCCCCCACCTGCCCTCTGCCCTTCCCCAATCCACTCCTCCTCTGTTTTGCTTCAGAATGGGAAGGCCTCCCATGGATATCAACAAAACATGGCATAGCAAGTTTCGGTAAGACTGGGTGCCTGCCCTGGTAGTAAGGCTAGACAAAGCAACCCACTATGACAAAAGATTCCCAAAGCAGGCAAAGGCATCAGAAATGGCTCCTGCTTCTATGACTAGGAATCCCAGAAGACCAAGCTACACAACTGTTATACATGCAAAGCACCTAGTTCAGTCTCATATAGGCTCCCCGGTTGGTGATTTTGTCTCTGTAAGCCCTTATGGGTCCAGTTTCGTTGATTCTGTGGGTTTCTTGTAGTGCCCTTGACCCCTCCAGATCTTACAGTCCTTCTTCCCCTCCTCTTTAGGATTCTCGAGGTCTACCTAATGTTTGGCTGTGGGTCTCCACATCTGTGTCCATCAGTTGCTAGATGAAGCCTCTCTGATAACAATTGTGATAGGCACCAATCTATGAATATAGCAGAATATAATCAATTCATTTCCTTGGCTTATTTTTGCCAGTTGTGTTTGGTTCTTTCCCATGTCTATGAGCCATCCAGCTTCTGGGTCCTGGCCTTCTAGGCAGTGTCAACTGTGGGCTTCTTCTTTTGGCATGGATCTCAAGCTGGATCAGTCATTGGTTAGCCTACAATTTCTGTGTCACCTTTACCCCAGCACATCTTATAGACAGGACAAATTGTAGGGCAAAGGTTGGATTGGTGTTCCAATGCCTCCACTGGAAGTCTTGCCTGCTTACAGGAGATGGCCATTTCAGGCTCCATGTCCTGCATTGTTAGGGGTCTTAGCTAGGATCATCCTTGTATATTCCTGGGACTTTCCATTGCACTGGGTTGAACTTATCTCTTTAAGGCAATGTGTAATAGCATGTTGATACATACACATGGAAAGACAATCACTACAGGGAACGCTGTAGGAAGATAAATATCTAGCCAGGCTGTGTTTGTAAAATATTGAAATAAGGCTTAGAAAACCAAATACTACTAATTTCTTTCCCACTGGCAGTCTGGCTTTTTCCATTGCACCGATCCTTGCAATAGAATGCCCTCGTGACGCCTGTGGTTATTTCAAGTGACACTGAAAATTTTAAAGTTCTCCAATAGCAACAAAAATAGTGTTCAGCTTTTTTATTTAACAAGTATGTTACTGTACACTGCCATATTTTCTTCCGCTATCTTCTGTTATCAATACAACTGCCAGCTGGGTGAATACACAGAACTTGGTTTATCTGTCTTTTGTCTACTATTCTCTACTTACCTTCAAATTCTTAGTTATCATAAGCTAACTGGAATTTTTTACTGAGAGACAAAAAAGGTCCATTGTTCACTTTCACTCTTCTAAAGCTGCGGCAGAAGTGTGTTGAGTCCTACTCATTCCTATGTCTTCAGAGCCTGTTGCCTAAGAGACCTAGCTCCTTAGAGATGTCTAGTGAACCATCTATGGATGAAAATGAAAATAAATTAGTGAGTAGATAGATGCATGTCCCTGTGAATAATTATGTGTAACTTAGTGCTACTGGCTGTATTAGAATAGTTATAAAAACAAACAAGTAAGCATGCTATAATTTCAACAGTGCAGAGTTTAATCTTTGTTCTTTTATCTGCTATGAGAGGAGACAAACATTACAGTCAGGTTATGATCTTAGACTTAGTCTGGTGGGATTCTAAGCAAAATAGAAAGGACTTGGATTTCTGCCTTAAGCAACGTAAAAAAAAATAATGAAAATAAGATGAATAGGCAAAGACATGTCTATGCATAAATTGCAAATGTAGGACAAGGAAGAACTCCTCCTCTGTGCATAAAGATATCGACTTGGGCAGTATAGGGTGAATTATAGGGCAAGAGTTGGTGCTTTGTAATCAGCGCTGACTACAGTGACATTGAACTAGTGGCTTCACTGTTATCATTTGGAAGTTTTTTTTTTTTTTTTTCTTAAATCACAGTGATTTTTTTAAAGAATATATCAGTGACCTGCCACCAGCTAGAAATGAATTCCCTGGGAATAATCATGAAGCAAGAGTAGTTAGTGGTAATTTTAACAATTTTTAAGACAATAAAGGTTTTTAAAGAAATTTTCATATCTTGCTCTTGATTAATTTGCCAAGTTTATAACTCCCCAATATTAACTGGTTTGGGCTATTTTTACATACTAGGTCCTTTTTTTTTTTTTTTTTTTTTTTTTTTTGGTTTTTCAAGACAGGGTTTCTCTGTGTAGCCTTGGTTGTCTTGGACTCACTTTGAAGACCAGGATGGCCTTAAACTCACATTGATCCACCTGCCTCTGCCTCCTGATTGCTGAGATTAAAGGCCTGTGCCACCATGCTTGGCCCTTTTTTAAATGTACAAAATTTATTGCTGGAATATCATACTATAAAATGCCCTGACAACAATTTTAGTACTTGCTACCTATTTTCACATTTTCTCCATTTGTTTTCCCTCTTATATGGAGTCGTAATCTCCAACAAACAGCACTAGCCTTTCGTTTTATTTATTGTTTCAATATAGGGGACAATTACATATAATTAGCTGGATCATACCAGGGCATTTGCTGGTGGAATTTGCTATGCATGCGTTTACTCCTTCAGGGAGTTGCTTTCTATTTCCTGCACCACTGTTCAGATGCTGTTTAGAGAGACTTACCTTCCCCCTCCCCTTATTTATTGCTTCATTGGTCTAAAGCTGGAAAAATGCGTATGAAAATCGGAATGCAATAGCCTGTGAATTACTATCACAGAAGGCAGAGAAAATGCTGCATAATAATTAGGAAATGCCCAAGAAGGCACTGGGTTAGCTTCAACAATGTTTAGCTGTGGGTGAAGAAAGCCCTGTGAATTTGTGTATGATGTTTGTAGAAATTACGGTTGATAGCATGAAAGATGTATCGTATTCATCCTTAGCCTCCTGAATTATCTTGTTGACTTAGATTGCTGTTTCATCTTGACCTTTCAAAGGATTTGATCTGTACTGTCTTTCAGGCATGACACCAGCTGCTTATAATTAGATAGAGGTTTTTAGGTTGATGTGATTTTACTTCATTGTTCTGTTGACCACTCTTGTCCTTAAAATTACAGAATATGTTATGTTAATGAGTTGAAGGGGTAGTACACATTGTTAAATGAACTACTCCCATTTGATTTATGAAAAAAGAAGCCCAGAGCAGCTAACCATTTGGCCAAAAGGTACAGCTAGCAAATTAATACTCATATTTATGCTTCTTAATTAAAGCAGAAGTTTTTGTTTTTCTGTTTTTATCACAAATCAGTCATGTTTGTGCATGAGTGTGTGTGTGTGTGTGTCTGTATGTGTCTGTATGTGTCTGTATGTTCATGTGTAGGCCATAAGTTAGCCTCAAATATCATTCCTTAGGTCATTCCATCTATTGTTTGAGATGGGATCTCTAACTGGAACTGAGGATTTCCCATTACGCTAGGTAGGGTAGCCAGATAGTGAGGCCCTGGGATGCTTCTGTTTCTATCCCCACAAACACTAGGTTTACAAACCCACACTACAATCTCTGACTTTTTCCATGGATACTGGCAATCAAATCTATGTGCAAATACTTTACTGACTAAGCAATCTATCCAGCCCACACAATCAGCTATTTTGAATAGATTCTATTCTCTGCTTCCTAACCTAACTTCTTTACTACTTTGCGACTCTCCTGGGACTCACCGTTCCTGTCAATGGATTATTTCTAGATCAAAATACAAAATAACAATATATTATAATCATCTAGACGTTATACAATCCCCACTCTGAAACCCACTCACAAGTTGAGTATCTACTATGCAGGGGGTTTGTGGTTTAAAATAACTCCCAAATTTGATTTTTGCATTTGTATGCTTGTTTTTCTCTCTTGAAGGAATCTTCTATATTTCTTCAGTCAAATACCCTTCCAAATCAAACACAAATTATTTATAAAAGAACCTCTACATCAGCATTAGCTAAATCTCTCTCTCTCTCTCTCTCTCTCTCTCTCTCTCTCTCTCTCTCTCTCTCTCTCTCTCTCTCTTTCTCCTGTTTCCCAAGATCCTATGGGTAGAACAGTCTGTGGACTCTCTATAATAAAAATGTGAGCACTCTTTATCTGGCCTTTTTGTACTGATTAGCACAGATAGTTCGGTAGGAACATGTACATAAGGATAAACACATTAGCCATACTAACTAGTTAAGGCAAATTATGAAGCTGCAACGCTTGTCCTATTGAGACACTTTAGTATTTCCTCTGTGAATTGTTGTACCCACAACATTGGAAGAAGATTGCATGTTCCTCCCAGCATATAACTCAGCATTCTAGTGGACTCAGGTCAGTTTCTATGATGGAAAGTTGGTTAAAACTTCTAAAGGAATCAATGGACTGTTCAGCTGGAGTGTTCCTATGAATGCCGCTATGAATTGCCCCAGCTGGCGCAAGAGACTTTAACCTATTCTGTGTGTGTTTGATGACTCTTTAAAGAGATCTGGTTTATGGGCCAGTTTTGCTTTTGACCAGTTGTGCAACTTCAAAATGTCACTTTGTGTCTCTGACTTTCATTTACTTACAAAATATGTTGAAGAATAGTACTTACCATTTTCAGAATTATTGTAGGAATTGCGGTATTCTCATAAAGTCTTGGCCATAGTCTTTGTTAGTAGGGTAAGAAATGCCTGTTTTTTTTTTTTTATCCTTGAGTATTATAGTTCAGTAAAATATAATGAAGAATGCTTATCAAATAATAAAGCATTAATTCTATTCAATATCCTAAAATATAAATGTGAAAATCACCATGAGGAGGAAATTTAAAAAACAATTGGAGATTAACTTTAAGAAATTTAAAGGTGCATTTGCATTGTTCAAATACTTTTCTTTGTTTTAATAGAGCCCGGAAACATTTGACATTTATTATTTTGATTTCAGCCTCTCATTAGAAAAATATTATCTTTCAATAATAATTCATTTTTCCTTCCCACTTCTTTTCCAGTTCGGGTCTATTTGGCAGCATCACAAACCCACTCCTTCTCATAGGTGTTGTATATTTAAATTTCATTTTATTATTGCAATTATATAACTATTCCTCTGCCAGAGTCTTATCCTCACTCCAGTACCCAAGAATCTGAGACAGGCCTAACGGCACAAGACAAGTCTTCATTTCCAGTGGTGACATATGGCAAATTTCCTGTGCTCTGAGTGGTGAGCTGACCAAGTCTGAAGTTCTGGCTATTAAGAAGGGCCATTTACCTGATGCCAAGGCAGAGCAAGGAAAATATTCAATAATGCATTTCTTATGCCTTTGAATATCAGTCTGAAAACAGAAAGAAGTTAAACACTTTGTTCAATCATTTATTAAAATGAAAGTAGCACCCTGGAGCTGCAGCAACGAGGGAAGCCATTGCCAGGTTCAATTTATTTTTAGCTGTTGTGAATTGTACATGAAAAAGACCCCAGTGTGCAGCTCTGCCCCGCTGACATTTCCACTAGGTAATGTACCCTTTCCTCTGCTGCTTTTGAAAAAGCCCTCCACTTATTTTGTGAGATAAACAAGAGCCTCTGTTTCGGTGCAGTTTTTGTTTGGCTTAATGACCTGCTTGTTTTAAGCAGATGTGGTTTCCTCTTCCTGCAAAAAGAAAAATGTTAGAACCGCTCCAGACTTAGAAACTGCTGTTCTGTGCTCAGTTTACCTGGTGTGGGGGTAGTTCTGTGCATTTGTTTCTCAAACTTCTCCCTCTTTACTCTCTGAACGGTTCTGGTGGTGTGCAGTAAGCATACCATTAAGAGAGCTTAAGGGGACAGAGAAATACAGTTGGCATTTCAACTGTCACTTGATCAGCTGGTAGATTTATGATCCTGACCTTTTGGGGTTTATTTGACTTACAGCCCAGTACATCTACCTGAAAATAAGGAAAAACATTATGTTTACATTTAGAATAGAGGGACTATATAAGAGTTGTCATAGTTTAATACAAAATAATTATTCAATGGTAGTCACCTTCCCCCAAGCTACTTGCTCTGTTTGGAGAATTCTTGACATTCTAAAGAGTGGAGAGCTTTGTCTTCTTCAGCAGAGGATTTATTTCCTGATGTTGAAAGAGAAAAGGGTTGGGACTTTTGAGGAATGTGCATTTGTAGCATATATTTACCATTTTCATGTAAATAACGAAGTACACGAAGTAGATCACTAAACTTAAAATGCAGTGGATTTACAGAAAGTAACATATCACAAGTTTAAGTATAACTGGCCCTCACATCATGAACCAGACAGCTGTCTCTACATAGCAGATCAGGACCCCCTCTAGCCACTTATTCCTCCCTTTTCTCTACTACTTGTGCTGATCTCATTCTAGATCTATGCATTTCACTTGCTGGGTTTCAGCAGCGTGCAAACCGGAGTCCTTTACAGAAGACACTTTACTGTTTCTGTCTCTATTTAAACGTCAAGTGTGAGCCTCTGGTGTCGTTTAAAGCCAGAGACTGATGTTATTGCTAAATACTGTTTCTTTGTGTCATTCACGTGTGCTAATTCTGATGGGCATTCAAGCTCCTATTCCGCTTTAGATGTTTTATTCAATGTTATATGAACATCCATACATTTGGCCTTATAAACATAAGCTCATATTCCATTGGAGTGTATGACTACTCATTTTTTGTTTTGTTTTGTTTTGTTTTGGAAGCTGCTAACCTGCACTTCCATTAATTAACTTTTATTTCCTCTCAAGTCTCTGATGAGGTTGAAGTTTAGTTGTTTAGGGGATAAGATGTTTATAGTTTAGTTTAGTCTTTTTAATTGAGCTTAGTTGTTTAGGGGATAAGTGTTTTAAGCTGATAGAAATGAGATATGATAGATATTGATTTCCATTCAGAATTTTAGACTCACCAAGATAGGACAGATGTTTTCTTCAAGGTTGCCAAATACAATTAGCAAAAACACCATGAATGTAGCATTTATATAATTCCTGATTGTTCTGTGGTTCTTCTTGCTGTATGTAGTTTATTTTATTTATGTGTAATAATATAAATGTATATGCAAAATAAAGAACTGTGATTGATTCACTTTTAACATGGCTCTAAAATTTGATTGGTGATGTTTCATTAAATGAATGTATAATTAAACCACTTTTAAAATTAAAAAAAAAATAAAAAAGGAATAAACTAGGATATATATTCACTCACAGTAGATTCTTACAAACTTTTCCAAAGTTATAACAATTAATTATTTCATTAATAATATATTAAAATTCCATTTGCTTCATATGTACTGTGTTAGTTGTTTTTGTTTCAATCACTCCAGATGTGTCAAGGTGTTTTATTGATGGCTTTAAAATTATTTATTTTTTTATTACATGTGTATCTGGTTGCATATATGAGAACTGCATGCATGCAGTACCTGTAGAGGCCAGAAGAGGATAGGATCATCTTGACTTGGAGTTACAGGTTGTTCTGTGACACTCAATATGGGTGTTGGGAAACAAACCCTGCTCCTCTGCAATGGCTACAATAGGTCTTAACCATTGAATCATCTCCTTAACTTCTTAGTTATGGTCTGAATGTATGTCAAACAACTTTTAATAAATCTCCCATTAGAATATCTTGATTTTGAACTTTCTATATAAATGTCTTGCTCATTTTTTACACTAGTCATTTTCTGTGGAATTATTATATGCCCCAGCTACAGTCTTTGTTTTCATGTATGTGTTGTGTGTATTTAACTGCTCAAAGGTCTGATTATGCAGTGCATTAGTGGTAGATTTTAATATACATATGTTCTTAGTAGTCCAATTTATTGTGTTTTAGTTTTGTGCTACTACTTTTAGGACCCATTTTTAAAAATTATCCAGGTCAAGAGATATTTTCCTCTTATATTCTATTCAACAGTCTTTGATTTTACTTTCCCAATTTCTATATAATTCTCTAATATTGAATTTTGTGTCTGTTGCAAACAAAGGTGTAAAATGTGAATTTTCCATGTGAAAATAGAATTAACTGTGCTGGACACCAATTATAAAAACTAGAGTGCCATCTCAGATCTGCATGGTGCTATTCTTTTTGACATGGGACTATTATTTTTTAAATTATTTTATTTTATATAGATGGTGTTTTATCTGCATGTGTGCATGTGCACTATATATGTGCTGAGTGCCTGAGGAGACCAGAAGATGGTGTCAGATACCCTAGAACAGAGGATTGTGAGCCACCATGAAGGTGATGGCGACTAATCCTGAGATCTCAGGAAGACTAGCTAGTTTTCTTAAGTCCTGAGCCATTGCTCCAGATTTGAACCTATTTCTTAATGTATGTCTTGCCTTATATCATTGCCATATTCTGTTAATGATTTAGTCTTATAAGTCTTGTTCTTCAAAAGAATATGTTCTAATAGATCAGTTCTCCTTAAAGATTATCGTCAGCCTTTTACCAACCTTTGTGTTTCAACATAAATATGTGTAATAGTTTATCATGCACAGACCTTCAAGCATATACAACGTCAATTAAACAGCATACTAATCCCGTTCACTATTCCACTTATGTATTTATCACTATTCTTACAATATTTACATCAACATCCCACTACCCACATATTATTTACATGTAAATCCCACATGCCATGTGACCTCATGTCTAATTACTTTTGTGTATATTTTTAAAAGAAACCTGCTTTTAGACACATGAACAAGAGTGTATTCAACTGAGTAACCTCTTCAATGCCAAATATTTTCTTAGTGTTCAAATTAATGATTATATGTTTTTCAAACATCTTTTTTGACATATGTTTGAATTAGAAACTAGTGAGGTTAATATAATTAGTTGGTGGAGTTCTTCCTTATTCCTTTTCATTTTATTAATTTTTGAGATTTTCATACAATTTGTTTTGCTCACAGATACACCCCCAGCTCATCCCAGAATCATCCTCTGTTCCATTTCCAACCAACTCTGTGTCCTCTGTTTCCAAACCCATCACAAACCCAACATAGACTGTTGAATGTGTGGCCTTCTGCTGGAGCATGGTCAACCCACTGGGGCTGGATGCTTAAATGAACGTTTCTTCTCCCAGAAGCTATCAGTTATCAATGGTTGCTTACCTTCGGGTGGTACTTCACGCCTACCTCTCCTCTCATGCTTGCACTTTTTCTGACTTGAGCTTGCTCACATCCTGTGCATTCTGTCTCAGTTGCTGTGAATTCATCCATATGCACAATTTACCCTGCTGTTTCCCCAAATGTTTTCCTTGTTGTCATCCACTGGTTTTGGCTCTTACAACCTTTCTACCTCCTCTTTCAGAAACACCTCTGAGCCTTGGAAGGAAGGATACAGATGTCCTAGTTAGGGCTGAGCATCCCACAGTCTCTCATTCTCCACACTGTGACCATTTGTGAGTATCTTTGTTAATCACCATATACTGCACATAATGCTTCTCTCATGAGGATTGAGATAAGTCTTAATCTATGGGTAAAACGGTAAGTGATTAAGACTTGGTTTAATATGATGGCCATCCCACAGAATAATAACTGTAGGTTCTCATCTAGTGCCAATGACATGTCTAGCCACAGCTTCTTCCTCCCAATAATAGAGCTAGGTATTTGTTCCATACTACCCTTTCTAATTGTCTGGCTCACTGTAGGAAATGTTATTCCTAGAGACTTCTTATAAATTAAATAGCACATTTAAGCATAAATATAAAACCTTTAAAGCTCAAGTTATTCAGTTACTTTATCAGTTTTTGTTTATGAGTAGGTGATTCCTTCATGTAACATGAAAAACACATTTGTGTAAAGAGATTCCTTTTTCGTACATGAGTATGCCATTGCTTCATCTAACATGAAAAACACATTTGTGTAAAGAGATTCCTATCTCGTTATTTTGATTCCATATAATTAAACTGGAAAGGCTCAATTTCTCTTTGATTTTTGTAGCTCTTCCTTAGTTTTCAGTTTGATGAGCAGGGAAGCTGTGACTTTGTTAAATAAATAATAAAGTTGCAAAATTCCATATTTACCTACCTGTTTCTAGTCTTTCCTTTGGAAAGGTGAGCAAGTCAATCATTGGCATGGCCCAAGAGCAAGCCTCGGAAACTCCAAAACAGATGAGCTACAAAGATGTTTATTAGATTCCAACATGAAATTGAAAAGACAGTATGAGAAAGCGGTGAAAGAGGTGAGAATAAGTTGTAGGTGTATAAAAATGAGTAATTAAGTAGCAAGGAGTTTAAGTTCTCTGAAGGTTGGTTTTTGTTTGCTTGTTGTCCAGAAATGAATATCTGCTTTATGGAAAGTTCAATTATTCGGATTCTAAGTAAAACCACAAATAGTGAGTGAAAAAAGTATCAGCATTTTAAACAAAAGTGTATAAGCTTCACTAATATTCAATTTTTTTATTGCTTTACTAAACTATTATCTTTTTTCATTGGTCTACAGAGACAATTTTACTTTAAGACACAACACTCTATTTTTTTTCTTAGTAAAAAAAAATTGAGACAACATATGAATTTAAGTTTTATTCTTACACACTTGAGGATTGAGACAGGGACGGATGGGCCAGGTTGGCCTTGAACTGGACTCGCAACTGAAGCTGCCTGCAGCTCCTGGACGTCTTCCCACCACATCCCACGTGGGTCACTACATCTAACTGATTTGTAGTTAACTTTCCCCTTTTCCTTTTCATTTTTTGATATTGTACATTAATTAGCCCAAGGCAAACTTGAACCTGCTTTGTAACCAAGGATGACTTTGAACTCCTCATCTACCTGTGTTTACTTCCAAAATGCCAACTGTCATCAGCTACATTTGTCCTGCATGCACTGCTATGTATTTTCCAACTACTTTAAGAAATAACTGTATCAGTTCAGTACATAATATCTCCAACTTGCAAGGGTATAAACTTCTGTTTCCTAGACAGGCACAAGAAAATGAGAAAGGTAGATGAATGACAACTCTGGGCCAGACTTAAGCATAGATTAGAATGACAGATTTCCATAGAATACTGTCTGTATACAGTACACTTGTCCTTTTAACCAGCAGTATCTGTAAAATATGACATAAATTTCTACTGAGATGGTATAAAGTTATTAAATAAGTCATGATAATCAATAATGTTAAAATTAGCCATCTTTCTAGCTATCACTTATAATCACTTGAAATAAAACTATGGATGGTTTAATCATTTTTACACTTACTAGAAGCAATGCAAGCTAATTTGAACAATTAACTATAGTGCCTTTAGTTAGTGAACATTAATTTTAATTAGAAAATAAACTCAAAATTTAAAAATATAATTCATGTATCTATTATAAGATATATTCTTTAAAAAGTAGTGCTGAATGAGCTGCATAAGCTGGAAATATTACCCACTTTGTCTTGGTTTTATATGACAATTAAAATACACTTTTAATTTTCCTTAAATTCCCTTTATTCCACCTTTGTGTGGCTAATTTGGTCAAACTAATTTGTACTACACATATATGACATTTAACCAGTTATTAAGCAAACTAATTTGCTTTTATACAAAATAAGTTATGAGAACTAGTAAGTGATGAATCTTATTATACTTTTAGGAAATGGACAGAGAATTCATGTGCTTTACTTAGTTTTACAAAACAGGCTTAATGAGATATAATTCTATTGGTATTTTATCATATTTGAATTGTAATTTCGATATGCATGCCCTAATATTGCGCATAAAGTAAAATACTATAGTTTAAATCTATACTTTAGAATGCCTTAAGATGCGCATAAATCCAGAGTCTGTTCACATACTCCAGGCAATCCTTGCTTTTCCCATGTCTCTTTTCTATTTGCCTATCTACTTCCTGAGGCAGTAACAGTTCTCTTTCTAGACTGATTTGAAGTGTAAAAATTAAGATCTTAACACACTGTGAGTGTGAAGAAAATGTTAAAAAGTTCATCTGTCATTTCTCTTTTCATTTCATATTTCAGAAGTCTTTCTTCATAGCCTACTATGTCTAAAGAGAAAAATAGAGAATGAACATGTTTTATTTGACTGCTTCCAGCTCTGTATGAAAATTCAGGAAAAAGACAACATGAGAGAAACAGAAGGAAAGTTCCAGCAGGACTATAAAACAACAGTGACCATCCATACCTGCTTGACTTTCTGCACTCATGCCATACTGGAGATGGAAAGCTTGACGTACAGGAACTCAACCTCAGCAAAATCAAAATCAACTTACCTTCCACAGACCCTGCAGAGACCAGAGTCTATCTTAAAGAAAACTATTATACCTAAAACACATTGTTCCCTGCAGGCCACTTCTGGTTTTGTTTCTTTTCTTTTCCATCAAGCTATATAGTGAGCCCTTAGCTCAATTCTTGTTTTTCTTTCCCAGTTAAATCCTTATGTGGACATGACTGACCTAGTTCAACACATTTGTGAAATATAGGAGTTCAGACCTGTTGAGGCATGAGGGACAAGAACATCTTTCTGAACTGCGGGTACCCATTCTCCTTTGCTGAGCTAGAGCCTCAGATCTGATAGTCCTGGGGAACCCACAGCTTCTGCTGTGGCTAGTCCACAGACTGCACATTTATGAGGAAGGTTTTGGAGTATTTCCAACCTGGGCCATCTCCAAAGCCACTTGACAGCTGGGGGGTAATATATACATTTGTGGTACATAATGCATATATGGTATGACATGCTAAATAGGACCCTCCACTAGAGAAGAGTCTAGCAATTAATCCATTTGCAAAGCTTTTCCATGTGAAACCCACTGGCATCCAAGATGCTGTAAAATATGGCAAGCCTCAGGACACCTTCACTGTTCAATGAGGAAGGGAAGCAGATTCGACACGGGTTGTGGTTTTAAGCCTGGGCTCTCCTGGGTGTTGTGTTTTAATTGCTGGACATGAGGACGTAGACAATTTTTAGCGTAGGATATGGGGAGATCAGGGTATAACAACATTCATACCCAAAATGAGGGTGGAGGCTCATAGAAGCTGCTATTTACCAGTTTTTAAATTTTAATTTAATTTAAAACTTAATTTCCCTGTTTTATTTACTGGTTAGACCTTCTCTTTGCTTCCTGAAAGATTGTAAATTCACAATCTTTGTACACTTCAAAAATAAACAAAGTGTTAGTTTATAACACTCTGCCCTGAAGGATGTGTTTAGATGATATTTATAATCTAGCCAATGAAATTCTTGATCAGTAGATATGTGTCACAGCCCAGGAACACACAATTTACACAAATTCCTTAAATAATTTTGTCTTGGCTTATTTCATTTGTTTGTTTGGTTGGTTGGTTTTGGAGACAACATTACTCTATACAACCCAAACTGTCCCCGAACTCAATGTGTATACAGACAAGCCTAGCCTAGAACTTGACATCCTCATCCACGTAAGTACTGGACTTACAGATATGTGTGTCCCTGCACTGTACTCACCGAGGTTATTTCGATTTATACTGTCCATGATGAGAATATTCAAGAGTCCTCATGGGCTGCTCCTTTGGAATAGCTTATTATAGTTGGATATTTCATGTCTTCAGTCAGTTTAGTTTAGTGTTCAGTAACTGTAAAATAATGGAAATCAATTGAAAAGAAATAATTTCATTCGGCTTTCTTTATTCCACTCAGCTATCAGTCATGGAGAATTAGAATATATTTTTCACTATATGTAAGGTAACTAAATGCCCTTCTTCCCATTTTTGCTTTTTAGTTTCTTTCTTGGCATGCAGCAGTCTAAACAAGTGTTATTTTCTCAGTACGGAGCCCCCCAAAAAAAGGGCTGCCAGCAATCTTAATGGTAGAAATGGCTTATTGGCACCAACTTCAATCCCATAGATGCCTTCTTTGTTTCTGCTTTTAATTTAAGCCTGAGTATCTTCTATCTTTCGATGGATCAATTAGTACACTTTTTGGGCAGTGTGTGTTGGGGGGTATCTGCAACCCCTTTAATACTTTGGGATAACATTATAATCTAATCATAAGACATTTAGGAATTGATGGAACACTTTCTGATTTCCCCCAAAAACTTTATGCATGTACTATTTCTGAACTGGAACCTGTAAATCTGCATATTAGCAAATACTACACAGGGATCTTATGTATGCAAAGAGATGTTTAAAGATTCTTAACTTGGCCCTATGCCATTTTCTTTTTAGACCTCCTGTCTTTCTCTCTGTTTGCTCTTGAAATCCTTGTGGATATAGCTTGCCAAAGGCAGTTGTACATATTATTGGCAAAGAAAGAAATATGTTTATGATGCTTTCTAAAGAAGAGAAAGCCAGTTTTCTTTTCCAAAGGAAGGCTACTCTAATGGTGAGATATTAGGAGTCAGTTAAGGGGAGAGGTGTTTTCGGAGGATCTTAGGCAGGCTGTTTCTGGTCTAAGAGATCTAACACATGTCTTGCTGGGTAGAGGTCAGAGTGATCTGATGGAAATGACAGGGAATAGAACTAAGTGTGATCAAATATTGAGGGCAGAGATTTCAGCTGAATCGACTTAGGGAGAGTCTAGCTATCACTGGACAATGTGGACATGAAGAATGAAGACCTGAACTCCAGCTTTCATTGCCAAGAGTACAGGGCATGTTGATGTGTTTGGTCAAGGACAGAGTACTTTCCATCATCACTATCTTCCACCATCTTCCTCACTGGACACATTCCTTTTACAATTTGGGTACCATAAGATGAAAGAGGAGGCAGATCTTTCTCTCTTTCCTTCTTTATACAAATCTAAAGAAAATAAAATGGACATATAATGGGGTCTCAGGAATGAAGAAAACAAATCCTCATTTCTTCCCATAATTTCCTTGCCATCCATTTGCCTTTCTCCTCCTCTGAGACTCCCAGCTTAGGTTTGGCACTACAAGTGACTTGTTCATTGTTCTCAGAGGGAAATGCCTCTCTCTTCTACTAGCTGGTCTTTGCCTTGACTTTAAAACTGGCTTCTTACCCAACCTGTCCTGTCTCTATAGTCTCTTCCATCTAATTAACTATACTAAATCTTACAGAAGGTAGCCTGTGTTCCACATCATTCAGCATCCTTGAAAACTACATATTTTAAATGTTTTAATTTGAAACTGTCTGAAATAGTATCCTGGATCATAGTTGTATGATACCAATATTGTACATTTTAGCTTTTAAAATTTTGTTTATATCAAATTTATAATTTTTCCAGCTCTCTGGTATCTTGTTTTGTGTGGGCACATTCTAAAAAGAACTCAGTGGCTCTGTGATTAAAGTTGAAATGCTTTTGGACCTCTCTACAACAGTCCACATATATTCATTTCATCTCTTAGTGAGATCTGAAATATTTCAAGCACTCGGGTTTTTCTCCAGCTTTTTGTAATTTGCTGACTTATATTCATGTTATTTTCCCTCCCTGCCTATGCTTCCCACTTGTATTGCCTGAAAACTGTATTCACAGTCCAGAACAAAGAGACACACTTATTCTGTCTCTGGCAGAAAGTCAGGTGGCTTTCAGCAGGCTTAGAATTAATGACTTCTGGGCATGACTGGGGGACGGCAATAGACTCAGTAGCAAACGACTGTCATAAATTGTTAAAATTAAGTAATAGCTCCACACACTATTCCAAAGCTTGTGATTATGACAACGGACTCCTAACTCATGGGAAACCTACAAAGGATTGGTGCAGCAGTTCTTCCTTGAAGAAGAGGTTTTGCTTGCAGGTCTATGGATAAACTTAACCACCCAGGCAATCATTAATAACCATCTTTCTGACACTCAGCAAAGTTAGTAAGAAACAAAATAAAACAATAAAACTTACTATATTTAGTCCATGAAAAGCAAGCTAAGTCTGAGAATGAGCACCTCAAGGCTACTCTAAACAAATGAACAAAACAAGCCTTGCTGTGATATGAAGAAAAGTTTCCACAATGTGGTTTTTTCCCCCTCCCAACTAAAAATGCAATACTGAACACTGAATATTTTCTAGGTGATTGGATATGTTTTGAAATTCAATTTTTTTTTTTTTTTTTTTTTTTTCTGGAGAGACGGAGACAGGGCGGCGGGCGAAGGGTAGAAAGTCAGTCATCTTTCTGTTAATACGAAGGCTATTTTTAATCCTATGGTTCAGGTTTCCGTTCACTATTTCTTATCTAGAACTTGCCCAACTCTTCTCTTAAAGGGCAGCATATGAAATCTTGGAACTATTTTAATTCCCAGGCTGTGTTGCCTTTTTACTTTAATTTTGAGGAATGGAGAGATCTCAGCTAGGGAATATTGGGAGACTTTTGGAAGCTCTCTCAAGCAGAACAGTGTTTAATATAGTACCCTTTTTACACACTAGATATGCTGTCACGGCATAAGAAAATATTACCCCTGAGAGGACATCTGAGCCAACTGCTCACCCACACAAAATTCCAGGCGGGCAACAGCAATTCCTGATGTGTGGAACTGAAACTCTCCTTCTTCACAGGAAAGAGAGGGTTTTGAATATTTAGGTCAAAGTCCAAAGGAAAAAATAAGGGACAAAGAATGTTTGGGAAGAGAGGCACACAGCACCTCCTAGACCTAAGCAATCTGCTTCCATTGCCATTAGACTCTATATCCATCAGCCTTTTTTCCTTATCTCTTTGTTTTTCCTCTTATCTCTTTGCTCTCACCATCTATGCTAAAGCTAGCAAGTCCCCATGCCTTGTATTTCCTCTCTGTCTGTCCTACAGCTTTAAACAGGGCGTTTCTGTTCACAGAAGCTCAACTTAGCTTCCAGGCATTTTTAGTGTGATTCCAAACCCCTTGGTTTCCATGTGAAAAAAATGCTCTGTGTTGTTCTCACGTCCTCTAATCTTCAAGATGACAAATGACTTCATAAGGCTGGAAAAATGCTGACATGAACTGTCTGCACATTTAGCCCTTTCTTCCATTGTTTATAATGCTTGTTCACTTAAAAACAATCCCAGTTTGGAAAAAAGATTCCATGGTTGTTCTGTAACATTTAAATGTAATACTGCTTTCTGTACCAACTGTTTCCTGGAGACAAGTTCTCAATTCAGCATCCACTGTAGGCTCATCTACGGTGTGTGTACATGTGTGCATATGTGTGTGTGTGTGTGTGTGTGTGTGTGTGTGTTCTTGTGTACGTGTATGTGTGTATACATATTCCTATGTGTGTGCCTCTGTGTACATGTTCCTGTATGTCTGTGTACATATTCTTATGTGTGTTTATATGTTCATATATCTGATATGTGTGTGTACATGATCCTGTGTGTATGTCTCTGTGTATGAGTGTGAAAAGTTCTTATCAAAGATCATGTGTGAAAGTCAAAAGGCAAACCCAGTGTTGGTGCCCACCTTCTACTTTGGAAGAGACAGGGCCTTCTGTTTGCAGCTACACATTCAAAGATGGCCCTGGAGTATCTGGGAGCCACCTTTTTCCACATGTCCTCTTAGTTTAGGAAGCTTGGGACAACAGAAGCCTATCATGACTTCACCTAACTTTATCTGGGTTCTGGGGATATGAACTCAGGGACTTCACACTATTGCAAAAAGCACTTTACCTAAAGAGTCATCTTCCCAGTCTTCGTTTATGTTATTATCATATTCTTTTATTTGTTTTGCTTTTGTCCTTTACACAGTAAGACAAAAATTACCACTACTGTTAATAACTAAGTGTTTCTCTAACAAATTCATATGCTTAAGCCTTTCCAATAAAGGTGACATATTAGGTAAGAAGCCTTAACCAAGGTTAAATGAAGTCATCATAAGGTTAAGGCTCTGAGCTGACAACAACGGACATTTTCTTAAGAAGTATCTGAAAAGCTATTCTCTGCTATGGGAATGTGCCATCAATAAGGCAGCCATTTGAAAAGCAGGAAAGGAGACTCTGCCAGACCCTGATCATGTTGAAACCTCAATGTGTAATCTCCAGAAACATTAAAAAATAGAGATCTATGGTTAAAATCAATCTGTCTATGGAATTTGTTTTAGAATTTTCAACTAAATAGGATATTAAACTGTATATTTGTATACATGTAAAATATCAAAATATCAAAAGTAGTAGCATGCACGTGCTAATTCTAGTACACTCAGCTGCTTTTTCAAACATTGATCCAATATGCGTAACTTCCTGTGAGCTTTGTGGAACACTGTTGTTACATGTTAATGACAAACTAGAACATGACAAATGTTATAAACCTGGTAAAATGTTCTCTTTACCACTAAATGTCCCAATGGATATTTTTATGTACAAAATACAAGAGTCGGAATAACTAACATTTGAACATATACAGTCATATGTGTGTACATACATACACACATACTATTTAATAGAATCGTGTTTAAGAGAAACATTCATTCTTTCTTCCTAATAATTAGTTTTGTTTGTTCTCTTTCTTTCTCTTAAAGCTGTGATCCTGCAAGAGCGAACTTCACTAAAATACAAGCTTGCCCACCTTTTTCATTAAGTCCGTGCTTGGGGTAGGTTTATTTCATGGCATTTAGCACGTGAGGTTCAAGCTGAGACCCAGAATTGTAAGTCTTCCTGAAATGGTTTATAGTCTACCCTGCCTGTTTAAGCTATTTTTGACAGTTTGTCTGATTGTGCTACCTCCTGTGACTACCAAAGTCTAGACAAGTTGCCTTAGACACCAACAAACATTTTGTTATGGCTTTTAGATGTTAACAGCTTGTTAAAGGTAAAGATGAGAAAGAGTCTTAAAGATACCCATATGTCCCCAAACCAAACATTTAATTTCTGGACAGTCCATCAAATACTCTCTTTATTGTACTTTCCCTTGGTAAGTGTTTTTATCTATGTTTCACCACAAGATCTAAGATATCAAATGCTGGACTGTGTATGCTTATGTTTACTCCTCAACTTTTGAACTTGTAGTACAATATACTAACTGTCTTGTTAATAGAAAGTAACAGATGCTGGTCTAGTAATCTTTTAATGCATATTATCAATCAGTTAGTAACTCATAAAAGATTGACATGCCAGGCATTTGCTGTTGAAAGAACAGACTGCGTTTATTAAATATTGTTTGGTTATTTCAAAGCCATACAATGCTAAATATACAGTTCCTGGGGCATTGTTTTTTTAACTTATATCCCCATGTGCCAGAAACACACAATTTATTATCTCCATAATTTGTGACATTTCCTATAGAACTTCACAAGGATTAGTCAAGAAATAGAAATACCTTTAAAAGTCTTTCCAGTAATGGGTACCTAATTTCTTTTTAACTGATGAAGAAATAAACAGCAGTTTTAGTAGAATAAGAACATGGTCCCAACCAAAATAATTCTAGCTAAATCTTAAATAATATGAACTATATATCTTCAGGATTACCATAAAATATAAGAACAATCTTTTCTTCAAAGTATTCCTAGCATTGTCAGGTCATTTCCCACTGCCAGCTCATTGAAATTGATCCAGAATATTCAAATTCTCTTTGTGGTTTCATCCTGGTATAAGAGAAAATATTTCTTAAAATAACTTATAATAAATACCAACATACTTGGTTTTAGCTTTTGAAGATAATATCATAATTTTAATAAAATAAATTGTATTCTTAAAGAATAAGAATATAAATGTTGCCGCTAGAATGCAACTAAATTCTTTAAATTGTAATAAGTTACGTTTACTTTCAAGGTAATTATCTTGCTATCATAGTTGTATTGTTGTAAAAGAAAATACTTTAATTATTTTAAGCGTAATGTGTTAATTTGAATAAGATTTTATAATTTTTCATGAATTCTTAAGACAAGCTAGACAATAAAGGAAAAGTTAGTGTTTCTTTATGCACTCAGTGAAATGGAAAAAAAACAATTTTAGAATGGATCACCAGAGCTGATGGTGGTAAGCAGGGGCTAGAGCTCATGGCTCCTAGTTGGGGGCTAGAGCTCATGGCTCCTAGTTGGGGGCTAGAGCTCATGGCTCCTAGTTGGGGGCTAGAGCTCATGGCTCCTAGTTGGGGGACTAGAGCTGATGGCTCCTAGTTGGGGTGCTAGAGCTGATGGCTCCTGGCAGGGGGGCTAAAGCTGATGGTGACAAGGAGGGCCTAGAGCTGGTGGCTCCTGATGGGGGCTAGAGTGGCTGGCTCCTGGTGGGGACTAGAGCTGATGGTGGCAAACATCTAAAAGGGAAATGGAAAGAAGGAGAAAAAAGAACCACACACACACTTGATGATGAAGTAAGACCGACTCCAGCACATAGGTTTCAACAAGCTTCTTCATTCAGGTTTCTCTTACTTCACATATCCATATGCATTCATACATACATACATACATACATACATACATACATACACATCTTGGTGAATGGAACAAACTCTGAAGAGCAAGTTCCAACAACCTTATACACATTCATACACACACACACACACACACCTATTTGTGGATGATAAAAGACTTGATAGCCTATGACCATATAGTGGGGGAGGAGGTCCCCCTCAGTCATAGACCTAGGGGAGGGTAATAGGGTGAAAGCAGGGGGGAGGGAGGAACGGGAGGATACAAGTGATGGGATAACAATTGAGATGTAATCTGAATAAATTAATTAAGTAAAATAAAAAATAAAAATAAACAAGATAAAAGATTCCAACAACTTTATTTTTTCTCCCATTGCAAGATTTTTCAAGCAGTACAAAAATCACAATGTGTTTACATTCTATTTCTCAATAAATAAATGATCACAATGAGTATACATAAGAAAATCATGTTCCCCAATACCTTCACATGATCAAATGTTTTACATATTATGGGTGAAAAACAAACAGGAGTAGCAAGTTATTTCCATGAACCCATATACACTGGTAGCTAAACAACCTTTTATAAATTAACAGAATATAGGCAAGCAAGGTAATTTCTAAGCCAGTTCTTCTTTACTGGCAGGCTGCAATTTGCTGTTACGAAGAAAGAATCAATTATCTTAGAAAGTAACCTATAAAGATCATAAAAGAATCACAAATCTAAACTTCTATATAAAAATTATCAACTATTTCCACTTTAAATCCTTAAGTTGCTCTTCTACTCATTAATAATTTTATTAAATCATATCAGGAAGCTGAGGGCAAAAATAAGTATTAGAAATTAGTCAAGCTTCAGTGAGAGAGTCACATCAGCTGGTGCTAATTGGGGTATTGTCTTTACTTATCAACCTAAAAATGTCCCTAGCTTTACTATTAAGCATGTACTTTTTTAAAACTTTAAATTGTTCCCTAAGATTTTCTGCATCAGGGCCATTAGCAAAAACATCTTTACCTCACTTTGCTAAACAATCTGTTTTTCCCTAAGACTTTCTGTGTCACAGCCACTAGCACAAATATCTTTACCTAATCTTGTTGAACAATCTTTTTTTTCCAAATTCTTTCTAAGGGTCACTATTAGCAAACTACACCTGCAGGTTCTTTCCAAGGGTGGTGGTTGAATCATTAATCTGCTCCAGCAGCAATACCTGGAAGAGAACAAGCATTGTTATTGTGTATGCCAGTGATACTACCCAGTGAGGGACAGGTAGCCCCCTTTATAGGACTCAAACATTTCATATATTAGGAGGATTATGAGGACTGCAAGGATAACAAGCAGAGCCATGCTCCATATGGCATGAAGTTGTCAAGATGCCTAGTTCTCGTTGTTATGCCTCGTGGAGACAAACCCATCGTTTGTATGCTAACTGGCGGGCCATATTCCATGAGTTGTAGAGTTGTTTTACTGTTTGTCCTCAGTGGCTCCCAATGATTTATCAACTTTTTCTTAAGTGAACCCTAAATTTAAATGTAAAGTATAAAGTTATTGTAGACATAATTATAGATTTAGTGTTCTGGAATTTTCTTAGATCCATGACAATATGGCTTCAAGATAGATTATGCATGAAAATATCTCCAAGGCAATGTGTAAAACAGAGATTATTTTTTCAACTTATCACAAAGCTTTTGTGCTCCTCCCACAATAAAATTCATGGTTTGTGGCTATTAGGCTAGAACATCTAGATTGATCAATTTCTCAGCTCCAGTCTCAAAGGAAGTGCTCCTTTAATGTGAGCAATTTCGTTTAATCTGCTTTGTCAAACCATGTTTAACTTTGAATGATAATCTCAGAGATTCTTTCCTTTCAATTCTGTAGGGAGCTTTCTACTTCCCCAGGCTATAGTGAGCCTAAAATAATGTTCTCCAGGCAATATTTCTTAAAACTAATGTCTCTTCTCATAGGCTAATTAAGAAATGCACTTCCAGTGAAACATATAGTGTAGAATACAAGTTAACTGCTGAGAAAGTCGAAAAAACAAATGTAGTTAGTTAAAATGTCAGAGATGCTCCCTCCAAAGTTCTTACTGGCCTGTCCCGGAAGTCACCTAAAGAAGAGTTGTACAAAATCCCTTATCGTTTAAAATTAATGAAAATAAATTTGCCCTAGGAGCAGTTACTTTTCTGCATGATTCTGGAGCAACAGCCTTCTATCAAAACGTAAGACTTACAGACATTCTGAAATATACTTCAAAGATAGAATATTTAGACAGAACTAAGTCAGATATAACAAGGCTGGCCATGAGCAACGTCTCCTGGACCAGAAATGAGGAGAATACCATAGAGCTCCCCTTAATGCCAATTTCAAACACACTTTTAGTATCTCTGATTTTCATGAGAGGAAAACACTTTTTGAAGAATGCAGTGAGTGACATGTCATGGTACACTTTGCCAATGATGTTTTTACCAATCCTGGCATTTTTGTTTAAGAACCCATGAGATCTTTCCCTTTAAATAAGCAAATAAAATATTTATCCATGTTATCCATATACAATTCCAGGTGGAAAGTGAGAAATTATTTGTGCTAATATTATCCTGTCTAAAAGCTGTTGTAACCAGCTCTAAGGAAACAGTGCTCACCTTACATTCATGCAATATAAATGATGGTGACTAGAAAGTCCACATAAGATCTATGTGGGCTGCCTGCAGTTAGGTCTAACGAAGACTGGCAACAGATGACGGTTAGCAGGGAAAGATTGTGCTCTGATATCCTAAAGAGCTTTTACTTTGAAGCGAGAGGCTCTCCTCTAAAGAGATCCTCTAAATCTATCTCCTACCATTTGCAAGTTTGTGAATATTGTTCAAATTACTTAGTGCCTTTAGGCTTCAGGCTTAATGCTTGTAGAAACAAAAATCTCTTAAGATTATGGCCAATAGCAAAGTAAATACATTTATCAATTGCAAGTATGATCACTGCAACATACTGGGAGTCGATCAATATTTCTGTTAAATTCTGTGTAGACATTTACATACTCTCCCATTGGTCATTTACTTGTACCTCATCATAAATCTATTAGACACCTGTTTGATATCAGCAGTATGTAAAATAGTTCTCTCATTATTAAAGGTATGTGTACATTTTCAAGCCTTATATATTTCACAGGGTTCTGGAGTAGAGGGTAAGAAATAGAATGCGTTTCATCTGTAATAAAAAGATTTCTCCTTATCTAAACTCTTTCTTCTGCATGATTTCTCAGCAGTCTCTGCATTTCCTCTTTAGGAAGAAACCCCAACCAACGTGGCCAGTTTCTCCTACATCACTTCTCCTAGGAGAGGCACTAAGTTTGATTCGAAGAGAAACACACACTGCCTGCTGTGCCCAGGTCTGCTTCACGTCATGGCTTACTTTAGGAAAATGCTAGCCGAAATGCTTATTTTGTTATTTCATCTGTGGTTATACCGTCTGTATCCTTTCCACTTGTGAACATCATGCCATCATACATGGAAAATGATACATATCTAAGTTCATATGAAGTATTTTATCTTCACAGAAATGTTACGATAGACACAATTTTAAATGTAAAGCTAACATTAATGGAATACTGTCTTATTTTGACATAATTTGTAGTTTTCACAAGTCATTATTACCTGCATTTCTGGGTTGCTAGCTTAAGCAAATTAAAAACAAATCTGTCCAGATAAATCTGAATTTCATATGAGTATTGAAATATTTGTATAAATATGTCCCAAATATTGATTAGGGCTTATGAATAACAATTGCTCATTATTAACCTATAATTACAGTTTACCTAAACAGCCTTGATTTTACATGGTGAGCTCTATTTTTTCATTGCCCAGCTTAGAAATCTGAAACACGTACAAAATGCATTTATAAATATGCATATATTCCAAATTAGAATTATTTTAGATCTGCTAATGTAGTAGTCCATTCTGTGTTCCTCTGGTGAAATATATAAAGCAAGTAGGATATATTCTTTCTTTATAAAAATAAAATCATCCTTAGCTCTTGAGTTCTGGAGTCTCAAGGACACAACATCAGTGTCCTTTAAAAGTCCCCTAATTGTCTCACAGAGTGGCAAAGGAGAAAGACAAGCAGTCATCTGTACAAGGGTCAAAAAGATTGCATGGGTTCGTCTTATAGTTGTACAAGTCCATGATCTCACTGCTCAATGACAAGATCCAGGAGAATCCATGTAAGGCTTCTGGTCTCACAGCGCAGCACACACAGTGACAATGAAACCTTGCTGTCAATAAGGTGGAAGGTAAGGTGAAGACTAACACCTGAAGCTGTTGTTTGACCTCTGCAAACTTGCTACACTGTGCACTCAGGGGTAAACACACACACACACACACACACACACACACACACACACACACACACACACACACACACACACACAGCCTCCTCTCTCTGCATCATCACCCTGAAAACAATGCCACTAATACATTGACTACTTCCTTTGGAGGACACACTCGAGCCACATCTGAACCATATCAACTGTCTCATCACTTAGGAGCCCTTAGCAATTCTTTTTCAAATTGACCATCTTCATCCTGCCTTCAATAAAAGTTACTAATCTCAATTTGCATTGCCTGGGCATCTCACTGCTCTATGACACTTCCCCAACTGTGAGCAGGATGTGGAACACACTAGACAGCTCTCCCATTCTGACTCTGTCACACGCTATCACCTACTGAAAGCATGGCTGTTTTTCAGCCACTCAGCTTCCTAATTTGCCTTGTCACTGTGCCAATGTCTGTGAAGTAGGATCTAACGGTGTTTTCTATGAAACTCTCTATACAATGAGTGATGACTGGGTTCATATTTTTATACTTTATTTTTTATGTGTGTGTATGTGAGAGTAACTATCCACATGTAAGTGCAGGTTTGTGTGCTTGTGTGTACACAGAGAACAGAAAGAAGAAGGCATCAGATTTCCTTTTAGAAGATGGACTTTATTTATAACAAACCACATGCAGTAAGAACAGTTATGAAACAATCAGGAATGCCAAATAAAAATGAGCTAAACATTTTGAAAGTAACTTGCAAATGCTCAGATTTCTTATAGCTATGGTTACTGGAATTTGTAGGAAGCTGCGTTGGTATGTGAAGGCTGGGACCTGAGCCTGGATCCCCGTGATTATGAATGTTTGTAACCTCTGAGTCATTTCTCCAGCCTTGTACTCAGATTGTTGTCAGAAATATTTGATTATAAGTTTATAGCCTTTGCTAAAAGTTACTTTTAAATATGTGTTCTAGAATATAATACTTATATAACTTTGCACTTGATATATTCTATGTAATATATGTGAATTCTATAGGTCTAAACCATAAACATTTTAGAATTATAGATAGTTGCAACAAACATTTAATTAATCTCTGCATGAAAATATTTTAACAAGTTTTATGGTACATTTCAAAGGTTATTTCCTGTAGACATATTATTAACAACCTGACTATACATAGTAATTTTTATAGTAATGGTTTATTACTATGTCAATAAACAATGTGTGTTTATAGTGTGCCTGCCACTGTGATAAATAATCTTCACATATACTACCAGTAAAAGCTCACAATAATCCTTATGAGTTGATTGCTTGTATCCCATTTTCTATATGAGAAAATCTGAGCCTCATCCAAAATCATATAGCTAGTAAGTTGGAGAGGAGAATTCACACCAAACCAGAAACCTTACCTATGATGCAGATTTGTATTTCTAGATTCAAGGTCCCCATGGTGTATGTGGGTGATGGGGATGCCAGCCATGGGACTTTCTCATCAATCTTCAGTTAAAGCAGCAGTTCTCAACCTTCCTAATGCTGTGACCCTAATATACAGTTCTTCATGTTGTGATCACCCAAAATCATAGATTCACTTTTATTCCTACTTCTTAACTGTAATTTTGCTACCATTAGGAATCATAATATAAATATCTGTATTCTGAGGGTCACAGATGGCCCCTGTGAAAGGGCAATTTGATCCCCGGCAAAGGGGTTGTGACCCACAGGTTGAAAACCACTGCTTCTTTAAAGGCTGTTATAAAGGTCAGAACAGTATACTGTCTACCACCCTTCTCTTTGGATTAAAGATTACATCTTACAGCATAGGATGTCTTTAGAACCACTTTCTTCACGGTTGACTCACATCTGAGCCCATCAAAATTAGACCAAGTGCACCTGAAAGTGGAATCTTCTATAGAGAAGAAAAGCTACTCTAGACACTGTTTAAACATATTTCTGATAATTTCTCCTTTCCATTCCAACATTCCTAGGGAAAACTTCTGACTTTCTATTAGCCTTTCCCAGTCACTGACTCAGCATCCACTCTTACACTCCGTAATTCACTTCTATGATTAGTTTTAAAACATCAGGATTTGCCCATTTAGTACTGATTTTGTTTAGCATTCTGGAGAACCACACACAAAACAATTAAATAACGTATCAAGGCTGCATAGGAGGTATGTAGTATTGCACTAGTCTATGCAAGTTTCTGTGATGATGTAGCAATTTGTATTTGTATTACCATAGCCAAATACTAGTCCGAGGCTAAGAATCACAGCTTTTCATTGGCAGGGAGAAATTCAAATCTGAGTGTGGTGATGCCCACTCACAACCTGAGGACTGATGAGGTGGACCAGGAAGGCCAGGAGTTCAAGGCCAGCTAAGGATAGAGAGAAAGTATAAGACCAGCCTATGCTACATGAGACAACATGAGACCTTGTTACAAACAAACAAACAAACAAACAAACAAGCAAGCAAAAAGAAGTTCAGGTTCCTTGGCTTCCATGTGAAATATCCATAAGTAGAGCTAGAAGAGTTGTCCTCAATGTTCCTAATGCTGCAACTTTTAATACAATTCCTTAGGGTGTGGTGACCCCCAGCCATAAAACTATTTTCATTGCTACATCATAACTCTACTTTTGCCACTGTTGTAAGTTGTAATGTAAATATCTGATAAGCAACCTGTTAAAGGATTACTCAACCCCAAAGGTGTCACAACACACATATTCAAAACCACTGTTATAGAGTGTTTTTGAAAAACTTCCTACAATTTTTATGAGCAGTGAAATTAGTATTACACTGAAACAGGAACATAAGAGTGTGATGGAATTTGAAAGATGGTAAACCATAGTACTAAGTTCTGAGGTGTATCTTAACAGTTTAAATTTTTTTGTAGGATTTTTGAATCCAACCAAATGATAAATTGTAATTTCTTAGAATTTGCCTTAAGTATGAAGCTTCTTTTTCACTGTATTAATATTGCAAAAAAACACCTGCCATAGTTCTTGTGGGGCATCTTGGGGTAGTTTACAAATGCTGATGGACAGGCTATAATGCTAGCATGTTAGTGTTTTTCTTGAAAGCTGCCCACTCATTTTGGACATATGTTTATAAGGTGAGCATCAAAGTCCTGAGTATACACAGAAGCTCCATGAAAGCCATCTTTAGAAGATATTAAACCCATAGAATGTTGACATCCTCTCCTTTCTCAACATTCATTGAAACCTGCTGAAACCATAAGGACTGTGTTTGACGCACGCACATCCATTTTGAAGCATAGCCAGTGGAAATTAACATTTGAATTCAGTAAATGCTTACGTAAAGCAATCAGACACATGCCCAATGCTGTTTGCATTATTTCATAAAAGTCTAATTATTTAGATACTATGCATAAAACGGACAATTTGTATTTAAATTTTGAAGCTTAAGTCCTTGACTGTATAATTGTACATGATTTTTCCCCCAGGGCTATAAAGAGAATCTTTAATCTATGATAATTACATTTGAACAGGAATTAAAAACACTTGTAATTTAAATAAAATCACTAAAAAGAGCTGTCAAATATCTGCTTGAGCTCATTTCACGGAAATCTTCTAAAGTCGGGCTCAAGATTTCTTTCTTCTTTTTAGAGTTTCTAGAACATTTCCATCACCTCAGAAAGAGGCCTTGAACATATTAACAATATCTGTAACACCATGGACCCATTACTCTGCTCAACCTGGATGAGGCCCATTATATTTTTTAGTTCTCTTAATTTGTCTTTTCTGGATTGCTG
Organism: Acomys russatus; assembly: GCF_903995435.1. Classification (NCBI taxonomy): domain Eukaryota; kingdom Metazoa; phylum Chordata; class Mammalia; order Rodentia; family Muridae; genus Acomys; species Acomys russatus. The sequence continues at coordinate 106,087,740 of NC_067137.1, read as the reverse complement.
GGTCTACAGAATTCAAGTCATACAATATGGAAACTTTTGCAACTGAATTCTTACCTAACATACTTTTCAAATCTTCTCATGTTGTGTGCCAGTTCCTTGCTTGTATGGACGAACAATATTTAGTAGTAAATTTAAAATATTACTTTATTTGTCAAAGCATCAATTTATAAGCACCAAGTGTATAAGCTTTTAGTGACAAGGTGGAAATGACAAAGTGACAATACCAAAATATTTTCAAATACATTTCTGCTGTTTTACATTCTCCCCCTTTTGGTGAATAAGGGATAGGATTTCTCTGTATCACCCACAATACTTGTCATTATCTGTTTTACTTTAAGTATTTACTTCATAGTTGGCTAGATTTACATTTCTTTATGAATAATGATGTACTGTGTGTGTGTGTGTGTGTGTGTGTGTGTGTGTGTGAGTTTTAATGTGCATGCTTGTTTAGTGAGAGTTTCCAGGAAGCAGTTAAATATGTTATAAAGTGGTGATTATCTTGGGGACTATCAAACCCATCGCTGCCCTTCTAGTCACTTCTAGGCTGCACTCCATATGACTAGTGTGATTTTGATATGTTATCTTTACTAGTACCACAGAAGTGGAGAGGTCAGAAGGTAAACAAGTTGCACTGTTACAGAGCTCTCTGTTTCTGTTTAAATTAAAATATTCTGTTCAGTAAAAGCTTATTACCTTGTGGTAGACCTGTGGTCATATTCCGATGTTTCAAAAGTTGTTACTGCTTTTAAGAAGACCTTTAAACAGATACTGTGGCATTCCTCTCTCCCACGTGTCAAATACAAAATTAAAGTCCGCTTAAAACAATTTCTTTTCTTGAGTGAGGATCTCATTCTGTAGCCTTCGCCAGGATAAAACTTACTGTTTGGCCCAGAAAATCATGACAGTCCTCTGGCCTCAGCCTCCTGAATGCTGCGATCAGAGATGTGAGCCATTATGCCAGCTGAAGGATCCACTGTTGATCTCCAAATAACAATCATGTGGGATAGAACTTTATGTTTCTAGAATATTCTCTTTATGGGTATGGCTGCGTACTTGTGGTCCTGGTACATTTTTCAAGTGAGCTCTGGAGGTTTTGTTTTTTCAGGCCTCCATTGTGATGCCTGTTCCTCTTTAATTAGAATGGATTTCAGAAGACATTTTACACTGAATTTTTGTACTCATTTTTAAACTCACAGAATTAACTGGACTCAAAATATATGTCTTTGTCTGTACAACTTAATGTAGAAGGATGCTATATGTTATAACATATATATATATATGTATATATATATATATATATATATATATATATATATATATACACACATATATATGGATACAGTGACCTAAATCTAAATATAAAAAGTGATGTTAGCGTGCCAAATGAGGTAGAAGAAGGCAGCCTACCCTTGTCTGTTTTAAGGCACTGTTTCTATCCAATCTGTCAAATCTTGACAGGGTGAATAATTACTTTATCTTGATTCTCATGTTAGAAATTTCTATCTGCAAACATAATAGCACAAACTGTACTTCATGATGTGTTTCTGGAGAAGACCATGTAAAGCACTGCAGATGTTTTACTTGAATTGATGGCTTTTCTTTTACCTGAGTTGGCCTTACTTTTCTCTTCTTCTTTCTGGATCTATTTTCTATGATGGAAAGTCAATGGCATTCCTTCCTTACTTCAGCTGATCTGTAAGGGAACCCATTGCCCACTCATTTCTGTTACCTGCATCTTCATGACCCATCTGGATGAAGTTATGTCTTCATTTTAATTCAATAAGCATCTTTTTAGTACATTTTCCTTTGTGCTAAATTTATTTAAACAATTTTTTGTTGCTTTAATCATTCATACCCTCTTCAATTCTTCATTTTAAGATTTTGGGCACATCCCTCACAGAGGATGTATAAGACATTCTTTCAAGCTTTTCCTTTCCCTAATTAATGTTTTAATTCTTTCATTGGTTAGAAACATAAAAACCATCAACCTGCATGGATATGAACATACTTACATATAAACATATGTCTGTATGGTGTGTGTGTGTTATGTTATCAATTGTTCAATCACAACATAGAAATTATTAATTTGGGACACTCATTTGCGTCAATTCATTCACTCAAACTCATAAACTAACTTCATAAAGTCATTTGTTAGTTTCCTTCTGATAATTCGAATTAGCATCATGGAAAATTATTGTAATCTACATTTCCTCCTCCAACCTAGTATTATTTTATTGATTTAAAACACTCATTATTCAGTGTAAAGTTTTGATATTATTGCAAATAGCACTTCCAAAGCAGAGTTTCTTTACCAAAAGTAGGTAAATCTTGAATATTTATTGCTATTTTATTTTGAACAATTAAATTTTTTCCATTCAAGTAGATTTCTGTGAGAAAATATTGACCCAGTGGGAACAAAATAAAAATAAAATGAAGACAAAATATAGTGACAGAGAAAATAAGATTGGAGATGGATGGCTGTATTCTCATGCAGGCAAAGATGTTTATTGCAATGGGGCACAGGATTAAGTTATGGCTTTAATTATGGTAACCAAGAGAAAAGTGAAATATAGTGTATCACCTAGCTCAAGTTACCTTAATTAAGGTAGAATAAGCTGAACAGGAACGGAGCATTTCTTCTGCCTCGGAATGCTCCCAAGGCACTTTGCTATTAATTTTATATATGGGACAGAGGCTCCTACAGTTGATGCTGTTTTCATTTTGTGTGTGTGTGTGTCAAGATTGATTTTGATTCTAAGAGAAAAGACAACAAAGAACTGAAATTAAGTGCTTTATCCAATAGCCAGACACTTATCATTATGACTTGGTACACAGGATGTGGTTTTTGACTCTTCTTTGGTATTGTTTTTTCTTTCTTGGTGTTCCTTAGATGGCTCCTAGGAGTTTCCCAGTTGAAATGCAGCATCAAAATTTTGAAGCAATATGTATGGGTTTCATTAAACTTCATCAGCACCCAGAGAGGTCATCCCACCAATCACAGAAGTCAGGAGGGTAAAGGGATCTATACCAGGTTATAAGCTGACTCCCCTGTACACACACAGGGTATGTGGAAGAAGATGGAATATGCATAAGAAGTGGGGAAGGATGTCAGGATAAGGATCAACTATTTCTGCTCCTTCCTCCATAAATATCTGGAGAAACTTTATATATTCACAGATGTTTTGAGTTGGCATACTAGTTTTTGTTCTTGGTTTTCAAGTGAAGAGATCTACACTTTGTTGTCACAGGTTCTGAAATGAACGTGATGTTGACTTAAAAATTATTTGTTCAGTTTACATCCTGATCATAGTCCCTTCCCTCTTCTCCTCCCTGTCCCATACTTCCCTCCTTTTCTCCCATTCACTCTCCCCTATTCTCAGAAAAGGGAGCCTCCTCCCTACCTATCCACGCCAGCTTATCAAGTCTCATCAGGACTGAGAGCATGCTATTACCCTGTGTCCTGGCTAGGAGGCCCTGCCGGTAGGGAGCAATCAAAAAAAAACAGCAACAGAGTCCAAGTCTGAGTCAGTCCCTGCTGTGACCTTGACTCTTAAGCTAGTGCAACTGTGCACAGTTTACAGGACTTGCCTGTAGAGCCTGAGGCACAAGAAGCCAACCACACCTGGAGGTCACAACCACTAGGAAGTTTGCATAAGGGAGTTTCTGTTTGGCATGGGACAATAGGATTCTCAAGGGAGAGGGTCTCCTCCTATATGAAATGCACATTTTAAAAATTCTTTAAATTCTTTTTCATTATGTGTGTGCGCGCTTGAGTGAGGGGTCCACTGAGTCCAGAAGGGCTGGTCAGACAGCCCAGCACTGGAGTTACAGATGGATGTGATCCCCCGGACATGGCTGCATGCTGGTAAGCAAAGCTGGGTCTTCTAAAAGAGCATTGTGTGTCCTCTTAACCACTGAGACATCTCTCCTGGTCCTTGGGATGTGAATTTTATGTCTGGCCATAGCTAAATCAAGAATAGCATCAAAGGGTATTTTAAACTTTAAAATTATTAATAATATTTTTTAGATAGCCAGCTTTGAATTCTTGATCCTCGTGTCTCTACATTGTAAGCATAGGATTACAGATAAGCATCATGATGCTTGCCTTAGAAAAACATTTTTTTCCAAATAAGCGAAACAGCTTAAGGGTCTGAATACATACGACTTTACTTCTCTTCTTCAATTGACACTAGAAAAGTTAAATCTGCATAAAACAGTAAGAAGCTATGAGTTATATTCACCAACATTTGAGTCTTGCTCTGGAACAATAACCGTACAATTAAAATGGTTTTAATCAAATTGAATCTCCATCAGAAAAAAAATTACTTATCAAGGTAGTACAAAAATCATTATTAAAAGCCGGTTCCATCAATAGAATGGAGGCATACCAAGAGCTCTGACCTCAATATATATGTAAATGTGCAGGCTAAGTTCTTAAATGCAACCATCAGTTCTGACAAAATTCAAGGGTCTCTCTAAAAAGAATGTAAATACATTGTACAAAATGCTATTCCGAGGTTCTCTATAATTGCGCAGTACCAAATATACTTATTTTCCTCTATGATATAGTGCCAAAAATCCCTTACCCCACTTTAAAAAAAATAAATCAATAGATGATTTCTAATGTTCTGAAGAGACACAATAAATGCCAGCTCTTTAGGCTGTTGATATATTTACTTTAATTTCTAAGCAAACAGAATGCAGGGCCTGCATTTGAACTTTTAACTGGCACATCACAGCAATGCAGTCAGTGACTTAGAAATCAGCGAAAGGCAGAGTGAACAGTCTGAAATACACCATGCCTATTTCATACTTAAATAATTAAATCATTCCATTTATTATACTTTTGGTAGCTGATACTTCTTATGTGTCCATAAAAAAAAAAAAAAAAAAAAAAAAAAAACCAGTAAATGACTTGTGATACCTTTAATGGGTGGTAAACTAATAAAAGAATTTTCATTTATTGGACAAATCAGGTTCTGGCACAAATTATTCTCCTAAAACATGTTTATTAAATTAATTCTTTTCAAAGTCACCTTGAATATAGAACAATTGTTCATTTGTTAAATTCTTGGCTATAAGCAAGTCAGGTATAAAACAGAGGTGAAAGTGCTTAGTGTCTTAACTGGTGAAAGCCCATGGGATGCTGAATCAAATACAAATGACGTCACCTGGCAAGGTTGTGGACGATGATGAGAACAGAACTGTAAATTGACTTCACTTTATTATACCTTATTCACTGAGAGGTGAGATGCTTTACTAGGTTTTAGGAGACAATGCAAAGTTAAAGGAATCACCTATTCAGTAAAAATCTCCCAGTGAATTTAAGGAAAAAATCACAGTGGTTTATTCAGATACTGAGTTCACAATTATATTAAAAAGTTGTGTATTTCACATTACAAACATATATTTGAGTCATTACCCATCTGAAATTGTGGTACTGTTGTTAAAATGTCCACTCAAGAGTGGCTCGCCAAAATACTTGCAGGTTCAGATCCTGTTAACTTTCTTATATTATTACCTAAGAACCTGGGTAAAGCCCATGTATCTCTTGTGACCCTGACTAGGACCACCAATGTAATTCAGTTGTTATGAAGAGTACTTACCTGTCCTCGACTGCAATGAATAACAGATTTATTTCTGAATTGATTCAACCATCATTTCCAAGGTTTGGAAAACTTTTGCTTCTGAGATATTTTTGTTTTAATTGTGCTAACTTTCTGACTAAATGAACGCTTTTCCCTCATTTTAGTTATAGCTACACATCTAATATTGACTTTTGAGGTACCGCTTGTCTCTTAGTAAATAAAGCCACTCTATTTCACACACCCACAATATACAGAGGATTTCTGGGGGTGTGGGGATCTCATTTAAAACCACTTACCATAGCTTTCACTCTGGGATCAACAGAAGTTTGCATCATATTTCTTCACAATAGACAAATTTTACTTTCCTGTACCAAAGTGCATGAATTATTAGATAGTTGGAAAAATGAGTCATTGTTGGCATTGCAGCCAATCTGAATAATTGTGCTTCAAATGCCAAATGCCATTATAAACAAATGTACTGGAGCTAGTTCTTATGATTTGTCTTATTTGTCTAGTGGCAAAGAGGGCATCTCTTGATGAAACAGCAGTCCAGTTCCATCCTAGTGAATTCCATTCAGCCAAATCAAACCCTCCACCTTGGACAAATGTTCAGCAATCTTTCCTGAATAATTGTGCTTCAAATGCCAAATGCCATGTGCCTAGAACATTTGCTAGTGCTTGTATATAAGCAAAAGGTGCTAAAGTTATTAGTTTCGATTTTAAATTCTTGTTCATTACCTGAGGAGCTACTGACAGTTGTTGGTGAGTTGGGGGAGAGAGTGTCAATGTCCTTCAAGTAGGTAGCCTCTAGTAGCTGACTCCATGCCCACGCATGTGAAGACAATATGGCTAAAATTGGGCACAATGGAATAAAATAAAATGTAATGAATGAATAAATAAATAATTAAGAAAGAAAGAAATATAGGATGCACATGAAGTTGGAAGGGAGTATATTGGGAATGACTAGGGAGAGATGGACGAGGGACATCTGAGTCTGATCAGAATACACCGCATACCTGTATGAAATTCTAAAGGAACACTCTTGAAAGATAAAAAAATAAATATTCTCAGAAGCCCAATCAACTTTTCCATCTCTGCTTTGCCTCAAGAACATGGAAGATTATTCAATTTTCTTTGTCGTTTAAAAAATATTTTAATTAATTCTTCGTGAATTCTGTAAAATATTATTTTGGTTGTTTGGGTTTTTTGTTTTGTTTTTAATAATTTAATTAATTTATTCAGAATACAACTCGATTGTTATCCCATCACTTGTATCCTCCCATTCCTCTCTCCCTCCTGCTTTCACGCTCCTTACCCGCCCCTAGGTCTATGACTGAGGGGGACCTCCTCCCCCCACTATATGGTTTTTGATGCTGTTCATCCTTGACTCCTATCAGACTTACCATGCCTCCCTATTTACCCACCCAGCTTCATTTCCTTTTTAAAAATTTATTTCTTGTTTTTGCTTTTGACCTGGATTCCATTTGTGCCACCCAGATAGTTTTGGGTGAGGCTCTTCACTATAACAACACCCTTAAACTGAACCGACTTTCCTTTCTCTGGAAGCCATCCAGTGTCTACAGCTCCTCAGTTAAGAATAGGGGCTGTGTGGGTGTGGCTGTGGGTGTTTGCGCGCACGTGCACATGAGTACAAATGCTCACAAAATCTGAGGCATTGGATCCCCCTGGAATTAGAGTTACATGCCATTATGAGGCATCTCAGATTGATGCTGGGATTGAACCAGATCCTCTGCAAGAATAGGATGCACTCTTCCCCACCGAGCCACTTCTCCGGCTCCATATTATTTTTCCTGATGCATGATCTTTGCTGATTCCTAACTTGCAGACCTCATCTGGATTAAAAGTATCTGGCTTTCAGCAGAATCAACTCAAGCCCTGTTAGAGGGAAAGGCTGAGATAACCGAACCCAAGGCTCATTTCTTCAAAGCATTCGGATGAGATCACAGTTAAGGCCTTTCTATTTCTAAAACCTTTTTATTTTTTTATTTTTTTAGTTTTTATTACTTTATTCTTGTTACATCTCAATGGTTATCCCATCCCTTGTATCCTCCCATTCTTCCCTCCCTCCCATTTTCTCTTTATTCCCCTCCCCTATGACTGTTCCTGAGGGGGACTTCCTCCCCATGTTTATGCTCATAGGGTATCAAGACTCTTCTTGGTATCCTGCTATCTTTCCTCTGAGTGCCACCAGGTCTCCCCCTCCAGGGGACATGGTCAAATATGAGGCACCAGAGTTCATGTGAAAATCATACCCCACTCTCCACTCAACTGTGGAGAATGTTCTGTCCATTGGCTAGATCTGGGTAGGGGTTTAAAGTTTACCGCCTGTATTGTCCTTGCTACTCAGCTATTAAAAACAAGGAATTCCCGAAATTTGTGGACAAATGGATTGAGCTAGAAATGATCATAATGAGTGAGTTAACCTAGAAGCAGAAAGACTCTAATGGTATATACTCACTTATATCTGCATACTAGCCCAAGGGGCATGTCCCATTGAAAGCCTTCACTAACCAGGAAACTGGGACAGAGGGGAGGACACCCTATTGTGACTCTAGATGAGAAAAACATGGGAGAATAGCAAAGTAGAAGGATCCAGAGGGTCCTAGAAACCTACAAGTAGAACATTATGATAGGCAGATTTGGGCCCAGGGGTCCCACTCTAAAACCTTTTTAATTCTGTGATTTGCCACATACATGGTAGTCTTCATATTGATAATGTTACAACTGGAAATTTTAAGTGAAAATTGTGTTTATGAGCCTGCAAGATGACTCAGTGAGTATGATGGTTTGAATAGGAATGGTCACCTGTGAGGTCATATATTTGAAAGCTTAGTCTCCAGGGAGTGGCACTATTGGAGAAAGATTAGGAAGGTGGCCTTGTTGGAGTAGATTTGACTATTTTGGAGAAACTCTGTCACTGGGATGGGTTTTGAGGCTTCAAAACCCCATGTCAGCCCAGTCCTTACCCCCTTGTGGATCAGCATGCAGCTCTCAACTAGTCCTACACCATGCCTTGCCTGCATACTGTGCATGCTCTCTACTATGATGATATTGGCCTACTGTATCTCTAAAACTGTAACCAAGCCCCTAGCTAAATGCTTTCTTTTCTAAGAGTTACCTTTGTTATAGTATCTCTTCAGCAATGGAACAGTGACAGAAAGAGTGTTGTATATAAAGGGACTTGCTATTAAACCTTAATATCTAAAGCTGATCCTGGACCTCACATGTTGCATGGGATAGAAAAGACTCTCACAAGTTCTCCTATGACCTCCACATGTATCCATGGCTTGTTACACATACTGCACACACGCACGAAATAAATATATAGAACATTAAAAGCCACAGTGTTTTGATGAAGGTGAGAGCTGCATGTATCTGTGTGTATAAGGATGAATTTCAAGAGGAAGTTTGAAAATCACCACTTGTCATAATACATAATACACAGGGCATCACGGGGAGCCCAGCCAAAACAGGTACATCTACAACACATCTCTTACAACTGAAGCCTCCAAAACAACTAAGCAGTGACATTATCAATAAAATGCTGATGCAGAAGAGAAATGTCATGGGATCCTACCCCTAGACAAAAAATTTCAGGCAACCAATGAATGTTGAAAAAGGGAAAATTAGCCTCTCTCAGGGGTGAATCCCCAAGTTGGCTATTCATGTAGTCAACTCTCAACTCATACACATAGAAATTATACAAACTAAATGGACCCAGCAGGTTGGATGTTTAGATTTATGGAAATGTATGTATGGGACAATGAGAATAAAAAATGTCCATCAGTTTGAGAGGAAGTGGGGGGTATGGGAAAAATCAGAGTGGGGACACATGGCAGGGGTTAGAGGGAACAGACATGGGAGGAGTTGGAGGGAAGAGTGCAAAAGAGAAAAGTGCTGTAATTATATTTTATTTTTAATTAAAATTAAATAGATTCATAAGACTTAGAAGTATAGTCAGTTGCATCATGTTTGCTTAGCATGTGTAAGGCCCTGATTCTAATCCTCAGCACATCAGTAATAATAACTATAGTAATGATAATAAATTTTCCTACAAATCAGATAGAAAACAAAATATAAATTGCTATTCCAAATGTGGCATTTTATTAGGTTATCTTCCTTTTCTTCTATTTACTAGTCTATTCTTTCCATTCTTTTCCTTGATTTTATTTAGGTATTTCACATTTCCTAGACAAATTTGGCCTATTCATAATGTTTGCAAAGACTTTGGCTCACATACATGAAAATTTATATAATCACTGCTATTTGAACTATTCGTCATGAATTTTAGTCTTTTAATATTTCAAATACTAATAATGTTTAAAAATAAATAAATAAATGTAATTGTATATTTTGCTTTCATTTGTTTATAGGATTTTACACTGCAGGGCCAGAGTTACACATTCAAGATGAACAGTTAATTCCAATATGAAACAGAGCTGTTCATAGAAATACCAGATCATGAATTATGTCTGATTGAAATCTTACACTTAAGATACAAGCACCTAACACATGTTTTAAATAAAGACAGCAGGAAAATGTGGCTGGTAATTATGATCAATGGTGCAGAAAAAGTAATGAACTGGACCCCTCTGTGGGCACAAAAAAGGGTTATTGGGAATCAACCTGCCAAGGTTATCTTGGAGGTGGAGGCAAAGAGAATAATAAAATGATGGAAAAGCAAGCAGATTTTATATGGCAGTCAGCACTGTGAGTATCTGAGCTAATTACAGGCTCTCTGTGAATGCAAGCCCACCCCAATCCCCCATCCCCCCATCCCCTCCATCAGCTGACCATTGGAGAAAGGCTAAACGTGGTTCCTTGTAGGACACATACCTTCAAGTTTGTTTACTTGATTACATTCCTTCTGTTTACCTGCCTAAAGTTCTTCTCTTTAGGACAATGTCACCAGAACAGCCATTAGGCTCAGTGGACTGGTTCTAACAATAATTACAATTTTAATTTTTCGAGAAAAGTAAAAGCAAAACCAAATAGAGCAGACATCAAATAGACATAGGTAGGTAATTTAAGAGAAATATCATTTGTCTTTAGTTGTCAAAAATTAAGGAAAATAATCTTGTTGTTTTTAAAGAAGTGGCTTGAAAAGCTTTGACATAAAATACAGTCAACATTGTCATATTTTATGATAAAGAGACCCAAATAGAGTAATGTTTTAGTCACTAAATGATCAATACCATACTATAGAAGCTTGGGGACTAAAACCTCAAAAGATGGCTCAAAGGCAGTACTTTTTACATCAGTCCTTCATTTCAGTATTTTCTCTCTTTCATAACATTTGGCATTTCTCTTGAAACTGAACCATAATTCTAAGGAGAGAATATGATTAAATGATGTTCTTATTCAAAAATCAACATAGAGCAATCCCAAATAGGGTATTAAAAACATTTAATTCTTCTAAAAAGAAGATACAATGTTTCAAATAACAACTCAGATCAAGGATGTAACTCTCCAGATCTTAACATTTTCAGTTACTGTTCAAAAGGCAGTGTTTGTGTGAATTCTGGACTCCTGAAATCCTTGCTGTAGAGTAAAAGCTTCTTTTTCAAACAATAGCATATCCTACAGATGATTCCCTTTTAGTCCATTGACTTCTGCGAGTATGGTTTACAAAAAGATGACATTCATGAATAAATAAATTCGTACTGACATCAGGGTGGTTTGCTTTCTTTATTGCTTACACAATCATATTTTGTGCACTTTAAAAAAATCTCAACAATACATTATATGCCATTTGATTCTTAAGTAAGACGAGGTCATTCTAAGCTTGGAAAAAAATTTAGTTGGTATTTTTCCACTCACCTCAGGGTGGCAGCAATTTGAACTTGGAAGTGGGTTTTACTTTGTAATGCTCCAGACCACTGGGTACAGCTATGTGATCCAATAATGTGGTGAGTTTCACATTGCACTGTTCAACTTCAGTCTTATAAAAGGTCTCTGGGTGACAGCCATCTGCCAAAGCTGTGACAGAATGGCACTGTTCTGGAACTCTGCACAGAGGTGTCAGCCAGCGTAAAATGGCACATTTAGCTACTCTTTGAGCCAAGTCCTGAAATGATATTTTAGACCTTAAAGTGACTGCCATTTTGTTATTACATCCCATAAAATATTCTTTTCCCCTTTCAGATAACATTGACATAATTCAGAAACAAACTAGAAATTGCCTTTAATTTTTTTTCATATAATAATTATCACCACACAGAAAATACTGGTGTAAAGGCATGAGGAGACTTTTAAATTGTAATCTTTTGTACTCTTCACCATATGTTCTAGCTCGTACATCACATTTCCATATTTCAGAAATATGGGAAAAGAACTTCAAGCCCCGAAATGGATAAATGGTTAAAGTATTGTTCCCCACAAGTAAGAATTAAGATCCCTAGTACCCAAAGGCATCCGGGAGGTTTATGGTGGCCCTACAGAGATGGATATCAAAGATCCCCAGGGCAACCTGCCTCATAAGAATAGGCTGATCAGTAAGCATTGAAATTGACTGAGAAGCCTTGCCTCCATGGGAAAGGCCAAAGAATAAACAAAGCAGATCTGAGATATTTACCTCATTCCTCTACGTGCATACATGTACACACATATACATAAACACAGGTACACAAACATACACATGCATGTATGCAAACACACATATGCAGAGAGGGAAGTGGGAAGGAGAGGGAGGGGGAGGGAGAGAGGGAAAGGCATGAGCTTTGAATTTTTGTTCCTTCCGTGTTACTCAAATCCTTACTGGGAAAGAAGTAATCTCAATGCAGAAATATTGTATCGGCAGCTAATTCTATTAACATGTCTAATGACTTCATAAATACTACCATGTCAACTGTAGAGACAAGCTACTGAGTAAGCAGTGTAATGGTTGAAGAGCAAGTGGACCCTTATGTCAGGCTAGGATGGCTGGAAGCAAGGCCTGGCTTCATTACCAGAAAGGCTAATACTTCACAAAGATCAAAGAATCATGCTGAGTATAAGTGAGAAAATGAGATCAGCATTTTTCATTAAGTAGAAAATTTACATTCCTCTTGGCAACACTTGGTCAGCATCATAGAAGTTTACATTACATTACATAGGTGTGGGCCTATCCTTCACATTAAGAACTTTAACACAAGCTTGGATTCTACATTCCGGATGTCAAAACCTATCCTATGGCTGTGACAATATGCTTTCTCTCTCCCCCACTGCACCCCTGTCTCTCTCTGCTCTCTGTTCTCTCTCTTCTTAGATATACAGTAGAATTAGCCTTATGATTAAATCACTGTTGATTTTCAAAAGTTTCATTTGCATCACATTGTACTTTTATAAATAATGTTTATGTTCACAACTTTTTTTTTTTAACTTGGCACATTCAAGTTGTAGAGCCATTTTAAATAAAAATGATGAAGAATGATGGTATTTGTAGCAGTGTTACTGTTTTAAGCCATTAAAAGTAAAGAGAAAGGACTAGAGATATCAATGTCAATTCATCATTTGAACGCACTGTCTCTTGTACAAAATCATTTAAAATGTAACATTACTTTGGAAAGTTCGTGAGTTTGGGGGCAGAGTGTTATAAAGCTAAAGTCTGTCACTGCTGCCCTTTCTACATAAAACCAAGACAGATTTGCAAGATAATTTATGCTGATAAATAACTCTTAAAAATGTCTACAGTCTCATCTCCTGATTTGGTTAGTATTAACTCCTCCATTTTTTGTATTGATTTTTGTTGTTGTTGTCATTGTTGTTCAGATGGTTTCCTTAGATGTGGACCATCTCTAAAAGAATAAAAGCAAGATCACTTTTATCCAGCTAAAAGTGACATTTAAAAATAGCTTCATTATATATATTTGGATTTGGGAGATGTTTAAGACAGCTACTATCTTTGTATACTAGCATTTTATCACTCTTCTTGGTTATAGTCATTAAATAACTTGCCTTCCTTTTTTTTGTTAGGTTAGAATAGAGGTCAAGTTGAGGATATAGGTCCATTGGTAGAGCAATTAAAGCCATATGTGGCTAATATGGCCATGAATTTATGGGGAAGTGATTTTTTTTTACAGCAATGTAAAAATTACAGATTAGCATTCCTCCAGTCTCAGAAACAATGTAAGATAAAAAATGCTTTTGAGAAAAATATTAAAAGGTATTATCTAGAACTGCCACAGACCGTCCAGGTTGTCCATAAGCAGGACATGGGAGGTGTTGGTCTCAAAAGGTACCCACTGCCCTACCTTCAAAATGGCTAACTGACCAGCCTGTGTGGGTGGATCAATGGCCTATAAAAAAGAAAAATTACAAGTACTAGAACAGCTGGTACAGGAGCAACTAAATGCTCAACACATTGAGGAATCTACCAGCCCATGGAATTTTCCTGTATTTGTCATCGAAAAGAAACCTGGCAAATAGAGGATTGTAAGAGATCTTAGAGCAATTAATAAAATTATTCAGCCAATGGTATTTTACAATTCGGAATCCCACTGCCTTCCTTGTTACCTAAGGAATAGCCTATTAAAGTGATTGATTTGACAGATTGCTTTTTCACGATTCCTGCATTCTCAGTACCTACCTTTAATAGAAGCTGCCCAATAAAGATATATCCGTGGAAAGTTTTAGCACAAGGAATGTTAAACAGTCCTACCTTGTGCCATTACTTTGGACATTTGCTATTGGAGATAATCCATAAGAAATTTCCTCAATCCATAGTTTACCATTATATGGATGATATCTTATTGGCTGAATCAGATTGGCATACTCTAGAAAAGATTTTTTAATGAAATAAATAGAACTTTGCCTTGTTGGGGATAACAGGTTGCTCCCAAAAAATAAAAAGAGGAGATTCTATTAGTTATCTAGGATACGAATTAGGCCTATATAAGATTAGACCACAAAAAGTACAAATAAGGAGAGATCAATTACAAACTTTTAATGATTTTCAAAAATTGATGGGAGATATTAATTGGCTGTGGACCATAATTGGATTAACTACTCGAGATCTGAGGAATTTATTTCAAACATTTAAAGATGATATGGACTTATATAGTCTAATAAAATTATCAGCTCAGACTGAGAGAGAATTGGTTCTGGTAGAAAAGAAATTACAGGATGTACATATGGATTGTTTAGATCCAAAGCTAGATTGATTTTGGCTAATTTGCCTTCTACTCATTCTCCCATAGGAATTCTTGAACAGAAAGAATATAATATCTTAGAATGGATATTCTTAAAGACCTATGTAGAAAAGACTTTTTAATTGATTCTTAAAGGAAAAATGATACTTTATCAATTAGCAGGACTAGACCAACAGAAATTGTGGTATGTTTTACTAATACTGAGATTGCCTCATTATAGGTAGACAATGAACATTGGCAAAGCGCTTGCTGTCATTTTTTTTTTTTCCCGGCTCGGAGAGAAATTAACAACATATACCCAAAAGACAAGTGACTTCAATTCATAAAAAGAGCTAATTGGATTCTCCCTCATATGGTAAAAAGGGTTTCCGATTTCTGATGCTCCTACATTTTACACTTATGCCAGTAAATCAAAAAGGGCAGGTTATAAGCCATAAAATATAGGTAGGGTGGTTGAGAGTTCTTATGATTCAGTTAAAAAATGAGAATTATCTGCTGTTTTGATGGTGTTATCATATTTTCAAGAATCTTTCAATATAGTAACTGAGTCTCAGTATGTTGAAAGGGTTGTTTTACATAGAAACTGCTGATCTAATTCAGGATGATTCTGACTTAACTTCACTATTTATTCAATTACAACAAGTGACCAGAAATAGAAATTATTCACTATGTATAACACATATAAGATTTCATATGGGTCTAGCAGGCTTTCTAACACAAGGTAATGATGAAATTGATCAAATATTGATAAGAAGCATGTTAAAGGCTTCAAATTTTCATAAAACACACCACATTAGTAGCAAAGGCTTAAAGAAGGAACTTTCTATCACTTGGCAAAAGGCTAAGGAAATTATACAGTAATGTCCTACTTGTTCTTAATACAACCAAACTCCATTACCTGCAGGAAGTAACCCAAAAGGTATCCAAAGAAACGGAATTTGGCAAATGGATGCGTTTCATTTTTTCAGAGTTTGGAAAATTAAAGTATGTGCATTATACCATAGATACATATTCAGAGTTTCAATGGGCAACTAACTGCTTTAAGTTCTGAAAAGGCTGGTTCTGTAAATACACATTTATTAGAAGTTATAGTTATTATGTGGATACCTGTACAAAATAAGAATGAAAAAATTAATGACAAATTAAGAATGCTTCTATTGGGACTCTAAGTGAGAGAAATATGGGAGAATGGGGAAATAGAAGGATCTGGAGGTCCTAGAAACCTGCAAGAAGAACATTATGATGGGTGCATCTGGGCCCAGGGCTTCTGCTCAAACTATGGAACCAACCAAAGACAATACAGGCAGTAAGCATCGATCCCTTACCCAGATCTAGCCAACGGACAGGACATTCTCCACAGATGAGTTTCACATGAACTCTGGTAGCCCATATTTGACCATGTCCCCTTGATGGGGAGGCCCGGTGGCACTCAGAGGAAGGATAGCAGGCTACCAAGAAGAGACTTGATACCCTATGAGCATATAAAGCAGGAGGAAATCCCCCTCAGTCACAGTCATGGGGAGGGGAGTACGGGGAAAATGGGAGGGAGGAAGGAACGGACGGGAGGATACATAAGATGGGATAACAATTGAGATGTAATATAAATAAATAAATAAAGGAAAAAAGAAATGACAAAAAAAAAATGCTCCAGCATATGTCTCTAGTAAAATGAAACAGTTTTTGCATATTGCAACATATTAAGTCTATTATAGGTATACTATACAGTCCTACAGGGCAAGAAGTTATAGAAAGATCTAATTGTACTTTAAAAGATATGCTTAATAAACAGAAGTGGTAATAAAAACCCCCAACAATAGATTACACAGTGCTGTATTAACATTAATTTTTAAAATGCTAATGAAAAGGAACAACAGCTACAGAAAGATGTTGGATAATAATTGTTTAAAAAACTGATTAATTAAATCAGCCTGCATATTTTAAAAATGTGTTGACCTCAGAGTGGAAATCAGGATCTGTGTTACATTGAGGAAGAGGCTTTGTTCTTGTTTATACAGGAGAAGAAAAGCTATGGATATCATCAGAATTGATAAAGAGTAGATTCAAACAAGAGAGATCTCATAAAGAGAGGTAATAGTTCATTTGGCAGCTTGGTCATTCAGTTCAAACTAGCATATAAAACTAAAATTTTCTTCTTAAACAAAAGGGTAGTTTTATTGTTTGGTATTAAAAACACAGTAAAGAGATGTGAAAGGTTGAACCTGGCATGACGGTATACACCTTTAATCCCAGTACTTTAAGCAGGCTGAGGCAGAGTCAGGAAGATCTCTAGGAGTTAAAGCCCAGCCTAGTCTAAAAAAAAAAAAAAAAAAAAAAAAAAAAAAAAAAAGAATCCAGTACAGCTAAGGCTATACAGAGAAACCCTGTCTTGGGAGGAAAAAAAAAAAAAAAAAAAAAAAAAAAATATATATATATATATATATATATATATATATATATATATAGAGAGAGAGAGAGAGAGAGAGAGAGAGAGAGAGAGAAATGTTTTAAGTAACTTTAAATAGTTGTTATACTTCTAACTTGTTTTCTAAATCTTGTAGTAATTGGAGCTAAAATAAAAAATGTGAGGAGGGCAATAGTAGCCCATGTCTTTAATCTCAGCAGACAAGGGCAGTTCCCTATAAATTAGTTGCTTTCTAAATCCTGCAGTTTCAACAAATAGGCTAGTGGTGGTTCACACCTTTAATCCCAACACTCAGGAGACAGAAACATGCAGATCTCTGAGTTCGAGGCTAGCTTGATATAGATTAAATTCCAAGTAAAGAAAAAGTTAGATCTAGGTGTGGTAGTTCACATGTTTTATCCCAGCATGTGGTGGCACATGCCTTTGATCCCAACACTTGGGAGACAGAGGCAAGCACATAGGAATAATAGTGAATTAAATTTAAATGACACTTGCAAAAAGCAGGTTGAGGTTTAAAGTGAATGTTTTTTATAATCTAAAAATTAATATACTTAAAGGTAAATTTCTTTCAAAATTTCAAAAAAAACTTTAAAAAATTCAACTGAAAGATAATAGTTTTTCTATTGCCAAAAATCATTTTGCCTTAGGAATGATATAATGCACCAAAAAAGAAATCTCCCCCAGAGTTGAGGCTGGGGCAGGGTTTTGTTTTTTGTTTCCAGGAGAATAGAAACATCTAACTAGAATCTGAAGATCATCAGGTAAATGAAGCATCCGAAGAAAAAGAACAGATTGTCAAGAGAAAATGTGACAAGAGAAAGAGTAAATTGTCCAAGTGGTATTTCCCACCTCCATTTTGTCTTTTCAGCTCTCTTCAGACATAAGCGGCAAATAGTCTTTATGTGGTCCAAGGTCAATTTAAAAATTAAAGCTGGCTTTGGGAGTGGAGTGTGGCTCTCTCTTTCCCTAAACCCATGCATGCTGGTTAAAGGAAAATCCAAAATCTTTGTCTCATATTAGAAAAGCCATCTGATTTGAGACAGGGGAAAATAAAAAATAAGGGATTGTTCTATTGTCAATGATCTCATAATCTTTTGGCTTTCATTTAACTCTCTAATTATCTCAAAATCTATATTATTATTGTGTATATATAAACTTTCTGTTATGATACTAGTAATTATACAGAATATTAAATAATTTTAGAAATCAGCTTCATCTATCTAGCTTCCTGTATGTGTTTCCCAGTTTGAGTCTGAATCAACTAACTAGAAACAGTTTGTTTACCTCAGATTTACTTAATACATTACGATCCTCAAACCTTTCTGAGATCTGCTGAATATGGCATTTAAAATGTTACTAGTAGCAGTAACATTTTAGGTTTCCAAGGGGAAGGGGCCCCCAACAATGAATACAGCTAGTTTGCCTAACAACACCCACTGGGGGGCCAGGGGGAACTGTTCCACATTTCTTGTGATGCCTGGTTCTGTGCAAACAGTGACCACCTTTGAGTTGATTGTTATGTTCTGCGTAATCAGGATTGCCACTAAGCTGACAAATACCACCCAAAGGTCAGCCTTGGACTACACACTAGTAGGATACACCTTTGAGTTGGCCATTATATTCTGCCTAGTCAGGATTAAGATGACCAGCACCCTCAAAGATCAGCTTCAGACTACAGATGTCTTAGGACATTCAAATTACTGAGTTCATGGGAAGATCATTTTGCAGAACGTTGAACTAAAAAATATTTAATCCTAAAGCTGTCAAATAAAACCTGCTGGACATTGTGGCAAAAATTGTGCCATTATTGCAAACACTTTTACTGTATTAGAGTTAAAAGTGTGCTTTTTTATTTAGTCAAAGGAGGGGATATAGAAATATATAAGAACAATAGCAAAAAGAGTAGATTGTTGAAGCTATTCTTATAGATCTTTGTATATTGATACAAAATTAAGGTTATCTTTTACTTACAGCATAATATGTGTTAAGTCTTTTTAAGCTATCATACCTATGTAATTCTTAAAACTGCAATGTGAAATTCTATTCCTTTCTAAAGCTGCTATCACAAACTGTTTAGAATAATTAAGAAATGCAAACTAACAGCCAATCAAACTTGTCGGTTTTTTTTAAGTACTAGTTTTCTAAGTTAATCAGTCAGTATTTATTTAGCTAGAAAATAGCAATTCAGATATACTAGAGATAGATGGTCTTCAAAAACCTCACAGATCTGTAAATATGGCATTTAAAGATGTTTTATTAAATTGAGAATGTTTTGACAATGAGACATGTCAGCTCCTGGCAGCACCCCCTTTCTACTTAAAGAAGATGGTGAGTATCAAAAAAGTCTCTGTTAGGAGATGGCCTGCCACATTTTTGGCAAGCTAGTCATTGAGCAAGAGTTGCCCTTGTGTTTACTGCAGACAGAATACTGAACAAACTGGATGCAGGAAAGTCAACTGCTGAGCTTCGCAAGGACAGAGTATGTAAGCTCTTCATAATACCTGCTTGACAGTAAAGTCTGTCAGATATTCTGAGCCACCTGGCTTAAGATGATGCTCCAATGTTATACAGATATCTTGGGTGACTGTTCAGATGGCCAGCAGTGTCTGCCATTTCTATAGTTTTGGAAGCTGCTTCTTCTGCACTGCCTGTTTGTTCAGCTAATATTTACCCTTCTAAGGCCTCTGAGGTTGAAGGCTAAATAGTTATAGCCTTACAATTAGATTTAGGATTAAAGAAGATGTTTTATGTCTGAAGATGGTTTTTGCTTGGTAATGTAGGTTTCCATGCAAAATTATTTAGGTACAGAACCTTGGACTCAACAAGATAGGATATATTGTAGAATACTTTGCCCAAGGTGGCCAAAAATCTATGGACTAGAAATTATGAATGCCATTTTTACTAGATAGTACATCTTTTATTGATATTATTAAAACATCTTTTATTTATACAAAAAGGGGGAAATGTTGCAGGATATTTGATCCCATTGTGATGCTTCAAATTGTGAACTATAAAAACCTGCCTTTTGTTTGGCATGGTTGTGGTTGATCCTTAACACACACCTTTAATCCAAGAGTTTTTGTACACAGGATTTATTAAAGTTAACCCTTGGTCAAGATATGGGGCAAGAAGCCAGTTGATAGGAATTAAAGAGTAGGAGGCACTTTGAGTTGAGGCATATTTAAGACAGTGTGTAGTAGCATAAGGGGTCTTTGGCACTTTAGCTTTGGAATCTTAAGGCTTGGGATTTTAGCTTGAGCTCTTTAGGTCTTAGCTCTCTAGTTCTTCAGCTCCTCAGCTCAAGAGGGAGAAAATGTGGTACAGTAATGTGCAAGTTAGCGTGAACACAACATTCCCTTCCGTGTTCATCTGCTGAACCCCAGTCTAACTTACTCTAATTGGTCTGAACCTTTGTTATTTAAACAGCTACACTGTAAGTCAGCCAGTTAATAGGGTTGATGATTTGTAAAGAAAGGAACCAAAGTTTTAGCATTTTAATTTCTACGTTTTTAAAAACCATTTCCAACCCAGGAGTTGGGTGCTCTAGAATCCCTTCATATGTGAACTGTAAAGGTTTATTTGCATCTTACTGAGAGGTCTTAGCAGTGTTTACCAAGAAGTAAAAGAACTATGTCAAATGGTAGTAAGTAGTTTTCTGGTCCTTGTAAAATGACTGACAAGATGACTTAAAGGAGTAGTTCTTTATTTTGACTCACTTTTTCTGGAGTTTCACCTCTAAGCCTTTGATTTGCTGGCCCGAAGCCCACAGTAAGACAGAACATCATGGCAGAGGGAATGTGTGGAGGACAAAGCTCCTTAGCTTAAAACAAATGTTAGGGGAAGAGGACAGGAAAGGATGGAGAGGCGCGAAGAATGAAGTGAAAAGAAGAGAATGCCAATTTAGAGGACAATGAAAGATATTTCCTAGAATGGAAACAGGCTCTAAGGACACTGCCTCACTTGTCTCCTTCTCCTCTCTAGGCTCTGTCTTTTAAAGTTTCCACAAACTCTAAAAAATGACGTCACCAACTGGATTCTAAATGCTCAACATATCAGCCTTCTTTAAAATACATGTCTAAAGCAACTATACATCATTTATTACATATTTTTATTCTTTTCTATGAGGTTGCATCCATAACATCAATATCTGTTGTACATCCTCAATATGACACTTTATACAAATTTTATAACATTACCAATCACAAATATTAGGGTCATTTTCTTTTGTTTTGTTTTGTTTGAAAAACCGAGGCCTTTTCCTGGCATTTGTGAATGGTGTTTATTTTTCTATGGATGGTTGCTACATTTAGCTCAGTTATCTTGAGTATTGTATTGTTCCTAACCTGTATATGCTCTATCTACTGGTCCCTCACAAAGAATGGTCCCTTCCTTGCAGCACAGCTCAGCTAAAAGGATCTGAAACTACTAACAGAGATCTGCCTTTGAAGAGTTGGACCCAAGTACAACCAACATTTTCTTGCTTTTGAATTTGGTAAGCATCTATATTGTTACAAAGTTACAAGGAGCATTTAAGATACTCAAACCAAGGAGGAGAAAAAAAATCCCCACTCGTCTTTTGAAGACTTCCTTTACATGTGACCAGAGATTTAAGTAAATGATACTCTGAATCCTCCATGTTGTATACCCACCTGTTTTAGGAATATCAGGCCTTAGAGATTTGAAAAAGGGGGACTCTAACTAGCAAGAGCCATGGAGACTAAAGAGGATAGCCTCTAACTAGACAAGACTCTTAGTAGAGGGAGGGGGAGACATCAAGCCATGCACAAAATCTTCGACTCAAAATTTATGGGGCCTACAAGATATGCAGGGTTAAAGATAGAGCAGATAGAGCAGAGATTGAGGAAAGATCCAACCAATGCCAGGCCATACTCAAGATCCACCCCACAGGAGAGTGCCAACCACTGACACTATTAATGATAGTCTGCTATCCTTGCAGACAGAATTCAAGCAGAGTTGTTCTCTGAGAGGCTCCACCCAGCAGCAATTCTAAACAGATGCTGAGACTCACAGCCAAAGATTGAGTGAAGCATAGAGAGTCTTGTGGAAAAGTAGAGGGAAGGAGAAAATGGCCCGGACATGACTGGAACTCCATATAAAGACCAACAGAGCCAACTAATCAGACCCCAGAGGGGGTTGCTGAGACTGAAGTACCAACCAAGGTCCATGCATGGACTGGACATAGGACCACACAAAGACATAGGTAATGGGCAGCTCAGACTTCATGTAGGTCCTCTTATAAGGGGAGTGGAGGGCTGTCCTGGACATGGACATGCCAGCTTTTTGATCACTTCCCCTTGATGGAACTGCTTGGCCAGAGGACACACTTAGTCCTGATGTGACTGATAAGCTGGTGTGAATGAGAAGAGGGCTCCCCTTTTTCTGAGAAATACCGGCGGGGAGGGAAGTGCAAGGGGTAGGATTGGTAGAAGAGGAGGGATGGGGGCTATGACTATGGTGTAAAGTGAATAAATAAATTAATTAACTTAAAAAGAGAAATCTCAGGCTTTATATATTATGACAAGATACTGCAAACTGCATGGCTTTTAAGCATTGAGTCTTTTCTCATAGCACTGGAGTAGAAAATTTTAAGATCCTTGAGTGGTAGAATGGTTGCTTTCAGGTAGGGCTTCTCCTATAAGTTATAGATATTAGATACTAGATAAAAGAGATAATGGATAATAATATATAAAATACGTTCCTTCTGTTATGTCTACTGTTGCTTTTCCCTTTTGTGCATATGTATGTGTGTCTATGTATATTAAGATAAATATCAATTTTATAAAACTCGGTTCATATCACCAAATATTACTGATTCAGCCATAGCTATCCACTCATCTGACCACTTGTCTATCCATATCCCTAATTATTTCTCTGTGTCTGTAATGCTTTAATTAAACATATAAAAGTGCTTACAATTAGTCTTTATTTCCTTTTATACTCTGTCCTTCATAATAGGTATTATACCTTCATCACTTTTAGCCACAAGAGTCCAGTGCATAATAGACGCTCCACAATTATTTTATAAGCAATGAGCCAGATGTTGGTCTTTGGGCAAGTTGTTGTATAAATATTGTGTGCATTTCTTCATTTTCTCCCTCAAGATTCAAACAAAGGCAGACTCCCTTATCTTCACTGATACAAATCCTCACAGTTATTTTCCTGACATAACCAAGCAAGGCAAACATGCAAAGTAAAGAGATTAGTTTAATGTAGAAAGGAATATTAAGTATTCATATAAAATTTTAAGAGTGCATGAATATATGAATTTCATTAACAGTTCCCTATCGGTTAGCTTGGAAGTTTAAATAGTTTTGAAAATTCTCTAACTGTATTACCATATTATGGTTTATAAAATAATCACTTTTATTGCTTTCATCATGCTGTTTATATGCTGATAGAGAAATGTATTCGCAGTGAATAAGTGTTTATAAGTTATGAGCAATTTCAATGCCCTTAGGCTTGAAGAGTTTGCTTTAGAGAGAAGGGAGGCTCACCACAGGCAGCACAGTGCACACTGCTCTACCAGTATGCAATGGAAAGTTGATTTCTGGCATTTTCAAGTTCACTAGGGGGTAGAAGATGGGCAAAAGTTATCAAACATGATGTTACTATTTGAATCTCCCACATGTGAGACATCTGTCCTGGAACCAGAATGACATCTAATTAGACTCCTGGTGACAGAACCATCTGTGAATAAGTAGAGCAGTCAGTAGAGTAAGAATTTGGAGTATGGTTCTTGGGATACCCCGCAATATCTCCACTGGTGGGATACGAAGTTTAGATGATACAAGATACTCTATAATGTGGATTTGATGGTGAATGGTGTTCTGGGATGATTTGAAAAAAGCTAAAAACTGATGTCCTAGAGATAGGCAACTTCAATGTTTTTCTAAGACTTTGGACAAAGTTTATTATAGAAAATGTACATACTATGGCTAGACATTTTCTCTTCCCTAATACTCAGAAAATGACTTCTGTGCCTGGCTGGTCGGTTAGAAGCTGGCACTAGTGAAATGAGAATAATATAAGATTTGAAGCCAGTCATTCAAAGAATCATATACGCTATCTCTGAGCACCAGGTGTTGGTCCTTCAGGAATATAATTAATTTTCCTGAAAAAAAAAATATGATTCAAGCATCTACTTTTGTAATATTTGATGCATTTAATTTGATCAGCTTTCTGAAGAACACCACACAATATCTTGCTAATCAATTATATCTCTTTCATCTTTATTAACTTTTCATTTTTTCAGTTTATCTTTTTCCTGATGGGATACCTTGACGGTGCAAACAGATGTTTTCTCATTTTCTTTACAAGGTTTTGAATGCCTGTTAACCTATTGGTATAACATCATAATTATTGTCTAGTATCTCTAATTAAAGTTTCCCATGTCCATGTCCCATGTCCATTACTTAACTAAGTAAATGTAATTACAAAATAAAAGGGGAAGTTTCACCATTTGAATATGAATCTGTCTTTTTTATAGCTACATGAGCTATTTAACTTTTATCTTTAGCTGGGATTTCTATCTAAAAGTGTTCTTCTCTTATAATTCAGGCTAACATACCAATGCAACCATTATCTCAAGTGCCCAAGAAGGTGATTAGGCATTTCACAGCCTATTCTTGTTCAACATATGTTCCCACATTGATTCTGGTTCTATTTGGCTACCAACTCTTGGCTTAGCCATTTGAATTTGGCAGTCACTACCAATCTTTCATTTTCTGACTTTCAGCTTTTCCTTAGGAGAGCTGGCATCTATGTGACCCACTACTATTTTTTTATTCTGTAGAAGTTTGGCCTGTCCTTGGATTTGCGAACCAAGCAATATAAAATTGAAGTTTCTATCCAACCACTGACCCAGATTTTCTCTCCGTATCTTTGTAGGTGAGGTGAGCATGTAGGTCAGCTATGATGAGTAATTCTGTGCCCTTAGCTAGGCTTCAGTACTCAGATATTTGGTCAAATATCTTTCTGGATCGTTGTGTAATAATGGCTTCTGGATAAAATTGCCATTTTAAATCAATTGGCTTTTAGTAATACAGATTACCCCGAATCCATGAGGAGGCTTTAGCCACTCAATTGAAGGCGTTAGGGAGAAGACTGAGTTTCCAACACACAGGCAATTCTGCCCTCAAAGTGCAATTATACCTCTTTTTGGACTCTACAGTCAGCTAGTACAAACTGACAATTTTGGGGTTCAAAAGCAAATTTTGAAAGTAAGCATATTCAATCTCTGTCTCTATCAATTATATGTATTTGTAGAGGTTTACATATGTAGACATTTACATAATGTAAGCATAGGCCCATAACATATATACATTCAAATGCACACATATCTTCATGGTTGTTCTGTAGAATCTTAAAAATGCAATATGGTACCTTTTTTGGTAAACTAAGAATAATAGTTTTATCTAATTCCTAGGTTGTGGTACTAACAATGTTTAAGTCTGATGCCTCCCGAAAGCCATTTTGCCCTTGATCTATGATAGTGGACCAGTCTCAGCGAGGTTCCCACTCTACATGATCTGGTATCCCCAGATCTTATAAGGAGTGTCATATGGACCTCAAGGGAGATTACAGGCCTGACCCTTTCCTGATAAAGAAGTCATTCATTCAGCAAGCACAGGCAATACCTGTTAGTACCCTACCCTATGCTGAGGAGATCTTAGCCTCCAGCAAATGACCCTCACGCCTACTTAGAAGTCATCCCCTCACTCATAAGATAGTTAAGTACTCTTCTTGTGATAGGACCCAGTGTTACCGCACATAAATGAGGTACTGTACCCATGTATGTAGATTAAGTATCCTGGCATCCCTAGTCAAACACATTCACCCACAAAACCATCCCCTCTGCCTAAAGTTTATAAACAAAGGCTGTCTGGCTTTCTTTGTCTCAGGCGCTTGCCCTTCCCTGACCACTGACATCTGAGACTCCATTTATTCCAGGGTGAAAAACCGCTGGTTGCCCCATGGTCAGGCTAGGATGGCAGAAATGCCTTTGCAGATTCTTGGGCCTACTCCATGACCACTGATAGCTCAGTGCTGACCCCCAGTGAAGCACAGCCAGACATGCATCTCACCAGATCTGCTTGACAGTGAGACTTGGAAATCTGCCTGCTTTCTCTGCTGTGCTTAGCACAGCAACTCAAACAAAGAGCTATAGCACTTTTGGTATCATCACAGCCTTGTGGAATTCCTGGGTCTCCACTGCCTTCTGATACCAGCATTCTCATTCTAAAAGAGCCAAACATTAGCACTCCATGGAAAATTCATTATCTCCCTCCCTCCATGGGACTGGGAACCTGCCTAGCACTCAGACCATGGCCTTCACCCTGAGGCCTTTAAGCTGCCCATAAGCAAGAAACAGGACCTTGGGACCTTTGACCTTAAGGTCCATCCATTCTTGTCCAGAGGTAAGCAGTGACTGGACCAGCCAGGATGTGGGATCCAGGCCACCTACTGCCAGATACTGAATGACACTAGATGACCATTGAGGAGCCTACAATAGTACCTAAAATACAATAAGTGTCCAAAACATCCTAATTTCTCTGTGAACCCTTTTCTATCACTTGTTTCATCACTTGCTGACTTTGATTATGACTTTTTCAATTCAGTTACTCTTAATGATCATTTAATCTAAGAATTTTTGCTAAGTTCAATTCAGTTAAAACCTTACCTCTCCTGGAAAGCCAAAGTAAATGCCCTTTAAGGCTTGGATATTTATGTGAATGATGCTATAATATGCCTGGACCATACAAGCTATGTTTTAACACAGTCCTCAAAAAGATGTTGCAAATGTCATAAGGACTCAAAGACTTTCTATCACAAATCCTGTCAATATTTGTTTCTAAATAGTCAGTGAATGAATACTGTGAGCTATCTGTATTTCTTATATTTAAGGTTCCATTAAGCTCAGGTTTCCAGGCCATAAATAGGCAGGTGCATTGATTCATGATGTGTTCACCAAGTGTCTGTTATAGGCTAGGTTAATGACAGTAGCTTTTCCTTAGGTTTTGTGGAAGCATGTAGTTAATAGGTGGGTATGGTTCGCACATACCAATAAATGAGTTTAAAGGAAAATTCTTATGCTAAGAGGATACGAGAAAATGATACTTAAATCTGAAGGAAGAAAGTGAGTCTTTATGCCAGGAAGGATCACTGGGAAGTTCCGCAAACAAATAACATAAACGAGTTCTCCTTTGAAGAAAAGGCAAGATTTAAGCCAACAGGCATAGTGAAGAACGTCATTCTCCATGAAGAAAAATGGTGGGTAGCTTGCATTGCTAGTAGCTGTCATGTTAGGCTCTATTGCTGTGACGGCACACCATGACCAAGGCAACTCATAAAAGGAATCATTTTATTGGGGGCTTGCTTACAGTGTCTGAGGGTTAGTCCATGACCATTATGGCTGAGAGCATGGGGGCAGGAAGGCAGAAACAATACTGGAGAAGTAGCTGAGAATTTTACATCCTGATCCTTAAACAGCAAGCAGAGAGAGAAAGAGAGACAGTGGGCTTAGAATAGACTTTTGAATCCTTTCACAAGGCCATGCCACCTCCAATAGGACCATGCTGCCTAACCCTTCCCAAACAATTTATCAGCTATGGTCTAAGCATGCAAATATAAGAGTCTATGGGGTTGCAGTTTCATTCAAATTACTACAGGAGTTCACAGAAAATGACAGGAGGCAGCAGGACACAGTGTCTGGGAAGGGAAAGGACGACAATTAAAGGTTGCGAGCATCGGAATTTGAGTGTCAGGAGTTACAGTTGACCAAAAAGAGTCATTGAAGATATTTCACTGCCCTTTCTAAGTCAACGAGAAGTAGCAAAAACTTTTTAAAAATTAAAGTCCCACACATTAATCAGGAGACAAAAATGATAGCACAGGTGGGACTTGGGAGGCATTGGCAGTGGTCAGGTTGAAACAACAAGTTCAAATGGGGAATGGTTTCACACTCTGTCAGCTACATAAAGAGAATCAGGAAAGGCAAACTCAGTCCAAGACCTTAAACTACCTTTTGGCATGGAGAGAGACATTTAAGACACAGAGCATTCTCAGGGAGACAGTTTCTGCTCTCTGAGCTTTAAACATGTCAGCTCTTCCTCAGAGATGCCTGTTTTATCATCCTGCTCTATAAAGACAGGGAACTCGAGAGAGCAGAGACCTGAAGTAACTGAGCCGAGGCTCCCAGCCAGGGAAGGACAGAACTGTCTCAAGATTCCACTTGGCTTTGTCTACATAAGGCAGTGGGTGGTGTACAAGGAGAGTGCTTCCTTTAAATACTGTTTTAAAATGTGAATGGTTTGAAAGGGTGGAGCAGACACCCCCTCATTTTACTGTTTTTCTACTTCTTCAGTATCTTCTTTTCAGTAGAGTAAGGTATGCTAGACTAGTACAATTCCATTTGGAAAAGAGTCAGAGCTTATAAACGCTGATAAAAAAAAAAAATCAAACCTGCAAGTGAAACCTGAGAAATGAGCAAACTTTCTCTATACCATGCAGTTGGGACAAAGATATCTTAATTACTGATATTTGATGGAACAGTTTTCTTTCCTTTTGGTTTATTGTTTAACTTTAGTTTCCATTACGATATTTTGCACAATCAAGGCACCGTAAGTCTTGTAATTTAAAAATAAATTACTTAAGAACAGATAAAAAAATTCTTGCCTTCTCTAAATAGCATTCATTTTAGGGTATCTTCTGAGTTAGAGAGACGAGTTAAAATCAGTGTGAGCAATTGTTCTGCCAAGATAAAAGTGCATGTCTGCAGTTCTTTACAGCCCTGCAGCAAGTCATCCCAGACAAGCAAATGACTCTGTAGTACAAAACAGCCAAAGTACTCCTTCCAGGACACTCTACCTTTGGAACACAGAAGAGAATTCAGTATGTTTTACAAGGTTATTATAAAAGACACTTGCTTGAGTCTAGCTTATTGTAAGATATCTGACAGCCTATTTTAAACCTCACAAAATGAATATGTTTAGTGTCAAGAAAACCTCTGCCTTATTAAACTGAAGGTATGTCTACTACTGCAAGTGCCTGAAAGTAAGACTAAACCTGATCAGAGATGTCTGTCATGGACCCAAGAAAAATCAAACATTAAGTTTCACAAATCACAACAAGAAATAGGTAGGTTTACCAGGCAAGCAATATTTACTTTGCATTTTTATGTCCTTAAAAAAGTTATCTCCTATCATTCAGTGATATTTTTTTATTTTAAATAGTCTTAGTAGACAGGTGCATATTTTTTACTATTATGTAATACAAGCAGGGTGAGGTGTGTGTGTGTGTGTGTGTGTGTGTGTGTGTGTATGTGTGTGTGTGCGTGTGTGTGTTTGTGTGTTGTTTGTGACCAACTTTAATGGCTAACAATGTTAGACAAGTGCTTTGTCACTGAAATACCGGCCCACAAGCCAAGCATTGTAATAACACTAACAATTTTAATTTCTTCATTCATTTTTTTTCACCATTAGTGGCTATGGTCTACTGCACACACAGGGGATTCTTAGAACACCTATGAGATGGCCTCTGTCTTGAAGGATCAAAAATAATATATCTATGACCAGATGTTTTAAAGCAAAATGCCTCTGGTAGCTCCAGCAGGCTAGGTTCTGCCTACTACCATGGCACACCAATTAAAGAGTCAACTGGCAGTGAAAAGAAAAAATATTGTTCACTGTGGCAGTGATGGGAGGGGAAACAGATGAAACAGTTCAAGACTCTAAATCTATCTTCAGTGTGAGATTTAAGTTTAAACAATGGAAGAATTGAGGCAAGGGGCTAGAGCTGTATATTAATAAGCGGTATTGATCAAGGTAAGATCTAGTCAGCTATTCTGTCACTTATAAGTCTGGCATGGTCTTGTGGAAGATCTTATCCCTGTCATAATTCAACAGGAGAAGCCTAGTTTGGAAAGATGATCCCTTGCTTCAGGATATGGTCTGCCTATCACAGTTCTTGCCTGGGTGAACCATATGTATTCTAACTTTATTGTCCTACGATGCTGAGGTGACTCAGCAGAAAGGTTGTTCTAAAGACAATCATTGTTCAAGGTGCCTTCAGCCAAAGTAGAGGATACAGGGAGAGACAAAATGGAGGTGGAGACATCAGGCAGGTTTTCATAGTGATTCAAATCTGTGGACACTTCAGCAACACAACTTTTAAATGTCTATTTCATACGTGAGACAAACAGAACTGTGGTGGTCTCAAGGCTAGAAAGTAGAGCTGAGAGTGAGCTCTAGAAGGCCTCACACACAGACCAGAATATTGTCATAGTCAAACTGCCCATTGGCAATAACAAAGTCTGGAACTTTTCCTTCCTGACAAAAGCCCAGGAAGATTCTACAGCTCCTGGCACAGGTTCAATGGACTGTCGTGACTGAAGATGACCTGGGATTTACTATAAAACTAAAGGACATGCACGTGGGATGAGATTTGAGATGCCAGTGAGACACTCAAGGCATGAAGATGTGTACAGGACTGTGAGAATTAAGGTGGTGTGAATGAGAATGGTTCCTGTAGGCTTCTGTATTTGAAGGCTTAGTCTTCAGTTGATACAAATCTTTGGAAAGCATTAGGAGGCGTGGCTTTGTTATAGGAGTTGTAACATCATTGAGAGGTGGCTTTTGGGGCTTCAAAAGCCTTAAGGTATTCCTACTTACCATTCTCTCTTTCTGCCTGGTGCTTGATGATCAGATGTTCGCTCTTAGCTACTGCTCCATTGGCACACCTGCTTGCCTGTTGCCATGTTTCCTTCCATGATGGCCATGAACTCTATTATCCTCTGAAACCACAAGCTCCAATCAAATGCTTTCTTTTATAAGAGTCTTGGTCATGACATTTTGTCCCAGCAATGGGAAAGTGGCTATGACCATAACAGATAAAGTATATGCAAGAAAGATGGCACTGCACAAATTACAGCACACAGTACCAGTTCTCTGTACATTGGTGTGTGGAGACCTCAGAAATGATTAATTCTGCTCCGTGTGTCCTTGACAACCAGCTCTTGCTTGGCTAGAACCTGAAAATGACCTTGGTTTTTATTGGTAGTTATGTCCTTCGCCAGTGATCAAAAGTAGTAAAAAATATTTAGGGGCAGTGATTCTTGTTCTGGTTCTTCTCTTTTCCTTTCCTCTCTTTCTATTTGGCAATCTAAATGAGAACATCTGCCTGAAAACTATGTGTGAAGGTGTACCTGACCATCCAGCCAAGACCCCAGAATGGAGAGGTGACACAACTACAATGACCAGCTTCCTCTCCATGTTATACTACTGCCTTAATCATCTCTAGAATGGGACCCTTAGGGGCAACCCCTTTCTTAGGACCTATTCTTGATGTAAAGAAGTTCTCTTTCTCTTAAGCTCTTACCTATAAAAAATTCCTTTCTGAAACCCATTCTTCCATGAAACCCATTGTAAGAAAAAGTCCACAGAAGCCACAGGCTGAGAGTATCTTTGGCAGTTGTAGATTGTCTGGGAACCTAGGCCACTTCTGAGCTATACTCATCTGAGGCAAAAAAGTCTCCCATCACACTCAATGACTTCCCCAGATTTTTCTTCCTATCACCATCTCGTTAAAAGCCACCTCTGCTTCTATTGCAACTGTGCGTCTCTGAGCAATTCCTTACCCATAGACACATCAGCACAGGACCCTTGAGAAGGTGCCAAATGAACCCCAATAGCTTAAAATATCAATTTCTCATAAAAAGTCAACAATGTTTTCAAAGGAAGATATAAACAGGGAAAGATAAGGAAGAAATATTTTCTCTTTTCACTATTTATAAACTGCCTGGTACAACAATCTATGGACATGCCTTCAGATTTCTCTGAGTACCAGAAGGATCCACTTCTGTGCCAATATCCATGAAGACATCAGATCAGAACGTCTCTTCTGAAGAGCTCTGTAGCCCTGACTACCTCTCTGACACAGCCCACTAAGCTGTGACAACTGCATTCTGCTGAATAGGGACAAACCTTAAATTGGATGCAAATTTTTTAATGCTTCCTTTCCACTTACTTACATTTGCCATTTGCATGCAAATGCTAGTCCCCTCTTTGGCCTCCCTGGTGTGGTGAGTCTCAAACTTCTTCCCAACCTGGCTTCAGACCACGGGGAGCTTGGGCTTCTGTTAAATCTTGGTCCATACTTAACTGTTTGTCTACTCAGTAACTGAAAAGCCAAATGTTCTTGGATCATAATTCTTCAGGAAAAGGCTCTGTATAAAACGTATATCGGAATCTGGGTGATAATGTAATCATAAACTATAGGTGTGGGTTAAAGTGCTTAGAGGTGAATTTTCTGGCTCCATGCCTACTTCCATGAACAATGATCACTTTTTCAGAATCTCCACTTTAGCCATCTGATGGCTTTGGCAGAATGCTGTGATGGTGTTTTACTGATACGGTTGTTTAGCTGGGGAAAAAAACACCATCACCAAAAAACAATCAGGACGGGATGCTAATAAATGCATCTGCATTGATTTTTGTGTTTTTCTCCAATGCTTATTTCTGATGAAATCTATTCTGATGGGTCAGGCTAGAGCATAGGAGCTGAGCTCTGCACTCTTTGTAGCAGCTCGGGTGAAATAAACGCTTGTCTAATGCTATGTGGCTCAATGCCCCTGTGTCATATCTATGCATGCCATAAAAGCAGTGATAAATATGATATATTTTTATGACATGGAATACTCCACATGTCAATAAAATATTTTTTAAACTAGATGAAGGCTGCAGTGAACCTGTCCCCTGATCGAATCACTGAGTCCCAGTGTCCTGGGTCTGATTCAGGCTGGATGGCAGAATCATCAATCGTCTGTGATGAAATTAGGTGCCCAGAGTTTGTGGCATATGCAGCGCTTTAGTACTAATGCTCTAAGAGGGTTTTTTTTTTCCTGAGACACGTTGAGAAACACATCCCTTGCTTCTCATTGGGGAAATGGATCATAGCTATAATCGACCAGATGAGCTAAAGGACCTTTCCTTATGTGAAATGTTCTGAGATTTTTCAAGAAGCCAGGATCCATATATGCAAAACAAAGTGCAGTGTAAACTTTTCAAAGACACTCTAATAGGCTGCTTTGAGAATATAATTTAAACATGGAGGAAGGATCTGAAGACAAGATGGCTTTCAAAGCTTGGAAGTATGGCACTGTCTTTTCCTTGGCAAATGGCAAATGAATGACGTTGTTGATAGCATTGCTCAGGTCCACTCAGGGCTTTTTATTTGCTAAAGCATTTTATGTTAGTTCTTGTGATAACATCCTAGAGAGGAAGTATAATTTTACAGTACACAGAGCTTAAGCCAGCTTTATACCGTTAACAAATAATAAATCATTTGGGGATAGATCATGTCAGCATGGGTTTGGACGAGGGTGGGTGTTTCTGCAACCAATGCCAGACTGGCCAGTACTTTAGTAGAAGTAGCAAATGGTCATTCAATGAAGAAAGTATTTTTAATGTAAGACAATGAATAAAAAGGTTGACTCTAAGTGTGTCTTTGCTCAAAGATCCCATGCACACGTTTTTGCTCACACATAAAAAATAAGCAAATGCAGCTCTAAAATACACGAGGAAGCCATTTTCGTCTTCAGATTTGGAAATTTCCATAATAGGCTGAATAAAAACACATTAACTGTATTTAAATGTTCAGTTTGGTTTGGTTATTTAAGACTATTCTTTGTAAAGAGGAGGGCTGCTTTTCATTGATAGGGGTAGGTGATTTTTAAAAAACTTTTAAATTTTTATCATTAAAAACATTTAGTGGCTTTAAAATGAACTAATTGCAAGTGGGGCAAAATGGCACATGCCTTTAATCCCAACACTCGGAGACAGAGGCAGCTGGATGGAAGTGAGTTCGAGGCTAGCTTTGTCTACAAAGGGAGTCCAGGACAGCTAAGGCTACACTGAGAAACCCTGTCTCCAAAAGCAAAAAAAAAAAAAAAAAAAAAGCACTAATTGCTTGCTATACATCTTCAGTACTATGTATGACTGGAGAGCCTGATCTAGGCACTGTGTATCTGCTAATGCTCCTCTAAGCTACTTTGTACTTGAGTCTGCTTTCTAATTTTCTGGTTCACATATCAGAGGGGAAGGGAAACTTCCAGATCCTTGGGATACTGCTCATTAGCATAAGGCTCTACATTGCAAATCTCCCCAGAATTGCTGGTATTTACACACCGATTTGACATGCATTAGAATTTTGAGGGTCAGTGCTCTAAAATGTTAGCAGATTGAGCACATGAACTGGAGTCAAATGCATAATGTTAACATTGCTTTCCCATTCAATTACGGAACATTTTGATCAAACGTTCAGTTGACACTTATCTGCCAATTCTTTTTTTTCTTTTTTTTTTATGATGGACAAATGTCAAGTACATTATAAGTGAATGCTGGCATTGGGCAGATCGATAAGAAATCAATGTTAATAAGGCCTCTGTGGAGGGTCAAATTACACACTCAAATAAGAACAAATGAAAATTTGCACGAAATGAGGTCAGGGCAGATTTTAGGTCCTGGCCCTTTCCAGTTCTTTCTATGACATGATTTTGGTGTTACTCTGTGGTTCATAAAAGCAAAGAAGTTGGCCAACAATGCCATCCATTGCATGATTTTCCTAAAGCTCCTAAGCAACATCCCAGGGCTTTTAATGCTATTCATAGATGTATCTTAACACACATAGTTATTTATTGACAGCAAATACCAAATATAACAGAAACAAACAACTTCACTGGGGGCTCAAGGCTGCTTCTAACTATGGCAGATCAGCCAATCAAAGCTTTTTAATGAAAGAACAAAAAGTTTTTAGAATTGCGTCCATGGATCTTTCACAGGAGTAAGACTCTTAAAACCTTCAGCCTCAGTGAGTGTTTGGTGGATGAAAAGGTTGGTTAAGATGCTGCAAATAAGTGACTATGGAATGTGTGGTCCTCAGGAGGATAGCCTTAGAAATCCATCCAAGGCTCAGAGAATATCCCAGGAGCTGAAGGAACAAAGGAGTACACGGACAAGGAGGATTCCTGCAAAATGCTTTCTTCTAATTGGGACGTCACCATTGACTCTGAAGTCATACAAGTTGCATTTGCCTACACAGATCTTGTAGAAGACAGGAACTTTCAACAATTAGTCCTGTATGTAGAGAGGGGGCAGGGCTCATGGGGCCAGCCCCATCCCAGGAGAGCTCTTGATAGTAGGTGGTTACTGGAGAGAATGCCATTTTCCTCAATGGGATGGCTGCTGTTCAGTTATCCATATTTTGATGGTTATGGAGATATCTTCATGCCGAGCCCACACTGGTGTCCCTGCTTAAACTCAGTGTGTTCCCACACAAAAACCCAAACAAAAGAAAAGGACAAGGTTGTGGGAGAGACATTTGTTAGGAGTGGGAGAACAGATCAAGTATGACAATGAGGTTTAGTATCAATATATGGAATTACCAAAGAATATAATTGTAGAAATTAAAACAAAATGAATAAACAAAAATTCCACAAAGGTGTAAGCTACATATTTATTAAAAATATATATTTATTAATATATGACATATGCTTATAAATATATACTTTGTAAATATAATGTGTATAATAAAACATGTATATAGTGTGTTTAATAAGAAAAAACTGTATTGCATGTACCCTGATTATATCATCTCTATCACCATTATCTTTATTTGTGAATGTGTACATTTGCTTATGCTTATCGTCCAACGACTAGTCCTAACTGAATTTAAACTGTTGAGCAACTAATGAAATTATGGAATATAACAAAAAAAAATCTTTACTGGTAAAAATAAGATTTTAAAAACCTATGACAAATTACTCAAGAGTTGAAAAGGAAAGAGAAGGAGTTCTATAAGAGACACCCCGCCCCCCTCAAAAAGATGTCCTCTAGGCAATTCCTCTTTAACCACATTGTGCTTTTAATTCTTTCCTCTTTTTAGACTGTAACAAGTCCTAATGCTCCCCTCTTCAGTCTCCACAGGAGCAAGAAAAGGGCATTCTTAGTTGAGACTTGCTGTCCTGGAAATCACTTACTACACTAGGGAAAAGTTACCCATTATACTAGGGTTTCTATAGAGTTTTAATCAATCGGTGTGTCGTGTGTGTGTGTGTGTGTGTGTGTGTGTGTGTGTGTGTGTGTGTGTTTCAAAATTGATTCCCCATTTACTTAGCAATGGTCAAACCAGTATGTTCCTTTCTTCTTTGTGTTTGGGGAGGGTGATGATAAGTATACTCTGAAGTTAAATTCTCAGAGACTCTTTATGAATGGACATATTTAACCAAGAGATAGCTATCATGTGGATTAGTGGTAATAACAGTACAACTATTTTAGCTCACAGGTTTTCATTTCCTCCTAGCGCCTTACTGCCTTACTGATGAATATCCTAGATAACAGTCACTCAACATTCAATGACAAAAGGCCCCATGGAACTGGAATACTATCCAGGAAAGCATGCAGAAGGACTGCAGGAGAGGCTTATGAGCCCACAGCTGGTAAAGATCAAAATTTCACAGGGAAATCTGAGAATCTGAGTTCAGAGTATCAATTAATCATTTTTATAGCATTACCTTGCTCATCAGTTCCCAAAACAAACAATCAAGGTTTAAAGGCTATAAAAAGCACACAGTGAATACCTCGAAGACTAAGCGTTTACATACAGAATCCTTAATCTTTAACATTTTTGATTCGAAAGTGGGGACAGAAGTCATGAGAGATAGGAGTTTATATCATTCTTTTTGTCCTAGCTATGTAAGTATAAGCTTCAGTGATTTCTCACGACTGATGTTCCTAGCTGTTGTTTGCCTTGCAAACATATGGAATTGGCAATTAGCAGTTTACAGTCCTGATGTTTCACTCAGCTGTCATGTGAGCTTTTTCTCAGTTTAGTACTATAAAAGCCTGCCAAGCCTGTAACAAGCTTCTAGAGATGACGCTCAGTACTCGGAAACAGCTGATGTGATGATCAAGTCTGGTGTGTGTGTGTGTGTGTGTGTGTGTGTGTGTGTGTGTGTGTGTGTGTGTGTGTGACAGAGAAAGAGAAGAAGAGGGAGAGGGAGAAGAAGGGAGGGAGGAAGGGGGGGGGGAGGTGGAGATTCTGTCTCCAGTCTGTTGCAGGACTTCCTTGAGTCCACAAGTTAAGTTTGTTTGTGTAACTTGGCAAATCACCCTGGCCATGATAACGGTCCAGATTGCCAAGATGTTGAATGATGCACAAGAGATCCAAGTCAGTCCCTGGCCTCAGCTTCTAGGAGGTAATTACATCTGCTACAGGGATGCCGTTGTATACAATGAGTAAGCTTTAGGGTGTTGTCAGCCATATCTGATCATGTTGTGGTGAGGGCCTGACCTCATCAAAGAGAGCAAATATGATGTTTATTTGGAGTAAGAAGTTTGCATCATAAGACATTGATTGATCTTAAGATTGAAGCTAAACACGTGGGCAATAAATTAACCAATTATATTTGCTTCATGAAGTCTCCATTAGATTCTCTGGTTATGGAACTTGAGTGAGTTTCCCTAGCTGAAAATATTCCATGGATAGTGTCATGCATCAGGACTGGAAAGGCAAGATACCCTGAATCCGCAGAGGAGAGAATAGAAAATTCATGTGTGAAAGTCTCCTTTCTGCTTTTAGTGTCTCTCTGGCTGGTGTTGATCTGCAATTTTTCCTTGTGATAAACTGAAACTGTGCATATGTTAGCTCCCAGGGAATTCTGTGGCCTCTTCTAGTGAATTACTAAAATGAAGTTTCATTTGAAAGCTCCCTGAACATGAGGCAGAATCAAATTAGCATGATTTTCAGGACTTTATCCCGAACTTGTCAGATAATTTTTCACTGGGGAGAAAGAGAAAAGGGGAGAAGCAGTTGTTGGATCCTCTTTTCTTCAAGGTGTCAAAGCTGTACAAAAACGTTGGGTATGTCAACTCCAACAACTGATTTCAGTACATGATGTCTGGTAAGATTGCTGTATCAAAGAGAGGTTTTTAGAAGCCATTCAAGCATTAACATCTACCCCTTGATAAGTATTTAATAAACATGTTTTTATCATTTGAAAACTGACAAAGGGCTGTGGAAGTAAGTGTGCAGAAATATTTATTCTTTGATATGGGCACAGACTCAGGAGAATTCCAAGAGAGTTAAGTAGAATGGAGGAGGTGAGATGACAACTCCTTTTGTAGATCTACAGAGGAAGTAGTTCAGTAAAGTTGAACTCGTGGTATGAACCAATACCCTCTGAGCCATCTCGCTTATCCTATAAAAGTATTGGGAAAATATGAAAGTAATGAGAAAATATAAGAAAGTTCAAAAGGATAATAAAGTGATACCTCAACAAGCTCCTTTAGAACACTAAAAAAATGACAATGAATAGAATAAGTCAGGAAGAAACAAAATCAACAACTGGATTATTGTACTACAGTAACATTCTGGAAACATGCCATAAATAGACTGACTAACACCTGATCATGAGAAAATTATGAAGAATGGGCTGGGCTCACCATTCAACTGCTTTGGGAATATTTACTAGCCAGGAAAAAAAATACTTAAAGCTTTCTCACATACCACTCATGAGAGAAATTTTAACATAAGTTTTTTTTTTTTTAATGTGATCATAGTCCATAGAAATGAGAAGAGGTCTGGGTTAATATTTATAAAATCTGGGTAAAAATGTATCCAGCAGTATTATTAGTTTAAATAGAATGTTTAAGAAACATACATAATAAAATGTAATTAAGTCTCACATTCCCAACAACATTGCATATTTTTAAATCAAATAAAAAAAAATAGTGTTGTGAAAGACACTTTTCTGAATTCAATACTTCTTTACATGTTTCCACTGTTTATGTCCTAAGCATGAAGTAGGCACTACCTGTTGATGCTAACTGAAATTTGTGTTTGCAAATAATACTGCTAAATTTTCATCTCCCAAATCCTTAATTTATGCAATTAATCAACATACAGAGAATTTAAACTTATATTTTCCCAGACAAGATATAGAATAATTTAGAGAGAGACTTCAAATAATTACATTGTGTCGACATCTATACCCATTGACCTCCCTCACAGTCCTACCATTTCTTGAGACCATAATAGGATACCCTCTCTTGAAGGAGATGTTTAAGAACATTTGGATCTCACTTTGCAAGTGGGATGTTTTATTTTCCCCTCCATTTCACTCTCAATCGGAAACATATGGGATGTTTTATTTGCAAGCTACAAAAACAAATCAAACAGGCAATTCTGTGTTGGAAAGAATTTATTCTTCCTGTGGATCAAGAGTTGAGCTCTGTGCCCAAACTTCTAAGCCCATTACTCTCTTCCCACAGTCGTCAAGGATAATAGCTGCTTCTGTGCCCTCTGTTATTGCTTCCTCTCTGAGTAGAGCCATCAGGGTTAGTCGCATTTCCCCTCTTGATGTTCATTACTCTCTTGTCTTCTTCTATTTCTTGGAAATGTGGTGGTTTTTTTTTTTTTTGTTTTTTTTTTTTTTTTTTTTTTTTTTTTTTACCTGATTATTGCCAGTTGCTCCATCAGGGTTGTGCCTGTGTGGATTTTCTGATAAAGCACCTTATCACTTTTTGTGACTCAATCAGTTTGCTTCACTGATCTGGGAGCCTCCTTCCTATAGGATTGGGGATATGAACTGAGCAATGCAATGAGGAAACCCAAATGACAAGCCCAGTGCATCCATCTCTCTCTCTCTCTCTTATGCAAAAATCACAAGATGCTGAAAGTTGTGAAAGTTGCTAAATAGGCTGCTTGGTCTTCTAAAAGTTTAATTCTCCACTATAGAAAAAAATGGTTCAATGCTGCATTATGGTTCAATAGACTGGAGAGAGAGAGAGAGAGAGAGAGAGAGAGAGAGAGAGAGAGAGAGAGAGAGAGACAGAGACAGAGACAGACAGACAGAGACAGAGAGAGACAGAGAGTGGCAGCTCCCTAGCATTACTTACAATGTTTGTTGCAGAAGTTTCTGGCAGCATATTGAGCCTGTTTACTATTTTTCTATGTATTTTACTGTATTTCTTAATTTCTCTGATAGTATTTGAAAAACGAAACTAATAAGTTAGTAGCTATAACTTTCTTCCCAAAGGTCATATCATCTCTGCATGAAATGGTGTGAATTCTTATTTTTAACTCCCTTGCTACCTTCAAACTAACATGACATCTAAAACATTGGCTACTTAGCTAGAACACAGTGATCTTGCATCCCAAACACATGATGAATAAAGATAGTATTTGTGTGATAAGTTATTTTATTGTATTAGCAATTTGAGTCAAGGCTATATCTTGTCTCTAAACCACTTGATTATTGGTTGTTCTCAGCAACAGAAAAGGTCGAATGGAACATTGTCTTTGGAGTTGAAAAGGCATATAACTGACTATATCTAAGAAAAATTCTAAAGAAGTGTTTCTACAGACTACAAAAATATTCCTCAATTACTTGCCAAATCGCTCTATGAGGAAATACTCACATGTAGCTCATGTATGAATCCCAGACATGTCTTTCTGATGTTTACATTTCAGGGCTTTGGGGTGCTTTAGATCTGGCCAAGCTCATCTCTTCAGGCATCAGGACATTAAAACAGTTGAGCAGTGTGGTTCAACTTCTTGCTGACTGCATCACTACTCTTTCCTGTGGCATTGTTTCCTTATACCATTTTACAGAAAATGCTGACTGATACACACACACGTACACACACACACACACACACATGTACACACACTTCCTTATATTATTTTATAGAAAATACTGACTGATACA
Organism: Acomys russatus; assembly: GCF_903995435.1. Classification (NCBI taxonomy): domain Eukaryota; kingdom Metazoa; phylum Chordata; class Mammalia; order Rodentia; family Muridae; genus Acomys; species Acomys russatus. The sequence goes on along the minus strand of NC_067137.1, from coordinate 106,046,799 downwards.
CACACACACATACACACACACACACACACGTACACACACACACACACACGTATATATTTATATATTTTTTTCAGTAGAAAAGTTTTATTTTTGCCAAACAAAATTTCAGATGGCAAATGAACAGAAATCCAAAAGTTGCAAATCCACAGCTGCAGCCTGTGGGGAGAGAAACACTGTACCCATCAAATCTGCAAAATATACTAGAATGCAGAGAAATCAATTGATTGGCAGATGTGAATGTTTGCATCTGCCTTAATTGCTTAAAATCAGTCAGTTGGGAGACGTCTCTAAACTTGGCAGCAGTTCAGGTTAAGGACAATTGCTTCTTTGGTAGAATCTGACAACCACTGAAACTTGTATGATAATTTTGAAAAGGGGACAAAACTTTGGGGGAGATGATGAGGAAATTGCCACCAGAGAGCCTCGCCTGGGCTCAGTGTCAGCATTCAGCCAATCAACGGAGGAACAAGTTTATAAAAGATTTAATTGTCCCTATCAGATGTAGATGAGCTCAGGATCGGAGGATAGTATGTTTGAAAAAAAATAGCAGTATTAAAATGTTGAACCGTCACAACTGAGAATAACAGAGAGTAAGCCATGCTACCAGGAACTTACCAGACATTGAGGATTTGATCTGGTAAATGTCAGAGAAAATTGTTTCCAGTTTTCAGGAAACAGAAGTTATTGAAACCACAGGAAGCTACTCATTGTTGACTCTCTGCTGCCCATAATACTACAAGTATCCTAACTAGAGCCAAAATAATTTGCAACTGTGGCCCTGATCATCAGCCTATCTGTGGGAAGAGCAACTTTTCCCTATCTTCAGAACTTCATCTCTCTCTCTCTCTCTCTCTCTCTCTCTCTCTCTCTCTCTCTCTCTCTCTCTCTCTTAAATGAAATTCTGCTGCAAAATATCTGCTTGGTCTTTTTTTGACTCTTTTAGCTGCTATGGTCAGAAATAAAGAGCAGGGAAAGAATGTGACTGTCCACAAAGACTCATTTGGACAGTCACAACCAATAATGTGTAAAGCTTAAACAAAGTGGTAGTGTTAGGAACTGGGCAGGAAATGGCCAATCATTTGAAGGCAAATTGAAGCTCATGACTTTCCTGGCTTTTAAAATAGATTTTGTGTTTAATACACTCAGAAATAGATATAATTAGCATAATTATGTTAATAAAGAGTCAGAGTTATAAAAGTTAAATTTCCCAAGATTACGTATGTGTCGAACATTATATTTATGACTACAGTTCATGCTTAAGAAAAAAATCTCCTTCTCACTAAAAGGCCAGGAAATTCAGATTTGTACACTGTACTGGGTAGTTTTGGTACACTTGTCACAAACTTGGGAAGAAAGGAGATGAGCCAAGGAAATGCCTTTATCTAATTGGTGTGTGGGAATGTCTATGAGGCATTTTTCTTGACTGCTGGTTCATGCAGGAGGTCCCAGTTTAGGTGGGTGGTACCACCCCTACGTAGGTAAACCAGGGCTGTTTCTGAAAGGTAATTGAGCAGACCTGAAGGAGAAATAGTCCACCATGGTCTCTGATTCAGTTGTGGCATGCAGGTCCCAACTTGAGTTCCTCCTCTCAATTCCCTCAATGATGGACCCTGATGTGGAGGTGTAAGCCAAATAATGCCTCATTGGCCACTGTTTCATCCCAGCAACAGAAAGCAAATGAGGGTACACTCTAAATAATTGTGGCTAACATACCAAGTAAAGCCTATTATCACAGGACTGCTTACGGTGGGAATAAATGGACTTATTTTCTTTTATTGCCTTAAAATGGGTAAGATTTCAGTGCTTAGAAAATTGTCTCCTCATGCTTCCAAGATGTGTTGTTATATGCTTTAAAGCTGAATTGATTTTTAACTTTTCTTATAAATCTTTTTATAGATTTCTTCCCCCCTCTTTTTGTAATATCTAAATCCTGAATATAAGACATCTTGTCTCCACCCCTAAAACTTAGAAGATGAGGCAAGTTTTTTATTATCCTTCTTTTTTTTTTTTGCTATAATTAGCTACTACTCAATTTTGAATAGTATAGACTGTTATCTGATACTCAAAATATTCCACCAACTCTGCTTTTTCAGATTCTTCTAGCAATCACCATATCCTACTTTTCAAAACACCGTTTTGGCTCCTTTATTATATGAATTCAAGTCATAACTTGAGTCTTTACAAGTCTTTATTGTTAAGGTTCTCTCCGTGTTCTTCACTAACGCTGTATCTTTTCTCCAAATAGTTTTCTTCTTAAGTTCATCCAGTGTGTGTTTGTGTGTGTGTGTGTGTGTGTGTGTGTGTGTGTGTGTGTGTGTGTGTGTGTGGTAATTCATTGAGTACTCATAGTGGAATTCATTTCCCACTACACATTCATGTTTCAGGGTCGGGGAATGGCTAGTGTACACAAAATACTGACTTTTAAAATTCTGCAGGCTGGGAAGGGAGATGGGAAGGTGGTGTAAAGTGTTGTGCAAATGGAAAGACCTGAGTTTGATTCCCCAGAAGCCACATCAATCCAGATGTTCCTAAATTGAGGTGGGAATGAACAGAGGAGAACCCCTGGAAGGCCACGGGCTAGTTAGCCTGACTTACACAGACTTTGTTTAAAATGTGGTGAAAGATAAGGTCTGACTCAAGGTTGTCTTCTGCTATCACATGATCGTTGTCACATAAACACACAGAAATGTTTATTTTTGACATCCTATTTACCTACCTAAGCATTTCAACAAGTTTTAATAGAATTTGACAATTACATGACAATATACAGTTTGTTTTATAGTTTTCCTCTCTCACTTGAGACTTCATGTTCTATTTTCAAGTTTCCCTGGACCTGAGATTTTAGTTTTATTACACATTGTAGCATCTCTTGAAACAACAAAGTTTTATTTTTGATCTGATGATGTAAGCTCTATATTATTAGAATTGCTAATGTCATACAACTCTTAAATTCTTGGAACAAACACCAGTTATTTGCAATGTATTATTTTTAATGTCATGCTGAACTCAATTTGCTAGTATTTTATTTAGATTTCACCTCTAAACTTAAAAGTGAGAGCTCTCTCTCTCTCTCTCTCTCTCTCTCTCTCTCTCTCTCTCTCTCTCTCTCTCTCTCTCTCTCTCTCTCTCTCTCTCTCTCTCTCTGTGTGTGTGTGTGTGTGTGTGTATGTGTGTGTACCCTACTTGCTAGGTGTCAACATCAGGGTTATGTGAGGTTTGAAAGTAGAAGCTAAAATCCTTAATACATTATGATTTGTGAGTCTTTGATTTCATGAGTGTAGCAGTACAATGTGATTTTATTATTATGTTTGTGTGTGTTTATGTATGCTTGTTGAATGTGCACATGTGTGTGCAGTTGTTTACGGCCATGTGTCCCATGAAGACTACATGACACATTGAGTGTCCTCTATCACTTTCAGGTTTATTTCCTTTACCTCAAGGTTCCTCACTGAATCTGGAGATAGAGGACCCAGACACAAGTACAAAGACTTGAGTTCAAACTCCCCACACCAATGTGAAAAACAGTGTAGTTTGTCTGTAATCCTAACACTGTAGAAGGCTTAGGCACCGAATGCTCTCATCTACTGAGCCACTCCCCAGCTCCCCTAAAACTACATTTACATTGATATCTACTTATAAATTTTCAGGACATCTCTAATTAGTTTCCATGGTAAGTTAGGAATTCCTGCTTTTCTTCATATAAGTATTGCTACAACAGTTCTGTTTTCCCCACTTAGGTTGGTTAAGCTTTCATGTGTGGGTTGCATTGAGTCTGCTTCTCCACTTTAGGTGGATTGCTGCTTGGCTAGGCCCCTTAGAGATACTTCCAAGAAGCTTTGTAAGCTGAGCCTACAAAAATCATATGATCTTTGTCATGTACAACAATTGTAGAAGAAATGTATAGATATACACAATATACACAGGACATTTTCCATTTTATCTTTATAGTTTTCTAAATTTACTATCCTAAAGATGATATAGCAAGTCTAGACATTGTTATTTTGAATTAGAATTTTCATTTTGCTCAGAATTTAATTTTTAAAAATGTTATGTGTATAGATAGGTGTTTTACCTACATACACGTCTATGCCTGACTTGCATGCCTGACCTACAAGGAGGCCAGAAGAGTGTATCAGATCTCATGGAATTGGAATTACAGACAGCTTTGAGTGGCTATGTTGGTATACAGAATCTAAATTAAATCCTCTGGAAGAAAATAGTGCTCTTAACCACTGAGCCATCCCGAATTGCTCAGAATCCTTGCTTGAATTAAGACGTTCCTTGAATATCTAATATAATGCCTAGTAAATGAGAAATACTCATATCACAAAGGAAATGAAGATGCATGTAAGATATTATTCATATAATGTCTTCTGGATAACCCTCCTGCAAATGCATAACCAACCCAAGTCCTATATTCACAGTGCAGAGAAGACATATTGTTGATGATATGCAGTATTAGTATTTCTACTATGTTTTCTGCCAGTTTTTCTTCAAAGAAGAAGGGTGTGATTAAAGACTCCCTGATGCTGCCAAAGTGCACGAAAGTGTACGCACAGTTTCCCTTTCGTACCTTACCGTGCTAGTGCTCTACTCTGAGCCTCCACTGGCTGGCTCCCTGGTTTGCTCAGAGGCCAACCTCTGAGCTTTGTCATCTGGTGCAAGACACAGATGGTGTGTTAGGTTCTTGCTGAGCCTTATGTCGACCACTGACCTCTCAGCCTGTTTTTCATTTCTTTTTCTTTCTCTCTTTTTCTTTTTTATGGTCCTGGCAAGCTTTTGTTACTCTTGTCTCTCTGCTGTACACTTGACATTTGATTGGCTTGGATCAATCCCCATACAAACAAGGGTACAGATATGGCCTGTGTCTCCTCAGGAGCCAGGCTAGAGAATCACACTTTTAGATAGGCTACACTTCAACTGCGATTTAAACCTCTCATCAGCATTCCATACTCTTACTCTATGGCTTACTTTTTTGCTTATCACTACATAAAAAACAAAAACAAAAAACAAAAACAAAACCCTCACATTGCTGGTCTTCTCATTACAATGTAAACTTCATAAAGTCAGGATTTTAATATATTTTATTTATTCCTTTATCCTTGGTTTCCAAAAAAATGTTTATGTCATACTAGGTAGTAAGATATCACATGAATAGGTAATGAATTTGAGCAACAAAAATTGCTAAAAAATTAATTGATTAGTTAAAAAATGCAATGATAAAAACTCAAGTGGCTATTAGAATTCTTATATAGAATCAACACTGACTTGGGTGCCTCACACTGTGGATGGTAAAGTGTAACCCTCTGTACTGGGCTCTCTCTTTGATGGCATTTCACTGTATAGTAATGGCCAATACAAATGACAAAGAACTCTGAAAACGTGGTGCTGACTGCAGGAGCACTCTGATACTGATAAGGTAGAAAAGGCTATTATCCCGTTGCGGAACGATTTCCCGCCAGTGATGTATTACTTATTGATGTTCTGTTTACAGCAATACTCTGGAGTACCATCTCTGCCACTGTCCATTCAGTTCGGGTGTTAAATATTTTGAATGCTATGCTTCCAAGAAATTCAGAAACACCTTCATTACTGGAATTCTTAAAATAATAATGAAAAACCCCAAACCCTCCTCCTATAGTTCTTCAGTGTTCAGCCCCTCGCCGTTTTTTTTCTTCCTCCTCCTCCAAATCTTGATTGGTAAAAACACAGTTTCTTTGAAATTCAATAGTTACAGTAGAGCTCACTGTAATCTTGCATCATTTCCTGGGTGATTCTATATTTGTTTTCTTTTTTGTTTTTCTTTTTTGTTTTCCTTGGAACATCCATCTTCATGTCCTGAGTGATGGGTACTCTTGACTTGACTTTACAGACCAAGAGTTACTTTTGGTGGTCATCCTTGCTAAGATGACTGGTTGTAAGAGTCTTTGTTGGTGATCGTTCTTATTTCCCACCTTCTTTCTTTCTATTCGCTGTGCATGCCATTACTTGGCTATATACTTACATACCTACATATTTTTATGTGAATGTGAATCTGCTTATCCATTCACTTGACCAGAAATTGAATGATAATTATGCCTGGTATTTACAAGATGTTCAACAAACATCTCGTTAATCAAATGGATTAATGCTAACACCTTGTAGTATCCAAAATAACAGGCTACTGAGTTTTATATTCAGGCTAAATTATAGAGTAGGTGATACAAAAAATGAACTGGAAATGCATGAAAAATAATAAGGCACACTTAAAACAAGGATCAAGAACTATGCTGTGTGTTGTTTTGTCACATGTGGCATCTGGAAGATCTCTTCTTATTGATTTTATTTTTGTAAGGCCAACAAGATGCTGCCATATCTGTTGGATGTGAATCATCTATGTACCAAGTTAAAAGAGATACTTTTTCTTTTTTCTTTTTGTCATTTAAAATAATCATAGGCTGTGGTCATATGGTGGGAGAGGAGGTCCCCTTCTGTCAGAGGTCTAGGAGAAGGGAATAGGGCAGAAGAGGAAAGGAGGGTAGGAACAGGAAGATACAAGAGAGGTGGATAACAATTGGGATATAATCTGAATAAATTATAATAAATTAAACTAAAAAAAACCACTCAAAACTACAGTTTTAAAAGATAAAATCTCTGGGGGAGGATAGGTGGGAGAAGTATGTGGTGCAAATGAGAAACTTACATAAGAATTAAATCTGTCCCTTAACATGACCATGGTAGCCAAACTCTGCAAAGTTTTAGTGAGGGTGCTAGACTAAGCTATGGATGTACTCTCAATAAATAAAGTGATTCAATTTGAATAGGAAAAGCAATTTGACTAAATTTTTAATGATATCAGGACTACTCTGTAATATCATCTATAAGTGCGTAGAGGAGGACCATACATTTTACTCTGAGACAAAAATGAACTCTGCATAACTCATTTATTTAGTAATTGTCAGCCAGATGTTGTAAAGAGACCTGGTGATTCTTATTAAACACACAGATCTCTGTCCTCTGTTCTGCACTAGTTGAATCGGTGTCTCTACTTAGCAGAGGGCGATGTGAAGCTAAAATGGAGTCATGGTGATGATGAAAATGGCTGTATGACAGCCACCTGGTAGACAGCCATGAAAAATTAACAGCTTTTCTGTGTGCTTGGGGTATTTTTATGATGGCTGTGGACTACTTACAACAATATAGCTGGGGAGGAGAAGGATATGTAGGCACACAATGTAAAGATCAGATAATCAATGAAAGAGGAGATGATCAATACTACTTCTGTATTTGTCTTAGCCTCTCTAGCTTATTAACAGAGAGGAAAGGACTGGGGAAGTCATTCTACCTGGTAGAAGCCTTATGAAGTCTATAATGGGCTTGACTGATGACTATTCATCTTGGCAAAGAAGATAAACAATTTTATTGTGAACCATATGATCAAAACACAGTTAAGGCTACATTGGCTCATATTTAAATATGGAAATTAATTTTACAATACAAAGCCAGGTGTGATGGCACACAACTTTAACCCCAACCATTGCAGACAGATTGAGCCAGATAGGTTTAAGGACAGTCTGGCCTACATAGCAAGATCTGGCCAAGCAGTGTATCATAATGAGAAACTATCTTAAATAAATAAATAACAAAAATTAAAACAGAAACAATTTACAGTAAATATGTATGATGTAGTAAAAAAAGAAATATTTTTGTAGCTAGTGGTTCTGAAAATGTCGCTTCCAAATATAGTCACTAGCCACTTAGAAACTTCCAAACTCCATCCCCACTTCTAACCTCTGTGTATGACCCCGAAATCTCTATGTTTTTATTTGAGAATTGCCTTTGATAGTGAGAATATATAAAAGACTGGCTATGTGGTTCTTTAGACAGATAAATGCTAAGAGAGGATCTACCTGGCCTTGGGGCTCGCAGGTACTGCAATCTCCAGGTCATGTGAGCTTAACTTTCTCCATTCATGCATTAGCCTTGCTTTCTCTGTGGTTATGCTGCTCTCTACCATTGAGTAAATGTATCCGTGTTTCTACTTATACAGCATTACCTATTGTTTTAAAACTTCCTTTAAAATATTGAAAAGTCCCAAAATTTATGGACAAATGAATTGAACTAAGAAGTGATTATAATGAGTGAGTTAACCCAGAAGCAGAAAGACTCAAATGGTATATACTCACTTATATCTGGACACTAGGCTAAGGAACATGTCCCATGAAAGTCTTCACTTACCAGGAAAGTGGGTCAGAGGGGAGGACATCTTATTGGGACTCTAGGTGAGAGAAGCATGGGACAATGGAGAAAAATAGAAGGATCCAGAGGATCTTTAAGAAGAACATTATGACAGGTGGATGGATCTAGGCCCAGAGGTCTTGCTCAAACTATGGCACCAGCCAAGGATAATACATGCAGTAAACATCGAACCCCTACCCAGATCTAGCCAGTGGACAGGACATTCTCCACAGTTGAGTGGAGAGTGGGGACTGACTTTCACACGTACTCTGGTGCCCCATATTTGACCACGTCCCCTGGATGGGGAGGCCTGGTGGCACTCAGAGGAAGGATAGCAGGCTACCAAGAAGAGACTTGATGCCCTATGAGCATATATAGGGAGAAGAGGTCCCCCGCATTCACAATCATAGGGAAGGGAAGTAAGGGAAAATGGGAGGGAGGGAGAAATAGGAGGATACAAGGGATGGGCTAACAATTGAGATGTAATATGAATAAATTAATAAAATATATTTAAATATATTGAAAAGTCTTTGATGGTCATCTTCTTCTTTGAGGCAGGCTGGGTGTTAACTTGTCTTGTTGTCAAAGAATCTTTAGAATAATAAAAAAAATATTTAAATGCCATATTGTGTAGGTCTCTGAAGTTTATGTTCACTTTAAGTTTGCCAAATGCAAATAGCCAAAGCACTATGAATGTAACATTCATATAATTCCTGATTGTCTCATGATTCTTCCTGCTGCATGTAGTTTATTTTATTCATGTGTAATAATATAAATGTATATGTTAAAAAGAAACATAATAAAAATATTTATAAAAATATTGAAAAGTCTACTTTTCCCTAAGAAAAGATTTTTGTTTGTTTGTTTGTTGTTTTGCTTTTTCCCCAACAATCTCTTCTTTGCACATGTCAACTCCTATTTTATTTTCAGGCTTGTGTCACCATGCCTAAATTTTTTTCACATTAAAATTGCTTGAAAGAAACACACATTTATACAATGTTGCTGAATTAAATATAGTAACAATAGGGTTGAGATATACAGCTCAGTAGTGAAACACTTGCCTCGCATGCATAAGGCAGTGAATTTTATTCTCAGAAATGGCAAAAATAAAATATACTGACTGACAATATACAAAATTATGTTAAGACATAAATACAACCTATTTACTGTGTATAATGCTACCTGTATGTGTATATTTTCTGGGCTGTCCATTTGGTATTGAATCAGTGTGTTTTTGCCTATGGAAGATTATTTCTGCTCTCAGAATTCCTTAGTTGCCTGTAGCTCTTTGTCTAGAGTTGAGCTCTCATGAGCTTTACACCTTCCATATTAGCATGTCTATTGGTTTGGGTTGTGTTTAGGCAGCCATCCTGGGGATACCTCTTAGGGGTAGATTCTTACATTTCTAGAAGACACAATCTCATAGCAAACTTCCTGGTCCTCTGGCTCTTTCAGTCTTTTCGCCCTCCCTCCTTCTGCAAAGATCCCCGAGCCTTAGGTGCAGGAGATGTGTTGTAGATGTATCAGTTGGGACTGGCTCCACAACTCTGTGTTTTGTTTGGTTGTGGCTTTCTGTGTTGGCCTCTGTCTGTTGTAAAGAGGAGCTTCTTTGGTGGGAGTAACGACTACATTCTGATTTCATCACATTAAAAAAAGAGATCATGAATTTGAAGAGAGAGAGAGAGCGCACATGAGAGTGCTGAAGAGGAGGAAAAGAAAGAAGTATGATGTGATTATATTATAATCTCAAAAAGTACTACGTTAAAGATGTGCTAGTAATGGATAGGAAGTTCAAAACAATCGAAGTGACTTTCTCCTTTTTAAAATTTCTGTATTGTTCCTCTATTGATTAATGTGTGGTTTTATGTATAGATTGCATCATCTATCAAACTGACTGCATGCTATAGAACACATTAATTAAAATACAAACCAGAAAGCAGGCATATTAACATATTAGCTCATATCCTCAAATTTGCATGCTTTTTATCCTGTGCTGATTCTCAGCAAGTCACTGTACTCACTGGCGTGCCTTCTCTGCAGTTTCAGATGAAGGAAGACTCAAAATGAGGCTGACACTAATTTTGGTTGCATCTTCTCTTAGACAAATATCCAGATGTTCCCTCAGTGAGAGAAACAAGCTGCTGCAGTCATCACAGAGGTTTGAAGGCACACCTAACAAAACTCCTGCAAGAGCACCTGAGGCTTAAACCATCTCCAGAGCATGCCCCTGGGGATGATCTCAGCCCTTGCTCCAGCTATCTGGTGGGGAGGGCATCTGTGTAGTGTACATTGACAAGGCTGAGAAAACAGAGGTTTAGAAAGAAATGTCAGGGTCAGGCCAGGGAATTCACTTGTTGGCACAGCTTCGTTGCAGTGCTCCAGGGAGAACAAGATAAAGCTATATATGGCTCAGAAGTCCTACGCACAGCATATCAGAGAATACTAAAATGCATTGCTTGCTCAGTTTTCACACACTCAGACTCATGCAAAGAATGAAGAAAATGGGTTGCATTCTTGGAGTACTATTACTTTATTTGGATGGTTTTTTTAATAATGAGATTTATTAAGGGCTGGATGAAAAGGTAGGTCAATCAATAAAGCAGTGTGAGAGAGAGGGGGCAGGGAGAGACACAGAGACACAGAGACAGAGACACAGACACACAGACAGAGACACAGAGATTTACAAATAAGAACATTTGACAATGTTAAGCACTAAGCAGATCTTAAAAGCAGCAGAGGCCCTAATGATAAAAACATCTTCCCATGGAAATCCCATTTGCAAGAACATTCCAGGCAGAGCAAAGTATCACAGGGCCATAAACCAGGAATGAGTTTAGCAATCCCAGGAAAATAGTGTGAGGTCCAAGAATTGGAAAGCAAGGTCTGTGAAGATGCATGAAAGCCAAGCAATGTGTGCAAGCGTCTTTTAAGAAGGATATTTTCTTAAACACCTAGGAAGCTATTAAGGTTTTTATATTGGAGGATTGATTGAGGGATGGGACTAACATGTTTTACGAAGATCACTCTGGTTTATAATGACATGCTTTTCAACATTTCCCATTTAGAGTCTTGCTTTTGAACATCCAGGCTGTAATCCAAGCGAGCAGACACAAAATGGTGACATGATTAGGAAAAGGCTGTCTTTATAGAACCCATTCTGGACCAGTCTGTAGCTTTTATGTGCACATTATCATTGCCCCTGAGCCATAATGAGCACAGCATTGGAAGCAGCCATCCACCTGCACTGCCATCCATGCCACTTTATGGAGCCAGCATCTGTAGCTGTCCCATGAGGCTCACTCTGCTACTCACAAGGTTTGACTTTTCTCAGCCACGAAGAACATCAGTCTCACAGATTTGGCTATTTATATTAAGAACCATTTTAAATAATTCTCTTCTCATAAATAATCACGAAAACATCCTTTTGTCCTTTACAAGTAACTGAGTAACAACACATCTAGTCCTATGGCTTCTCTCTTTAACGCTATGTACTATAACCAACCCTCCTATGTCTTGGCAAAGGAAAGTATCACTATTTTCCTAGACTGGAGTTATTTCAAGCAGAAAAATGAAGACCATAAAGGGGAAAATAAATCTCAGACGACTTTAGGGAATAGTCACAGTGATTTAAAAAAAATCAATTAGTATTTGTTTTTTATGGAAAATAGATGTTCTTTCGTGAAATATATTCTGAGTATGGTTTCCCCTCCCTTACTCCTCCCAGTTCTCGCTCCTTTCCCCTCCCATCCGGAACCAAACCCTTTCTTTTTCTCTCTTTAGAAAACAAATAGACATCTAAGGACTAATGATAAAATAAAATGCAATAAGATATAGCAAAAAACAAAAAAATGAGAATAGAATAAAACAACCAAACAAGATATGTATAGCCATGAAGGCTCTAGGTAGACACCAGATTGGCTTTTCAATCCTCCTATTCTGGGTCTTGTCTGTCCTTAACTATCCTATTTCACTTTTCTATCCCTCCTCCTTAGCTTTTACTCTATACTTAACCTCTGCGGTTACACAGATTATAGTTATTTATCAACAACTTAACAGCTAACATCCACATGTAAGTGGATGCATCCAATATTTGTCTTTCTGAGTCTGGGTTTTCTCATTCAGGATGATTTTTTTTTCTAATTAATTTACCTGTGAATTTCATGATTTCCTTTTTAATGGCTAAGTAATATGATATTGTGTAAATGGAATTTATGCTGTATCCAATTTTATGCAATCATCTATTTATCTACAGAAGCACATATGGCTGTTTCCAAGTTCTGGCTATTATGAATAGACGAGCAAGGGACATGGTTGAGCAAGTGTCTATGTGGTAAAATGAAACATCCTTTGGGTATATTCTCAAGAGTGGAAAGGCTGGGTCTTGAGTATATTGATTCCTATCTTCCTGACTTCCATAGTGGCTGTACAAGTTTGCGTTCCCACCAACAATGCGCAAATGTTCCTCTTACTCCACATCCTCACTAACATAAGCTGTTATTTTTAAATTATCATTAATCTTGGTCATTCTCATTGATTTTAAACAAAATCTGAAAGTATTATTGAACACTTTAAGGGCTTCTCAGCCATTTGTGTTCCTGCTTTTGAGAACTCTCTGTTTAAATTTGTACCACAATTTTTAATTGAGTTATTTGGGTTTTGGTGTCCAGAGTTTTGAGTCTACTATATTTTTTGAGTATTAGCCCTCTAGTGGATGTGTAGTTAGTAAAAATCTTTTTTCATTTTGTAGCCTGTTGCTTTGTCTGAATGATGATGTCCTTTGCTGTTTCATAAGGTCCCAGTTATTAATTGTTGACCTAAGTCCCTGCTTATTGGTTTTCTGTTCAGAAAGTCTTTTCTTTTGCCAATGAATTCAAGGCTATTCTCCTACTTTGTCTTCTTTGAGAATCAGCATATCTAGCCTTATGCTGAGTTGAGTTTTTTTTGTTGTTTGTTTGTTTTTATGCATTTAGAGTAGACTTTTGTGTGGGATGGTAAATATTGATCTATTTGTATTCTTCTATATGTAGCCATCCAGTTTAAACAACACCATTTGTTCAAGACGCTGTCTTTTTTCAGTGTCTTTATTTTTTTTTAAAGTGTCTATAGGTGAGTAGTTTTATTTCTGGGTCTTCTAAGAAAAATCTGATAATTTTCCTGTTACACCTTTGGAAATAAAGAAGGTAAGAGTAAACAAAATGAAGATGTAGAAGAAAGGTAGTCATGTGAACAGTTAAGCACTTTTTCTCTCTTCTCTCCTCTCTTTCCCTCCCCTCCCCTCCCCTCAGCTCTCTCCCTGCCCTCCTGTCCTCTCCTTTCCTCTTCTTTTCTCTTCTCTCTCACTGTGCAACTTAGGCTGTGCTCCTGTCTTAACATTCCAGGTATGTAGTTTTCAAGCATATGTCTCTATCTCTTTGTCTCTATCTATCTATCTATCTATCTATCTATCTATCTATCTATCTCTATCTCTCTCTGTCTCTCTCTTTGTCTCTCTCTCTCTGTTTTTTCGAGACAAGATTTCTCTGTGTAGTCCTGGTTGTGCTTGACTTGCTTTATAGCTCAGACTGGCCTTGAATTCACAGAGATCCACCAGCCTCTGTAAAAACATTGCTCTTTGCCTGAACTTGGGAATTCCTTTCTTTCCTAATAATATTGAAACATTCTTTTCTTGAGATGGAGACAACATACATCACATCAGCAATTGCATGGAGGAAGTTCCTTGCACCCTGCTACCATCAACCTGCCTCTTTCTTCTTTGCTTTTACTATGTTCTTACACTAAGCATATGGGGTTATTTTCTATTTCTTAATACATAAGTTTTATTTTCTGAAGCAGAGATATTTTTCTCTTCTTATTCTCATTAACTTACTGAGCAGGTATTTTGCCCAGGCTGTATGTCGATTGCTATAGATGCAGCATAGCCATGCTCACAGCAAAAAAGACTCACTCTGCCATTCCTGAAAATTGCTTCAGAAAGTATAGGAAAATAATTTTACTTATGTGATACCTGTAAGGCAATATTAATAAGCTCAAGCCTGTGGAAAGTTTTCTAATATTTCTGCCTTTGTATCACATACTGAAGCAAACACAAAGCATAACCTAATAAAATGAAAGCATGCAATGTTGTCTCCCTCTGCCCACCTCAGTAATGAATCCTAGTGTTAAAAGTCTGCATCCAGTCACACACAAAGGGTTCTTCCCTCTATCTAGTGACCAGCTGTTGCTATAAACCTCAAACTATTCCTACCTCACAAACAAAGATGAGTCAGTCCTCTTGTGGTTTTTGAATGGTGGGGAATGTATACAGCAATTGTGCACATATGCAGGCACATAAAGCACAGAGTAGCAGTCTGCCATCTTGCTTTACATATGCTGCTGTTCCTTAGACCTTAGAAGGATTGAAGACTGAGACTGCATTAGTGATAGTCATCCAACTAACTATTGTTAGAATCATGAAACAAACTTTCAAATGACTAAGAAACACTAGGTCTGGTCTGGTGGCATACCATTGTTATTTCAAGAATCAAGATGAGGAAGCAGGGTGTGGGGGGTTGTCAACTGGGGCTAGACTGGGGTGTGTGGTACACTATAAACTAGCTTGGATTATTCAGTGACAATCTGTACTAAATGTGCAAGTCATTATATAATGAATCATTCACCAAAACAAATCAGTCCTACTATATGGTGGACTGACCAGGGTGGAAGACTGGTCTTGGAGCTCGGGGAGGTAATGGGCAAGGGCTTATTGTTTTTTAGTGTTCATCTGTTTTTAAGTGTTCCTAGAAACCCACTCATGTGCCAAATGAAATTCTAAATCAATTCTTCAGTTTGCTGCTAAAGTGTAAAGTAGTCAAAACATGATTTGATTAAGCACTTAATTTTGTGAAGCAGAATTCTTGAAGAAAAAGAACACAATCGTATCAGAACCGCAGTACTAAACAATGATTTTAATTCAGGTTGCTAACCAAAAAACAAACAAACAAACAAAAAAACAAACAAAAAAACCCAGCAGAACCTATTCAAGATAAGCATGAGTAAAATATTTTAAAATTAAAATAGAAAGGAATTCCACAAAGCATAGGAAACATATTCTTGGTTGCATCTTAGGTCAATGACAATATTTATACTTTTGATTTTATTAAAAGGTCAAAAGAAAGAGAAAGGGTTAAAAGGTACCAATGATAAAGATAATATAGTGTCCATTTGCATTGCTCTCATCGATAAGAATGCATGGGTAATTCTAATATCCAAGTAGGTACCAGCTAACTGTTCTAATGGCTGGAAATAATAAGGTTGTTTTTAAATTGTATTTTATTTTCATGTGTCAATCAAAACAGATGAAATGAGAGGGATGGTGTTGGAGAGACTGCCTAGTAGTAATAGTACCTGCTGTGCAACCATGAGAACTAGAGTTCAGATCCCAGCACCCAGGTAACAAATAGGGCAAATACCTATAACTTCAGCTTTGATAAAATAAACACCCTTCCTGGCTTCGATGAGTGCTAAGACTCAATGTTCCTGCACACATATATCACATGCCTTCCCACAGACACATAAATAAGCACATATGTCTTGAAAAGTTTTGTAAGACTTTTCCCATTTAGTTTAAACACAGTAGATTAAATTAAACAATTGAGAACTAGTTGGCAAGAAAAATGGATTTACTTGCTTATTATTTACAATATTGAAATAAAATGAAACAGATGATGATAGTGACATCAAAGCATGCTATTTAGGGTGCATAGCAATATATCATAAATGAAATACAGAATAATTCCTGAAATTTTAGAAAGAGATTTGTTATATTGTTTTCAGAACACTTTCCTTTGATAAATGAGCCTATTATGTCTTCATATTTATTAATTTTAAGAAAATAGAAATTATTTTATTTGTATAAACCATTGATAAAAAAAGAATGATCTGTATAAAAAGAGGTGGAAAAACAAAAAATACGTGACAAATATCTCCAAGGGAATTAATAATAAGTTATGCTTAGAAACTTATAGTTTTTGTTAAACTTTTTTTCTCCTTAATTTATGTATTTATTCATTTTACATCCCAATTGCAGCTCACCCCCTCCAGTCTCAACCTCCCACCCTCTTTTCCCATGTCTCCCACCCCTTCTTCTCAGAAAAGGGGAGCCCCCTTCCCTATACCAACCCACCCCAACACATCAAGATACATCAGGACTAAGCATATCTTCTTCCACCGAAGGCAGACAACGCAGCCCAGCTAGGGGAAAGTGACCTAAAATCAGGCAACAGAGTCCCAGTTCCAATCCCTAGGGGGCCCACATGAAGACCACATTGCCCATCAGCTACATATATGTAGGGGCCTTAGGTCATTATATGCATGTTCTTTGGTTGATGGTTCAGTCTCTGTGAGCCTCCATGGGCCTAAGTGGAGTTCTTGATCTCTCCAAGTCACTCTATCCTTCTTCTACCTCTTCCACAGGATTTCCCAAGCTCCCCCTAGTATTTGGCAGGAGGTCTCAGCATCTGTATGATCTGCTGCTTGGTGGAACTACTTAGAAGACAGTTATCCTGGGCTCTTTACTGCAAGCATATCAGATATCGCTAATATTATCAGGGGTTGGCTCGCTCCCATGGAATGGATCTCAAGTTGAGCCAGTCATTAGTCGGCCATTCCTTCAATCTCTGCTCCATCTTTATCCCTACACATCTTGTAGGCAGGGTAAGTTTTGGGTCAAAGGTGGGTTTAGCTGTTAATGGATAAGCTCACAACCATAAATTCAAGAGTTTTTTGTTAAACTTTATCTTATGTTTGTAGGGACTCTGGCCAGCTTGATAAAAATAGAGACAGCAGCTGAAAAAGCATTTCATACACAGAAGTCAGCAAAGTTTCCAAGTGTACATGTGCTGAGAAGGTTCAGAAAACAAGAATGTGCCCAGTGAAGTGGAGGTGAGGTTGAAGGGACTCTGGCCAGAACACGGCGATCATGGCTAGCATGGCTCTGGCAGGCATCGCCCTTCTCCTTAATTCCCTCTGCCTTGAAACAAAACAAACAAACAAACAAACAAACATACAAAACCCCTTTCAGATTATATTCCTAACCCTAGCCCACAAGGTCTGTTCCCTTATTGGCCACTTCCTGAGGTGTACTATAAAAGTCCAGCTGTCAAAGTATTAAAGTCTAGGAATCGAAAGACCTCTTTGGCTCACCTAATTAACATGCCCAATCAAATTGAAATACCTCATCCTAACACTGGGTGAGATTTCCCCTTGGATCTTTATAAACTAGAATTTTTATATGTGCCATGTCTGTCTCTTCTCTATCCAGAGGGAGTCCTTTGTTCTCCTCTGGGACAAATATCCTTCCTCCTTCTCCTTTGGTTCCTTCCTTTTCTCCCTGTCCTCTAACTCCCTACCCTCTGGCCTTCCGGGGCAAATAAATCATCTTTATGCTGAGAACTTAGTCTTTGGGGCCCTGAGCTAATGCTTTTCCTTTCAATGTATAGAAACATGTTTATATCAACTAATAAGTGTTAACAGCCAAACATTGGTAGAGTACAGGGAATCTTGTGGAAGAGTAAGGGGAGGGATAGAAGGACCCAGAGAGGACAGGACCTCCTCAAGAATACCAACAGAGTCAACTAACCAAGCTCCAGGAAGGCTTCTGGAGATGGAGGCATCAGCAAAGGACCATGCATGGATTGGACCTAGGCCTTTTACATACATATAGCCTATAGGTAGCTTAGTCTTCAAGTGGGTCTGCTGGTAAACAGATCAGGCTGTGTCTGATATGGACTCTGCTACCTGCTTTTTCATCACTTTCCCCTGGCAGGGCTGCTTTACCATACCACAGCAGAAGAGGATGCACTTAGTCCTGATGGGACTTGATGTACTGGGGTGGGTTGATAGTGCAGAGGGTCAGGTGGTGGGAGTGGGGCAAGGAAGTTTCTCCACTTTTCTGAGCAGTAGGTTAGGGGGGATAGGGGGAAGAGGGACAGAGGGTGGGACCAGGAGGAAAGGAGGGAGGAGGCTACAATCTGGGTGTAAAATCAATAAACAAATACATAAAAATTTAAAATGAAAGAAATAAGAGTCCAAACCACAACTAATGTAGAAAAATATTACTGTGAAATTTGAATACGTACATTTTAAATAGGGACAAATTCTGTTTTGAAAGTGAGTCCAGAAAGGTCATCAAATGATAAACATTACTAAGACAGGGTCTGTGCAAGGACAGCTTGTGTAACTAGACTTTGAAAAAGTGCAAATCTTAACATGAAAATCTGTCATACAATGAAAACAAGAAAGCTAGTATAAGTAGGCCTTTTAACAACTGCCTACCTATTCACTCAACACCCCCAGAGAACACTCAACTTTAGGAACTCCCTCCCTCTACAGATCCCCTTCCTACTGGGTGAGGATGGATGTGACACTATTTGCAAAGAGTAGACTTGACATAGAATGGAAGTTCCTGAGGTCACATTGATTTCAGTCAATGGCAAGCCAGCTTCTCATTGTCAATTATAAATATGTCAGCTGAATACTTACCCATGCATATAATTCACATTTGACACTGATACTCTCACCATCACATTCATTTAAAATAAAGCTATAGGTTTAATTTCTTCATTCTTTGGATCTGAGTTCCATAAACGTTTCCTAGATATAACCAAGACATAACTGCCTGAAAAGGAGCAGACACTGTTTAGGAAACTGGAGACCAAGATATCTACCCTTCCCTTTCTTTTGCCCCCAATGCCTTTTCCTCTCTCTTCCAGGATCTGCACAAAGAGATTCTGATGATAAATTTTATGTGTATCTCTGCCATGTGCCCTGCCCTTTCCCTTAAAGGCGCATAGGCAGAGACAGTCAGGCATTATATGCTTCTTAGTTGTTATAGAAAATATATTGATTAACTCTAGAATACAGCAGTCAATTTAATTCATACAATTACAGTTTTGAAATAAATAAGACAGAGGTTCAGAATATGCCTATTAAAGTTGTTATTTTACATCAATATTATTCTTTGAAAATTATCATATAAGCTATTTTGCTTAAATTTTTACAAGCCTCTATAAGCATTCTGCATAAACTTAAGACATTTATCATGTTACACACACACTCTAGTGATTTAGGATATGAAGTTAAGTATCTTGTGATGTTAGTACTCAAGGCTTGTGAAGACAGTCATTTACTTTTCTATAATGTAGCTATTTGAGCTATTTTAATAAAGGAACACGGTCCTAGAAAGTCCAAATTAAAGAGGAGGTTGAATAATTATCTGGCAGGCTTCACTGCTCAGTGACCATCACTGAGATAATTCACCTACTTGCCTGAATTGTTTTTTTCTCCCAGATTTCTGAGGGGGTGGGGCTGGGGATTTCAGATGTGGCATTTGAAAGCTGCCCATTTATTTGTTCACAAAAGCTCTGCATTTAGAACAAGCATTCTTTGTGGAAGCTTCTGGAATTCCTCCTGCTGGGCTTGCACACATGCCTGTTTGTACTTGCCAAATTTGCATGGTGAAAGATCAGTCTGGAGTTACTGTCAGTGTTGAATGGAGGCAGTGTAACCTTTAATCATTCTCTTTCCTTCCAAGGATATTAGTTGTCTTGCCTCAAAAAAGTGATTATTCATTGCTCTTTCTATTTCCCTCTGCATATTTTACAAAAGTCTATAAGTTTTCCTTTAACTTTATACTTCTAAAACGTCTGACGCCCTATGAAGCTCTTGAGCAATTCCCGTTTCCAGAAATAGCAAGGCATCCTTCTGAGATGCGGTTAAAGCCCATTTTAATATAGCATGTGTTTATTTAAACTCACTGCCAAATAGCTCCTTGGTGGTGGTTTCTGGTTGGAGCCGAAGGTTGAATAGGCCATGGAGAATAATTCTAAGAGTGAAAGAAGCCGTCCTGTGCCAAGTCTAAAGCCCTCTTGGGAAGGAAGCACTAGCAATCACAGCCTTTACTTTTCACGAATAAGGGTCCTGTCATCATTTCTTATCATCAGGCCATTCAACTTGCCAAATTCTATAGAAAACCCAATGTTAATGTCCCATTTCTCCTTGCTGCAATAGAAGGAATGCACATTGTCACATCTCTTAATACTTGAGATGACAGATGACCTCATCTGAAACACAGAAGACAAGTAATACAAGAAAGCAAATTTCTTTTTCTAGCAACATACCCTGTGCGAATAATTCACTATTGAACTTTGAAGGGTGGAAAAAACAAATCCTTAGCATTGCAGAACGAAGAGAAATGCAATCCACAGTATAGGTTCTATTTCTTTTTTTGAGTGCACACAATTGAAAAACTTGGAAGAGAATAAATTTTATACACATTATATTATAACCTTCAAATTAAAATATTATTTCTCAGTGAAGTGGATGAGGCTATATTTCTTCTTCTTTATGATATATAACAACACATATACGGGGCAGCTTGTGTATGTTCATGTAAATTTTTTTCTCAGCGCTCAGGCCTCCTGACTGTCACTGGGGAAGCCACCTGCCTTCAGCAGCAGGTAGCACTCCACTTCCCTGTCCCTGACTGATTTGCATGCTCTCTCTGGTGTCCACAGCAACAGGTGTCTCATTAGCACCTAGGCAGTGCCAGCTTCTCAGGAAGGCTGTGAACTGATTAAACACATGCTCCATTTTTATCTCTTTATGAGTCATTACTTAAAGGTTTTATCACCAGATTGCCACACTTAATTACATGGAGCCATAATTATATATGAGCATTCTTAGGCTGGCTTTTTAAAATTGTAGTTTTCACTTCAGTGACATGTTTTGCTGTTTGCTAATTTAAAGATATCTTTAAAAGAGGGATGTAGTAAGGGAGCAGGGTGGCAGAGGGTCTGTCTTCTTCCTTACACTAATATTTTTCATTCAGTGTGGGGGAAAAGAGTCCTGTACTGCTGTTAAAGACTTGAAGATAATCAACAAAAATTAGACAATTAAATTAGAATATGTTAAGTTTGTTTTTATGGCTTGGAAGAAACTGCAGCACTGCTTGCCGTTTAAATTGCAATTTAAACTGGTATGCAAAGAAACCTCAGAAAAAGGTGCCCCTGTGTTCTGAAGAACATGCAAAATGGGTAAGATAATATAAAATAAAATTATTCATTTTGTAAAGATTATAAACAATAAAGTTTCACTTTTAAAAGAATCGTGATGTGTATGTGTGTGTGTGTGTGTGTGTGTGTGTAGTGTACTTAGGCCAGAATTGCTTGTTAAATTAACTTCATAGTTTATTTTGTTGCTGTTTTGATTTTTCTCTGATCTCATTTATACTTCCAAATAGTTATTATCCAAAAAGCTAAAATCCCTTTCCATGTTCCTCATCTGTTAACTTACCCAGGTGACTTGGTTTCAATGTCTGGCTTTTTAAAAATTTTCTTCTCCCAGGGATCTTTCATAGTCTATAAATTCTTATGGACAGTTCACTATAAACAACATTGACCTAGTCTTTGCTCTTCATGAGAAAAAGAAACATCTATTCTGTCCTTACCTCCTCCAATGTCAGATTGCGCGTGCTATACATTTCTCCTCCTTCCTTTACTTGTTGATTAACTGCCAAAATTTGGAATCTTTTAGTTGTAGGTATGAAAGAAAATTTATAAACAACATGAACTTGAATGCAAAGAATCTTAAGTACAACTAGGTTTACCTTAACACATGATCAATTGACTTTTACTCAGTTATGGCATGGTGAAAAGACCTGTATTGTAACCCCACCAGAACCTACATTTGTTGCTCCTTTTACCACTCTTCTTTTGCATAGCTCAACTCAGTCTGTGAAAGCTGAAATCAGGAAGGAGACTTCAAAGAAAAAATGGATCAGGAGTTAAGCAACAAAGAATTTATTTAAGATTATCTTAACAGGGCAGAGAGATTTCAGTTGCCTCTTCTGAAATAAAAGGCAGTGGAGGGCTTCAGTGCTGAGGCAAGCAAGAAGAAAATTAAAAGGAAGGCTGCTCAATGAGATTAGATCACCTAGAATGCTAATTGGCATTTGAAGAAAGTGAGATCTTGGTCTCCCAGAAGGCCTGGATGATAGGGCCTCTCTCTTTCTTGGTTGAAATGAATGGATTTGAAAGGATGGCAAGAGGGTGGCTGAACATTTTTATTCTTCAAGGTTCACAGAGGGAAACAAATCATAACATAAAATTAAAGTTTTCCAAAGTTAGTCCTATGAATAAAAGGAGCTCAATGATTTCCAGTCAGGAAGAAGGCTTGTTTTCAGACAAGGCAATCCGAAGGCTGCTTCAGTCTAGGTCAATGTCAAAGTGAGGGTTAGGAAAAAATGACATTGAAGCTCTAAGCCACCTCAAATCATTAACCACGGTTTCCACAGTCTGAAGATGGACCGAAGCAAAACCACTTCCTCAAAGCAGAAGGCTCTGGCTGTGAGGCCCCACCATCACATTGAGGGTGATGCCCCACCATCACATTGAGCATGATGGCCCACCATCACATTGAACATGATGCCCCACCACCACATTGACCGTGATGCCCCACCATCACATTGAGCGTGATGCCCCACCATCACAGGGACCGTGATGCCCCACCATCACATTGAGCGTGATGCCCCACCATCACATGGACCATGATGTCTGTTTCTTCTCATTTTTCTGCTTCTGGTGTCTTCTTCCACAACAAGGTGTGAACGGTGGAGTGAGCACATAAAATATATGCCATGTTAAAATAAATCAGCAAATAAAACCAAATTAATTTTTATTGGAATGTCATTACTATTTTAGACAAGCACCGTTGTCTAGGAAAAAATGTCTTCTTTTCTATCCCTTTGAATACTTTATTTATTGCTTCTGATCCAATCCATAGTAATCATTTGTCCATTAAAATTTGTTTTTTCTGTTCTGATTTTAGATACAAAGTTGCAACACTGACATTCCAACTTCTCCAGAGCACCTTCTCATGACATGCGTCCATCACTCTCTCTTGTAAAATGTCTTGTTTTGGGGGGAGTCACCTTGCTTTGTGGATCATTTCTTTTCTGCAGATGGGCAGGAGTCTCATTCATGAGTTTACAAGTGTGATGCTGCTTAATTCCTTAAAAGATACACTTAGATGAAGAAACATAATCCCCGAACACAAATTCTGGGATACTCTACAAAGGAAGAAGTAATAGTGAGCAGCATTTAGTTTTTTTGTTTGTGTGTTTGTTCTTACATTTCATTACGGCTCCCATTACAATGCAAAAGGAATAGAACTTGTACTTCTACATAATACCCTGCTGAGTTGCTTTTATTGCCTTCTCTCTCTTTTACGCAGGAAATGGGTTTGGCCTTCCATTAAATTATTGGGATGTATATTTTCTCTTTGAAGGAAGTAAGTGTGATGAGATGGGTGGTGAGGACAGTCTTCCTCTGCTTATATGAAAGTAGTCATACATTTTGCTTTGCACTTAAGTGGGGACATTTCTTTTTGAAGTCTCCCCTTCTGAATTTAATTTTTGCTATGTAAACTAATTATCTTGACAAAAGAAATAAAGACAGGGGTTGGTGTGATGTAATTTTAATGGTATCTAAGTGTTTTTAGAAATGTTTGTTTTCAAGTTTCATAGTGAATAGGGTGATGGTATTCAGAAAATAAAATCCTTAGAAAATGCTGAATGTGAAGAAAAGCAAGGCTAAGTTGACAATGTTTAGTCGGGAAATAACATGTTATTAAAGTAATGTTCTACATGTTTTGAAAACAATATTGACAAACTGTTCAAAAGTGGGTTAGTGGCAAAAAGAGAGAGAAGAACAAGTATCATTTATCAGGTAAAGAAATCAAATAAAAAATAGTATTCTCTGCATAACTGAAAAAATGACATTTCATAAGGCTTAGAAAATTAATAGGGCAGAGTATGGACTATGTTCTATTCACTTGTGTTTATACCCTGCCAGTCATTTCCCAGCCCCTTTGTTGGTAAAGAAGGAGACATGTTTAATTCATCTATGATTTTAATGTTTCTGAGGAGATTTAAAAATACTTTTATTATGATTCAATTTAAATCATAGAGCAATCTGAGACAATTTCTTTTTTTTTTCTTTGTTTTGTTTTGTGTTTGTCTCTTTTTTAATGCACATTTTAGAGTTTGCAAGTTTCCTTAAGAAAAAACTGTTATTCACTGTAGTCCCCGACCTGATGTTTGGGATTTTCAACTTCCTATTGATGGCTACAGTCTATACTGTGTTTCTCATTGTTGTCATCAAATACCTGGCAGAGGTGACTTAAGGGAGAAAGGATTTATTTTGGCTCAAGGATTAGTACTCTTTAAAGCAGTGAGGGCATAGTAGCAGAATTGCTTCTGTTCATGGTAGTGGGGCATAGTAGCTGGCCATACGTTGGTGGCCATTAGGACGCATACCTCCATAAAGAAGCAGGGCAGGCATATGCCTCTCACAGATCACAAATGGTGACTTTCCACCTCCAGGTAAAACATTTACCACCTCCCGCAACACTGCTGCCACATGGGTCCAGTGCTCCAAACACCGGAGCCTGTGGGGAAAACTTCACATTCAAATCATAATGCAATTTCTACCCATATTTGGATGTCTTTCCAGACAAAGTCTTTGAAGAAGCAGCATAGAAATTAAACTTCCCATATTTATCTATAAAATCATTATATGAAAGGATTCAGGGAATTCAAACTGTTATGCTCAAAGAGTTATGGAACATTTCAGATATTAGGGGATATTTTATTTTCAATTCTTAAGTATGAAAACGTGGCTTAGAAAGACAGCGGAACCTTTTCACATACTACCTTTATCTCCGTTAAGCTTTACATTTTCTTTGGAAAATAAAATAAATGTGAGCATGAACGTGTAGAAATTTTATTACTTTCTGTTATTCCTTAATGTATGAGAACCATAAAAAAAATGGGGAGAGAAATCTATTGTTATTTTCTTCTATTGTTTCTATAGAAGTTAATGTTTTATAAAGCCAAATACAGAATGAAGTTAAGGATTCCTTGACCTTACGTTTTAAGTTTGAAAGCAATTTCTGCTGGGGATATTTTGTCAATATTAAACAATCTTTATTTCTATGCATTTCTAAATGTGTTTTTCTCACAATAATTACCACAGCTTTTTTTTTTCCTCAAGATCACTCTGAACTCCTTAAAGAAACTAAATAGATTTTTTAAAGTGTGATTTTTACATATCTATAATTACTGTATTAAAATTAAAACTGAGCATTCAGGAAAATACACAAATATACTAGCAAACTTCTACCAGCCTTCAGTTGGTAGCACATGTTAATCCTCCTCGCATATCTGGACTGTGCAAATGGTAGAGCATGCAGGTGAAATGACAAAGGTTCAGTGATTATGGAAAGAGTTTGACCAGTAGATCTCCTGAAAGGACATTGGGGCCCAAACTTTTCTCATACTTTTCTATCCAGTAGCATACAAGGAAAATAAACAAATGTATCAAGCTGCATTCTAAGGATATTATTGGAAAATTGTTTGAGGAAAAGAAAACTTGAAAGAATAATGTTCATCAATATAGAAACGAATAAGTTTTGGTTTCTAGCACTTTCTCTCTCTCTCTCTCTCTCTGTCTCTCTCTCTCTCTCTGTCTCTCTCTCTCTCTCTCACACACACACACACAGAGAAAGACAGAGAGAGAGAGAGAGAGAGAGAGAGAGAGAGAGAGAGAGAGAGACACTACATTTCAATATAAGAAATTAAGAAGTTTCAAACCTGTATAAAAGAGAAAACAAACAAAATAAAAAAAAAAAAACCTGTAAAAAGAAAAAGTAAGAGCTTTTATTGGCAGCACTCACCTGTAATCTCAGCAGGAGGATCCTAACTTTAAGGACAGTTTCTACTATATTGTTAAATTCTGTCGTGAAACAAAAATAAGAGTAAAATTCTTAATATAATCTGAAATAACTGTCATTTATATAAAAGTTTTAAACCATACAAAATAATAGTGCATATACTGTGCATCTATGAATACATATGTGTGTATGTATGTATATGTTTGCATATAAATGTTTATTTGTATTTCATGTGTAAGTGTGTGGTATAACACACATAAAGGACAGTCACTATATTATGTCTATAGGTTTGAGTGTGACAGACCAGGATAGGAAAGTGCAAATGAAGAAAGTTGAAACATTTCAAATGAAAAACAAGCAATGAATTTGTAACTTGGTTTTGTGTGTTTTAAGTTAACACAAAACAGTTTCACAGTTTAAAAAATTCTGTAGTGAGACAAGAGCATGCCATTTCTATGTAAAATGTTATAGCACCATTTTCAATAGATATATAAAGTTAAGAAATAAAAATAATATTTAAAAATTTTTTAAAGTTATAGTTGAGATGTAATACATTTTCAAAGTCCTTGTTTTTCTTGCTTAAAAAAGTCTGTTGGCAATTTGAGATGGTTTTATTGGGTAGGAGTGCAGTAGATCAAATTTACAGTGTTATGGACTTGATATTAAAAACATTTATCTTAAAATGAAGCCTTTTGTCTGTTTACCCAATAAACTGATAATCTGAAAAAAAATCTGATTAGTTTTACCCAGAGTTAAATTCAATTTTAAGGGAAACAATCTTGGTTGTTCACTGAGAAGACAGAATTGTTCCTCTATTTTACACTTTGCTCAGTCACTCTTTTACAAGTCCGGTTGCAAATGCAATCATTCTAATGCAATTGAGCTCAAGTTTAATGGCAGCAATAGCCAGAACCGATACTGCAGCCTAGCTTACTTCTCCTTGTATAATATTTATTTTGCTGTTTATTTATGGCTGTTACTAGTTTGCCATGAATCTGAGCAAAAGCAGATATTAGTCCAGCTGTTTCAGTCCTGACTCAGAGCCAGGTATTGAGGCAAGAGGTGGCAGGAAGCTCATTCCATACTTAAAATGTAAAAATGGAGATTAGAGGGAAACCAAATAGATATGCAAGAATTTTATAACTGCTAGCTGCTTTTTTTTTTTTTCCTCTCACGAATGCAGCCAGCCAGATCTCACTTCTGCCTGTAAAACACTCTTTCTATTTCTCAGAAACACTGGCAAGAGCTGTAAACATCTTTCAGGTATTCATTGTTAGGATTCGGTCTACCTTCGACAGACTGCTTGTTCAGTGAAGCGAAATCCCAATGGCAGATAATGATCCCCTTTGGTTACACAAGTCTTCTTCTCGTGATGCCATCTATGCTTCTGGATGAAGGAGTTTCTGAAAATTGTTTTCTGCTTAAAAGGCACTTTCTTTCTGATGGAAACATTGGTATGTCCCCATATTCCTATTAAAACTAATACAGTAAATACATATTAAAAGACCTTTAAGGGGAGGTTAAGTTTTCTCTACATATGCAGTTAGTAAATTTCACAACTTTGATGCATTTACTTTTAACCCCAACATTAACTATGCATCCTTAGATAGGAGCACATCAGAGCCAACCTGAAAAGTTTTCCTCTGTAGCGATTTTGGATTTTTGTTTTGTTTTGGGGTATATTCTTTCTGAAGGATTATACAATGAAGAACAAATTAGGCTCCAAGGTACACATCTAATGCTTCAAGTGAGCTGTGTGGCTGAGGATACTTGTATGTAATATAAAGAAAACTTATCTTTCACTGTGAATAAAGCTATAGTTTACTTTAATTCTCATTTGAAGTAAATATGAGCTCTGATTTGAGAAAAGATCTCAGGGGGATCATCTATTATGTTCCTTACATTTCTAGTGCTGGACAAAAGCAACTTAAGGAACATAAAGTTTAATTTGTCGTACAGTGTGAACGTGCAGTCAATCATGGCACCGAGGGCAAAGTGGTAGGACCATGAAAGAGCGGGTGATATTATTTTTGTAGTCAGGAAACAGAAAGAGATGAGTGTTGATGCTCAGACTGTTTTTGCCTTTTTATTCAGTTGAGAACTCCACCCCACAGAATGGTAGCACTCATGCTTAGGGTGGGTCTTCCCACTCACTCAACAACTATCTAGAAACTTCCTTGTAGCTTGTTCAGAGGTTGTCTCCTAGGTGGTTCTTCATTGTCAATTACAAGCAGTGTGAACCATCACTTGTACTGAGTCCACTATCAATGTCACATTGAAAATATCTAACAGTAATGTGTCTGTTGATGACTGAACAATACTCTATTAACTATTATGATCAAGATCTGTTGACCATCCTTGATGAGATTACATTTGATGAAGAAAAAGACACAGAGTAGACATGTTTATATCTAAATGAAGCTTTCTTGCCTTTGTTTAGCTGAGTAAGATAATCCAAAGATTGAAGAGGTGGCATCTGGTCTGCTCCAAATAAGAGCAAGAACCACTGGCCGAACATCAGTGATAAGTGATTTGTGCAACAGAATGATTAAGAATTTTCTTTTAGTCTAAAGTTAACCTTACTCATAGGGATATGAACCTATACTCTTCATTTTACTTATGAAACTCACAAAAGATCTTTCCCAGATTTGATAACTTTCAAGAATTAGAAAGTTATATATACATGACATCTGATTTATTCCTCTGGTGTGAGAGCCCATGTGAGGGAATCTTTCAATGAGATCTCCACATCTATTTGCTTCAAAAAAGTTGGGCAAAAATTAAGGAATAAAGACACATATAACCTTTTTTAGAGATCCAGTGCAAACTCTGATGTCATGGTAACTCAAGTTTATAAAAAATGATATTGTAATTTTGATTGACTCTGGGCCCAGCATTCAGAAGGAAACGATGTGATGCAGAGTAATATCATTTTCAATTATTTTGAAATTTTCAGTTGCTTAATTCAGACACCCTAAAGCAAAAGCAGGGCAGGGGTTTGGAAAGAGAATTCTCGAGAAAAAAATGATGTCTTATTAATATCCGGGCATCTGTTTCAGGGATAAAATCACCCACTGTGGTTTCTTGCTATTTCTTTTATAGTGAATATTGCCAACCATTTTTCTTTCCATTACTTTATACCTTATGTCACTTATTGAATAAGCACTTTCATGTATATGCTAAATGTTGTAACAGAAAATGTGTTTAAATGAATGTTTTATATAATAATGGGCATTGGCAAGTCTAAAACTTTCAGAATCCCAAGCTGGAGTTCCAGGGAAGAGACGGTTCAAATCCAGAGGCCATCATGCTGTCAGGGCAGCTAAGGAAAATCTGATGTCGAGGCTCAAGTTTGAAACATGGCAGTCTAGAGACTAGAAGTTACAGATATCACAGTTCAAGCACAAGCTCTATTTATTGTATCATTTCTTCTTTGAGGAAGAAAGTCACTCTTCTCTTAAATTCTTCAAAGGAATGTATGATGTCCAAGCCCAATATAGAATGAAATGTTCTTTACTCAATGGCCATGGTGTGAATTTAAAGGTCAACTGCTTCCCAAAACACACTTACAGAAACATTCTTAATAGTGTTTGAGCTGATAAATGTCTGGACATTGTAGCATAGTAAAATAGTCACAAATTGCCACAAAAATTAACTCTTTTCAAGTTAAGACATTAAGGGGAGTGAGTAGGGAAAGTGATTGAGAAAGACAGAGGAAGTAGACTGGGGCAATTTTTATAAGCTGGTAGTCTTAACCCTGAAGTCTAGAGTTACAAGGGAAAAAAAAAGGAATTACATATAAGTGGTGCACCTGTTGATTTTCTGGACACCTAAGGTTGAGAAGCTGCAAGATAGATTTTTTTTGAGGTTTATTTCAAATAAGTAAAAGTGTTACTGGCAGACTTTAAGAAGAAACATTGTAGCATATATTCAATGTTGAATAAAAATCATTACAGGTAAATCCTGGTGCTAGTAATGACCGAACATTCTCTTTAAATAGGATCTTAAGTCAAGACAAATATTGAAAACAAAATGACAGAGAAGCATACCAAAAGCCACTAGAAAAACCTGGAATTTGACTGCTAGAAAATGAAAGCACATACACACAGAAATGGGTTCCCCAAGAGAGCATTCTAGTACATAGAGTGCGGATTGGCAAGAACTCAAGCTCATTCTCTGTCTTCCTTATTCTCTTTGTCTCCTGGTCTCACTGTCTCTTTCTCTCTCTCTCTCATGTCCCCACTCCAAGAAGGTCTTTGGTACTCCCCCTCCCTCAGTAAACCTCTTGCATAGAAAAGAAAACCACCCAGAACTCAAGCAGAAAACTAGAATTTTATTATGTGCATATAAAAAAGAGTGGAAACTTGGGCATGCCAGAAGAACTAGGAATCTGGGAAAAGCGAAAGGCCGTTTGACACCATCCTAGAGTCAGATTTGTCTCAGTGCTAACCTGGACACATAAAGAAGGCTTCTGTAAGATACCATGTTCAGAGTATGAATGCCAACCTAAACAGAGGGCCCCTGACCTTCCTTTGAAATGCATTATCACACATGAAGTTCTTACATAAAGCTCCAAATGAAGTCTTAGATGCATAAGAAATTCCTGTACCTAAGAGCAAAAATAAAACACACATGCCCAAGGAAAACATAAATCAAAATCCAGTGATTAACCAATAATTTAAGTTCTGGCAATAAGAAAAAAGGATGGCCTTCAAAGTTTGATAAAAATATTACCTCTAATGTCTAATATAACATCTAAGTTATAAACCTCTAAAGAAACAGAGAATTCTAACCCAAAATCTTACTGAAAACAAACAAACAATTATTTCTATAGAAACCTAAAGGATCAGCATTTAGGATCATCAGACGGGAATTTTAAAATAGCTTGTATCAATATGATCAGAACATAAAAGAAAAGATGACTATAAGGCTGGAAAACAGGGAAATGTAAAAAGAAATGGAAACTAGTAAGAGAAACAAATGTAAACTCTAAAACGTTACAATCTCTACATTGAAAATTTATTTTACACATTATATAGAAAGTGGCTTTATAGCCGGGTCCATAAAAAACTAACTGCTTGAAGAACAGACAAGTTAATGACCTTTCAGCAGGCTAAACTATATCTAATCTAATTCCTAAATCGAAACAGATAAAGAATTAGATATAGAGACTGTTTAAAGAATAAAAATTACAAAATTCAATGAGAAATAGTTACCATCAGAAAAGGCTATTTCTGGATACAAAACAATGATATCACAAATATTACATTGATACTGATATAATAAAAATGAGCTGAAGTGGTCAGAAATCTAGGGCTCATTTAGCACACAAGGGTGGTTGTCTCAGCAATCCCAATCTGAGGTTGGGGGTCTGTAAATCCTTAAAGAACTGCTGCTCTCTAGTCTACTGTAGGATTTAAAAGCAATTGCTTTTAGTATTGGTGAAGGGATATTACAGTCCTGGCATCAATACATTTGCCAGCAAGAGCAAGACCAAGTTTTTTAAAAAAGTGGCACTCTATTTAAATAAACTAATGCTTTAAATAATCTAATGAAGAGTGTCCCATGAAGGAGTATCCCAAAGCTTTGATTTTAGTTGATTCCAGGTATATTTAGTTTATTTAAGTCAACAGCCAACATTAGCTATCATACCATCTTACAAAAATTATTTCTTCAAAGAGAAAAAGAACACTTTCCAATATGTTTCAAGAATCTAGAATTACCTGGATGAAAAACTCTAGGAATTACAGGTAACATGTTGAAATGTGTGCAAAAAGACCTTTTTATTTTTTAAATTCTCAAGAAAAGTGGGACAATACAAATCAGACTTCACGTTTTTCTGTGTTCTTTTTCCACTCCTTTCTTGTGTGTGTGTGTGTGTGTGTGTGTGTGTGTGTGTGTGTGTGTGTGCATGTGTTTTGAATTTATTTTTGTTGTTCCCTTAAAATATAACATGAAGATAAGTGGGTAAGGAGATCGGGTGGCTTTGGGAGGAGTTAGGAGAGGGGCAATATGATAAAAATATAGTATATGAATGCTCAAAGAATAAATAAAAACATACAACTTAACAAATTAGATTTGAGGCTGTGAGTCAAGGCTAAAGCATTTGCCTAACATATGTGACCCTAGATTTGATCTCTAGCACTAAAAAAAAAAAAAAATAATCAATTGAACTGAGAATTGTAAGAAAGGACAAATCAGGGATACTCAAAATTTTCTTATTTGTATAAAGGTCAGGATGGACTCAAAGGGATTATAGAAGATATAAGGCAAATATTAAAAATCTTGATTAGTATGAGTATATTTACTGGTAATTTTTACATTATATACTTGAAATTAGCATATAACAATTAAGTAAAAATTGACTTCAGTCTTAGTGGTTTATGGGTAATCTGAAAGCTATAACAATTTGGAGACAATTTTAGCAGTCCTGGCAGAAGGTGATGTTGGATGTTACAAACAGCTATATGGCAGCTGGATTAGGTGGATATAGTTTGGAGGTGAATCTGGCAGGAATTGTTGATGTGTTTGGCTACAGAGGTAAGAGATAAAAATGATTCAAAGATATT
The DNA here is from genome assembly GCF_903995435.1 of Acomys russatus. Taxonomy (NCBI): domain Eukaryota; kingdom Metazoa; phylum Chordata; class Mammalia; order Rodentia; family Muridae; genus Acomys; species Acomys russatus. The sequence continues at coordinate 106,014,247 of NC_067137.1, read as the reverse complement.
TTTTGGTTTGGGGAAGGATAAGTAGGCAAATGACATTACTCATTCAGAATCTGTGAAGGCAGTGTTACAGAGTGAGTGGGTGGGATGGACCCAGACCTCTGTTTGCTCCTCTGATGGTCCCGAAACCTCTTGTAATTTGGTACACAAGAGATAACAAGAAAACTCTCGTATTCTGTATCAAGTCTAGTGCTTCCAATTTTAATGTGGAGTCATTAGAAAGAAGACTGCATTTAAAGCCACTGAACTCACCACACATACATTGCACAGTAGGAAGAAATATAGTATATCTTTTCTTCCTCTGAGGATGGATTAAAATTCTCTGAATCTAGTGATGGTGCCTTTACTCTTCTTGTGATATTTATTGTTAAGATTTTTTAAGTGCATTTTAGTGAAAATAGAGTTACAGTACTTCCTCACTTTCCCCTTTCTAGATAACTTCCTTACAATCACATGTGCCCTTCACCCCTTCTCAAAGTGACAGCCTCTTTGTCTTAGATTATTATCACACACACACACACACACACACACACACACACATACACACACACACACACACACACACACATACACACACACACACACACACACCAAGGAGACATATGTACAAATACATAAATCCAGCCTGCTTTGTCCAGTGTTAGTTTTCATTTATATATGGTTTCAAGGCTGCCTATTTGGTAGATGACTACGGTCCAGGAATAGCATTGTATGAGAAGAATTCTGAGTGCTTGTGAGAATATTCCAAGAAAACAAAAGTCTTATGACTTCAGTTTCTTTAAAACGTGGAATTGTAATTGGAATGTATTTTCATACTTCTTGTTCATTATTGCCTGTTTGTATTACTCTACTAAGCTTTTCCACTATCCTTTATCTGCTTCTATGAAAAGGCAATGTTTTGCCATGTGTGGCATGTTCTCGTGACTATATACAGCTTGAACTAATAAGATCTTTCTTCATGTGGTTTTTTTTCACAATCCTTTTTATTATTAATTTATTCAGATTATACATCATCTCAATTGTTATCCCCTTCCATGTCTCCTCCCATTCCTTCCTCCTTCCCTCTTTCACCCTATTCCCTTCCCCTAAGTTTCTGACAGAAGGGAACCTTCTCGCCTACGATATGATCACAGCCTATCAAGTCTTATCTTGGTAGCCTGCCTATTCTTTCTCTGAGTGCCACCAGGCCTCCCAACCAAGGGAAAGTGGTCAAATATTTCATGTGGTTTTTTTATTAACCCTCAGGGTATAAACTATCTGATGCTCTCAATAAAAGTGGCTACACATAAGACTTTGTAACTCTATTTTTTCTATGGGTACAAATCATAATGTAAATATATCTGTGTTATCTGATAGTCTTAGTTGACTCTTGGGAAGAGGGTCCTGACCCACATATTGAGAAACACTGCTTTAGACTGCCTTGTATATAGGCTCTATTCTCTTAGGTCCCACCACCTCTACAGTGGTGACAAGTAACTGATAATAAATAACAAATAATAGACTGATCCCTGGGAGAGATTAATTTTCCTTTTTCCAGAAACCATTAGTTGTCTATAGTTCTCTGTCTAGGAATGGGACCCTGTAAAGTTCCCCCTTTTATGTTAACATATGTAATGATATTGTTATTGTTTCAGTCTGGTTTATGCAGCCACTTCTAGGAGAGATGGTCTTACTGTAGACCTCCTGGTATCCTGGCTCTTACGGTCTATGTGTCTGTCTTCCATAATGTTTCCTGAGCTATAGATGCAGGAACTGTGGTATAAATGTACCATCCACCGGTGCTGATTTCCCCATGGTTGGTTGGTTTCTTCATTGTGTATAGTTGTGGTTTCTGTGGTGATCTCTACTTGCTAAAAAGGTGTTTCTTTGATGAGAGTTAGTAGCTACACTTATATATGGGCACAAAGGTGAGGTTGAGAATTTATTTGGAATTGTGTTGTTAGAAGTGTGATAATTGGTAGATCATTTCCTATGGTCCATGACCTCAATAGCCCTTGAAAGTTGGATTAGTTGTAGTATTAAATATAATTTCCCCCTTGTTGACTGGACTTTAAGACCAATTTTAAGCAACTTATGAATGATATTGGATGCATCCTTACGACCATTTTTTTCATGTTGGTCATTGTTCTGATGAAGGAGAGATAAACATGTTTTTTGTTTAGATCACAAGTGGGGATTGAGAAAAAGACTTGTGAGAGAGAAGATGATGTTTATCCTCGTAGAAGTCGAACCACCACGTGGGGGAGATGGGTTATTAACCAGCTGAAAAACATCCTTGAATGAATTCTGAGAAGAGCAATATACAGGAGCCAAAAATAAGAAGCAGGGCCTTTGGAGACTTGGGATGGTTTTGGCTGTTCATTGCTCCACTTCAGAATTACTTGAGGGAAAGCTTCTGGACTCCAGGCTCTAGCTGAGGTTCCGGGTTCTGGTTGCTCCAGGTTCCAGGAGAAGAAATCCTGCTGAATAGCCCGGAGAATCGTTCCTTGGAACCGATATCCTTACAGTTTCATTATTGTGTTCTTTAATCTTCATTTCATATTGTTTAGCTTAGCCATGTTATAAGTGAGGTACTCTCAGTTAATAAGTTCATAATAAAATATATTTGTTAAGAAAATTGAGCCTGCATTCTGATTCACTGATGTCAGAGTCGAGGCCGTCTATTAATTGCTTCACTACTTTAGAAGCTGGCATAGAGTTTTGTGGTTCCACAAATGTGTACTAGGCAAACTGACAGTAAATAAAGAAGTTTAAAATAACAGGGTTTTGTGGTATCAATTTTAATTAAGGAAACCAGAAAGTCCAAAAGCAAAATTAATTAACATATAAATCAATACATAAGCAATAAAAATAGAGAAGTATGAGAATGGTTATCAATACTTAGAGATTATTTAGAAGAAAAAAATTTATTCAAATTCAATTCAACACATAATGCATAGTGAGACTTGTGATATGATAATAGTGTGAGATTGGGGACAGATGTATTAGTGCTGATTATTTCACATCTTTAAAACTGAGACAAAATCAATGCATATAATGTGGTCGATAGTTGTACTGAAAGCCAGCAGCACTTTATACACAGCTTTGAGAAATGCAAAGGCTGAGACTTACAGATATATTTATTTTGTGTTATCTGTGAGCGCATGGATAAGAAATATGTCCCATTTCTGTCACAATAATTTTAAAGTAATCCTATTGAAAATAGCTAAATATCACAGTTAGGGCTTCTTAAATTTTAATTTTCATTATTACATGGAAAAAATTGCATTTTATATGGAGTTTTATTTCTATAAAAACCTGCTAAGGAGAAGTCTCCCAAGATGCTTCTCTGAAACTCCATGAAATCTTGTTTGTAAGATTCACCTTATTTTATAGGTTTAAAATAAATTTCAGGAAGAAATCTTACTATCTTCACACAAGTAACAAACACAATGAATTCTCCTTGGTTATGAGTTTTTTTTTTTTCCAAATGTCTTTCACCCTCACCGGTACAATGATAGAAGATCCTATTTCAGGAGAACCCTACAGACACCCATTACTTGTTTTGGTTGAGATGGAAGAAGGATAAAGCTTGGATGCAGTAATGCCTGCCCCCATAGAGAAGAGAGCCAAGGCTCAGCCAGCCAGCACTCTGGGCACTTGCCTGTGATGTAGTTTTACGTAACTTTCTAGCCCAGGTGGTAGGCAGCTCTGGATTGGTACAGCTGGGGCAGACCAAGCTCCATGAAAGCATCATGAGAAAAGGGTGTCATGGCATGTATCTGGAACACAGGTGCCAAAGCAGCAGCTGCAGACTGACCAGCCAAACCACACGGCATAGCCAAAAGCTTTATGAGATACAATTAGCAGTGACATCTCTCTTGGAGCCTGAATAATCCTTTATTCTTTACACATATCTTACAATAACATACAGCTAGGCCAAATGGAAATGCCGTGGCTCTATGTCTATACACCTGAAGTTGCACTGCTCCCTTACACTAATTTGCATTTCTGCCTTGTGTGATATCCTTTCTCTTCTTGTTCTTTTCACTTGTCCCCTGAGAAAAACATAAGAATATATCATTGCATATCTATTAAAAACATTTCAAAGTTTATGTAATCAGAATTACAGAAATTGGGTACATATTAAGTATTTAAAATGAGTCAGTCCCATTCTGTTTTCTCTTGCTTTGGTTGAAACCAATTTTGCTTAATAGAAATATTAAAAATAAAGTCTTTGCTTTCATGGCCCAGGAGGATAACTCAGTGGCTAAAGTGCTTACTGTATAAGTGCATGGATAGGAATCTAGATCCCCAGAATCCATGGAAATGCTGGTTGGGTGTAGTGGCCTACCTGTAATTCTAGCCTTTCAAAATAAGGATAGGATGCTCTGAACAAATTGGCTGCTAGTGAGACTATCTGTATCATCAAGCTTTGCGTTTGATTTAGAGAGCCTGCTTCAATAAATATGACAGAAGAGTAATAGAGGATGGTTCTGTACATCAGCCTCCACATGAATGTGCACAAATGCATAGATATGTGCACCCACAAACATGCAAGGACACAGAAATGCATGCACGTCACTCACAAAAATGGAAAATAATGAAAAATTTTTGTAGTCACATAATTAAAACTAAAACCATAACTTGAGCTTTTATATTTTATTGAACACAAAAATATAAACATTTAATAAGAAATTGATACAAAACTAGTAAACTCTCTTGCGTTTACATTTACATATAGATTAATCAAAATGAAATGATTAAAATTTGAGTTCCTCAGTCTGTATTCCACATTTGAAGTAGTCAGAGGGCGTGTGCTTCCGTGTTGTTTCCAAAGTACAGCTCTACAGACATACTAGTTTTGAATGAAGACTGGATAGATACAGAAAGAAAAAAAAGTCTCATTAACCCTTGTTATTTGTTAAGAAAAATAAGATAGGGGCCAGTTGTGGTGGCATAGGTCTCTAATCCCTGCCATCAGCAAGGAAAGGAAGCTGGATCTCTCTGAGTTCCTTTCCTCTACATAGCAAGTTCCTGTACTGGCAGACATACATACTAGATCCTTTCTCCAAAAGAAAAAAAAAAAGAATTATTTATTGAAGACCATGTTTAATTTGATACATTGATAATAGCATTACCATTTGGTAGAAATATGAGCAATTTGAAGGGTTTTGGGGAGTTAGAGAAGAAAAATCCAGCTCTGTAGGTGAGAAGTTATCATGATACCAGAAGTTCTGTAGGATGTTGCCTACCATTTTTCTCTTGCTGTGAAAGAACATCAGGACCACAGACAACCTGGAGACGGAAGAGTTTATTTCACTTTCTTTCTCTCTTTTTTTTTATGTCAACCTCACAAGAGTGATTTTATTTTATTTTATTCTTATTTTTACTTTTTAAAATATTCCTACTTATTTTTTCACTAATTTATTCTTGTTACATCTCAATGGTTATCCCATCCCTTGTATCCTCCTATTCTTCCCTCCCTCCCTTTTTCCCCTTATTCCCCTCCCCTATGACTGTTCCTGAGGGGGATTACTTTTGCCGCCACTTCAAGGTCTGTCATCTAAGGAAAGCAAGGCAGGAACCTGGAGGGAGAAATTGAAGTAGATCCTGCCGTTCTCAGCCTGATTTCTTACAGAACCCAGGATCACCTGCCCAGGGGTGCTGCTCACACACACTCCTTCATCAAGAAAATGCACCTCCCCATAATTTGGCTGTGAGTCTTGGTAGGCTGGGGTCAAATAATAGTGATTAGCCTTTTCTGAGGACTAGGGGAGGGGGTTGGGATGAGGGAGCGAGGGACCTACAAATGGGATATAAAGGAACAAACTAAAAATAAAACAATTTAGAAAGAAAGAAAGACAGAGAGAGAAAGAAAAAAAGAATGAAATGCACCCCAGGCTTGCCCATAGGCACTGTGATGTTCTCTGCTCCAAAAAGTGTCTCGTTTACATAAATTGGTCTTCTCAATTAGAAAAGGGATACCCTCACCAAATGGGAGTTTTGTACCAGGGATTCTTTACCTGGAATAATATGGAAAGACTCTCTAAAAGACATTAGCAAGCAAAACATGTATTAAAAATAAGAACTGAAACATCATTAACCAATGCCATGGGTCAAATGGATCTAACAGATATCTATAGAACCTTTCACCCAAACAAGAAAGAATATACCTTCTTCTCTGCACCCCATGGAACCTTCTCCAAAATTGATCACATCGTAGGTCACAAAGCAAGCCTCAATAGATACAAGAGGATTGAAATAACACCTTGTATCCTATCAGATCACCATGCTCTTAGGCTGCAATTCAACAACAACAGAAATAACAAAAAGCCTACACACACGTGGAAACTAAACAACTCTCTGCTAAATGACACCTGGGTCAGGGAAGAAATAAAGAAAGAAATCAAGGAGTTTCTGAAATTCAATGAAAATGAAGGAACAACATACACAAATTTGTGGGATACATTGAAAGCAGTGCTAAGAGGAAAATTCATAGTACTAAGAGCCTTTAGGAAACATCGCACATAAGCATCTTAACGACACAACTGGAAGCCCTAGAAAAAAAAGAAGCAGAAACACTCAAGAGGAATAGACATCTAGAAATAATGAAACTCAGGGCTGAAAGTAACAAATTAGAAACTAAGAAAACAGTCCAATGAATCAACCAAACCAAGAGCTGGTTCTTTGAGAAAATCAACAAGATAGACAGACCGTTAGCCAAACTAACTAAAAGGCAGAGAGACAGTATTGAAATCAACAAAATCAGAAATGAAAAGGGAGACATAACAACAGACACTGAAGAAATACAAAGAATCATACGATCCTACTTTGAAGGCATATATGCCACAAAATTAGAAAATCTAAGGGAAATGGATGATTTTCTTGATCAACTTCACTTGCCAAAGTTGAGTGAAGAACAGATAAACAAGCTAAATAGTCCCATTTCCCCTACAGAAATAGAAGTAATCATCGATAGTCTCCCAACCAAAAAAAGCCCAGGGCCAGATGGTTTCAGGGCAGAGTTCTACCAGACCTTCAAGAGCGAGCTAATACCAATACTATTCAAGCTACTCCAAAAGATAGAAATGGATGGAAAATTACCAAATTCATTCTATGAGGCCATAGTCTCATTGATACCTAAACCTCACAAAGACTCAACAAAGAAAGAGAATTTCAGACCAATTTCCCTTATGAACATCGATGCAAAAATACTAATTAAAATTCTTGCACAACGAATACAAGAACACATCAGAGATACCATTCATCATGACCAAGTAGGTTTCATTCCAGCCATGCAGGGATGGTTCAATATACGGAAATCCATCAATGTAATCCACCATATAAACAAACTGAAAAAAAAAAAAAACACATGATCATCTCTTTAGATGCAGAGAAAGCATTTGATAAAATTCAACACCCATTCATGTTTAAAGTTTTAAAGAGATCGGGGATACAAGGCACTTTCCTCAACATAATAAAGGCTATATACAGCAAGCCAATAGCCAAAATCAAAGTAAATGGTGAGATACTCAAGGAAATTTCTCTAAAATCGGGAACAAGGCAAGGCTGCCCACTCTCTTCATATCTCTTCAATATAGTACTCGAAGTTCTACCCAGAGCAATAAGACAACAAAAGGAGATCAAGGGTATCCAAATGGGAAAGGAGGAAGTCAAATTATCCCTATTTGCAGATGATATGATAGTGTACATAAGTGGCCCTCAAAATTCCACCAGAGAACTCCTACAGCTGATAAACACCTTCAGCAAATTAGCTGGATACAAAATTAACTCAAAAAGTCTGTAGCCTTCCTATACACAAATGACAAGCTTGCAGAGGAAGAAATTAGGAAAAACCACACCCTTCACATTAGCCACAAGCAATATAAAATATCTAGGAGTTACTCTAACTAAGCAAGTGAAGGACTTGTTTGAAAAAAACTTCAACACTCTGAAGAAAGAGATTGAAGATGACCTGAGAACATGGAATGATCTTCCTTGCTCATGGATCGGGAGAATTAACATAGTAAAAATGGCCATCCTACGAAAAGCAATCTACAGATTCAATGCAATCCCTATCAAAATACCTACACAATATTTTAAAGACACTGAAAGTTCAATTCTGAACTTCATATGGAAAAAGAAAAAACCCAGAATAGCTAAAACAATCTTGTACAATAAAGGGTGCTCTGGAGGAATCTCCATATCTGATCTCAAACTGTACTATAAAGCAATAGTAATTAAAACAGCATGGTACTGGCACAGCAACAGGCTGGTTGATCAGTGGAATCAAATTGAAGACCCAGCAATGAATCCACACACATATGGTCACTTGATTTTTGACAAAGAAGCCAAATCCATTCAATGGAAAAAGGATAGCATCTTCAACAAATGGTGCTGGTCTAAGTGGAGGTCTATGTGTAAAAAAATGCAACTGGACCCATATTTGTCACCTTGTACAAAACTCAAATCCAAGTGGATTAAAGACCTCAACTTAAAACTAGAGACACTAAGTCACTTAGAAGAAAAAGTGGGGAAGAGCCTGGAACATATTGGCACAGGAGACAACTTCCTGAACAGAACACCAACGGCCCAGGCCTTAATGTCAACCATTAATAAATGGGACCTCATGAGGCTGAGAAGCTTCTGTAAGGCAGGAGACAGTGTCAAGAGAACAAAGCGACAGCCTACAGACTGGGAAAAGATCTTTCCCAACCCTACATCTGACAAAGGTTTAATATCCAAAGTATATAAAGAACTCAAGAAATTAAGCACCACCAAACCAAATAATCCAATTGAAAAATGGGGCTTGGAACTAAACAGAGAATTCTCAACAGAGGAATATCAAATGGCTGAGAAACACTTAAAGAAATGCTCAACCTCCTTAGTCATTAGGGAAATGCAAATCAAAACAACTCTGAGATTCCATCTAACACCCATCAGAATGGCTAAGATCTAAAATTCGAGTGACACCACATGCTGGTGAGGATGTGGGGAGAGAGGAACACTCCTTCATTGCTGGTAGGAATGCAAACTAGTACAGCCACTTTGGAAATCTATCTGGTGCTATCTCAGAAAACTGGGAATAGGGCTTCCTCAAGACCCAGCTATTCCACTCCTTGGAACATACCCAGAAGATGCTCCAGCACACAACAAGAAAATTTGCTCAACCATGTTCATAGCAGCCTTATTCATAATAGCCAGAACATGGAAACAGCCTAAGTGTCCATCAGTCAAAGAATGGATAAAGAAACTGTGGTACATATACACTATGGAATACTACTCAGCTATTAAAAACAAGGAATTCCCGAAATTTGTGGATAAATGGAATGAACTAGAAATGATCATAATGAGTGAGTTAACCCAGAAGCAGAAAGAATCAAATGGTATATACTCTTTTACATCTGCATACTAGCCCAAGGGTCATGTCCCACGAAAGCCTTCACTTACCAGGAAACTGGGACAGAGGGGAGGACATCCTATTGGGACTCTGAATGAGAGAAGCAAAGTAGAAGGATCCAGAGGGTCCTAGAAACCTACAAGTAGAACATTATGATAGGCAGATTTGGGCCCAGGGGTCCCACTCAGCTAAGGCACCAGCCAAGGACAATACAGGCGGTAAAATTTAAACCCCTACCCAGATCTAGCCAATGGTCAGAACATTCTCCACAGTTGAGTGGAGAGTGGGGTATGACTTTCACATGAACTCTGGTGCCTCACATTTGACCATGTCCCCTGGAGGGGGAGACCTGGTGGCACTCAGAGGAAGGGCAGCAGGTTACCAAGAAGAGACTTGATACCCTATGAGCATATACAGGGGGAGGTAATCCCCCTCAGGAACAGTCATAGGGGAGAGGAATAATGGAAAATGGGAGAGAGGGAAGAATGGGAGGATTCAAGGGATGGGATAAACATTGAGATGTAACAAGAATAAATTAATAAAAAAATTTAAATAAAAAATAAGAACTGAGAAGCTTTTCAGTCTTAGTCCATACCAATAAGAGAAGCTAACCCAAGAGACCCATTAAAATAATAAGATCCAGGAAAGGCAAATGCCTGCCCAAGAAGCCAAAAGACAGAGTGCTGCATATTTCTTTTTTTTTAATTTTTTAATTTATTCTTGTTACATCTCAATGGTTATCCCATCCCTTGTATCCTCCCATTCCTCCCTCCCTCCCATTTTCCCATTATTCCCCTCCCCTATGGCTGTTCCTGAGGGGGATTACCTCCCCCTGTATATGCTCGCAGAGTATCAAGTCTGTTCTTAGCAACCTGCTATCCTTCCTCTGAATGCCACCAGGTCTCCCCCTCCAGGGCACATGGTCAAATATGAGTCTCCAGAGTTCATGTGAAAGTCATACCCCACTCTCCACTCAACTGTGGAGAATGTTCTGTCCATTGGCTAGATCTGGGTAGCGGTTTAAAATTTACCGCCTGTATTGTCCTTGGCTGGTGCCTTAGTTTGAGCGGGACCCCTGGGCCCAAATCTACCCAGAGCCTAAGAAGGGATGGAAGGCTGGAGAGCTCTTTGTGGCTCCCACCCTGCTGCTTCCAGCCTGTGCTAAGCCCTCTCCTTTTGCCTCAAGCCACACACTGGGTTCCCTCATCTCTGCTCTCCTCTAACAGCCACAGTAATTGCAACTGTCACTTTGCCTTCGGCTTAGCTTACCATGTGGTTGATTTGGTCTGTTCATTTGACTTGTTCATCACTTACTCGGCCATCACCTCCTGTGAATCTAGGAGGCACAGACAGAACGAGGGACTGATTTCCCTTCTAGGATTCATTTCTCACTGACATGTATTATAGTAGACTGCACCAGGGAAACACACCCACTGTTTCCTGTGGGCAGCCTTCTTTATGGAGGAAAGGATTTCACTTCCCTTACATCGGATGGGAGGAAAAGGTGTTCTCGCTGCGCTGCCTCTCAGGGCTAAGTGTTATCTTTTGTTCTGTGCCCTCATCTCGGGCACTTTGGATTTCCGTTGGTTTGAGGCTCTCTCCAGGAACCATAGCAGTAGTCTGGAGTAGCATTTCATAAATGATAATTCAAATCACTCTAGGGGAGTACTTTTTAGCTTTCTGATGTAATTTCATTTTTTTTCATAACTATTACTTGTGCTGGCACTGCCTTTTAAAAATGTTAAGGTATTTCTAGACATAAATTACGTCACCATAAAAACATCTTATATGAAATAAGTCATAAATGTTATTTTTAAAATAAAGAAAATACTAGTTTTAATCTTGGTGATTATAACTGAATCAATATCTACATTTTGGGAGGTGCTGAATTTGAGAGTGAAGGAAGAGGGACTGCAACAACATGAACTCTAAACTCTGCAGAAGAGAGTGTAGACACTTTAAGTTTACATGTATAAGTAATACGTTTACACACATTACTATAGTCAGAAAGAACAGCATCAATCTGAGAGAATGGAGAGAGTTGTCTAAGATTCCTGCTTTCTCCTCAGATTGATGGTCCGTTAAAGATTGCTTATGGACTCAATAGGAACAACACACATATCAAACATTTATGTTAATTCTCCTAACCCTCACACCCACTGTAGCATGTGAAGAGGACCAGATAGGGTCTGCATATGCTGTGAGCTGGATTTTTAGGAAAGGGATCCTGATTTCAGGAACCACAGTCTTTGTAAATGAGCAGGGAGCTTGCCTTCAGGGTTCTGGAGTAGGACATGCTGTGATCATTATGTAGCATTGAGTGTGCTTGTCCCTTGCTCCAGAGACAGACCTTACCTTGGTGATCACTAAGCATCATGTGGCTCTTTATTTCAGAAGACATTCAGGAATATGATACCTAACTCTCGGTGTTTTAATAAGTGAGGAAAAACAGTTGTTTTGATCATTATGATAAAAAATGAACCATACTTTCATATATATATGTATATATATATTATGATAAAAATCCTAGAATATATTAATAGAAAAGTATTAGTATGAAAGTATTAGGTACAATTAAGTTGATCATAGCATAATAAACATCTGTAAACAATACACACACCATCACTGAGATATTGCATAAATTACTACACATCTATTCTATATCACATTACTATATGTTCACACAACAAAGTTAATTGCAAATTATAAGTTAAGTTATTCCTTGATGCCTTAGTTAGCTGAGGGCTATTAAAGCATTTTTGAGAGGTAGATATATTAATAGGAAAAACTATTAATTACACTGGATTTGTTTTTACTTAGCTGAGTATACCATAACGAACTACATATATATGATCAGCATATCTACCACCACTTACTAAGTTAAGGAGTTTACCCAGATGGGATTTACCCACTTCCAAACATTTACTTGGGAAAATTCTGATAGATTTCTAGCAACATAGCTTCATATCTAGATGAAGCATTTAAGGGTTCCCTCATTCATTGTAGCAACACTTATTCTGGGATGGCAAAGGTGGAGGTTTTCCTATTATGTTAAAATCTTACAAACGAAAGAAAGTTTCAGCCAACATCTTACCAGAAGATTGCCCTGACTACTTTTATTTATTTATTTTAATTTTAAACATATATTGCATTTGCCAGGGCATGGTTTTCCATTGCTTAGCGACAAGACCTCATGCAATTAATTTTTGTAAATGCCACCTGCATTTTTTTATGGGATGGACTCTACTTTTGAAAACAAAAATTATGGGAAACTTCCGCAATGTAAAGAATGTCAGTTTGTGTAATCTTTTGTAAGGAATTTATTTTGTTTTGAACTTCTGTAAAGAATTCAGATGCTATTTGGGAGAAAATATTTACCACTCAAAATTAAGCATGGATGATTTATTTAGACAAAGATGACTATGAGTGGATAGAAATTATTTTTTTGAAGACAGCTTTTGTCTAGTGGCACTTTTGAATGAATAATAACACTGGAGAAATGGAATTAGCTTTTAGTAGTGAGTCATAGAACTTAGCTGACTTCATCAGAGATGATGCACTGCTTTGACTGATTTTTTTGAACATTTATTTTAGGGGAAAATAACTTATGTGTCCACATGAATTTGAGGGCATCTGGAGCAGGCCAGACAATCACAGTATTTGGAAAGTTGACTTCAAAGACTAAAGTCAATTGAGAAAATGACTTCAGAGTTGATGATATGGTCCACTAATCTTGAAAACCTTTTAAAACGTGGGGGTATCAGTGTCTAGACACCTTCGAAGAATCTTCAGGATGGTCTAGTACCACAAGAAATATCTTAGTTTTATTGGTGTATAGTTTTCAGCTCTCATTACTATATGTACTAAATCCAGAGGAAGGAAACACTAGTGCATTGTTTAGTGACTATATCTTTGTAAACAAAGGAATTTCAGGTATTTTTACATAACTACTAAACAGAGACCATAACACACAATGTAATTTTTGACTCAGTCTTTACAATGCTCTTTCTTTTAGGACATTACTATTTAGGATAATTTGATGGTTTTGTATATTTGTATTCATTTATTTTATAATGTGATTTTAGCATTTTTCCTACTTCCCCTACTCCTTCTAGCTCCTTCCATAACTCCCCAAGTGATTCCCAATTCATCTTCTCTTTTTCTTAAAAAATAAATATAATTTAAATATATTTTAATATCTAATGTTAATATTAAATTAAAATATGAATATAAATTTATTGTAATCTGCTCAGTTCCTTTGGTGTTGTTCACATGTACTTGTGTTTCGGGCTGGCTGCTTGCAATTGGGTAATTCATTGGGGAGGCTGTCCCCCTCAACTGATTCTCCCTCTCTCAGCAGCCATTATTGTCTGTAGCTCCCAGCTAGAGCTGGAACCTTGTAAAAATGTCCCTATCCATTTTGGCATGACATTAGTGTTGTCAGGTTTTAGGTCTTGTTTAGGTAGCCCCATTGTTGAGATTCTTTCTTGATCTTCCTTTCCCTCTGCTTTTGTCAAACCACATCATACCATTATTATACAAACTAACGCTAATATATCTCTGTCTATTTTTCTTCATGCTTTTATGGTAGCACTAAACACATATAGAGGTTCTTCTCATTGTTTTATAAGGATGTCCCAATAGTTTAAATTTAATTTCATATTTTGCACGCTTTCTTCAACACTCTTTTGTTTATTCCTTTTCTTTACTTATATGTTCCTAATTCATTCCTTTATATGACTGTATAGTATTAATATACTATAAAATAGATGTGCCATAGTTTATTCATGTAACATTTCAGTGATGGCCTGTGCATTGTTTATTATACTTTATTATATTATGATCAATTTCCTTTTACATAATCTTTCATACTAATATTTTTCTTCCTATGAACATATTTTAAGGCTTGCTTTTATTATAAAATTCATATGAATACACATACATAAATATATACATTCATACATACGTACACACATATATTTGAACTGGGAAGTACGGCAAAGTAGACAAAGGCACGTGCTGTGAAGCCCAATAACGTGGTAGAAGGACTAAACACTACAAAGTGACTTCAGCATGTTTGCTGTGGCTACTGCAACCTTCCTCACTAACAAATGGATTTATACCTTCTCATTCCTCTACCAAATGTGTCTTTCTATTCTCTCTAAGTCAAAGAAAACCAAACACTGCATAGAAAATTTCTTTGTTTTTTTTTTTTCACCAAGAGGTTAACATTCCTCACAATCATTGAAATTAGCTCAGATAGGAGCATAATTATATCATGTCAATTATCATTTTATTATCAGCTGCTTAAAGATATACATTATGTAACACTTTTATAATCAATCATTCAATTAAATGATCAATTAATAATGTTCATATTACTCATAACAAACAGTAATGAACCACATGGGACTGATTATGATGGGGTACTTTCCATTTAAATATAGCTGCTTCCTTATCATCAACTATAACACTTATTCCCATGATACTCCCTAGATTTATATGGCCATTGCCTAATTTATATAATGATTATCAACATGATGATTTGGCCTGTGCTCTATGCCAGACATACTACTCAATAAACATTCTCATGTATAATTCACAATAGCTCACTAACCATATTTATGGGGAGGGCCTGGCATCAGCTTCCATTCAGGTCCCAGCATGGCACTATATCCCTTTCTCTCATTCCCTTTCCTCTTTGCTTCTGCCGCATTATTATATTGCCATAGTAACCACCATGCATGATGTTTTTTTGAAAGTTAATTCAAATTTGTACCACATATATAGTCTCCATGTAAATAGCAACAGTTGTATAATAAAGTACTCGCTGCATTTAAAAATGCAGATGAGATTTATTGTACAATACTGCCTCATGAAGTTTTATACACGAGAGTTCCCATGACCTGACAGCAGCAAACCAGAGACACAAGAAATTAAACATCGTAGTCTAAAAGCCTGGGAGATAGAAAACCATTGGTGTACATTCCTGTTTGGGTTTGAAGGCCGGAGACCCAAGAGCTCTAATATCCACATTTCCAGGTCTGCAGCCAGATAGAGAGTGGGTTCAACCTTTTCTACTCCTGTTATTTCAGCTTTCAAAGGACTGGATAAGGTCCATTCATATTAGAAAAAGCAGTCTACTGATTGAATGCTAAGCCCATTTAGAAGCATTTGCTTAGACATACCCAGAAATAATATAAAACCAAGTGTCTGGATTTTTTTTTTTCAGCCCAGAAAGTTGGCATACACTGTGTACCATCAGATAACACAGAATGCCTTTGCCATAAAATAACTTAGATGTCATTCTTCTTCTAAATGTCAGAATGCCCAAAAGCATGGCATGTCTGGGGTGGGGGATTAGTCACTGATTCTGATACCACCAAGCTTCTGATGGAAAACACTGCTCAGGACAGCACCTATTCTCCACACGCACACTCGCTTTCAGTGGAGAATGACTGTCATTAGCTACTTCCTATTGAGACTATCATAGGCAATGAGTAACAGCATTTAAATGGCAACATAACATCAAAGCAGAATTTAGTAATTCATCTTTAAACAAATTAAGGAAATCAAATAAATGTCAAATGAGAGGCATGCAAATAAAGAAACCTGTCATGGGTTAGTAGGAATAACTGAAAAGCAGTGATAACATTATTATCAGGATGTCAACAGAGATAAATGCCATTTGTACAGGTGAGAGGAAATGGGTTGACAGCAAAACTATTCAGGTGCATAAATGTCACTTGGTAATGATGCTTTTTGACACCTTTATCTAAGATGAAGGGTACAATTCAACTCATTGCATTTTTAAATTGAATTTAAAATTAGCACAAGTATCCTTATCCTTGTGTTCTAACTCATTTTGTGTATCATTTTCCCCCTCAGTGGTCTAACCGTCTTAATGACTGACCTTAGCGCCAAACTCTCATGGGACTTGTGTGTGTAAGACCTTCAAGAGTTAATGTTCTGCATCTCCTAAAACTGAATACATACATCCCAAGGCTTAAACTCTCTTGAGAAAATCATACTAAGTTTAAGAAAGAATTTAAGCAATCAATTTAAGCTTTTAAGAAGTAAAAAATGTAATAAATTTATTAATATAGAATAATATAATAACACCAATAATATATAACTAATGTCAATTAATATATATTAATAATATATATTTATTGAATGTATAAATTACTATATAAAATGGAAACCAACTTCTAAGCAACCAAAAGTACAAACAATTAAAATGAATCAGTTAAAAGGTACATGGTAGTCTATGGAGATAGTACAAGATAGTTCAATGGGTAAAACACTTGGCATGCAGGAGTGAGATTCTGAGTTAATTCCAAAGTCAGATTAAGTTGTGTTCATCTATTATCTGACTGCTTCATTTATGGGATGGAAGGTGAAGACATGAGTATCTCCAGAATCCTATGGACCAGATCTCCTGGCATGTACAATAGCAAATACAAGTGACTGGTCAAAGGTGAGGACAGATACCTAAGGTTGTCATTTGACCTCCAGATGATGCCATGGTATTCATTCACACACACACAAACAAACAACAAACCATATACACATGGAGAAGAAAACAACAGTGAGGAAAAACTACACACAAAGAGGCATCATGAAGTTAGTTAGAAAGCTTCTATATACAACAAAGTAACTCCTACATGGATGGATTTTTAGTGTCTGTAAATATGCTAATCTTCAAGATGCCTAAGTGTATTTAGCTCTCCAAGCACAATTGATCTTGAATGTTTAAAAGAATTATTTCTGCACAAATGTACACTTTTATGAAAAATAGACTTCTTATGTTTAAAACCAAAGACTGTTTCCCTGAATCCTGGGAAACCAAGCCTGTTGTATAAACTGTAGCCTCATTCTGGGTTGCTGTGACAACGTACTTGGCAAAGGGCTCTTTTAAACTAAGGTCTGTCAGTCATAATTTTGTATAGCCACATTTTGGGGGGACTATACCACTCACCTGAGGAAGTTTTGGTACCTGAGGAAAAAATAGAAATGGTACCTCTTTCAAAGGAAGAGGTAATGGGAAACTTTCCTACACTGATAGCACAACCGGGGAAAATGGATAAGAGTGGAGAGGCTGTTTTTAGAGTTACTCTTCATTCATCCCACCAGTCAGATCTCACCTGCAATATTCCTGAATTACCCTATGCATTGGCACACAGAGTGACTGTATGCTTTTTCTGTTTTCAAAGATCTCTCATTGTAAGGGATGAAATGAGATAGTGGTGAGACAGACGGTATAGACGGCACAGTACCCAACCCAGAGCTCTGATGAAAGCTGAGAGATTGACACTTACAGCATGGGCAAGTGTTCTTCCCTGCTGGCTCTCTAGGGACATTCTCCTTGGGGAGATAGTGTTCTGCTGAGGTTATTTTTAAATCCGAGTTTGTGCCATGAAGCATATACATAAGCTCAATACATTGCTTGTTTCCCCATTCACTATGAATGATCCCCAATAAGGGAGGAATTAGGGAAGCAGTGTTTATTTTAGCTCAGTTTCACAGCAGAGGAAGTATCATGGCTGGGGCTCCAGCATTGGTGTAGGTAGGACCTTGAGTCTGGTTACATTGAAGAAGTGGAGAAAAATGAATACTCAGCTTGTGTTGTTCTTTCCCTATTTTTAGTCAGTTTGGAAACTCTGCCTGTGGGATGGTGCTCCCACCTTCCAGCTGGGTCCTCCCCACTCAGTTCATCCTCTGTGGACATGCGTTACTCGCATAGTCAGAGGTGTGACCCAGTGTTGTCTTGTTTTTATTCAATCAAGTTGCCAATCAAAGGAATCATCACACTAAGGAAAGTAACAAACACTAAGGAGACAAGGTCCCTACTGCTAGAGGATTGAACAGCAGGGAGAATGGGAAGTTTTAAATTTCAGAAATCATATATTTTATTATTTGGTAATTTCACACAGTACATTTTGATATCATCACTCCTTCTGCATAATTCCTCCAAGACATACTTCCTCCTCCCTCCCTCCCTCCACTTCCTGTCATCTTTTATTTTTATTTTGTTAATATGAACTCAAATGCTTTTAATGTTAAGAAATTTAAAATCAGAATATGCCATTTTTACATTCACTTGTTTACTTTGTGTTTGTATTGACACTCATAAGAGAACACAGGAGTTGATTTTCTCCTTCTATCATGTGATGCTGGGATGAAACTCAGGTTATTGAGTGTTTTGGCAAGCATCTGTGCTTTCTTTACTCATGGATATTGTCTTTTCATTCTTATTTACAGTTTTGCATCAAATACTCTCGAAATGCCATTACACACTAAGTATCTAAATATGATCTAAAGTAGGACCCATTATTGATTTTTATATTATACTGAATTTACTCATACAGTAGATAAGGTTAGCATCAGAGTTAAGTTTCATGAGTAACTAGACTCTTCTGTGGTTTTCATTTGAGTTTTGAATGGTAGGTGTTGTAAATTACAGAGGGATTTTCAGTGCTTCATTCCTCCTTGGACCACCTGACCTTGTAGCTGTTGCCCACTTTGTGTCAACAACTTCCCCTATTTGCTCCATGCTCAGCCTTATAACCTGTAATAGCCTACAGATATCTTCAAATAAGTTACAAATACTCCTTGTGTGATCAGACATATCTGCTTTCTTATTTATGTGGTATTAAAAGAAGGGACAGTACCAGGAAGAGACTTGATACCCTATGAGCATATACAGGGGGAGGAAGACCCCTCAGTCACAGTCATAGGGGAGGGGAGTAAGGGGAAAATGGGAGGGAGGGAGGAATGGGAGGATACAAGGGAGGGGATAACCATTGAGATGTAATATGAATAAATTAATAAAGTGAAAAAATGAAAAAAATAAATTTAGAAGGCTAAGGAAAAAAAAAAAAAGGCACAGCCAAAAATCCAATTAAACACAGGGAACAGAATTAAACAGAGAATTTGCAACAGAGAAATCTGTAATGAATAAGAAGCACTTAAAGAAATGCACACCATTTTTAGGCATTAGGGAAATGCAAATCAGAAGGACTCTGAGATTCTATCTTACACCCCTCAGAATGGCTAAGATCAAAAACTTAACTGTCATCACATGCTGAAGAGGACATGGGTAATACTCTTCCATTGCTCGTAGGACTGCAAAATTGCACAACCGCTTAGAAATCAATCTGGTGCTTTCTCATAAAGTTGGCAATAGTTCTACCTCAAAACCCAGCCATCCCACTGCTGGGCATATACCTGAAAGATATTCCACCATACAACAAGGACATTTGCTCAACTATGTTCATAGCAACTTCATCTGTAATAGGCAGAATCTGGAAACAACCTAGATATCCCTCAACTGAAGAATGAATAAAGAAATGGTGGTACTATTACACAATAGAATACTACTCAGCTATTTAAAACAAGGAAACCTTAAAAATTTGTAGGCAAATGGCTGGAGCTAGAAAAGATTTATCCTGAGTGATGTAACCCAGACCCAGAAAGACACACATGTTATGTATTCACTTATAAATGGATATTAGCCACATAATACAGGATAACCATACTACAATTCACTGACCCAAAGAAGAAAAGTAACAAGGAGGTCCGAAGGGAGGATGATTGAATCTCACTGAAAGAAGGGGGAACAGAATACACAGCAGAAGTGGTTAAAGAGAGGGAACAGGGTAAGAGAGACTGTGGAGGAAAATGGACGTGGAGTTCAGACAGTGGAAGAGTGGACAGGACAGCAGGGACTGCAGGACAGAGGACCTGCAGAAAGAAGAGTACCACATTCTATGAACTATGCAAAGTAGGTGTGTATTAGCTCATCTCATGAAGTATATGCCAGTCAGTATTTGCTAAAATGTGTTAGGAAGCAGAGTTCAAGTAATCTTTGTACTTTATACACTGTAAGAAAGGAAGACCAAATTTAGGTGCAAAAGTTGTCTTTATTTTCTTGAGTGTCCATTATCTAAGTGACAGCAGCAAAAATACTGATTTATCTAGAATACTTGTGACAGCATCTTTCTTCTAAAGCTAGCTTAACTTAATGTTAAGCTATAAAAGAAGCCTAAGGAACTGGAGTAAATACTTGAAGGCAATACTCCTCATGTAAAATGCCATTGTATTATTGGAAATAATTAATAGAGACATGAGAAAGGTTTAGTGAGTGGTCCAAAATACAGAGGAAACTGCTCATGTCTTGTTAATAAATAGTTTGTGTAGATGTAAAAGAAGGGAAATTTACATTCATACTCACACTATAAATACTGAGGAACCTAACTGAGTAAGACTTACTTTATTGATTTTTACTACCAGCTCAGGGATTGGATTTGTTTTTTTCAAGCAGATCGCTAAAGTTCAGTAGCATTGACCTTAATTGTTGCAATTCCGTTTCATGTAGAATGGTGCCTCTCAACCCACGGGTCAGGACCTCTTTGGGGGTCAAACAACCCTTTCACAGGGGTCACCTGAGACCATCAGAAAACACAGATATTTACATTAGATTCACAACAGTAGCAAAATTACAGTTATAAAGTAGAAACAAAAATGCTTTTATGGTTGGGGGTCAGCACAGCATGAGGAACTGTATTAAAGAATTACAGCATTAGAAAGATTGAGAACAGCTGACCTAGAACAACTTACAAAATACTCTCACTTATAGCCTATGCAAAAGAATGATAACTTCTTTATCTTGTAGATGAAGGAATGATGAATTTTTTATTGTTGTAAAGTTTCATCCATGAACACTATATTCATATGATTCCCCCGTCTCTTCTTCCTCCAACTTTTCCCGCACCTCCAATTCTTTCTTAAATTTATGTCCTCTCATTCTTTATTACCATTATATAGATGTATACATACACATTTACAAGTGCCAAATGCTGAATTAATTTAATGTTGTTTATATTTATTTAGAGCTGACCTCTTAGGAACCTATCCTGATGCTCATCACTGGAGATGACTGATTCTCCCTCTCTCAGTTGCTATTATTTGCCAAAGCTTTTCATCTAGGATTGGAGATTTGTGAGAATTCCTTCAGGCATGTTAGCATGTACATTGGTATTGCCATTTAAAAATCCTTGTTTAGACAACCGTATTGTTAACTTATTCTGAGTGTTGCTTCTCTGTCATGGAAAAATACTCTCACAAGAGACATCTGGGACTTCTGGCTTTTTATAATCTTTCCATCCCATATTCTGTAATAGTCCATGAGACTTATGAGTAGAAGTTCTGTTGTAAATGTATCAACAGAGGTGAGGTACCCCATAGTCAGTGAACTCTGCATTTTAGACAACTGTGGATTTCTGCAATGGTTTCTATCTGAGATATATATATATATATATATATATATATATATATATCCTGATTTGGGTGAATGATGGTGGTAGGTTTTCTTCTAGAGTCCATGGCCTCAGCAACCATCAGTAGTTGGCTAGTTTTATAGTACCTTGCATGAATTCTCTTCTATTGAATAGGACTTAAATTCAATTACATGCCAACAGTGCCACCATTGCACCTCTTTGGGACATCTTGTTGTTAAGATCATTGCTGTAGTTCATAAGGATCATGGTTAGATAGCACTATTGATCCACATGTCTCTTTTGGAAGCTTATACAGCTTTTTAAAGAAACTGAGAGCTAGTCCAGAGAGGAGCCTTTCAGGTTACTTCCAACTTAATTCTTTCAGTACTGTTCAAAATGTGTGGTGTCTTCAGCAATAGGTGCTACCTTCAATTTCTGAGAGGTAACCAAGGTCAGTGGCAGTAGCCTATATCATGTTTGGAATATCTTAGATTCTACTGACCAACAACTCAAAAGGAGGCTTCCCGTTCCTAGCACAGTTTTTTGATAGTCTATGGCTCTTGTCACCCTCAACTGGCATAAATTCATTTAATATGCACACACACACACACACATACACAAAACATGTATACACATACACCTGCACACATACACAGTGAAGCATAACTTCAATATATATAAATATATATAAATAATGCATGTGTACATAAGTATAGCTTATACTTACATGTGTAATTTTATATTTTTTGGTGGTGAGACTAGCCTTTAAAGGCTGAGCCATCTCTTCAGCCCTTACATGTGTAATTATAAGAACACTGGGGAAATGTCCTTGTTTCAGCCACAGACAGAATTCTGCCTAAAAATGGGTAAGCTTCGATGCAGGCAGAGTCGACAGCCAAACAATGCCAAGACAGGGTAAGCAAATCCTCAATAGTTCCTGCCTCAAATATATGTCTATCATATTTACTGGGTCAGAAGGTTGAAGATGATGCTCCAACATTATAGAGAGTTTTGGGTGACTGTTCAGGCAGCAAACCGTCTCTGTCAATTCTTAATTTTGAAAGCTGCCAACCTGCACCTCCAGTTCATTCAGGAAATTAATTTTATTCCTTCTCAAGTCTCTGATGGAGTTATAGACCAGATAGTTTAGTTTAACAATTAAGCTTAGTTGTCTGGGAGTTAAGATGTTTTTAGGTCTAGATAGATGTTTTAAGTTGATAGAGATGAGATACAATAGATATTGATTTACATTCAGAATTTTAGACTTGCCAATACAGGAAAGATGTTTTCTTCAAGGTTGCCAGATACAAATAACCAAAATACTATGAATGTAACATCTATATAATTCCTGATTGTTTCATGGTTCTTCTTGCCTTAGGTAGTTTATTTTATATGTATGTAATAATATAAATTATATATAAAAATAAAAAATATTAAAAAAAGAACAGAAAATAATTTGATTCTCAATGTAAACCCTAATGTTACCTATTTCCCTCCCTTCCTCTTCTGCTTTGCAGCTCTCTCCTTCCCCTCCCCAAGTTACATCTGATCCTCTTATTTTTCCTATTTTTTCTTCATAGCAGCCATATCTTACCACTGCCCTTCTCTTGAACTCCCCCACATCACAAAATGAAGCCTTTTTACTTTCGTCAATTCTTGACACACTAATCTCTGAATATTCTAGCTAGGATCCACAAACAAAATATGTGGTGTTTGTTTTTCTGGGTTTATAGTATTTCACTCAGTGTATCTTCTAATTCTAACCATTTAGTGGAAAATTTCATGATTTGATTTTCGTTTACTGCTGATACATATTCTATTGTGTATAGGTAGAATATACATAATCTATTCATCATTTGAAGAACATGTAATTTGTTTCCATTTCCTTGCAAATAGATTAAAGGAACAATGTATCTGGATAAGCAAGACACATGGTTCTAAATATCATAGCAGTCATTCATTAGGAAGAAAACAAGGAACAATGGTATCAGTATTTAAATTGTCAGACCAAGTGGATATTATTACCTCATTTGGCAAAAGAAACTTTATAGCCTTGATTAAGAAATGACTGATGAGTTGTGCAGATGTTGTAGGTACTTGCAACAGTATCGCAAGGGCTTTCATAAATGGTAGAAGGTACAAGATAACCTGATGGACGGCAGTATGTGTGAGACCCCTCCCTAAGTCATAGTCTTTCTTAAGGAGAAATTTAGGTGGCCTCCAGAAACTGGAAAGAGTAATTCCTTCCCAGGATCTGCAATGTTGTATATTTTCCTCAGTGAAACCCATTGCTGACTCTAGGTCCCTGTAACTGTAAAGACAAGAAGTTACAGGCTGCTTTACTTCAACACAAAAACAAAACAAAACAAAACAAAACAAAAACAGTTGAAGTACAATTGACATGAAGTTAACAGTAGCAGTGGGAATGGGAAAAAAAAAAAAAAAAAAAAAAAAAAGATGGAAAATGTGAGGAAACCAGAAGCAGCAGAAATGCAATAAAAAGGAAGAATTTGAGGCAATGAAAAATGGGCCACAGTTTTTGAAAGCAAGGAGCTTTTCTCAAAAATACGTACATGGCACCCTACAATGCAATAAGAGAGAAGCTGGGAGTAAGCACTCTCTTTGATGGTGAATTTGTGAAGGAGGTAAACTCTCAGAGAACTGCCCATTTTTGGCTCAGCTTCCTCACCATTGGCTTTATTCTGCATACCCCATGCAAAGCAGCAGCTGCTGACTGCATTGCTGTATTTTGAAAACTACGGAGAACTTTTTTTTTTTTTTCTTTGTGTTACTTGGCAACACATTTCTGTCCAGGTGTTTGAGAAACTCAGACCGTAATTATGCCAAAGCAAGAGTAGATGAGAAGTTCAGTCAAGGAAGCCAGATTGCTTTTTGTCAAGAGAGTCTGTCAGGAGAGAGCCTGGTGTGAAGGAAAGAACGTGAGCTTTGTAGAGAATGCTGAATTTGCATAGTGATTCCAACATTTACTTCTGAGACATGGTACAAGCGACTTTCACGTTCCCCAGATTTCATCTTTTTGTCATTGTTCACCATAAGTAGATTCACATCTATCTTTTGGGATTCCTGCATGGAATAAATGAATTGATAACTACAGTGGGTTGGTTCAGAATGGATGCTTGCTAACCTCAATATATAAAAGAAAAATCTGAAATGGTTAAACCATGGTATATTTTAAGGATTTGGTGTTTTCTATTTTAGAAATTAAAATCAAAATAAGTGTATTGACAAGAAGAACATTATGACGGGTGGATCTGGGTCCTGGGGTCCTGCTCAAACTATGACACCAGCCAAGGACAATACAGGCATAAACTTTGAACCCCTACCCAGATCTACCCAATGGACAGGGCATTCTCCACCGTTGACTGGAGAGTGGGGACTGACTTTCACACGAACTCTGGTGCCCCATTTTTGACCACATCTCCTTGATTGGGAGGCCTGGTGGCATTCAGAGGAAGCATAGCAACCTGCTAAGAAGAGACTTTATACCCTATGAGCATATACAGGAGAAGAGGTCCCCCTCAGTCACAGACATAGGGGAGGGGAGTAAAAGGAAAGCGGGAGGGAGGGAGAAATGGGAGGATACAAGGGATGGGCTAACAATTGAGATGTAATATGAATAAATTAATAAAATATTAAAATAAGTGTATTGATTAAAGATGTATTCTGCCTTCACACATGGAAGAGACTAACACATGTTCCAAGGTAGTACCATAGAAATCATGTCTAAAACCTATAAGAAATGAATCAAGTTTTGCTAATTTACAGCTAGAAAAAATAGCATCCCCAAATCTTGATCGTCTTTTCTTTTTCCTATAGAAATATTGTATTAATATTTTATTACTTTTGACATTTTATAGAACGGTTCATTTGGAGTAGATGCTAATGGGAATAACAGATGAGGAATTTTATGCATGTTAAAAGGGGTAAAGTAAAAGAAAAAAAGTAAAGATGAGGATGGAGAAATAAAGGAGAAGGCAGAAATAAAAAAAAAAAATAAAAGAGAAAGAAATGGAAATGGAGGTTTGGGTGTAAAAGAGGAAGTATTCACGTGGGATGTAAAAGTTTAAGTTTGAAGAAAAGCTAATGAAGAGGCAGGGCGGGGTGAGGGTATTATTTATTCCTTTTCTTTGCAGTGCTTGAAATGAAGATATATGAGATGTTAATTAATTCATCTCCTCACTTATTCATGTAGTGGCCATTAAGAGTCTCCTGGACCTGGGGCTGTAGAAAGCAATAAAGCACATTCTATCCTGATGGTCCTAGAATCTGTAGGAAAGTGGAGAAATATAAGCTAAAATGTATTAGGTCTTAGTGTTACTGAAGCTAGTGTTACTAGTACTGCCTAATGGATGTCAAAAATTAGTTGTTGTTATCTAGCTAGTGACTGTATCAGTCAGAGTTCTCTAGAGGAACAGAGGGAGTATTAGATTTGCTTTTATGCTATGCACTGGTAGTTCAAAAATGGCTGTCTGCACACCTGAGAAGCTTCGGACCATGCATCTGCTCAGCCCAAACTGGGTTGAAAGAATGGAAGGAAAAAGAGGAGATGAGATAATCAGAGAAATGAGAACCCCAAACACAAACACATTATTTCAAAATTCAAAGGTTCTCTGGTGTCTAACACAAGGTTCACAGGAAGATGTATCACTATGCTGAAACATGACATGCTTCCAGGGAACAAAGAAGGAAGGAGAATGACAAGTGTTAGAGAGTCAAGAATTATATTCCAATAAAGTTTCCATAGCAACTCTACAGGCTACCAGACAAGGGATATGTCCATGGATGGAGGAAAGCAGATTTCCTACCTTAATTGATTCCTACCTAGTATTAGTGTAGGAGGGTAGAATTGAAATCATTCTATGATAAACTCAAAATCACACCAAGAAAAATTATATGAGATATAGGAAAATTAGTGCAGGAGACACTTGGGTATAAAAGAAAGGGGTGACAGAGAAGGAAGGAAACAAGAGGGTCTTTATCTCACTAGTTTTGATTAAAGAAAACCATCAAAGTTCAGACAACTTCTGCCAGAAGATACTGTAGAACCCTGGAAGAAGACATTTCACTCAAGTCAAGCAGAGTGTAGTGATAAGTACGTCAATAGTAAAACATTTAGAGCTCTGACTGAGCTCTGGTGCCCCATAGTTGATGACATCCCCTTTGTGAGGAGCCCTGGTAGCACTCAAAGAAAGAATAGGCAGACTATCAAGATAAGACTTGTTAGCCTACGACCATAAAGTAGGGGAGGAGATCCCCCTCGGACATGGAAATAAGGGAGGGTAATAGGATGGGGATGGGAGGGTAGGAGGGACAGAAGGATACACATGATGGAAGAAAAATTGAGTTGTAATCTGAATAAATTAATAAAAAATAGTAAAGCATATTATACAGTAAAACCATAAATAATGAGACAAAAACAGCAAATAAGTTTATTCAGCCATTATATAACTGTTTTGTTTCCTCTGGAATACACAGTTATATAAATATCATTATTCTAATCGAACTATATTTATTCATAACCTAATTGAACTGTGGAGACTGATATAGGGGAGTATTCCTTATATTTATGGTTGTGAGCCTAGCCTTTAATGGCTGAGCCATCTCTTCAGCCCTAGGGGAGTATTCCTAAACTCCTTGTTCCTTAGTGGAGCCAATAGTTGATGACTGGAGCTTAAAATATAGAAGTCACAATGCAACTATTTGATTAAAATGCACACAGGGAAGGTTATGTTTTGAAAGAGAAAACTGGTTTGGTAATATAAACTTTAGAGTGATAACTTTAGTTTATGTTAATTTAAAGTACAGTTTGTGAAAGTATACAATGTTAATGTTTTATATTTATTAATTGAGAGTGCGTGCGTGCGTGTGGTGTGTGTATGTGTGTACTTCTCTGTCTGTGCCTGCAGGTAATGTGTATCTATGTGACCTAAGAGAATAACATGAGAGGGATAATGAGATGACTCAGTTGTTAAAGTCTAGGCTCACAGCCAACAGATAAGAGAATAACACGAACAAGTCATTGTCCTTCTATTACATGTAATCTGGGGATAGAGCCTTGCTGACAGACTCTGCACAGGCCTTTGCCCACCGAACCACCTTACTGGCTCTTGATGGTGGGAGGAGAGAGTGAGCCTCAAAAGCTGCCCACTTGTGTTCACACAGGTGTATACAAAATTAACAACAGTAAAATAAAACATTTAATATAAGAATATAAGTTAATGAACAAAACATGGAATTCTAACCGAACTTCTGGGGAATAGGATGAAAGGGACTCATCTGGAGTACTATGGAGATTGAGGATAGAAGAAGAGGGAGAGGAAGGTGTCCTCAAGCCTGCACTTGTTACAGAATCTAAATGATTTCAAATAATATTTAAATGTACGAAGTCAGATTTTTTAAAAAAGGTGAGTAATCATAGATTAGTGAAATAACATAAAAATACTGAAAACTTTCATTCATATGTATCTTTGTATTGTTTTTAAACACTTTATAGTGAAATGCATATCATTACTTCTTATAGCAGCTTCATGGGACCAACACTGGAAGGGACTGTGGTTAGCATGCATAGAGGAAAATTGACGAGAACAGATTCAGCCCATCCTCAGGTTGGGAAAAGGTGAGTACTGGTACTTCTGTTAGTAAGGATTTTCTGTCCATTCTATATGCTTTAGATTAACTCATCATTTTTAAAGCATTTTCTTCTTCGTAATATAAGAGGAATATATAATTTCTCATATTTGAGAATTTCTCAAGTTTCACGAGGCAAACTGGAAAATATCTCAAGTAACTTAATATTTTTGCCCCATGTTCAGGTCATTTATTTTGTCTTATTATATTTGAGTTCCTCTATATAATGGGTAAAATTAGGCCTCTGAGTGCAAGATTTAAACTATTGATTTAATAACATGTTCTCATGTGCTACGTTCCTATACTACAATTCGAGCTGAAACACCCTGGGATCTACCTAATTAGGGAATTAGACTTCATTTGTATAAATTTTTCCCCACAAGAGTTACAGCACAAATTAGAGATAAGGACTGTTTCTGAATTAATTTTAATGGCTTGCTTAAAAATGATTTTTTTATTTGTGTGCGCACATGTGTGTGTGTGTGCGCGCGCGCGTGCGCGCGCACATGCTCGCTATGTGTGAGTAGGCAAACATTGAGCACAGAAGAGAATATTGGATTTTTTGAAGTGTGGCTAGGTGTGATCTTCCTGATACAGGATCTAGGAAGTAGACTTGAGTCTTCTGAAAGAGCAGTAGATGCTCCTATTGACCAAAACAGCCTTCTTGTTTACATAAAACACATGTTGGACATATTCCCTACCGGAATGGTAAACGCCACCTCACAGGGAGCAAAGTCACACAGTCCAGGCTTTATAAAGGCTTTGTATTATGGCCAAGTTCTCCAGAGTTACAGAACCAATAGCGTCTGCATGCCTATTATAAAAGTGGACATATTAAATCACCTTATATAATAAGAGCTAGAAAGTGCAATAACGAATGTCTGCACGCTAAGGAAGCAGGGAAAGTGATAGCTGCTCAGAACATAAATCTGCATATGTCACCAGTCCACTCCAGTGCTGAGGGCCAGAGGGCTCTCAAGAGGGTGGCTGGAAATCTGCCCATGTCAGATGGGTGAAGTCTGAATTTAGTTTAGAAAATAAGTAGCAGCAACAGATGTGCTTGTTTTGGAAGAGCAAGCAAGGCAGGTGACTTCTGTTTTAACCTCAGACTTCTTTATATATGAAGCACACCCATTTGATGTGTGCATCTTGCTGCCACAGTCACAAAGGCATATACAGATGTGATGTAAAGAGCGTAATATAAAAATAGCATTATTTATAATTAAGACTAACCACTACAGACACCAAGAAGGGTCTCAGAACCTATTGTTATACCAACTCCCTCACCTTTTTTCTCCCCCACAAGAGTTATTCATTTATTTTATCTCTGTGAAATTTTAGTTTGCATGTATGTCTGTACAGAAAAGAGTCTCAGATGCTTTGGAACTGTAACTACAGATAGTTGTTAGCTGCCACATTGGTGTTGGCAATTGAAGACCAGAACTCCAGTTAAGGATCCAGTGCTCTTAACTGCTGTGCCATCTCTCCAGCCTGACATATCAAGTCTCTTAACAGTATCAACATAGTAATAGAAAATATTAAGCTCATAGAAAATATTTGCTAATGTAGTTACAGAGTAAGAACTGTGCAGGAGATGTAACTATATTTGTAGAGCTCAGCTAACCTTGAGCATCATACCCTATTTGAGGAGTAACTGGGATGGCACTGAAATCTGGTTTCCCTCAATCCTAGCTGGTAATCTGGAAGCATCACTTAGTCTCTTCAATCTAAGTTTCCTTAGCTATCATTATAACTGATATATCCGTGTATCTTGTTCTTTTGAAACTGAACCCTTATTGTGAGAAAATAAGGGGGTAGAAATTTAATTCTACGTTCACATTTAAAGGTAGAATATTTGGCAGTTTATCTGAATTAGATAATGCCATTAGGACAGAATCCTCATAATTGAATTCTGATGGCCTGATAAAAAGATGGAGTGAGACTGGAACACATCTGACTACATGGACACAGGATCCTGCATATGTGATGGCACTTATGCATGCATGTGCCTTTTTTTTTTTACTTTATTAAAATACTGAGTTTATTTCACATGTATTTTTGTCTCCCTACCATTTCCACATCTGACTACCACTATTACTATGTCCTATCATAACATTCCATACATACATTCCATACACACTTAAAACCAAGTAAAGGGTGGAGGTCCATCCTTGAAAACTAAACAGGCATTTAGACAACACATTCTTGGCAACTGAACCTGGACAACATCAAACACAGTAGGGAAAGTTCTCACTTTGCATTATAAAAAGGACAGCCAGATATTAACTGTTACAGAAATGAAGCCGGAATATTTGTATTCTCCTACTATGTGATATTCTACATATACCGGACAATTTGTAGGCAAGAACTCCATCACCAACCATGGTCTCTCAACTTTGTCCCATAGGAACTGTGAGCTGAAATGGTTTGTTTGTTTGTTTATTTTTTGTAATTTGCCCAGCCTATTATATTGTGTTGATTATTAGCAAGATAAAATGAACTAATATATTTATGAATCAGAATCATGCTCATTATCTCATAGATTGTTAAGGAATTAAATAAAATGACCATGGAAACAAAGTAGTACTGCTTGCCACAATATAAACACCAAACAACAACCATTTTAAATAATGATTAGTTAGGCTACATAGAGAAAATTATATTAGAAACAGTAAACACACAAATTATTTTAACTAGTGTACTATTATGAATATCAACAGTGTGAATAAGCCAGCAGTGCTAGCAGAGATAAACTGTATGGGGCACCCAACACCCATCATCCTCCATCCTGAAGAGGTCCCTGTAGGGGAGGGGAGCAACATTAAGCTTAGAGCCCTCTCTGCTGCAGACTCCATCTTCCTGACTCACCTGGTACACAGACAGCAGAGAGCCAGCAGAGCCAGCAGAGGTGAGCTATTTGTGGCACCCAACGCCCATTGTCTTCCATCCCAAGGAGGCCTTTGTCTGGCCTGGGCAACATTCAGTTTAGTGCCCTCTCTGCTGCTAACTACGTACAAGAAGCACACCTCATTTATTTATTTTCTATATAGTGTTGTGCACACATGTGTGCCTGCATGTCAGAAGAGGACACCAGATCTCATAATAGATGGTTATGAACCACAATGTGGTTTCTGAGAATTAAACTCGAAACCTTTGGAAGAACATACACTACTTTTAACCTCTGAGCCATCGCTCTTGGCCCACACCTCAGTTATAAAGATAGATATTACATCAGAGTAAGGGGCTAGAAAAAAGTATTCCAAGCAAATGGACCCCAAAAGCAAGCTGGAATATCCATTCTAATAAAATAAACACTCAGCAAAAACAAGTCAAAAGAGATAGGGAAGGATACCTCATACTCATCAAGGGAAAAATACACCAAGAGGACATATCAATCCTGAATATCTATGCCCCAAACACAAGAGCACCTACATTAGTAAAATAAATATTACTAAAAGTTAAATCAGACATCAAACTCCACACATTAATAGTTGGAGACATCAATACCCCACTTACTGATAGACAGATCTCAAGACAGATGATGACTGAAGTAATTAAAATAGACAGGATTGATTTAGTACTGTAAACCTCTGTAAGGTTGCTGATCTGTCCTCATAGTGACAATGATAGTATTTACATATAATCTTGTCCCCTCTTTAAGTTACTTCTAGTGTTTTATTTGCTTGCCTTTTGTCTGTTTTACTTTGTAAACCATATAGTTGGTAGAGAAAGTGTTTTGAAATCCACAGGTACTATTTTGCATGTCTTCCTCTCCTCTCTTGTAGGAAATAAACAAGAACAAGTAATAGAGTCAGAAAATGATAGAACATAGATGCCATACCTTAATTGTTATAGAAATCAGCACATACCATCTACTTCTACTTTCTGAAATGCCACATTCTGTGCTCTTATAGCACTAGACCAACTGAAAATGAATAGATTAAAAGAAAGAGAAAGAAGAAAAGAGGAAAGAGTGCTGGTGGGAGTGCATATGTGCACAACCATCTTGGAAATCCATCTGGCACTTTCTCAACACTTAGAATGGCTCTACCTTAAGACCCAGCTATACCACTCCCATGCATATACCCAAAAGATGTCCCTCCATACCACAAGCACATTTGCTCAGCTATGTTTATAACAGCTTTACTCATAATAATGATCATCTAGAAATAACCTAGATGTCCCTCAACTGAAGAATTGATAAAGAAACTGTGGTACATTAGCACAATGGAATACTACTCAGCTATTAAAAACAAGGAAGTTATGCAATTTTCAGGCAAATGGATAGAGCTAGAAAAGATCATCCTGAGTGAGGTGACCAAGACCCAGAAAGACACACATGGAATGTACTCACTTATAAGCTGATTCTAGCCATTTGGTACAGGATAACCATACTACAATTCACAGACCCAAAAAAGATAAGCAGCAAGGAGGATCTAAAGGGAGGATGGTCAAACCTCCCCAAGAAGGGAAAGTCGAATAGACAGAGATTGTCCTTGAAGAAAAGGAAGAAGATAACAAAGGGAAGGCAGAGAGAAATAAGGGTGGAGATAAGATCTGGGAGAGTGGAGGCAGGAGGACAGAAGGTCTGCAGAGAAAGGAGAAACTGTTGGTGGAAGCATCTCTGTGATAAGCTGGAGGCCTAGGTCAGAATAGTCCTCTGGGAGGATTTGCGGGGGACTCTAGCCAAATTCTCACTCATAATTTGTGTTCAGAAATAGAGTTTAGTCCAACTCTACCTTTGAACTTTATTTTATATACTCACTGAGATAGAACTTGAAGGTTCATATCCAGAGTCGAGATTTGCTAATTGGGACAAAATTTAGAGCTGAGATAGAGACATCCATATGAAGTTACTATTTCATTGAAAACAGTATGACGGTTTCTAAATTCAAATCAGAACAGTCATCCCAAAAATTGATTGGTCAGGAAAAAAAAATAGCATGCTCTTGTCTCAAGTACTTAACACTGTGAGGACTGAGGGATGATTGAACATGACATGCTAATTTTATTTAGGAAAGGTTGTAAAATGTCAAGGCAAGTCTGGTCTCATTAAGAGTTCCTTGTGTCCCTTCTCTAGCTGATAATTTTCCTCATTAAAATCACTGTGATTATGAATCTGCTTATCTCTGAGATTCTCAATTTTGGTCATTTGACCACTGTTGAGTATGATATTTGGAAAAGGAAGCTGTTTTTCTTAAAGTAAGTTGTAATTTTATGCACTTTGTGATTTGTAAATTTAACCTTATTCTAATTTTGATTCCTTCAGGATATGTCTACTAATATCAAACTAACATTAAGTCTCATCGTAATGTTCTTCTTGAAAATGACGTGACTAAGGCTTTATAAAATAAACAGATAATATAAGGCCAAGCTAAAATTAAAGGCATCTGCTCCAAGCAAGTCTAGCATGCTACATTTGGCTACATCAGCACTGGGATAAGGATAAGATTGTTCATGCTACATGAAAGAAAGCCATATACTTGGAGCATAATTTGTTTCTTGAAGGTTTTCATAGAAATCCATCACTGGTCACTCCAAATTCCATTTAAACTAGTTATTACTAAGTAGATATCTCACTTATCCTTTTAACCAAATCAAAAATATTTGTAGAAAGATTCATAAAAATACTCAATAGAGAGAAAGAATCTGTCAATACTTTCAGTTTTTTATTATAACATATCAAAGATATATGTCAGGAATCTCCATATACACAGAGCCCTGTATATGTTTACATGTGTCTATAAATGTGGATTGGTTATTATATTGGCTACATGAATATATGGACTTTGGATGGTAGTCAGTTGTAAGGTCTGCTATTTGCAAGCCAGAGACCTGGGAAGGTCATGTTCTAACTCCAAATTGATTTAGAAGAATTGCATACTAGAACTGTCTGTGCTGTGAGCCTCAGTCAAAGAGCAAGAGAGACTGAAGATTGAGCTTGAGAGAAAACATTCAACTTCTCACTGCTTTTCTGTTTCATCCAGGCCATTGTTTTCCAGTGACTGAATGGTGCTTATAGGCATTGGGAAAGGGTAATTTTCTTAATGACTCTGGGGTTCAAATGCTAGTCTTTGAGAAAGCTCACATATATCCAGAAATAGTATTAACTATACTTTTGGGTATGCCTGATCCAGTGAATTTATAAAATTAACAGTCAGAAAATTTGAGAAGGAATTTTACCAAAACCTATTTTCACTGTCTTTTAGATGTCTTTCCATAAGGTATACAAGGGAACCAATAAGCAAACAAGGAAAATGCATCTTTACAGCAGAGAACAGAAATTTATTAACTAGATCTTCTCAATTATTAGATGAGGACTGATGGGCTCCCTCACCTGTCTCATTCTTATCTTGGTCCGCTACACACACTGCCATCTCCCAGCACCAAACAAGCCCCATAAAAAATAACAATGAGTAAAATGCTCTTAAAATATTTTACATTGTATTGGGGGAATGAATACAAAGTACCAGAGTGTTTACTAGTATTATAATAATAATTCTAGTACCTTTACTTATACTTCATGGTTTATCATTACACAAGTTTGTCTTGAAACTAGACTCCAGACTAATGAAATCTCTCAATTTTTATAATTTAATGATTTTTAGCAAAATACCTCCAAATAATGTTTACTTACTTACTTACACACACACACACACACACACACACACACACACACACACACTCACACACACACTCGTGCGTACACACAATGTAGTTGGAATGAGAACCAAAGATGCACGAATATATAACTGCCAAATATATGACAATCAGGGCACCTGGTCATTACTTCATGCATATAAACGGGTAAATTTATTGTGTATTCTACCACATCTTTTAAATATGTACATAAAAGTAGGACATTAAAATATGAAATGTTATTTAAATACTTTTAACTTGAGTTTCATATTCTGAAAATAATTGATTTCTTGTGTTGAGGAAATCATTAAATGATAACACACACATGATACCATATATATGTATACACACATATATGGCTTAGTATAATCATTAACAAATTTAGCTCCCTGGCTGGCTTATGTTAACATTCCATATATGGCATGATTAATGTTGAAATATCTTAAACTACTCTATAAAGGCGATAACTAGCTGCGATGGTGAGTGTGTTTCAGTTTTAAACTTGATAGATGCAGAATAATCTGGGAGACAGCAAGGTCTCTGGACAGGTTTCTAGTTGATTATCTTGATCAAATTACCTAGGACCTGCCTACTGTGGTTGGTACCATCCCCTAGGCTAGGATCTGACACTAGATGATAGAAAAAAAGTGAGCTGAGCACTGGCAGCCATCACTCTCTACTTCCTAACCATAGACACAATATAACCAGCTTCCTCAGGGTTCTGTTACCTATGATGGCCCTACCATGAGAGACTGCACCTCAGAACTCTGCATTACAATAAGCCCTTCCTTGCTCCACATCAGTTTTGTCAAGATATTTAACCCAGCAACTAAGACATTAGCATAGTCTGAGCACCTATTATGGGCCAACAGCAGTGCTTATTCACCTGTGGTTTTCATTTTTTTCTTTTTTGTGATTAGCAAAAGCTAATTTAATAATGCAGCAAAAAATTACCACTTGGTAAGCCATGCCAACTGACAGTATACACTCATCCTTCCCTCCTGCCCTTCCTACTTCCCTCCCTTCCTCTCCTCCCTCCCCTATTTCTTCTTTCATTCCTTCCTTTTCTTTTTTTTCCTTTTTTTAAAAATTTTTTCAGTTTTTTTTATTAATTTATTCTTGTTACATCTCAATGTTTATCCCATCCCTTGTATCCTCCCATTCCTCCCTCCCCCCCCCCATTTTTATCCTTTCCAAGGTACTAACTTAAACCTCTTCTACAATGAAGAAATAGAGCCTCCAGAGGGGAAAAAAGGGAGTAAAGTTGTTTTGAGGGTGAGAGATTTGAGCCCTCATTCATGCTCATGTGCAAACTGTAGGAAAAAGAAGCAATTTCAATATAAGCATCCCCAAGTCCCTTCTGGAAAATGTGAAGATGAGCAGCTATGATACCTTGAATACGTATGGTCAAAAGGTGGATGTTGAAGCCCATGGTCTGTGATAATGGTGTTGTTGGAAGTGAAACGCTGGGGGAGGTGATCTGATTGTAATAATAAGCTGAGGGCCTCTGTGAGACCTTGGGGAGGAGATGTGATCATGATGCTGGGCTGAGGGCCTCTGTGAGAAAGATCGGAGGATTTTTTTTTGTAGATCAAGAGGGGATACAAGGAGACAGATAAAAAGGAATAAAACATTTTGCAGGCAACAGATTTGTGAGAGCCATGGTCTTCGTTTTCTCAGCTTCTAGAACTCTAAGAGAAAGAAAGAAAGAAAGAAAGAAAGAAAAAAAGAAAGAAAGAAAGAAAGAAGAGAGGGAAGGACAGAGGGAGAGAGAGAGAAAGAAAGACAGAGAGAGAGAGAGAGAGAGACTGAGACAGAGAGACAGAGGAAACAAAGAGAGGCTATTTTGAAGCTACAAATCTATGTCATTCTGTTATAGCCACCCACACTAACAAAAACAGCTCCCCTAAGAAAAGGAATACTATTTTTTTCTCTCTCTGCAACCACATTTGTGAAAAATAACAAAAACTTACTCTTAACAGAAGAATTCAACACAAGGTGATTTGAATTGCGTCCTTTGAGAAATATGGATTTTAAAAAATGCCTATTCTCTGGAAAG
The DNA here is from genome assembly GCF_903995435.1 of Acomys russatus. Lineage (NCBI taxonomy): Eukaryota > Metazoa > Chordata > Mammalia > Rodentia > Muridae > Acomys > Acomys russatus. The sequence continues at coordinate 105,977,241 of NC_067137.1, read as the reverse complement.
AAGGTGCTTATAAAAACTCAAAGCTCCCGATGCACATAGAAATGGCAATAAATCTACAAATCAGAGAATTGGTCAAGAAGAGAGCTTGGGGCCCAGTGTTGACTTAACATAATTCACATAAATCAACAAGTCTACATTAACTGAGGAGTAGGCCTAAGGCACAAGAGAAAGGCAATTTATAAGTCCTCCCCATCTCAGAATCTGGAAAAGACCTTGATTAAGTGTGAGTAAATGGGTGTCAGACTGCTAATGAAATATAAACAAAGGGGCTATTTTTATTCTGTTTTAGGTAGGTGTGGTGGAACTGACAGGCTCAAATCCCACCCAGAATCCCCACTCTCCTTGTAGAGGACTCAAGAAATGAAAAGATGCCTTTGTTGACAAGTCAATCTCTTCCCCCTTCCTTAGAGGTTGGTACAGAAAGGAAATGAGGGATGGTGGGTAAACACTTAGGTTCCTGTGAGTTTCTTAGCTGAGAGTTAATGCATTTCCAACTTTTAAATAGACTTGTTTTCCATATTGCTAATGTTGTACATTGCAGTGCCTATAAAATCTTCATCTCCTTAGCTCACCATCTCCCCTCACATTACCTGCCTGTAATATATTTTAACTCCATACATGATTTAAGGAACATTTCTCATCAGCACCATTTTCTGTATAGGGAGTTTTGTCATGTGGCTTGGGAGTCACATTTATTCCACAAAAGTAACTGAGGGGGAGTGGAGACAAGTATAGATTTTTCTCTTCCTCATTTTATGCTCAAGGTATTGAATAGTAATGAGATATTGCTTAGTTGGTTTTAATAATACTTCATAAAAATCATCCATGCCAAACTTCAGAATTTAGGACTACACTTATTTTTTAATGTGTTAAAAGAAAGATTTTAAAAAATTATTTGGTTACTTTGCTACTTTTTTATTTCACACTTTTAATTTTCCTGCTTTGCAGGTATTAATTAAAAACCATTCATTCTTATAACAAATAAAAATTAGAAAAGGACCAAAAATGCTAAGTGTGCTTAGAGATTTGAAGACAATACCATTTTCTATGTATGTTGTAGAAAATGCTGATTTTCATAAGAAATTTATTTTTTGTATAGTCATCTACAGAGATTAAAATGTGTAAAATAAAGTGCAGTTGGGCAACCTCACTATTGTGTTAATAACTTGGTGAGAACTAACACGAAGGCAGGGCTTAGGTTTTAATGTACTAACTGTGAGGTCTCTCTTTTTCCTCTCTTTGAGAGCTATCACAGTCAAGATTGAGGTCGAACATACTTCTATGACAGGAAAATTAAGGATGTGGAGAACAGCCACAAATTTCCTTCAGTTCTTAAAAGACCATTTTAACTCAGAAATCATTCACTTTATATTCCAGTACGATGCTAATGGCTTAGAGTTTCTGAGATTAAGAATGGCTGGAAAAATATTGTCCCCAGCTCTCAGTTTGTGTGTCAAGGGATACAGGAAAATAAATTTTCCTAAAGTAAGCAAATGTGCTTTCATCTTTTCTCCATATGCTTTCTCCTGTAACATTTGATTCAGACTAAAGAATGCTGTGTCACAAAATTGCTTCTTTTTAAAAATACTGCGATAGTTTCTTTCAATCCACAACACACTGCGAAGTATAAAATGCATTTTTATTACTACATCTCTTTTATTATAGCATAAGAATTAATGCGGACCAGTATGTTTGAGGAAGAGATAGGTTTTAGATGTGAGCGCTTCTCTTTCGCATTGATATGCTTCTCTTAAGACATGTTAAGGATAGCAGGCTACCAAGAAGAGACTTGATACCCTATGGGCATATACAGGGGGAGGAGGTCCCCTCAGTCACAGTCATAGGGGAGGGGAGTAAGGGGAAAAAGGGAGAGAGGGAGGAATGGGAGGACACAAGGGATGGGATAACCACTGAGATGTAATATGAAAAAATTAATAAAATATAAAACAAAAACAAAACAACAACAACAAAAAGACATGTTAAATCAGGATACGTATACTTTTGTCCTGAATATAGCCAAGCCTTCTCATACAACTTAGAAAAATACCAAGAAAGTTAGCTCAGTTCTTTATAAGATGCATGCAAATGAATTTCAGTATTTCCTCTTCAACTGACCTCATTGCTGCTCTTGGAAAAGGCAAACTCCAAAACTGTCTTTTAGTTCAGCCTTTGATATACATTGGACAGCTGTTGATTTTTTTTGTCTGAGTTGATAAGTGAAGGAAGAAACATATGATTTCAGAAAGTTCTTTGGTATATTCTAGATATTCTTGGTTTATTAAATGTCATTCATTGATTAATATTTTTTATTTTTACAAATTCCTATTTAGGGAATGGAGACATATTTTAACAGTTAAGGCCACTTGATTCTCTACCAGAGGACCCAAGTTCCATCCCCAGTACCCATGTCAGAAGATCATAATAGTTTGTAAGTCCACTTACAGGGAATATAATACCTTCATAGGCTTCTGCAGTTAAACACAAATATTTACACACACACGCACACACACAGACATGCCATGTATATAATTTAAAACAATAAAAGTAAATCTTAAAAATAAAAAGCCTTATGCTACACTGTGTAGACTAAGTTTTACAAAACTTTCTTTGCTATCTGGGGATTACTGAATATTAGTGATTCAGTACACTTTCCCTTCAGGAACACAAGTGTGCCTTCTATATGCTTACTTGGCTCAGAGACTGATACTTCAACTGCCTTCAATTTGAGCATTCTTTATATATAATGATAAGTGCCTACTTGTAGGCCTACTATCAAGCTGTATGAAATAGGTAGGACTGATAGATATCAGAAACTTACAGCTTATTGAGGACACCAAAATATGTCGTTTGTTCCCTAATTTAATTTGAATTCCAACATTTAAGTGTAGGAGGGTATGTTTGAGGTATTTTTGAAAAACTGTTAAAAAGTCATTACATATTCAAATCTTGGGCTTATTTTGTAGCATTGTGTTGTTAGTGACTAAGAGTTTTTCCCTGTCAAGACAGGGACCTACTTTAGATTCTCAAGGAGGCTTACAAAGTAAGAGGAAAGAGAGACATAAAATAACATCTTTCCACTTCAATAACATTGTGAATTTTATAAAACCTCACATATTGCACTTAATGATCTCCAGCGGGGTACAATTCTTTGGAGTGGTAGTGTCATCTCAATTTTATAGCTAGAGGCGCTGAGTCTAGAAGAGTTCAAAACCTATACGTAATGACTCAGTTTGGAAGGGGTTAGCCATCCTTATGAGTTATCATTATTTAGATGCACTGGGTGCTTATCATAGGCCTGATGCTATCTTAAGTTTCTTTTATGTGTAGAAGCACTATGTTTCATCATTCCAAGAAAGCCACTCATGTCTTTCTTATTTCTAATGAGGAAATATTTGACTGGTAAGAAGAGGAATTTATACAAGATTTCAAAACCAGCAATAATATTATCATAATTGGAATCCAAACAGTCTAATACAAAATCTTATTTTTTTTAACTAGTAGCTTTAGTACTCTGGTGAAAGTTAGCAAGAATCTTGATTTGCACACCCTGCACTGTCTCACTTTCACTGCAAACCATGGTTGGCCAAAAGATGACTTGTTGGCCTAAACACGGATGAACACCAATGGACAAAAGAATGATAAAGTCCTTTGAGTAAAACCCTGGAGTTCTCTAAACTGTGAATCTCCGGAGGTTCATTTTACAAAGCCTTCCACATGCTTTGCCCATGCATTGTGATTTGCAGGAGTTTTTCACTGTCGATGAAACAATACGACTCTACAGAAGGTCATTTGACTAGAGTAATGCCTTTCACTCCTAAGGCTCTGGTGATGGCTACAGAAACAGCTCAGTCTGTACATTGCTTCTGGCCAAGCTTGGAGACATAAGATCAATCCTGATAGGTGTGGTAAAAGAACAAACAGCAGGGGATGAGTGTACCTATTTGCAAACTCAGTATTTGAGAGGTGGAAAGTGCTGAATCTCTGAGGTTCAGTGACCAGCTGTCCTGCCTTAACCAGTCATCCCCCGAGCCCAGAGAGAGACCCCTATGTAAAAAATTAAGTTTGACATCTTCTGAAAAAAAAAACAGAAGTTGATCTCTGGCTTCCATACGCAAGCACAAATGTGCAAATACATACCTGTGCATCACACACACACACACACACACACACATGCGCGCACCTACATTTGTGCACAAACACATAAATACATTTCTGGTGCCTACAACCTTGCCAAGTGCCCTAAGATAGTTATTTATAGAATGGTTTCTGTAATATCTTGATAATAGATTGACTTTCCCAGACCTCCCCAAATTCTTTATTTGATCAAATTGAATGTGGTTAAACACAAAAGAAACATCTGGTTTTATTGTCAACACAACGTTGACAGCCTTGATTATGCTTTTCAGAAGGGGTGGTATCTTCAGGTTAAATCCTCCATTGGTGTATACATGAATGGAAACAGATTCACTATTACTGTCATTATGTAAGAAGACAGGTCTGGGAAAACCCTGCAACAGGCTGTCATTTACAGAGTCTGCCTTGTATACATGCTCTCTATCCTGCTGAATGCTGCTTTATGCTTATGGTTTCATATAGCACGATATTGAGCTTTTACTCAATATCAAGTCATCATTCTTTTAGTCAGGGAACAGCATAGAAGTTGATAAATCAACCCCTAGATAGGAACTAGTACTTAAAGTCTGTTATACCCAGCAAACATTCATCAGGGCCCCTTCTCCAAGAATATTAGAAAGCTAGAGTTAGTTTTTGTTTGGCAAAATTCCTCCTAAATCTCCATTGTAGGAACATCAGCCTATTTTTGCTTTGATCCCTTTACCTTAATTAAGGTATGTGAACATTTAAAAAGTATACACTGCTCAAATGTTTAAACTAGGTCATCCTCACTACAAGATATTTTGGGGTTGTTGTTTATTTTCTGAATTATATTTCCTAAAATGTTTGTTCTTCTTCTCTCTCCACCTCTGCTCATCAAATGGCAATGATATAATCCTATGAATATTCTATGAAAAAGAATCTCCCTAAGCTCATAATGTGTTGTATTTCCATCTCATTCTCCAAATTTAGAGTATTATATATACAGCTTCTACAAGTCTTCCCCACATCATTCAATAAGAATTTGTTGGAATAAGTAAATAAATGTGTATGAATATCTCACATTCTCTCAGGTAAATCTTGAGTTCGTGTTTTCTTTTCTGAAAATTCCTTTCAGTTTGAGCAGTTCTAGGGTAGAAAGCACAGGAGTATTCCGGGAAGCAGCAGAAAGCAGCTCTTTTATAGCTCTGAAACCTACAAGTCCAAAATCAAGTTATTGGCAGAATCATGTTCTCTCGAGTCTTCTGTCCTTTCCGATCACAGTGCTGGGTGTGTAAAGCAAAGGAGACTGTGCTTAAAGTAGAGAGAAAGCTCTCTCTTGCCTTATAAAGATACTTGTAATTGTTTGGTAGTTTCCTTTCAAGGTAGACCTTGTTTAAGATAAGAAATGATCTTTTTTAGATCTATCCATTTGCCTGCAAATTTCATGATTTCCTTGCTTTTAATAGCAGAGTAGTATTTTATTGTGTAAATGTACCACAGTTTCTTTATGCATTCTTCAGACGAAGGGCATCTGGGTTGTTTCCAGATTCTGGCTATTACGAATAAAGCTGCTCCATGTATGGACTGGACCTTGGATTCCTACACATGTGTATCCCATTGGCAGCTTGGACTTCATGTGGGTCCCCTGGTAAGGAGATCAAGGCTGTCTCTGACAAGGACTTTCTTGCATGCTTTTCAACCATTTCCCACTGGTGGCGCTCCCTTGTCAGGCTATGGTGGTAGAAGATGCCTTGAGTACTGATGTGACTTGGCCTGCTGGCATGGGAAGGTGTGTGTGTGGGGGTTTCTGAGGGTAGGGAAGGGATACAGGGAAGAGGAAGAGAGGGTGGGATTGGGAGGATAGGAGGGAGAGGGCATGACTGTGATGTAAAGTGAATAAATAAAATTTTAAAAGATGACATTATCCCCTCTACCTGGTATAATCACAGCAGCATGTTCTTCATGGTAGGCATGTGGTAGGTCTGTAGAGGTAAACTCACAGGGATGGGAGTCCCCTTTAGGACTGAGTCCTCTCAAGGGTTTTATTTAATCATACTTTTATGCCACATAATATCTAGTAACTCTTCAGCTACCAGTTAAAATTTTCTGTGGTTACTAGCAAATGGTATGGGTTTTTATTCCTGACCTCCAAACTGTGATTATTCACAGATTTTTGTTTGTCTCTTCATTTCTCAGGGTAGAAGTTTGCCCTTTGACCTCAGTTCACTTGATTTTCAGTTCTTTTTTTAAAAATTGTTTTCCTGATAATGACAATGCCCAACCACTACATACTGCATGAGAACTTCGGAGATCAGAAACAATAATTATTATAATAAGTTACCTACTCAAACAGTGCAGGATGTTTTTTTCAAAAAATGACAAATGATCCATTATTCTACTTGTAAAATTAGAGGCTACTACAGGTTACATGAGTTGATGACAAGGCACATCTAAAATTTGGAACCAAAAGAACATGTGGGAGTTTTAAGTAACCATCCTATATTGTGAGTGCAGAAAGCATTGGCACTTTCCTGTAAGTGAACCAGGACCAATCTTCTAAGTTTTCAAGGGTGAGAACATGGTGTGTAACTAGTAGCATATAGGGATGATGTGTAACATAAGTGAACAGATTACGCTGAATCCACATGGCTGTTTCCCAATAGCATTTAGCATTCTAAACCTGTGTTACAGCTATCCTTTCTCCATTTGAGCCAAAGTAAACAATCTGAAGATGTCAGCAAGTGGGTAACTCACTGACGTTCTTGAAGAGACTTATTATCATGTACAACTGAATGAGCAGTGGTACATGTTCAGGAAAGCCTTGCATGTGTACTCTGAAGACCTGGAACTTCTCCTTTCCCAGTTTCTTAGGCACTGAAGACAGGACACAGTTCATCTTGGTCTTAGATCCCACAGTGGTGAATGATAGCCAAATTTTCATGGTATGCTTTTGTCGATGATTCTATGCATTGACCTAACAAACTCACATAGACCCACAGCTCTAAAGAGGGAGGAAGGGGAGAGGTTGGTTTGGGATGATTAGTAGATCACACACTATAGGAAACCCAAGGCATTCTTCATGAAGGTTTACTTTCCATCATGGCTCAACTCATCTCTGCAGTATGGGGATCGAGTTCTTCTTCCTCTAGTTGCATATCCTAAAGAATTTTCTTCTCTAGCCATAGTGGGTGGTAGCTCAGAAACAAAATCTCAATAATGAACTTATTTCCTTTAACTGTTGCTGTTCTGTAAATTCACTACGTCTGGTTTTAAAGACAGTTGCTATAAAATAAGGCTTACATATCCATGATGGCAAAATTTGAGTAATCCTTCTAACTTCTTGGTATCATAGTTTGAATCAAAACATCTCCCAAAGAACCATAGGCTAAAACCTTTGACCTCAGATTGTTGCTCTTGCAAATTAGCGGAGGTAGGGACTGATGGGAGATCTTCTCGACACTGAGGGTGTGTTATTGAAGGAGACAGTGGGACCCCAATCCTTCTTCATGCTTCTTACATGCCAGAAATAGATTGAATGGTTTTGCTTCTGCCACGATGGGGTGCTTCTTTTCCAAGTCCGAAGCAACAAAGCTAATTCACACAGTGCTAGGATCTCTAAAACTGTGAGCAGAAACAAGCATTTCCTTTGTATAAGCTGATTGCCCCACGTATTTTATTGCAATATCAGGAAACTGACTAACACATTTGCTATGCAGAATACAGAATAGTAGGGCAGGCAGGTCTAATTGCACAAATCTCTAGAGAGAAACTCTGTACTTCGTGCCATTTCTCTCCTAACCTTTTTGAGTTTTATGATTAATAGAGCCCATCTCAAGATTGAAATAGTCCTAAGTAAATTCAGTGAGCAATAAAAGACACTAATCTTCATAGCTCTTTCTCATAACCAAACTTAATAGAAAATGATTGAGTGCCTTGAATTGTTGACCCAAACTCTACATCTGGGCCTCGTAATCATGGGGAAATGCTGAGGCTCTTAACCCAGCCATTTCGTATTATGGACATACTTTGTCATTACTGTCAGTGCATATAAATTTTACATAAATATCATAATAAAGAAGCAGAGGCATAAAAGGAAGGCAGGGTGACATAACCAAGGGGCAGAGCCTAATTCCTGAGATATACAATGACATCATCAGTCATGGTATCATAGCACAGTCCCTGCCATCAGCCACAACAACATTTGAGAACACCTATATTTCTCTTCGGTTCTAGTTGCTTATCACTGAGTACTATCCTTGGGTGATTTCATTGTCACTGGCCACAGTTGTTTGGATATGGTGTACTTTTTCTATTCCTACAAGGGGAGCAATATTTATTGAAAATCCTCCATTCTGAATTATCAGTTGCTGGTGGGATTAAGAAACAATAAGTTCCCAAGTACTGCTTCTAATTTCTGCTTAAGGAAAGCTCCATTTAACACTGAATTGTGTGCACATTCATTCAGCAGAAAGACATTGACTTGGTTAAGAACATAACATATAATCTCAGTGTGGCTGCATAGGCTCATTAAATTTCGTTAATTGGTTTCATACTCAGATCAATACGGAGGTTTTTGCATGCATGTGTCTGATCCTCAGTTATCTAAACCTTTCTAGAAAATATAAAAGCCCAGTTTGTTATTGTATTGAGCGAAGAGCACCAAAAAAAGAATGATGGAGCTGAAATATCTAGCTTTTTTACTTATGAACCTGTTGTATGTTAAATCTACAACCTCTCTGTTCTCTCATTTAAAAATCATGTAATGAAGTAACAATTTTAATACCATAAGTTTGTTGCAAGCACTAGGCTCGCTACTGAAAAGCACCTAGACCTGTATAAATGATAAGATCTATCTAACTGTTGCTTGCATTGTTATGTATGTGCATATTTTATAAATAAATGTATATGTTTAAAGCATAATTACGAAACTGTATCATTACACTTCATCACCACTTCGGTAGAGTGACATACCTCTAAATGTGTCATCATCACCAATTCACAGGACAGCCACACAGGTTCTAATTTCTAGTAAGAAAGCCTTACAGCACTGGCTAAAACCCTTCTTTAAGAGGAAAGTACATGGTAGCCATAGCATGGGTCTGTAAGAACCTGGAGAAGTCCACAGCCTGTTGACCCTCAGGAGGCAGACAAGGGTGTTTTTTGTGCTGCCCTGTGCCCAGCATCTGTTAATTGAGAGAGAAACAGAAGGATGAAATACATAGCTTAGTGCTGACTGCAGACAAGAGTCCCCAGAGAAGTTTTAAAAACCTATTTTCTTTGGAGTCAGTCCTTTTAAACTTGATTCCATTTTTCCAGCTGCAACTATGGAGGTGTTTATCTTGTGATGGTTCCCTGTCCCTGGAGTCACAGTCACCGTGGTGTTTGCATTCTTCACCTTGTCTCACAGAGAGGTGTTTGGGGAAGATTGTTTTTCTTTTGCTCTTTACTACATTTTTTTTTTACAACGATCCTTTCCTTCCCAGGACCTTCTGTGAGATGATGAATTGAGTTAAAGTTTAGGAGCAATAGTGCTGTGTTTACTGAGGAGTGAGGAGACAAATTCCCACCAGTCTTTCTATAATTTACAGCAACTTGAAACAAGGAACTTCACCAAGACCCTTGACATTGATGTGTGCGTGTGTTTCCTGTAACATCAAACTAGCAACAACATTTGAACTTGGAGGTTACTACATATACCATCTGAGTGCAAAATTCAAGTTATTTCCATCAGTTTTGAGTCTTTGATTGTTCTTCAGCAATAAGAACACATAGTGTTCATGAAAAGACAACAAATATTGGAATAATATGAATGGAAACTCCTCAAGGGAAAGCATTTCATAGTGGCCCCATTTTATTTCATGAAGCAAAATGGTAAAATTAACATTTTAAGCTACATCCTTGCCAAATCTCTTTGTCAAAAGGCCAATTTTGAGTAAATTGTTGTTAATATGAGCTTTTATCATGCAAAACTTCCCAGGTTCCTTTGGTTCATTATCTTTAAGTCATAAATAAGTCACATGCCCTTGAAGGTTCACATCTGTTTTTAGGGAACTTCTCTGTAACTCCAGGGTCTCTATTGCCTTTTATTTTAAATAATTTTGAAATTGTTTGTATGACATATTTATTTGTTCATTTTTCAAGTATTCTTTGACTGTGTGTTGCAGTTTCCTTGTTAGTGTCCAACTTGCACTTAGAGGAATACAAATTTCTGAGTTTCAAAGACTTTATAATCCAGAATGAAACAATTATTTCTTGAGGCATCTTTTGCTAGCAGCTTGTTTACTTCTGTTAAACCATAAAAACTGGTGAAAGTAAAGCTAGCACACTTGTTTATTCTATTCTGGATATACCTAAAGTGTATCTATTGGTTTTCTAATAGTAACTCAAGTTATCTTTTAGCATAGTACTACAGAAATTAATCCATCTGGTAAGTGTTTCTTTGAGGAGATGTGCAGTAGTTGGATGATGGCACATGGATTAAGATCTAAAGACATGTTTGTTTTCAATTTGTCTCTCAACTTCTTTGACTTTTTCAGTGTTCAGCAGAAGAAATGTTCTCTTGGATCACGGGAAATATTTCAGAAGTTCCTGATATGCAACCCCTGGGTAGCCAGACTGACTACCCATTTGCGGGTAAGAATTAAAGTTTGAAGTCAACATCAGGGTTAATATTTATTTCTTATGCTCAGACTAGATTTAATTTGAATCAGACTTACAGATGGCATCGCCACTATCCTTTATCTTATCACTCTGTCCTCCTCTTCTGGAGGTGTGTGTGTGTGTGTGTGTGTGTGTGTGTGTGTGTGTGTGTGTATCAAAGGGACACAACAAAGAGCACACTTCATGTATTTGACTGTACTGTACCCTCAATATTAGTTACTTTTCTGATCGCCTGGAAAAAATACAATGTAAGAAAAACAGAATTTATCACCCATGATGGCAAGAAATGCATAGCAAAAGGACTATAAAATGACTGATCCCATTGCAGCCACAACCAGGAAGCAAAATTCAAACAGCGAATGCTAATTGCTTAGGTCATATGCTCTTTTTTTAATCCATTTTAGTAAGTCTAAGTCCCCAAGCCATGGCATGGTGCCAACCACATTCAGGATAGATCATCCATACTCAGCCAAACCTTTCCAGAACTTCTTTGTGGGTACTCCCTGAGTGTATTTCTAGGTAATTCTGAAGTTAACTACCTCCCCCTCCCCCTTCTCTGAGCCACAAAGAGCAGAGATGCTGTTGGGTCTGCTGAGGTTTTCTAAAATGCCTTGCTGTATTGTGTCTCAGACTCACCAGAGTACAGAACTCTTTCTTTCTGCTTTCCTGAATTCATCCCAGGAAGCCTGTAGGTAGGTAAGATCTAATGACCATTCTGTGTTGAGCCTCTCGGGAATGTAGTCCACCTCCTACTTCAAGTAATCAAGGATCACTTCGGCACGTTTTCATTTGATATTGATCCTGGATCATAGAACTATCTTAGAATCACCCCCAAATCTGTGAATCTAGGTGCCTTTCCATTTTCAAGTAGGGATAAAGGTGAGGGCTGAACTGTAATTTTGATTTCTCACAATATCTCCTTATGATGTCTGAGCCTCTACAATTAACGGAATACATTCAGATATTTTCTGAGTATTCCATTGGAAACCGCCATACCTCACACACAAGCTAGTAGCTAGAAAGTAGCCAAGTGCCCTGTTATTGCAAAGGGCAGGGACTCATAATGCCCTCAGAATTCTTTCCAAAGAATTCTTTCCCCCAACCATAAGATCCTGTCATTCAAAGGAGTCCAAATATGGGACTACCCTAACTTCTCTTTTTCCTATCAAGATTGCTTCATGCTGTACCTATGGACAAACAGACATAAAGTCTAAATCTAAGATCTTAATTGTTGCACTATCAACATTCACCCAGTCCTTGATTTGCCTCTTAGCTGCCCTGTGAGCACTGAGTAATGTGTCCTTGAATATCTGTAGGGAAGGATGATGCTAACAGTATTCATTGTCAGCTTGCTGTCAGGTATACTGTGACAGGAGAGATTAACAAAAATTAGTTTTTCAATATCTCTGAGAAGTATGAGATGAAAACTTGGACTTGATAATAACATCGTACAGAAAAGAATAAATGTATCCTGTTGTATTATCAGCATATGAATTTTTCACTCATAACAGGGAATACAGAGAGGCAAACTAGAGCCTGTGAACCAAATCTGACTCATCAAATATATTTAAAAAAAAAACTTTATTAGATTAAATGCATACCAATTGCTTATGCACCATCTATTAGTTTTACTGTCATCCTTAAATGGCAGGAAGTAATTAAAACAGAAGTTACAGTCTTTGAAGCCTAAATATTTACGAGGTTTTTAGAGAAAGTGTCTGTAACCTTTCATTTAGTAAGACTTCCTAGTGTGTTATTGTAGTCAATAAGCAGAAAGAACAACTATGAGACTGGTCCTTCTACCTAACGTAAGAACAGGAAAAACAATCATTTTAGAAACAGCATCTTGCTGACACAGGGTCTTGCTATTGCTCTGTCTCTGGGTTTGTTTCACTAGCTCTCTTTGGTGGTGTCTTGCTTCTTGATTATTTCAGAATGAAATTCTATTTTATTCCTTTGAATCTATACCAATGCTTACTGTTTAGTCATCTGTTTAAGAAATATAGATTGAATTCTGGTCACACATCAAGTATTGATATACATGTGGGGATGTAATAATGTGAAGGAAGTTAGCCTTGATCTCAAGGCCAGTATTCTGGAAAGCATAAAGCCTCTGAATCATAACAGGGTCAGATTCAAGCACAGAGATGGTAAGGTAGAGAGCACACTAGTGTTTGGTGATTTAGCTCAGCGAAGGCCTACCTGATGAAATAACACCAAGATAAGAACTGATGAGGTACTCAGATGGTACAGATAAGGCAGACTCTGTGGAGTTAGTGTTCCCTGCTTTCAGGGAGAGGGAAGAAAATTACACTGAGGCCTAGGAAAAGGCCTTTCATGGTGAATTTAAGATCTAGAAGCAGCCATACATAGCTGCAACAGTGCTCCATCATTTTCTGTGGTAAGCCTAGCCCATAATGGTTGAGTTATCTCTTCAGTCCTGAAACAATACTTCAATTCCCACATTTCCCTTCTCTCTCCCTTTGTCTCCCTTCTCCCTCTCTCCCTCCCTCCCTCCCCCCTCTCTTTCTCTCTGTCTCTGTCTCTCTCTTGTGTGTGTGTGTGTGTGTGTGTGTGTGTGTGTGTGTGTTGTGCTTATGTATACATGCTTGAGGATGTTAATGTTTACATGTGGGTTCAAGTGCACTTGTGGACATGTATGTAGTCCAGAGGGTGATTTCAGCTATCTTTTTCATTCACTTTTTTTCTTATTTCTTGACACAGAAGCTCTCATTGGCTATGAAGCTTACCAATTCAGATAGTAGGGGTTACCAGTGAGTTTCAGGGCCCCCTCTGTCTCATTGCTATTCTCCAATCTACAGGCTTACAGACACATCTGTGCCTGGCTTTTTTATGTAGGTACCAGGGATCTGAACTTAGGTTTTCAGGGTGATGCCACTAGCTCCTTACTGAATGAGCCTTTACCTTAGTCCTATTTTTTCAAAATTAGATATAGTGCTTCCACCTTGGACAAATTCAAAAGGGCTGTTTATAGTCTAAAGTATTACACTGACTATGGCCAAAGATCTATTTGACTAGGAAGCCATCTGTATTCGTGTAGTCTATAGCCCCCATGCATCATCATAAAAGGAAGGCTTTCAGAGATGTGTGTATTTGACTGGTTTGCAGACTCAGTGAAAGGTATTATCCTGAAATTTCATATTTATCATACATTTTTATGTTCTGGGGTGGTAGGAAGAAAATATTGGTACACTTAGTTGAAGGACACTCCAGAAATAGCAAATACTTCTTGAAACTGCCTAGCACATTAGAAGGGTCACTGTGTACTTTGTCAATCTCACTTAGTCCTCTCCTCATGTCCTTCTTATTGTTACAGGAAAATCGGACATATTTATTCTTCAAGCTTTATATGTATATCAAACAAAATGGATGCTTAATCTAACATGGTTCATTTGCATTATTTGTGAAAGTAAGAGAGTTAGAAGAATTAACATTTATTTATTATTATATACTCATCTTTTCAGAACTCACAGAAGAAAGAAGAGTGTGGTTAAGAACAATAAAACATACAAAAAGTTTTGGGCAATAACTAGCATGAAGTTTGATTTTTTCACATTAGATTTTCAACCAAGTAGTTGAGATAATTATCAAACTTGGCAATGAATTTATAAGGCATTTATCACCTTAACAAAAAGGGCTATAGAAGTAAAAGGAAGCTGAACAAATAGAAACAACTAAAAAAGACTTCATAAAAGCACAAAAAGGAATAGAGAACACTTCTATAGATCAATAGAAGAAATCCATAGCAACAGGTCTCCACCACCTACAAGACAAGAAGTCACAACAGGACTAAAGGAAAAACTAGAAAATAAAGTTAACTAGAGTTAAGGAAACAGTATGATAACCAAAACAATAAATATTTTTATGTGCCTTGAGAGTGAGATTGAATACATTATATCATACTCTTGTGCTTTTTCCTAAAATGTGATCCTAATAGCTACACCAGGCCAGGTGTGATGTATAGAATTGATTGCATATATAAAGCCACCTTTGACCTCTATTCTGTGAATCTGGCATCCCAAGGAGGGAGGCCACCTCAAGTCATTGCTCTCAAATTCTCAAGAATTGTATGGGAAGAAATTTTTCTTGGCATCATATGATATTTTCTCACTTTCTGGCAGATTTTTCCACTAAATGGGAGAAAGCCATGGGAACTGAGAAGGTCTCACAAGTATTTTTGGTTTTACAGATGCCCTACTAACACACGACCTTGGACAAAAGCACCTAGCCCAATGACTTCAGGTGTGGGATCTATTTCACTGATTTTCCCTGGAAAGGGAGAAACGTTATATTGGCCACCATCACTGTGTGTGTGTGTATGTGTGTGTGAGTGTGTGTGTGTGTGTGTGTGTGTGTTTTACTGTACATAACCTCTAATTTAATTCAATAAACATTTACTCACTGGGAAACATTTTTGTTGATCATATATTCCCATGGTTGCTTCAGAATAATAATAGTTACAGTTTCTCTGTCTCTGTCTCTGTCTCTCTGTCTTTCTGTCTTTCTGTCTCTCTGTCTCTCTGTCTCTGAATCTCTGTCTCTCTCTCTCTCTTTTTCTCTCTCCACAAACACACACATACGCACACACACATACACACAAAAACACACAAAAACACACACACACACAATTACTGCATAAGATGTTCAATTCCAGATCCATCAGACTTGATAGTCTCCTTGTGTAACTTCTTACACGCTCCTTCCTTCCCACATCTCTTCCATACAACTTGTAGCTCTTAACCAAGAGTCACGCTTTGAGTCTCAGTATCTGTCCCGATGACCTGCTGGTCCCTGTTCAGATATCTCCACATGGAGAAGTGGAGGGAAAAGTGGGGACTGCCTCTGACATGAACTCTGGTGCCCCTGATTTGATCACCACCCATTGTGGGGATACAGAGGAAGGGGATGCAGGATATTCAGATGAAGCCTGATAGGCCATGGTCAGATTGTGAGGGAGGAGGACTCCACCTGTCAGAGGTCTAAGGGAGGAGAAGTCAGAAGAGAGAGAGAGAGAGTGGGAACAGGAAGGTAAGAATGAGAGGATTACAGTTGAGATGTAATGTAAATACATTATAATAAAAAAGATATCCGATCCCAGGGAAATTTGCTTCATTTTTTTTCTCCTGAGAAATTGAGGGCTAAATAAAAGGTCTTGCTCCAAGAATGAAGGTATCATGGGCCAAAAAGCTCCTGATAGAGTGGCTTAGAGTTATGAAAATTGATCCATAAAGGCATTAAGTTAGCAATTTGCAGAAATACAAGGGATGCATTATGGTACGCTCTGTGGTGTTCAAGTCAATGCAACAGCAGCAGTATCCCAACCTCGGGTGAACAAATGCTGGTGTTCTGTGATGGATGCTCCCAAAGACCTCAAACGTTCCTGCCATCTTTGTTTGAGATCTGGTGGGGCTTTCAATTTCAGTGCTTCCAGCCACTTCCTCTACCAAGGACACATGTGGGGCAATTATGAAAATAGATATTGTTTTAGAGCTGGAAAGGGTCCTAGAAATGGTATGAGGTTAGGTATTCACTTTGTGAATTGGTAACCGACTTTCTAAAAGACTGCTCTGCCAAGGAAATTAGGACAGCCTTGCCAGAAAGAAAGCATATGTGTCCTGAGGCCAGTCATGCCTGCTGCTACTGGGAGTCTGTTCCTATAGCAGCAATAGATCTTACTACCAAAGACAAGTATTCACATTATGCTATATAGACTTTCACTACTGGTGATATCAACCTGTGTCTGTAATTTTGTTTCTTTCTTTCTAACTCCCCACTTCTATCACCTTAGCTCACCAAGGATTTCAATAAGAAATACTCATAGTTCCAATAGTAATGTACATGAGAAATTAAACATAAGATGAAGAGTGATACTTAGTGCTTTGATGTTAACATAGAACCTTACACATGCTGAATTCCTTATCTATTCTGTTTTCTGTGAAGAAGATATCTGATCTCCCTGAAGTCTTTTTTCTTTCCAGAGACATAGTAAATTTCACCTCACGTGTATAGCTCTCAGTGTGTAGCTAAGAATGCAAGTTCAATAGCAGTGTGATGGTTTTTATTTTTTAGAGTGTTAGACTATCTCCACAATCAAAATTAAAATTTAAAATTATTTTTGTATGCTCTTTATGATACCCCTAGAGTCCAACATTTGACATAGACCTCACACCAAAGAAAACTTTCAATAAAATTTCAAGGAAAGAACTAATAGGCACTGATAAAAAGAGATGAGTCTCTTATAGCCTGTAACCCACTGTCATCACATGGGAAAATTTTAGGAATCGGACTGCCCTGGTTCAGAGCTCAGTCTGCTACTTACTTAACAGTTTTGTGCTTTAGTAGAATTGCAATTAGTTGACATTAATGATAATATATAACTCATGTATTTTATAAAGATTATGTGAAAAGCTTTTGAAAAGGAATTTTGCATTTTGAAGAGGAAACTCATCAAGTGCTGTACTCTGTTCTCTTTCTCCTCTTTTCCTTTTCATTCATATAATAACAGCAGGGTGCTTTTTTTTTTAACCTTGCTTAACTGTAAAGAACTTAGTAGGAAGAGAGAGAAGAGATACAGAAGAATCAGAAAAAATAAGACTAATATCATCTATCAGCAATTGGGCTGCATGTTAGTGATCAAATGTGCAGGCAGAAAAAATGTTATTTCTTATATAACCACAATGTAATAGTCACCTATTTACTTACATTATCTGTGAAGGACTGTGAAGAAAAGATATCTCTAGTCTACAAATTACAAAGCAAGCTCAGAGGATAAAAAAATTCGTGTAGAGTTGTCCATGGGATAAAAACTAGTTGTGAGTTGTGTCATCAATGGTCAGACATCAGATTTCAAAACGCAAGTTAATCTGCCATGGCTATAGAATCTTCACTTACCATTTGGATCTGTTTTCTGCTTTGTAAAGTGGATTAATAAAATAATGTCAACTACAGGAATATTAGAATGGGTATTTATAAAGTCCTAAGAATACAGATTAATGTACTCTTCAAGTAGAGAAAGTACCACTTGTCAAATGGCTCATATGATAATGTCACTCAGAATGCCTGTGAAGCAGCCTGACTACAGTTGTCCTATCTGAAGGGATTAAATAGAAAAATACTTGAAACTATAAATAATTCAAAATAAGCAAAGATCTCAATCTTACTTTCTGGACATAAATCAATTTTATCTTTCTGAACATGATTGTCTGTTTGCAAGTAATTCTGGTTTTAATAGCTCTCTACTTCTATTTGATGGACAATAGTAAACATTTGAAATGAACAACGAAAGATTATTTGTTCTTATAACTACATCCACTTAATTTGATTGAACGAGCATACAATTTGAGAAAGGACAAACCTTGTATCCAAAACTGTGACAATGTTATGGGTCTACAATATGATAAGCATTCAACAACAATCGGGGTCTAGAATACATGGTCATTCCGTGTATAGAGCAGCAGCAAGGCTGAGGATGAACTGTTGGTGGTCAGTTCGTCTGGCTCCACAGATGAACAGAATCAGCAGAAAGCACAGAAGGAGACCATGCCAAATGCACACAATTTTCTGGGTGCTATATGCAAAACTCAATGAAAGCAGAAGGAAGAATTCAGCAACATGATAATTTCGATCCCTACAACCATCCCACTGCCCTTGGCCCATTTCAAATGTAAAATTATAAGGTACTCTATAAAAGATGACAAAATTGGTTTTAATTCATGCTTATTAAAAGCTTCTGGATGGAAAAATCTGAGCACCATGATAAATAACTACAATACTATATTATACCCCAAGGAATTAAGTACCCATGAATTCATATTGATGTAAGTTAGGAACTGAATAATTAAATGGGAGAGAAGCAACAAATCTTCATTATGTAAAGTTTAAAATTAATTACTGTGAGAGTTTAAGAAATTAGTAAATCATAATTAGGATGTTATGATTATAACATACATTTATAAGAACCGTGTATGGATGAAGAAATGACACATCATAGATAGCAAACATCAATAGTTTTAACTGTTTGATAGAGGACACACCACCTCTGTGGTGATCTTTTAAATAACCCCTGACTTTATCAAATCCTCAGAAAATAGCAAGAGAAAACAAACCAAGGGACACTCCACAAAATAGCTCATCAATCTTTCTGAAAGCATCAGTGCCATGAAAGACAAGGACAGTGAGGTGGACTCTCATGGATTATAGGGAATGAAATTAATTTTCTGCAGTTATTTCAGACCATCTGTAGACTAGGTAATTTGCAAATTTAATAATAATAATATTAATAACAACAACAACAATAATAAATTTACTATAAAGATCCGTTTGGTTCCAAGTTCAGAAAGCTGAGAATTCTAAGAGAATCATGTTGACATCTGTCCAGCATCTTTATTCTTCATCATCTTATGACACAATACTGAAGGGCAAGTGAGTATGTAAATCAGAGAGAGTGATAGGTGACATTCTTATTCTGCTATGAAGAATTCTCTCTGATACTAACCAACTCATGGATAACAATCATAAATCAACTCTTCAATCAATTAATAATATCAATCAATACCTGGTGACCTAATCATTTCTTAAAGCACAATGGTACTTAAATTTAAAGATAAATTGTAGAGGAGACATTCAAACTAAGTAATTTTGGATATGCCTTAGGTTGGATTTTTGGAATAGAAATCGGGCATCAACAGATAGAGTAGTCAAATTCAGATGAATTCTATGCTCCAGTTAATAGTATTGTTGAAAATTGCCAAAAATGTTATGTTTATTTCTGCATAAATAAATGGAACTGGATGATCTATAGAAAATATATTATCTTTGAAACTCCCATACAACAACTATTTGTTTAAATAGAAGTTTTCTGGGAAGAAATGGTTTGTATTCATTGTGTTATTGGTGTGCCAGGAATTAAGGAACCCATAGTCTAGTTGTTGGATAATTGGTACTTGAAAGATTATTTTTCACCTCTAGTCTTACATACAAAGCATGTTGAAAACCAAACCTGTGTGGGAAGTATGAATCATGTTTTTCTGCTCTCCTCTCCTCTCTCATTTCATCTGAGGCAAAGTATGTTTAAGTCAGTGCTTTTTAAGAAAGAAGCCACTTCATGTTGGAGCCATAAATAAAAGGGCGTGTGAGAAAGAATAGCCTACTGTCAAAACTGGGCTCACATTAAGCTGCCTTAGAACACAGACTTAACATGCTGCTGGGAGTAACATCCCTTTTTAAGAGGTCCTTGAGAACCTGTATGAGAGTTTGAGTTAGCATTTCCTCAAGAATATTCCACTGAGCATGAATATTATAGGAGGTCTTAGGAGAAGTGTTTCACTACAAATACGATTCAATTGTTTTTCATATTCTACATATTAACATTGCAAGGGGCTGGCACTCCAAGTTTAGTCTGTAACATTTGATCATATAGAGTGTATCCAACAGCTCTATACAGGAAAGAAAGCAGAATTACAAAAGAAACTATTGTCCATTTTCTTTATCTGTGGCTTTGAATTAAGAAAAACAAGAAATGTAATATGAATAAATTAATAAAATATATTTAAAAAAAAAAGAAAAACAAGTACAGGTTTTAATATCCTGTGGAGTGAGGTAGGTCAAATGTGGAAGGAGAAACAGAATGGAATTTTATCATCTTGCAGCATGAACGCCTGTTGCTACTCCACTGGGAATTCAACATATGTGTATGAGAACAGCTATCTCTCTGTTGCTCTGTCTTTGTCTGTCTTTCTGTATCCCTGAATCTCTGTCTCTGTCTTTCTCTGTCTCCCTCACACCCTCTGTGTCTGTATGTGCTGGTAAACAGTATGAATTATAATTCTGCCAGCATTCCAGAATCAAAAATTAGCATAGGAATAGTAGAGCTTAGTGCATAGGAACCACATATTGAAAGGGATAACTTATTGTTAACTAATATGATATTAATGACATTTACACTAATGACAAGGCATAAATTATACCCCTTTCCGTTCTCTAAAGACAGTTATAATTGATAATTTACTTTACTTTGTTTTAATTTTTTCAAAACATATGAATTTTGTACAATTATTTGATATGTCAATATATAGATATGTATCTATGCTGACTACAGAATTTTTATTTTTGTTATTTTAATTTTCTCAAATAGCAAAAACATGATTATTTATGATTCTAATGAAAGGGTTTTGATTTCTTGATAGTTTAGTGATTATTTTGAGCTTTTGCTAAACTCCATCTATTTTTGAAAGGAATAAATAAATAAAAGTTAGTAATAAAGTGAATTAAATTGTCATAGCAACAAAATTTCCTAGGTATTCTGCACTTACATAACCATTAACCTCTACTCTCTGTTTATTATTCAGGAGAAATCATGTTTTGGAGGAAAAATTGCTTGACATCAAAAAGGACAAGACCTTCTACTTAAATTCAAATTATTACAAAAGATAAAAATAGCTTTTCAGTTAAAATGATAAGAATTTGCATTTTATATTTTCTTTTGTTTTAAAAAATGTCTTATGAGATGTGAATTACAGTTAAGTTAGACTACTCTGACTGAGGGACTAACGAGATTGTAGCCAGAGTAGGTGAGCTCCACATGCAAATGTCAGATATTGGGACTGGAGGAAGGCTCTGCAGTTTACAGTACTTGCCACTCTTGCAGGGAACCTCAGTTGTGTTCCCAGCGCCCATGTCAGGTGGCTAACAGCCATCTATGTCTCCAGCTTCTGGGATCTGACAACTTTTTCTAGCCCATGAGGGCACAGCATTCATGTGCACAAATCCACACACTGACACACACACACATACACATAATAAACAAAGAGAGCATCTGTAAGTGTATGCTCTTATTCTCATGGTTCGTACTGGCTAATGGACATATGATCAGAAAAATTTTTATGCTTGCCTTGCACTGAAATGGAACCAAGTCCTTAGTTATCACCTTTGGAATATGAATATTTTTGGTCTGGTGAGTATAATTTCTTGGCCAAAGTAGCTATAAAGTAGTTATGCTACCTTCACACTGCTGCTTCCTCTCCTGTGTGGATACAGAATACAGTAAGCCTCTTGGGCACTGGGAGGAAAACTCAAAGTGGAAAACATACATTAGGGAAACATCACTCAGATGGTAATATGCCAGGACCTTCTGCACTGGTGTATTGTTAAAGAACAAGATAAACCTGTGTTGAATAAAGCCCCTCAAATTTTTAAAGAGAAAATAATGCCCCAAAATTAAAAATACTAAATCAACAATTCCTAGAAAATTAGATGCCCATTATAATGCTATTCAGCTATAATGCAACACTAGTAAACTGATGCAAGAATTTTAAAAATGACATTAGACGGTCTTTTTAAAAAAGACTTATTTATTTATTATGTATACAGTGTTCTGCCTGCATGTGTGCCCGCATGACAGAAGAGGGCATTAGATCACATTATAGATGATTGTGAGCCACTGTGTGTTGATGGGAACTGAACTCAGGACCTCCAGAAGACCAGTCAGTGCTCTTAACCTTTGAGCTGTCTCTCAAGCCCCGTTATACAGCGTCAGTGACAGCTTCACACATGTTTTAATTGAAGTATGAAAAGTATATTTTATTTTACATAGTAGAAAGATGAAACCAAAGAATAATTTTATTTTTCCTCACCTGTTTAGAACACGGACATCCAACTTCTATGCATTGTTGATTTAATATTTTTAATTGAGGCACTAAATCAAAATAATTAATATTTTGGTTCCAATGCAAACTTTAAAAAGTAGAGTTCATTAAGAGTTTATTTTTCATATAATATTCTCTGCTAAAGAGTCAAAAGGATTACTGACTAAGTATTTCTATAAAAAGAGATATTAAAAACACTCAAAATTTAAAAAAAAAAATAATTCCAAGAGGGGGAATTTGCATTCACTGTATAAAATTTGGCCCATTCTTAAAGTCTTTCTGTACCTAGTCTTTCTCTCTCTCTTTCTTACTTTCTTTCTTTCTACTTTCTTTCTTCCTTCCTTTCTGTTTCTTACTGTGTGTGTGTATAGTGTGCATGCATATTTGTATGCGTACTCACATATATGTGAAAATGTATATATATGGGGCTAGAAGACTTTCTATGGTTTCCTCAGTCATTTTCCTTTTTTTTTTTTTTTTTTTTTTTTTTTGAGGAACAGTCTCTCACCTGGCTGGGTACTCACCAATTCTAGCTGGCCAGCTTGTAGCAGAGATCTTCTGTCTTTGCTTCCTGACTGTTGGGATAACTGAAGCAAAATATGAAAGAGATCAGTCAAGCGCTGAGGAGAGACTCAACTGGCAGAAGAACAGTTCCGTAAAATGACTCTCACATTATTCAGTGCGTTATTTCCACGCCTCACAGCTCCATCTCTATCAATCAGAACTTTACAGGTGATCCACCACCCTCAAACTTCTCCAGTGACTATCGTAGAATTCGCAGATTTTCATCTCACTTTAGATCCCACAGGAGATGTGCAGCATCTAATGCATCAAATCAACACAGTTTCCTTGCTATTCCACCTACTTTGTGTATTTTACACCATTTTATGATAAAGGCTTTCTTGACACAACTCTCTTATGTCTAGGTGAATAACACTGTATTGGCCATGCACAAAGCTACATGGCACAGGCAACAATTGCTATTACTGCCTTGTCCAATAGTCAGGCCACCATCTTTAATGTTTCTGAAATTAGCTTCACACGTATATCTCATGGCTGAGGATCTCTCATGGGAAAATTTCTAAGTCAGTGTTTACTTGTTTGTTTCAGGTAGTTTATTCATCACCTGTGCCAGAATCATATTTTAATATGTAAACACCTAGGGGCCTTTGTAGATGTTATGAGCAGAAATTGCTTAGCGCATGGCATGAGGAGCATCAATATAAACAAACAGCATTGGGGATCTGGATTTTGATGTTTTAGGATATGAGTGTGATTACTATAAGCATCTCTGTATTCTTCACAGGCAGAGGTGTGTTGAGGCTACTGAGTTATACTCATCCAAAATATTATTGAAGTTGCCACAGATTGTCACTGAGGCACAGCCCCCTCTTCTGTTCTGACAGTGTAGCACAATGTTTAGGGCAAGAACAGCATTGTTGTTTACTATGCTATGGATACGCAGAATGGCCTACGCAGAGTGGGGTGTGAAGGACAGTAAAAATTTGTAGTGCATACTGCCTGCTTATCTTGTTCCCCAGATGAACTAAGTCCTAGTGGATCTCTATTGGATGGACGAGAGAGCTTTCCAGCCAATCGCATATATCATACCAGAGAATGAAGGGCAAACCAAAGATGGTTGAGATTACTTCACCTCCATTCCACCCGGTTCCCTGGTAACCACTCAACGATAAGGAAGGCATAAGGAACATGGTGTCAGGTGTGAGGAGCTTAAAATGGGTCTGGTTGTTTGGCAGACTGATTGTATGATGATTTGTAGACTTGTCTCTTCTTTGTTCCTTTCCCCAAATGTCTATAGGACACTGGGCTTTAAAGAGTCCTTACTGATTAACTACTGTTGCCTTCATTATGAATGCTATGTAGTCTAACGGTGTTATTAAAATTAGCAGGACCTGGGGTTTAAGTCTTTGTTTGTTACCCATCCTGGGATAACTGCTCATGGTTTCTCACTGGATAAATGTGCATGGTTTCTCAGGGCCAGTGGTGGATAATAAATGAAAACTGACTTAGAAGCTTTCCTAGTCACCTTAAATTTAAATTCTTGATACATTTTGGTAATTATTAACATTGTCAATGTCACTTTCTCAAGTCATATCAGAAAAGTTTCAGTTGCTCATAAAGGGTCTGTAGACTACAGTAAACATGGAGTATCTCACTTCATGGAGGACAGATTTATGGGATTATACTAAGACTTCTGGTTCATTCTGCCCTAATTCTTCGAGAAGGTTCTGTGGTAGGTATAAGGGAACAGCAAATTAGTGAGCATGAAATTGTATAGTCCATGAAATTCCACATTTTATAATTTTTTTCAGTTTTATTTCATTATTTCCAAGTTTCTATAAAGGGTACAGGAGAGCACTGTGTCATTCCAGTGGAATGTACATCCTATGCTGGCTCTCCTCTCAGCCAGCTAAGCACAGAAGTTTGGGTGTCACCTAAAAGGGTGGATGTTCGATTTATTGTTCAAATTCTGTCAAATTTTAAGTCTGTGTCTGTGTGATTTGGCACAATTTCAGAATGAAAAGAGTGTCTAACCTGTTTATACATTTTAAAATCTGTTCTCAATTTCCCTAGTGACCAAAGGTTACCTCTATAATATGATGTAGACTCAGCATTAGGACTTGGATCTATAGAGCAATGAAAAGAAGGGTCAGTTTACTTCAACATGGAGTAAGCCATTCTACAGTGTGAGAGATGGTCTCTGTAACACAATACAGCATGGTGGTCCCCCCAAAGTTTACCTTCTGAAGGTTTATTTGATAATACACTGCTAGTTGATATAAATAAAGGGCAGTAGGATAAAACAGAGACTATACTGAAAATAAAGAGACACATTATCTTTTTGTGATGCTGGACATTTGTTGGTGGGACCTAAAGTTACCTAGAATTTCTGAGAAACTTTAAGAATTACAGTGTGGAAGAGATCCCCAGGACTACAGACTAAAATATCATCTGGCTCTCAGCATGCTAGTAAAAAATGCTCCCAATGGCATCAATCTGATTCCTGATACATTAACTGATCAGTGTAGGAGGTGAAATCAACTTTATTGGCTTCAGCAAAGGTTGCACTTGCCAGAAGGCACACAACTGGAACCAGGAAGAAAGTGGGTCCTACAGGTTTGACTGTCAGGGAAGATGGAAAGAGATGATTCTGAACTAGCAGAGGCCAGATAGCTTTATAAGTTATGACTCATATGGTCACCTGGAACCTGCTGCTCATCAGGCATGCAGGTGTATACAGTGATTCTTGAAGTAAAAGTAGGCAACATTCAGCACAATACAAATCCTAAAAGGAAAGTACCGACTTGGGGGAAGTCAGAGAAGGTTCTTGGACAGAGATATGCAGCTGACCTGGAGAGGGAACTTAAAATGTAAGAATGAGAGCTGGCTACAGGAGCCACCACACCACAATTTTTTTGTTACTGACTTGTTAGCAATAATAACTATGTATAGTCTGACAAGCGTTTGTACTATATGCATTGCTTTCACATTCATTAACATGTTTTAAAAGATTTTTTTTGTAAAAGTATTAGCTTCTTTATGTATGAAGGAAAGGTAAGACTTAGTGAAGTTGTTTGACTCCTCAAAACCAACTCTGAAAACCACATGAAGCCAGGGTGGATATAGATCCCTTGACACCAAAACCAGAGGCTTCTCTGTGGCAGATGCCGATTATTGCTGTTCCCAATGATAACCTATATGAGAATTGCTTTGAATATGAAATTTAGCAGAGCTAATGCTTTGTGTCCTAAATGGGAAAAAGCAGAGAAAGCACCAAGGCACCCAGGTTACTGTCACTAAATGCAGTCACAGCCTTAATGCAAACAAACTGATAATGCCAGTCATTGTTACTAACATTCTATGGGCATTTGGGAATTCCTAAGAACCCACTGGAAATAGCATAAAGATGATAACTAGATGCTAAGCAGATTTAGTATTCTCAATGACAAAAATTCACACATTTTCTACTTTTGTATAGTTTTGAGGACAAGAACAGAAAAGCCACCTTTTTGTAGCTTTAACTATGATGTAATGCATGTCTTTTACATTTTAATTCTAAGTGTCAGTACTTAGCTTCCCCATCTCTTCTATCAATGTGTTACTAATTTCTCATAATTTTGAGTCTAGTGGACTAGACAACGGGTCTGATTCTAGGGATAAGAATCTGCTATCTTTACATTGTTACTGCCAGTCTAGTGTATGAGAGACATCTATAACATATGCATTTCCAAGCTGAGGCAGTAAAACAGCACCAAGTAAGACTTAGACACATGTTAACAGCAGGAGTGAAATAAAATGATTAGCAACTGATTTGTTGTCTTCCTCTGGGAAGTCTCAGGAAGCCACCTGTGGTGACAATTGCTGTTGAGCCCACTGGCAAACTTCTAGGGAAGCCAGCATACAGCACTACCTTTAGATGCAGTACATATAGATATATGAAGGATTTGTAGTCATCCCTAGGACTAAATGAGTCTTGTTTTCTCCTAGTGCTGCTTCTGGAAGCCCCAGGGAGTTCAACAACAAGGACCACAATGCCTCTTCAATCCAGAGGCAGGAGAGTGGTGGATGATGATGAGATGATGATTTGCCAGACTGCATAAGGCAGTGCTCTTGTCAAAATCTGAATTCATTACTAGATTAGACATTCATGCCTGAAAGAAAAGTGTGACCAAATAAATGCATATTATTAAAAATCAGTGTTTTTAAACTGAACTCTTCATTAGTGATTGTAAATAGTGTGAATAACTGGATTTGAGGAAAGAATGAAGTAAAACACACAAAAAAAATATTATTGACTAGAGAATGCAGTAGAAAAAAAGCTAGTTTGAACTTCCAAGTTCATCTAACAGAACAAACTACTATTTTCTGAAGGGAAATGGAGTGGGAATAGAACTTGGGGGTGGGGGAGAGAGGAAGTGGAGGGGAGTTGGGAGAAATTGAGGGAGGGAGTCTGTGATTGGGATGTATTGTATGAGAGAAGAGTCTATTTTCAATAAAACTTTTTCCATAATTGTTTATTTCTATTTTTATGTTTGTTTTTTAATTACTGATTATTAACTAGCAGAAAAAGTGTTTTATTAAAATAATTTGTTACCTTAACATTACTTTAAACTTGGTATTCACACCAAATAAAATTTGGTATTCACACAAAATCTCTAATATGCAGAGATAAAGTAAGCAGATATATTGCTCACATACTTTCTGGGAAGTCCTGGCTTTCTTACTTGCTAGCCTAGTCTGATCTCTATGTTAATGTGGTCTCAGAGGTTCAGGTGGCAGTGAACTTTACAGCCAGCCTGCAGATGGCAGCAAACTTACACTTCCTCACCAGAATCTAGCCTTTCAATTGTTCCTTCAGACTACTCCTTTTTTTTTTTTTTTTTTTTTTTTTTTTTTTTTTATTGTAACAGGTTACATACCACATGCAGGAATTAAACAGTATAAAGAAAAGAAAGTGTTACTGAAACATAACTCAAGAAGCAAGTAGACATTTGAGGAGAAAAATAAGCAAGACTAGAATAAAACTGGAGACTAAGTCTAGAAGGAGAAAAGTAGTTTGATACTGTCAAGGTTTGGATTTGGTCTCGCCAGGCAGGAACAAGGTTGGGTCATGAAGTTTCACACGTGTGTAACACTGATGATAATACACTAGTATATAATGCACTGATATGTCATCCTGACAAAGATTTCTTCTTGAGGCAACTAAGCTAGAGTTGTGCTACTTGAGAGGAAATGTAGCCAATATTTCTACAAGAGTAGGTAGCCATAGTCCATTTGCAATGGCATGGAGATTCTGTGGGAAACATTGTCTCTGAAGGTTCTATCATGGTGTTTCATCACCTCTTGTCCCTGTTGAGGAATCACTACTACTTATGGATTTGACTCAGTTTATCGATGGAAAGGCTGTTAAGCCTTTGATGTCACTTACATTCTATGGGTCAGATCCCTTAGCTGCAAATGGACTTTTCATTGGAGAATAATAGGAAATAATGAAGATGGAAGCAATCACTAAAACTAGGCTCCAATGGTTATCAGCACATTAATATTTGCATTTTAGGCCCCATGGAGCAATACAGAGGACATCTGCCTTATTAGCAAGATTTCATGACCCGTAAAGGGTTTTGTTTTGCATGATTCATTGTTTAACAAAATGTCATAGGGACCAGGCCCATTTGCCTTTTTAAGCCACCTGTCTACTGACAAAAACAGGTGCGCTGTGTAGGTAGCATTCTTAGTATAAAGATGCACTGACCAAAGAAATGCCTCGAGAGACATCCCATTATGGGGGAGAAGCTAATACAATGACAGCTTGGCCATTAGAGCATGAGCTAAGATTTATAACACTTCTCTGCATTAACACCTGTGAGGCTGAGAGCTGAGCTTAAATGTGGGAAAAGGCCAGTTGGATAGAAACTTCTAAACTGATATTTCTGAATGATTATTTGTTGAATGATCATTACTAATCTTTTGTTATATCCCGGTCCCATTCTGCCAAATATTTACTATTTAATTGGTTTTTCATTGCAAGGACTTTAAATGAATTCAATATCCTCTTTCCTTTCCAAGCCCAACTCAGCTCTGATTTTATAAATAAGGGAATATCAGGGAATCATTGGGATATGCTATATACTTTTCCTTCTGAAACATAAAATATGTATTCTTTAGTATTTTGAAATATTTATGTGGTTAAACTCTTTCTGACACATTACATATACTTGATAAATGTTGGATATTGCTTTTGCATAATTGACTTCTGAAGTGATAGTTAATTCACAGTTAGGAATTGGGTTTTAAAATACTTCTAAGCCCTTTGAAAATATCAGTAACTTAATTCTCTCCTAATCGTTATCTTGTTTTTATCTAGTAGGAAATTTTGGAGAAGGTGATGGGCTCTACCAAGGGCATCTCTTGTGAGGCCGAATATGCTGTAAGGACCTTTACATTTGTTGTCATATATTGAAAGAAGCAACATCATAACAAGAATTATCTATGTCTAATTTGCTGATGAAAATGTTGATGGAAAAATGTAGTTCCACAAAACCACAGGGCCAGAAAACTATATATTAAATATCAAACCAGTGATTTGTGTTGACTATCCAATATGTCTTGGACAAAGTGACAAGATCATAAGCTTACAAGAATCAAGGAAGTGCCATGTTAGTGAATCAGAAAGGAGAAAGATAGTACTTTATTTATTTATTTATTTATTTATTTATTTATTTATTTATTTATTTATTTCAAGACAGGGCTTTCTTTGAGCAGCCTTGACTGCCCTGGAACTCATTCTGTAGACCCTCAAACTCATAGAGATATGCGTGCCTCTGCCTCGAGACTTATGGGATTAAAGGCATGTGCCAACATCACCCAGCAAGATATCATTTGAAAATAATGGACTTCAATGTTGAGTAAGTAGGTGTGGTAGAGTGCATGGTAAATGATCTAGTGTGAGTTCTGTGGAAATTTTGCCTCTGATAACTTGGCTTCAGAAACACTGACTAACTTCAAATGATTTACTAAAAGAAATCAGACCCATGAGTTTTTCTTATACCATACACATAATTTATTTGTTGCAACTTATGTGAATGTGGGCAAGTAATAAAAATAAGAACATATTTAATGTCATAAAATGATGTCAATTTATGTTTTGCCTTAGAGGGCACAGTTTCTTCATCCATTTTTATTTCTAAAGTAAATGAAATGATCCAATGTAAAAACTTAAAAAATAAAGCATGGGTATATTTGATCAACTTACTAAAAGAGTAGACATCTAAGAAGCAAAGGTAATGTAAATCTGAATTGTAGTAAAACACATACATATATATGTAAATATACATATGTATTATGTGTATGAATATTTATCTTTGTGTAATGATTGAAACACTTATTATTTCTCCACTCCTTTCACCCTTCCTTAGCTACTTACAACCATTATCAATCTCTGATTTATTCTAAATAGATATGATAATTTTTCTAAGCAGTGATTACAAGACCAGAGTATGAGTCATATTTACATCCTCCTCATTTTACACCTAAAAAGTCTGAGCTATAAAGAGAGTAAATGCCTTGCTCCAAATTGTAAACTGATAATCAATGACATGAACGCCAAAAAAAAAAAAAAACAAAAACAAAAACAAAAAAAAACTCCTTATGGAGATGGCTTCAAATGTGGCAAACAAGCCACTGGAAAAAAATGTCCTCATTTCTACCACAGACAGAATTCTGCCTAAAAAGGGGCAAGCTTGGATGCAGGCAGAGTCAAAGGACAAACTCAACCAAGACAGGGTAAACAAGTCCTCAAGTGCCTCACAAATAAATCTGTCACATATATTGGGGCAGAAGGCTGAAGAAGATGCTACAACATAATGGAGAGTTTTGGGTGACTGTTCAGGCTGTAAACTGTCTCTGTCATCTTCTTATTTGGAAAACTACTAACTTGCTCTCGCGGCATACTCAGATTCAGTCTTTTGTTTTAAAGTGTTGGCCTCCTTCTCTTTACTTTCTCCTTATCACAGAAGATACAGCCTAGTACTCCAACTCCTCAAGGCCAACCATGATCAGTTCATCAGTGGTAATGGGGAAAGGACCTACTAGCTACCCAACATTTGCTTGGAAAGCAACTTCATTGCATTTTAATCTTCTACTGCAATAGCTCGAATTGGTTGTTTAGTCTCATAAGAAGACTTTTAGGTCATGAGAGCTAACAAAGTGATCATGACACACGAAAAGAGGTAACTCTGAAATCATGATGACATCTGGCTTTCACTGAGATTAACCTGGTCTTCTTTTTTTTTTTTTTTTTAATGAATTTCAAAATAGTATGACTTTATTTTCCCTACAGTAAGCAAATACTTTTTTTCTTTCCATATAGGTTGTATATAAAAGACTTGGAGAAATAAGTGTCCTAAATTGATAAGCGATCTAGTTACTAAATATATTACGAAGTTTAAGTCAACAAAATACTCATATATGACTGAAGTTTCATATAACAATATTGCCTAGTGACATTCTAGCTAATTACTTTGTGTTGGTGCTCTTTGATATGTTAATATTAAAATAATAGCAACAAAAGAGCAATTTAGGATAATATATTACCATTGTTAAGCAATAGATACATTTTTGGATATAACAATACACAGAAGAACATTTTCATGAGAATTAAATGCATTCCATTGAATGGTTATATTCATGTTTATCTTTCAATTATTCCATTTGAATCTATATTTTAACAGACTCAAATGATGACTATATTGTTTCTTCACTGGGCTGTTACTCCATGCTCTAAAATTGAAGTAGGCATAATAGATACATTAATGAATAAAACAATGTTTTTCAGGCTGCAAATGTAACTATATACCAACAAATTCAAACAGAATTTTGTTATCAATATTTTGTGTCTCAACATTTTTCTCTAGAAAAAAGTTGTCCAAGAATAACTGAATTATCCTGCTTCTTCCCTCTTTCTGGGATAGAATGAGATCAATGTGACACTCTTGTTAATTCTTATGGATCAACTTAAGAAGTAAACAATTAGTTGCTACAAAATATGTATTAGTAAAGTAGAAAAATCTTTCCAGAAATGTTTGATGACTAGATAGAATAAAATTTACTGTTTTTAGAGGTTGAAAATGTATATAGAAATGCATTAAGACAACAGACAAGACGAATGGATAACTGTACCATTGAATAGGTATCTGACAACTTCTGAGAAATCTTGTAGAGTTTTTATGCTTAGGGTAGCATTTCACTTAAAAAGACATGGAAATAAGAGAATTTATGGTGCTACCTAATTTAGATCAATCATGACTTGATTCTGTATTTTTATTAGTGTTGTTAAGTATTTTGTGGCAGTTCTAAAAACTTTTTGCAGTTGTTAAATTTTGAAAGAACATCCTGCAAAGCTTTGAAAGTTTTTTTCTCACTATGGGTAAAATGAAAAGCCATCATCCTCCCAGATGGCCCTGAATTGAACCTGAAGTAACCATGTCAAGTGTTGTTTCTCAGAGTGGGTGGACTCTATTTTATTTCCCAAATTATGCATCTGTTTGGGATCTGCAAAGCTTGGTATCTGAAAATCTCACAAAAACAGAATCTCATGAAATTTTCAGGGCTCTTTGCCTTGATTAGATTGAAAATATGCTGGCACAGCTAGCCCAGGTTCCAGCCAAGTCATAGATGTACAGAGAGAAAGCCTGAGGTACAGAATGCAAAGCAACAGCAGAAACTAAGTTCAAAGTCCTTCCAAACTTCCCAGACACGGTGCCATAATTTCTGGGCAGTGGCTCAGCTATGAAGGTGCTTATGTCAAATGGGTAGGTTCAGTAATTCCTGAAACAGATGACTGTAAACAGAAAAAAACCACTGCTACCCTTTTCCACAAAGTCAGCCAAGAATGTTTTCTTTCCAATATAAATATCGCTTTTCGATTCTCATTCATGAGGAAATGAAAAGTCAGAGATGAGACATTACTTGTGTTTAATGAAAGAAAGCAACAATTCTAAGAAGTCTCCTCAGGTCATAGTTGGTGTTCAGACACTTCCTAAGTTTTTTTTAAAATTTTGTATTAATTTATTCTTGTTACATCTCAATGGTTATCCCATCCCTTGTATCCTCCCATTCTTCCCTCCTTCCCATTTTCCCCTTATTCCTCTCCCCTATGACTGTTCCTGAGGGGGATTTCCTCCCCCTGTATATACTCATAGGGTATCAAGTGTCTTCTTGGCAGCCTGCTGTCCTTCCTCTGAGTGCCACCAGGTCTCCCCCTCCAGGGGACATGGTCAAATGTGAGGCACCAGAGTGCATGAGAAAGTCATATCCCACTCTCCACTCAACTGGGTAGAATGAAATGGTATATACTCACTTCCTAAGTTTTATTCTATTTAATCCCTATTGAAAGCTGGGAATGTTAGCGTTATCATTTTGCGTCACTACAGAGGCACAGGGAGAGTGAAGATCTTGCTCAAGGTCACACATCATAGAATGTTAGAGCTGAGACTCACTTCTAGCTCCCACTTTAAAGCACAAACTCTTTCCAATATACCAAGAGTTTGACTTTGACATTGCTTTAGGATTTTGGAACCTAATATATTTTAAGACGATGTTTCTATTTTTAAACATATTCCTAAAATACACGTGTAATTCCTTCACATCATAAAGGACTACAGTGTTCAAAATCCATTTCCAGCAAGGACAGTGAACTCTTCAGACATGCGTTGGTTATCAAAAGTTGAATGACTTCAAGTCCTATAGTTTCTGAGTAATTTTATTCATTTTGTCAGAAACAAAAGAAATATTCTTTGTTTCTCTATTTTATTTTTGGCTCTCAAGCACTTTACAGATGTTTTGTATGTTTTTTTCTTTTTGTAGCCCAATTTAGAGAAAATAAAGCTTAAAATAATTTTTAAAGTAAGAATAAAAAAGCCTTGAGCCTATGTACATGTAACTATATACTGGTAGCCAGTAGAGGTTGAAATACAGTGACAAAATACACATGAAAATTAATCATTTTTCCCCATCCAGAAAGAGAATCACACTCACAGCAAGACCACTTACTCCTTGGCAAGCATATTAATTCTTTGCCCTCAAGTTCCTTTTAGGTAATCCTAGGAATAGCCTTTTCAGTTGTAGACCATGAAATTTACTGACATTGAAACTCATCCCAGAGGCAACAACTTTTTGCTGTGGTTTGTTGTCAAGTTGCTAACAGTTCCATAAGTTCAAATATCAATGAGAGACACCACCTGAATTTTTAAACAAGCAGATTGAAAAAAAATCAGAGACGGTGGGTTGGAAGGATCATCAATGCCTAACTGCTACAAATCCTAGATATGGTAAGCCATGTTTTTTTTTTAATTCCCTCAGCTAACAAGCAATTGATCCACACATATTCAAATACTGCTAAGATTTCACCTTAATATCTCTTAAATCTGGTCTGTTCTTTCTTGACTTGGAACAATTGATCTTCTCCAAGAGTGTATCTTTTTTAATATTTTATTAATTTATTCATATTACATCTCAATTGTTAGCCCATCCCTTGTATCCTCCCATTCCTCCCTCCCTCCCTCTTCCCCTCTACTCCCCTCCCCTATGTCTGTGACTGACGGGGACCTCCTCTGCCTGTACATGCTCATAGGGTATCGAGTCTCTTCTTGGTGACCTGTTATCCTTCCTCTGAGTGCCACCAGGTCTCCCAATCAAGGGGACATGGTCAAAAATGGGGCACCAGAGTTTGTATGAAAGTCAGACCTCACTCTCCACTCAACGGTGGAGAATGTCCTGTGCATCGGCTAGGTCTGGGTAGGGGTTCGAAGTTTACTGCCTATAACTTCACCCAGAAGCAAAAAGAGACAAATGGTATATACTCACTTATATCGAGACACTAGCCCTAGGGGCATGTCCCATGAAAGCCTTTACTTACCAGGAAAGTGAGTCAGAGGGGAGGACATCCTATTGGGACTTTAGGTGAGAGAAGCATGGGAGAATGGGGAAATAGAAGGATCCAGAGGGTCCTGGAAACCTACAAGAAGAAGATTGTAATGGGCGGATCTGGGTCCTGGGGTCCTGCTCAAACTATGGCACCAGCCAAGATTGTATCTTAAACATGGGCATGCTCATCCCTAACGAGGAAAGAATGTGGATGAAGAAATGTGATGGTATATTGGAAAAACAGTACTGGCCGGGGTCAGCAGAGGCCAGGGGCTTTAGGACACACCACTGTGTTTTACAGCAGCTGTTGATACAATAGTGGCATCTTCTTAGTTTTGGTGAACTTAGAACATAAACTCCACCTGAAATTCAGGAATTAATATGCAGCTGGATGCCCTTTCCAAAAAGCCAAGATTTAATTTCCTCAAACAAAATTCATTATTTGTGGAGGATTGTTATCATAGTTTGGCAATACGCATTTGGGGCTTGCTGTTTTTTATTAAAAGCTTATATTTAATATTTTCTTCGGCATCATTTGTAATTCCATTTATAAAATAAGAGAGAAAATAAAAGAAAACATACACATTTGGATTCAATCTCCCTATCTCCGAGTTTGTAACCATCTTGTCTCTTGTGAGTCATTTAAATACTTTGAACTTTAAACTATTCATGGGCAAGACAATAAAATGCCCCTCCATGTAAAAGACAATTATAAGATTTAATATTTTAAAATGAGCATGAACTTACTGTTTCCGCATAACGCATTTCCTTTTTTTCCAATTGCCAAGGTTTCATCTGGCAGCTTGGCTTTGTGGTTGAGAACGGGTTGAGGACCACTCAGACAAGCTTTCCAACACTCCATGCTTTTCACCCAACCCTGCGGACATTCCTCTGCGAATCAAACCTCAGTGTTCAAATAGACTTCCGGCTCACTTCTGAGGCCAAATTAGACGAAGCATATCAAACACTTGGGTTACAGTCTAAGAAACTGCAGCTGTTTTAATTATTTTTAGTAGACCTGAGAATAAAGAGCCACATAATCTTCAGTGACATTCCAGCCCCCGCCCTCTAAGCGGCATTCACTGAAGGGTAAAATTGCTATTTTACTGACCTGCAGTTTCTCTTCAGTACCTAAACTTTAGTGCAGCTATAATGCATCAATACATGTGATCACTAGTTAAGAAAACAAAAACTAGATATGCATTATTTTGTTTGTTTGTTTTTGGTTTTGTAAATTAATAACAATAGGCTGACCAGAGTGCTCCTTGGACGAAATTGCTGTTTACTACTGTAATGGGATACTATGTACCTATTGGGGGCGGGGCCTTGCTCCTATGGGAATAGCTACATCTAAGCAGATATCTTGGAGGCAGTGATCACTGTCATGTTGGCTATTAGTGGCAGAGTGACATCGATCCACAGAGACAACTGTATTCATGTCCCTAGCCCAGTGGTTCTCAACCTTCCCAGTGCTGCAGTCCTTTAGTACAGTTCCTCATGTTGTGATGACCCCGACCATAATTTAGTTGTTGCTGTTGCTACTTCATAACTGTAATTGTTACTGCTATGAATTGTAAGGTAAATATCTGTGTTTTCCGATGGTTTAAATAGTTTATTTATTCACTTTACCTCCCAAATGCAATTCTCTCCCTCCTCTCCACCCAGTCCCACTGTCTCACCCTCTTCTGCCTTTGTGCTTTTCTCTCAGAGAAAGGGGAGCCTCCCTATCAACCCACACCAGCACATCAAGTCGCATTAGGACCCAGCCCATCCTTTTCCAGTGAGCCCTGGCATGGCAGGTTGGCTATGGGGAAGTGATTCAAAAGCAGGTAACAGAGTCCACGTCAGAGACAGTTTCCCTCACTTGCTAGGGAATTCACATGAAGACCAAGCTGCCCATCAGCTACATATGTGTAGGGGCTTAAGGTCCAGACCATGCATGATCTTTGGTTTGTGTTTCAGTCACATGATAACCATAATGCATAATCCAAGACCCAAAGAAGCTAAGTAAAAAGAGGGTCCAAAGGAGGCTGCTTGAATCTCACTTAGAAAAAGAAATACAATAGACAGTGGAAGTAGATACTGATGGCTTTAAGCGACCACTATGAACCTGTCATTACATGCCCAAAGGGTATGTGACCCACATGTTCAGAAGCCCTGCTCCTTGGTTGCTGCATCAGTCTACATAAGCCCCATTTGGGCCCGGGGTAATTGGCCTTGTTGGACTTCTTGTGGAGTTCCTGTCCCTTCCAGCTCCTTCTACTCTTCCCCCAGCTCTTTCACAAGACACCCTTCACTCAGTCAGTGAGTCTCAGCATCTGTTTCCATCTGAAGGACCATGCATGTATCCAAAATAGACACTCTACATGTACATAGCTGATGGGTAGCCTGGTCTTTATGTGGGTTCCCTAGAAAGGAGAGAGGGGTTGTCTTTGATATGGACTTGTTTTTGATCACTTTACCCAGGCAGGGCTCCCTTACCAGGACACAGGGGAAGAAGAGGTGTTCAGTCCTGATGCGACTTGATGCCCTGAATAAGTTTGTGGAGGGCTCCCCTAATCTGAGGAGTAGGAGGGGGAGTGGGGAAGAGAGAGGGAGGGAAGGTGTGACTGGGAAGAGAGGAGGATGGAGGCTACAATTGGGATGTAAAATGAATAAATATATTAAATAAATAAACAAAACAAGTGGGGGAAAGTCTACTATTGGTTCATTTTGGGTTGCCAGTCTATCTATGGTGTGTGTGTGTGTGTGTGTGTGTGTGTGTGTTCTATAAAAGTATTTGCTTTCTGGATATGCTTTTTAGATAGCCCTCCAAGGAAGTGCTTGTTTGTCAGATACAAGGTGTGTGCTCAATAGATATCTTCTATCTCTCAGGAACTTTGGGGTCTCAGAGCCCCTTCACCTGCCCAGAGCTGCCTTGACTTATCTCTCACTCTAGCAGGGACCATATGGTAGGGTACAAACCTTTGTTCCAAAGTTACCACTGCAGTGGATGGCTAATAGCTCCACCCTAGCCTCTGCCAGGTGTACATTTGCAGATGGAGTTCTTTCTCTACCTCTACTTCCTTCTGTTCCTCTCACAGATGCTGAGCTCCAATAACTACCTTACTCTTCATGCTTCCATCCAACATTTGTTCCCTCAGAATCCAGCATTTAGCCTAA
This sequence comes from Acomys russatus, assembly GCF_903995435.1. NCBI lineage: Eukaryota > Metazoa > Chordata > Mammalia > Rodentia > Muridae > Acomys > Acomys russatus. The sequence goes on along the minus strand of NC_067137.1, from coordinate 105,939,217 downwards.
AACATGGTATTGAGGGTAACTGAAAATAGCAAGAAAGAAAATGCAATTTGGACCTGGGCAACTAACAGCTCAGATAACACGGGAGCCCACAATGTGTGATAGGTAGAACACAAACAACCTTAGCACAAAGTGCCCTTCCAATTGTTAACAGTTTTGATCTATGGTGAACTGATAAAGTATAGGGTTTGAAGAGAATTTTCAGCTGGAGTTGAAGTTGAAGGCGTTAAAATGTATTAGCAAAAGTGAATGAAGACAGTGACATTATGCGATCATTACTAAGCACCCTACTACTACTAAGCACTACTAAGCATCATGATGAAGAACTCAAGGGACAACTGAAAAGAAAGATGAGATATGAAATGGAAGACTCTTTGCTTGCATGTATAACATAAGAGTTAAAAAGAAAGGCATAGTATTTAGCAGGGAGTTATAAAATCAAAGACCTTAAGTCTGAGGCTTAGTAGTCAAAGTGAATGAACTTAAAGGGTGTTCAATGTATAAATAAAGACAAATAGGTTTTGTCAAGATTAGCTTTCTACTCTGGAAGCAAAATCCTGACACTCAAAGAAATCTGCATGGATGTGCTAGATTTTATATTCCAGACTTCTTGGGAAAAAGATCCAAGAATCTCGCAAATTAGTGAAACTTTGCATATGCGTTGACTAGACATAGGTCCAAATACTTACTTATGTTTGTACTTTCTACAGCCTACAATGAAGAAAGAAAAATTGCTTTGTGTTTTGGAGGTAGCATTGTACAGCTAGAGATAACAGCCTAGCTCACATACCATACACTGTTTGCACGGGTCAAGAGAAGGGTAGAGTGGCTATAGACAGAGGCTGTTTCATAAGCAATTCTGCAGCTTGGATGGCTTTACCTGGCAGTCATTGCCTTCGGGTCTAACATTGGTAGTAAAAAGCACTGTGTAATAGACTAACCTTTCAAGATTAAGAGTGAAGAGGTGAGACACATGAAAGACACCTCGTTATAAATTGGTGATCCAGAGCCCTAGTTCTTGTCTGGCCAAACTGGTATTCTGATCTCAGTATTCCTGCTTTCAGACCTGGGGGAGCATATATTTATATTGCATGGAATTCACTTGGTTAATGTGGTTTTGTTATAAAATTTTATTTGGCTAACACACCCTCATATGCAGGGTACATTTCTAGAACCCTAGTGAATTCCTAAAGCTGTGAATAACAGAAGTGTACACACATTGGAATTTCCCCCCTTCATACTGCAGCTATGAGCTTAAATGCCTTGCCTTCAGCAATAATCTCTCACTATTCAAGAGCTTGAATTGCACTGACATTGCTGAGCACAAGAGTCTTGCCAGTAGTGCAATTTGACCTTACTATCGAGGATTCATGATGATGGATCTGTTACTACAGGATCATCTGGCTTTGTTATGTGTTTGCTTCTATATTATAATCAAATACCATCATATTTGGCTTGGCATGTGGCAGTAGAGTTGAAACACCAGTTTGTAGGGATTTCTCAGTTCAGATTCAGATCAGAGCCTGAGTCTAGAAAATAGTATGCGATTTGAATCAGGGCACTTTATACTGCACTGCTTACTAATATGCCATAATCAATGTTAGATGAAAGAGAACCCAAATTTTCCTAGCTTGTATACACCACTATTTCCTTGTTGTTAGTTTGGAAGGGCACCAAAGTTATCCTCTGTGGTCCACTAGGACCACTTACACAACTCGGTTCAGTAAAGCTGTCGTACACTGATCTAGAAGATACAAACAAAAGTCATCGATGGTGAGTGGCACATGGGAAGGGAAACGGGGGTTCTTCCAGGCACCAGTCTTATTTCCTTGCACTGGTGGATACACAGGGACAGAACTTCTTTATATAAATGATGTATGACAATATTCATTTACTTTAGCCTGTTGTTTTTTCCCTTCTCTAAAGCTAATACTTATTCTGTCATGAGTAAAAATTCAATTCTTATGAACAAAGTACCCTGAGTCTCTGATACTCATGGATTTCTCAGGCTGAAATTTCTGTCTAGGTCAGTTTCATGTACAAAGGAGAAGCAAGACAAGACATTCAAATGAGCCTAGAGAGTGCTTCGTGGATTTTGGTCACATAGACATGACTTGTAGTCCATGTTTTAGTTCCCGTTCTTTCCAGAGAATGAGTGGTAGCGTGTGACCCAAGGGCCCCCCCACTATAAATAGAATTTAAAAATATAGATTAGTTTACATGGCCCAAGGCCCTTTCCATAATTAAATTACCAACAGCATTGTTTGAATTACCCAAGGTCCCCAGGTAACAAAGTTGCTTTTTCTTGACAGATTAGCCCAAAGGCTTAGAGATTAAGTCTTGAAAGTCAGGGGCAGAGGACTGAATCTGCTTGAATAAGATCAGTGTTCTACTTCTCAGCGTTGTATGCTGTGCAGGTTTAAACAGACTGGCTCCAAATGGATCACTCTTTCACAAATAACACCAAAAGCATCCACTGAAGTGTAAGCCATTGCTTCATTTGGTCCTTGGAACAGCTCTGGCTTTCCAGAGGGTAGAGAGACAGAAAAGGATAGCTACATTGTCTTATGAGCAATTGCATCTGGAGACCAAAAGTGTCAGGGCTGTTGACTCCTACTGGGATTCATATACATATACGTATACATAGACAATGCCAAGACAATCCATGTGCATGCCTGTCCTGGTTCTCCTTTGTACAGTTGTGACCGTAACTGACCAAGGCAGAAACTTCAGCCTAAAAAACCCAGAAGTATCAGAGATTCTGGATATTTTGTTCATGGCAAAGGGTTTTCTACTCATGGCAAAATAGGCATTAGCCTCAGAGAAGGGAAAAATAACAGAATAGACTATGAATGAGGAAGAATTAATTGATTCAACTGTAACCTGGAGAAAAATCTCTACAAGTGTGTGTAGAAGTTTTAAAAGACATTCTTTTTTTCTTTTTCTTTTTCTTTCTTTTTTTTTTTTAATGTTCTTCTTGGCAACTGGTGTCTAGAGAGGGTGTTTTCTGGCTGCATATACAGTAGTGGATCTGAGAGGATTAACAGGCAAACTCTGATAGTCCTGAAATATCCCTGAAAGGAAGGATGTTCTGTCTAGATGCAGGGAGTGTCTGGTTGACAGTCCCTCAGGGATCCACCTCAGACACAGCTGTCATGACTGGGCTTGTACTTTACCCACTGCAGCCATTGCCTAATGATGAAGGAGGAAGGATTCAAACCCCTGAAGATTTTATCACTTTAGAAAACACTGATGGTACAGACATTTTTTCCTGTAGTTTGAAAGTATCTTGAACCTTTGCAGTTTATCATTCCTGACCTACGTCTTTCCTTCTCTTCATGGAAGGTAATTTCTAATAAACAACTTTCACTTGAACCTCAACTTAATCCACTGCTGGTAAAGAATACATCCCATGTCAGTTATACGGAAACATCTAAGGCCAAAGGCTTTCTGTAAAAGCCATGCATATGTTCATAGAAACACATTAATTAGTCCTGTGATTGAAAACTAATATACATTCAATAATTAATCTTCATCTTGTCTTCTGTGGTTTAGTATAGATGTTCAGAAAGACCGTATCTGGACAGGTAGCCTTCCTGGCCTTATTATTAGTATTTTTAAATCATACATCATTCTAATACTTTCAAACTATTACATTTTATAGTCAAATATTGATATTAACTACAATTTGATTTCTTCTAAAAGTCTGTATCTGTCTTTATAGCTTTAATAAATATTAAATGGAAAATTTAGATTTAAAATGTGTTAAGATATTAATTGTGGCTTAGTTATTCATTCATACTAAATAAATAGGAGTTGTCTGTTTATGCACTTTAATGTCTGAAAATACCCACCATATATGCTTTTCAGTATTATCATGGACAAAAAAAATTATAGATTCATACTGTTTGATTAAGAAGAGACTATTTCTACCAAGGGGAAGTGGTCAAATATGGGGCGCTTGGTGACACTCAAAGAAAGAATAAGCAGGGTACCAAGATGAGACTTGATAGCCTATGACAATACAGTGGGGGAGGAGGTCTCCCTCAGTCACAAGCGGGAGGGAGGGAAAAACGGGAGGATACAAGTGATGGGATAACAATTGAGATGTAATCTGAATACTTTAATAATTTTTTTTAAAAGAAGAGACTATTTCTTAAAGAGGTGGATAGAAAATATTAGAGCTGGGTGTGGTGGCACAGGCTTTTAATCCCAACACTATGGAAGTTGAGACAGGCAGATCTCTGTGAGTTCCAGGCCAGCCTTGTATACACAGCAAACTCCAGATCTACCAGGGTTATTTGGGAGACCATGTCTCAAAAAGGAAAAACTATTTGTGGAAGGAATTTGATTGGGTCCAAGGGGAAAGTAGTCTTTGGGGGGGTTTTGCCCCATTGAGAAGCCACTTAAAGCCCGCGGAGATATATTTTGTGATAGATCGAGAAGAGTCATCTTGGGTCCCAGATTAAGGAAAAGGACCAGGACTCCAGCCTGGCTAATGTGCTGCAAATCAACCATCAATGGGAAGAGAGAACCCGAGGAGAAACCAGGAGTTCCAGACTGACTAGGGGGAAAAGGCATGCGGCGAGATGAGAGAACGCTGCAGGGACGAGAAGTGATGGTGTGGATTGCTTCTATGGGGAGAGGATCTGCACGTAGGCCCAGACACCCTAAGGGATTCGTCCCACGGAACTGATACGCGGAAGGTTTAGCCTTGCTCTCCTTAATCTCCTTCCTCTCCTGTTTAGGATAGCTGGATTGTAAGGAAGATACCTTTGCTTCACATATTCATAATAAAGTCTAATTTTTAAGGAACCAGAGCCAAAAATTATTAAAGAATGCTTTGTAACATCATAAACACAACATTCAATTTGCATAACAATACATAATAGATTAAAACTAAAAATGATGTTTTCATAGAATTTTTAAAGTGCTGAATCTATATAGCAGATATACAGTTAAATAAAATTTGAAGAATGCATAAACTCAGATATATTCATAATAACCAAGTAGAATATAGCTCAGTGAGAATGATTCCAAACCCTCAAATACAGAAATTTTGACATTTTCTAATGTTTCAATATTTCATATTAATTCCCTTTATTTTGTCACGCATTAGCAAAAATCAGGAGGGAAATCCCTGCCTTACAGAACTTTCAAAACGTCTTCAAGGAAGGAACAACTTCCATCTTACTTTTCTGTTGGTTCCTTTCTGGCTTGAGTTATAGCTGAATTAATGGTTTATGAGCACTGTTCTATTTAGGAATGTGTTAAAATCACTGTTGAGCCAAAATGAGAATAGAGGAAAACAACACGCTGAATATCTCTTATACTAAAGAAAGCATGGCAGTTGTTCGCACACCTCCACCTTCCTGATGTGAGGCAGAGGACATGAACTTACCCAGCACATCTTTATTTACAGGCACAGAGTTGGCATCATTTTTAAAGTTGCATCATAACACAGGCAGAAGGGGATTATTTTTAAAGACTGAGCCCCATAGCAAGATCAAAACACCATTAAATTGTTATTATTAATTAAATTGTTATTATTAATTAAATTGTGTATTACTTTAGCAAAGGAACCTGGTTTTATACTTTTCTGCCATTCTGGGTTAAGAAAGGTGTAAAATTATACATACAATGTGTATGAGTATCCATAAATATACAATGGTTGTTTATCAAATAAATGAGTATAACTATCCATGTATAGCTGTCCTGGTGGCTCACTTTCGTAGCAGAGATACTAAATCTGCTTAAGCAAGCACACACAGCAATGAGTACTGAAGGCAGACAGTGTCTCTCTTCGGAGCGCAAAGAAGACATGCTCCTTTATAATGAAAGTGTCATTCCCTAATATCCAGGATGCTGTTCTTATACGCCACCTCGGAAAATGTCAGCTGTCTCTCTGCCATCATGCTGCAGTAATTGAGGCCCCCGGGAAGGAAATATGGACAATCTGATTACCACTCCTGTTTTCAGTAATGAAGACCTTTGTCACTGATCTTGTGTCTCGTTTACTGACTGCACCCACGGAGCAGTGACCGATTATCTTGTTACCTTGGAAAATGTACAAGAGCTTAGACTCCTCACAGTCCTTGATATTTGTATTTATTTTGATATAACGTTTTAAAGGTAGTAATTTTATGTACTTTGATATTAAAATTATTAGTACCTCTTTCTTCCTCACAGGTGCTGAGCTGAAATTGGAATAGCGCTGCTATTCTGTTATGAAATTGGAGGCTCTAGGTATAAACATGCATAATAATATCTTTTCTTTTTCCTGAAATCTAAGCAAAATTACCTGTTCTTTGGGTAAACAAATATTTCAGGTACAAGTTTAAAGTATAGGATGAGAGACACTATATTAGAGTTTTCCAGAGAAATAGAGTCTGTGATACAACCCCTCGCCCCCTGCCACACAAGTGTGCACACACGCATGCACAACAATTATATAAGTTAGGTCATACATTTTGAGACAGTCATTTGGAGTATATGGGACTGTTCACAGGGAAAAAAGAAGGGAGAAATGATGTAGTTGTGTTACAATCTCAAAAAATAGATTATTTTAAGAAGAACTTTCACAAATGCTTCTTACTGAGGTTGCATTTTAAAACTCCAGCTTTCATATAATGTAGCTCAAAGGCTATAGATTATTGACAAACCGATATTAACATAAAATTTAAAATCATAGTTTTTCATACTATCTGGTTTTTTTTTTTAAAGACAGGATCTTGCAATGTAGCTCAGTTACCTTGCAGTCACAATTTTCTGGCCTTAACCTTCCTCTGCTTCAGTGAAAAATGTATACACATATTCTATCTGTAATTAACTTCAAAAACTTCAAGTAGTTTAACAGAAGGGCAAGTGCGATCAATCGTGTTATACATTTGAGTGTTGCCTTGCATGCATGCTTGTTTGAGATGGCTTATGAGAGGCATGATTAATAGTAATATTTGAGAATAAAATTATAGGACAAAACAGTTCGGTTTCATAGGAGAGGCATCAGATATTAGAAATATTGGAATAAGGGAACCATTTACCCCAAAGACTAACACCTTCTTATTTGCTAGATTTAATGGAAATATAATTTCTTTAGTCCCTAAAGCCTGTATTTTAATGAATTTTCAGAAATCCTAATTGAATTAACCTTTGGAACAGTAACTATAAATTTGAACTAGATATTCAATTAACATAGAGAAAGAATATCATTGAAAAATTCTGTAGTGCCAATGTTCTCTTCAGAAACTGGTATTAGATTATACTTCATTTTTTCCCCCTACAAAACATGGCTGCCAGCAGCAGGGTAGAACATAGTTGTATGTAGTTACTTTTAAGTATGTCTTTTATTGTACCTCTCCTGTTTCCTTTATTGGTGATGTATCTTTGTAGTGTGTGTGTGTGTGTGTGTGTGTGTGTGTGTGTGAGAGAGAGAGAGAGAGAGAGAGAGAGAGAGAGAGAGAGAGAGAGAGAGAGAGAGTGAGAGTGTTTGTGTTCATGTGAAGGTTGTGTCTGTGAGAATGGGTACCTAGATGCCCAGATATGGCTATCAAAGGGCCGCCTTGGTTGTTACTCCTTGCCTCCCATCTCCTCTGTGGCAAGGTTTCTTGCTTATGTTTGCCCACAAGCTTCTCAGAAGCTTCCTGTCTCCTTACCCCATCTTGCTTAAAGCTTTTTTAGAATTATAGATGTGTGATGTCCTAGCCTATCCTGCTGTATGTGGGTTCTGGGGCCCTGAACTCTGATTCTCATGTTTATTGAAGAAAATCCTTTATCCCATGAATAAAATGTCAAAATCTTTCCAAATAGAGCAAAGCAAAACATCACCACCACCACCACCACCACCATCACCACCACCAAAACAAAACTAATAAGGAAGCAAGCATACAACAATAAAACCAAAAACAAAACAACAACAAAACAATAAGTACGAATATATTTATTTTATGACAGCCATAAGCTGTCACAAAACCTGTAAGTAAAAGTATCTGAACAACTGTGTGATAACAGACAAATGTACAGACAGCAGTGAGTGAGTGAGTGTAGCTATGGATCTCCTCCCCTGTATGGAGTTTCCTCCTTGTTAGGGATTCATATTCACAGCCAGAAAAATGTGTCTTTATGGAGCACAGACAGAGCGACAGCTGTCTGCTGCTCGGCCTTTCTTGCCCTTGACCTCTAACAAGCTTTCTTCCCCTGACAACTGGGTTATCTTCCCCTGATATATACACTATCCAGCTTAATGGCTGCAGGTGAAAATGATCTTGTGTCTCCCCCCCCCCCCCCCCGAGCTCTTTTAGAGAAAGTAGCACAGAGCTATAAAGCCACACTGAGCTTATTACTGAAAAAAAAATACCATTTGCTAATACACACAACAAAGTCTAATCGTCTCTCAAAGGCACGGGACTCTAAGCTGAAATCTTCTCTCATGAGAAGTTCAGACAACATACCATGAAGTGAGACAAAAAGGCAAATTGGTAAACTGCCTGTAAGTTGACAAGACTCAAAGTGATGAAAAGAATATATATCAACTTCCCATGAAAAGAAGCACTTTAAAGTTACTTCTTAAAAGATGCGAGAATTTACAAGGACAATAGCAGACACAATTTCTTAGCAAAGATATGATTAGACAATCTTTACTTTTTCTCAAAGCCTCTGGGCTAGTACGTACTGGGTTCTTCTTGTGAGCATTTCTTTATCTGTATGGCCTACTTGGAGAATGCAGTGTGCTCTTGCGAGGTTTCTACTTAATTCCTGTTGCTGTTGGATTTACTTTCACAGCACATGGTTACTCTAAATGATCTTTCTCTCTACACTGTCTGTTTTCTCCAAGGAAAGAATTTACTGTTTGATTGACTGCTTGGTGGCCTAAGAACAACACGAATGAACTGAGGCAGTGGGAGTTGCTGGTAGACAACACTTTAACTTTTTGTCTAAAAGAAATCATCTTGGTGGCAAACAGAGGCATGGAAGAGGATGCTCCATTCTAAAACTGAGTTGCTTTGGGAATTCTTGCCTTAATCAACAAATGAGTTTTCAGAAAGATATATCTAGCAAGAGCATGCCACATCAATCAACAAGCCAAACAGCACTAAACAAAAGCCCACCATTCAAGAACCAGCTGAACTGCGTAGATAACGCACTTACATAGGGATTTCAATTTCAGCCTTTGCTAATGTGTTCATATAAAAATGTCTCCTTTTGTTCTTATAAAGATTCAAGGCAGTGTGTGAATGTTGAATACTGAACAATCCTACCTCTGTCGTATGTTACTAATAGTTTAAAATGATCCATTTTGATGGAGAGACCTGTGTGTGTAGTAGAGACTTGAATAACTTGCTTCAACTCTGAGATGTTATGAGTTCTCTACTGAGACACAGTCCTTTTAAAGATACAAGAAAATTTCAGTGTTATTTACTATTTAAATTGTCCATGAATTTGGTGTTTAAAACTTTCAACTATGGGCTCTGTTTATCAAGTTGATGGGGTGGCCTCTCTTTCACCCGGAATCACTCATACGTGTTTGCTAGCTGATCTTAACTGGATACAATCTCCTGAGCTCACAGTGGGCTGCATTTCAAATGAAGTCACTTCTGTTTATGTAGTAAATCTTAACTCTAAACAGATCGAGAATTTAAACCACTGGGTCCTGTGACCAACATCAATCCACGACACACTTTATATTATCACCTTGGAAAACTAGAACAAAATTATTATGTGAGGTCCTTTCTCAGAAGGGGCTCCAAGGTAGAAGGCAGCAGAGCTCCAAGAGAAGCTGAGATATAAAGTGATACTAGCCCCAGGAGCAAAGAGGGCTTCCCTCTGAGACCAGATGGATCTCAGGCCACAGCTGGGAAGCTTCCTGTTGTTCCAAGATATTGCATGGTTGCTGAGATTCAACTCCGTGAGCCTCGCTGCCTCTCTCTGAGATCATGAATAAAGATCCCATGCTGCCCTTGATAAGATTGTTATCTTTGGAGCTGGACCAAGGTTTGTTTGGGAAGCTGTACTTTAAATCTATTGTTCAACGGCTCCATATAATTTCCTCTTGCTTTCAAGTGCATGTTCATTGATCATTTACGTCGTTTTCCCTCAGACTGGGAAATATAATGACAAAGCACCATTGTATAATGTCTAATCTACTCTGTGAAGCTAAAGAAAGAAATTAAAGGAAGAGAAAACCAAACAAAGTATCTACTGAAAGCAGAAAGATTTATTTAAGGCATATTTTTGTTCACAAGCTCGCTGGCTTAACACAAGAAATATGAAATTGTCCCATTTTACAAGAAAAAAAATTACATCCAAAAATATACGAGGCCAGGAGTTGTAATTGATCTGGTTGATGATAAATCAGTAGCCTAATTAGTTATTGAATATGTATCAATGTAATGTACAATTGATTCGGTAGACATGTTCCAACCTCCTTCTGAGGACGCCTAAGTTCTACAGATCTGTTTGTAGGACTTCTTTACGTCTTACTTGCTGGGGCATCACTATTGGTCAGACTTTAAAAGTGCCATTTGGAACCATAGAAGTCTCAAAAATATCTGATGGTATCTAATCCATGGGCAGAGCTGAGTCATTGTCAGCCACATGAAAAGTTCCTTCACTCTAATCCAGCCAGAACTCCGAAGTCAAGGAGGCAGCAGGGTTGATGTCTGGCACACGCGGTTCTCTGCTTCCCAGTTGGCTCTGGCTGTTGCTGTGTTCTCAAGGGCAGGGAGACAAGAAGGTGCTCGCTTTAACCTTGGCCTTTACTGTGTGCGCTAACACCATTTGGGAGGATTAGCTGATTTCCAAAAGTTGCAATCTAAACACAATCACAAACAATGAATAAGCTTCATGTTTGAAGGGGGCACCACCACTCAAGCCACAGAAGTTTTGTAGCTCCCTGATAGACTTCCCAGGCATCAGGGGCTGGGCTTCATTCATCTTGCATTCAGCTGTGCCTTGTTTCAACTTACAGGAAAAGAATATGCTTCTCTCATCTCAGGAGTCAAACATGTGGGGATATAATCATATTTAAGCCAAATATCCCATGTCGGCACCATGCTGTTTCATTACTGAATTAGCAGAATTAAATGTGGAAGATGAATGCATTCATTGAAAATTTGACAGAGATCATCCCTTCTCCCCTCATACAGTTTGTATATGTGCACACAAATACATGTGTAAATGATCCCTTCTACAACAGCAGCTATGTAGGCAAACACCCCTCTGGCCTCTTTTAGAAGCTTCCTTAACTTTAGATGGTTTACCTCTTCCTTGCACAATACAAAGGAGGTAACTATAGGAAATTATTACGTTTCAAACTTTGTCTCCAGAAACATTTATGAATCTGAGAGAAGTGTTCTTACCTTGACTTAATATACTTTGACATTTAATTCTCTCTCTCCCCCCTTTAATGTGTATGTATGTGTTGTATTTATGTATATGCATGTTCTCATATGTATAGGCGTACATGTTTGTGGCTGCACGTGCATATATATATGCATGTACCTACCTGTGGACATTAAGACCAGCAATCATACTTCATTGATGCAAGGTTTCCTTTTAGGTTTGTTTTAATTAATTAATTAATTTATTTATGCACTTTACATAGTTTCCTCCCTCATCTTCTTCTGGTCCCCCCTCTTTCGCTCTTCCCCATCCTCACCCCTCTGCTCCTCATAGAAGGGAAGCGCCCACCCCAACTCACCCTAGCTCATCAAGTTGCATCAGAACTGAGCACATCCTCTTTCCCTGTGGCCTGGCAAGGCAGCTCCACCAGGGGGAAATGATCAAAAAGTGAGCAACAGATTTCATGTCAGAGACAGCCCTGCTCCCCTACTGGGCGATGCATATGAAGTCTGAGCTACCCGTTAGCTGCATCTGTGTAGGGGGCCTAAGTTCAATTTATGCATGGTCCTTGGTTGGTGCTTCAGTCTGTGCAAATTCCTCTGAGGCCTGATTAGTTGGCTTTGTTGGTCTTCTTGTCGAGCTCCTGTCACATCCAGGTTCTTCTATTCTTTCTGCAACTTCTCCACAAGACTCCCTCAGTTCCCCAAGGTTTGGCAGTGAGTCCAGCATCTATTTCAACCCATTGCTGGATGGAGTCTCTCAGGGGATAGCTATGCTAGGCTCCTGTCTGCAAGCATAGCAGAGTATCATTAACAGTGTCAGAGGTGGGTTCTCGCCCATGGCGTGCATCTCAGGTTGGGCCAGGCATTGGCTGGACATTCCCTCTATCTCTGGAAACAACTTAGATGTCCTTCAACTAAAGAATAGATAAAGAAACTTTGGTGCACTTACACAACGGAATACTATGACTCAGCTTTGAAAAACAAAGAAATCATGAAATTTGCCAGCAAATGGATGAGCCTAGAAAAGATCATCCTGAGTGAGGTAACCCAGACCCAGAAAGACACACATGGTATGTACTCACTCATATGCCGATATTAGCCATATGTTATAGGATAAACACTGCAATTCATAGACCCAAAGAGATAAGTAACAAGGAGGACCCAAGGGAAGATGTTTAAATCTTACTCAGAAGGCGAAATAAAACAGATGGTGGAGGTGGTTGAAGAGAGGGAATAAGGTAGGAGAGAGAGTACAGAGAGAAATGAGGATAGAGATGAGACCTGGGGAGAACAGGGTTGGGAGGACAGAGGGCCTGCAGAGAGAAGAGAAACCATGGGGGAGGGGCATCTCTGTGACAAGCTTGATACCTAGGACAGCGTAGACTTCCGGGAGGACATAGGGGTGAGTCTAACTGAGACTCCTAGTAGCAGGGGTCATGGAGACTGAAGAAGACACCATCTAACTCGACAGGACTCCTAATGGAGAGATGGAAACACCAACCCATCCACAAGAACTCAACTCAAAATGTACTTTTCTAAACCAGAACCAGAGCTTACCAACATGGCTATCCAGATTCCTCTGGGGATCCACTTTCTCCGCTTTCTGAGGCTATGGTTGCAGATGCCCCTCCATATCCACCCATGTTTGTGTAAGTTTTGAGGAGTCTATCTCTCATTCTCACACCTGTGTAGCTGGCACTTGTTTTGAATCACCTCCATCAAGTTTAAATGACACAATATTTCATTGTATTATGATCCACTATTTCTCTATAACATTAGAGTAAGGGTGATTACCATTTCCTCTTAGTGTGTGTGTGTGTGTGTGTGTGTGTGTGTGTGTGTGTGTGTGTGTGTGTGTTCCTGTATGTGTGTGTTTTAGGTTGCATATATAAACTTTTGTGTACCTGCATGTAGAGGTCAGAGGACAACCTCAGATCTCATTTACCAGAGAAGTTCTGCCTTTTCTTAGAGACCTACTCTTTTAGTGGTCTGCAGGTTCACGGAGTACAAGTACGTTAGTCTACCAGATGGAGAGATGCAGGGACACATGTGGCTCTGCTTCCCCACTGCCACTGGTAGCATTACAAATGCATGGAGTTTAACTTTTTTCTGAGCGTTCTGGAGCCCTCAATTCAGGCCACCACATTTACCAGGAAAATGCTTTTCAACTGAATCATCTCTGAGCCTAGGCCATTACCTCAAATTACTCACCATTACCTCACCATTGTTATGTGTTGAGGACTCCTTACTGTCCCTTAGCTAATGTTTAACCTATTGAATGTTGTTTTTACTCTACCTGCTACAAAACCTTTTGTATAATTCTCCTCCATAAACTGTATGTTGGTAGACAGTGTCTGCATCCTTCTCATCCTACTTCTGCCCTCCTTGTTTTTCCTTTTATTGAAAATTGGGATTTTTTTCATACAATATATTCTGATTATGGCTCCCCTCTATTCCTCTTAGTTCCTCCCCTCCTCACTCCTATCTGAATCCACCACTCTACTCTCAAGATCATTCTGCTTTCTACTTCTATGTAACAGGCTATGTGTGCTTCTATGTCAGCGTCATAGTTATGGCAGGCAGACTCTATGGGCTTTGTCTTAGCATGCCACCCACTTCCAGTCATGGTCATGAAAAAGGCAAAACATAGTCTTAACTGTTGTATAATATTCCAGTGTATGTATGTATGTGTGTGTATATATATATATATATATATATATATATATATATATATATGTGTGTGTGTGTGTGTGTGTGTGTGTGTGTGTGTGTGTAAATGTATCTGCCAATGGACATATTGGTGAAGTTCCTGCCTGTTATAGTATAAATACTGCTATAATAAATACTCTAATTTGTTCTTGATCTATTTTTGCAAATTAGAATATAGCTGAGTATTTTGAGAATGCATGTTTCTTCATATCAACTTCATTTTGGACCCACTGCTTCAGATATTTAAAGCTTACTTATTAAGCTCTTTGAAGTTGGCTTTTTCCCACTGGTGGGATAAAAAGTGGTCCTACATAAGTAGTTACGCCTGGTCCAGATGGCTCCATGCCTCTGGCTCTGGACTGTATTAGTTATTTTGGTGAGCTCGCTACCATCACTACCCCCATCAGCAAAAATATGTGAACAAGCACGAGGAAACAAAGAAATCTAAGCTCCTCTGTGGTCATTGTTAGCCAACTGGAATAACCATGTCTTGCGTAAACGTTAAGTAAACTTTTCACCTACAGGGTGAATGGAGAGTGTGAGCTATGGCTCATTATGAACTATAGTTATGAAATCTCCTGCTGAAGGCTAGGAAGATTTTCACCTCCCCTGGTTTAGTATTATTTATTCCCTTTCACTGGTAAGCCATAGGAATATTGGGAAATGTTAAATTCATACAGTGTTTTATGACCTGAAAATGACATAGTAAAGTAGACTCTTCTCTTCTCACTAAGAATTAGATTCCATGTGATTCTGGAGGCAAATAAACCCAGCATGAATATAGATTTATTTTTTCTTGAAGAAGATCTAAATGGTTTTATAAAGTCTGTCATTGGAAACCAATATGAAATAGCGAGAGAAAGAAATCGACCTGCTGTCACAAAGGAGACCTGAAATATTAGATTGTTCCCGGAATGCAGGGACCACTGAGCAAGCCAACCACTCTCGGCTGAGTACGGAGAGAAGAGGGCGTGGCCGCTATTTATTAGGACAGAACACAGGGCATGCACTTTCCAGATCAGCAGCATGATGTAAATATTGACTTGCTTCAGTTTTTAAGCTGATGAAAGGGTGTTTGTAACGTTAAACCCTCTTTCTGCAAATCAGCCCTGTCAACAGAGCCTGGTAGGAGGGGTGGGCATTGACAAGCAATGAAAAAGGACTGGCTAGAAGAATATTTGATATTTTTGTATTTAAAATACTCAAAGAGACTTCAGAAATACCTGTGGAAAAGTAAGAAACTAAGATGAGGATGCAGATGTAGTCATGGTTATGATGAGATGAAAGGAGTTCATTAAATTGCTTTCCTGGGAATGAGCACAGTACTAATGGTTTAGTAGGATGATTTGTACTCAAGTTTGTCAGTTAAAAATGGTGCTTTATTTCTTCTTCCTTCTATTATTATTATTATTATTATTATCATCATCATCATCATCATCATCATTATTATTATTATTATTATTATTATTATTATTATTGAGGGTAGACATGTTTAGAGTTAAGGTTTGAGTAGAATACTAGAAACATTGAAGCTGGCATCCACTTCCTGTACTTAGAAATCTGTCCTTACTGGTGGCTGTAATAAAAGCTCCATTCTTCAATACAAAGAGGTTTTCCTAGGGATGTAGCAGAACACGTTTGTTTTGTGGCTAACTTCACTCTGTCCCTTGGTGTCCAGAGTCAGCTCACCTCAGACACTCTATTTTCTTATCTTTAAAAGTGCAAAGCATTTCCCTGACACTTGCCTTAAGTGATTGCGTTAAGCCTTGATTTAGGAGCACATAGAGTTTTGTGAGGCTTAAGAGGGGAAGCTGATTCAACTCTTAAAGCTTCCTGCCTCCGGAGTCCTCTGCACTCTGATGTGATAAACAGCACCAGGCCTTCAGGGCACATTTAAAGAGGTAGTATTTCCGGTCAATTTCCAAGATAAAGAGATTGTAGAATAGCATTAATCTAATGTGTACACACTTGCCTCTGTTAGAGAGCACATAAAAAAGGAGGCTCAGATCATCTCCAAAACCCATCATTCATTGCACATGTTTGACCCCAAAATAATTTATAATTAATCCTAAGGTGAATTCTCTGTCTGGACTTAATGAACTTCTTTTTTTTTTTTTTTTTGACTAATTTCACAGTCACTGGAGTCCACTTAGCTTTACTAAGAATTTAGGGCAAGATATTCAAGTAAATATCCTTTATGGCTTAGGGTACCATATCAGAGTATGACTAACAACTAATAATTCATATTTTTTTGTTTAAAACATGTTTTGTTTCTATATGTTTATCCAGGTACTAAGCCTAATTGGACAAATCTCAGGAAGGTTAGCATCACATAATTATCATGAAGTTTGGGCTACTTATAGATAGATGGCTGAGATGTCTGGGGATGAGGCATCTTGCTACCTTGGCTGAGAAATGAGAGAAGGGTTGCATGATGTTAGGGTACTTACTAGACACACACATGGCTTAATTCTGGCTCGGATCCATGACCTAGATGGCCTCCAAACCACTTTGAGCCTTAATGTAAAATTCTCACTCTCATTTTTCTTCTATCTCTAGATACATTTAGGCCCTAGTTTTTATCTCCTTCTTGGTCTCTCTACGATAATGTAGCATTTGTTGATCGCTATAATTCCATACACTCATCACTGGGACTGTAATGCAATATGGAGTTAGTGAGTGTGAGGTTAGGATAAGAGTACCCCGTACCCCCTATCCTGGGAAGTCTGGGGCGTCTCTAGCCTGGGTCTGGGTGTATGCCACTCCCACATGTATGGAGAATCAAAGATCATTTGATTAAGTCATGCTGAAGGGGGTGGCAGAAGTGCGCGTAATTATTTGGTGACAAAAAATGACAATGTGAAAGTGAGAAAATACTAGAAAGTCTACAAATGAAAAGGCAGCATATCCTGTTTTCCAGGAAACACAACATCTGCCCATCTGTCCTGAGCTCAGAATTATTCTTATGGTAAAGTGCAGACTGAAGTCATATAACTCAGGCAGAATCTAGGCAGTCTCTAGGGCTAAGTGCCATTACTGGTTTCCTTAATATAGCCAGTTAAAGAAATGGCCAGGATCTATTACCAGGTTATATTTTAATTCAAACATGACCCTTTCTTCAACTTATGAGCTTTTGAAGAATAGATTTTATGTCAACGTTAAGATTTTCTAGAGGAAACTGAATTCTTAAGAGCATGGCAGAGTGCATGCTTACTTACATTAGAGTGTTCCAGGCTCTCTTTGAAGTAAAGCTGATATTTTCATTGTGGAAGAAAACAGACAGTTGTGATCAGGTTGGTGGACCAAAAAAGATCTTAGCCTTCAACATATTGGAACCAAGAAAGAGTATGTGGCTTATTTGGGGGCAGCCAGCATCTCAGGAAACATGAGATGGAGAGTTCTAGAGAGTGAACCTGGAGAAGTAAGTAAGCAGGGATGGAGAGAATCTTATGGTTCTTCAGAGAAACCTAAGAAATTGCACAATTTATTGTGTCTCAGAGAAGGTTAATTATGCAAAATGGCTGACCTGGATAAAGAGACTGAGAAATCATATAAGTCACTGCCTCTACTCTCAGCTAGTAGCCTAAATGTCTGAGAACTACTGTTAAGTTTATGGATTAACATCATTTAAGCCCTAGAGTCTTGGGGCCTGAAATTCCACAGCTCTGATGTCTAAGCACAGGCAAGGATGATTGTCCCAGCCCTAAAAGAGACATTTGATTCACCTCATTTCTACCCTTCCTTGTATATACCACACCAGTGAGCACATTTCCTCTTTACTCATTCTACACTTTTAGATGCCCATTCCCCCCCTAAAAAACATTTTCCTATATACACCCAATATAATGTTTCATAACTATCTCGGCTTCTTCTTAACTCAGGCAAATTCACACATAAGATTAACAGTGGAAAAGGGCATCCAATTACACATATTCTGTGCTCAGTATATGTGTGATTTCTACAGACATTGCAATGCACTGCCATTTAGTATAAGATGTGCTTTACTCAGGAAGACTAGGTGGGCGTAGGATGGACAATAATAAGTTTTGCTCCATGAATTTGATAAGTTTCTGAGCTCTCTGCTCTTGTTCACAAATTGAGTTCTAAAGTTAATTATACCCACATAGACAGATTCCTCATCAACCTATCTGCATGTTTTTACAGAGTTTACAACAATGAGAAGTTTTCTGTTTTAGAAAGGCATATTCCAGGTTGAGGCATAAAGAATTCACGCATCTATTTTTCTACATTAATTCAGTAGTGAACTTAAATGTATATCCTATTTGGATGACAAGAAATTTAACCCCGGTTGTATTTTAGGCTTCATGTCCTGAGAACTGTGAAGAATTCTGTAGAGATAAAATATCAGAAAATATTAGTGAGATTTCTCATTACCTGCAAATTTTTACAGAAATTGCTCACACTATGTCATGTCCTTTTTCCATGCCTCACACTCCATGCTGCATTTTCTTGAAATGCTGAGAGAATAAAAATGCTTGGGAGAGTTTTGTGTCTCTCCTCTCTTTACATGACTCTTAAGCCATCCCCTTTCAGAGTCCATCACAGAAAGAAACCCATGGAAACAGACAATGGTTTTCCATGAGCATAATGCATTTGACGAATAATTCTTGATGTTTGTTCTGGGGAAATGTGTTTCATCAATTGGGCTATTGACTTTTGTGAAGCAAAATTTTCTTCTCTTGTGTTTCTTATGCTGCTAATATCGTATCTGGTGCACAGTAAGTTTGTATAATTAGGTGTTCAATAGTGTAATGTGTTCTAACCCACTAAATAATATTTACTAGCCTAATTTTACTAACAGAAGCCTAAACACAGTTACGTGGTGCTTAAAAAGTACTTCATTAGGGAAGTGTTAAAGTAACCTTAAACATTTTACCTAATTTTAATCAACCTCACAGGTGTAGACTCTGACAAAACACCTGCAAGATAAAAACCAAGATTTCAGTAGTTCTACATTCACTTTCCCCTCTGCGCAGGAAGTTGGAGCATTTCAGTCTTGCTAAATCGTGCATATAATGAAGTCTTAAGCTGATGTGTATGCAAATATGAATCCTTTTTCTTTACATCTTCTACCCAAAATATAACAGTGGTTTTAAAATAGGAGTCATCAGAATAAAGTTTTTAGTTTGTTTGGTTTTGTTCTTCTATTTAAAATTTTTTTTCTTATTCATGTGTCCTTTCCTAGTCAGAGATAATAGGAATAATAAGGAAGATAAAAATCTCATGTATACTAATTCTTCTTAACATGTAATTTGTATAGAACCTTTGAGGATTTCATATATGCATTTTGATTGTACAGACTGATGTTTGGACATTGTTGCACTTAGTTTGAGCTTTGGTTAAAGTGTGAATAGCCAAAGACATTTGTGTTGGTTTTTTTCTTACAATGTGGTGGTCTCAAGGTGCTCAATAAAGAACAATATTATATGAGTCCTGGTCAATATTCTTATTGTCAACTTCATATTAAGCTATGATGCTTTATTACAAATAATTACAATTATTCTGCATTGAAGGCAGAAGATAATGACCAAAGAATTGGGCACAAATGGTTGTCATTTGACTGTATGGCTTTATTTAACTTTGCATATATATATATATATATATATATATATATATATATATATATATATATAATTGATAATATGGTACACATGATTTTCTGATGGCCACATACACTAATGTCTTTGATGTCTTCTGTAGGCTATGAAATGGGTTGTATTTTATTTTACTCTACCAAATAAGCTTTAATCAATCTCAGCATTCAATTAGTTCAGCCATTCTTTTTTTGCCAGTTTGAAAGAGAATTCAGTGGTTTTCAATTCTATCCATTTAATAGCATGATACCCTAAAATTCTATGTGCCAAAAACCTACGTTCCTCTATTTTGTATCACTCTTCAATATGAAAGATTGAAGAAATAGGTCAGTTGGCAAAATGTTTGGTCCAATACACATATAGAAATTTGGGCAGGGTGGTGTGTATTCACAAGTCTAGTTTTGGGGAGGCACAGACAAGTTGATCCATGGGTCTCTAGACAGTTTGCTTAGCCCATTTGGCAAGCCTTAGTTTAGTGAGCCCCTGTCTGAAAAGGACAAAGCCAACAACCACCCAAAAAACACAAGCAATAACATCCCCATAAAAGAACCCAAAACAAAGAAACGAACAAAATAAAACAACACACTGAAGAGTGTCTTCTGGCCTTCCTGCATAGCTACATTTACATGTATCACAAATAGCTCTCTCTTGCCAGACAAGTGCATTCAAACTCTCTCCTCTCTCTCCCCCTCCATCTCTGTCTGTCTCTCCCTCCCTCCCTTCTTCCTTCTCTCTCTTCCCCTCCTCCTCCCTCTCTCTCTCCCTCTCTCTCTCTGTCTCTCTATGTACACAGATATTAATGGTGAAATGATGAACTGAACATGTATTTTTCAAGCAATTGTCCTGAATATTTCTGTAGCAAGTACACATCAAAAGGGAAGAATTTGTGCACAACTAGATGATTTAAGAGAATCAGTTTGAATACAATAATTTAAAAATCCTTAGAGGCAAAATTTTATTACTAAATATCATTCAAGATTCAGAAGAAATATTTTTTCTTATAATTGACTTTTCAAAGGCTTTGGCAACGATATCTCTATTCTTTCTTATATCACACAATAGTTTTGTAATAGTTTTCATGTTAACCGCTGAGGTTTGTCTTTAAGGTTTGAGTATTATAATTCATATTATCCATGGCCTCAGTACCACATGAAATACAAAATACTGTTTGAATTGGTGTTGAAGATAACAAATTCTTTATCTCAAATTCAAATCTTCATTCTGATGTTAGTGAAAGAAATCTGTCTGCTCTCGTTTTTGAGATGGGTTAAATTCAAAATACTAAAATGAAAAACCATAGCCTTGTCTCCCCTACTGCCGATAACCCACACTTAATCCTTAGCTCATAAATCAGTATTTTTACTTTTCCCAGCTTCAGAGAACAAATCCAAGCTTTCAGAAATGCATTTTCTATTTACCTCTGTGCTCCTGAATATCTTTACAGTTTTATCAGAGTCTTCCGTTCATATCCAATTCACAAGATAATTTACAATTTCAAATTGAGATGAAAGAAATTGTTTCAGATGCATCAAGACATTGAAATCTTGATTCATGGGACACAGAGCAATGTGAGTGGGCATCAGTCTGGAGCCCTAATGTTTATCACACAGTAAGCATTTACTCTGCATCACTGAATTTTTTTTTCTGCGTTTGATTTGGGGGAACAATCTGTCCATCACTTCTAACTGGAATGAGGTTAATGAAAATGAGTTGGTTATGGAAGGATGGAAGTATAGAGGGAATGGCCAGCTGATCAATTGGGAGATTCTTCAGGAAGAGTGGGAAAAGGTCCTGAATGTAAGCTGAGTTGGGACAAGCAGCAAATGTCATTTTGACACATGGGACATGAAGCTCAGGTGAGACATGGATGGAAGTTACCAGATGACATTGAATATGGATTGCAATGGGGAAAGTGACTAACAAATATGTGGAATCTGGTTTGAAGTGATGGAGATTCAGAGTAAAATAAAAGGGTAGCAGAGCATGGAAAAACCCTTTAATCAACACCGTGTTACTTCTTAAACTATACTGCAGATCGTATGTGAGTTTGTGTGTGTATGTATGTGTGTGTGTGTGTGTGTGTGTGTGTGTGTGTGTGTGTGTGCGTGTGTGTATGTGTGTATATGAGAGACACAGAGAGAGACGCACAGACACATACACACACAGAGAGAGAGAGACAGAGACAGAGACAGAGACAGAGAGGCAGAGACAGACACACACAATGTATATGTGTGTGTGTGTGTGTGTGTGTGTGTGTGTGTGAGAGAGAGAGAGAGAGAGAGAGAGAGAGAGAGAGAGAGAGAGAGAGAGAGAGAATGTATGTGCTTATGGTATATGTATGGAAAGTCTGAGAAAGTTTGGAGGTCAAAGGAAAAGCGAGTGCTTATCTTGTGTCTTATTTGAGAGAAGGTATCTTTTTGTTTGCTACAACATAAACTCTGATAATTGGCTCAGGATCTGGTGGGGATTATCTGTGTGCACCTCTCATCTCTCTTTCAGAGCACTGGCCACACCTGGTTTGCTGTGAGTTCTGGGGATTTTAATAAAAGTCCTAGATTTTGTGGGGGAAAGATTTACCCACTGAGCCATCTTTTACACCCCCCAAACACTCCTTTTTGGGTAGAAGGAAGAAAATTATATTAGTGGTCTCAGTTATTAGGATTTATTTAAAGCCTTGCATTTGATTATATTGCATAGTAATTAAGCATGTGGGTTCTGAATTTTGGCTTCTGAATTACTTGTCATTTTTGTTTCCTTTTCTGTGAAATGGACCTGCCTGGTTATTAGGCTAATTAATATCATATACTCCATGTGAGGCAGTTAGCACAATGTTTGATACATAAACAATACTATGTTAATAACTTAAAAGTTTAAGTGAGTGGTAATAGACACTTCACTTGCTTTGATCAGGAAAATGTTTCTATCATTTACTACTTACTAGAACAGATACTGCAGGAAGCTTCCTGGTGTTTACATGGCTTTGTACAGTGCTGTCAGGACAGAAGATATCCGCATGCTCTATGAATTCCAGTACCAAGAGCATAAGAACTGATCTGTTGGTTTGTCGTGCTGGGGCTGGTGGAAAGGGGAGGGGACAAGTGCTCTGAAATGCTGCTGAACCTATGAACACACAGGAGCAGTGGTTATCTACATGTGACCTGTGCAGGACTAGGCCTTGTCCTTCATCATTCCATTCAGAAGAGGGGTGGTTCCCTAAAGACCCCCACAATCACAAAGGGTCTCACAGGTAGTCAATGGTTTCTAGGAAAGAGTCATGTGGAATAACTACTTGTTAATGAAAGCAGAATTAAACACTGCAGCACATGAAAGAGACCTGACAGCTTGGTGTCATGTCTTTATGTGTTGTACTTTGGGAGCAGAGGAAGGTAGATCTCTGTGAGTCCAAGTACAACCAGGTCAAAATAATGAGTTTCAGGCCAGTGGGACATATATAGTAAAACTCTATCTTGAAAAAGATACTTGAAAGTAGAGGAGAGAATTTGGAAGAAAAGAAGGGGTTTCTTGGCAATGGGAAAAAACTAAGAGGACATTGGGGGGGGGTGAATATGATCAAATTATACTATGTACATGTAGAATTCACTCACATGTGCTTTGCGAAACATTGGAGAATTACACTGGACAAAAAAACTGTTCAAATTAAAACCTCTTGCTGACAAAATTCTCCTGGATATTTAAAGAAAAAACTAATGTTGGAAAAAAATAATAGTTTATCACAGTTGGAACAGCTAAATTTCTCTCTCTCTCTCTCTCTCTCTCTCTCTCTCTCTCTCTCTCTCTCTCTCTCTCTCTCACACACACACACACACACATACACACACACACACACACACACACACACACACACAGTGATTTTCTCTCCTTTTTGCCATGCTCTTTTGATCACCTCTACTGTTAGTGCTAACATGGCTTCTTTTTGCTAACACACATCTGTTGCAGTAGTCTGTGTAGGAAATACAAAGCCACTCAGCCATTACATTTCGTTAAGTGACTTTCATATTTGATTCATAACTAAGCTTTCCTAAACTTCACAACACTAACAACATCACAGGCCAATATTACATCTGAGCCCCTTTTCTTTCCTTGCTGTTAGCTGACACACATGCTTGAAGTCCAGACTGTGGCAGAGACTGTCCTTTCCTGTGCCTGTGCTGCAAGCAATAGGATAACAATGCAACCCAAAATCTGTGTTGATAGCAACTTAAAGCCCATTAATCCTTTTGTGTCATAAACATAATTTGTCTATTCTATTTCAAACACTTTGTCAGGAATAGCCTGCTTAAACTTGAAGTGGTTTCAGAAGTTAATTTTTCTTAATTTTTCCTCTTTTAAAAAATTAATAATTTATCAGATTACATCCCAATTGCTATCTCCTCACTTGTATCTACCGGTTACCCTCTCCCTACCTCTTTCACCCTATTCCCCTGCCCCAGACCTCTGAGAAAAGCGGACCTCCTCCAGCACCATATGATCACAGCCTATCAGGTCTCTTCTGGATAGGCTGCTTTCCCCTCCTCTGAGTGCAACCAGGCCTTTCCACCAAGGGAAAATGGTCAAATTGGGGACACCAGAGTTCAGGTCAGAGAGAGTCCTGCTCTCCCCACAACCAGGGAGAATGAGCTGCACATTGACTAGATCTGAATAGGGGGTCTAGGTTTACTGTATGCATTGTCTAGTTGGTACAGAAGGCCCCCATGGATTTAGATCTGCCAGCGTTGATGGTCTTGTGAAACCACTTTGGAAATCAGTCTGGCACTTCCTCTGAAAATTGCTAATAGTGTGACCTCAACACCCAGCTATTTTCCATCCTTGGCATATACCCAAAAGGTGCTCTACTACAAAACAAGAACATTTGATCATTTATTTCTTAAAATATGACAAAAGACACTTTTAAATTTTCACACAAAAATAAACAATTCAATCTGAACCAGACAGCAAGGTAAGCTTTTGCTTAGTTAATCAGAGAATGAAAATATATATGAAATATTCCATTATAATGATGATTCATATAATTCTTCAATAAGACTAGTAACTTTTGTTTTATGCAATTTAGATTTTCAGGTATGAACATTATATCTTGCTGCTAAAATTCTCCTCAACAGACAGATGAATAAAGATAGAGAGAAAAAATAAATTAGTAAGTATGGTTTAATAAACACTTTCCAGTTTCACAAGGGAAGATCATAATGAACATGTTTTCATCGACTGTGGAAAGTTTTACTATTCTCAATTTTATGATTACTTACCTGTATGAATAATAATATTATCAACTGTGACTTCAAAAGGACTTGATTGGTGTGTCTGATGCAATACCAGAATAGGTTAAATTATCTTATTTTAAAAAAACTATGTGCACTATACAATCAGGTAGCAACAAGCACTTGCTTCTGAGTTCTGGGTTAGCCTAGGCATTCTTTAACACCAACACACTGTGTCGCACACAAATCCTGCCCTCACCTCTTAAAATATGGAATGGGGATACTTCTGAACCAAAGAGAATAGAACATAGTCGTGCTGAGGCTCGAGTTTATATACATAGTTATGAAACAGAGATTTAAGAGCTTAGTGAGGTGGCTCTGTGAGTTGACGTTGAAGTCAAGCAGGAGGAGTCAAGTTTGTATCCTCAGCATCCACCTAAAATCTAAAGAGGTTACACATACCTGGAATGGTAGCCTCTGGTGTATAAGGACAGGAAGATCCCTGGTATTTGTGATAGCTCGTTAGATTGGTCAACATTTTTTTTATCCAAACTGAGCTCAGGATTCAGTGAGGAAGCCCGTCTCGAAAAATAAGATGAAATGGTTGAACATGACCTGACTTTATCTGTGGCTTTCACAGACAGCCACATATATTTACACAGGTGAGTGTAATCACCTACGTTAGTTTACCATATATATGGTGGGGGTAGGGAGTGAAGCACAGAGATGGGAAGGAAGGGGGGGAGAGAAAGAGAGGAAGAAAGAGATATTGTGAGAGAGATGGAGAGATAGATAAATAGATAGATACATGATAGATAGATAGATAGATAGATAGATAGATGTATGGAGAGGGAGACAGAGATAGAGAGACAAATGCAGAGAAGTAAAGACAGAAAGGGAGAGAGAGAACAAGATATATAGATCAAAATATAGCCCTTCATACTGTTTTGAAAGGTGAAGAGAAGGCAAAGTCAAAATCATATGTCATAAGCCCTAGCAACAGTGACTGGCAGTTCTAACTGAGTGATATGCCCAGAGCTCTTATGAGCCGTTAAATCCAGTGAACATTTTGGTCTAGCTGTGACTTTCCCTGCATAGATGCATATCACTGGAGAAGAAATCTATTCTCTTGTTCCTTATATCTCAGAGTACTATAATCTGGTGCCACCTCGAGAGGATACTTGTTAAGTCTGAACGATTCTGGAGCTCTTAAAATAAGTAACAGATGCGATGCAGTACAACTGAGGACATCCAGCCAGTGACCGATGGGAAGTGGCTATGGGAAGCAGCTCTGGAAAAGAAGATGTTGGGCCTACACACACCACTAAGTTCAGACAGCAAAAAGCACAATAACCCCTTATGCCAAAAAGGGAGCCTGAGAGTCACTGCAGAAGTTAAATATCCCAAGCTCATAGCTGACTTTTCTACTTCCAGAGCTGTCCTCTTGCTGAACGTGGTGGTTTGGGTCCATATGGAGCCCAGAAGTGTTGAACTTCAGCAATCTAGGGGGATCCAGTAGATCAGTCCGTTTCCATAAGCTCCTCCCTCCTGTAGGGTGGTTTACTGTTGCTGAGAGTCTGCTGATAGCACAAAGACGAGCAGACCCTGAAATGAGTTCTTCTTGTCCTACTGCTCCGTTTGCTAGCTCAGCTCTGCAGGACTCTAAGGGGCTACCCTAGGACCGAATGTTGCTACCACTAGGTGAGGCCATGGCACCTTCTGCAGTGTGGTCTAGCTGGTGGAAGCAAGTCACTAGGAATGAGTTTAAGAGGATGTATCTGTTCCTTGACGTAGAACCCTACCCAAATTCCATCAAACAGCAATGTCCTCAAGAAGAGGATCTAATTTTACTGATAAATGATCCACCAAAATTAAGAGAACATAGAAATATCATTGAGTGTTGAATGAGTAGCAATTCTGAGGAGTTAAGAGTTTCCCCCTCCCCCTCAAAAAAGTAATCATCACATGTAGACATTGACACTGACAAAACTAGCAACAATGTTCCTCAAATGACCACTGAACATAGATAGAGGAGAGAGATACAACCATAGGATTTCTATAAAACCACTATCAGCTTGAGAAATAAATACGGGAAAAAAGAAAACAAAAAGGGATGGTAGAATTATCCCTCTAAAAATACAAGCACGAGAAATGGGAATAAAGTATTATCAAATAAAATCCAACAACACATGGCAATATCCACACACCCTGGCCAAGGGTGCTTCATTTTGGAGCTTCAAGGATGATTCAACACACACAAATCAATAAATTTAACTCAGCACATAAATATTCAATGGGTAAAATCACATGACAATCTAAAAATACATAAGAAGACCCATGACAAAATTCAATATTGTTTTATGGGGGAAGCTCTGAGTAATAATCTAGAGATAGAAAGAATACAATGCAACATCAAGGTAACTATATATGACAAATTTACAGCCAACATTATACAGATGCAGACAAATTGAAGATTGTTCTAAAGTTGGGAATGAGACAAGATCGTCCATTACCTCACCTCTGATTTAAAATCATGCTAGAAATATCAGATAGCACAATAAGGCAAGAGAAAGAAATAAAGATGCCATAATCAGGAAAGGAAGCAGAAAACTTTGTGCCACTTCCATAGTGATGGTGAACATTATGTTTAGAGAATAAATACACTGTGCTGGGTTTGTGAAAATAAGGTTGTTTTTTAGCTTGTATAAGCCATAAGGAAGTTTCTCCTAATTTGAGTAAACCTTACCACCTGGTCCAAGATGGATAACTTCCTGGTGCAGTCGGATAAGTCTTAAAAATTGCTGATTGTTGCAAAAATATTTTACTGCCCCTGCTCTTTCTATAAAGTATGGGTCACAAGATTAAATAGTAACTGCTAAGTTCTGGTATTGTATGAAAAACTTGTTTACTTGGGTGGCTGAGGCACCTGCTAGATGTTTGTTACAAAGTAAAGCCTTGCCTGCCCCCAGAAAGCGTATGACTTAATTTGGCCTTTCAAAATTATATCCTTTATAATCCTTTTGCTAACAATAGTCAGGGCCTTACCTAGAGAACTACCTTTGGTTTGGATCCAGCCAATCTCTTTTTAATAAAAAGCCTATAATTTCAAACCTGAAACTTGAGACTGGTTGGTGAATATCTGAACGGCTTCTGACACAGGACACATGATTTTTAGACTTAAAGGTATCTATAAGCTCTTCTGGAAAACTCTTGCATCTTAAAAGCACCTTGTATTAATAATAGCATCAATGTATAATGACAATCTACACAGTCTACACATTTTTTTCTACATAGCAATAACTAGCATACTGAGAAAGAAATGAGAAAAATGACTACATTCAGAATGGTCAATTTAAAAAGTAAAAATAAACCTAAAGAAGGTGATTAAATAGCTCCACATTTTTTTAAGCAATGAAGAAAAAATCTGGAGAAGGGTAAAGAAAGTTCTATGTTCATGAATAAACACACAATATTGTGAGAGTGACTATATTATTGAAAATTATCTATCGATTCAGTGTTATCACCATTAAAAATCTCAGTGGGATTCTTCAAATGGACAGAAAAGGTGATCCTAGTCAGGAAAGGTTTATTTCTAGTCTTTTGTCAGCAATGGTTCTTTTTGTAGTACACTGTGGTTAAGGTTAAAATTCTTAACTGGATAAAAGTTCTGATTATATTTCCTGATCTACCTGGGGCACAGCCTGCAGAGGTAAGACGCAAGCTGCAATCCCCACTGCCCACCATCCCAGGAGGTGGGGTGGTGGGGTTGGGTTAGGGGGGTCAGCAGCAGGACCATTCAGCCTAGAGAACTCCCAGCCAGTTCCCTACCTGCCTGACCTCCTGGGGCACAGGGAGCAGCACTGAGCTATGTTCTGTCCTCTGGGCTTCATAGTTAGAACCACTGCTCTCCTTCCCTTCAGGAGGAGGAGGAGGCCTGTGGGACCCCAGGAACATTTAGGGCCACCTGAGGCACAGCTACCAAAGGTGAGCAGCAGAGGGCTGTTCCCTGAACTCCATTGTTGGTCAGGCCCAAGACTTTGCCTGTCTCCCTGAGGATGCCTGCTTTGGGAACATTTATCCAACACCAAGGAAGGTCAGATAGCTAAAGGATGGCATATGAATGGAATTTTAAAAAGCCAGGGCAACTGAAGACTTCCATGGGACATGCCCCTTGGGCTAGTGTCCAATTACGAGCGAGTACATACCATTGGAGTCTTTCTGCTTCTGGGTTAACTCATTCATTATAATCCTTTCTAGTTCCATCCATTTGTCCACAAATTTCGGGAATTTCTTGTTTTTAATAGCTGAGTAGTAGTCCATAGTTTATGTGCCACAGTTTCTTTATCCACTCTTCTACTGAGGGAGACTTCACTGGCCCGGAAATTGGGATTGATGTGAGGACATCCTATTGGAACTCTAGGTGAGAGAAGTATGGAAGAATGGGGAACTAGAAGGGTCCAGAGGGTCCTAGAAACCCATAAGTAGAACATTATGATGGGCGGATCTAGGCCCAGGAGTTCTGCTCAAACTATGGCACCAATCAAGGACAATACGTGCAGTAAACATCGAACCTCTACCATGATCTAGCCAATAGATAGGACATTCTCCACAGTTGAGAGGAGAGCAAGGACTGACTTTCATGTGAACTCTGTTGCCCCATATTTGACCATATCCCCTTGATGGGGAGGCCTGGTGGCACTCAGAGGAAGGATAATAGGCTACCAATAAGAGACTTGGTACCCTATGATTATATAGAGGGGGAGGAGGTCCCCATCAGTCACAGACATAGGGGAGGGGAATAGGGTAAAAGAGGTAGGGAGGGAGGAATGGGAGGAAACAAGGGATGGGATAACAATTGAGATATAATATGAATAAATTATTTTTTTAATGTACATATATACACACCAGGGCAATATGGTGCCACCAGAGGCCAACTATGGCACTACAGGAAGCCCTGGCCATCCTAACACAGCTTAAACATGAGATGGCCTTATATGCAACCTTACAAAACTGATCGAGGCCTTTACAGAGAAAATGAATAAATCCTTTAAAGAAATAGAGAAAAATACAATAAAACAGGTAGAGGCCTTTAAAGAGAATAAAAATATACCTTTTTCTTTTTTTATTAATTAAATATATTCATTGACTTTTTTTTTTACAAGTAAAAACGCATTCTACATTTTCTTTCCTTCTATCCTTGACAAGTATTCTTTCTTTCATTTCAAATCATTCTTTCATATTCATGTATATGATTTATTACCCATTGGGTTTAACCAAGGCCACCTATGTGACCATGGATTTGTTGCTATCATTTGGGTGTGGTAGACCCATTGATAAAAAACATAATTGATGACAAGGATTCCCAGTTTCTCATAAGCTTTCTATGGACAACAGTTTGGCAGGGAAGAGTGGAAGATCATGAGTTCTACTGCCCTCCAGAACTGATTATTTACTTGGCCACTACTTCACAGGCCCAGTGTAGGTAACCACAGGTGCTGTGAGTTCAGAATTGCCATGCACAGAAGTGCCATGCACAGAAGATGGTATTTCACAGGGCTTCTTATCTTCTGGCTCTTACATTAATTCTACCCTCTCTTCCACATTATCCCTGATGTGAGAGGAGTGCATTATGTTCCTTGTTTAAGACCTGGGACTCAATAGCCACTTACACTCAGAAGTTTTAGCAGCCACAAGTCCTTGTATTACTGTCATTCACTACAAAGAGATACAGTGCTTATTAAGGTGAAGAGTACCTTTGTCTGTGACTATCAGCACAAATATTTAGTAGGTAGATCAATGTGCCTATTTAATTATGTACTTGTCAAGGTCCCCATCAAGGAATATATTCATATGTTTTTGACTAGGTTTAAAGTACCCTCCTCAGTTAACTGGAGACTGGGGACTGACTTTCCCATGAGCTCTGGTGCCCCGTATTTGGCCATGTCCCCTTGATGGAGAGGCCCGATGGCACTTGAAGGAAGGATAGCAGACTACCAAGAAGAAACTTCATACCCTAGAATTATGATTGGGGTATGGGGTGAAAGCGGGAGGGAGGGAGGAATAGGAGGATGCAGTGGATGCGATAGCAATTGAGATGTAATATGAATGATTTTATTTTTCAATTAAAAAAAGAAAAATATATAATATTACATTAGATATTGTTCACTTTGGAAAGGGGAATTATTTCTAAGTGTTATACACTAATAAAACTTATTATTACTAAAAAATATATAAAGTACCCTGCATGCATTTTTTCCTGTGAAGTGGGCTTCAAATACAAGAATGGAGGAGTTGCTTATCCCTATACCATCTGTGCTACTATTGCAGTTGTAGACACATCTTGCCCAGAAGGTTGATAATGAAGTTTACTAAAGTTTCCAGTTGGATAGATAACTAATGCTATTTCTCTTCTAGTAGCTTATTTTAGCACCTTCCAGCACTATGAATGATAGGCACCAGGGAAAAAGTTTCCTGATCATTTCCAAATTCTTTTCCTCATAGGTGCATGGTGTCTTTATCAACAGCGTCTTATCTAGTCTTTATAGGTAAATGAGGGGAATAGAAAAATTCTGTATTGTTTTGAGGATTCTGGAGAGTCCCAGACCAATAACTTGTATGTGTATCTCACACCTGGAACCGAGATTTTTGTTTGTTAGATTATTACTTCTACAAGCAACATTGTCCACCCACAAAAGGTATCTCTGACTATTTTAGCTTTATTTTTAATTTGAGTTACAAGACAGTCTCATTGTGGCCTTTTCATAACCTTCATTTTGGTTCCTCATCCTTTGTCCAAGTCACAACCCCTCACCTTCCTGAAGGAGAGATAAACCTGTTTTTTAGGATCCCAAGTGTGGGATTGGAATGGTCTTGTGAGAGAATAGGTGAGGTTAATCCACTAGAAGACCAACCACCTCGTGCAGGAGCTTGATTGTTGCCAGCTGAAAAGATCCCATGAACAGACTCTGGGAGGAGATATATAAATGAGCCCAGAACTGGAGGTGGGGCTTTTGGAGACTTGAGATAGTTTTGGCTGTTCATCGCTGCACTTCTAGGTGCTCCTAGAGAGAACCGCTTGAGGAAGGCTTCGGGGTTCTGGCTCCTGCTGAGATTCTGGGTTCTGGTTACTCTAGGTTCCAGCAGAAGAAATCCTGCAGATTGTGCCAGGAGAATTGTTCCTCAGAACTTATATCCTTACAGTTTTGTTATTGTGTCCATTAATCCTCATTTCCTATTGTTTTGGTTAGTCAGGTTATAAGTGATGTATGCTCGATTACTAAGTTGTTAATAAAATATATTAGTTAAGAAAATTGAGCGTACACCTTCCCTTTTTTAAATTTTCCTCTCTCCATTATACCTTTATTGTTGTTTTATTTTACCTAGGTTACAATATGCCTCCTTCCCTAGGTTATGCCCTTAGTGGACCCTTTCTATTCTTATCTCCTACGTGCACATATTAAACATGCAAAGCGCACATAGGTAGCAGGTTCAAGCTAGGATCGACAAATGAGAGAGAACACACAGAACTTTTCCTTAGTTATGTCACACAGTGTAATTTTTCTTACCAGTATTATACATTTACCCATACATTTCATCACTTTATTTTTCTTTAGATTGAACTAAACTTCTGTTGTAGTTATAAAAATTAGATGGTAATATCTGTGTATGTGTGTGATAATTTTTAATAGGATAAACATATTGAAACCATGCAAGAACAAATTAAGTTACTGGTAATATTCTAGTTAATACAGGGAGGTGGTGAGAAAATTAATTAATAAGTAGGCTATGAATTAATGAAGACAAAATTTGAAAAATTTCTCATTCAATATGCTAAAGTTAGATGTTCAATAGATCTCTCAGCAACTTTTGCATCAAGTACTTGGATCATAGTTTTCAAACACTAAAGCCATTGTTTAGAAGCCCAGTACTGCCTTATGTTAGTTTATGGTCTCCCTGAGTGCAAAACTTCCTACTAACCCGTATGTAGGATGAATACTCAAGACCTAAAAGCATAGATTGCACTTTCTGCATCACTGAATAAAAATACTTACCATGGGCATTTTACAAAATTGCAGTAGACTCAAATGAAGCCACAGAATACACAGGCATTGTACAAACACCATGTGTCCCCTTTGCTGATCTTTTCTGTGTGTTAAAATAATACTTTTTAACAATTTCATTAAATGTGTTATTGGAACAATCCTCTCAAATTTAAAATGTCGAACAGAGCCATTAATAAGTTCAAATGAAAATCTTATCATTCAATAAAAAAATAGTAATGAATTCCTTCTGTATATAAAACAATCTGGAGTCTCTGTGCATGAGGGAAGGCAACATATTATTATAAGATAGTCTTTGTCATACAGAGGTCTCTGTCCAGTCTGTCATGTGATACAGGCAAGATCACACTAGTCCCAATATAGCTCCACCAATAAGAAAGAATTCTGAATACTGTGACAGTTCCCAATAATTATTCTCAACTTCAACTTCTTTGCTTTAAGGATTTTTAAAATACAGTTCTCATCACTACATATTTCAACTTGCTCATTTATAAGGATTTAGTATAAAACAGTAAATTTTGTTTAAAATTATTCGTTCTCCCAAAGCCATAATTTTAAGGTTATGCTCATTGTTTGTGAATATGATACTTTGTGTTTGAGAAATTTATTCAAATGTTTCTGAAGTCACATGCAGCTTTACAGACCTCCTTGCACACTGTTGTGTCACCCTTGAGCATAAGCTAGGTTCTTTGGATCTCTTTTCCACAGTTTGGCTTTGAAGGTTGACACTGTTTCTGTTGATGCAGGATAAATTTCTGTGACAGCAATAACTGAGTTTCTGAGGCTCAGGTGACAGACACCAGAAGCACTTCCAGGCAAGGTTTTAACAGGAAGTTTCGTGCAGCTACATTGCCTCAGGTAACTGCTGCCACCACATTGCTCTTGCCAAGATTTTAATATCTGCACTACTTGTGCAGAAAGAAGAAGAGAGGAAAAATGAGAGAAAGACAAAGGTAGCGAGAGATTTGCACAGGCATGTATGCACACACACTCACACACACACGTATACACACATGATGTCCTTAGGATATAATTAATACTTACATAAATAAGAGATAAGCTAGTTATAGATATATAGATAGATGCTACATATATTTTGGATATATAATAGATGTTCCAGTTTTTAAAGATTGCTTATAAAATATGTTGAGATGTAATTATATTAATATTCAATTTTCATAACTATTATACTTATTTTCAGAACTGAGTACCAACTCAGTCTCTAATTTCTTTGATATTTTAATAATATTTTTATTTAGCAAAATTTGAAAAAAATGCAGAGAAATCAAATGAAACGATATTCTTTTAATCATAACATGTGATGAGAAATACAAGAAGAAATTTGTTTTCAATAATTTCTCTAAGCAGGTTTTTCCCTTTTATGTGTTATTATAACATGGAGATTTGTATTTTCTACTAAAGTCACTATATATTAACTTGTTGAACAGGCTACTATGCTTATAAAATTCATTAATGTATTTGCTGCAATAAATCCTTGAAGGATGAGTGATATGAGATCTTACTAAAATGTTTTTAAGAATAGGATTAGAGAAAGTTAATGCCCATTTAATCCGCACGTAGTTTTGATGGGGTCAGTTTCACATTCTTATTTACAAAAGTATCTTGGATTGAGAGTAGTAAAGGGGATGAAGAACAAAACATGGTCCAGTTAGAATCACTCACCAGTATCTGGGGACAAGCAAAAAGGATCCTTAAGCATCTTGATTTTCCACTAAAATGTCTTTGAGTTCATATATCACAAAGTGTGGTTTATGATATTTTATGGCCCTAATAACCTCAAAAGTGTTGTGTAATGACATCCTACACTAATTAATGACATGCTCCATCTTATACTTGAGACTTTAGCAGATATGTCAGTGTTATCACCTGCCACATGTGTCTACCTTGGCAACAATGGTTCGTCTCTCTCTTATATTTATTTTTTATTATAGAGTTAAAATATGATGAACATAGCAACTCAGGAGAGAAAGTGCTTATTCTAATGAACAGTGGAAGGGTCCAGTTTACCATGGCAGAGAGCTCAAGGCACCAGGATCTGGATGCACATGACACCCACAATCAAGACAAAAGAATCAGGAGCACAGGGCTGCTACTCAGATTCCTTTCCCTGGTGCAGTCCACAGTACAGAGTTATTGTCAGGAAATAGTTCTACCAGAGTTCATGTAAGAGTCAATTCTCGCTCTGCACATAACTGTGGAGAATGTCCTGTCATTGGGTAGATCAGACCAGGGGTTTGATGTTTACTACTTGTATTGTCCTTGGTTAGAGCAATAGTTTGAGCAGACCCCCCTGGTCCCAGATCCACCTGTCATGATGTTCTTATTTCTTTCTAGGACCCTCTGGGTCCTTCTATTTCCCCATCTCCTATATTTCTCTCACCTAGAGTCCCACTAGGATGTCCTCATATCTATCCCAATCTCCTGGCAAGGGAGATTTTCATGGGACATGCCTCTTGGGCTAGTGCCCAATTATAAGT
This sequence comes from Acomys russatus, assembly GCF_903995435.1. NCBI lineage: Eukaryota > Metazoa > Chordata > Mammalia > Rodentia > Muridae > Acomys > Acomys russatus. Next base: position 105,903,783 of record NC_067137.1, on the reverse strand, counting down.
GAGTATATACCATGTGAGTCTTTCTGTTCCTGGGTTAACTCACTCAGTATGATCATTTCTAGTTCCATCCATTTGTCCACAAATTTCAGGATTTCCTTGTTTTTAATAGCTGAGTAGTATTCCATAGTGTAAATGTACCAGTTTCTTTATCCATTCTTCGACTGAGGGACATTTAGGGTGGTTTCAGGTTCTGGTTATTATGAATAAGGCTGTTATGAACATGGTTGAGCATATGTCCTTGTTGTGTGGTGGAACATTTTCTGGTGCCCCATATTTGACCACCTACCCTTGGTGGGGAGGCCTGATAGCACCCAAAGAAAGAATAATCAGGCTACCAAGATAAGACTTGATAGCCTATGACCATATAGTAGGGGAGGAGGTCCCCCTCGGTTTTAGACCTAGGGGAGGGGTATAGGGTAAAAGCAGGCAGGAGGGAGAAATGGGAGGATACAAGTGATGAGATAACAATTGATTTGTAATCTGAGTAAATTAATTAAATAAAAAAATAAAAAAATAGTTTTACCCACAGTAGGCAGGTCTTCTTTCCTTCATTAGCACAATAAATATAATTCCACACATGCATATCCTGAGGCCCATCTTCCATGTGAGTCTAGATTCCATCAAGCCAGCAGTTAGCACTAACCTTACTCTCATTGATTCCATTTCAGTCCTCCTGAAGTCAGAGTCTGTGAAAAAGACAATTTATTTTTTGTTTTGTTTTAAAAAGATTTGTTTTCTTTTCTTTATCCTTGCACGCACACACCCACACATGTCTGCTTGTGATTGTGAACACATGTTTGTGAGGATGCCCATGAAAGCCAGAAGAGGGTCTCCAGTGCCCTAGAGCTAGAGTCACAGTAGCTTGTGAGACACCTCAAGATGGTGCTGGGATTTGAACTCTCGTCATCTGGAAGAGCCAACTACTCTTATCTGCTGAGCCACGTTACCATCCTTTAAGATGATACTTTTAATAGTCAAGAGTCTGGAATGTCTAAACTATCTCAAACTAAATTTCCTGAACTTTAGGAGCAAACTTGAAACCTTAGAATGTCAAGTGTACTTAGTGAGTAAAGAATGTATCAATCCCTTTCCACCCCTTTCCAGGCTATCCTTGGCAGAGAATATATAATGGCCTCTTCAGCAGTTAAGTGAAAGCTAGAACTTTCACCAATGGTCCTCAGCCTAAAATACTGAGATATTAGTCAGTGTTTAATATTGTTAGTGAATATGTTATCACTAATATATAATATGAGTTTAGAAACTGTGGATAGTAAGCAATGCCTTTAATGATTGTGAAGTGTCATGGTGACATATTTATCACAATACTTTCTCTTTGTTCTGTGAAAACATCAATATACTTTTGCTTCTCTTGAGAAGCCCAGTATTAATAATCTTATGTGAAGCTAAACTCAGTTAGATTAGTTCTATAATACATTGGGTCAATGATTCTGTTACTCTTTAGTTACTCATAAGGGTATAGTCCATGATTTGTGGTAGATTCCCTCAAACACAGATACACCTAACAGACACATCTTACAGCTTCTGTTTGACATACTCCTGCATACTGAGAGTCTTAGTAAAAGATCAGGAGCAGAGGTATGACAAGGCCAACAGGATAGAGTACAAAGACCAACGCCACCACCACAGAGAGGAACTGGTCCCTATCCCAAGACCAAAAGGCAGGGAGCTGGAAAGATGAAGAGTTTAGACCCCATGGACCGCAGATCATACTTAGATACACTCCGGGGTACATGGTCAACAGGACCACCCAAGAGAAATAAGGCCAAGAGGAGTACTGACACAACAGCAGCTGGGCCCTTCTTCTAGCAGAGACCACCCGCCTCTCCTGCCCCTTCCCCAGAGCCAGGGCCTTGGTCCACCCTAATGCTGAGGTCTCCCCAACCAAACAGCAGGACTGAACCTTTTCCCCCCATAGCTTTGGCAGTTTGTCTTCTGTTTTTCTTCCTTGTGTCTCTGGGGATAGGACCCAGAGATCGCAACTGCTGAATTAGTCCTCGAGTGAGCTACATTCCTGGCCCCTTTATTAGTTGTAATAAAGGCTCTTTTCTTGGATCATAAAGAAAAAGAAAGAAAGAAAAATGTTGAGCGTGGTTTTTCTCTGATCGGAGCGGCAGCGGTAGAGGCGGCAGCACCAGCGGCACCAGCAGCGGCGGCTGAGGTTTGCAGCTCATAGCCTTCCGGTGGAGGCGATTGGTGTGGTGGCTGGTGGGAATTGCTGCGGGAGAGGGGACTCGGGGCAGGATTTGGGTCGCGTGGAGCCTTTGGACCCAGATTGGACTCGGTGGACAGTTCGGCCCCAGAGTCCCGGGTATTGGCCCGGCCCAGCAAACAATTCTGCCTGAGGCACTAACTCAGCGTGGCCATAGCTCCCCTGCTGTGGCGCAGGCTTAGTTGAGCACGCTGCTCCACACTAGGCACTACCTCAGCTCAGCGGCAGCTCCCCTGCGGTGACACAGTCTGGGCGGAGCACTTGGTTTCACCACAGGCGCTAACTCAGAGCAGCCGCAGTTCTCCTGCTGTGGCGCAGGCTTGGTGACGTGCTCGGTTCCATCCTAGGCACCACCTCAGCTCAGCGGCAGCTCCCCTGCGGGGACACAGTCTGGGCGGAGCACTTGTCCCACCACTGGCGCTAACTCAGAGCAGCCGCAGTTCTCCTGCTGTGGCGCAGGCTTGGTGACGTGCTCGGTTCCATCCTAGGCACCACCTCAGCTCAGCGGCAGCTCCCCTGCGGAGACACAGTCCGGGCGGAGCACTTGTTCCACCACTGGCGCTAACTCAGAGCAGCCGCAGTTCTCCTGCTGTGGCGCAGGCTTGGTGACGTGCTCGGTTCCATCCTAGGCACCACCTCAGCTCAGCGGCAGCTCCCCTGCGGAGACACAGTCCGGGCGGAGCACTTGTTCCACCACTGGCGCTAACTCAGAGCAGCCACAGTTCTCCTGCTGTGGCGCAGGCTTGGTGACGTGCTCGGTTCCATCCTAGGCACCACCTCAGCTCAGCGGCAGCTCCCCTGCGGGGACACAGTGCGGGCGGAGCACTTGTTCCACCACTGGCGCTAACTCAGAGCAGCCGCAGTTCTCCTGCTGTGGCACAGGCTGGACAGAGCTCTCGGTTCCACCAGCTCTAAGACTCTGGTTGGACACAGTGTACAGTTTGAATCCAGAATTCCTGGCTGAGATTGGTGGTCAGTTCGGGCCCTGAGTCAATAACTGACCACAGCACGCACTTTGGGCCAAAAGGCCCTAGTGGAGCTTGGTGCGTAGTCCCAGCCCAAAAATTCTGGCTGGGCCCTGTGTGCATTTTGGGCCCAAAATCCCTAGCTGAGCTTGGCAGACGGTTCTGGCCCTGAGAATCTAGCTGAGTTCTGCCCGTGGTTCGGTCCCAGTGCTCCTGGCTGGACTTGGCAGGGACCACAGAAGGCTGTGGATACCTTGGCCTGACCCAACGCTCATTCAGAGACCCAGAACAATTGCAGGATCCACAGCAGAGAGGGACTGAGGATCACTGGCTGTGAGAGACCAGAACAACAGGGCTAACCTCCTAACATCCACACCAGTGAAGCTTTGAGCTCGCAGCCTAGGGAAATCGTAAGAAAACAAGTGAATCTATCGTCAGACACCCTCCATTCAACTCTGGAAGCTACCCAACAAAAACAAAGACGGCAAGATGTCTAAAGGACAACGAAAAAGCATACGCAAAAAACCCCAAAACAACATGGCGTCTCCAGTTTCCAGCTATCCCAAAGAAAACCACCCAGAGAACTCAAATACAACGGAAATACAAGAAAATGACCTCAAATCCTTAGTAATGAGGATGATAATGGAGGAAACAAATAAAATTCGTAATCAAATGCAGGAAGACGCAGACAAACAGGTGAGAGACATAAAAGAAGCACATAGAGTGGAACTGGAAAAATTGCAGGAAAATGCAAACAACCAGATGAAAGAAATAACTAAAACGGTTCAAGCTCTGAAGACCTATAAAGAGGCAATGGAAGAAACTCAGGAATATACAAAAAATCAGATGAAAGAAATCAAAAAATCAGTTCAAGATCTGAAAATGAAAATGGATTCAATGATAAACACACAGACAGAAGAAAAACGAGAACGTGAGACCTCAGAGAAGAAGGCGAGCAACACAGAGGTGAGCTTTTCTAACAGAATCCAAGAGATGGAAGAACGAATCTCAGGGCTAGAAGATACAATCACAGATATTGAATCAACCGTTAAAGAAAATGCCAAATCTGGAAAACTCCTGACACAAAACATCCAAGAAATTAAGGACACCATGAAAAGAAGAAATTTGCGGATAATAGGCATTGAAGAAAGAGAAGACATCAGACTCCAGGGCCCAGAAACTATTCTCAACAAAATCATAGAAGAAAATTTCCCCAATCTAAAGAAAGAGATGCCTATAAACATACAAGAGGCCTACAGAACACCAAATAGAATTGACCAGAAAAGAAAAACTGCCCGCCACATAATAATCAAAACACAAAACATGCAGAACAAAGAAAAAATATTAAAAGCTGCAAGGGAAAAGGGCCAAATAACATTTAATGGTAAACCTATCAGAATTACACCTGACTTCTCAGCAGAGACCATAAAAGCCAGAAGGGCCTGGACAGAGATCCTGCAAACCCTAAGAGAACACAGATGCCAGGCCAGACTACTTTACCCAGCAAAATTATCAATAACCATTGATGGAGAAAACAAAATATTCCATGACAAAAACAAATTCAAACAGTACCTATCCACAAACCCAGCTTTACAGAAGGTACTAGAAGGAAAACTCCATCCCAAAGGGTCAAGCTACAACCAAAACTACCCAGGAAATAGATAACTATCCCATGGCAAAAACACAACTACACAAACGCTCGACTGGAAACAACATCAAAATTAAGACTCTTAACAGTCACTGGTCATTAATATCTCTCAACATCAATGGCCTCAATTCTCCAATAAAAAGACACAGACTAACCGAATGGGTACATAAACAAGACCCAACATTCTTCTGCATCCAAGAAACACATCTCACCCATAATGAAAGGCATTACCTCAGGGTAAAAGGTTGGAAAAAAATATTCCAAGCAAATGGTCACAAGAAGCAAGCAGGTGTAGCCATTTTAGTATCGAACAAAATAGACTTTCAACCAAAATTAATCAAAAGGGATGAGGAAGGACACTTCATACTCATCAAAGGTAAAGTCAACCAAGATGACATCACAATTCTGAACATCTATGCTCCCAGTACAAGGGCACCCACATATGTAAAAGATCTCCTAAAAAAGCTTAAACCACACATCGATCCCCACACAATAATAGTGGGAGACTTCAACACCCCACTCTCACTGAAGGATAAGTCATTGAAACAGAAACTAAGCCGAGAAATAACATCATTAACCAATGCCATGGGTCAAATGGATCTAACAGATATCTATAGAACCTTTCACTCAAACAAGAAAGAATACACCTTCTTCTCTGCACCCCATGGAACCTTCTCCAAAATTGATCACATCGTAGGTCACAAAGCAAGCCTCAACAGATACAAGAGGATTGAAATAATACCTTGTATCCTATCAGATCACCATGCTCTTAGGCTGCAATTCAACAACAACAGAAATAACAAAAAGCCTACACGTTTGTGGAAACTAAACAACTCTCTGCTAAATGACACCTGGGTCAGGGAAGAAATAAAGAAAGAAATCAAGGAGTTTCCGAAATTCAATGAAAATGAAGAAACAACATACCCAAATTTGTGGGATACATTGAAAGCAGTGCTAAGAGGAAAATTCATAGCACTAAGTGCCTTTAAAAAGAAATTGGAAACATCGCACATAAGCATCTTAACAACACAACTGGAAGCCCTAGAAAAAAAAAGAAGCAGAAACACCCAAGAGGAGTAGACACCTGGAAATTATCAAACTCAGGGCTGAAATTAACAAATTAGAAACTAAGAAAACAGTCCAAAGAATCAACAAAACCAAAAGCTGGTTCTTTGAGAAAATCAACAAGATAGACAGACCATTAGCCAAACTAACTAAAAGGCAGAGAGACAGTATTGAAATGAACAAAATCAGAAATGAAAAGGGAGACATAACAACAGACACTGAAGAAATTCAAAGAATCATAAGATCCTACTTTGAAGGCATATACGCCACAAAATTTGAAAATCTAAGGGAAATGGACGATTTTCTTGATCAAGTTCACTTGCCAAAGTTGAGTGAAGAACAGATAAACAAGTTAAATAGTCCCATTTCCCCTACAGAAATAGAAGCAATCATCGATGGTCTCCCAACCAAAAAAAGCCCAGGGCCAGATGGTTTCAGTGCAGAATTCTACCAGACCTTTAAGGGCGAGCTAATACCGATACTCTTCAAGCTACTCCAAAAGATAGAAATGGATGGAAAATTACCAACTTCATTCTATGAGGCCATAGTCTCATTGATACCTAAACCTCACAAAGACTCAACAAAGAAAGAGAATTTCAGACCAATTTCTCTTATGAACATAGATGCAAAAATACTAAATAAAATACTTGCAAAACGAATACAGGAGCACATCAAAGATATCATTCATCATGACCAAGTGGGCTTCATTCCAGGCATGCAGGGATGGTTTAATATACGGAAATCCATCAATGTAATCCATCATATAAACAAACTGAAAATAAAAAACCACATGATCATCTCCTTGGATGCAGAGAAAGCATTTGATAAAATTCAACACCCATTCATGTTTAAAGTTTTAGAGAGATCGGGGATACAAGGCACTTTCCTCAACATAATAAAGGCTATACAGCAAGCCAATAGCCAAAATCAAAGTAAATGGTGAGATACTCAAGGAAATTCCTCTCAAATCGGGAACAAGGCAAGGCTGCCCACTCTCTCCATATCTCTTCAATATAGTACTCGAAGTTCTAGCCAGAGCAATAAGACAACAAAAGGAGATCAAGGGTATCCAAATGGGAAAGGAGGAAGTCAAATTATCCCTCTTTGCAGATGGTATGATAGTGTACATAAGTGACCCTCAAAACTCCACCAGAGAACTCCTAAAGCTGATAAACACCTTCAGCAAATTGGCTGGATACAAAATTAACTCAAAAAAGTCTGTAGCCTTCCTATACACAAATGACAAGCTTACAGAGGAAGAAATTAGGAAAACCACACCCTTCACATTAGCCACAAGCAATATAAAATATCTAGGAGTTACCCTAACTAAGCAAGTGAAGGACTTGTATGAAAAAACTTTCAAAACTCTGAAGAAAGAGATTGAAGATGACCTGAGAAGATAGCGTGATCTTCCTTGCTCATGGATCGGGAGAATTAACATAGTAAAAATGGCCATCCTACCAAAAGCAATCTACAGATTCAATGCAATCCCTATCAAAATAACTACACAATTTTTTAAAGACATTGAAAGTTCAATTCTGAACTTCATATGGAAAAACAAAAAACCCAGAATAGCTAAAACAATCTTGTACAATAAAAGATGCTCGGGAGGAATCTCCATACCTGATCTCAAACTGTACTATAAAGCAATAGTAATTAAAACAGCATGGTACTGGCACAGCAACAGGCTGGTTGATCAGTGGAATCGAATCGAAGACCCAGATATGAATCCACACACATATGGTCACTTGATTTTTGACAAAGAAGCCAAATCCATTCAATGGAAAAAGGATAGCATCTTCAACAAATGGTGCTGGTCTAACTGGAGGTCTATGTGTAAAAAAATGAAACTGGACCCATATTTGTCACCTTGCACAAAACTCAAATCCAAGTGGATTAAAGACCTCAACATAAAACCAGAGACACTAACTCACTTAGAAGAAAAAGTGGGAAAGAGCCTGGAACATATTGGCACAGGAGACAACTTCCTGAACAGAACACCAACGGCCCAGGCCTTAATGTCAACCATTAATAAATGGGACCTCATGAGGCTGAGAAGCTTCTGTAAGGCAGGAGACACTGTCAAGAGAACAAAGCGACAGCCTACAGACTGGGAAAAAATCTTCACCAACCCTACATCTGACAAAGGTCTAATATCCAAAATATATAAAGAACTCAAGAAATTAAACACCACCAAACCGAATAACCCAATTGAGAAATGGGGCTTGGAACTAAACAGAGAATTCTCAACAGAGGAGTATCAAATGGCTGAGAAACACTTAAAGAAATGCTCAACCTCCTTAGTCATCAGGGAAATGCAAATCAAAACAACTCTGAGATTCCATCTTACACCCATCAGAATGGCTAAGATCAAAAATTCAAGCGACACCACATGCTGGCGAGGATGTGGGGAGAGAGGAACACTCCTTCATTGCTGGTGGGAATGCAAACTAGTACAGCCACTTTGGAAATCTATCTGGTGCTATCTCAGAAAAATGGGAATAGGGCTTCCTCAAGACCCAGCTATTCCACTCCTTGGAATATACCCAGAAGATGCTCCAGCACACAACAAGAAAATTTGCTCAACCATGTTCATAGCAGCCTTATTCATAATAGCCAGAACATGGAAACAGCCTAAGTGTCCCTCAGTAGAAGAGTGGATAAAGAAACTGTGGTACACATACACTATGGAATACTACTCAGCTATTAAAAACAAGGAATTCCCGAAATTTGTGGATAAATGGATTGAGCTAGAAATGATCATAATGAGTGAGTTAACCCAGAAGCAGAAAGAATCAAATGGTATATACTCACTTATATCTGCATACTAGCCCAAGGGGCATGTCCCACGAAAGCCTTCACTTACCAGGAAACTGGGACAGAGGGGAAGGCATCCTATTGGGACTCTAAATGAGAGACGCATGGGAGAACAGCAAAATAAAAGGATCCAGAGGGTCCTAGAAATCTACAAGTAGAACAATATGATAGGCAGATTTGGGCCCAGGGGTCCCGCTCAAACTAAGGCACCAGCCAAGGACAATACAGGAGGTAAACTTTAAACCCCTTCCCAGATCTAGCCAATGGTCAGAATATTCTCCACAGTTGAGTGGAGAGTGTGATACGACTTTCTCACATACTCTGGTGCCTCACATTTGACCATGTCCCCTGGAGGGGGAGACCTGGTGGCACTCAGAGGAAGGACAGCAAGTAGCCAAGAAGAGACTTGATACCCTATGAGAATATATAGGGGGACGTAATCCCCCTCAGGAACAGTCATAGGGGAGGGGAATAATGGGAAAATGGGGGGGGGGGAGGAATGGGAGGATACAAGGGATGGGATAAACATTGAGATGTAACAAGAATAAATTAATAAAAAAAAATAAATGCAAAAAAAAATTAATTAAAAAAATAAAAAAAAAAAAAAGAAAGAAAAATGTTATTAGGACACTTTTCTCATACTTTGACAGTCAATCTGATAGTTGAAACTGCTGTGACTATCAGATGGGAAGCAGGCACATTATGGATTCCCTGGGATAGATGGATGATTCATAACCTGGGAAGAGAGGAATGTAATGGAGCTCATCACTGCAATAATTCTTCATGATATCCAGAAAAATGAATGTGTTAACACCTATGAATTACTTATTTGTAAAAACTTTATTTACCATATTCAAGCAGTTATTGATAGATAGTAAGTGAAATTGTGGAACAGAAAACTGATGATAACTTTTGTTTACTATACCCTTAATTTCTGCATATCAAAAGAGGGTGGATAGTAGATTATAGGAGGGAAATATTTAAAGAAAAACTAGAAAAGAAACACTTAAAATGAAATGTTCTAAAAAGGAAAATCATTAAAATATTTTTAGAAAAACAATGCCAGTACTGCATCATATAAAACAAACAAACAAACAAACAAACAAAAAACAACAACAAAAAAACCCCAAAGCATTAAAAATGAAGCCTAATTCTGAAAGAGTCAGGTTTAGACATCATTGGTATTTGCTTGATCGTATTTATAAAGAATCATCAGCATGTTGACTGTCTTGTGAGTATTAAATAATGTGTTGTATATTGTATATTAAGCATCAACCTCTGTAATGAATATCTAGTATTTCTGTCTGTCCTTCCTCCTCAGTTTACTGTGCAAAGGGGAACAGCTATTTATGTGTATATATCACATCAGTTCTCATTTCCCAGTGGCATTGATTGGTCCAAAGATGGAGCGTTTTATGCATGCAAGTCAGTCATATCCCTTCCCTGAAATTGATCCACAGCTACTGGGAAACAGGAGCTTACTAATGGAACATCTACTACGTTAGGGTTGATTCTTCCCACCTAAAGAATACAAGTGAAGGAGAAATGAGGAAGGTGAACTTAATGAGGATATAGATATTATCAAAACATAGTAACACACAAATGAGAATTTAGTCTTGTATATAATTGACAATAAAAACTAATAAGCCAACAACACAGTAAAAGACTTACCTGTAAAAAGCATTTTTTGAAAAGCAGGAAGGGTGGGTCTGATTTGGAAGAAGAAGAAAGGTTTTGTAATCATCTTATTTACTGGCTCTAGTGGACCTAAAGTCTGTCTGCCCTTGAACTTTTCATCAAATAAGGTGGTCCAACCTTTTCTCATTGCTTAAATTACATTAGGGTTCCACTGTTGACAACAGGAATTTCTGGCTCATAAGAGCAGTCTCTGAGCATTTACTACTTTGATTGTAACTATATTTTCAATCTTCAATAGTATTTTGAATAATTATAATGCCTTGTGAGCAATGCTTTTTGGGGTTTTTGGGTTTTTTTTAAATGTATACATTTATATTATTACACATGAATAAAATAAACTACATACAGCAGGAAGAACCATGAGACGATCAGAAATTATATAAATGTTACATTCATAGTGATTTGGCTAATTGTATTTGGCAAACTTGAAGTAAACATCTTTCCTATCTTGTTGGGTCTAAATTTCTGAATGTAGATCAATATCTATCTTATCTCATCTCTATTAACTTACAACATTTATCTTGATCTAAAAACATCTTAACCACTAACCTACTAAGCTTAACTGAAAGACTAAACTATCTGTTCTTCAAATCCATCAGACAATTGAAAAGGAATAAAACTTAAATACCTGAGTGAATCAGGAGTGTGGGTTAGCAGCTTCCAAAATGAAAAAATGACTGAGACAGTTTACTGCCTGAGCAGTCACCCAACACTCTCTGTAACATTGGAGCATCATCTTTGGCCCTCTGGCCCAATATCTCTGACAGACAGATTTGTGAGACAGGAACTTTTGAGGACTTGCTTACCCTGTCTTGGCAGAGTTTGGCCGTGGACTCTACCAGCATCTAAGCTCGCCTATTTTTAGGCAGAATTCTGTCTGTGGTAGAAATGAGGACATTTTTGCCCAGAGGCTTGTTTGTTTTGATGGTCATTATACAATGCAGATTCATTAGTGGGACACCAGGAAAAAGAAAGGAGAAGAAGAGGAATGGAGAGAGGAGGGAGAGGTAGAGAAAAAGGACAGACACTGGGGCAGCCATAATCTGAGTTAAGCACTGCTGCTCAGTTGTCTGGAAGAGTTGGGGAATGGAAGTAGTTGGGGAAGATTATCAGGAGCTCCTCAAGGTGACTATAAAGACTGCCTGATCTGGACCCAGGAGGGCTGCACAAACTGATGCATCAACCAAGGACATTGCAAGCAGATAACCTAGATCCCCTGTTCAGATGTAGGCAATGAACAGCTCATTCTGCACATGGGGAGGGGGCAACTGGGGACTGCCTCTGACATGAACTCTGGTGCCTGCGATTTGGCACCAGAGACTTGTGGTAGCACAGAGAAGGGAATGCAGGCTATCCTGATGAGACCTGGTGGGCTGTGGTCAGATAGTGGGGGAGGAGGACTCTACCTATCAGAGGTCTAGTGGAGGGGAATAGGACAGAAGATGAAGGGAGGGTGGGAACAGGAAGATAAGAGGGAGGGGATTGCAATTGGGATGTGATGTGAATAAAATCATAATATAATAAAATAAAATAAACATTTTAAAAAGGAAAAAAGATAATAGAAGGCACTTTTATAAACTGCTTTAATAGTGATTTAAAGTGCTTTGCCTATGTAGAAAATAAAAAAAAAATGTTATTTTCAAGTACAAACCAAATAATAAATGATAAAAATGCTTTTTTTTAAATAAAATTCCATAACACAGTTGTATATTTGTTTTGTCAGTAACTATGCTGTGTGGTTCTAGAATAAGCTCCTTAATTTTTTGAACTCCAATTTTTCTTTTCTGCTGAATTACATGATTTAAGAAATATAATTTATAAAGGAATTGTCTGAAATAGATAAGAAAGCACATGCCCCGAGTTTATCTTCTCAATGTCTATCGCCATTGCTTGGTATGGAAATCTGACCTGGTCCTGGCTTAATACTCTACCTCTTTTTGTGAAGTCTTTTTGTTTGCTCATTTGTGATGCTGAGGATATAATCTAGGGTCTTGTGTTTGCCAGGTAAGTTGTTCAATGTTGATCTATATTTTCTGCTTCTACCTTTTAAAAACCATAAGGAATTGTATCCTTAATCTTGGGAATAATCCTATGTTTATTGCATAAGGATTACTATAAACCAAGCCTAGATTCTCTCTTCTTGATGTCTGCTGTTAATCAAGTACACTGTTGCTCTCAAGTGTCTATCCTGTTCCTATTCTGAGTTTACTTGAGCTAAAGCTTCTAACCTAATGTGAGTTTGAAAGTGAAACTCGAGCCAGCTGTACTGGCTTTGAGTCTGTGAAGCAGAATTATTTTAGGAGACACTGTAGAAGTTAACATCATTGTTTTGATTATGAATCACATATAGAATGCTTTATTTTTGTGAAGAGTTTTAGCATCATTTCATAACTTTAAATCAATATGGCTCAGTAGGGGTTGTGTCAACTGTTGAAGAGGAGCAAAGAAAGCCAAACAGTCAAATGAGTATAGTGCAAGTTTGTCATGGAACAGAGGGTCAGAGCATAGATTTTCTAAGACTCTCATTGAAGGACTGTCTCAAACATGGACATGAAAACCCATGCAAATATTAGTGATAGCTTGGCTGTGTTCGTTTTCCCCAACAAGCAAACAGGCTGGAGGAAGTATTCATTGAGGAACTCAACCTTTTTGATTTATAACAATTTCAGTGTACACCACAACTCTCTATTTTTTATGTTACTGATTTAATTAATATTTTAAAGGATGTAAACATATTTTATTTCAGAGTATGCTCTTCATATGTTATTTGATTACCATAAACTTGAACACACTTTATACTAACAACTTTGCTTCATTTTTACTTGTAACAACTGTTAATTGATGATTTGAAGGAGAGATTATAGGATGAAATTTCATATTTTGTAGCATAGAGTCTTAGTTGCCTATGTCATGTATGCTTTAGACATTGAAGTCGCTATCATCAAGACAGCATAGTTTGGACGATGTTGCAAACAGCTGTGACTCTCAGCTCTGGAGATGGTGAAGCTTCTAAGTTAGTGTGGTTGTATGTTTAAGTTCTAGTGTGAGTGAGTGTGTGTGTGTGTGTGTGTGTGTGTGAGAGAGAGAGAGAGAGAGAGAGAGAGAGAGAGAGAGAGAGAGAGAGAGAGAGAGAGAGAGAGAGAGAAAATCACTCCCATAAAGACACCTCCATTAGATGACCCAATTACCTTCCACAGTTATCATTGTCAACTTGTGGGTATCTAGAATCCTGCAGGTGATAAACCTCTTGGCATATCTATGAGGAAATTTCTATGTTGGACCAAATGAGGTAGAAAGGCTCATATTAAATGTGATCAGTGCCAGTCCATTTGCTAAAGTTCAAGATTGATTAAAAAGTAGAAAACAAGCCTATCCAGTGCAGCCATCTTCCTTTGCTTCCTGACTCTTGCCACAGCATGACTAGATGTACCATGGTCTTCTAGCCATGCCATCCATACCATTCCTTTCTAAACATTAGAGGTTGATGTGTTCTTAAACTGTCAGTCAAAATAAACTCTTTCCTCAAGTTGTTTTTGTCAATAATTTTGTCATACCAACAACAAAATTGACTAATATAATCCCTTTTTCCAATTATGATCACAGTGAGAGTTGGTTTCAGAACGTAGATTTTGGCAAGGGGATAGTTCAAAGCACTCCACCTTCACAAGGCCTTATAAAACTTAAGGGGTGATTTTGTTTTTAAAGATCTGATACAAACTACTAAGAATTCATATATGAGGTACATAGGAGAAAATTCTCAAATTCGTCAAAATATTTGCTACAAGGATTTACAAACATTAGTCAACAGGAAATGTTTTTCTCTCATTTTATAAATGTTTATGTGTACATGTTTGTATGTGTGCATATGCTCATGTGCCATGGGAATATGTGTCGGGCCAGAGGACAGCTTGTGAGAATTACCTCTCTTTCCACCATGTGGTCCCTAGGGATCTAATTCAGCACATCAGACTTGGCAGGAAGCACCTTTACCTGCTGAGCCACCTCACTAGCCCATCAGTTAACCTTTTTTTTTTTTTTTTTTTTTTTTTTTTTTTTTTTTTTAAAGAGGACAATTTTCTAAGAAAACAACCTAAGTAAATTTGTATATTGTGTCTACAAAATGATATCACTTGGTTGCATGAGATGCAGGACAATGAGGTTGCTAAAAAGTAACCATTTCTTGGTAGATAAGAGAAAAACCACACCCAGGATACTATGTGGAAGACTAGCAACTCTTAAAAACACAAGGAGGAGCTGCTGAATAAGTTTGAGTGAGGTTCACATTTTATCATGAAGTATCAACACCTCATTCCTTTACTTTTTTTCTCTTTACAATTAACCTGGGCTCAGATTCTTTCAATTTAAAGCTCATTAAAAATGGCTAAAGAAGTGTTAGGGCAATGTTTTAGTGGGTAAAACCTCTTGTAATGCAAAAGGGAAGGCCTAGTTTAAATGTTCAGAACCCATGAGAAAAACTGGTCTAAGTGGTGTTAGGCTTGTTATCTCATCTTTCCTACATGGAGATGTAATTGGGAGAATCTCCAGAAACTCACAGGCCAAATTCACACTAACCTTGTTTATAAAGCAGAAAAAAACAGTGGACTTTGTCTCTAACAAGGTGGAATGTTAAGAGCAACATTCTGGTTGTCTTCTGTCTGCTCTCTCTGCATGTATCCTATGGCATGCATGACTCTATATTTCTATACATGGATTTACATATGAACATTATATACACATGCATACACAGAAAATAAAAACTAATAATTTTGTCCATTCATTTAGTCTAGTTCTTGAGTTTTGTTTCAATGGCTAATTTTTTTCCTCTTGTTTTTTTGAGACAGGGTTTCTCTCTGTAGCCTTGGATGTCCTGGACTCCCTTTGTAGACCAGGCTGGCCTCAAACTCACAGGGATCTGCCTGCCTCTGCCTCCCTGAGTGAGTACTGGGATTATAGTTGTGCACCACCTCTTCTGGATTCAATGGCTAATTTTTAAAACTGAATTGAGTCATAGTTCCCAGTATGGTCAACTAGTTTGTCCAATTGGATTTGTTGTAGATTAAAGAGACAAGTGTCAGAACTGTGGTTAGCCATCTAAAAGATGGAAAAGAAGTAGAGGAAAGGGACTCTCTGAGGAAAATTCAAGGAAGCCTGAAAATCAGGACCAGGAGAGAGAAGCCTATCAGAATGAACAGTCTACTCCACAATTACTCACGACATCACCCATGTTATACCACTGATCAAAAAAAAAAATCCTATAATGATTTTCTCTTCTTCACTGATTTATCTCACTAAATAATGAATACTCCCACACACAAAAAAGTCTAAAACTGAAGCATGGCATTTCCTAGAGTAAAACTTCTATACATTTCTCAAAGAAAATGTCTCCAACAAGCTGTTTTGGAAGAGAAAGAGCCTATGGAATATATCAACAAAAGAAATCTGTTCTAGAGAAAAGCTGACGCTTGCATCTAGCTGTTTCTTTAAATAAATGTTTTCTTTTATCTTTGGATTTTTATTACTCCTGAATTGCTTCTCAGTGGTACATATTATACAGTATCTGAGAGACAATTTCGATTTTACTCAGACTTAATTCAAGTCACCAAATTTAATCATCCCAGAGATTCAGTAATTTTCCAAGAAGACCTTCAGACCCCAAATTAAAAGAAGTCAACTTAAGTGCCTAATTGTTTTTACAGATTTTTTCTTCATTGATTTTAATTAAGCTCTTCCTTGTCTAGTGAGCTTGGAGGACTTTGATTACCTTGTGAAGTAACTTTATTTGAAGTCAGGTTGGCTAGTGAGTCACACATAGGAAGGTACTATTGCATATTGGAAAATAAGACCTCATCTTCCTTTTCACTAACATTTAAAACAATACTGAATCGTGGCCAATGCCCCTTGAGTGTCCTGGGGGAGTCAAAGATGCTAAAGAATGTGAGAGTTCAAAATTGTTACTGTAAAGGGGAGCTTCATTATGAGCAGCTGAGTTCCACATGGTCATAGTGAGCACTGATGTCACAATGCTTCACATTAGGTGGCCATGGGCTCATTTTCTGAGTCTGGAAGAGATTCCGCAAATTTTATCATCAACTCCCTCAAGTTTAACAGAGACATATATTCTGAGCCAACTTTTCTTTTAAGAGTTGTACAAAAACTGCCAGTGCCTTCCATCTCCTCTATTTCTAAGTGCTACTGAGCACAATGGCTATGTGTCTCATTGACTATAAAAACCAGTGTAACCGAGAGCTAAACACCAGGAGTTATTTCCAAACAGTGCCTTCCTCGAAAAAAATAATTTTATTTAGTATGCTCATGTACCCATGAGTACTTTGGAAGTGGTCACATTCCTGAACATGTTGAGGTTAAGATTCTAGTAAAAGAAGTGCAGATAACAGTTACAGCTCTGGGTATGCTCGAGTCAAGGAGCATGCTCAAATGTAAAATTATGCATGGAGATGACGCTAGATACATACACATTTTATTTTCTTTTTTTTTTTTTTTTTTTTTTTACATAGCTAGAGTAAAACAAAGTGCACTTTTAAAGTAACATTAGTATAAGATTTTTCACTTACAGCAGTTTGCTTTGCTTAGTAGATAAGAAGAGGATTCTCATATACAAGACGTTGACATTCTTGCCCAGCCCCTTAGTAGTGTATGACAGTATAGAATCGCATACGTTTTCCACTTCTGCATGTTCAAGTCTCTAAAATGGGGAAAAGGTCATCTCTTTCAAAGTAGTCTCATAAAGTAGTTTATCACATTTCTAAACATATAAAAACAACCTCACAGCGTATATAATTGTGCTTTTGAAAACATAGGGCTGGTCATTTGGTATTGGATAACCAATTGGTGTATGTTCTCTGTAAGAGAAATATAAATAGAGTATTTCCTGTTTATATGTTATATGAGTGTGTCTCCTAAGAACGTCAGAAGCAACACTCATAAAGTCTTCACAACATGTCTACCCAAACACTAGCTGAAGAAGAGGGATAGAATTAGACATGCTAATGTGGTTGGGAAAACTCAAGAGGCCTCAGCTCTGGACAAAAAAATACAGGCAATTAAGATATACCCTGAGATGAAAAAAAGTCTTCTCCAGGGAAGGGCACATCCATTTGTTATCCAATACCATATGATCCATCCTGAAAAAGTAATACTTTTTTTTTCTTTTAGACAGGGCCTTCCTAAGTACATCAGGCTAGCATCAGGTGAAATTTCTGCCTCAGATGCTGAGGGCTATGAGTACAAATATGTACCATTACACTTAGGTTGTCAGTGTATTTTTGAGAACGAAATAGGGTAGCTAAGGTTTACAGACATGTAAATGTTGTATAATATGTGTGATGAAATAAATGTGTAAAATACACAGAAGAATGTCTAGTGTGCTATTCAGAGTTCTCCAGAAAACAGAACCACTGTAGAACTTAACTCTCTCTCTCTCTCTCTCTCTCTCTCTCTCTCTCTCTCTCTCTCTCTCTCTCACCCTCCTGTGTCTGTCTGTCTCCTTCTTTTCTTCCTCTCATTATGCATATTTATATTTATACCTATATCTCAATATGTCTGATGATACTTCCTAAAAGTAAGTGGCTTCTAGGACCATGAGGAATGAGAAATGCTGTCTGTGAGCTGCCATCCTCAGGGAAAGGAGGTAGGAAAGACTATGGTTGGAGTGTAAAGGTACCAGATTCAGGCGAGCTGGCAGTGGAAGTCAGAGTGCAGGACAGGAGCTGATGACGCACTCTTTTCTAAGGAAAGCACTGAGATAGAAAAGAAAGAACTGTGTGTGTGTGTGTGTGTGTGTGTGTGTGTGTGTGTGTGTGTGTGTGTGTGTCACTGCACATGTGTGCATGCATGTATGGTGTCCATCCTGTTTCATTGTTAAGGAATTGCTCAAATAAGATCTCTTCTCTAATCAGCAACACTGGAGCCAACCAACTCATACCCATTTCATCTAGAAAAACCATTTAGACACAAGATCAAAGGAAAAGAGGTAACTGATTTAATCTCCGTACTTGAAACTTTTTAAATTGATAACTAAAATAAAGCAGCCATCGCAAGGGGATCATCTCTGTCTTGCATGGTTAGTCACCAGGAAGACCCATTCACCTCTGGCAAAAAAAATGTAAGGGACACAAACACTAAGATGAATAACCTTAATAAAATATTTTCAAAAATTGATATAAATGCCAAGCACATAAGCCTGAAATATTTTTAACAATGATGCACACTGACTCTGAGTTTGTCTGGTGAACAACTTTACTTTGTTTTCCTAGAGCCACATGGAAAAGATTTACAGAGGAAGTAAATATCTGACCTGGTCCCTACAGGAAGGATAAGTTGAACTAGTAGGTGAACGGAGGGGGGGGGGGGCGGAAATGGAAGTTCCCAATTGGCAGGTGCAGCAGTTATGTAAAACAGAGAGACAGGACTTGCAGTGCTATCATTGAAAACAAGGACAGGAAATGGGGCAACACTAGGAACAGGAGAGAAGACACTGCAGGGAAAGACAAAAGCCATGGGAGGCACAAGGTCTTGTACTTAACATCTGTCAAGCCTTTCTTGGAAGTGGTATAAGAAAAACGAATCACAAGTTCCCTTCATTTAATTTATGTCCTTATTATTTATTTTTCAAAGGTATGGGAGTTGCAATGAGGGCCTTGGCCATGCTGGGCAAAGTGCTGTATTCCTGAGCTATATTTCCAGGTCCCCCTTTACTAATGTTAGCAAATCCCCTGTGCACAGATCTTATTCCCTGAGGGAGTTTCTGTGTATGTTATCATTTTAAAAGATTGTGTTCTTTTGTTTGAGTTAATAACATATAACAAATGTAGCCATGGGAAAGTACTTATCAATGACTAAACATTGGTTTTAGTATCACCATGATAGGTATCACTGTTATTATTTTTTCTCAGATTATTATCTTCTCACCATGCCTCTTATATTACTGGTACAGAATAAGCACAGATTCACGACCCCCACTGAGGCCTGGAGCGGTAGGGAACAGCTCCAGGTGGCCTCCACAGATGGCTCCCTGTCTGGCATCTTATACTTTCAGCAGAAATCCATTCAGTCACATCAGACATATTTCTAAGCTAGCAATTATGATATATACATTCTAGAAGTCCTGATTTCTCTCTCACACACACAATCTGCCAATTATGTTGGGCAGGCTCTTGAACCACTAGTATCCTAATTGTCCCATTTCTAAAAATATGTACTTCTTGTCTACCCGATGTTCAAAGTATTGTTTCTGTATTATATGCTAAAAAAAATCAAATCTGATTAAAATTTCATGGCAATAGCAAAAACATAACATAACATAATAGCAAAAATATTTAAAATATTGTTTGGATTAGATGGTAAGAGGACTCTTGCTAGTTTATTACAAAACACAGAGGCAAACTTTTAGAGATGCCCCCCCCCCATTTATGAAAACATCAGATTTTTCCCTTCCACATGAGTAGCTGGTTTTGTAGCCTTAGCCTCTGGAGGAACTGAGGTGCATAATGCAATGGAAGTGGCACTTCCTTTTATTTCTTTGTTCTGAGTGGCATTATAAATTAAATCTTTAAGTACGACAACTTGTCAGGTGGCTAAACTGAGGTGTCCTCTCCATGCAGATTGGAGACCACATCATTTTGCATTTAAGTGTTTGTTCCTTCTGATAGTTTTCAAACAGGCAAAAATGTGTACAGATAAGATGCCACTGTATAGTTTAGCAGCTACAAAACACACAGGCTTGAGGTGATATCTGCGAGGTATAGAATGTAGTTCTCATGCCAATGGGAATGATTTATTTAAATCAGCCACAGTAAAGAAGTTGAGATTAGAAAAAGTAAGAGGTGTCAGCAAAGTTGTGGTCATTACACTTTTATTCCACTCTTCTTGCCTTAAAGACTTTTTTCCATCAGTCTTCAAAGCAGCATTTCACTCAGTATTTGTAATTGCTGTGTAATTTTGACACAGATACATCCTCTAATAGGTTTATTGTTTTCAAGGTTGAGGAAGAAAAGAGATTGAACAATTTTCTCATAATCTGAAGGCAACTGGCTGCTGTCACAATGAAAGGTCTCTTGCTTTTCTGAAAAACATGTATGCACCAAATATTAACATATTGATGAAAGAAATTGAGGAAAACATACATTGGAAGGCAGTCTTGTTAATATCATTAATATATGTATATTATCTGAATTGTTCTACACATTAGATGCAATTTCTATTAAAATATTACTGGATTTTAGTTACAAAAATGGAGAAACAAATCTAAACTCTATGTGGAATTACAAAAGGCCATAATAAGAGATATTGAGAAAACATAAAACTAGAGAACTTGATTTATTTTATTTCAAAATCTAAAAACTATAGCAATCAATGCATCACACTACTTGGGTACACATGCACATGGATGCATTCATACACATGCTGCAAGATTTGCACACAAAAAGAACATATACACATGTATATATGCACTGAAACACTTGTACATGGACACACATACACAGATATGCAATAACAAACAAATATATAATTACAAATATGCATAAAAGTGCAAATATACACATATGCACACTCTCAAAAATTCAAAGGAAGAAGAAAACATGCAGAAAGAAATGGTCATAAACATAAAAAAGCCTACCGAACTCAAAATAGATTGGCCCAGAAAAGAAAATCCCCATGTCACTTAATAATCAAAACATTAAATTTACAGAATGAAGAAAAATATGAAAAGGTGCAAGAGAAAAAAGTTAAGTCACACATAAAGGCAAACCCATCAGAATTACACCTGACTTCTCAACAGAGACTATGAAAGCTAGAAGCAACTGGGTAGATGTCATGCAAACATTAAGAGACCACAAATAGCAACCCAGACTACTATACCCAGCAAAATTTTCACTCACCATAGATGGAGAAAACAAGATGTTCCATAGCAAAACCAAGTTCACTCAGTACCTAGCCACAAATCCAGCCCTACAGAAGGTAATAGAAAGAAAACTCTAACTCAAGGAGGTGAATTACTTGCGGGAAAACATAACAAATAAATAACCACACATACACAAATCCAAAAGAAACAAACACACTCATAGTCTACCACCACCAACATCAAATAACAGGAACTAGCAACCACTGGTTGTTAATATCTCTCAACATCAATGGCCTCAACTCCCCAATAGAAGGCCACAGGCTGACAAAATGGATGCAAAACCAAGACCTGTCATTCTGCTGCATAAATGAATCACACATCAGCAATCAAGATAGACATTACCTCAGAGCAAAGGGTTGGAAAACTTTTTTCCAAGCAAACGGACCCAAGAAGTGAGCTGGAGTAGCCATTCTAATATCTAGTAAAATAGACTTTCAACCAAAAGTAATCCAAAGAGACAGGGGCAGGATATTTCATCCTCATAAAAGTAAAACTACGCCAAGACCCTGAACATCTGTGTCCCAAATGCAGGAGCACCCACATTCATTAAAGAAATGTTACTAAGCTTAAATCATACGTTGAAGCCCACACATTAACAGTGGGAAACATTAACACCCCACTGTCCGCAATAGACAGATTCAAATGGAAGCTAAATGGAGAAACAATGAATCTACTAGACATCATGAAGCAAATGGACCTAACTGATATATACAGAACATTTCACCCAAACACAAAAGAATATACCTTCTTCTCAGCACCCTATGGAACCTTCTTCAAAACTGACCACAAAGCAAACCTCTACATATACAAGAAAATCAAAATGATCCCTTGCCTCTTACCAGGTGACTATGGATTAAAGCTGTAACTCAGCAACATAAGAAACAACAGAAAGCCTACAAACTCATGGAAACTCATGGAAGCCCTATATCTGACAAAGGGCTAATATTCAAAATATATAAAGAACACAAGAAATTTAGTAGCATCAAATCAAACAACCCAGTTAAAAATGAGGTACAGAACTAAACAGAGTTTAGAGATGCTCAGCATCTCTAGTTATCAGGGAATTACACCTCAAAATGACTCTGAGATTCCATCTTATACCTATTTGAATGGCTGAGATTAAAAATTCAAAAACATCCTGTCGAGAATGCGGAGAAATGGGAAACCCTCATCCATTGTTGATGGGAGTGCAAACTTGTACAGCCACTTTGGAAATCAATCTATCATTCTTTCAGGAAATTAGGAATAATTCTACCTCAGGAGCCAGCCATACCTGGCTCCTGTGAATATACCTGAATGATGCACCATCATACATCAAAGACATTTGTCCAACTATGCTCATAGCAGCTTTATTTGTAATAATCAGAATCTGGAAACCACCTAGATGTCCCTCAACTGAAGAATGGATAAAGAAACTGTGGTGCATTTACACAATGGAGTAATACCCAACTGTTAAAAATAAGGAAATCTTGAAAATTGCAGGCAAATGGATGGTGCTAGAAAAGATTATCCTGAGTGTGGTAACCCAGACCCAGAAAGACACTCATGGTATATACTCACTCATAAGTGGATATTAGCCACATAATACATGATAACTACACTACAACAGAGAGACAGATTCACCAACCAAGGAGCATATATGATGTGGACCTAGACCCTCTGTGTGGATGTAGTAGATAGGCATTACAGTCTCCTTGTGGTTCCCACATGTAGGGAGTATAGACTACTTCTGACATGAACTTTGGCCCCCTCAACTTTGATCACTCCCCCCCCCCCCGCAGGATGACCTTGCCAGGCCACAGAAGAAGCAAATACAGGTAATACAGATGAGACTTGATAGGTAAAAGTAAGATGTTAGGGAAGGAGGGCTCCCCTTTCTGAGGACTAGGGGAGAGAGGAGGCTTCGGGAAGGGATGAGGGACGATAGATAATACAGTAGGAATGTGAAGAATTCAAACTGCAAATGAGCAGATACCTTATATTGCTAATCCCACTGCAAGGGAATAACTCTGAGACTGGCTGAGACATGACTGTCTATGCATAGACAAGGCTTCTTGTTGGCTGCAGAATCCCTGTGAATTGTCATTAGATGCCACTCTTCGTATGGCATGAATGAAAATTTATAGATGTCTTTTTTCTGTGCATACAAAGAGCACAGAAGTAACCTTAATTGTTCTGTGCATCAACACACCTTTTACACTTATAATTTTAGGACTGTATAATGCTTGTGAGAAATTATATGTTTTCAGAACAAAAGAACCGGACACTGACGCTGGATGAGACATGACAGGCTTCGTTCCTCTCAGCATGCTGGATGCTGACATCCCTAATGTTCCAGAAGAAGTTCTTCAGTTGCTGTTCCTCATCAGAACAGGATAGCTTCCAGGACAGCTTCTGAGACAGCTTTCAATCCCAATTGGTCCAGCACTTCAGACTGTCCCACACAGGACTCTGATTAAGTCCGGAATTTCTCAACATTTAGAAACTGGACCACAAATGCTATTCCTAGCTTGTTTAACAATTTCCCTCAATTTTATTTGGGCCCCTACAAAGGTATTATTCATCCCAAACCTGCTGAATATGCTGGAAGAAACCTTAAGAGAATGATGCTCCATCTCCCTTAAGATGGGTTGCGTAGGTTTTTGGTTGTTTTCTTCAGTGACAGATGTTTGTTTCCATTGGCAGTTGATTATAAGTTATTTTTTGGTCTTATTTAGAGAGAAATCAAGATTGGACTCTGGGATTTCTCTCCTTTCCTTTATATTTCATTCTTAGGTTTGGAGATAGGTGTTGAAAAGAAAGAAAGGTAAATATAGAAATATATAGAGATGATAGAACAAAAAGTAGACCAGTAGATCTACTTCTCAACTTAATATCTTAATTGTTACTAATGGGTTCTTTTTAATTCACTGGTATTGAATTTTGCATATAGATGCAAATTAAGTTTAATTATAGATACATGATATAGAAGTCAAATTTAAGATTATTCTTCACACATTATTATGTATATTTCTACTCTAATATGTGGTATTGTACCCATACTAGTCAATTATAATACAAGGTTTACTTCCAATACTTTGAATGTGCTATTGCAGGCAGTTTAGGATAAGTAAGCACAAGAATATATATCCTAGGTATAACAGATTGATATGATTATATAGAAAGATAAGGTAAAAGAGTTAAATATGGTCTCCAAAAACCTCAGAGACACAAAAAATATGACATTCAAGGATGTTTTTACATTTACAAAAATATACTCATAAGTTAACTCCTTGCAAAACTCAAACTACCTCAAAGGAGATGATGAGCATCATAAAGAAACTCCTTATGGGGATGGATTCAAATGTAGCAAACAAGCCACTGAGTAAAATGTCATTGTTTCTACCACAGACAGAATTCTGCCTAAAAAGGGGCAAGCGTGGATGCAGGCAGAGTCGACAGCCAAACTCTGCCAAGACAGGATAATCAAGTCCTCAATAGTTCCTGCCTCACAAATATGTCTGTCAGATATATTGGGCCAGAAGGCTGAATATAATGCTCCAATGTTATAGAGAATTTTGGGTGACTATTCAGGCAGCAAACCATCTCTGTCATCTTCTCATTTGGGAAGATACTAACCTGCATTCCCTATATATACAGGTAATTAATTTTATTCCTTCTCAAGTCTCGGATGGTGTTGAAGATTAGATAGTTTAGTTTTACAACTAAGCTTAGTTGTTTAGGGGTTAAGATGGTTTTAGGTCTAGATTGATATTTTAAGTTGATAATGATGAGATATGATAGATATTGATTTATGTTCAGAATTTTAGATGCATCAGGAAAGGAAAGATGTTGTCTTCAAAGCTGTCAAATGCAAATAGCCAAAATACTATGAATGTAACATATATATAATATATACATTATATATATAAAACATATAGAGATACATACACACACATATATTATAAATCCTGATTGTTTTGTGGTTCTTCTTGCTGTAGGTAGTTTATTATATATACAGGTAATGATATAAATATATATGTAAAAATATTTAATAAAAATTGTAAAAAATTAAAAAGAAAATAGACATTATAAACAAACATACAACAATGCACAAAAATAGAATCACATAAACACATACATTTACAAACACAAATATACACACAAATACAAATATAAAATATGCAATTTCCTAGGCAACATACATGCATACATAAGTTTGCACATATATAAAAGGTACTCATGCACACATGTGTACATATTAACCTGAATGTGAATACAAAACATCCAAACAATACACATTCAAGAACATGTGTGATACAAAGGCATATATAGGCTCATATGCACACGTAAAGAAGCATATATATGCATGCAGGTACAAATAAAAAGAAGCTTCTACAAACACATACACATGCAAACACACATATACACAAATGCAAGTATTCCTCTAGGCACACATTGTCTCATAAAGAGACACATACCGTTTCACATGCATACACATAAAACATATCTAAACAAGTATATACACATATATCCAATATACAGACATATGTATACACACATTCAATATAGGAACACTTGCTTAGGCATGCACATACATATGTATATATACTCATAGACACAGGCACCCACAATCATACCATGCATAAATGCATACACAAGAACTGACAATCATACAAATAAAGATGCTCACATACATACATATAAATAAAGACACCCAGAGAAACACTCAATAAACCCACACAAAACACACATGCACACAGACACACCAGCACAGCTGAGCAGTTAAGCACAAAGTCACATGTAGTATCACATTCATATATCTCTATAATCATGCATTATACCTGCACTTTCACATAAATATACGTCACATTAATACATACATAAATACATATACACATATAATATATAATGTATAAACATGTATATAATAATAAAATATTATATAATTATTATATATAATATAATATATTATATTATAATAATATAAATACATATATAAATACAAATACATGTCTCCTTCACAGACAGGATTGCACGCCAAATTCACAGATACAAATTCACATACATATACATGTAAACATCTGCATATAAAAACAAGAATATACCCACACATACATCATAATTTACTTAGTGTTATATAACATGTACATGCATACATACCTACATATATATATACATATATGCATACATAAATACAACATAATGGCAGATTAATACACATGCACATACACATATATTCATACATATACATGGATACACATATTCAAGAACACTCAAAATTCACATGCATATATGCAATCACACTTATGTACATGCAATCATACTCACACAAACAGCCCACTCAGTGTAATAGAATGTAAGTATCAGAGAGAATCTACTAATAGCCAGCTGAGTTTGGACAACATTGGTTAAAAAAAAAAACCTCTATAAAAATCAATTAATTACATAATTAGACTGAAAAGTGTTCAATACATTTTGAGAAAACCAACAACATGCTCAAAATTTAATTTTCACCCTAATCTCACAACATGTACTAAAGCCATTGTAAAATACATTAAGCAGTCCTATGTTAAGATGTAAAACTGTAGCTGCATATGATGGCACACACCTGTAATCCAAGCATTCTGGGAGGCAGGGGCAGGCAGATTGCTGTGATGTCAAGACCAGCGTGGAGTACAAAGCAAGTCCACGACACCTAAAAATACAGAGGGAAACCAAACAAAAAAGATTATAGGGCAGAAGTTTTTTTTGTTTTGTTTTGTTTTTTTGTTTTTTGTTTTGTTTTGTTTTTACATTAGCTTTGGCATAATATTTTGGGAATGAATGCAAAGCACAGGCAGGCAAGTGAAAAAAGACAAGTATAATGGCTTCTAATTAAAATGCTGGTGCACCCTTCAGAAAGAATCAGAAGAGTAAGTGGAATGCAGAATTGCAGAAAATGTTTGAAAGATCTGATAAGGGGTTGATAATCAATATGTCAGGAATTCATCTCAGTTTTTAAGAAAACAAACCGTCCCTTTGAGAAACAGAAAGCAACGTGAAAATACATTTCCGTAAAGAACACAGAAACATTCAATCAGCTGGGTAATACAAATTAAAACTACAATGAGCTATTTGCTAGAATGATTATTATCCAAAGACAAAAGCCAGCGATTGTTGGCAAGAGCACAGAGTAAAGAGAAACTTAGACATTGTTGGTGGGAAGGTAAATTGGAAGCTGTTTTAGAAAGCTCTGACGCTAAAGCTAGTGTATGATTAAGCAATTTCACTGCTGGGTATGTATCCAAAGGAAAACGAGCCTGAATCTTAAAATAATGTCTGCGTTCTCACGATCATTACAGAACCTCATCGCTCTACGCATGGAGTCAATCTAAGCATTTAGCAACACCACACAGATAAGGGAAATGCATAAAACTGTGGAACATTGCTCAGTCTAATTATGCAATTAATTGGTTTTTGCTTTGTGTATGTTTTTCCGGCTGCATGTCTGTGCGCTCTGTGTGGGCAATGCCTACAGTAGCCAGAAAGAGAGGGCTCAGATCCTCTGGAACTGGAGATTTGGGTCGCTGCTAGGCACCGAGTGGTGAGTACAGAATCCGGTTTTCTGCAAAGGCAGAAAGTGCCCTTCACCACTGGATCCTTTCTCTCTCCCCACTTTTCAGATTTTTAAACATTTTACTTTAATTTATTCAGATTACATCCCAAATTTTATCCCCTCACTTGCAACTTCCCATTCCCACCCTGCCCCCTTCTTCTGACCCATTCCCTTCCTCAAGTCCTCTGACAGAAGGGGGCCCTCCTCCCCCACCCTATGAACACAGCCTATCAAGTCTCAGGAGGATAATCTGCATCCTTTCCCTCTGTGTGCACCCAGACCCTTTCACCAAGGGGAAGTGATCAAATTGGGGGCACCAGAGAGTTCGTGTCAGAGGCAGTCCCCACTTTTTAGGTTTAATACAGCATTCTGTGACCATGTGAATCGCTCTTGAAGATTTTCTTTTGTTAAATGAAATAAGCCATGTACGTTTGTATACCATGTGTGGGTGGTACCTACATCTGTTAAATGTGTATTGTAGGCCTTGGTCCCATGCTCTCTGGTTAGTCATTAGGACTCTGGGAGCCCCTATGGGCCCAGATTAATTGGTTCTGTAGGTTTTCTTGTGGTGTCCTTGACTTCTCTGACTTTTAAAAATGCTTCCTGAGGAATCTTCTGGAAGAGCAGGCAGTGATAAAGCCAGTGGGTGTGGCTCAAAAATTTGCAGTGACTTTTACTCCAAGTGTTTTGCTTTGAATTAGCATACCTAAGCAGGAATGGACCTAGGGAAATCATCTTGACTTTCTGGAGTAACTATCATTAACTTTTCAACAGAGTGATAATCACATTAAAACAAACAGTACTCACTTCCTTGGACACTAAGAACATATTTTTTTCATGATACCCCCAGAACAAGGAATCAATATAATTATGACTGAGTAGTAAATGACAAAATACAGCCTTACAGAGATTGAGCACTACTCTGGCCTAATTCTATTTTCAAAAAGAAGGCACTGCTCTGCACTGACTGAAATCTTCTAATTATGCAGCATTTATATTCGGACTCTCTATCTCCAAGTCTCACTTACTTTCTTTGGTGCCAAAATGTATTCACCTAGTGGTTTTTAAAATTGCATTTATTTATGTATGTATTTATTTATTAGTGGATGTATACATGTGTTTGTATATATGCATATATGTGTGTGCCTAAGTGCACACATGGAGGCCTGAGGACAGCATGAGAGAGCTGGCTTTCTCTTTCCAGCATATGAATCTCAGGAATTGAACTCAGGTGAGACTTATGTAGCACCTTTACTCACTGAGCCATCTTACTGGCCCACCCAGTGTTTTATGTTTTTGCTGTTTTTTCTTCATTACTCTCTAGAATTAAACAAACAATATGTGGAAGATTTGCCATAACTAAATTATCATTTTGCTTTACTTCTATCCTATATTATCTATTTTCTCCAGCTAGGCCAATATAAAGTTCTATTTTTATTTTGATCTTCATTTATAGACAGAGAGCACATCACTGCCTTTCTTCAAATACAAGGAAAGAGGCCATGATATTTTATGTCTGTCTTAAAGTCTTGGTCACTGTTTTAGTAATTTGAGATAGGCGCCTAACTCTTTCAGAAAAATCAGTTAGGAAGGGGGGACCAGTAGATGGCTCTCTAATTCCTGAATTAGAAAGAACAGCACTAATACATTTGAGCGCTGCTGAACAGATTTGGTTTGATTGCACCGATGACAAGAATAAACTTCATGCAGACTTGCTGAAATGGGACACTTTGTGCTGTTTTGTCATGTAGCTTAAAATGGGAAAGCTATTCTTGACCCTCCTTGTCCTTGACAAGTTGTGAAGATTGTTAAAGAAATCAGCACCAGCAAGGAAGACAATTTGTTCTGCTGTGAATAGAACAATGACTTCATCTGTACATAGCAGCATCTTCCTTGGGATCTAAGATAGTCAGAGAACCAGAGCTAATGTGAAATAAATGGATCCAATTGTCATCCTCAGGTAACATCAGGACACCTTTCACTGTATGACATCCCACCTTACTGAAAATATGTAGGATCTACCTGTGTTCATTAAGATGAATACAGCATGTGAAAGCTGTAGAAAGATGAGATATAGAAAAAAAGGATAATATTCCAATTTGTCTTTATGAGATAGCATTATGCTTTTCTGTATTTTTAGAAGACAATTTTGTAAAGGAAGAGTTTGCTTTTAAAATATTGACAAAATCCTTCCTAGCATTGGAAAGAAAATAAAAATATTTTATCAGCATATGCATAGATGTGTCTGTAAAAACATGCTTGTGTATAGTACACAACTCCATGACTTGAAGATAATTTTCTCTTGTTCAAAAAGTGTTACCTCACTCCATCTCATGTATATTCAGCTGCTGTTTTTTTCAGAAGCCAAGTTTTAAAATGTCCTGACAATAAATGTGGCAGAAGATAAATATTTGTCCCATTGGAAATTATTCTGGTGTTTTGAGACATAGCTCCTGTCAATATCACATTTTATAAGCTAGACAGGGATGGCCCCATACACTACTCTCTGAGGAAACTGCAGGTCCAGAAAGAAACATTCCAGGCATCCTGGTAGTAGGTGGAATGTGGACTCCACATAGCCTCAACTTCCACAGTACCTTTAGGTTGTGCGGAAGAAGTCTGAGCATCTATGAGGTGTAGACTCTGTCATCAGCGGGTACAAACATTCCCAGTGGCTAGGACACAAGGGTGCTCTTTCGCATAGTTCACTAGCCACACAGCAAACCATCCTCTACTATATCCATGCAATCTGATGGGTTTTTGAATAGGCCGAATCTCTAGGAGAACTGAATTTGGTTGTAAGCAGAAGCAGAGGTAAAAGGAATGGAGATACGTCCCTTCAAGCTAACTTTGCATAGCTTGGGTTCCTTAAGGTGAACTTTCTAATAAGGGCTATATTCAGCCCCCTCAAGTGCTGAAATTTTAAGCATATAAGAAGCTGCTGTGTACATTAATTTTTAAAATTTGAAATCCATAACATATAAAACTGAGTGATACTTAGATTAAATAAAATATTCCATAAGAACCAAAGAATACTTATACAATCCCTGCTATCACAGTGGCTGAGACTGTTTGGAGGGAAGCATGTTTCTACTTCCATCTTATATGCCACTGTTTACAACTGACATCTTCATCAAACAGATGGATTGATAAGATTATATGCTTCTGTCTTCTAATTATTTCGACAGTGGGGAAGCACTGAGTTTCTATAATGTCTGAGGTCCTGTTATTCAAGTCAATTTTCTTCATCTTATAACTGTCCTATGTATTTGGATCCATGGGAGGTACTTTAACCAAAGCTGTAATTATTTTTCCTCTTTTTAATTTGTATATTCTTAGGAAAGAAGGAATTAAGAAGGGATGAGAGGAACGATAGGCTGAGAAACAGCAGAAACATCACTCTCCCTTTTACTTGCTAAAAAGGATGATACATAGTGCAACATTGCAGACGTCCTAGTAGAGCTTGCGTTAAAAAGTCACTCTTGTTGTAGGAATAGAAATTCCTAGTGATACTAAATTGACATATAATTTTAGCAACAGTCTTATTTATGTATGTCTTGAGGCTAATGGCAAAACAGAAAAGCCAGAATAATTGGGGATAATGTAGTTCAACTTTTAAAAGGGAGTTGCACGTGGTGAGAACTGTAAATTTCCATATGGGATAGTTGGTGCAGACTCTTAGCTAAACTTCTGCTTCCCAGACTTTAAAAGGGAAAGATT
This sequence comes from Acomys russatus, assembly GCF_903995435.1. Classification (NCBI taxonomy): domain Eukaryota; kingdom Metazoa; phylum Chordata; class Mammalia; order Rodentia; family Muridae; genus Acomys; species Acomys russatus. Next base: position 105,872,142 of record NC_067137.1, on the reverse strand, counting down.
TGTGGACACTGACATGAATGGGACCACTTTCCATCCATTCTCAGTCAGAAGCAAGTGCCAAGGACTTACACCAAGAGAGCTGCTTTAAAAATTATGTGTTTTTTTTTTTTCAAAATAAAAAGGTGCTTTTTCTTTCTCACTTTGAATATAAGCTAGAGAATAATCTTAATCTTCCTTCTGTAGTTACATGATCTCAGAGAAAGAAACTTCTGTGCGAATAGTGGGGACAATGAAGAAGCACCCAGAACCTCTGTCCTTGAGTTGTCAGGGGGTTCTGTAGATCCACTTGAGTCCAATGTACAGAAGATTAGGTTATTGTGGGATTAGTGTGTCTTCTCCAAAGTTCAAATGTAACTAAATTAACATATGTGCTGGCACATCCTCAGAGAGGTATCCTAAAAAGGAGCGACACTCCTCCAGTGTTAGGATTAACATCTATTTAAAGGGGATTTCAGAACATCTGCTTGGCTTGATCTTCTGCCTTCTGCCATGTGAGAACAGAAGAAACCACTCATCTGGGAAAGAACCTCTGGCTACCATCTTGGGCTTCCAAGCATATGAGATACATATATCTAGTATTTTTCCCCCAGATTTCCCAGGTTGCTGTATTCCCTTGTAGAAGTGTGGGAGACTGAATCACAGAAAGGTGCTCACCTATTTCCTGGCAGCCAGTCATTGGCAGGTTGATTCCACGTTGAAGGAAACATGTTTCTCAAAGGCTGAGGCTGATCACACAGAAAAGCAGGTACAGAGGTCTGTTTGGGCTGAGGAAGCTCTCTTATGGACAGTCACAATGAGGAAGACTCTATAAACCTATTGTTTAGCATAGAAGACAAGCCCAGTATTTGGCAGGAGTAGTGATGGTCCTGATGTGAACAAAGAGGAATATCAAACTAGATTCTCAGTAGCTCAACAGAAAAGATAAGCTATTAAATTCATACAAGAAATTCATAGCAAGTTTTAAAAACACGGAACAGAGATGTTTGTGGTCTATTAGAGACTATAGTTTGGACAAAGGAGAACTGTTGCATGCTCACACCCCTGTGTTCAAAACTGTATCACGTATTACTGCATTGAATTACACATGAGCATCATCCTGACAGCATCCCAGAGATGGAACCATTAACTCTTCTCTATTGATTTTGAGTCCTAGGGTCCTTTTCTCTGCTCCAAATTGCAATGGTTGACTAACGTAAAAATACTCATGCATATTTAGGTATGCATGTGATACAATGGCAGGCTGATAGGACCCCAGCAAGCACACTGACTTTAAAGCCTTTTTACTTCAATCTTATTTCTACTTCCACGCAACTCAAAAACCGAGAACAGATTTTTCCCAAAGCAGTGACTGAGCTGAGGTGATGTGACTTGCTCAGATGATTCCTGTTAGAACATTTAAAAAAATCATAGCTGAACATGTTTCAGCATCTTCTCCCATTTTACTTGAGTACAAACATCTCTCTCTCTCTCTCTCTCTCTCTCTCTCTCTCTCTCTCTCTCTCTGTGGAAAACCCACTTGGAGAGAGTCAAGACTCCAGAGGTGAACTAGCAAGATGGTAAGAAAGAGAAGTTGTCTGTGCCAACTCCTGTTAAATCCTACTAAATGAATTAGAAAGATACCCCCTACTGCCAATACACACACACACACACACACACACACACACACACACACACACACACACACACACACACTAGCATAGTAATTTCATTTATTTTGAAATGTCACTAAACACTGTATTTAAGAGTGAAATTTTGTTTCATGCCCATGTCAAATGTATGATTTGTCTTCTATCAATATCAATCGAGGACAGGACATTACAGGGGAGAGGTTAGCAAGTCAAGAGCTGGTAGGTAATAAGCACTTTAATTGTGTCCAGTTGTCCTCTTCTATAGCACAAATGGTGGCATAAAATGACCACACAGTGTATGTGCGAACAGCCTGCCTCTATGAGTCTGACACAGTTTTACACATAGCTTATTGCCTACCACAAAGAAAATTCACCAGCCTTTGCACATGAATACATTTGATTAAGCATGATTATCTAAATTACTTATTTTCTGCAAATAAGAGACATGTAATTCTCTCAGATTGAAGCATGGCAGATTTTTACTTGTTCCCTTTTCAAAAATAAAGAAAACAATAAAAACCTCAAAGATGTTATTCATGTACTTTAAATATATTTTGTTTATGATATGCACATGTGCTATGAATTATTTAAAACCCCAGTTTAGGAATATAGCCCTTTAGATATAATTTTTGACAGCAATATTGGGTGAGAAACTAGTCATTTCCCATTGTAAGCCTTACAGAACTTCTTGCAGGGAACACGCCTATTTATGTAAATAAAATGAGATGCCGTTTTAGGGGACTGACTCCTCTTTATGGCTGAGGAAATTGATTCCAGATTTTGGAGTCGAGGAGAAAAGAGTGGAAAAACAAACTGATTTGTCAATAAAATACATAATCTATAAAGATAGTTTAAACTGTAATGACACTACTCAAATCAAGTAATTTGATTAATCTTTTTTTTAAAGAAAGATTTATCCCTTTTTGCTTTATGTATAGAAAATTTGCCTGCACATACATAAGTGCACTGCATGAACTGCTCATGCCTACCTCATGAGGCTGGAAGAGGATGCAGGATGCTCTGGAGTTGGGACCTGGGAATGAAACCTGGGTCTTTTGCAAGAGCTTTAATCACTGACTAATTTCTCTATTCCCATTGGTTAATTTGATAAAAAATATGCATTTTTTCACCATGTTACAAGTCAGAATACCAGCTTAGAGTTTTACTGGTCTAACTAAATCTTTTAAGGACCATTAAACTTGTAAGATTACTATTAAGATGTGCTAGAATAACATGAAAAAAAAAAAGTGATGTTTTCCCCTGATTTGTGAAACAATTTCTTAGAACTCTACCTCTGTATTAAATGAGGTCAGTCAGGAAATGGTATGGACAGTGTACAGGAATGTCCTCTGTTCATCTTCCTTACAATTTCTCAGAGAAATGGAGAATTGAGACAATTCAGCCTCATTTATACAAGTGTCTTCCATCTTCTGGGACACTCAGCAGTAAGTATTGTGGAATGATAAGTGAAACATAGATATTTAACCTTGAAAAATGTACCTGCCTTAACTTCAAAGGAAGAAATGAAGCATTCCCCAGTGACCAAATTGGGTTTTTTTCCCCTGAACATGCTTAAATATGTGCATTTTGTCACTGAGAATCAGTCACATTTTCTCATATTTGCTCATGTGACCAATTAAATCTGACTCTGGGAGATCATTTAACATTTAAGTATCGTCATATTTGATATATGACTCAGCAAATTACTTTTATTGTGAGTAAAATAAGTTGGTAGAAAATACTTTAATTTTGCTGCACAAGATAATTACAAAGAAGGTGCCTTGAGGACTAGACAGGCGCTTGGTCAGTCAGCTGATTACAACACATGCATGGACACACGATCTCCAGCATCCATTTGATTGGAAAGATGGCTCATCAATTAAGAGTTCTTATTGCTGTTTTTGTAGAGGACCAGAGCTCAGATCTCAGCACCTACACTTTGTCTCACAGCTATCTGTACCTCAAGTTTCATGGGTCCCAATATCCTTGTTTGGCGTCTCTGTATATGTGGTTCACATCCATGTATGCAGGCAAACACTTACAGAGAAAAGAGGGGTCTCTATAAAGCTATCTTACTAATTCTGAGACTAGGATGGGAGAGTGGAAACACCCTGGAACTTTTTTTTAATACAGCTATCTTAATTTAAAGGATTATCCCCAGAATCAGTGAGATTAGTGAAAAAAGGAGTCCATGAATTTGAAGGACAGTAGGGAGGGGTATATGGGAGTGTTTGGAGGGAGGAAAGGGAAGGGAGAAATGTTGAAACTAAGTTTTAATACAAAAGGTAAGAAGAACCAAAATGGAAAGTGACTAAGAAGGAAGCTTGTTGTGACCCTCTACCTGATGCCATACACAATCGCACACACAGGGACACACATGCACACATATACATGCACATATACAGAAACACACACATTTATATGCACATGTACACACAAGTTGCTGTTCTAACACATTTATTTAGAGTGAACACTCAGCTTTCTATCATCTATGTGTCTATCTATGTATCTTTCATCTATCTATCTATCTATCTATCTATCTATCTATTTATATCATCTATGTATCTTCTATCTAACTTTGAAAATGACATATCCATTTATGGAAACAACTGTTATCACTCCTTCTCTGGGTCCAATACTTCCCCAGCCATAACTTATTTTCTTTTCTCTAAGAACAAAACATTATCTATTGATTGGGAGCAATGTTCATAAAGGAAAGAAGTTTCAGGGATACCTACTGTTGTTCTTGATGCTGTTATATTTATTAAGGCTTCCACCATGTGCACTAATGATAATTTCACTTGTACATATATTGACCACTTGCAATTTTATAAGTTTCACCTGTGTTCCCTGCTTTATTACAAAGGATTTTAACACTTAAAAAAGTTGAATCTTGATCCAAGAGTTGGATGCACCTAACAGAAAAAGGAAAGCTAAGTAAGTAGCCACTTACAAATCCAGCACCAGGATAACATTACAAATTTTCATATTGGAATTTGGAAGAACACATTCTGGTATTGAACTTCAACATTAATAACTTGTAAGAGTCGGGCTTTGAACTTTCATTTACATCTCTGTGAAATGGCAATAAGAACATCTGGTATAATGCTGGGGGGATGGCTTAGCATCTAAAAGATCTTGCTGTTCTTGCAGAGGACAGAATTTCAGTTCCCATGTCAGGCCACAACTATATATCATTCCATCCAGCTCTGGGAGATCTGATATTCTTTTCTGGTCTCCACAAGAACCTAAAAACATTTTCTTTCTCTCCTCTCTCTCTCTCTCTCTCTCTCTCTCTCTCTCTCTCTCTCTCTCTCTCTCTCTCTCTCTCTCTCTGTGTGTGTGTGTGTGTCTGTCTCTGTCTCTCTGTCTCTGTCTCTCTGTCTCTGTCTCTGTCTCTCTCTCTCTCTCTGTCTCTCTCTCTCTCTCTCTCTCTCTCTCTCACACACACACACACACACACACACTTTTAAAAAATTAAAATAAAAAATCAAACATATACCAAGCTATACCAAGATGAAATGCTGTTTGGGACACTGTAGGCCTGACTTAAAGGTTGACATAGAGACATAGGGAATTCTTAATGTAGATAGCTAATATAATAATCAAGACATTCAATTTCACATAGTAAGCTTTTCAGGGCTAAGTGCCATCAACTGTACCAGTCATGTGAAGGACTCAGTAAAATAATCACTGATTGGAAGGCAAAACAAACATCTGCTTCTAAGTGATTGTGGAATACTCCAGCTGGCTCTGTTGGTACTTCCTGGAACAGACCTTGCCTAAGTGACCTAAGACTTGAGGCTTGCCTGGTTCAGACTCACTCAAGGTGTGCATCAGTTCCCAGTTTCATGATTAACACCCAGAATTAACTCCCCATTATGCTTAAAAGCAAAGAAAAAGCCCAAAATAGAAAAAAATAAAGCTGTTTCCAGCAAAGATCAGTGACAGCATATCTTATGAGTCCCTTGAATGTTAATATTCTCAGTAATGAATAGAATATATTTTGGATTTACATGTTTTTGTGCTTTGGATAGTACAAATGATTGGCACTAATAGTGTAATTAATTTCTTCACTTTTCCTTAAAAACCTAAAATTCATATTGTAGAAGACAGGACTGAATTCCAGAAGTCTCTGACATTTGGGCTTTCTTGGATTTGCATAGAGCTCAAATTAGTTGGGCAGACTCGGGCTTTAATAGATGCCTCCCATGGAGGAAAATCTGTTTGTTTTATGTAAATGCGATGCATTTGCTATTTTCTCTCTCCTCCATTTTCAGAGCTGGACACAACTTGAGCTTTATGTATACGTTTCTGATTGAGAATTCCATTTCCATCCTTTAACAAGCTGTATTCCGGAAAGGGAGTTGTGGCAGGAAGGTCTTGCTTAGCCTGTGAGGACTTCATTTGGAAATCCAAAAGGATTTAAAGTAGACATTTAAATCTAAAGATTTAAAGTAGACATTTGTGAGTAAATTTCACTTTTTTAAAACTTTATTTTATTTCTTACAATTAATTTTTAGAAACTGTTGAATGCCACTTGATGGTAGCCAATACTGCCCTACAGTTTCCTGGTTGAGTAAACTTAGGAGATGATAATGTTGCAAATGTAGTTGAGGCATGTAACATCTACGGAATTTGATTTCTTTTCACATTTTGGGGGGTTTCGATCTTAAAATTAAATCCACATGACTATTTAACTTTTAGCAAAGCAAATTAGGTGATCTGTAGTACTTTTGTTGGTTTGTTCATTTATTCTTTCAAAAATCTTTGCCTTATTAATAATAATAAAATGCAACTTGCTCATAATTAGAGGCCCCATTCACTTTTCTCTTTAAACAATGCTTGGCAAAAAGAAAATAAAATTCTTGGAACAGTAACAGGCACGGATTATGAACATTTCAGCTGACGAAAGTCAAATGTGTTCTGATGTGTAGGAAGCCAATCTACAAATGGGAGTTACTAAATGACTTCTCATGTCTGGCTCTCTGGAAAGACAAAACTATAGAAACAGATAAATAATAAAGTCTGTTGCCAGAAGTTTGGTAAGAGGAAAGACACATGGGATATTCCCAGGGGACTGAATTTCCAAGTAATAGAACAGTTATTAATGATATTCAATGTGGTATGCATATGTTAGCACACATATTCGTCAATGTAATAAGACTGGAGATAATTTGTAAAGAGAGTGCTCATTTGGCATAGTCTTGGAAATTCCAATTTATGATTGGTTGCCCCTGTTACTTTGAGCCCATGGTGAGGCACCACATTATTTTGGGATTTCGTAGCAGCACAAATCCACTTATATACTACCGAGGAAACAAAAGAGAGAAGAAAAGAGACTGATGGTTTACAAACCTCTTTAAATGATGACCCAGAAGTACCTAAAAAACCTCCCACGAGCTGTCCCATTTTGAAGGTTTCATCATTTCCCAATTATAGAACCATGGGGACCATGTTGTTAGCATACAAATTATCATTGAATTCAAAATATAAGTTGCAGTGTACTTAATACTGAAAATGTGTCACCACCTAAACTATGGAATTTGAGTGACAGTGACTTGCCAATATATGTTCATGGATTGTAATATGTAATATGAAAACCACCTTTATACGAAAGACTGTTAATGAGGAGGTATTCATAAGGCAAGCAAGCACAGGAAATAAAACGAGAGACTCCCCTTGATTACTAGCAATCTAATTGACATCCCAAGACTCTTACATGCTTGTATTATGCACACAGTCAGTTCATTGCAAACAATGTACCTAGCTGCTTGCTAACAACTTAGTATACACATCCTACTGAAAACAACGGGTAATTTTTTCTTCACCTTAACAGCCGTGAAACTTAGATTTTACTCAATATTACTCCAGTTGTCTCTGGATAAGAGAGTAGGGACACTGATCAGGTTTGAATGGGTTTTAGCACATGCATGATAAATATGTGTATGTTTTAAGAGAGCTTTTGTGGAGAATATCAAATTTTCTATCGTATGCGTGTTTATTACTGGACATAAATATGATTAAAATCAGATGCATTGTAGGAAGAGTATTTTTGACATTGTGTTTGACCTGCTCTATCTATTACTTTCAGGAAAGCTATGTAGCTATATTTGCAATTTTTTATGGTTGTTTTCATTTTATTTTTCAGCTTTTAGGAACTTTATTTTCCTTCTGCCTTTCCCCGCTTTGCTCAGGTGTCTGCAGAAGAGCGCCACTCAGTGCTGGCTGCTCCAGCCCACTCAGTGGCCTGCGCTGCGGGCATTGCTGACCAGTCTTCTTTGGCTGGCTGGGTGCTCCAGTCCTCAGTAGGGAACTACTGGACCGGTACAGAGGGCATCAGCACACCCTTAGACCAGTCTGCCACTTTTGGCTGAACAGAGGTTAAGTCTGGAGCTGGCGCAGTCCATTTGCCCTGGAATCCCTCCTTGGTCACGGCCTTCTTAGCAGCAGCCTGCTCCTCCTTCTCAATCTCCTTTGGGTCTCTGTAGAAATAAAGATCAGGAATACTCTTCCATGGGTGCTCACGGGAGATAATATCACGCATGTGGAGTACTTCCCGGACTAGCATCCACCACATCAGACCCATTGAGTGATCCCCCTTGTTTCATGCGATGTCAATGTTTACATAATGCAGAGGAGAATCCGTGTGGCACAGAGCAATGGTGGGCAGGTTGACACATGAGCCCTCTGTGAGGGGCTGGTGGTCAGAGCTGGGGTCAGTCACCACTAGAAGCCATGATTCCATGAAGGCTGCTTGGATCTGGTTGGTGAAGGCCCCAGGTGTGAAGCTGCCAGCAATCGGAGTGGCTCCAGTAGCAGCAGCAAACTTCAGCCCAGGTCTCCGGAGAGTGTTCCTGTAGGAGACGTCGCAGACATCAGCAGCGTTTCCAATGGCAACAATAGCCCTATCTGCAAGCAACAGCTTCTCTTAGGTCTTCCTCAGATTAATGATGTAGATGCCATCAAAAGAAAGAACGTCTGTAGATGTATTGCTCCATCTGAAAGTTAAGGTTGGTGCCGCCTAAGTGGGTTCCTGCGGCAAAGAGTTTGAGAACATCCTCCTCCTTCATCTGCAGGGCATCAAGGGCTCTGGACATTGTGTAAGCATCTCTTTATGGGAATCAAGAACAACGCCTTATGGACCCATCCCTGGGCAGCGCAGAAAAGCACGACTCTTCATTTAAGTTCCTTAAATGAAAAGTCAATAAGTACCCTCCCCTGGCTTCAACCATGGGTGACATTCACACTGGGAAAAGGAAATTTCAATAAACTGTCAACTAAATTTTTTCTGTGAACTTAAAATCTATGCTCAGAATTTTGACAATGAAACAAAAAACATACATTGGAGAAAACCCAGTAGCCTCAAAAAATGATTTTGGCCAAAGTTGAGAGCTACATGTAGAATAATGAAACTCTATTCTTATCTCTCACTCTAAATAAACTCTAAATAAATCAGATACATCAAGAATGACTTGAGATGGAAGTCAGGGATAGGCTTCAAATTATAGGCAGAGAAATAACATGATGGGACAAGCATTAATATCAACAACTCATAAATAGAAGCACATAGAAATAAAAACCTTATATATAACAATGAAAAAGCAGATTACAGACAAATATTTTATTGCCTATCTGATACAGAGTGTCTCAAATATACAAATAACAATAACTACAAAACCAACAAACAAACAAGCAAAGAAAACAAATAAACCAAATTAAAATTTGGGGCAAGGAAGTAAACATAGAGTTCTCAAAAGAAAAAAACACAAATACCTAAAAAATTATTTTTTAAAAGTGTTCAGCATGTTTAGCCACTAGGGAAATGCACATTAAAATTACTTTGAGATTTCATTTCGTCTTAATAAGAATAGCCAAAATAAGTAATAACACAACAAAGTGCTAGTGTAGATGTCAGAAAGAGGAAAACCAATTTTTATGTATCTATTTTTTAAAGCACCCTATTGTTAAATGTTAAGGTTCAATGTACGATTATTTATATAATAAAAATGTTAGCATTCTGACATTACTATATATTTATATAGTTCATTGTTCTTATAAATCAACATATAAAATTATAAATGCCTATTTTTGTTATATAAATATTCATTCATAGATTATTTAGTTACAAAATATTTTTGATACAAAACAAGTATAGATCATCTTGACCTCAGATATCTTACATGAAATGGATGCTTACATAATAAGAAAAGCATTAAAGTTTTGTTTTAAATGCCCATGCCTTTACTTATATTGGAATTGAATATTTAGTGAATTTTACCATAAGACTTTGGCAGAGTTGAGTTGTGACTGTTAACAAACAGTACCTAGAGAATCATACTTTGAGGGACAATCCCTTATTTCATCAATAAAGGAAACTCTATACATGCAAATTTGTTGGATGAGGTGAAGCTAGCCAAAGCCCTGGATAAAATATGGCATCCAGCATCTCTACAGTTTCACTTAGTATTCTGTGCTCTTATGTTATTACTTATTTAGTTATCTTAATTTTTAGTATAACCCTACATGGAGTCATTGGTTCACTAAGCATTGAGAAACAAAGCAAGCAGCTTCTATGAATCCAGTACGGTCCACTCAGGCAAGACTTTGAGGGTAAACTTGGTATCTGCTAGAAGTGGAGTAGGGTAATGAAATTTCCCTCTGAAAATGCGTTTTGATTTATTTTATCTGTATAAGAATGTTGTCCAAATGTATGTTTGTACCCATATTCCTGCCTGGTGTCCCCGGAGCTTGGAAGAGGGTGTTAGCGTTCTTGAAGCTAAGTTACACACAGGTGTGAAACACCATGTGGATGCTTGGAATTGAACCAGGATCCTTAGCAAGGAAATAAAAATGCTCTTAACCATTGAGAAATCTCTTCATCACCTGTGTTAGAATTTTTTTCAAAGGCAATAGAAGCAAGCAACCACACTTGTAAGGCTTAAATGGATGAGAAATAGCTGGTTTAAAATGATTTTTTAAAAAAATCAGCTGCTTAACAGACCAACAGCAGTTTTGAACTTTATCAAAGCTCTGGGAACGGCCCGCCAGCTCAGATCAAAGCCCAGGTGGCTACATGTCATTTTTTAAACCATGAAACGAGCATATTAGACATAACTTCATAATCCTTTTTTATACTAGTCCTGAATAATTTCAGTTTCTAAAACATTATATCTCAACTGTGAGAAAAATAACATTGTGTATGACTTGTCTTGGTTTTATGTTTGACCAAACTGCTCAGTTTTACTTCTATGATGTCTAACCTAAGGATATCCTTCAAACATATTTGCATGTAACTAACTGACAATTCTTAGCCTTTAAATAAACTTCTCATTTCTTTGAGGCATGTTTTCACTTGCTGAGGCCAGGAGAGCTAAGCCAGGCTTTGCTTTCTCACAGCTTACTTGATCCTTTTGGAGTACAAAAAAAAAAAAAAAAAAAAAAGAGGGACAGGGTGCTTTCTGGTTTATTTGACTTAGTTTTAGTTCTTCTGAAATACAGGAACATTCTTTCCTTCATTCCACCATATCCGTCTTTTATATGTATAGCAATAAGTGTTTGATTTACAATATGAAATAGCAGACTAATGTGCTAGTTCTCAAAGATTTGCATAATTAGTTTAAGTATAATGCATTCACTTTTGAAAATGCCCATGCTTAGTCTAACTGCATATTGCTGCAAGGGATATTATCCCCCACCCTTCTGGGGTTGAGGCTCTGCTCTGTATCTCATCTCAGACACATAATTAGTTGTAGCAGGTATATTATAGTGGTCTCACAGTCTACATCACCAAATCTTCTTTAAACATCATTTCAGCAAAGTAAACCCAGGAAATTCTGTTCACCTTACTTAAATGCTTGTAACTTTAGTATTTTTACAATTCTTTCAGGCTCAGCACAGATGGGATTTTTCAAATGAAAACCAGATGAAAGTAAACAGCCCTCTTGCTATCAAAATCTATAGGTAGGGAGACGCAGGTCCAGCTCAGTGCAGTAATAAGATCTGCCTTTCAGTGAAAGTGTGTTTCCAATAACCACACAGTTACCTTTCATTAGAGACTCAAATCAGCATTTTATTTTTCCTCTTATAATTTGACATGGTAAAAGGAGAAGTGGGCTTTTTGGGCCTCTAATCCCTGTCAACCCCAGATGAAGGATTTTAGCACTCTGCCTCTGTGGAGGTATTTGGATTTGTAGTTCATTTTACAAATCCTGTTTAACATACAATTAAATAATAATGTAAATATGTGACATAACCTCTCCTGGCTACAAACTTTCACTGACCCTGGTGATTTCCTCCCCTTGGGGTTTTAAATTTGATTTCCATTGCATTTCCCTTCCGAAACCTATGCCCCTGCCATTTTTAGTTGCAATTTGCTAAGTAGTCATTTCATCTGCAATAGCTTTTAAATTTATTTTCAATAATTCTTGTTGGAACAGAAAATAGCACTTTGATTAGAAAGGAGTCATGTTAGCTCTGTGGCCAATTTATTTTGAATTTATTTTATGTTTTAATTATATACCTAGATCATCTCCAAAGTAGCCTTTTAAACTATTGCACATTAAAGTTGAAGATTTACACCTTTAGAACTCCATCACCAGATGATCCAATTTGCTTGCTCATAATTGCACCTAGACATTTCAAGAGTTGAAGGATTTTGTCAACCCTTACAACATAAAGATTATCTTGAGAATCAGTTATTAGAATTAGGTTTTATGTTCTGGAGGGGGTTTGTTCTAGCATCCCAAAGTGTTAGATCCTCATTACGCCTCTTGGGAAGAAAGACAAAAACCTCCCCAATATTTTAAAGCACCTAGGCTCTATTTAAGTGCATTTATTTGATGTGTGTGTGTGTGGGGGGGGGGGAGAGAACCACAGAGACAGAGACAAGAGAGACAGAGAAGCACAAACTTGGATATAATTTTTCAGCTTTTATGATCTATGATCTATCTATCTACAGTCTATCATCTATCTACAATCTATCTATCATCTATCTATCTATCTATCTATCTATCTATCTATCTATCTATCGATCAAGACAGTGAGATATAGGGATTCTCCTGTTTCTGTCTCCTAGATGCTTGGATTATAAACTTACCATCATGTCTAGCTTTCAAGATTCAAGCTCGCGGAACTGAACACAGATCCTTGTTTTTGTGGGAAAAGCACTTTACTGACTTATCTATCGTCCCATCTCTGAAAGGCAAGGGAAAGCAGAGCAGGTCTTACTGAAAGTCTAAAGGTTGGTGGCTGTACAGGCAGGGGTGGCCAAACCAGACCTGGACACTGGATATGGAACTTGGGCTAGAGCTGCTTAGAGAGGGATGTGGATGGGGAGGTATGGGTTGACTCACTCTGCTAGACCCAGGAAAAGCAGGTCCAGTATCTGTCCAAAAGAAAAGGTTGAATGTTGCATGCGAGGAACCTGTATGTTGGGGTCAATACCATGGGGCTTAATTCCAAGGGAATAAAACTTTTAAATATATTTCTTGTCTCCTTTCTAACTACTAGTTCTTTATCTCAAAGCTCAAAATAATAAAATCTACATCCAACTCAAGTGACAATTCTTGATGGAAATTTTTCTTATAAAGAGAAAAAGAGATATTTTATTGCATAATCCAGAGAGTAGAGAATTTGAACTTCAACATATTTTTTTTCTAATTAATCTGATGTAAAAATGGGAAGCAGTAAATATGATTAAAGGCAAATTAACAGACATATATTCTAGAAATTAAATGTGGTTAATGTACTACAACTAAAAAAGACTCTGTGAAGGAGATTAGAGACCAATGGTGGAAAAAGTAAACTAGAAATGCAATTTTACTTTGAAGGATCCATACTGGAGACTGTCAGTAAAGTTACAATGGGAACATATTTCAAAGTAGAAAACATCTCAGAAAAAAGTATCTGAAAGATAATGACAAATCTAAAGGAAAAAAAGGAGATTTGGAAACAGGCTAATTCAGGTGTCCTGTTAGGTTTTAGAAGAGCTGAAGAGAAAGGACACGATACAGAGTCAGAGATTCTACTGTGACTTGTTGATTTATCATTTTGTGTACAGCACTAGATATCCTGCTAACACTCTCATTTATCAAACAGCATTGATGATTCATCACTTTCATGGGTGCGATGCAAACCAAGGCATGCGCTCACCCTATGCAAAAGGCTTGATGATTACAACCATGCTGTAACATACTGGAAAGCTCCTACAACTCACACTGAGAGTCCTGGTTTAGACAAGAGATGGTTGCTCTTCCAGGCACACCTTTCCTGTGGAGAAGAGCTGGTAAAAACAAGGATGAGATCTGTGTAATGGATAAAGTCCTTAATGCTGGACTTCACTAACTCGAGCTTAGATTGACAATGCATAACAAGCAAAGTGTCTCAAATCTCAGCATCTCTTGTGTCCATCCTTGCAAGTCTCAGCTGCAACCATTTCAGAGACTTGCCGAGAATATTTCATGACTCGTATGTGTAACAGTCAAGAAAATGGACGTTACAGCTGAATTCGAGTTAATACTTTCTAATGTTTCATCATTTGTTTCCTTAGAAAGTTTGTAATGTGACTGCCACTCTCTGGTCACCTTGGAAGGAACAGAGGTAGAAAATGCAAGCCTCTTACCGTTTATCTGCATCAACCTGCATAATGTGACTTGTATTCTGTGTAAAATGCCATCGTCACAGCAGAAGTATACTAGGAGTACAAAAAAATAACTAAGAAATGCTAGGAACATTTCCATAAACTCCAGAAAACAGTATCAACAAAACTAAGAAGTGAAAATAATATAGTAGTTATCAAAATAACTGAACAGTCTAAATTCTACTTAAATAGTTGTTCTTCCCCTCCCTCCCTCCCTCCTTCCCTCCCTCCCTCCCTCCCTCCCCCCCCCTCTCTCTCTCTGTGTGTGTCTGTCTGTCTGTCTCTCTTTCTTTCCTTATTTCCTTACTTTGTTTTTTTCCTTCCTTCCCTCTCTCTTTCCTTCCTTTGGTCTGTCCTCCTCCCTCCCTCTTATAACTTTTCTTCCTTCCCTCCCTTCTTTCCTCCCCTCCCTCCCCCCTCCTTCCTTTTCCCATTCATTTGTAATTTTAAGGAGCAGGTCGATGTCACTAGATGACATCAAATACACAAAGTAAAACAGGATGCTCTTGAACTGAATGCTTGCTTGGGCCAGCCACAGATGCCACCCTGCATGACTAACTAGGTGCTGGAGAATGACCTCAGTGCTTCATGCATGCATTCCATCAACTCGGCAACATGTTCTGCTCAATTTGAAAGCAAAATGAAAAAACAGCAGTAATCTAGGACCTCACTCAGAAAACTAAGCTGGCCTTGTAGTTGGCTTTTAGCCTGGGCTATAATCTTTCTACCTCAACTTCTTAAAGCCTGGGAATACCTGAATTCATCACTGTATCTACCTGAGTCTATATATCGTTTATAAGAATCCTCATTTTATCTTTAAATCCTTTGGATTTGTGACTCATACATTATTTGAAAATAATTAGCTGCATTCTTCATTAACTACAAATGACAGATGTGAACATATAATGCCTAAATCATAAAAGCACTTAGCCAATATCCACTGAACAGCTAGCCCGTACACTTGGGTCATAGTAGAACTAAAAGGACAGCTAGGTTTGTTGCCTAGGCAACAGTATCAGAGATATGGTGTGGTTGAGAACAAATATTGAGATTAATCTAGCCAATAAGGAAACTGAGATGTATCTTTAGGAACACTGGGAGAAGTCTTTAAACTTCCAGTGGACAGGCAGATGGAGTAGGTTGAAAAATCTACGTTTTTTTTTTCTGGAAAATGAACACTAGATAATCCTTACAGTTATTAAGAGTGACAAGCTGGATTGAATGTGGCGCACTCTTGCTTGGAATTTGTGCTTGTCTCCTTCCCAACTTAATCCTATTTCTGACAGTCCTTCCAATCTTCCCAGGTACTACCTGTCTTAAGCAATCCATATAAACAAAGATTTTGGCTTCAGTAAATTTTACTAACTTGGTGATTTTCATATGTATTCTGTACACTTCTCACCCATGCAGACTAACCCATTTTCAGGGCTTTCCAATTTCTCAAAAGATTGGCCTTCCAGCCAGGCTTTACACACTTACTGAGGCATATTATGTATACTCTAAAATTGATGTTTTTACGTTTACACTTTCATGATTGGCAGAATATTTAGAATTTTGTTACTATCCTTCTCTAATTGTAGAACGTCTACAGCCCCCAAAGCAGTATATAACCCATTAGCAATCACTTCTCATACTGCTACCCCTAGCCCCAGGCAATTGCTAATGTGAATTCTGTCTCTGTAGATTTAGCTATAATTGTTGTTAAATGATTTAATCAGTCCTGAAGGACTCTTTATTTCCTCCAAATTGCTCACCACCTAATCTCCAATGTTTTAATATAAAGTTCTTCACTTATATTAAGAATTCACTTCTTTGTGCATTTCTTTGGTATTTTCAGATCAAATTAATAATTCTGGAAGTATCCAGTGGGTTTCCTTTCATACTCTGATGGCAGCTTTTATCAGTGACAGGGTGGCCAAGTTACCAAACCAAAAACAATGAAATTATGAAAGACTTAATTGCTTTTTGGTTAATGAATTGTGTATAGTATTAAAATCTCCCAAAATATTCACAGCATGGAGTTCCACCTTGTAGTTTGGTTGTCTTGAGGCCCATAGCTAGGACTGGTCACTAATGAAACAACCCTTTTTGCCTCTGCACATGTTCATACCTTTCAGTCAATTTTAGATATGACAGATGAGCATAGAAATAATATCAAACTAAATGACTTCCTCAGAGTTTAAGTGAACACGAGTATGTATTGTATTGAAAGCAATCATTTTATAATAATTATATTTTGGTGAATCAATTATAAATTTGATGAATTTGATTATGAAAGAGCAATTTAGAATGATTTTCTATTATAATAACAAATATGACTTATTATGTATCTATTGTACATATATATTTGGTTTTTTTATTTTTTTATTATTAATTTATTCTTGTTACATTTCAATGGTTATCCCATCCCTTGTGTCCTCCCATTCTTCCCTCCCTCCCCCTTTCCCCTTATTCCCCTCCCCTATGATTGTTGCTGAGGGGGAATTACCTTTCCCTGTATATGCTCATAGGGTATCAAGTCTCTTCTCGGTAACCTGCTGCCCTTCCTCTGAGTGCCACCAGATCTCCCTCTCCAGGGGACATGGTCAAATGTGAGGCACCAGAGTACGTGAGAAAGTCATATCCTACTCTCCACTCAAGTGTGGAGACTGTTCTGACCATTGGCTAGATCCAGAGGGTCCTAGAAACCTATAAGTAGAACATTATTATAGGCAGATTTGGGCCCAGGGGTCCCGCTCAAACTAAGGCACCAGCCAAGGACAATACAGGCAGTAAACTTTAAACCTGTACATATATATTTGATTAAATAAACTAAAACAATAAGAAAACAAAGAAATTAGGGGTTGACTTATGGAAAGAGAAGAGGCTCCCTCAGTGTTAATAGAAATAGTAAAGAGATCCAAAAATGGGAAGACATTAAGGGAAATCTTGAAGTGAGGAATTAAGAAAAAGATGCAACAGTCATGGAGAATAAAAATCCTACAGTTTTTGTGCACCTGCTTAGTAGTGGATTTCCAAGCAGATTACTAATTTATCCACAAGGGCATCCTCACCCCTCTGAGAAGGTTGTTTGCTATGTATGGATTGTACACATCACTGAGACTTTCTTAAAATCAGGAGAGGCCTTTTAGAAAGCTAATATGTGATCGTGTTCCCAGTGTTAATATGAATTAATGACAGGTTGTTTATCAGCCTCCCTAGTATTTATTTTTCAAAAAGTGTACACAGTACTCACTCTGATCTGGGAACCATTGCAAACACTTTCCAATAATCCTATGTGGTTGGCACTGAAAGTGAGGGGTAATGTGAGCACAGTGCTCCAACCTACATGCCATGGTGCCTTTAAATAGGCACAATGAGGAGATAAGTATTAACCACCGCCTTAATAATCATAAGAATCAATATTAAATAAAAATTGCTATAATAAAACTGCATTGAACAGCTTTCCGTACATATCCTGCAAGCTGAATCCCTTCCAATTTGCTTAGAATTTGACTATGTGCAAGATTGTAGCACCCAAGTGCTTAGTATTATACTAGGCGTTGTAGTGGAGTTTTGGTTTCCTTAACAACTCAGTTACATTATGTAAATATGTTTTTATTATAATCCCAAGTGTAGAATATGAGACTACCTTAGTTTATCCACAACTGATAATTGCTCAAAGAGGGATGTGGTCTTTGCCAGCTGGAGATAGTTTCATTCTGAAGATTCTGAGAGGATATGTATATGTATATGTGTGTGTGTGTGTGTGTGTGTGTGTGTGTGTGTGTGTGTGTGTGTGTGTGTGTGTATGCCTCCAGAAAGAAAAGAGAAAGCTTCGAGGAGACAGGCAGAGGAAGAAGATGGGAGCCTATACTTCCTGCTTCTGTGTTTGCAGGTTGCTATAGGTGGATTGCTAGATATCTTGATGACTCAAGTTGATATTTTACCAAAGAACCATCAGGAAGTAGCTAAAGACATATGTCTGCTTTCCTTCTTAACCTTCTTTCTCTCCTACCTTGGGTTGTGGAGTTGGAAAGGAAGTAGGGGCTTAAGAAGCCCCAAATAAAGTATAGTTTAAAAAATAGTGCCTAGAAGGCTTTTCATACAGAGGTGGTTGTTCATAGCTGAGTTGTGGCTAGAAATGCCACCTAGATGTTAGGAGCAGCTTTCAGAGCTCTGCTTTAGATGGTTACCTATGTCACACCCAAAGACAGTTCATTCAATTTATAATTACATGCATTGATTTCAACAAGAGGCAAATACCCATGCTGTATGAATAAGACAGACTCAGAGAAAGTTAAATGAAAAAGCCTTTGCAACTCATCTCTCATTCTTCTCTGCTCTTCCACCATTCTGTAAATGAGGCCTTCTATTTATTCTGGGGATACCAGGGCTCCCAAGAACACTATTCCTATTGCCTTGTAGTTGACCACCTTCTAGAGGCCAGTGTAGCTAATATTTGAATGAAAGGAAATTTTTGTTGTCCCATATAAATACAATAAATAATTGATTATTTCTTAATTTTGCTTATTTTAATATTCAAATGCAGACATTAAGTATTTCTCTGAATATTTTATGCTTGGAGCAAGTTCACAGACATTTTCTCCCCAAACAATTATGTATTAAAATAGCATAAATGTCCATAGATTTAAAAGATTGAATCTATTGGGCAGAAATCTTTAGTGATGCATGTTTTCAACACAAGTGGAAAATAGATGCATTTATGGTACACATAACCTAAGACATGAACGGTGGTGTGTCATGTGAGCGAGATGGGGGCAGAATCGTGGACTGCTCAATGAAAATCGGCCACATGGCTCCACCATTCTCCTTGAGTCAAGGTCATTTTACTGAGTGAATATGTACAGCTCCTAGAGACTGTCTGCTAGAGTCCAAACTCCAGCTCCATCTCTTCCTAGCCTGATGACCTTGGGCACATTTCAGAGTCCATAGAGAATTGTGATGGGAATTATGTAATACCATGCATGACTTAGAAGGACTTCTTCTATTAGGCATTACAGGGGTCTCATTAGAAAAGGTGAAAGGAACAAAAGGATACAGTGTATTGCAATTATTAGAAATATAAAATAGTTTTATGTTTATATGCTGAGATGTGGCTCCAAGCAAACAGAGCACTAGTTTTTGAACTGCTCAAAAGCATCTCTAGAAACTTAATAGGTACTATTTTTACTCATGTGGCAGAGAAGAACTGATTATCCAGCTAGGAGTCTGCTGAAAGCAGCAGGGAGTAGGATGCAAAACAAAGGCCAAATGGCCAGAGAATACCAACTACAATAAATAAAACTTATTATATTTAAATAATATTTATTCTAGATACTTATCCTATAGTCTGAGATCAGTTCTAGATGTGATATACTAGGAGATGTTTAAGTTGTTAATGTGGGTGATATTAAGGCCATCTCCTACATATCAATTTCTATGTGTTTCTATCTCCATCTATCTGAGTGATGCTGAGATGATTAAGGTAATAACAGAAACAATGTAAAGGATTTCAAGCAAGAACAGAAATATTGTACTAACATACAATGACCTGATCATGACAATTATAGGTCCGGAGGTACCAAGTAAAACAACAAACAAAGCAGTTACAGCTAGTCTGTGGCAAAAAAAAAAAAAAAAAAAAAAAAAAAAAAAAAAAAAATGAGTCTAGGGCTACTACAAACATAGGCTTTTATATAGGAGATAACCTAAGTCTGTTGTCCATCTATTATATTTTATATCAGCATAATTTGAAGAAAATGGTGTTTTCTTAATATTCAAAATAGGGACTTTGGAGCTTAGAAGTTAATTTGCTATATGCTTTGGAATGAGCTGTCTTGAATGTATATGCTGAAATTTTACTGTTAATATAACTGTATTTTGCAGTGTAGACCTGGAGAGGCCATTCATGGTAGATAATGTTTTCAGGCTGTGGACTTGAAGCCAATATTATTAGTGTCTTCATGTGAAAAGTAAGAAGATAGGGCTAAGCCAGACTTAGTGACTGTCTCCCTCTCTATCTTCTCTCTTTCCATCAGACCATTTGATAATAGAAGGCAATTGCTTGTAAACCAACCAAACAGCCCTCATCAAGAAAAATCACTGTTTATCTTGAGTTTGGATTTTCTAGTATTGAGAATACTGAAGACAAATGTAGTGTTTAAGTCACACAGCCTGTAGTCTTTTGCTATGCTATTCAATTGTAATCTTAGCCAAATTTGTGATTAAAATGAAAGGGAGGGGAAAAACCTAAGAAAATGAAAACATCGTCATCATCAACAACAAAACCCTGACAGTCTTAAGACAAGAACACTACAGAAAAATACTTGTATTTTGTGGAGTGGCTCATGCAAAAGTAAAGATAAATCATGTGGGCAACTGATTAAATAATAATGAGTTTGTCTTGTTTTCTATGAGAAAATTAATTCTGGCAGGAACTACTTCTTAACTGGTTCATAAATGCCAAATCCGAGACTGTAGTCCAGGGGCCTCTAGAGAGAAAACCTATGTTATAACATGGGTTCTTGTATTTTATTAAGTGTAATGTAGTAGTTCCATCACTGATCACTGATGTTCCCAAGTGCCATCTAACCAGGTACCTGTACAGAGGGCAGATGGCCTGACATTCACAGTAGATGACAGGCCGACTTGTGGCTTTGTTTAGTCACTCTAGCTTTCCTGCCCTGAAAAGAATAAATCTCACTTAACACTTTTGTAAATCACAATGTTTTATTTGTGTGGTGGTTTGACTAGGAATGTTTCCCATAGACTTATGTGTTTCAATGCTTTACTCGCAGGGAGTGTCACTATTAGAAAGTTCGGTCTTGTTGCAGGAAGTGTATATCTCTTGTGGTGGCCTTTGATGGAGTATGTGCTCCTGGGGCCAGTGTGACTCAATTATTTTCTACTGCCTGTGGCTCAAGAGGTAGAACTCTGAGCCCATCTCTAGTACTACGTCTACCTGCATGCTGCCATGCTCTGCATGATGATAATAACTGACTAAGCATATGAAACTGTAAGCCAGGCCCAGTTAAATGCTTTCCTTTGTAAGAGTTGCAGTGGTCATGATGCCAATTCACAGCAATAAAATTGAAACTAAGACAGTTTGTTTAGCTCTTGATCTTTAAGCATTGGGTATTTTAAAATCATATCACACTTTAGAAGCTCTCTACTATTTACTATTCCATAGCGTCTTAGTTCTCTGTTATCTATCCTTATTCCTCAAGTCATTGTGATGTGGGAGGTTCTAATGCAAGAGTAAAATTGAGTTTATTATAAGGAAATACAGGATAAGACACCTTCGTTGCCTCAACATTTTATATAATTTTCTCTACTAAATAGTCTTAATGGATGCATTTGGGACTCCTAATTTTTGATATTATCATTTCTTTAATGTGCCCTTAAGCTACAATTTAATTATCTGGAACTGGTTCCTTGCTGGCCATAGGAATATGTTCCTATCGCGAGAGAGTGTCTGGTTGCAGATACAATGATCTGAGATCCTCTGCCATAGTATAATGAACAGAACTCTATTTAATGGTTTCAGGCAATATTGGAAGCAGAAGTACCAAAATGCCACAGAGACTTGTTTGCAAGATTTCCAGAACAGTCTTGGCAAACAAACTGCCTGGAGACTTCGAATGTAAGCTTGACTATAAGCTTGAGCATATTACTATTAAACAAAGGAAAGCTTGGTATTCCATCCATCAACAACTATGACAAATAAATCTTGACTTCTAAATTCTGCATTACGTTTAAATGCCACAGAGACAGTGGTACAATGGCCACAAGCATGACCATATTAGTTTTCATAATAATGGCAAGGTAAAACTGCTGGATCACAGCAGCTTTCTTGGCTCTATTACAACTATTTACAATTATGTAACTTATAGGTAGCTTTTCTTTTTCTTCCACAGCTATCATTTTTTCCCTAACTCTTTAAAATATTTTGTTTCTTGAACTATACCACTTGAGACTATGACATCAGCTTATTTTCTAGCTATGATATTTTCCCAAACTTCCTTTTGTTTTCAAAATTGCCCAGTCTAAGTTAAAAATTCTTGTCTTTAAGAATCTTCCTGGAATTAAAATCATTTTGGTACTAGCTGTAAATTCATTTCAGATACTCACAACGCTTGAAAATCCAGTACAAATGAGTCATAAGCCAAGAGATCCTGGTAGTGTTTTTTAATTATAGAAGACTGCCACAGGGCTG
Source organism: Acomys russatus (assembly GCF_903995435.1). NCBI lineage: Eukaryota > Metazoa > Chordata > Mammalia > Rodentia > Muridae > Acomys > Acomys russatus. The sequence goes on along the minus strand of NC_067137.1, from coordinate 105,849,677 downwards.
GTGTTTTAATTTATAGGTATTTTTCAGAGAGAAGGGGCACAGGGTAATAGAGAGCAGGGGGAGAAGGAGGAGCAGAGAAAGGGGGCAGGGTGGGAGGGAGAGAACTTGCTTTGGGGTCTTCATTCTCTTATAAGGACTCTCAGCCATAACTGGTATAACTATACCTTCATGGTTTTCTCTGAATCTAGCTATATCTGAAAGGCTTACTTGCAAATACCGTCACCATGGGTATGTAGGCTAGAAACTCTGGGAGTGGAGGTATAGGCATTTAGTCTATATCAATATAAAATGACCCTTGCATGATTTTTGTGAGATTGAATAGGTAATAACTAGATCACTTTAAAGGACCAATCTTCTAAGTAGCACATGCTAACACAGGTGACCATTTCCTTTTAAAGATATCTTAAACATTTAGTCATTTGTGTGATACGTTCTAACATTTAAAGCCCATCGAATAACTTTTAGAAAAGAGATCAACCGAGGTGTCTTGTCCCATGTCACTTTAGTTTAATTACAATTATTTTTTACTAAATGGAAAAGGGAAGGGAATCCAAGAGGCATTGAATCAGAGCACAATGATGTAGAGAGACTTTGGAGTGCCCTTGTGTGTTTCAGCATATCAACAAGGACGCCCTCATTTCGTGTCCTAATCATATTGCTCTGCATCAAAGATGAGCACACAAAGGACAAATTGTGAGGTATGAAACTGGAAATAAATGTGTAGATAATTTTATTTTTCAAAAGTCAGTCCTCAAGCTGGTTTGATGCAGTACCTTGAACTGTAATCACATGCTATTTGTTTGAGTAGGTTCCTGACAGTGGTTTCCCTTACCTCAAAGTAGATGTTTGGAGGTTTCACTGAGCCATGGCATACTACCTATGAGGGTTTGTGGTTAAAGAGGATGGCAAATCCACTGTGTCGCAGTGGGAGGAAGAGAATCCAAGAAGCATTGACTCAGAGCACAATGGGGAAGACTTTAGCTTGCCCCTGTGTGATCTATCATATCCACAAGGCTTCCCTCATTTTCCATGACCTAATCTACTTCAGGACCCACCTTTCTTTCCAAATGCTCCATTATTTTACCTTCACCCATGCCAGGTCCAACATCAAGTGCAGAGGTAGCATCCTTCTAAAGTTCTCCCCATGAGCTGTCATGGTTGTTTGATATCTGTATTCTATATGAAATTACATATTCAATATAAATCAATCTTGATTGATATGTGGCAGGATATTTTTACTGTTCCTTAATATAATCCAATATGTTTACATCCTCCTCATTTGTTCTGTCATTTCCATCAAAACATTCAAGAATATACCAGTTATATCTAGTGCCTGATAGCCATGTTGAAAATGCTCAACTTCCTTAGTCATCATGGAATGCAAATCAAAATGACTCTGAGATTCCATCTTACACCAATCAGAATGGTTAAGATCAAAAACTGAAGTTAAGCCTGGTGGCACTCAGAGGAAGTATAGCAGGCTACCAAGATGAGACTTGATCCCCTATGAGCATATACAGGGGGAGGAGGTCCCCTCAGTCACATTCATAGAGGAGGGAAGTAAGGGGAAAATGGGAGGGAGGGAGGAATGGGAGGAGACAAGGGATGGAATAACAATTGAGATGTAATATGAATAAATTAATAAAATATATTAAAAAAACTGAAGTGACTGCACATGCTGGTGAGGATGTGGAGAAAGGGGAACACTCATTCACTGTTGGTGGGAGGGTAAACTTGTACAACCACTTTGGAAATCAACCTGGACTTTTGTCAGAAAATTGGGAATAGGGCTACCTCAAGACTCAGCTATTCCACTCCTTGGAATATACCCGAAAGATGCTTCATCACACAAGGACATTTGATCAACTTTGTTCATAGCAGCCTTATTTGTGAAAGCCAGAATTTGGAAACAACCTAGATGTCCTTCAGTCAAAGAATGGATAAAGAAACTGGTATATTTACACGATGGGGTACTACTCAGCTATTAAAAATAAGGAAATCTTGAAATTTGCAGGCAAATGAATGAAACTAGCGAAGATCATCCTGAGTGAGTTAACTCAGACCTAGAAAGATACACATGGTATATACTTACTTATAATTTGATACTAGCCCAACATGAATGCCCTTTGAAAGCTTTCATTCAGCAGGGGATTGGGATAGATGCTGGGGCTTGCTTTTGGAACTCCAGGTAAGAGAGGTATGGTAGAATGGGGAAATAGAAGGACTTAGAGAGTTCTGGAACCCTAAAAGGAGACTATCAAGGCTGGTGGATGTGGGCCCAGAGGAACCTATACAAACTACTGTACCAACCAAGGACAATGCATGCACCAAACCTAGGCCCCTAGTCAGATAGCCAATGTACTGTGCATTCTCCACAGTTGTGTGGCAAGCAGAGACTTTCTCTGACATGAACTCTGGTGCCCCCTACATGACCATTTTCCCTTGGAAGAGAGGCCTGGTGGCTTTCATAGGAAGGGTAAGCAGGCTACCCAGATGCTACCTGATAGGCTGTGATCCTATGGTGGGGGAGGGGGTCCCCCCTCTGTCAGAGGCCTAGGAAATGGGAATGGAGTAAAAGAGGGAGTAAGGGGAGAAGAGGAAGATACAATGAGGGGATAACAATTGAGATGTAACCTGAATAAATTATTTAAATAAAAAAGAAATGGCATTCTAATATTTGCAGATTCTTCTGCCAATAGTATAGATTATATAATGCAGAAATTATGATTGATTTTCTACAAGAAGCACAATATATGATAAAAGCTTGTTTAAGGAATAAAATCATTTATCCACTTATGTTGTCAATATACCAGAGGTTATCCAAGGTCTGGCAGCATACAAGTTTACATGGCTGTGTATGCCCAGACATACTTCTTGATCAATCTTGGTTATAAACCACTATGATTTTTGCCTTCTTCCTCTCATGATGAAGCTAGATTCAGCTGTTTAGTGAGTCACTTTGTGACTACCATGGGCAGAGTCTAATATATACGCTACCTAGTTCTTATACAGTGTATCTCTATCTGGTATAGAGGTATGTGTCCTTTACTCTGCAAGTGCACGTCACAAAAGAAGCTTCAGCATTTGTTTCCTATAGTTGTATGCCAAATTCTATCTTCTGTACTTACCACTCTAAGTAGTGTAGGTTACATTTTTGAATGGTTCTTTTAAAACATTTTTTTAGTTGACAAGGCAAGAGAATACCAATATCCATCACTTTGCAACAACGGGGAGATGGAAACCTGTGAATTTCTTTCCAAAGAAGTCTTTTTGAGCATCGTGTTTCTTTTCCAAGCACTAAAACCTACAATTGGTATAAAGATTTGACCTGTATGACTGTAAAGCGGTGGATACCAAAGGATCAAGTAAGTAATTACCCCCAATATCTTTGTAAGTCAAATATCTATGAGAGTCTCTCATGACTTTGAATCTTCAGATGAAAGCAACATCAAGTAAGTTACACTTGAATATATGCTTAAAAAGGGACCATAAGCTTCATTGTAACTCTAAGCAACCTGGTCTTCGACTCCATCAGAAACTTGAGAAGGAATAAACTTGATTACCTGAGTATTCCTGGAGTACAGGTTAGTAGCTTTCCAAATGAGAATATGACAGAAACAGTTTGTTGCCTAAACAGTCTCCCAATACTCTCTATAATGTTGGAGCACCATCTTTAGCTTTATGGCCCAATATATCTGACAGACATATTTGTGAGGCAGGAACTATTGAGGACTTGCTTACCCTGTGATGGCAGAGTTTGGCTGTTGACTCTGACTGCATCCAAACTTGTCCTGTTTTAGGCAGAATTCTGTCTGAGGTAGACACACAAACATTTTGCCCCTGGCTTGTTTGCCACATTTGAAGCCTTCTCCATAAGGAGGTTCTTTGATGACGCTTAGTTATTTAGGCGTTAAGATATTTTTAGGTCTAGATAGATTTTTTAAGTTGATAATGACAATATGTGATAGATACTGATTTACATTCAGAATTTTAGATGCACTAAGATAGGAAAGAGGTTTTCTTCAAGGCTGTCAAATACAAAAGCCAAAAGACTAAGAATGTAACATTTATATAATTCCTGATTGTGTCATAGTCCTTCTTGCTATAGGTAGTTTATTGTATATATGTGTAATAATATAAAGTGTATATATAAAAAATGGAATATAAATTAAAGATGAAATAGTAAAGATTCGGTACTAGAGCAGTTTTCTTTGATATGTTTAAAAGTCAGTTATTACATGGATATTTGTAGAGAAAGAGATTACACTTACTCTTTTTTGTATATATCCATAGACAATGTTACAATAAAAAGCACTATGCAAATAGATAATGAATTCAAGATTTCCTGGAAGGATTTGATCCTCAGACACCGGCCTGGCTCATAAACTAATAACAGAAACACTTGTAGTTCAAATGTTTTCCCTGCCTTATTTCTGTTTTCAATAATTCTATAAAATGAGAATTACCATCCTTATGTTGTAGGGGAAAATAAATTATTCTCAGCCCTTCATGTAGTTTCCATTACTATTAAATAATAGACTCAGAATTTGGTTATCGGTGCTTCATTTCAAAGAGAGTATTTTTCATTTTATACTCTGGTTAATTCCTAAAACTCCATGCATGAAAAATGATGAAAGTGAACAAATTTAATAGCATCAAAAACTTACTGTTTATACCCATGTAATATATCAAATTCCAAAGTACATTTATAGAACTCTTCATGGCACCTCTGTGAATTTGGCAAGTAAGTGATGTAGTGTTTCCATTTACGGAATGGAATTTACTGAATCAAACACCAACTAATCCATTCATTTTTGTGCTTAGGTAAGCCAAGTAGTAACTAGGGGTGATTAGCTCTTGTGCCTGAAGTAGACATCACAATACATATGTTGGTTGTGGGATGAAGGATAACAATTTCTCAACTGCACTATGTCTCTTAATTATCTTTGTCTTATAGGTTTTTAATCTATAAATTAAATATCATCATAACTTTCTAACTAGGGACTGTAAAAGATCTGATGTCATTAAGTTTTGTAATTCAGTGGTCATAGATCTTCTCACATTGAAGATGCTTGAAGGAATGATAGGTATATTTTTAAAAATATATATTCATGGAGGCACCTGCTTTAGGAGAACTAATATTTCCACTTTAAACTAGTCATAAGAATAGTAAACACAATATATGGAGACAATATAAGCTACAGTATACACAAGCTATATTAATCTCATATAATCAATTATTGGCAAAGTTGGCTTTGATCATAGATGAGACTTACCTGATGCTATTTTTACTGTGCTCAGATAGTTGCAAATGAAAATAATTTGTCAGAAGAAAGAGAAGTAAGTATGTTCTCTATGCTACAACAATTTTTGGAAGTGTTGGGCTAGGACTGTGAAAGTTATCAGCAACAACCTAGGGATTTCAATCTTTAAATAACTTTGAGACTAGTGTATTTTTTCTTGCATAACAAATCAGTTTGATACAATACACTGAAATATTCATTTTATTTACATCTGTAAACCAATTATTCTGCAAAATTTATTTACTTTTATGCATCTTTTGGGTTGTTTTTCACATGAAGAACATTTGTTTGGCAGTAATTATACAATTTGCATTTTTAAAGAGTAAATTGCAATCAAGAAAAAATTATCATATAAATTGCTGTGTGTGTAAAATGCTCTCTGCAGATGTACTGTTTACTTCTGTAGTGGGCACATTAGATGTAGAGAAACAACTAAAGAAGGTAAAACTTAAATAGTTGACACAGGGATTATAAAGTCATCATTTCATTCTTAGATTTTTCTTTCCTTATTTCTTTTTTCTTTGTTTTGTTTTTTATTTTTTATATTTTTTTAATTTATTCTTGTTACATCTCAATGGTTATCCCATCCCTTGTATCCTCCCATTCCTCCCTCCCTCCCATTTTCCCCTTACTCCCCTCTTCTATGACTGTCACTGAGGGGGACTTCCTCCCCCTGTATATGATCATAGGGTATCAAGTCTCTTCTTGGTAGCCTGCTATCCTTCCTCTGAGTGCCACCAGGTCTCCCCATCCAGGAGATGTGGTCAAATATGGGGCACCAGAGTTCATGTGAAAGTCAGACCCCACTCTCCACTCAACTGTGGAGAATGTCCTGTCCATTGGCTAGATCTGGGAAGGGGTTTGAAGTTTACTGCATGTATTGTCCTTGGCTGGTGCCATAGTTTGAGCGGGATCCCTGGGCCCAGATCTGCCCATCATAATGTTCTTCTTGTAGGTTTCTAGAACCTTATTTCTTTTTGTTGTTTTTTATTCAGTCTAAAAATGAAGAAAAGAGTGCCTCCTTTCACTTTGTGATTGAGAGAAATACTTGATTGTTTTTGCTTTACATAGCCCTCTCTCTATTTTTTTTCCTATGGTTCCTCCTTCTTCTTCTCTTCCCTCTTCCTCCTCTTCCTGCTCCTCCTCTTTTTTCTGCTCCTCCTCCTCCCTTTCCTGCTCCTCCTCCTCTTCCTTTATAATTGGGAATTCATGTTTTTAAAGGATGTGCCTTGTATATTTAATCTTCACTATCTTAAGGTGACAGCTAGAGAAAAATGTAAAATTTGGTATTAGCCTTGGGGACAGAGAGGCAGGTAATCAAAAAGGTTTATATTCTCTATCAACCATCAAATATAAGCTGAACCACAAGAACAAAAGCCAAAGCATGTAGGACACTTAAACTCTAGGAAGACGAGCAAATATTATACAGAATAAAAGGAAAATGAGTGAGTATTGTCTTGTGGTTGTATGTATTTGCACAATGTTCCCCATTTTCATAAAATGTCATGTTTTTCCATGCTTCTCTAAACAAAGGCTGTTCATCATTATCACAGTTTGTGACTGGTTTTCTTGTACAGCTGAAAGACTAACTTGCATGAGTGAATGAGGCACATGGTTTTTCTTATTTAGTCATGTGAAAAGCATCAAAGGCATTAGTTTTACCTTTTGATCCATTCATTTATTATTATAACAAAGTTTTGAAGTTATGGCATGATCGTTTTACTTCTCCGTTTCCCTTTTCTTCTTCTTACAACCCCCCACCATGAAAGTCCTTTACTCTATCAAATCCAATGCCTCTTTTTCTCTAGGTCTCCTTCATATATATGTCTATATAAAATATTTCCAAATGTATAGATAAAACCTGCTCAGTCCATATAATTGTACTTGCTCATATATGATCTTGGGGTTAACCATGTGATATTGGATAACTAATTGGGAGCCTTTGCATTAAAACACCACTTTAAAAAGTTTATATTTTGCATTTTTTCATTGTTTCTTTCATAATTCTTCATAATCTCCGTGCAGCACCTTCTCACTATGAGATATAAATTTAAAGAAATGAAGAAAATTTTTAGAAAATCTCAAGGAGTTTCTCATATAAAGTTTGAAGCATATTTAATCCATTAAATAAACAAAAAAGGAAGAAAAATTAAACAAAGAAAGAGAAAAAAGAAGGAAAGAAGGAACAAGATAGGAAGGGAACTTCTTGGAATGGCGTAAGTGTACTAACATTGCTGGTTCACTGTGGTGATGACCTTTTCATGTACCTTTATGAATTCCCCTGAATGGACTGGAATTTGATACGTACAAGGTTAATTAGATGTGCTCAGGATGTGAAGGTTCAGCATTCTCAGGATGCCTGGTTAATTCAGGTCTCATCCAAGTCTCTATTCTGATTCTTAAGGTAAGGAGCTCATTTAGGTTTAACCTTATCTGAACCACTTCAGTAAAATGAAAAGAGTATTTGAGATGCATGGTCAGTCAACATCTAACAGAATCTTATTTATCAGGTTTAGAAAAGAATAATGGGATTAATGAAGTGTGTGTGTGTGTGTGTGTGTGTGTGTGTGTGTGTGTTTAATAGAGCTAATTCAATTACTTAAAAAAAAAGACAAAGAAGAGACTTATTGTTAGAAGTCTGCTCAAAACTGGGTTGATTCATTATGAAAACTAAAATGACTCTAAAGAATGGCTACATTTTGACTTATTTGTGGTCTTAGTGTAGGGAGGGGTAAAATTGCAGAGATGATGCATGGATCATAAAAAAAAATCAATATAAATACTCATCTAAGGGAAAGCATTTTACAGTGATGTCAGTTGAAATGGTGAGGAAGCTATAGCAAGAGGGGAAGACAGTTTTATTTGACGTTTTCCTTCTCTTTCCACTTCGGCTCATTCAGTTTTGACAATTATAAACAATTACAATAAAATATATTTAACTCACATGGCATCATTATCTTTCCGCGCTTTAAGCTGGTCCTGGATCTTAGTATAAGTTTTATTCTAGAATTTGCACTTCATGAATATTCACAAAGCAAACAACAGTGGAAGAAACCTACCAAACATCAAAGATAACTAATATAGGATCAGCCCCGGCCATTTGTAACCTGCATTTGAATTAAAGTGGGTTTCTGATAATTATACTTACGTGTCACATGGTTAACCCTTGAGTTTGTCAATGAAGTGGCTCTATGTGACATCAATCACTAGGGACAATTACAGTTATGTATTGATATGTGTGTGTACTTTCTCAACAAAATACTATGATTTATTTTAATCACAGACAAATATTTGGATTGATATACAAAGGCCTAAGAGTTAACCAATATCTTTTCTTCTATGTAAGGTTCTCCACAGTCACCTTGACCAAGAAAAGAGATGCAATATGAAAACTTACAATTATACTTAGTAATTGTCATTTCTCAAAAACTAAATATTCTAATGTGTTGTTTGAAAAGCTTCTTTCCAGAGCTATTATGATAAATTACGAGTTTATTAATAATCATCAGATGCACGTGCTCCATATTTCTGTCTTCATCAATGTCACAGGGAAGAATACTGCTTTCTTTTATTTCAGGCTTTATTATGAGCAAACAAGCGTCATTATCATCTCCTACTTCCTAAAAGAAGCAACGAGATGGCCCATTTGTCAGTATTTCATGGAGATGTTAAATAATACATAAGTACAAGGATCTTCTACTTTGGTTAGTACTATATGAAATTATTCTGAATGGTTAGTCTCTAATTCTGCTGAAAGCCAATAAACTATATTTACTTTGGTGATGAATTAGTTTATTATTAAATAATATAGTGAATTCATTTGATTCTTTTCTAAGGTTTATTCTTATGCTCTTGGCCACAAAGAAATTAAAGTATGTAAGTGCCAAAGATTCATGGGCCAATGAAAGTGTTTTATGAAAGAAACAATTCAAACATCAACATTCAATTGAATGCTGTTCAATAAAATAACATATCGCTTTAAATATAGTGCTGTGATAAAATCATAGCGTCATGTATGACACTGAATCATTAAGTCATATAGATAAATGATGATTTTAAGTTACACTTAAATCACATACTCATGCACATGTGCATAAAACAAAGATACAGATAATTGCATTTACTTACAGATTTGCTCATCAACTTCTAATTTAAGTTCATGATTTATTACATCACTAAGTAGTACTTTGTATTACCCATTAATTTAGAATCAGTATTACAATTAATTGCTGTTATTTTAGATCAGGATTTTCCAAATTTTCAAATTCAGGATTAAATTTTTTTTGGTTGCCTTTACTTGTTTTTTTTTATTATTAATTTATTCAAATTACATCTCAGTTGTTAGCCCAGCCCTTGTATCCTCCCATTCCTCCCTCCCTCCTGCTTCCCCCCTATTCTCCTCCCCTATGTCTGTGACTGAGGGGGACCTTCTCCCCCTGTATATGTTCATAGGGTATCTTGATGACCTATTATCCTTCCTCTGAGTACCACCAGGCATCCCCATCCAAAGACATAGCCTTTACTTGTTAAAGTGTTATAGAATATATTAATCTAGCGGCAGAGTTCATCGTGAACTTTATAGACTAATCCCTGGGTGATGTTCATGGTTTCTCTATGTGTTCTAAATATCAGATATTCTGTATCAACTAGAGATTCAGAACTATTCAAATCATTCATAACACAGTGATTTTTTTGTGTGTGTTCTATTCATCAGAGGGCATCAAAAACCTCCAATGGGGCTTACCTTACCAGGGGTAAGCAAGCTTCTTGTTTAACAATTGTATCCTGTTGCATCCACCAAGGAATAGTTTTCTTACTAATGTAATGAAAATTTTGAATTACCCAAGACCAGAAAACAAGAACAACAACATCCAGGGACCACTCACTGTGAGTTCAGTATGTGAAGATAGTTGAAGAACTTAAGGAGTATATTTCTGTTTCTCCTTTTTATCAATGGACTATGAGATAAAACAGCACAGAAAACAGTGTGGTTCATAGGATGTTTCCTTCCCCATGAGGCAATATACAGCACCATGGTATAACACAAAATACAACCCATTCGTTATTTTGAGACTTAGCTACTTTTGACTCAGATATGTGAATACCAACATACATACTTCAGGAGACAAATTTACAGTTCTTAACTCTATGGTATACAGAGTTCCTTGGACAGCAGTCATATTGTGTCAGATGTTGATAAGTGGAATCTGAAAAAATAAAACACAGAACATGGCCCTATTATTAGAGCTAATTTTTTTCTTCCACAATGGGAGAAATGCTTAATGTTACTGCATCATCATCTTGTTTATTTGATGTACATTGCCGTACTGAGTCTTAGCTTTTGCATTTTCCTGGGAGAGGAGCTGATTCAGTACTTGGCATTACATGTTCAGAGCTACCAGGAAACCCATGCCCTAATATTTTAATTAAAAAATTATTGGCATATTCTCATCAATAAGATTTTCTTATACATATAAGGTTTTTTAAATCACAGTTTCATTCAAGCCCCCAATATAATATAATTTTCCAGTATTCAGTCCCCAATTCCCCCTTTTATCACGTCTTCAATATTCCCTCTTTTGTTCCCAAATAATTCTTCTATTTTTGTATAATATGTGTATATATTTATACAGAAAATCAAGGTACTACATTTAAAAGAAAACATACGATGTGTTTTCAGAGTCTGGCTTATTTTGCTTAAGATAGAGATCTCTTGTTATATTTATTATTATTTGAATGCCATAAATTTGCTATTTATTATGGCTGACTCAAACCCTCATGTAAAGAGACCCTATTCCCATTTATCTGGTGATTAACTTCTAGGCTGATTACACAATTTAAATCTTGTATTTTTCTGCAATAAACATGGGTATGTAGAAATCTCTGAAGTATTCTGGCTTATATTCATTTACATGTATTTCCAGGAATGGTATAATTGAATCATAGGGCATTTCCACTCCTAGTTTCTTTTTATTTTAAACTTCAGATTAGAGTTGCTTATATTTGCAGTCAGTACTAACAATCCAAATAACAAAAGACTAATTCTCTTGGTCTTTAAAAAATACTTTTTGTTTGCAAGAACAATGCATGTCAATTTCCTGTGCTGGTGTTCTAGGATTAATGGAACGGAGACGGGATTTAATCAGAAGAATACTGGTAATGTGCAGACTGTCCAGGCAAGCTTCAGTAGTAGGCATGGGAATTTGTCATGGATTTAGGCACATGGGCAAGAGCCTGATCCACAGAACATCATGCCATAAACAAGTGTGCTGCCGATCACACTGATCATGGGCTCACATTGCTCAAGCTCCTGTCAACACCAGTAAGCTTCACACATCACTACAGTAATTCTCCTGATGCTGGTTCTAGAATTTCAATGTGACTGCTGCTTTTGGATTGGATGCTCATTCTCTGGTCCTTAGTCAACAGACAGTCGGAACTCTCCAGTTTGCAAAAATTGGACAGAGCAGCAGATACTGTGGTAAGTAAAATAAACCACACTCAGAGAAGTTTCATGTACTTCTCTTACAAATTCTATATGTAGAAAAAGAACATAAAAATAGATAGAAGACTATCTGAGGGAAGATGGGTACAAAGGAGAATACTGGGCATATGAATGGAATCAAGGCATGTAATACGCATGTGTGAACAAGTCACGAAATCCATTATATTGTAAAATTAACAAGCACAATAATGAAAGAAAAACAAAACAAAATGTTACTTCCAGGTTTTGCCAGCAAACAGATGGACTTTCTAATGAGCATGCTGTTTTACATATTGTCAGAAATATTTTTGTTAGAGACTTCTATTAACTTTCCTAATAAAATAGTATCGTGATTATGATTTTATAGATTTAAAACAAAAACAAAAACAAAGAAGAAGCCTTCAGTTGGTAATCTCTACTTACGAATAATGACCCAGTAAGGTATCATTTGGAGCTTTCTATTTTCCCACAAAACAGGTGTTCTATTGCCAGTCTGTTACTTTCTGTTTGTTTATGGGTGCATGCATGAATGTTAGCTAATTCTCTTGTTCTGATCCTCCATCTGAGTTAAGTGTTGCTGTCTGAAATATTTCTACCAAGGAGATGACTATTGAAATACATTTATTGATTTCTGTTGGTACTTTATTTCTCCCTGGCATTAAAGGTAGTTTAATATGGCTTCGTCCCCCTCGCCCTGCCATGTGCATGCACGGGATATCTATATTTGTAGCAATCATCTTCTGATTGTGTCAGGAATTAGAAAATGACAGCGATGAAAATGTTGATAATTGCTAGACATTGAATCAGTACCAATAAAAGCAAGATCCAGACTTCTTGTGATGTAAGAAAAATAAACCTTTGTTTGTTTAGGCCTTTGAATGAAAGTTTTGTGTTACTTAAGCTAACCAGTATAATACAGAATTCTGGACTTCCCAAAGCTGAGCAGTAAAATTGAATAAATAAGAGTTACTTCCATTCTAAACATGAAAGAAAAGCAAATAGACAATAACTTTTCCACATTCACATCTGAAATAGTCATTAAGAATATTTAGAAATTTAGGCACACAGTGTGTGAGTTGATGACAACATTTTCCAAATACATCTGAAAGTCTGCTCGATAATGTACATACTTTTCCTATTAGGCAAGTATAGGATAACATATGTTTAACCATTTAGAGTGTTTAAATATATTGTCCATTTCAAGATGAAACATAGCCACTGCTTAATCTATTACTTTGGAAAATAAATAGATAAGATGAAACATTGCTACCAGATGTTCTTTTTTTAAAAACATGAATGGCGACACAGACTTAAGGTAACGGATACCCAAAATATTCACTGATATTCTAGAACTGAATGCAATGCTAAGAATTTCATGGAAATTTAAAAGCTTAAATGGAACAGAATATGTTTAATATAACATTGTGACTAAACGATTACAATTAAAATTTAGGAGAAGCGTCCTATGATGTCCATGAAGGTGAGAAGTAGAGAAAACATAATCAAACTCTTTTGTATGGAAAAAGTGTCCACTTTCAATAAAAGAAAAAAATAGTTTCTCTTGGATAAGACACATAGTTAGTGATGTGAGATCTGGTAAATGAGTACAGTTAAATACTGAAACAGGAGCACCCTCACAAGACATAGAGCCAAAATCCCTACCACCCTAGAACTAAGGCAGCGCCTGGTCATGGGGGTATGTTTCCATAAAGCACACCTGTCTGGTCCTTCAGCTTTCAATTAAAGAAGAAAAATCATCTAGGGTTTCTTTGAACTCTCTGAAAATAAGTAATGTTTAGAGTATTTACTCTCAGAAAACATGTAACCCTCCACATAAGACTGCCTCTATGCTCAGCATCCCTCTTATTTTAAGTTGGAAATCTACATTACAATGAATAGAAACAAATGTGAAGACACATATACATATGTGTGTGTACAAAGGCTGGAATATGAAAATAAGCAGGAATAAATACATAAATATTTTTCATAACAGAATGATTTTCATTGCTAAGACAGGCAGGAGAAATAATTCTTAAGGAGTATGACTAGGCTTTTTAAAGTGTCCAAGGCTCATATTTTATGTAAACAACTTCTTACTCATTTTCGTTTATGACCTATTAATAATCTATATCTCAATATTTTTGTATTTTCAGGGAACGTATATTAAGAAACAAGCCCTTAAATTCCAACTCTGTGTTATAACAGAAATTAATTCTGTGTTGCTATTGGGTGCATTGTGTTCAGTTGGCTTGAGACAAGGAAATTCTCTACGGTGTCATGAAGGAACTTTATCAGCTGCAGACTCATGATTTTCCATATAAGTATTCACTCACTATTGCATGGAATAAGTAAGTGACAGTGCCTTAATAAGGATGCAGGTAGGATGATGTAATTATTACAATGTTATATCTGAAACCCCAAAGTGTACTTTACCATAAGAAGGAGAGTGTGAATGACCGAGTCCAGATTGTGTTGACTGTCATTCAAGTGTTTTCTTGCAGTATTGTTCCATATAGGCTGATTGTATTAGAAATTAATTTAGTTCAAGAATAAATTATACCTTTACTTTAATTTTTATTTATTTTTTGCAAATTTCATATGTGAAGGTTCTGTACATTGATCACAACACCTTTTCAAGGGCCCTGGCTCTTAGTAACTTTGATATTTGCACCATGATCTTATATGTATCCCCTATTGGTATGAAGTGAGGTGGGTGATCAGAATAGAAAGACACTAGGATTTGAGTGCTGGCTGGGACATTATATACTGTGCAGCCCAATCAGATATGCAAATCTCCTTGACATCAACCATTTACATGTCTAATGAATAAAAAGAAAGAAGAAAAACAATGAGTGTTTCATTATTTAGTCTCATTTTGACATATGAGTGCTTAAAAATGTAATGAAAATTTCATCTTCATATTATGTTTTTTCTTTCACCCATTTCTATACATATCAGACATAATGCAGCAGAAAGGAAGAAACTAGTAAACTGCTTCCAAAATATGTTAAAATTAAAATATAGTTAAAAATCTCAAATGCTGCTTTGTAAAATGTAAACATCACATGCAAGATTAAATATATTAGCTTTTATATATTGCCTTATTAATTTATGTAGGATTATTAAATGCTACGTAACCTGCATATTAAACATTATATAACTTAAAAATTATTATACTGTAAAAGGAATGTCTTTATCAAATTTATACTTTGGGGCTCAGGAACTGAATCAAAAAAGCAGGCTGAAAGAGTATAAGAGCCAAAACGGGTGGAGGACACGAAGAAAATGAAGGCCTCTAAATTAACAGGATCAGTGCACAAATGAACTCACAGAGACTGATTCAACATGGTGAAGGTCTGCATTGATCTGCACCAGATCCTAGCGCTGGATGGAGACGCAGACCCATGGAAATCAATCTGGAGGAGGTTTCTCAGAAAATTGGGAATATTGGTAGAACTATGTATATATATATAAGATTCTCCACCATACAACAAGGACTCTTGCTCAATGCTGTTCACAGCAGCTTTATCTGTAATAACCAGATCTGGAAACAACCTAGATGTCCTTCAACCAAAGAATGGATAAAGAAACTGTGGTACATTTACACAATGGAATACTACTCAGCCATTAAAATTTGAAATTGAAATTTGCAGCTAAATAGATGGAATCAGAAATGATCATCCCGAGTGAGGTAACACAGAGAGAGAAAGATACATGGTATGTACTCACTTATCAGCAGATTTTAGCCTTATAGAACAGGATAAACATACTACAATTCACAGACCCAAAGAAGATAAGTAAGAAGGAGGACCCAACAGAGAATTCTTAAATCTCTCTTGAAAGAGAAAATAAAACAGACAGAGGTAGTGGTTGAAGAGAAAGGACAAGGTAGGAGAGGGAACAGAGAGAGAAGTAATGGTGGAGATCAAACCTGGGGAGTGGGCAGGAGGACAGAAGCCAGTAGAGAAAAGAGAAACTGTGGGTGGAGTAATCTCTGTGACAAACTGGAAATCTATTTGTGTGTGTATGTGTGTGTGTGGGGGGGTCATGTGATTCCACGTGCATAGGTGTTTTTAAAATATTTATTAATTTATTCATATTACTTCTCAGTTGTTATCCTCTCCCTTGTATCCTCCCATTTCTCCCTCCCTCTTATTTTCTCCTTACTCCCCTCCCCTATGACTGCTATAAGGCAGACCTCCTTCCCTGTATATGATCATAGGGTATCAAGTCTCTTTTTGGTAGCTTGCTATCCTTTCTGAGTGCCATCAGGAAATCTAAGTCATAATAGGCTTCTGAGAGGATATGAGGGGGATTCTAGTGAGACTCCTAGTAGCAGAGGCCATGGAAAACATCCCCTAACTGTACAAGACTCCTAAAGCAAATAGAGCTGAGATTTAGAAAATGTCTAAAAATGTACCTGGCCAAACCCAAGACCCACCCCATGGAAGAGAGCCAACCCCTGATCGTATTATAGACACTCTGATATGTTTGTACACAGGAACCCCTCACAGATGTCCTCTCAGAGGTTCTACCCAGCAGCAGTTCAAAATAGATGCTGAGACTCAGAGCCAAACATTAGATGAAGCATAGGGAATCTAGTGGGAAAGTGAGGGAAGGATAAAAGGATGTAGAGGTGACAAGAACTCCACAAGAAGACAACCAATCTAAGTGATCAGGGCCCAGAGGGGCCTGTGGGAGTGTGAAGCATCAACCAAGGAACATTTATGGGCAAGACCTTGGGCCTCTACATAGATGTAGCTGATAGGCAGCTCAGGCTTCATATGTATCCACTAATAAGGAGAGTGGGCATCGACATGGACTCTGTTGCATGCTTTTTGATCACTTCCTCCTGATGCCTTGTCAGGTCACAAGAGAAGAGGATTAACTCAGTTCTGATGTAACTTGATGATCTGGGGTGAGTGAGTAGAGGGGCTCCCATTTTCTGCAGAATAGGACAGAAGGATGGGAAGAGTGGTGGGACTGCAAGGAGGAGAAAGAGGGGGGCTAAGACCAGGATGTAAAATGAATAAATAAAGTAATTAATAAGAAAAAAACAAATTATGTCTTCTGCACTTTGGAATTCAGGCTCTACGTTAGGCTTACTGTTAATATTTGGTCATGGAATATTCCCAACATGGCCCAGGTGTTGGTGGCTAGAACTTCATAGTTCCAGAAATGGTTCTCTGGAGAAGAGATTGGATAACAGTGTGCTATTCTAACTGTGTGTTAATCCCTTGATGGACTTGTATTTGAGTTGACTGTTGAGATAATGGAAGGTAATGATAAGGTGAAAGATGATTTCTGTTTGGAGAAAGGAATTCTCAGAAGGTATGAGTTCCACTAACATGTCTTTCTGGCATGATATTTCGGCCTAGCTTCCGGTTCATAGCAAAAGAACCAGATTATGATGGACTTCAACCAATGAAAATATGAGCCTAAATAAAGTTTCCTCCTGGATGTCACTATTTCATGTATTATGCAACTGAAATGAAAGAAAAACTCATGTTCAGCCCGCATGTCCTCTGGATCTTGAAATCACAGAAAATGCCATATAAGAAAAATAAAACGAAAATCTCAGTTTCAAAACATATCATGGACAAGAAGTCTGTTTTTCATCCCTGGGGTCCAAAGTATTTTACCTCAAAGGGCCAAGATTAGAATTTTACCCTGAGGCAACAGGAAAGCATGTGCATGATGGAGCAAGTGGGTTATGTGTGCACCATAAGCCAAGCAGGATGGAGCCAGTAGTACATGCAGATTTGAAAGGGATTTTGTATCACTTTTTTCCCTAGCTGTGATCCTAGGTAGCACTACTTCCATTAAGCCAGAGTATCCAATTTATAAAATTTAGTTAATAACAGTATCTTAGTTTTCAAATTATGATCATTAAAGTGCTATGTTTAAGTAAACTACTTTGCCTATTCTTAGTGTTAAATGGATTAGCTACACAGCTACACAATGTTCCAGGCCTAGGGTACAAGGGATAATAGAAGCAATCCTTTTTCATAACAGATGAAGCAAATGGTGATGTCTTTTTAAATAATAAATACTGGTCTTCAATACTAGAGTCTTAAATGGCAATGCTTGGGTGTATCTTTGCCCATTATAGTAATGGAAGGCTATTTAGTGAGAATTAAATGCATGAATACAGTATATTTTCATCATATCTATCTTTCACCCATCCCATATCTACCAACAACACCTTTTAAAATTCATTTTTTTATCTCTACATATGTTTGTGTGTATGTGTGTGTGTTCTATATTTGTACATTGGTACAAGGTTGGCCATTTTATCATTAGAAACCTATGAGAAAATTTTCTACTGGTGAAAATTCATTTGTTCCCCCTATACCAGTAGACTTTCAACTAGAGGTGAGGCTTTTTGCTCTCTTTCACATTCATGCTGGAATGATGATTGGTGTGATGTTATTTAGGTTTTATGCAGACAACCACATTTGTTGATAGGCCATGGGTACAATGTTCTTGTCACATCTAGACAACAGCAATCCTCAGAGCCCTATAGCTCTTATAAACTTCTCTCCACTTTAATGACCATCTTGGAGCTCTGGGTCTGTTTTGAGTTGTACCTATTTTATTTGAGAATGGACACCCAGTGTCTCTTATTTGCTGTTCTTTGATCAGTTGTGGTTTTTGGAAATTGCTATAAATCCTGCAAAGCATCAACAAGCTGAGTAAGATATATCCAACTGGAAATAACAGAACTAATAAGTTAGGGCTAATAAAAAAATATGTGATTGAATTTAAGACCTGCTCAAGAGAAGAGAAATCAGAACTGATATTGTAATCCTTGCCAAGACCCTTTGGTTGAAGTGATCATAGATTCACAGCTTATGGTATTTAATTTTATTTTAATGACAGTAGTCTGTTACCATTTTACTAAACTGATGTCTCATTGCCTTCTAAATCCATATCCTTACACATATAGGTAAGTGCAACCCTCATGTCTCATCAAAAAAGCTTTTGCCTATAATGTTTCTTTTATGTTAATTGTTGCCACAATCTCTTACATGCATAAAAAATTCCATAGCAAAGGCAAAATCTCACAGATGCCTGAGAGCCCTGCCTCATGGGTAAATTGAAGTTATGCCTGATCACTTTCCAGGTCAACTTCTGTCAAATGACAGACCAATTGAAGGTGAGAAAGTAACATTTCGTAGCCACTGGGATACTTTGTCAATCAAGGACAATCAATATCACGAAATAGACATTTCTGCATTTAGACATACAATGTGACAGAAAATGGACAAAACACTTGTCCTCGCTGAGTTATTCACCAAACGCAGTATGTTTATGCCAGCATAGGACAGAGAAGCTGGCCTTGCTACACTGAATGAATACTATCCTCTTGATCGTTTTGGTGCCCCTTCTCAGTCCTCATCAGTGATGATCAGAGGTGGCAACAGCAGTGATGTACCCAAGAGAAATATGTACATTCAGTTCCCAGAGTTCTATGGGGACAGGGCAGAGAGATCTGTTTTTATAAGGAAAATAGTCCTTTGGCAAGAAGCTTGCCACTTTCATCACACAGCATGGTGTCCCCTAAGACTTCACTTGCCAAAAGCATTGTTAATCATTTCAAGATGAGAACGATTTTGTGTTACGTAAGGAGAAAATTCTTTGATGAGTCCA
The DNA here is from genome assembly GCF_903995435.1 of Acomys russatus. NCBI lineage: Eukaryota > Metazoa > Chordata > Mammalia > Rodentia > Muridae > Acomys > Acomys russatus. The sequence goes on along the minus strand of NC_067137.1, from coordinate 105,830,237 downwards.
GACTGTTGCACTTCCATGGCTATGCAAACGCATTTCAACTTTATTTCTTAGAGAAGATTTTAGTTCACAGCCAAACTGAGTAGAAAGTAGAGTGTTGCCACAGACGTCATTCCCTTGGGAATTATTAATTTAAAATGGGTACATATACTGCATTCTATTTATGTATTCATCAATTGATTGACATGTGGGCTGCTTCTGCCTTTGGTTTTATAAAGGATGCTGTTTGGTTGTTAATAAATAAATAAATTGTGCGTGTGTATATGTATGTATGTATGTATGTGTGTACATTTGTGCATGTACCACATATGCCACTCTGCACATAGGAGGACAGAGGTCAAGCATCAGGATACTCTTTTATTCTGACATCTTGTGGTATCTGGGGATTTAATTCCATTATCAGCGCTTATTGAAAATCTTGCGAGCAACTGCTTAGGGTTTTCAGATAGGATCTCATTATGTAGCTCAGGGTAGCCTTGAATTTATTGTGTATCCCAGATTGGCTGCAAACTGGTGATCATCTTGCCTTATCTTCTGGAATAGTGGCAGTATAGCCAAGCATCATCACATATACAATTTCGTGTGCACATGAGGTTTCCTTTCTCTTCAACGCACACCTGAGGCAGAATTTTTAGGTCATATGGTAAGTCCATGCTGAATATTCCGACAAACAGCTAAGCTGGTTTCTGATGTGGCCATACCATTTTATATTCCTACCATCAGTATTAAACAAAACCTATAGGCTGGGTCCTTAGAGTAGGAGTCTCTATCAACTGCAGATGTGCAGTCCTCAAAATAGTACCAGTACTACTCCCATTATGACTGCTTCTGACAGTGGATTTTCATAAGCAGTGAAATGCCTTTTATCTGGGTACATCCTTGTTAAATTATTGGATCCTCATGCACAAAATAAAAGTTTTAAAAAATATCTGCTAAGATCTTGTTCCTAAGAAGCTTTCAGAGCAGTCTATCCTATAATCACCCTTTCCACCTCACAATATCTTCCTTGCAACAATGTTAAGTAAATGTACTCTAAACTACAGTTATCATTCCTAAATCTGCACCAAGATCATGGGTTTCTTTATAGAAAATACACATCTTAACTATGTCTTCTGGAAGGCAAATCTATTGTATAAAATGGAAATTTTGAACTTGACCATCATCAGTTCAAATCATAGTTATTTCAGGATTCAGTTCCAAGTAACACTTGGGGACATGAGTTTGGGACTCTAGGTCTCATGGACATAAAACAAGAATAAAATGTGTGATGTAGTAAGCTCTTTGGTGGTAGAATAAAATACTACATACACTAACTTTTAATCACTATGTTGACAAAATGCTTTAGATAAATTACAAGGAGGAAGCTTTTGTTTGGATTCTCATTTCCGAAGGTGTCAGTCCTTGTCTGTGACTGTGTTCTACAGCTATAGAAAAACAAATGCTATGACCCTTTAAAACAGTTCTTTCTGTTGTGGTGACTCCCAACCATAAAACTGTTTGGTTGCTACTGAATAACTGTAAATTTGCTACTCCTGAGTATCGTAATATAAACATCTGGTATTCTGGGTGTTTGATATGTGACCCCTGTGAAATGCTTGTTTGTCCCCCGAAGGGTTTTGATCCACAGGATGAGAACCACTCTACTAGAAGTACATACTTTAGAAAAGCTACTAACTACATGAAAAGCATAAGCAAAGCCTACAGGGTAGAGACATGGGAATAAACAGCAGATCCTTCAAGAACCGTACACTCTCAATGACCTCTCCTTCTAATTATGACTACCACCTATTCGCTATTGGTGCCCAGTAATGCCATAAAATTATACATCCATCAATGGACTAGTCAGTTGAATAGGTCACAACCCTTATTAGCCAGTCATTTCCACAATGGTCCACTTCTGAACACTGCACTGGGGATTAAGGGTTCCTCAAATGTATTTGGTACAGGATGTCATATCCAAACCATATCATGAACATCAGATACTCTGTATGCCACCAAATGAATATTTTATAAAAACTTAACTATTTACAAAAACTTAACTCCTGCAATAAAGGCAAATTATTTTTATATAAGTAAAATCAACAACATACAATAATCCTTCTTTTATCCACTACTTTATTTGTGTAAGTAGCCTAGATGCAGCATCTCTGTGCGTTTGTCTCAGATGTGCCAGAATTAAAAGCATTCTCTTTGCAGTGCACTATTACATCTTGGAAACTTTTCATCATTGAGTAGTGCCAAGTTTGAAAGCTCCTGTAGGTATCGCTCATGGCTATTGGGTGACAGAATTGTGCAGACAGGCCTGAAGCTAGATTCACCAATGACTAGCAGTTATCTTTGTATGAGGATTCACCTGTCTGTGTCCTTTATTTTCATGATGTTTGTTCAGATATTATCTAAGAAATCTTTCCTATTTTGAAATCCAAACACATGAGAGGAAAAGGCATGAGGGTTACTATGAATTTTAGGCCAGTTTAGACTACATGATAAATTCAATGCAAGCATAAGATACAGAATGAAAACTTTCTCAACATGGTTGCATGCATACATACATATAAACACATACATATGCAGGCATACATACATGCAAAATAATTTTGAAAATCCTTCTTATAAAGGGTCATCTTCCTAGAAATATTTTAAATTCTATAGATCACAGGTTAAGCAATGCAAAAGGTAATAAATTCACATCTCCACTTTTCATTTTTTTCAACAGATGATAATCTTAAGACTGCCATTTCTACAATGGCATACACGAAAGCAACAAACAGATCATGGCTCATGTTGATAGGAAGTTTGATTCTGATTCCCAGATCTGCAGTCAGTGTTTCCTGGTATGTTATTTTTTGATTGTTTTAAAAATATTTATGGCATAGAAGACATTTGAAGGAGATTAGAAGGTGTCCCTTTTGCCTTGTCTGGTCTGGACTTTATTGTTTGACTTGGCTCAAAACTGAATTAGATTCATAGCAATCTTTTTAAAACTACATTGTTATTTTTCAGTAAATAAGTCTCATTTGCTGTGAGCAGCATAGAGACAGAGACCCGTCAATATAACTCACTATTATGCATCCATTGATGAATTCAATGAATGCACTAATTAATTAATTAATTCTTCATTAGGATGAAGAGATGAAAGGAAAAGGAAAGGAATGTAGTTTTTAGGAACGTGCTTATAGTCTTTTAAAGGACTGTCAGAGAGTTAGAAATTATGCAAATTGGAATAATTTGAAATATTGTCTATATTTTGGCACATGATATATTTTCTAGATATGGAAAAATATTGTACCCAATGTGATCATGTTATATATCTTTGAAAGACTAATTGTACCAATGTAGTAAACATAAACCCATATACTATATCAGTGTGTGTAATACATTACTCTTTAATTCAGATTAAAATGATGATACTATGCTTAACATACAAAAGATAAGAGGACCTGCCAGGGTAAAGGAAAAAGCAATGGAATAATTAAAATAAATATGACTAAACATAAGTATGAAAATGCTGTTAATTTGAATGCTAACTTAAAAAGTGATTTTAAAAGTGGATCATAAAAGCAACATTAAAAATTAAAATAATTAAAAAGTTAATTAAAAGGGAAAAGCACAGATGAATATTTCAAAGAACTTATTTTTTTTTTTAAATTAAAGAACACCTACTTAATGGATAATTAGCTATACAATGCCATGGTGCTGTTTCATTTCTTTTCTGCAAATAAGTTGAAATCAGCATCAAATATTGAGTTGAGAGAGGTACAGTGAACTGGACCAGGTAATTAGGGAAGATAAGAAATAATAAAATGAAAAATGAATCCAATTTTAAGAAGCTTCACAGCCTGTCAGTCAAAAACAGTCAATGAAATTATTATTATTTCATTAGAAAAAAAAAGAGTAACATGTAGAATGTATCCTTGGTTCTCAGTTATCAATATAATCCTATCAGGTGTGGATCCATGACTTACAGGTGCTATATGATACAAATCAGCAAAGACTGTGCTTTACAATGACTATTGGTACGTGAAATCACAAGTGATGAGGGATCCCTGCACGTTATGAGTGAATGTTCTTTAGGCTGAGAGATCTTGGCGTATGTAATCATTATTTTCCTTCAGAACATTGCATCTGCTGCCAGCCCCCATTGCAGAATGCATTGCATGTGTTTTGTATTCTGCTGACGATGCAGGGGCCGTGACAGTGTGGTTACTCTGAGGTTAGTCAGTGGGCAATGAGATCCTGGCTTGTTGGAGCTGCAAATACGGTGAACAACCAGATCAAAGCAATGAGACCACAAATTAAGTGCCTGGTTTAAACACTGGTAACGAATGTGAGGGATGAAACTCCTGCTCGCTTAGTGCATTACTAAAGACGTTTTCCCTCTATCTTTTACTGTTCTTCACTGTCTCATATTTCCCCCTGTGGCAGAGAGAAATACAGCTCCAAGAATTTTGCTTTTTTTTTCCCCCTCTAAGACTGAAACAATGGGGGTAGCTGGTGTGATGTTATTGTTAAAGTATTTCCATCACAGCTAATAAAAAGACATTAGTAACTACTAAGCACTGAAGCAGGAAATTCTATGATACAACTAAAATGCATGAAGTGGGGCTAATCGTGCCTTTGTAAAATTATATTAGTCCTCGGACACTTCCGTACGTGCATAGAGAGCACTCTAATTATTTTGCACCCCACTATCTTCTTCATGTCCCCTGAAAACCCTCTCCTTCATAAAAACTCCTCTCCTACACCCATGTATTTTGATTTTTAAACCACTAGCAACCAGCGCATGCTTTTGACAACCAGGAATTTAGAGAAGAATGTGAGAAATTATTAAGAAGTGTGTTAATAGCTTGAGGTCAGGGATGGAGATACGCCCAGAAGTTCTATTATAGGATTATATTAGCAATTCTGGATTTCTGTTTTTCCATATGAAGTTGAGAATTGTTCTTTCAACGTCTGTAAAAATCGTGTTGGTGTCTTTATGGGGATTGCACTGAATTTGTAGATCGCTTTTTCTAAGACGGCTATTTTTTTGTCTTTTACTATGTTAATCCTAACTATTCATGAACATGAGAGATCTTTCCATCTTCTGATATCTTCTTCAAGTTCTTTCTTCAGAAATTTGAAGTTTTTGTCATACAGGTCTTTGACTTGCTTAGTTAGAATTATACCAAAATACTTTATCTGTGTCTATTGTGAAGAGCATTGTTTCCCTAATCTCTTTCTCAGTTGGTTTATCATTTATGTACAGGAAGGCAACATTTGTTTGTTTTTTATTAAATTATTGTTGTATCCAGCCACATTGCTTAAGGTGTTTATCAGCTGTAGGAGCTCTCGGGTAGAATTTTTGGAATCACTTATGCATACTATCAAATCACCTGTGAATAGCAATACTTCGACTTCTTTTCCAATTTGTATCCCCTTGATCTCCTTTAGTGTCTTATTGCTCTAGCTAATACTTCTAGCACTATATTGAAGAGATATGGAGCAAGTGTCTCTGATTTTAGTGGAATTGTTCGGAGTTTTCAGTTTTATTTGATATTGGTTATTGCTTGTTGTATGTAGCCTTTACTATGTCTAGGTATGGGTCTTGTATCCCTCTTCTCTCCAAGATTTTTGTCATGAAGGGGTGTTGGATTTTTTTAAATGCTTTTTCTTCATCTAATGAGATGATCATGTGTTTTTTTCTTTCAGATGTTTGTTTTTTGTTTGTCTGGTTTTATGATAGATTATACTGACAAATTTTCCTATGTTGAACCATTCTTGGTATTAAGCCTACTTGATCATGGTGGATGATGTATTTCATGTGTTCTTGGATTTTTGCAGCAATGTTCATGAGAGAAGTTGGTCTGAAATTCCCTTTCTTTTTTGAGTCTGTATGTGTTTTAGGTATCAGGATGACTGTGGCCTCATAAAATGAGTTTGGCAAGGTTCCTTCTTTTTCTGGTTGTGGAATAGATTTTTTTCATTAGTTAATTTGTTTATTCACTTTATATCCTGGTTGTAGTCCCATCAGTCCTCTTCTCCCAGTCACATCCTCCCTATCCCATATCCCCTCCCTTATTCTGCAGGAAATGTGAGCCCCCTACCCACCTACCCCAGCTCCTTAGGTCACATCAGGACTGAGTTTGAGTTTGTCTGCTTCTCCTATGGCCTGGCAAGGCAGTCCCATCAAGGGGAAGTGATTGAAAAGCAGGCAACAGAGTCTATGTCAGAGACAGTCCCTGCTCCTCTTACTAGTAGACCCACAGAAGTCCGAACTGCCATTGGCTATATTTTCGCAGAGGGCTTAGGTCCAGTTATGCATGGTCATCAGTTGGTGGTTCAGACTCCACAGGCTCGACATTCTCACTGGTTAGTTGGCCTGTTCCTGAGGAATAGAAAAGGGGGCTTGAGGAAAGGAAGGTGGGAATGGGAGAAGAGGAGGGAGGGACTACAACTGGAATGTAAAGTGAATAAATAAATTAATTAATTTAAAAAGAAGTGTGTAAACATACATAAACGGTGTATTTGAAAATGCTAATAGCACAAAAATTCTCAAAAAAGAAAATAGGGAAACAATTGCTTCTTCAGTTTTATTGTCTCCCTTCAGTTTCATGATTTCTTAAGGAACATACTCTTTGCCCAGTTGTTTTAAAGCTATTTATTCTCCCCTCCCCTACTGTATCTCACTTCTCTTTCTTCTGTTTCTTCCTTGCTTCTTTCCTTTGTTTGTCTTTCCCTCCTTCCTTCCTTCCTTCCTTTCTTCCTTTAATTCTCCTTCATTCTATAGGTTATTGCACTATCATTTTTTTTCTAATATATATATTAGAAGTCATAGAAAATATGCTTTTTCTAATATATAAGATATTGGTCAGACAGTCTCTTGTATCCTTATTATACACATATTTATAATCAGTTATTTTGTACATAAAAGTCTTAAAATCTAAAGAGAAATAATTTGGCAAATCTACATAAATATTTAACAATGATGAACAAATTGGACTATGTGATAGCTATAAAAAGCACTGCCTTTATTTCTTTGTATTTAAGGTTTATGAATGAATTCAAATAATTATAGGATAGACTTTAATAACTGTTGGCATAATGTTCCTGTTTCAATTCTGACATTGCATCCTGATGTTTATTCTAATTATCTCCTGTCTCAAGTTTGTGTAATCATGTCACCATTGGTTCTCTCTATTATCAATAAAACCAACTAGGCAATGCTGAACAATAACAGAGAATAGGGTGGGACATCTGGTGAGAGAAGGAAAGAGAAAGAGAAGGAAGGGCAGGATGGAACCACGTGGAGAAGATTGGGAAGCACAAGGAGGAGCATGCAGGACCTAGGATATGAGTGAAGAGCAAGTATAGAGTGGGAAGTCAGAATGGGAGGAAACTAAACTACCATGATAGTTTATGATGGAGTAATTCTTGTGTAGCATTTTGTTATAGGTTAATAAGGTAAATCCTACTCCCTCTGTGTGGTTATTTGGGTATTAAGCTGGTTAAGGAGCAAACACTGACTTCACCAGTAAAATAATTAAACATTAAATATTAATAATTATTAAACAAATATATTGTTTACTATAAATATAATCATGACAGTATTCAGGAAAGGGCCTGGATAAGTTAAATTACCTTGAAGAACAAATGAGGATGTTTCTGTCTCAGAATCTACTATGATATACATATTAACCTAATTTAGAAACATGCCATGGACTGGAGTGATGGCTTAGTGGTTAAGAGAACTTGATGTTCTTGTAGAAGTCCCAAGTTTCATTCTGAGGACCCCTGACAGCTCATTGCCTGTAACTCCAGATTCAGGGAACTTAATGTGCTCCTCGAGACTTATAGGACACCTAAATTCACATGCCCATACTTACACAAGGCAGAAACATATGTGTCTAATAAAAAATAAAATATTTAAAAATTTAAAAAATATATGATGTAACATTTTCAGTCCTTAGTGATATTCTCTAGCTGTTAACTCACTTCAAAATCAGTAGGTTGTAACTGTCCAGGCCTCCCAGATGACAACTCCACTTCCCCTTAGCGGAAGTGCTGAGGTATCAATTCGATGTCTTATATCATCATGTATCTGCCACTCACAAGATAGTTATCTTATCATGTGAAGAATTTCTAGGGCAATATTAATATGTATTCTGCATATTTGCTTTGAGGGCTATTTGAGTAACTACTGCTAAATATGGTGGTGGTAAGACAGCCCAGGGATGTGTCGATGGTGGTGATGGTAGGTGGTAACTCCACTTTCAAAAATTTCTGGATTATCATGGAGGCAAGGAGTTTGGGGCTGTGGGAGTAAGGGCAACATCACCAGTGTATAGCCAATTTCTAACTTCTAATTTACTCCATAATGACATAAATAACACAATGTATCATTTTTAAAGAAGTACATAGTAGTTAAAGTATTTTGGTCCTAAGAATACTGTAGAATGTTTGACTAATTGTTTTCATTGTGGTGTTGATCAATTATTGAGATTATATTGTAAATGCCAAATAAAATATCTTATAAAAAACTTCTTTGATGAGTCTGTCACACTTGGGAATACTGCAGAAAAGTCTGTCAAACCATGTTTTAAAACAACAACAACAACAACAACAACAACAACAAAAACTTGTGCCCAGTGGCAACCTCCCACTTTGTCTGACTGTGGGATTTGATGACTATGAGAAGGCGCACATTGAAAAGACATGACATAAAGTGAATGTGTAGAAGTATTGTCACATGCAGAATCTAACACCTGCTTACTTGGTTTGAATATCAGATTGAAGTAAGATCTTAAGAAGAGGGAGAATATTATTTGAGAAAGAAGGATAAGAAAAGAAACTTAGGACATGAGGAAAAAAGATACCACGTGTAATATTTATTTTATTCAAGCTATGTTTTGCCTTATTTACCTGGTAAGTTGCCTGTACTCATTGTTTTCCCGGATTTATCTTACAGATTTACAAAAAATTTACAAATATGAAATAAACACAATTTTAAAAATTTGGGTAACAAATAATATATTACCAAGGTCATATTAACTTCTTATGAAATCTTAGTTTAGAGAAAAGAAAAATTAAGAATATAATTGTAGGATAATAAATATATATAATTATGTAAAGAATTAACTCAGGTTGAAAGGTTGCAGACTTTCTGTGTATGAACTATACTTTATATTAAAAATAAAAATGATGAACAAAGATAATGAAATCAAGAAAAACAAGCTGCAAGGAATTCTAACTATAAATTAAACCCTCATGAGTCTTGCAGTTCCTCAGTTTCTGTTTTTAAGTTTTCTTTTCATGTCTTTCTTTTTTATACATATGTAAATTATAATTTATTTACATTGCATCTCAATTTAAATTCCCTAGCTCTTATCTTCCTGTTCCCATGCTCCCTCCCTTCTCTGCCCTACTGCCTTCCCCTAGACCTCTGACCAGTGGGGTTCTCTCTCCCACCTTCTGAATACAGCCTATCAGTCTCATCTAAATAGCCTTATTCCCTTGCTCTGTGTTCCCACAGGGCCTATCCACCAAGGGTCAGTGATCAAATCCCAAGCATCAGCGTTCATATCAGAAGTTGTTCCCCACTCTCCCCTCCCCTTCTCCATGTGGAGCATGAGCTGTCCATCAGCTAAATCTGAACAGAAGGTCTAGGTTATCTGCTCACAATGTCCTTGTTTGGTGCATAAGTTTGAGTAGGCTACCTTGGGTCTAGATCCACCAGCATTGACTCCTTGCGGAGCTTTTGACACTGCCCCGCCCATCCCTTTCTTTTCCCCATCTCTTCCATACAACTCACAGCTTTTAACCAAGTGTCTGGCTTTCAGTCTTAGTATCTGTCCTGATCCCCCGCTAGGTGGAGTCTCTCAGAAGACATCCGTGTTGGGCTAATATCCATTTATATGTGAGTATATACCATGCATGCCTTTCTGAGTCTGTGTTATCTCACTCAGGACGACTGTCTCTAGTTCCATCCATTTGCCTGCAATTTTAAAGATTACTTTGTTTTTGATGGCTGAACAGTATTACATTGTGCAAATGCACCACAGTTTCTTTATCCATTCTTCGATGGAGGGACATCTAGGTTAGTTCCAGATTCTGGCTATTATTAACAAAGCTACTATGAACATAGCTGAGCAAATATCCTTGTTGTATAGTGGAGCACCTTTCAGGTATATGGTATATACCCAGGAGTGGTATAGCTAGGTCTTTAGGTAGCACTATTCCCAATTTTCTGAGAAAGAACCAGATTGATTTCCAAAGTGGTTGTACAAGTTTGCACTCCCATTAGCAATACAGGAACGTTCCCATTTCTCCACATCCTCACCAGCATGTGCCGTCACTTAAATTTTTATCTTAGCCATTTAGACAGGTGTAAGATTTCTCAGAGTTGTTTTGATATCCATTTCCCTGATGACTAGAGATATTGAACATTTCTTTAACTGTTTCTCAGGAATTCTATATTCCTCTATTGAGAATTCTCTGTTTAGCTTTACACATCATTTTTAATTGGGTTATTTGGTTTGGTGGTATTTAATTTCTTGATTTCTTTATATATTTTGGATATTAGCCCTTTGTTGGTGAAGAGCTTTTCCCAGTCTATAGGCTCTCATTTTGTTCTGTTGACCTTTGTCTTAGAGAAGCTTTTCGGCCTCATAAGGTCCCATTTAATGATCGTTGATCTTTGAGCCTGAGCTATTGGTGTTCTGTTCAAGAAGTTGTCTCTGGTGCCAATGAGTTCAAGGCTCTTCTCCTCTTTTTTTTTCTAAGACATTTAGTGAGTCTGGTTTTATGTTGAGGTATTTAAACCACTTGGATATGAGTTTTGTGCAGGATGATAAATATGAATCTATTTGCAGTTCTTACATGTAGCCATCTAGTTAGTGCAGCACCCTTTCTTTGAATATGCTATCCTCTTTTTCCCCCGTTGTATGTATTTGGCCTTTTTTTTTTGGTCAAAAATCAAGTGTCCATAGGTGTTTGGGTTTATCTCTGGGTCCTTGAATTGATTCCATTGATCAACCTGACTATTACTATGCTGGTACCACGCCGTTTTTATTACTGTTACTCTATAGTACAGCTTGAGATCCAGAATGGAGATTCCTCCAGAAGATCTTTTATTGTACAGGATTGTTGTAGCTAATCTGTGTGGTTTATTTTGCATATGAAGTTGAGAATTGATCTTTCAAAATCTGTAAAGAATTGTATAGGAATATTTATGAGAATTGCATTGAGTCTGTTGGTAAGATGGCCAATTTTGCTATGTTGATTCTCCTGATCCAGGAGCCTGGGTGAACTTTCCATCTTCTGGTTTCACCTTCAATTCCTTTCTTCATAGACATGAAAGTTTTATTTTTTTCATACAAGTCTTTCACTTACTTGGTTGGAGTTATACCTAGATACTTTATATTATTTATAGCTATTTTGAAGAGTATACTTTCCCTGATTTCTTTCTCAGCCTGTTTGTCATTTGTACACAGGAGGGTTGCTGATTTTTTAAAGTTGATTTTGTATCCAGCCACTTTGCTGAAGGTGATTATCAGCCGTGGGAGTTCCTTTGTAGTATTTTTGGGGTCACTTATATATCCTATCACATCATCTATAAATAGTGATAATTTGACTTCTTCCTTTCCAACTTGTATCCCCATGATCTCATTTAGTTGTCTTATTACTCTAACTTGGTCTTCAAGCACTATATTAAAGAGATACAGAGAGAGTAGACAGCCTTATCTTGCTCCTGTCTTCAGTGGAATTGATAAGTTTCTCTTTGTTTAGCTTGATGTTGGCTATAGGCTTGCTCTATATTGCCTTTATTATATTTAGATATGGGTCTTGTATTCCTGCTCTCTTCAAGACTTTAAACATGAATGAGGGTTGGGTTTTGTCAAATGCTTTTTCTACATCTAAGGAGATGATCATATGTTTTTCTTTCAGTTTACTAATATGATGGATTACATTGATGAACTTCTTTATATTGTACCAGCCCTGCATGCCTGGGATGAAGCCTACTTGGTCATGGTGAATGGTATTTTTAATGTGTTCTTAGATTCGGTTTGCAAGTATTTTATTGATTATTTTTCATCAATGTTCATAAGAGAAATTGGTCTCAAAATCTCTTTCTTTGCTGTATCTTTCTGTGACTTAAGTATCAAGAGTTTGGTAATGTTCCTTCTGCTTCTATTTTACGGAATAGTTTCAAGAGAACTGGAAATAGCTCTTCATGTCCCCTGGAGGGGGAGACCTGGTGGCACTCAGAGGAAGGACAGCAAGTAGCCAAGAAGAGACTTGATACCCTATGAGAATATATAGGGGGACGTAATCCCCCTCAGGAACAGTCATAGGGGAGGGGAATAATGGGAAAATGGGGGGGGGGAGGAATGGGAGGATACAAGGGATGGGATAAACATTGAGATGTAACAAGAATAAATTAATAAAAAAAATATGTAAAAAAAAAAAAAAGGTTTGGTAGAATTCTACACTTAATCCAACTGGCCTTCTTATCTCTAACTTTCTTAATTTGTATATTCTTTTTCTACCTTTTTGTTGATTTGGATAAGAATTTGTCATTCTTAATGGTTTTCTCAGAGAAGCAAATGTTTGTTACATTGATACTGTATATTAGTTTCATTTGTTTGTTTTTAAATTGATGTCAGTAGTCAGTTTGATCATTTCTAGTCTTCTTTTCCTTTTGGGTGTGTTTTCTTCTTATTATTCTAAAGCCTTCTGATGTTCTGTCAAGTTAAGTGCTATGAACTTGCCTTTTACAACTGCCTTCATTTTGTCATATAAGTTTATGTATATTGTGTATTCATGTCACTCAACTCAGGGTTAGGGTTATAAGAATGTTTTAAATTTTTTTCTTAATTTGTGTTTCAACCTTTTTCATTTAGTGGAGAATTGCTCAGTTTCTGTGAGTTTTCAAGCTCTCTGTTGTTTCAGTTGTTGCTGATATCAAGCTTTAATCAATCCCTGGCTGTAGGATAAGATGCAGGATATTATTTCAATTTTCTTGTACGTATTGAGACTTGCTTTGTGTTCAAGTATATATTTAATTTTTGTTGTGTTTGGGAGAAATTTTCTGTAAATATCTATTAAGTTCACATGGTTTATGATATCAATAAGCTCAGGGATTTCTCTGTTTAGATTTGTCTGTTTATTGATGAGAATTGTTTATTGAAGTCTCTCTTTATCTCTGTGTGAAGGTTAGTATGCTTTGGTAGTGTTTCTTTTATGATCTTGGGTGCTGTTGTATTCAGGGCATTGATACTAAAAGTTTCATTGTCTTTTTGGAGGAGTTTTTCCTGTGACAAATATGTAGTATTTTCCCTATTTCTTATGATTAAATTTTGTTTGAAGTTTATTTTGTCAGATATTAAAATAGCTACACAAGGTAATTTCTTAGGTCCATGTATTTGGACTATGTTTTTCCATCATTTAACCCAGATATGATGTTTATTCTGGAAGTTAAGGTATGATTGTTGGATGCAATAGAAGGGCAGGTCATGTTTTTATATTCATTGGCTTAGTCTGTGTCATTGGGAATTAAGATCATTGATATAGAGAGATTTCAATGTGCAGTTGTTGATTCTTTTCAATGTGCAGTTGTAGATTGTTGTTTTGTTATTGCGGTGTGTGTGTGTGTGTGTGTGTGTGTGTGTGTGTGTGTGTGTGTGTGTGTGTGTCTGTGTTTGGTCTGGGATTACTTATTCCTTTCATTTTCCTGGCTGTAGTTAACCTCCACACATTTGAGTTTTCATTCTAGCACCCTTTGTAAGGCTAGATTTGTAAATAGATACCCCTTAAATTTGGTTTGGTAACAGAATGTCTTATTTTCTCCATCTATTGTGATTGGAAGTTTTGCTGGATGTGATAGTCTGGACTGTCATCTTTGCTTTTGTAGACATTGTAGCACATCTGCCTATATGCTTCTAACATTTAGATTTTCCATATAGAAGTCAGGTGTTATTGTAATATAGGTCTTCCTTTATATGATCTTTTTTTCCTTAGAGCAGTTAAAATTCTTTCCTTGTTCTCTATGCTTTGTGTCCTATTATTTGTCAAGAGTAATTTCTTCTCTGGTCCAGTCTATTTGGTGTTCTGTATGCTCCATGTTCCTTGAAAGACATCTCCTTCTTTACTTGATGTGAATTTTCTTCCAGATATTAACCTTGCCTACTTCCTACTCTGAAAGACAAGTTTTAGAACAAAAGGAAGTTATCATATCACAAATTAGTAGATGTTAAGAAATAATAAAACTCAGTGTTGAAATCAATGAAAGAGAAAAAAATTTAAAAACCAACGAAGATATTTTTCCAGTCTGTAGGCTGTTGTTTTGTCCTGTTGGCAGTGTCATTCGCCTTACAGAAGCTTTTCAGTTTCATATGTCCATTTATTAATGGCTGATATTACGGCCTGAGCTGTTGGTGTTCTGTTCAGGAAATTGTCTCCTGTGCTGATGAGCTCAAGGCTCTTCTCCCTTTTTCTTCTAACAGATTTAATGTGCCTGGTTGGAGTCTTTAATAATAAAAAATATTATAAAAGAAACAATTAAAAACAGATTTGGTGCTTTCAGAATATAAATACGACTGATAAACCCTTATCTAAATTAATTAAAGCCCTATATGTTTTGTACCAGGTTTTTAAAATTTAGTATTTTCTTTGAATGAGTTATCTATTTCTTCTGCTGTGTTTTCAGTGCCAGAAATTCTTTCTTCCTTTCTTTTTATTTTATTGGTGAAGCTTGCCTGTTTGATTTCCTTTTCTTTTTCTTTTTAATTTCTACATTTTTCTTTACTGATACTATTTTTACTTTCAGTCTTGAACTGTTTCATTCATTCCCTTCCACTGTTTTGCCTTTTAATATATATCTTCTTTAAGGACATCTATCATAGTCATAAAGGGGATATAAAGTCTTTGTCTTGTGCTTCAGGAATGTTGCAATTCTCAGGCCCTATTGTGGTAGGGTTGCTCAATTCTTATAAAGACATATTATTCTGGATGCTATTGTGTTTTTATGATTGGATCCATGCATCTATATTTGTAATGACTAGAGTTCTAAGTGCTGGTATCTGGCCTTGTCTTTGTTAGCTGGGTTCCCTCGTCCACCTAACAAATGGTTTCTATTGCCCATTTAGAATCTTAGGATGGTGTGATATATCTGTGTTGTCTGGTAGGAAATTCATCTGGGATTCTGATAGGTATCAACACTGGGGATTGTGGATAAAATGTGTTACTAGGTAGTAGAGTTAACACGTTGGAATTGGGATGTGCCGGAGTCCTCAGGGGGCTCATAGGACGGACAAACGCATAATGTTTCATCAGGGATCTGCTCAGTCTCCTTGGAGTGGGGACAGAGAATAAGGAGAGGCCACAACAGGTCAGCTGCTACACAACTTGCTTCTCTGGCAGGGTTGTCTAGCAGGGTCCCAGAGAAAGCCTGCTGAAGTTGGGGATTAGAAAAGGGAATGAGAGGGCAGGGAGGTTAAATGCTAAGATTTTCATGATCTATCTAGAGAGATAGGAAGGGGAGGCTGGAGCAGGTAGTCAGCTACAGAGTGTGAGACAGGGTGTTGGAGTGAGAGGAGAGGAGAGTGAGGTGAGGATTAGCAGTCAGGCTGCTAGTTTCCCAAACTGAAGTAACCTACAGGTCTCTAGGGAATATCTGCTGGAGTGGAAGGCCGGATAAAACAATGAGGGAGATATATTTTAACCACAAAACCCCTTAACCACATGAATTGAAAGTGTGAGTATCCTGATTTACAGTTGTATGTATTGCATCACCTTTGTTAAGAATAGGCTATCTCACTGTAAGGCAGGCTATATGTTTATGTAGATTCCATGAGTAAAGGCGTGTCCTGTAGAAGTGAAAGACTTTTCTAGAAAATAGAGTATAATTGCATGTTTTCTGACCATTACAATTTCCATATATCTATTTCTTTAGTCCAGAGAAAGTTAATTTGCCTCCAACCAGACCATTTCTACTTCCTGCACAGGGCCAGAATGCTTGCAATCATCTGCCACCTCTCCCCAGTTTATAATCTCCATGGACTGGAGAAAATGGCTCTAGCATACTTGCTTTTCCCTCCCACCTCTGTGTCTCCCCCAGAATGCTCATTTATGGAAGAGCAGGTTTCAGTTCTAAATGATTACTCTGAGCTTGGCAGGTAGAGCATGCAGCACCCGTAACATTAATGATTTCTGAGGTGACGCTGAGGCCTCAGAGGCTGTTTAGCAGAAGAGCTAGTGGGATACTAATGAAGATCCCAGCAAGAACCTGAACATTAAAAAAGGGGTGTTCTGGGGTGAGCTAGGCAAGGAATAAATTAGAAACCTCAGCCTCTGGGAAGAAGACCACTGAGTGCAGTCAGTTCGTACAGCCTAGCAGGGAAAATTAATCATCCCTAATGATTGGGGTGTGTAGAAATACTTTGTTTAATTCCGTTTATAAATATTTCCACAGAATCATGCATGTTATCAGAAAGAGATGGGAAACACAATTTGAAGTTGATTTCATCAGGAGATAGAGTTTGAATAGTGAAAGTCACATTTGTGGGAATGTGCACATGGAAAGGCAGTCCTTTTTAATGGATATGTAAATTTACTTAAATATTATAAAAATATATTATATGCTATGTACCTAGGAATTCATAAACTTAAAGACCAGGGATGACCATGGGCTAATTAAAATATATGTATATGAATATAGACCTGATTATAAAAAAGAACAATAGAAACACATAAATTCATAGTCACAGCATATACATTATGTATGTATACACATAATTGTTAGTCAAGTAAAATAATACTTGAAAAACAATTTGAATGTTGAATAATGGAACTCATATAAATATTTTTTGAATGAATAAGGTTTTGTCTCTAACAAAATAGAAATATATTTTTATCATTCATGGTTAATATGTCACTGAGAAGTGGAAAGAAAAACAGAAACATGAAATGTGAGTATGCTTATAGAAGTCTTCGGTGAGTAAGTGTCTTATTATACTTAAGTGTCTGACTGATATTTTATTAAACTGTTTCATGTTATTTTCCCTTAACAACCTCAGGCCTCATCTAAGTCTCCATTTCTGTTCCTCAAATGCTGAGTTAATCAAGATGGATGCCTTATAATTTGCTAGTTTTAATTTGTTATAGTTTTAATATAGTCTAACAGATGGCAAAGTGCAGCTTG
The DNA here is from genome assembly GCF_903995435.1 of Acomys russatus. Taxonomy (NCBI): domain Eukaryota; kingdom Metazoa; phylum Chordata; class Mammalia; order Rodentia; family Muridae; genus Acomys; species Acomys russatus. Next base: position 105,813,061 of record NC_067137.1, on the reverse strand, counting down.
CCATTACTGCCAAAATAGCTCAACAAGCAAGGGCTGTAGTCTCTGTCCAGTTGCCTGTGCTGCCTCAGCAGAAAGCGAAAAGCCATTTCAGGCAAGCTGAGTGTTGACACTCAACAACTGCAAAGACCATTGACTCCTAAGCATGTGCTTAGGAGGGAACTATGGAACTTTCCTGCTCTGTCTTGACCCTTGATTTAAAAAGTAGTGATGGGATTTTTAAGGCCTGAAATATAATATTGTACAGGAGAATTTGTAAACTAAAATTACATTTGGATATAATTCTTTTATAAAGAAAAGACAGGAAAATAAGATGTGCAATATCTGGAAACTTAATATATCAACAATGTGATATGATACACTCCAGTTGTGCCTTAACTTTTTCTGGATTATAGTAGGACATTCTCAGCCTTCATGTATATTCAAAATAAATCAGTGAAGGTTCCTTAATAAACTGGAGGAAGAACTATTACATGACCCAAATATGCCACTTCTGAACATGTACCCAAAGAACTCCATCCTAGATGGCCACCAGCTGATGAGTAGAGAACAAAAAGATGCACACATCCATCCTGGAAGCTTAGTCATGCAAAGAAAAAATGAAATTCCTGGGTAAATGGATTGATTGGGAAAAATTATATCAAGAGATGCCACTCAGTATCACAGCAATGGGCAATGCATCTCCCTCCTTCTCTCTCTCATACTTGCATCCTATCTTGTATACTTTAGCTTTGTAGATTCAACTTCAAGTTTCTATCAGATTCAGGAAGCTAGAAAGGAAGTAAGGGAGGAGTTTACCTTAAAGGAGGGTGATATTAGAACATAGATAAAACAAAGTAGAAAGAGTGTGGTTGGAAGGTGGAAATGTTTAAATCAGGAACTATGTGGAGTATCAGGAGACGAGGGTACAGAGGACAGCACTGACCACAATAAAAGATGTGTGAAAAAGCAATGTGGAAACCTAGTATCTTGTAAACCAATTAGAAAAACAGGAGACAAAGCTTGCAGGTCAATCTCATTATCACTCAGTTACGAACTCACTCCTGCTAGTAATTGCTAGTGGTACCCAGCTGCATCACAGTGCAACGTCATTCTTACTCAAAGCTACTCCAGACACATGCGACAGAGATGGAGCAGCCAATTACCAAACACTGGTGATCAAAGAAAAAAAGAAAGAAGATGCTGAAGTATATACCCAGCAAATGTTGCTCAAATCCTTTGATATACTCTTCCCTGAGAGGATGAAAAACATGCACAGTGCCTCATGCATGTGCAGCATCAAAGCAGTGCCCTTCCACAGAAAAGACTTCTCTGAGTTAATTTAAAAATAACTCCCACCCATGTTTTCTTGACCATAACAGTCAGATGTGTCTTTGTTCTGCTAAATGTTGGGGAAAAAGGACCTTAGGGTTTTTTCTGAGTTCTTGAGAAGACTCCAAATGTTTGAGAAGTAGACATGAATTTATGTTGAATAAACAATTCCTAGAGCTGAAAGAAAAGTCTAAGTCATAGAGAATGACAAATGGGGTGCTAGCCTGCTTCGTCAGAGAAGACAGCACAGAAAGCAGAACTCCCATAAGGGAACTGTTGATGTGATGTCAGAGTCATTTATAGTCATATATAGCCTACTATTGGGCTGGTTTTGCCTTCTTGTTAGTTCCAGGATTTAACTCTTTCTGCTCCTGCACATCTCAAGAATATATTTGCTTCCTTTTATGTTGTGTTTATTTAACTATCTCTCAAGTAATTATCAATCATATATATTTCATGTGTTCTTTTCATTGTGACAAATGTTCATACTTTACAATTATTTATGACTTTGTGTCTTAAAGGAAATTTACATGCATCAAAACCCACACTATTGTTAATTCACATAAAGTCTGAAGTGCGAAAGACAACAATATGAATACGTTGTTACATCCTCCAGATTGCATATTTTAGAGCCTTACTTTTAATTAAAATATTATTTAATTTTATTTTAAGTATAGCTCTTTTTTAATTTAATATTTTATTTTTTATTAATTTATTCAGATTACATCTCAATTGTTCTCCCTTGACTTATATCCTCCCATTCCTTCCTCCCTCCCTCTTTCACCCTATTTTCCTCCCCTAGGTCTGTGACAGAAGGGCACATCCTCCCCCACCATATGGTCACAGCCTATCAGGTCTCATCTTGGTAGCCTGCTTATCCTTTCTCTGAGTGCCACCAGGCCTCCCCACAAAAGGGAAGTATTCAAATATGGGGCACCAGAGTTCATGTCAGAGTCAGTCCCCACTCTCCACACAGTTGTGGAGACCGTCGTGCCCATTGGCTAGGTCTGAGTAGGCGTTCAATATTTACTAAATGTATTGTCCTTGGTTGGTGCAGTAGTTTGAGTAAATGGCCCTGGGTCCAGATGCATCCGTCATGATGTTCTACTTGTAGGTTTCTAGGACCATCTGGGTCATTCTATTTCCCTATTCTCCCATACTTCTCTCACCTAGAGTCCCTGTAGGAGGTCGTCACATCTATCCCAAACTCCTGGTAAATGGCTAGTGTCCAATTATAAGTGAGTATATACCATGTGAGACTTTCTGGGTCTGGGTTAACTTACTCAGTAGGATCATTTCCAGTTCCATCCATTTGTCTGCCAATTTCAGGATTTCTTTTTTTTAATAGCTGACTAGTATTCCATGGTGTAAATGTACCACAGTTTCTTTATCCATTCTTTGACTGAGGGACATTTAGGTTGTTTCCAGGTTCTGGCTATTACAAATAAGGCTGCTATGAACATGGTTGAACATATATCCTTGTTGCATGATGAAGCATCATTCTTTAAGCCCCAATAGAAATACTTTTCATACATTTATTTGATGATCAGTATAATTATTTTTACATGCTTTTATCTATGCCTGTTAAAAGTTTTAAATGGGAAAAGAGGTTACTTCATATTATGAGGAGTCTTATTCTGGTTAACCAAAGCTACAGAATATGATCGTATGCTCTCAAATGCACAAATTTGAATGCGTAGACTAAGAAACTGCATTCCTTTCATAGGTAAGGAAGATTATTATAAAACTGCTAATGAAACACAAATTATTCTTTACTTTGCTCTTATGTGCTTATGTCCTTGGGGTGGAAGAGTGTGTGACATGGTGCAATTAACTGTACTGTGGTCTGTTAACCCACTCTGATTTTTTCAAACTATTACCTTATAGTTTTTCCTCTGATAACCTGACCTTGCAATGCTTATACGGCCTTGTCACAGCTGAATGCAGACAGCCATAAGATTAGTTTCAGGAAATCGAGTCCTAGATGAGTAACGGGGAGAAAGAAGCTGAAGTTTAGAAAGGACAGTTAAAGAAGAAAAGCTGTTATTGTTCAGAATTCAAAGAAGGGGAGTTGACACTTCCTTATACAATAACAAATTATGTGCCAAGTTAACTACATTGGTTGTGGCACATCTAAGACAAGAAAAGTATTTATCTCATTAGCCAGAATCATTTTTGTTGTGCCCTGTGGTTTCTATTACACAGAGTGTATACAGAAAATACTAAAATAAAGGCAAGGTGAAACAGTGTTACATTGTGCTTATTTTTGGCTTGTTGTTATTCTTTTCGTTTTCATTTTTGTTTCGTTTTTGAAAATTTTGTATATGTATGCAATGTATCATGATCTTGTCCTCCCTCCAGTACAAATCCCATCTTAATTTCCTCCCCAAATTTATGTGCTCATTTTATAATTTTTATTTAATTAATATATTTTTTTAACCCACTGACTCTAGTTACTACTGCCCTTATGTTTACGGACATGAGAATTTGTACTGGGCCATGTGGAACCTCTATGTGTCCACCTAGGCCTTAAACCTACATTAAGGCCAGGCCACAGAAGAAAAGGATTCAGGGAATCCTTATGAGATTTGATAGGCTGGGGTCAGTTGGTAGGGGAGGAGGACTCCCCTATGATCAGGATGTAAAAATGAATATATTTAAAAATGAATTTAAATAAAAAGAAAATATAACTATAGACAATTGAGGAAATATAGGAATAAGAGAGGTGGTCCGTCACAGGGACGATCACACCAATAGGTTGCTTAGTGACTTCTAGTTGTCCTTGAAAACATACATATAGGTAGTATTAGTTATATTTAATGCATTGTATTCAAAACATATATGTATATACATACCCATAAGTGCATGCAATAATAATTATTAAAAAGCAGAGGGCATAATTTGAAGAAGTCCAGAGAGGGAAGTATATAAGAGAGGTAAAACGGAGGAAAAGGAAGGAAGGAACATCGTAATTTTATTCTCAAAGGTTAAAAAGAAAAATGTCAGTGTTACCCAATAAATAACTAAGCCTTTAAAATATGATGAAAATTCTTGAGAAAGAGGAAATTTCATAGTGTATGCATCTTGTCTGGTGTTAATTGTAAATATGTGTAAGAAATGCATTTTCACCCATGTGGCAATTTGCACAATCTTATATTGAATGGGAGATGGAAACTGGCATAAAAATTCTTGTGCTTGAACCATAGAAGTTCTACCTCTGTCACAAACGTAATGTTTCTGTGACAAGTACTACTGAGAAAGGATTGTGGCAACATTTGAATAAAGCATATGTAAGTAACTCACTTAGGCTATTAAAACGGCTTAAATTTTACAACTAAGCATTATCAGGTAATGACACTATTGAAGTTCTTTAATATCTAACCCCATCATTAAATAATCATTGAACTGAACAAGTTGCAGTTTTCACTTCCAGATTTTGTAGTGCGTAATGCAAGACCAAGCAAGCTTCTATAGATTACTTTTGCCTAGAATGCTAACATTAATACATATTGGAAGTGATTATTATCAAAAGCGTCAATTTGTTTCCCTGTCATAAAAACTAAAAGCCATCTTCCAGACACCCTATAAGTAACACATTTTCTGGGTGGAGATTTTATCACCTTTCTGGTTTTTGCCATCTGGATGGATCTTTGGTGGCAGTCCTACTCATAAGGACTATTTGGCAAGCCAATTTGCATGTCTGTTTCTTGAAGGGATACTGCTTATTTCTTTCCAGTAAAGTGACAAAATTGAACAGAGGAAGTTCTCAGGCTCCGAGGCTCTCTGCTAAAGAATCACATACCAGTAACTTGGACTGCTTTAGGAAACTGACCTCACCTTCCATCACCATGAACTTCAAGTTGTCTATGCAATGAAGTGTGACAGCAGCTTTAATTGCATGTGAAAACATATTTTATTCCAGGGCCATTAATTTGCATAGCTGGCTAGTTGATGTTCTCCATATGCTATCCTGGAAAGTGTCTTTCAACTTGGAGATATTTCACGATGAACATTTTACTCTGTTCTTACAGTATAGGCTGTCTAACGATACCCTATTCTCTGGCCCTACCTCAGCAAAAATTATCTTCATCCTATAATTTGCTTGTACAGTAAAGAGTGGAATGTGGTAAAAATTCCATGCTATAGAGTTAATCCTTTCCAATAATTATGCAAATATAACTGCCAAGATTTGGCCTTGAGAGAACTACTCAAATAACTTAAGAGGTTTATTACCAAAGAATATGTAAAAAATTTTAAAATCTCAACTAATTTCACAAAGAAATCTACAAATATACATAAAAGAGCATGTGTAAATAAAGCTTCATATTTTTGGTTCAATCACAAAAAATCTACATAACTAATCTAGTATACTGAAGGAACAAAACTACTGCAGAACTACCTCTCAATATATGTATGTATTTAATAGGTGATGACAATAACTTTGAGACCTATGTACTTTTAACGACAACTTTTGTGAAGCTCCCATTCTTAGATCTCATTTATCTGACTAGATTTTAACAGAGAGTGTATTATGGTCTAGATTTTATACTAAACGTCCAAGGGATAGAAGGAAGATTATTTTCTATGTATTGTTTTTAGTAGCTCTCTGCTGGTTTTATTGAACTTCGGATGTTTTTATTAAGTATCTAGTGACGAGATACATGCTACAGATAGGAAAAATCAATAGGAATAGTTTCAACTACTTACATGTTGAGATGCTTCAGTGTTTTCAGTTAATATTTCCGGTATTTTGAGATAGAGATAGAACATTCTTGAAAGTGACTTTTATATTAGCGCCTGAAGGAGGAGAATTTTAGAAGTGGAAAGATTCAAATCAGGGTTCACCTGAAAGAAAGAGTGGGGACTGAAAGTAGGGTACAGTGAGGCGAGAAATAATGGTCAAGTCCAGAAATTTCTGATCAAGACTCTCTTTATTGCCAATGAGCAAGGTCAATAGGCTCTATTCTGATCCCTCTCTCCCTAGGTTCCAGGCAAGAACACAATAGCCTGAGTAGCTCTCTGTAGGAACTTCCTTAATCCTCTGAGTAGCTCTCTGTAAGGAGTTCCTTAATCCTCTGGGTGTCTCTCAGTAGGGATTTCCCTACTTCTTTCAAAGGTAACTAGTCCAAGGATGGCCTGGAACACAAAAATCTCTTCCGGCAAAGCTCAGCAACTGGAAGGTCACTGCGTGCAGCCTAATCACAGGATCTCTGACATGGCAGAATTTAGCATGGTTCCCCACAAAGATTACAAATATTCCTAAATTTTGTAAACTGTAGTTTTTATTAAATCACCTTACCCCCTCTTTAGTTAATCTTCCCCTGTAAGAGACTGATTCCAAGAATGTTAATGGTTTTTAAAAATTACACAAATAAGTTTATTATCTTTCCATAAATATAGGTAATATACTTTATCATAAGTACCCTTTCTATTCCTTTAGATTTTTTCCTCACTTCCTTTTCCATATCTACTTTTCTTATAACTTTTATTCTGATGTCCTTTTTGTGCTTTTTAATCTTCATAATTCAGTTCCAGTTTGTGCTGTTTATATATTTCTAGGCATGGGAACAGCCACTGGAGCATGACGCAACCAACGAGGATCCACTTCCTGGAAGGAAACTCTCTTCCATCCTGATAGGTCATCAATGGTACCTAGCTACGCAGTTACAGATGCGGGCACGTGACCTTTTTCCTGATCTTTGTTACAGCGTTGACTTGGTTGATCTTCTGCATGTCTTACGCATGCATCCACGGCTACTCTGAGTTCATGTGTCTAATAGTCTTTATAATCCAGAAGGCTCTGTTTTTCTCCAGTACTTTTCAACCTTGGGATGTTTCAATCTTTCCACCCACATGTACAGGATGATCCCTGAGACTGAGGAGATTATACGATTATCCACGTTCTGTTTGTGGCTGAGCACTCCACAGTTGCTTACTCGAGACTCTGATCAGCTGTTGGGTCCTGAGTTAACCACTATCCACTGCACAAAGAAACTTGCACGATGATGACGGGCTTTGAAAGAGCAGACTTTCATTGGGCCTTCTTGTCATTTAGTGTTAGAATTCCCATGGTTCTGACTTTGTCAGTTCAAAATTCAAGAATTATAAAGTTAATAGCCAATTCACCATCTTGCTATTCCGTGGGTACTGGGTCTACCTTTAACTTCTTGGCTTTGAGTCTTCTATTCTTATTTCATTTTATGTGTGGCTATTGTAACAAAATAGCCACTGTCATAGAGAAGAGTAGATATTTGGGTTCATAGATTTGGTGGTTGGTGTCTAGTGTGGGTGCTAGATGACAACAGTAAGGAACATTTGGAAGGGGTCAAGCATATCATCTTCATTAGCCAGGGAGCCGATGTGAAACATGTGTTCTTTGTCACCAATCTTATCACTTAACAACCATTTCTCCAATGATCTAAAAGCCTCCTACCCAACCCCACTTTGTAATGGTTCTGCCACCTTCTCTTAACATTACTCTAGGATGAAAAAGCTCTGGGGTACAATTAAGATTCAGACTAAAATAAAGATTCCGATGTAGAATTTGCATAATAAAGTGTGGGCTGTTGTATCTACTCTATCTACTTTATTTTCTACATGACAACCCTGGAGAACCACCATACAAAAAATATGTATTTGTTTTTAAAGGCATATTTTATAGCATATACCATTTTAACTGGGTGACCTTTTAAATCTTTGTGTCTAATTGAAAGTCCTTGCTACATTAGCAGAAAAAGTCAATTGCTCTCCTGAATTTCACAACCCTACATACTAAACTGGCTGACAATCTGTTGTTATTTTGCCCACTTTACCATCAGCCTTCTAAGTGGACATATCCATTTCACTGCTTTTGTTTATTTATCTGTCTCTTGCTTTTCTGCTATATAAAGATTTTCATTGTTTTGTAACGCGTGTGAATCAGTTTTTACCTGATAGAACAATTTTAGTTAGTGGTGTAGAAATAGCTTCTCAAAGTTTAGCTTTTTTTTTTTTTAACCTCCCCTCTCCCCACACAGACAAATCAATGGCTACTGAGCTGCTGTCTTTATGTAAATGATAAGCATGAAGCATCTCAAATGATAATGAATTGTAAGACAAAAGGGTTTCGAAAAGTTTACAGTGAGGCCACATTCTGGACCAGATTTCTGGAGGAATTCATGTTTTCCCTGATGTTAGAGATACCTGTTTCTTCTTGTCTCCAGGGCATTGGAATTTGGATCCAATGCTGGTATAGAGGGGCCAGGCATGGGATCGTTTCAGCTTTTACTACACCCTGCCATCTGCTCCACTCCCTCCTTGTGATATGTTCTCTTCATAGCACATTCTCTCTAATTATCCACCGCAGCCAAGCATAGTTCTGTTTTGATTATTAAACCACAGTTGTAGAAATCTTAGATTCTGCTAATCCCTCTTTATATTAGTTGCTTTATGAGATATATGTTCATGTACTCAGAAAAATATAAAAACATCTTTATTGAAATGAAGGGAATTACTACCATTAAAGGTTTATTTCTCTGTAATTCAGTACCCACATGTGTTTATTGAGTTCAAAAGGCAAAAAAAAAAAAAAGTCAATTTTACTTGTTCAAGGTGGTGCATACATGGCCCTTTCAGTCTGAGAGGGGATGGCACTGTGTATTCTCACAGTGTTACCTTTTATCAGCAATGCTTAATTTTTATATATACATGTGCATATATGCCTATGCATACTTTCTTCAAACAACCTCAAATCATCTATTATTATTTTGTAATTGCTGAATTTGCATTAAGCAGATCTATATTTCTTAGCTGTTTAAAATACTCAGCCAGAGAAACAATCAGCCAGAGAAAGCAAGGGGGAAAAAATCAAATATTTTGCCCATTGCTAATTATGTAAGCAATGGTATGTAAAGTGATATTCTGTTCCAAATATAATCCGTAAATTACTCATGTTTGATGAGAATGCTGTTTTTGACACAAATGCTAAAAGGATGCTACATAAGCAGAAAGTTATTCAAATGACTCCTCTTTATTCTTGATTACATCCGTGGGGAGGGAGCAAAGCAGATGGAAAGCTGTGGTAGACAACCATTGTTTTGTCTTGCTCAGAATCCTTTCATTTTTACTTTACAAATAATCCCTCTATTTCTTTGGGAAATCTTGCCAGAATCTGGGGTGAGACCTAATCCATCTCCAGGGCTTCTGCTTACTGTTGACCAATCAGGAAGCTTCACTTGCACTGTTCACTCTACCTGCTGTAGCTGCCTTAAGGATAGTCATCTCGACCTAATAAACTAAATAAGAGTTATTTCTTATCAGAATGAATAAAAACAATAGATGTGAAAGTGAGAAAGATGTAACCTAGACCAAATAAGTGAAGCACAGGCTCTGAACCTAGACTTTCCATATTGAGAGCACTGTTCCACGAATGTGTTTCTGAGCATCATTTTTCTCCCTAATTTGGAAATTATGGATGACTATATCATCTACTTTGAAGGTACTCTCAGTGATAAACAACATTCTAAAACTAAAGAATTCAGTTTTGCTTATCCCTTTTATTTGTTGCACTGGGAACGAGAAAGGACATTCTGCATTTTAGGCAAATAGCTCTACTGCTGAACTGCATCGCCATACTAAAATAAATGAAATTTAGTCCCAAAACTACAACATGAAGTTGAACTTAGAATTACATCATCTGTAGTCAGATGTACTATCTGTGTCACTGGCCTCAAGACCTGTTGTGTATGAATGTGTTTGTGTTCAGTATTCTCACATGGGCGTTTATCTGAGCTTGGAGGTCATGAATACGGGATGGCCAATGGGTATTTGACACAAGATTCAACAAAGAGAATGTCAAATCAGAAGGACAATATAGTAAGCCAGAGAGAGAGAGAGAGAGAGAGAGAGAGAGAGAGAGAGAGAGAGAGAGAGAGAGAGAGAGAGAGAGAGATCTAAAGATTTATTTATTTATGTATGCAGTGTTCTGCCTTCATGTACACTGGCAGACCAGAATACCAGAAGAGGGCACCAGATCTCGTTACAGATGGTTGTGAGCCACAATGTGGTTGCTGGGAACTGAACTCAGGACCTTTGGAAGAACAGGGAGTGTGCTTAACCTTTGAGTCATCTCTCCAGCCCTGTCAGTTTCTCATAAGTTCAAAGAACACAGGACAAGCATATTGCTATTTCTGGAACAATGGCCCATTACTAGCCAACATAATTATTGGAGGAAAGCCTGAGCACCCTTTTGAATCACACATCCAGACTCTGTTTTATCATGTATCAGATACAGGACAGGCCTTTAGTTAGCAGAGCAAAGGGGTAATCCTTGCCCCGAAGGAGATTACTGTCTAGTAAGGAAGTTCGGTCAGGCATCTATAACAAAATGCCTCATCCTGGTGGTTTAACAACAGTTATTTTCTCAGACTTTTGGCAGCCAGAATCCAAGATCAAGGTGCTAGAAATCAGTGAGTGATTAGGTCTCTCTCTCTCTCTCTCTCTCTCTCTCTCTCTCTCTCTCTTACCTTCATGGCTTGCATATAGCTGGAGTCTCTATGTGTCCTCATGCGGGCTCTTCTTTGTAAACTCAGAGTAGAGAGAGCTGTACTGCCTTAGTCTTGTCTTAAGAAGATGCCATTCCTGTGAGATAATGGATTAGAGTGTCACCCTTATGAACTCAATTAACCTCTGGGAAATCTCATGTCCAAATATAGTCACTTGTAGTGTTAAGTCTTCAACATTTGAGTATGAGGCTGCACTGTTCACTGGACAGAAGAAAGTAGTAAAATTATCTGAGTTCAATGGGTTACACAGTGGAATAATTAATTCTTGCATTTAATGTGAAATATTCTGTTCATTCAATGAAGTTTAACTCTTGAGGAAGAAGGTCAAGTGCACTGTTTTATGAAAAAAAAATTGAATACATAAGCATGTATTGACAATGTAATTCTTAACAAAACATATTCACTGTCCTAAAATACATTTATAAAAAAATTACTTTTTAATATAAAGTCAAAAGCTTGTTTGTTACATGCTTTATGGAATAAAAAGTGTATGGAGTCAGCTATAGGTGCTGGACAAAGCCACTACATGGTAATATAAGAACAGAGTGTGGCTGAGCAGAACTTGTGGGAGGTATCTCTAGCAGAGACATCTGCTGAGCTTACAAGCAAATTTGGCCAGAACCATAACACATTTTACAAAGGTAAATAATCAAAAACTGTATTTATATACCTGAGAACAAATTGAGTACAAAGGACTACATCAATGAATTGATTAAAGCCTTTGCAAATTCCAATGTTGAGATAGCATCTAGGCATGACTGTAAATGTTATGCTCGTGTTGTGAGGGTTGTGTGAGGTTGTGGTTGTGTATCTTGGGGAGTTGAGCTTAAAAACAGAAGGTCCACAGAGACCCTGGCTACTGCGGGCTTTCTGTGCATCCAATGGCTCTTAGAGCTCTGTCGACCTGCTTTTACCTTCTGGTTGAGAAGACTAGGAATTTTCTGTCTTCTCCTGGTTTATCTGTCTGCTCCTTCTAACAGTAGATAAGGATCCTAGCTCTCTTTAACATTTTCTCTATTCTATTCCTATTACATGTAATTAACATATCTCCACTTCATTAGATGACTACACTGTTATTTTTTTTTACTTCTGAGTCAGACAGCACAGTAGCAACATTTTCTTCTTCCCAAAGTTCCAGTTTTCCAATTTGGCTGTTACACTGTTTCTCTCTGTAAAGCTGGCCAGGTCTGAACTTTTATGCCTTTGCCATTTTGGTCATATTTTAAAATCATTTTACTTATTTTTATTGAAAATATATTCTTCTTTCATAAAATACACCCTGACCACAGTTTTCCCTCCCGTGCAACCCACCAGCTCCTCCCTATCTTCCCTGTCCTCCAGATCCGCTGTCCCTCTTTTTCCCTTCAGAAAAGAGCAGGCCTCTAAGAGATAACAACTAAACACAACAAAATACAATAAGACAAGGCAAAAGTCCTTATATTGAGGCTGGGGAATTCCTATTAGTCGGATGGTAAGCCTTTCTGATTAGTCTTCTGAGTTGTCATTGCAATTTATTTCACCTGGATGATTCTTTTAATCCAAGAGAATGTGCAGACTTAAAAAAAAAATTGCAAGCATAATGCTTTTAAAAATGCAATTTTAGCAGTAAGTCATGATGCAATAATCTGAAGAGATCAATTTATTGCCTTCTGATATAAATATTGCTCCATTCATATATCATTGAACTATTTAAGAGGGCAGGAACTACACAGGAAGACCAACAGAGCCAACAAATGTGGCCCAAGAGGGACTGACAAAGACTGATGCACTGAACAATGACCATACATCAAGAGACCCTAGGCCCCCTTCTCAGATGTAGCTTATAGGCAGCTCAGATGCCACCGGGGTCCCATAGTAAGGGGAGCAGGGTCTGTTGCTGCCATGGACTTTGTTCCCTGATCTTTGATTACTTCCCCCTGGCAAGATGCCCTGCCATACCACAGAGGAAGAGGATGCAGGCACTTCTGAGGAGACTTGGTAGGCTATGGTCAGTTGATAGGAGAGAAGGGCTCCCCATCTCTGAGGAACATCAGGGGGCACAGAGGGGAAAGGGGAGGGAGAGTGGGACTGAGAGGAAATGGGGAGGGGCTACAAATGGGATGTAAAGTGAATAAATTCTTTATAACTAACTTAAATTTTAAAAGGACAATTATAATGTGTTAAACTCTAATTTCTTTTTTACAGTCTCTGACATATAATGCTTTCTTTATATTGACCTTTTATATCCCAATGAAGCTTTTCTTCAATTTGCACTGGTGTGGAGCTCAACTTTCTCACACTTGATTTCAGAGAAACTGTGTCCATAAGTTTAATGAACACATCAATAGAACAGTGGTTAATTACTAAATTATGTTGAGCTTAGGTAAGAAACAAAAGCTCTAAGCATATTATTTGAAAATGTGAACAATCCACAAAAGCATTAATTCAATACTCTAAACTGAATACGTACATTTTCATCATACAATGAGAAACAAAACAAAAAAATGCAACGTCTCAGCAACAGTGAAAGAAAGAATACATGCCTATTACAAAAATGTAATGAAGGTGAATTCCTGTGTGAAAATTTAAAAATACAGTAAAATATAAAAGAAAAAAAAATGAAAGCAGACAGTTTAAAAGCAGATTTCGTGCAGGAGAACATGGAGTTAGAGGAAGCAGAACTTTTTAGTGCCCAAGTAACAAAAATTATTCAACCCACACTCAGAAGAAGACATCTGCAAGGGAAAAAATAATCTAAGACATTACAGAAAAAGAAAAAAAAGAAAAAAAAATGTATTGCTTACTTACAAACTCTAAAAGAAGCCACATTCTTAAGAATGTGTTTAAATGGGAATATAAAAATAAAATAATACTTTCTTTAAAAGTAAACAATGTTGCAAAAAATACAGACGAAAATAATAGTCTTTGCTTTATCTATTAGGCCAATTGAAGCAGGTACACACACACACACACACACACACACACACACACACACACACAATCTCCTCATATGTACACATATAAAATATATACATATATTACATATATGTTAATATGAAATCATTGTTTTTAAATGCTGAAAGTTTACAAAAAAATTTTTTTTATCCTTTATCCTAAGAAGTATAAAGACAAATACAGAAGACTGAAATTTTTCCTGTATATCACTAAAGAAAAGATCATTTAAATCATTTAGAGCTGGGCATGGTGGCTCACGCCTTTAATCCCAGCACTTGGGAGGCAGAGGCAGGCAGGTCTCTGTGAGTTCGAGGCCAGCCTGGTCTACAAAGTGAGTCTAGGACAGCCAAGGCTACACAGAGAAACTCTGTCTTGAAAAACTAAAAACAAGTTGTATAAATATAAGAAACTTGACTGTAGAAAAGTCAAAATTGATTCCCTAAATTGTATATGTAGTTGCATGAATGTGAAAGGAAACAGAGAACTGGAAAACTGAGGAAAAAAGTAGAAAACCAATAAAAAATGGGACAAATCAACTAAAGGCAAATCATATTGCTGCTTCAATCAAATTCAAACTTTAATAGAACGAATTTGAAACCCCGATGCAGTTATAGTCTAACTACAACTATCTAACTGTAACTACGTAGATATTGAGCACTAAGCTGGGTCAGATGGAGATATTTCCTAGATGCTGAGTGCTAAGTAATATCCTAAGTTAGATCTCCGTCATGGAAAAAAAAAAAGAAAGCAAAAAAATGTGCATGTATTTGTTATCCATAATCTATCAATCAAATTAAAGCAGACTAGCCAATTGTAGAATAAACTTTAGTTAAAATAAAGTTACTAGAAGCATACAGGGGCATTTTATAATGAGAAACACTTCAATCCACCAAGACTGCAAGAATCTTACATATCTACATGAAAAAAATGTAAATCATCCTGAGATAACATATAATAGTTAATATAATGTAAATGTTGTGTAAGTAGTTGTCATTTGTTCAGAAATAATGACAAATCCTGCACATATTCATTAGATATGCAGTCCATCTTTTACTTGTATTGTTCACCATAAGAGATGAGGAATATTAATGTAGTCCAGAATTTTCATAAATATCCTGGCTGGTACAGTATTTATTTAAAGATAATTTCATATAAATGAAACACATTTTGATAGGCAAAGAAGGAGAATAGAGAAAATGATATGTAGTTTTCTGAAAACATGTGCTTTTAAGCAAAACAAGTAAGATATAAGTCTTCTTGTTGAACAAATTAGAAAGAAATGTGAGTATGTGTGTGTGTGATGGTGTGTGTGTACATGGATTTATGGTCACAGTCTGTAATGCTTCTTAATAATTGTAAGGGATCTTAAATTTATTCTAAATTACTATGTGAATAATTAAAACAAATTATTGGTCTTTTGAAATTTTGATTTCTCTGTAGTGAAAATCACAAGGTAATGAGAAAACCAGACCAACTAGAAAACTTCCTGCAACGATTGCAGGAAGAAATGCTTATTGTTTGCACGACTATGATAAAAGAGAAATTGAATGTAAATAGATAAGGACTTAAAATATTTTAAATGCCAGGAGTACAGGTTAATAGCTTTCTAAATGAAAAGATGACAGAGACAGTTTTGTATCTGAATAGTCACCCAAAACTCTCTATAACATTGGAGCATCTTCTTCAGCCCTCTGGTTCAGTATATCTGACAGACATATTTGTGAGGCAAGAATTATTGAGGACTTGCTTGTGCTGTCTGGCAAAGTTTGGCTGCAGACTTTGCCTGCAGAAGCTTGCCATTTTGTTAAGTAGAATTCTGTCTGTGGTAGAAATGAGGACCTTTTTCCCAGTGGTTTGTTTGCCAAGTTTGAAGCCATCTCCATAAGGAGGTTCTTTGATGCTCATCATCTTCTTTCAGGTTGAAGACCAGGTAGCTTAGTTTTACAATGAAGCTTAATTGTTTAGGGGTTAAGATGATTTTAGGTCTAGATAGGTGTTCTAAGTTGATAATGACAATATATGATGGAGATTGACTTACATCCAGAAATTTAGATGTGCTAAGCTAGGAAAGATGTCTTCTTCAAGGCTGTCAAATACAAATAGCAAAAACACTAAGAATCTAACATTTATAAAATTCCTGATTGTGTCATGGTTCTTCTTGCCACAGGTCATCTGTTATATATAAATGTAATTATATAAATGTATATGCACAAAAATAAAAGAATAAAAATGGATAATATAAAAATGGCAAATTCTCGGCTTTGGAGGAATCAGAACTCCCCACTGTTGTGCTCATATTTGAGTGTCCTCCAGTTTTTCCTTTATGGCATTACTTAGGAAATGAAATGTACTAAGCTTGGAATAAACTGAGATGTCTAAGATAAAAAATATTTTAAATGTGTTTATAATATACAAATTAAAAAAACCCAGAAAAAAATTTTCAAATAGAAAAAACTCAAACACATGTTAACATGTATTTGAAAATATGCATGCATTCTCCCAGGGTAGCTATGGTAGGCATAAATCTAAGTGTGATAAAAATCATAATGCTGACGATATTGATGATTTTAGTGATGAGTATTATAGTGTTGGTGATGGTGCTGATGATACTGATAGGTAGTACATTTACATTTTCCCTGAGTAAAGAACAATGTAGATCATTGATTTTGTCTTCCTAAGAACATCAACACACACACACACACACACACACACACACACACACACACACACACACACACACCTGCCATTACCTATATTTAATAGGCTGCCATGCATTGGATGTTTGCACCATTCTCTATTTTATATGATAAAGTCCTAAGAGTCATTGTAATGGGGAGTGTTGGAGGATGACTTTGTGCACTGTATATTCAGATGCTGATGTCTGTGCCCAGGGAATGGTTACAGTCTGGAGGTGGGCATTGTCATTTCTATGAAGAATTTCTTGTATTGCTGTTATGTAAAACATTTCTCCCTAGTTATTTTCAATTGGTTAACAAAGAAGCTTATGAACCTATGACTGCGCAGAGGAGAAAGCAGGTGGGATTTTTGTTCCCAGTGTGTAGGTTTCAGGCAGAGAGAAGGAGAAGAGAAGGAAGAGGAGGAGAGAGGAAGAAGTCACCATGAGGAGGACTTCTCCATGAGGACAGAGACTTAAAGCAGAAGGTCTAGTGGAGGATGAGATGTCAAGTAAGCGGTCATGTGCCTGAGAGGTAGCCAGACTAGCATAACTGGGTTAGAACAGATGAATGTCTGTCCAGTTTTAAAGCTCGAGGCTTGTTAAGTAAACCTAATAGATCTCTGTGTCATTTGTTTGGGAGCTAGAGCAGGTAACAGAACAAGCTCCTACTAATAGCATAATTCAACAAGGAATTGGAGATAGTTGGATTATAAGAATAGAATCTTCATAAACAGGTTTGTGCTTTACAAGACCACCAGTAGAAGATTATCCTTAGAGAAACAGGCCTTCGGGTTGAGGAGGAGGCCACCTTCTGTCAGAGGTCTAGGGGAGGCAATAGGCTGGAACAGGGAGGAAGGGAAGGTAGGAATGGAAAGATACAAGCAAAGGCATAACTTTCTGGATGTAATCTGAATAAGTAATTGTAAATGAATAAAAGAAAGAAAGAAAGATATAATGAAAGGCCCTTTTCAGGACCTGACCCTCATTTCAGTCACCTGAGCCCAGAACTGTGAGAAATCAATTCACCCTATCTGTGGTATTTTGCAAATGCATCCTAATCTAACTAAAACATAAACTCCAAGTGTGATACAGAGAGGTGAAAAAATGACTCAAAGTTACAAAGTACATTTTCTTTTCTCTTTTAAATATTTAAAAATTTGTATGTCTTATTTATTTTATGTGCATTGGTCTTTTTTTTTTTCACCTTCATGTACATCTGTATTAGGGTGTCAATTCCACTGGAGCTGGAGTTACAGACAATTGCCAGCTGCCATTTGGGTGCTGGAATTTGACCCCATGTCCCCTGGAAAAACAGACAGTGGTACTAACCATCAAGTCATCTCTCTAACTCCACATCTTATAGTTTCAAGACCAATATTTGGACAAAGATCTTCATGTTATTTTCTGATTTGGAAATTGTGTCTCTACAACAACTTTAGCAGACAGTAAAGACTTTTAGTGAAATGGAGAAATTACAGTGGTGGAGAGGAGATGAAGTGTTAAATCAAGTATGAATTTTAGCATGATAATTAAGATGGTAAATACAGAAAGGAAACTTCTGATCTACAGACAAACACTATTCTAATATTCATTTTAAGGAAAAGATATTTTTTAAAGCCCTAGAAATGCATAATGCCATAGTTTAGGCAGACAATGTGTAGATAACAAAATAATGGCAACGAAAATTAAGAAAAATGTTCACTTAGAAGTAGCTTATTAAGATTGCTTTTATACATATTGTCCCACACAGATCTAGCCAATGGACAGGATGTTCTCCTCAATTGCATGGAGAGTGGGGTCTGACTTTCACATGAACTTTGGTGCACCGTATTTGACCATGTCCTCTGCATGGGGAGGCCTGGTGGCACTCAGAGGAAGGATAGCAGGCTACCAAGAAGAGACTTGATACCCTGTGAGCATATACAGGGGGAGGAAATCCCCCTCAGGAACAGTCATAGGGGAGGAGAATAAGGAGAAAATGGGAGGGAGGGAGGAATGGGAGGATATAAGGGATGGGATAACCATTGAGATGTAATATGAATAAATTAATATGACCATGTCCCCTGGAGGGGGAGACCTGGTGGCACTCAGAGGAAGGACAGCAGGTAGCCAAGAAGAGACTTGATACCCTATGAGAATATATAGGGGGAGGTAATCCCCCTCAGGAACAGTCATAGGGGAGGGGAATAATGGGAAAATGGGGGGGGGGGGGAGGAATGGGAGGATACAAGGGATGGGATAAACATTGAGATGTAACAAGAATAAATTAATAAAAAAAAAAAAGAAAAAAAAGAAAAAAATGCATCATTAAAAAAATAAAATATAATTTAAAAAGATTACTTTTACAAAGAGGGCTGAGATAGAAAGATAAGAAAGGCAGATAGACTACTGAGAAAAAAATCTTTCAAAGGTACATTGGGGTTTAAGAATTGCACAATGTCTGTTTTATTTCTTATACTGTCAACTAATACAAAGATAAAAAATTATGACAGAGAAGGATAGCAACCTGTTAGTGCAAAGAGTGCCATCAATGGGAGCATATGAAGACCGGGTATTTCTCTTAGGAATAATGCTTATAGCAGCAGGAAAGCTGTTTTGTGTGTGGTCCAGAAGAAGAACAGAATTTAAACGTGCATCTTCTTTTCATGTATGAAGCACTAGAACATATATGTACCTTCACATGTTAAGGAAGAAAACATGTTCCAATTATACTTTATGTAGCCCGAACTTTTTGCCTTCCACAATGAAGGCCAAAAATAAAAAAAGCTCTAGTGTCTTTTCAAGGTTGTAAAGCAAATGTATTATGGGGGTATATGGATGGATATGTTTGTGTGTGTGTGTGTCTCCCTCTCTCTTTCTGTGTGTGTGTGTGTGTGTGTGTGTGTGTGTTTGTGTGTGTGTATTATTTACTAATTATTTGATCATGTTGGGAATGTATGTATGATGATAATACAAATTAATCAAACCAGTGTCTTTCAAAGGGATAATTCTTTTTTATCCTATTTTTACCCTTAGTTCTCTATACACTAGGTACCTTGTAAGGCTTTGTGAAACTCAGACTATTTTCAAGCTCTGCCATCTCAAAACTACATTTTCTGCCAAACAAAAGAATCTGATTTGAGAGTATCAAAAGTTCTGGTATATGACAGACTACAGGTTTTGAGTAACTGCTTTATGAATGTTACGTGTATGTTTGACCGTAACTAAATTTCCAGATAGGCCTTTCATTACACATGAGATATTCTTATTCTCCAGGCCTTTGAGCTCCACTTTGATGACATTCCCCTTCTATTTTCTTCTCTGCCCATAAACCTAGTGTTTAAGGTAAACAGCTTTCTAAGCTCAAGGAACATCAGCTTCACTTTAGGAACATCTGTGCAGTACCAAGGAAATAAAATAAATTCAACCATTTCCATTATTAGCCATTAACACAGAGCATATTGCTCCTTTAAAAGGTTACTTCGTAGAACTTGCAAAAAAAAAAAGTATGATAGTACAAAAATGCATATTATTTCACAGAAAATATATCTTTCAAGGGGCTTTTATTTCAAGGGACTTCAGAATTAAAAGGTCATCTGTCTTATCATCTTAGAACTAGGCTTTTTCCACAGTGTCGCTTCATGTGACAAGCAGATTATACTAGTGTTATTTTAAACAATAGTGGGGTTGATTCAGGTTTTTTTCCCTGCTTTTAATAGGCCAGTTTTGCATTGTGAGACACAGACTCTAAGAAGCCCTATAAATAGCTGAGCTGGGGGAGGCAAAGGGTTTTTGTTTTTTCAGTTCCTCTATTGTAGGAATCTGTAGAGAAGTTTTGCCTTCTCACATAGGAAGGGCACCGATAGGCTGCAAGGATAGAGTTCTGCCTCGACAGGCAACTCTTGTAGGGTTCTAGTTGCAGAAGTGTGAATTCCAGTGACCAGGTACCTCTCAAATCATGCTTGCCTGAGGCAAAGACAAAGTCATCATTCTATTTTAGAAGATAAAAAAAAAAATCAATTCCTTAGCTGTGATCTGAGTAGAGCTTATAAAATCCCAGGCAGGACAGTAACTAGGTTTAAGGGAGCCTTGTAGAAACCCAAACCATGACCTTTGAAAGCACACTGACCACTAATCCTAATAGACTCACACCTGTTAAATGGGAGGCTGAAATAAGCCCAGATTTACCCCATCAGTTATAGGTAACAACAATTTCATATTCTTTGAGGACTCAGGTGTAATTTATACACTGAATTGAAGATTCCTTTATAAAGGAAGAGTTTAAGCTGACATTTTTAAGAAGGGCATTCAGCAGTTCTGTTTATGGCTGAGATGGATGAAGGATGTTCCTTATCCCTGAAGCTGTGTTCTAACCTTCACCGTCTCAGTCATGCTTGTGCAGTGTTTCAATTGCATCTGTGATTCTCTTGCTTCTGCAGGTAAGATAAAATTACAGGTCCTCAAAGCAGTTGGTTTCATATATTATCTTATTATATGTTTTCTGTGTTAATATTGATATTATATTACTATTTATTTATTACATTACTTTGTATCTTAATTTGACCACAAATTGACTGAAATGAAAGCTTCACTCTCTAATATATTCATGAATCCTCTCTAGAATAATTGAGACTTAAGGAAGAAAAACTCAGTGTCTTTACTTCTACAAGTGGCACATCACTGAATACGAGATTAAGAGATTGTTTTTGTATGTGTTTAACATTTTCTTTACATATCATAATCATTTCTTATACTCATTTTTTAATATTTTTTCAGAAGTAGGATTTTCACCAACTTTATTATAAACATGCTGGTCAGTCGGATGCTAATTAGTTTCTTTAACTCCTCTCTCTTAAAATGGTTGACTCATTGTGACATTTAAAAAACACAGGAAATACTTGTTTCCATTGACTATTGCATACAATAGTTAATTTCATTTATTAATTTGTATTCTAATGGAATCCATAATTGTTTTGTTGGGAAAATTGTTGGATTGCCTTGACAGAAAACAGTGACCCTTCTTTCTTGCTTTTCAGTCAAGGCAGGTCCAACAATTTTCCAACAAATAATGATGTAAATTTTATAACTAAGTAGAAGCCTGGTAGATTTAATATGCTCACAAAAACATATTCTTTGTCCTTTTCTAGGCCTTCTCCAGATTAAATATTGCTTCTGTGTGGAAACAAAGGCTTGCTGAGGTGACGTAGAAACAGGGTTATATATACAGAATTTAGTACCTGCACTGAGTTCTAAAGGCAGATGTAATAGCTCCCTAGTTCAAATTGTACCATTCTTTCACCTCAAGAGGCATTCCTATGGGCTACTTGGGAGAGCGATGGTAGATAGGTTTCTTAACTCTGTTCCCCTTCTATTCTCTGTAAGTACGCAAGACCTCTGAGGGCTGAAATTATCTAACACATTTAAATGCATATGATCATGAAATAAAAGAACCGTTTCTTGAAGAAGCAATGATTCAGTGCTAATACAGTTAGACATGGTATATAACTTATTTTAGATGTTTAAAACACAAGCAGTAGAAGGAACCACAGCAGTAAGTTATCAGAAAATGACTTTAATATCCCTTGACTACTGATAATTAGTACTTGCTCTCACTTCAGTTGTTAAAATACAAATGAAATGGAATGCCTTTTCTTTTTTTAACTTTTATTTTATTAATTTATTCATATTACATCTCAATGGTTATCCCATCCCTTGTATCCTCCCATTCCTCCCTCCCTCCCATTTTCCCCTTACTCCCCTCCCTTAAGACTGTGACTGAGGGGGACTTCCTCCCCCTGTATATGCTCATATGGTATCAAGTCTCTTCTTGGTAGCTTGCTATCCTTCTTCTGAGTGCCACCAGGTCTCCCCATTCAGAGGACATGGTCAAATGTGAGGCACCAGAGTACGTGTGAAAGTCAGACCCCACTCTCCACTCAACTGTGGAGAATGTCCTGTCCATTGGCTAGATCTGGGTAGGGGTTGGAAGTTTATGGACTGTATTGTCCTTGGCTGGTGCCATAGTTTGAGTGGGACCCCTGGGCCCAAATCTGCCTATCATAATGTTCTTCTTGTAGGTTTCTAGGATCCTCTGGATCCTTCAACTTTGCCATTCTCCCATGCTTCTCTCATCTAGGGTCCCAATAGGATGTCCTTCCCTCTGTCCCAGTTTCCTGGTTAGTGAAGACTTTCATGGCCCATTCCCCTTGGGCTAGTATGCAGATATAAGTGAGTATATACCATTTGATTCTTTCTGCTTCTGGGTTAACTCACTCATTATGATCATTTCTGGTCCAATCCATTTGTCCACAAATTTCGGCAATTTCTTGTTTTTAATAGCTGAGTAGTATTCCATAGTGTAAATGTACCAGTTTCTTTATCCATTCTTCTACTGAGGGACACTTAGGCTGTTTCCATGATCTGGCTATTATGAATAAGGCTGCTATAAACATGGGAATAGGGCTTCTGAAAGATCCAGGTATTCCACTCCTTCGAATATACCCAGAAGATACTCCATCACACAACAAGAAAATTTGCTCTACCATGTTCATAGCAGCCTTATTCATAATAGCCAGAACATGGAATGCCTTTTCTAGAGTGCATGCAAAAACACACAGCAATGAGAACATTGTGTACTTGCACATAGGAACACACA
Source organism: Acomys russatus (assembly GCF_903995435.1). NCBI lineage: Eukaryota > Metazoa > Chordata > Mammalia > Rodentia > Muridae > Acomys > Acomys russatus. The sequence goes on along the minus strand of NC_067137.1, from coordinate 105,789,966 downwards.
CATGCCCACAAATACATAGTCATCCATTTTCATATATATATATGAAATATATGAAAATATAATATATATATATTCTATGTGAAATTTATCATTTGAAACAAATTGTTCTAATACAGTTAACTTCACAGCAAATTCTCTTATGTTCTGGGCCTTACAATCTTTCCACTCCCTCTTCTACAGTGTTCCTTAAGCTTTGGGTGTGGGAGTGATTTTGTCCCCTTTACCCATAAATTCTCACCAAATTACTGCCTATCAATGATCTGGCAAGAACAACAATGATAACCATGCCAAAGGGAAAGAGGAAAATGTCACAACGCCTCAAGCTTGCACAAACTCCTGCAAGCACCTAAGGAATGCTGAGAGTGGAAGAGAGAGCTTCCCGGGAAGAGCACACCAATTATTTATCTAATACCAAATGTTCAGTCTTGAAAATATATATATATATATATGAGTAACTTTACATAGACTGATCAGGTTATATTTAGGAATACATATATACATAGGCACAGGTACACACAAGTACATATATACTTATATGCAAATACACATATACACACAAGCATGCATCATATATACGCACGCATACATACACATCATATCCGTGTACATCCAGTACATAATTATATGTGTATATACATACACATACACATCATATTCAATGACTGAAAAGAGAGACCATGTGTTTGAAAAAGAGCAAGGAGGGCCTATGAAATGTTTTAGAGGAAAGAAAGGGAAGGGATAAATGATGCTCTTTGGTTATAATCTCAGATATAAAAGAAAAAATAAAGCTGACTTGTTTCTAGCTCACTATAGGGAAAGTTAAGAACGATATGAGTCATGTCAGAAAGTGATATTCACCCTGCTGTTGAGATGCACTGGCTCCTTCACATGGGAAGAAGCCTGTCAGTAAATTCCCTTCTTTTTCTTTCTTTTAAATAACATCTTTTAAAATTTATTTTTATTAATTTATTCTTGTTACATCTCAATGTTTATCTCATCCCTTGTATCCTCCCGTTCTTTCCTCCTCCCCATTTTCCCATTATTCCCCTCCCCTATGACTGTTCCTGAGGGGGATTTCCTCCCCCTGTATATGCTCATAGGGTATCAGGTCTCTTCTTGGCAACCTGCTGTCCTTCCTCTGAGTGCCACCAGGTCTCCCCCTCTAGGGGACATGGTCAAATGTGAGGCACCAGAGTACATGAGAAAGTCATATCCCACTCTCCACTCAACTGTGGAGAATGTTCTCACGGTTGGCTAGATCTGGGTAGGGGTTTAAAGTTTACCACCTGTATTGTCCTTGACTGGTGCCTTAGTTTGAGCGGGACCCCTGGGCCCAAATCTGCCTATCATAATGTTCTACTTGTAGGTTTCTAGGAACCTCTGGATCCTTCTACTTTGCTATTCTCCCACCTTCTTAAAAGCAATACAGATTTGTCTGCAAAGGGAGCTTTTAACTAAGGCCCAGGTCTGGACAATCAATAACGTCACTGAAATATTTACATCAATAATGAATTAAAAAAATAGCTTACATACATCACAGGACCAAATTCCTAGAGACACTGGGATACAAATATTGATGCATCTTTGAGAGGAGATTTCTGAAGCTGGTTCATCTTGTGAAGCTTGACAATCAATACTCGTATTCTCTTTCTTGGACTTCGCGGTTCTGTTCAATGGACAGTTAACCTTGTAGATCTGACAATGTGTCTCAAATGAACACTGATACACAAGTGACAGACTATAAGCTTCCTCTTCTATGAGTGTCTATTAGCTAAGCCAGCGGTGACCTTTGTACTCAGCTGCCCCACCTCAATTCATGCCAGGGAGGTTCTGATGTCCAGGCATAGCACTCCATTTATAGGTCTGCTGTGAGGAGGTAGAACCAGGTGACAATTTGTTACACTTCCAGTGAGCTGGATGAAAGCTATTGATATTCTGGTTTGAATTTTAGTGACTAAACCCTGTGTCATGGCTATTGTTACATGCGACTCATAAAATCTCAGCTGCCATAGCTGAGACAATTTGCAAGACTCGAGTGTTAAATGGCCCTTTTTTTATTCACACACCTCCGTTTCTACACAGAGTTTCTGACTTCAGGAGCTTCTCCCTGTCACTCTTTTCCACCTGTCAAATCCCTCCTCAATTTTCAGAACCTAGAAAAAAGTCACTTCTGAGAACTGTCTCTGAATGTCACTGGCAGAACCGCTGTGGCACATTTCTTAGGTTCTCTTTTCATTGCTTACAGTTCCATCTTAGCAATAACATCGTTTCATGCGATGCAGGAGCAAAGATAACTGCATGCTTTGGAGCTGTAGAGAATCTAACAAGAACGTGATCTCATCCATCTGTGAGTTGGTCGAACGGTTGTCAGACCACGTTTTGTTTGTTATGTATTTCAGTTGACCCATTTCATAATTTTCTCATTATTTTAATGTTGTTTTTTTTTTGTATTGACAAGTTTTCCCTCTATAAATTACACTTGAATGTAGCATATAAATATTGTAAGCATTCATTAAAGAATAGATGTGTCATCTTTGCATCTCCTTCAGCCTCATCGTATAACAGGCATTGCTATAGTTGCTATGGTGACTAAACAAGACACAGCTCTTGACCTCCTAATACTTAAACTCAAGTAGACAATTTTAAATATAATTAGTAAGCAAATACTATGCACTCTAGTTTAAGGCCATCCTCACGTTGAGTGAAACAACATAGACTAATGAGCTCTGGTTGTGCATGTGGGGAGCATCGGGATTCTCCATGGTAAAATTGCCTGCTTTATATTTGGTTTGAACTACAAGTAACAAAAGGCTTATTTAAAAAACACAGAAAAGTATGTTTTAGGTGGGAAACAGAAAGTACAAAGTCTGAGAATGCAAAATTTGCTTGATGTAGATGGGTTTTGAGAAATAGGAGTCTACTAAGCTAGTAAGAAGATGTTAAAGGGTGAAGTGCTTATTGAAGGAAGTGGGGGCCAAGTTGGCCTTTCTGATTTCTCTTTTTAAAAATTATTTATTTTAATTTAATCACCTCATGGCCTGATACCAGCCGCCTCCTTCTTCTCCTCCTAGACTTATCCTTATCTCCCTCTTCCCCCACTCTCCCCTTAGAGAAAGGGACCCTAAGTGGTCCCTGCCCACCCTATACCTCAAAACGCAGCAGGACTATGCACATGCTCTTCCACTGAGGTCAGGCAAGGCAGTCCAGACAGGGGGCAAGGGATTCAAAAGCAGGAGACATAGACAGAAACAACCTTTACTCTAATTCTTGGGGACCCATGTGATGAACATACTGTACATCTGTTGCCTGTGTGTAGGAGGGTCTAGGCTCGGCCCATGAGAGCTCTTTGGTTGGTCATTTCCTCTCTGTGAGCACCCATGGGCCCAGGTTAGTTTACTCTATAGGTCTTCTTGTAGTGTCCTTGATGTGTCTGAAACCCTCAATCCTTCCTCACACTCTGCCACAAAAGGATGTCTGGAATCCAGGATGATGTCAGAGCTTTCTGATTTGTGAAATGTTTCCACATTAATCAGCCTTTGGTTTGTGAACTGAAAATTGCTAAGCTTGCAATTCTAGAACACACACGCACACACACACACACACACACACACACACACACACACGAGAGAGAGAGAGAGAGAGAGAGAGAGAGAGAGAGAGAGAGAGAGAGAGAGAGAGAGAGAGAGAGAGAGAGAGAGAATGTTTTACTAAAAAGAATAAATTTGGCAGTGAAGGAATCTCATTCATAAATGGCATTTGCTGCTGAATTAACTCTCATAGCCCCAATTTAGAAAGGGAAATGGATTAAGATATGGTACTGAAGAGTTCACTGGTTAGGATGCATATTGCCCTTCCAGAGACCCTAAACTCAGATCTTATCACTCAAGCTAGGCACTTCCTCATTGAATGATTTTAGATGAACAAATAAAAAAATACCAAACAAAAAATAATAACAAAAACAATACAAAATTTGGCCTGGTTACTGACCAGTTTTTTCATGTGTAATTGGGGAGATTCTAGTCCTTTCTCTCGTTGGATCTACTAGTATAAAGTGACAGACTGTGGAAGGTATGTGGGTCCTACATCATAGTCATTTTATCTTGCTCAACTATAGTCATGATCTGAACACAGTAGCCATCCTTATCTTCAGCAGCAGCATGCGAGACTACAATAAGAGACTGAAGATGGGGCCTTTTGACAGTCTCACATAGATGAAGTGTAGAAAGGGTCATTAGAACCTTATCTGAGATCTCAGCTGTTGTGTTCAGCTGCATATTTTATAGTCTTGGGAAGTCATGGAGGATAGCGTACATGAGAATAACCAAAGGGAGTTTTTATTTATTTGGCTGTTTTGATGATACAAATATTCAGAGGTTACCCACACCCTTTTAAGTAGTCTCTTATTCTTGTTAAGTAAGCCTGATCTCACTGATATGACAAAGTAGACTTGGGTGGATTCAGGACTTGGGTGCATTCTTGATTCCCTAACTAGGGTAAGTAGGATTTTTTGTTTCCCTGGGGAAATTTCACGTAAAATTTAATAATCCTATAAATGAGAAGAGCATTTGTTTCCTGGAAACAAATGGACATGAGTTTCATTAAGGTATTTACTCTTTTTCCATCTCTCTCCTCTTGATTCCATTGCATCTTGTACACTGTGAAATAATTACTTTGAAACAATTATTTTTCTCTGATTTAGAAATGTTTTAGTTCATTTTTTCCTATATCTAAGCAAACTCTGGTTTCAAATTGGTATAGTATTACTTTTGTTGCTTTCTGTATCTGAGGATGATGATTCAAGTGTCTTTATATCTCCCTATAAAACAGGATTAAAGTATGAAGGTGGAGGTTGTCAAAATTGGAACTAATGATAGAAGTTTGTTTTTGCCACCAAATATTTTATAAACTACAGTCAATAGCAGTAAAAATAAAATCAGAGTTCAGGCTTGGATCAGATGCCCATGTGGCAGTGACACGTAAAAGCAGATGTGCACACCACAGAGACATATTCTGAGATGCTTTCAGAAGTCACTTCCAACCTTATTTTTTTCAAGTCTTTATGGAAGTATAAAGGAACTAAATTTAGAGAGTAAGAATAGTATAGCTTATGGGAATACCCAGATACTGTCACATTTCATGATTTCCAAAGCAAAATTACCCTTTGTAGTTTCTTGGTCTTTCTGTGAACCATTTGGACAGCATTTAAAGTCTTTTCATTTTGCATCTGAAGGTGCTGTGTACAGGGTAAGTTCCTGGCAAAATGTGCTTAACAAATACCATCTTTCAATTTGTCTGTTTATTATAAATGAGTCAGAGAAGAGTATGAATAACTTCATTTCCATTGACCAGTTCAGACACAGAAAACAGCAAATGTTTATTGACTTCAGGAGAGTTATAGAGCAAGCCAATGACAAATGATTGAAACATCTGCCACTATTTACAGCTTTTTGTCCCATTAAATAAATGATAGTGTACTTTATTGATGCTGTATTTACATTTGTGGAAGCGTGCATATTCACACTGCCTGATTTTGGATATTACACATATCATTAGAATATACCCACCTGTGTTTGGACCTGATGAATTTATTTATTATTTCACACACTTGGAAGGAGAGAAGTCTGTAATGTTTTGTCTGTTGGTATAACTTCACTAAGATGTGATGTATGTACATTAAAACTCAGTAGGCAAAGGAAATTCTTACCAATTTCAAATGTTGATGAGCCCTTCTGCTTATTTCTAATAGTATTCTATCCAGTGAACTCAGCCTAAATAATTTCTTAAGAGTTACCTCAGTAGAACTTGTCAATGCATTCTTTTATGTCTTCCCACCTTCCATGAACTCTGTTTACACTTACTTTTCCCTGGTCAACTTCACTTGGCACCTAGGAAAACTTTGTCTTAAAATGTATTAAAATGGATCTCCCTGTTTAAGACATTATCTCATATGCACAGTATATTTATGAAAGGGCATGTTTAAACTACTCTGTTATGGTATTACAGACTCAAAATGTATTTCTCTTATTAGGTCTGATTGTATATGAAAGTACATCAAAACTTGGAGAAAGGCAGATAATTTTGTTCTTTTTTTTTTTGCTCAGTTTTTTTAGTGTGGTTAGTTCATTACTTATAATCTGGTATGCTCCTCTATTCTGACTATGCTCATTTTTTTGATTGACTGATTGATTGACTGATTGACTAATTATCACCTGCTACATTTTATTGGAGAACAAATGTACTGGTACAGAATGCACTTTTATGTTCTCTGTTTATGTCACCAAATCTAACTATTATTTCTATATATATTGATTTATTTTGATAAATATATTTATTTGAATCTGGCCCTTAATGGAACACGTTATTAAAACTTGGATATTTAGTTGATTCAATGATTCAAGTGGGAAACAAAATGAACAAAGAAGCTTATTCTGAAGGATAGGAATGATATAAAATAATGTTTCTCCAATGTATGTAGGGAGAGACTTATAAAGCTCTGAGTTCAGTGTCTGGCTCTGACACAGTAACAGTTATGCAAGATTTGCACTAGACCCATAAGGTCAAAACAATATCAAGTGGAAACCCATTTCTTATAACAAAGGCAAGGTCAGTCCCCACTCTCATCTCCAAAGCATCATTCATCAATTACCTCACTTATAGTGCCACACTGTGCTTCTTACCATTTTCTTCATCTGCATTTTCTTTTAACTTTCATCATCCCAACAGTGTAGTTTAAATACTAGATAACCTCTTTTAAAACAGTACTTCTCAGTTTAAATGTGAGAAGAAAATATGCTGTCTATAATGACAGACAAGCCATACCACTCCTGGGCATATACCTGAAAGATTCTCCACCATACAACAAGGACATTTGCTAAAGTATGTTCATAGAAGCTTTATTCAAATTAGCCAGACTCTGGCATCATCATTAGGCTGTTCACCTCATCACTTGTATTCAGATGCAGCCTGAAAATTGGCATAGTCAACATCTCTTGTCTTAATTCTAATTGAGTCATATTTCATAAATTGACCTATAAAGACATGGTAAAAAATTCAACATGAATATTCCGGAGGTCCTTAATTCAGAGTATAATCGGCCGACTCTGACTACTGTCAGAAATTTTAAATTATCTTATACACATTCCTTAGTTGTGTTCCAGAGAGAATAACGAGTTTCATTTTGTCTACCTAAAGCCCTCCATGCCTGCTTCTATTTAACAAATTTTTATTACTAACCCATCAGGAATAATATTATTTCTAGAATCAGATACACACACACACAAACACACACACACAAACACACACACCACAATTTTTTTTTCTTGAGGGGAAAATTGAGGCAAGAAGACAATATTGACCTCCTAAATTCCTATACATCAAGAATAACATCTACTCATTTTCTGGTTTGTTTTAGCATACATGAACTTTGGGAAAGAGCTTGGAACAATATTTAATATGCAAACGTAAATATTTTAAAAACTGGATTTAAATAGTTCCAATCATGTCAGAAGTAGGTTTATATTAATGGAAGGACACAGGACATTTGTGTGGAAATTTTCACAAGGAAAAATCTTCCTATATGAAAATGAAATATGTGCTCTCCTTTTGATCATAGAAGTCTTAAGCTATCATTTACTTCACTAAGCATGTATTTGCAAATAGTTGTTTTATTATTTGACTGATGCAATGGTTTACTTTAATAATAGAAAAAGTTCATCTTTTCCAAAGTTTAAAATACATTCTTACCAGGGGTCCTCCTCCAACTATGGCACCAGTCAAGGACAATACATGCAGTGAACTTCGAACCCCTACACAGATCTAGCCGATGGACAGGATATTCTCCACAGTTGAGGAGAGAGTGGGGTCTAACTTTCACATGAACTCTGGTGCCCCATATTTGGCCTGAATGGGGAGGCCTGGTGGCACTCAGAGGAAGAATAGCAGGCTACCAAGAAGAGACTTGATACCCTATGAGCATATACAGGGGGAGGAGGTCCCCCTCAGTCACAGTCATAGGGGAGGGGAGTAAGGGGAAAATACTAGGGAGGGAGGAATGGGAGAATACAAGGGATGGGATAACAATTGAGATGTAATATGAATAAATTAATAAAATATATTAATAAAATAAAGTATACTCTTATTTTTTAAAATATGAATTTTCTCATAGAGTGATATATAGCTAGCTCTGGGCAGCTGCTTGAGAAAAAAAGCTGAGCTCTGAGGATCTTAGGAAGATGGTTATGATATATTATTACTAATTATTATTGTTACTATTACAATTATTCTACCAACACTATTATTATTGTTATTACTCTTATCATTTCAACCATGGAGAGGCTGTGCGAAAGAGACAGAAAAGGCGACTGTTTAAACTGGGACACTATATGGTGATTCAGTGTTTTCCTTTAGACCAAAGAGTAATACCCCAACATATTCATTAGTAGGAATTGTGTCCCTCCTAAAGAGCCATTATTTTTCATAGCCAGGAAAGAAAGAAAAATTAAAGTATAAAACATGGAACATCAATTCCTAAACTGCAAATGGCTCACTCTGTTGTTATACAATCTGCTCAAGGTTTAGTAAAGCCAGAATTTTAGAAATTAAGATGAATAAATACCTATGCCACACCACTAAACTACTTACCTATAATGGACAAATGAAATATCATGAGAGCTACTTTAATAACTCCTCTGATTGAGTCCCTCTGACGGATATGCCACAAATAGTTTATGCAACTACACGTAATAGTTTGAGGTTTATAAAATACTTGCATTCTATCTTGGTGTTACCCACATCGACTTTTGTCAGCAGAGAAACAAGAGACCCACAGATTTTCCTTCCCGGAAATTTGTCACTAGGGGGCAGCAGGGGTTTATTTAATCCAAAGTAAAAGAAAAGCATTTTTAGCTATCAAAGTTCTTGCTAGTACTAATAGAGGTAGGTGTTGTAATCAAGTGTCCTTCATGCACATGAATCTGGATTTGTCGTGACAATAGCACATCAAAAAGTCATAATTGGACTTGAAAGGACTTGAATTATTTCCAGAAAATGGTGATGGAAGTACCTAAACATAGTTAAAAATTTAAATCTTCCCAAGATATGCCCAAAGACCTTCATTTTTATCTATGCTAAGAAAATAGCTATAGGTTTGGATCCATCATCTCTATATTCATAATTTTCAAATTACTCAGACCCCACTTGAGATGAATAGTTGATGTCAGGGCCTGAAGTTGCTATTGTACCTCCCCAGAAGGACATTGAACAAACGTCTTTGGTGATACTGTTTCATATTATAGAACACTACCTTACTGTTTCTATTTGCCAAGGATTCCAATTCTTTATATCTCTCACACTTGTACTATGTGAAACTAGGCTATTACCGTTCACAGTAACAGGTTGTCTCCCTGCCCTTGGGACATCCCTGTGTTACTCAAATGTCTCTGAAGCTAGCATTACTGTTAACATAAACCCATGGTAGCACATTAACACTTATTATCATTTTCCAGGCTTTCCTTGTCTGAGTTTCGCCTACTTATACCTCTTCACTAGTGATATTCTATTGGCTAACAACCTTTAAGGAATAAATAAATTCCTGTGGGACTCTCTGGAGCTTGAGCAGTAATGCCTAGAGGCTCAGGTTTCAAGTCCATGTGAACGCTGACTAAGCATCTGTGACAGAACAGGTCCAAATCTCCTGATAGCCTATGTTTTCCTCAATCATCTCCTCCACATCTACAGATCGCAACATTCCAACTCTGTTATGCATGCTACATGTATACTTCCCATTGCCTGAAATCATGTATCATATTCAATGTTAATTTCTGTCAATTTTGCTCCACTGAATTTTTCTAGAATAATTTCCTTGTTTCCCTTTATCATTACCATGACTAATTTGTGTCATGTTTTCTTACACATGGTGAAAATTGCCTCCTAACTCACCTTTATTTCCATCCTTGGTCCATTCAGATAATTCACAAAGGAAAGAAAACTTTTAATAGTAAAACTTTACCATTATTTCTCTAGCATCTTCCTACTTGGAAAATTAGGAAATCCCACATTCATTTTCTTGCTTCCTCTATAACTTGGATGATCATGGAGTTCAGTTTTTCAGGACAATGAAAGGATGTCATCCTGCTGTTTTAAGGTCCCAATCACTACATAGTCTCAAATCTTTCTGCATATGTGAACTCTCAGTCTTGAGATTTCATAGTGGATGCTGACCATGATGCTAGAAAGATGTGGAATAACTCTATGAAAAAATCAGAGGCACACACTTCATGAACAAACTGAAGAGACACAGAGAACAGCATAACCATGGAGCTCATGCCTGTCCTCAGTAGCCTAGGCTGCTAGATTCAGGTCTATGATGTCGTCTGTGGTATCAGAGAAGCTCAGAACTCAATCCAGTCATGATTCTGATTATGACAAGTATAATGTCTTTTCCTTTAAGCCATTAAATATTGTTTGTGATACAGTAATAGTTAATGAAAAATATAAATCATTCATGGCCATGCATTAGAACTGTGCATGATTTCATATATCCATGATTTTATATCCATATATATGTGTGTATATATAGATATAGATATACATGTGTAGGTATATACGTATACATATGTTTGTACTTATACATGCATGAATTCTTACTTGTTTCTGTTTGTTTCAACATTCCATGGGATAACAAGCTGGCAGACTATGCTTTGATGAGTTTTGTGTGACCAATACAGTTCTAAATAAGTGAATCAGTCACTCTTGCAAAGTGAATTTGGGTTATCTTGAATCCTGCCAAAATGTTTTTGTCCTGTCTCCCAGAAATCTATACTTCATCAAAGACATTTTAAGGCAAGTTTGCAAGGATTTTTTTGTTCTTCAATCTTAGGACTCAAAAATACATAGAAAGAAGAAGAACAAAGACTCAAAGACCTAAATAAAAACAAAACAGACAAGCAAAACTCACCCCCAATAAAACACCCAAAAGAAAAGAAAAACATACTCTATTTCACGGTATCTTTCTATGGTATGGGCACAAGTCTTCATTAAATGAAATCTAGTTTGTAACATTTAAATATAAACCAATGAAAGTAGGTCTCTTCTATAAAGTGAATATTATTTGTCTCTTCCTCAGGGTATATTTGGTGGCACATGCACCAGGGATTTGCTGAGGTCTTTTCAGTTCTCATTTAATAAAACAGGCAGAAAATGACTTGTGAGCAGTATTGGCACCTTTCTATTCAATTCACCCTTATTATAGGCATTTTTCAAGGTAAATCTTTCTGGTAGGAATTTGTTTAGGACTAAAAGGCAAATATTATTTAAAACAGTTCATTAAAGCAGAGATAACTGGGACCCAGAAAAAAAAAACACAATTAGTAAAGCACTTTATTGTGATTACCTGAGTTTGAGCACTTATAGAAGAAGGCATGCTTATAATCGCAGCCCTGGGAGATGGAAATAGACTGATCATTGGGGCTTACAGGCCAGGCAGTCTAGCCTAGTCAGAGCCACAGGTATCAGTGACATTCCCAGTTTTAAGTACAAAGTGTAGGACTCCTGAGGAAGAGCACCTGAAGTTGACCTCTGACCTTTACACATACACACACACAGAAGCCCACATGGAAACTTCCTTGCATCCATCCCCTCACACACTTACACAAGAATAAATAGACAAATGAGTAAATGAATAAAGTGGAGATGTAATATTAGGGTGCCAATTGGCACCAGTAGTACTTGACAAATTCTTATACCAGCTAACTTGGGATATATGGCATGTGACTCATTCAGTGTTGGGATTAGTGGCTGAGTCTGTTTTCTCTAATGTTTATAATAAAGATTTAAGAAGTTATGGACTGTGGGCCAAGGACACGAAAGAGAAAACAAAAAGTAGGACAAATTTTGAATTGTCACATCCAGAAATAGCCATAGGCATTGTCAAAAGATATGTGTGAATAATGAGCAATTATAGTCTAGAAAAAAATAGAACAAATATTCATTACAATGTTTCTTTTGTTAACATTTATACTTAGTTGTTAAAAAATTGTCCTTCATGGTTTCTAGAAGATAAAAGGCTCATAAAATATCCACTTTAATATAATGTAGTATTTGAATTTATTTAACCCAAAAGAAATAGAGCATTCATTTAAAATAGAAAAAGATAGGAAGTATATCTTAAGGGCAAAAGGGGGAAGATTAAACTAAATGAGCAAGAAAGTACTTATTAGTCTATTAACCATTGCCCATTGCAAAGCAAGCTTTTCTGACCAAGGTTTAGAAAAAAATCAAAGCTATTTGTATAAACATATATTCGTAAAATTTATTTTGAGAACACGACCATACAGCTGGTTTCTCCAAAAGGACTCATGATCTCCCTAGCCATTTTTTCTTTTCTTTTGGCAATGCCTATGACTAGTTCTGCATGTGACAACTCAAAGTTTGTCTTGCTTTTCATTTTGCTTTTTTATGTCATTGGTCCACAGTCAGTGACTTCTTAACCCATTACCTTCCCAGTCATGTCTGTTTGTTGCTTTTTTCAGGTTTATAACACCTAGCATGCACTCTGTCTTGCATAGCAGGCATCAGATGCTATCAAAGAGTAGTTGGTTATCCCCATAACAGGCACTCCACTATTTAAGCAGTGAGTACACCCTGCCTATTACATTGATATTATAACATTCAGGGCCAAGCACTGGGTGAAGCCACTGGCTTATTTTTTCTCCGTACTGCCATCCCTTAGAGTATAGCCTTCCCTTGTTTTTGCCCCTCTAAGACTTTTCCATTTCTGTGTTCTTGGCTCCTCCTTTCCCTGGCACATTCCAAGTCATTCTTCATTGACAGTTTCTCTCAATTACCAGTTCCTTTGGGTGATTGCCACAGTGCTCTCTGACAAGGGCAATTCTGAGATTGTTTTCTTCTATGACTTTTTTTTTTTTTACAGTTTTCATTGAATGAAATTTAATCATTTATATGATAGCACTGTTTTTTTTTTATTTTGCAAATATAAAATGACATCTTCAATAATACAGTACATATAATTTCAGTGTACATCCCAATAGCCATAGAAAAATCACATATCTGACTTTTATATTTACTCAATGTATAGCTAAATTACAGGCTTAATGAAAGAGTAGAAAAGGTAAATACTTCCCACCAAACTCCTATGGGAGATGTGGTACACTTATAATTATTGAAGGATTTTGATGGCAAGTACCTAAAATCTCAGAACATAAGAAAATATGGTTGCAGGGAAATAAGCAGTTCAAGGTCATCATAGGAAACAATGAAGATACCATTAGATATGTAAATATGAAAGGAGAAAAGCTAATGAGAACCCTCGACAAAGAACAACAGATAACTAAGGAATGTTGAGATTAAGAGAAATAGTCTTCTTCAGGAAAAATACAACATTTGGTTATCCGATGACAAATCATTGTCCTGAGATCATACACAAACAAGTAACATTGTAAGGACAAAGCATGTTATGATTATCTGTTAGGAATATATACAATGTAAATGTTTTTATTTCCTCAGATGGAAGGAAAAGATGATAGCCATAGCCCACCTGTATGAATACATGGCTTGGGTTGAGCCCAGAGTGTTTCTATCTAAGTATCCCTAGGCCTAGGCCTAGGCCTGGAAGCTTCTAGCCTCCATACAGTTTAGTCTTCTGTAATTCTGGACCTTAAAGGCTTCAGCTTCCAGTTTCCTTCTGCTAACCTAGGCCTAGAATGTTTCAGCCTCTGAGAATTACTGCTAAATAAACTCATGCTTTCTCGTTCTTTCTGAAGTCTGCCTGGCTGGCTCAATTTCTCTGTTCTGGCTCAAATTCCTGCCTAAGCTGACTGATTTATATTGGCTTCTCTCAACTTCTAACTGAATTCCTCTGCTTGGAGAAACTGCCTCTGAATTCCAGCAACTGAGTTGCACTGACTGCACATACTGAATAGAACTGAGCAGACAGAACTGAATTGGGATCTCAACTCTCCCTGCACTATTCTTAAGTAATTTCTCCTTCCTGTCTAGTCTCATGAGAGATGGGTATATCCTATTTCTGACTCTGTCAGAATCTTCCTCTGACTATTCACTTAGTCTGCTCCTCTATTAGATATTATTGTTTGGCATTAAAGGTGTATACTAAAGGCATGCCTGTATTCCAGCCAGAGGAATTAAGGTGTGTATTCCTACCAGATTATACAGACCTAGGTCTTTGAATGTGATTCTTTGTCAGAGTAGCCATGTTGCTGGATTAAAATTCCTGTTCTCTCTCTCTCTCTCTGTCTCTGTCTCTCTCTGTCTCTGTCTCTCTGTCTCTCTGTCTGTCTGTCTGTCTGTCTGTCTCTCCTTCAGAATAACAATTAAGAAAAAAAGAGCATGAATTTCAAAGAAGACAAAGGGGCATATGAGAAATTTTGGAGAAGAAAGAGAAGAGGGAAATGATGTAATTAGATTAATTTCAGATTAAAAAAATCTTAAGATGTCAAAAATACAAAACATGACAGGTGAGAATATTTATTTACAATTCCTGACTGGAGAACTTACTAAAATCATTGCAGAGCTAACTAACACGAAGGGATAACTACAACTGTGCTACGTCATGTCTATCATAATGAGAGCAAGTGAACTGTGCAGAACACACTCAGGAAAAGTGGTGGAGAAGACATCACAAGATACTGTTGGTGTCCTAGGCATGAAGGGCTTTCATCACTGCAGAGGCAATGATCAAAGCTGGCCTCGAGGTGAGAGACCTGAAAGTCACGGCAACCCACTGCCTCACCTGCAGAAAACTATGGGAGCAGCGCTGAGCCATGTTGCCCTGCCCGCTGTACCTGCCGCCACATAAAAAGTAGCCTCCGTCGCAGGTTGCCCATCGAAGCATAGAGAATACCACAAGCCATGGCCTGGGGCAGCAACAGTAGTCCACCTCAATTCACAGCAGCTTGCTCTCCAGCTGTGGTGGCCCATCTCCAAGCTGTGGGGGCCCGCTTCCCGCAAGCTGCAGCTGTCCACCGACTCCACTAATCCTGTGGCACACTTCCTCCCCCAAGCTATGAGGGTGCAATGCCCCACTAATCTGTAGTCTCACTGGCCCCCTGCTGTGACAGCTTCCCACTTGAGCAGTGGACCACTAAAATTTCAAGTGGCTCTCTGCCATTACTCCTTCCTGCCTTAGGGCAGTCAGTAATCTTCTTTCCACCCTGAGGCTATGGAGAGGAGAGAAAAAATGGCAGTAATGTCCATGTTGACTATTCCTGCCTCAGCCGATTGCTATGGTAACTGATACCTACTACTGGCGTCATGGGGGCTGTCCATGAAGACTGCCTTTCCTGCTTCATCCTACTGCCTTTACAGTGGACTCTCTACACTTTGGACTCTTTGTATACTTTATAACCCATCAAGGCAGGAAAGAGGCCAGATTTCTGTTGAAGGAAGCTCTAGCAGCCCAGCTCCTACCCCAGGCATCTATAACTGTCTTCTCAGGCCGCACAGTAGGACACATCCCAGATTATGCTAATTTGAGGTGAAAAGTCTGCAGAAAAACCCACTAATACCTGAGAAAGAGAACTGACCAATCCTCGAGATTCCCTCTAAAACCCACCAATCCCAGAGCAAGAGAACCAACCAATCCCAGTACAGGAAAGCCCACCAGTCCCTGTGATCTCCAAGTTCAGAATTTGTAATCCCACTGACCAATCTACACTCTGGAAATCCCCACGTTTGTCCTCTAAGAAATACTATAAAAAGGCTATGTCTGTCCAGTTCCCGGCTGTCTTCTTGAAGAAAAGGCAGCCATTCCTGGATTTGTTCTTACTCTCCAGGATTTGTGCCTTCAATAAATCTCATTCTAGAGATTTACTGCCCAGTGCGACGCTCTTATCAGAAGAAGAGAAGAAGAAGAAAAGAAGAGGAAATGCAGGGGGAAGGAGTGGAGCTCAGCCTCCTAAGCTCCTCAAGGATGGGGCAACCCTTCCCTGGGAGCTGCATCAGCTAGGGAAGGAGTGGATCTCAGACTCCTAAACCCCTCAGCTCCTCAGGGGTTGTGGTAACCCTCCTCTGGGAGCTGCAATCTGTCTACAGAGTAGAGCTTCCCTCGGAGCTTGTGTTTCATGGGCTCCAATGTCGTAGGTTATCTTTCCACAGAGCAGTGTGGTTCCTGGGCTTCCAAGACCCAGGATGTCCTTCCATCTGAGTACTGCTAAGGCCAACCAAACAGCCATATTTGATGCCTTGACTCTGATACCCTTCCCTTGGGATACTGCCCCACCTTCCCAAGCCTCAGAGTTGTGTGTTTTCTGGACACCTTCCCACCAATCCGGACGGCAGGTCAACCCAAACCCCAAACCCAGACAAACAAACAACAACCACAGGGAACAAAGACCAAAGTCGAATATCTCCTCCTTGAGCCTATTTTCAGAAGTAATATGAAACTCTGGTTTTCAGAAACAAAGCATACATTGCATAGTTTACTAGATTTTAAAAATTTACCAGTGATATTTCTTTAAACTTTGTCTAAGATATGTTTTGTGGTCAGCATTGCATAATAATATCATTCAGGTTCTTGGCTTTTATGTATTAGGGCTATGGATAACAAATGTCATTCATAAGGGCATATGAGAAGGGATTTCTCTTTCTAAATGCCAGGAGCCCTCTTCCCTCATGGAGAAATGTTATTAATCGGTGATCTCCTTGATGGCAGTGTTTGGATGCTCCTTAGGATGTTTTGGTTGTTGAAATAAGGCTTTAACTACTTGCCACTGAACTAGATAGAGTTATAGCAATGAATAAATGTATGATTTTATATGGATTCAGTGCTAGAGACAATGGGACCCCTTGTTTCTGGGAAGGGACAGGAGAGGGCAGCCCATTGTCATCTTGAGAAATGGAAAAGGAATGAAAAATGTAACCAGAATTGACAAGTTCCAGAGAGCAGAGTTGTAACCAAAATTGGAAAGGAACATTAAAACCTGATGATGAGATAAGTTTTAGTTTAATTTTTCTACCCTCCCTAAATCCTGGAAGTAGATTAAGTAGGTAAATCCAAGACTGTAAGTCACTGCACTGGAGAGAATCACGTCTCACGTGGATGCCTAAAATTTTGGAAGGTGTTTGATACATGCCTTGTAAAAAGATGTCACCAGAAAACATGCAATAGAAGAAGAGAAAAGGAGAGAATAAGCAGGAAAGCCCACTTCCTCATTCTCAACAGACCTCTGAAGCTACCAGTGCCCTCTGCAATGGAGACATTCTTCAGGCAGACCGCGGGCTTGCAGCTCCGAAACAGCAAGTGTAATCGCATCGATCTTGAAGGAATGTCTGGTTAATTTTTCACAAGGCGTAGATCCCTCAAAAATCAATAACTTTCTGCTGTATCTTTATTCCTCTGAATAAACTCTGTCTGTCGAAGAAACCTGATTCTTCAGCTCAATTGGATTCATAAAACATTCACAGACACGTTGCACAAAAGAAACGTAAGCTTTCCTGAGGAGTGGTAAGTGTTTAACCCTCAACATAGGACAAAGAGTCTTTTCTTTTTGATATATTCTTGTCCTTGAGCTGGCAACAGTAGGCACTATGATTTCTTTGATGCAAATGCTTCTTTTAAACACTGTTTCCCTTCCCCAAGGGGAGATGCTCCAACAAAAGCATGAAGTGCATGTCTGGAAAGCAAGACCTAAACAAATGTCTTTTTAAAAACCTGCTAGTTGCTTTAAGAAATGTGGTCATTTTACTATCCTATGCACTTTGCCAAGAACTTTGTATATTAATATGTATTTCGGGAAGAAATACAAATATACTTTGGGGACAACACTAAAATATAATTGAATAATGGAATTTAAGGAAATCTTTGAATTATTCTTGTTTTCTTATTTTATAACGATGGTAATGGCCAGAGAGATGTACTTTCCAAGGTCACGCAGTAATGTGTCTTTCATGAAATTGGTAAATTTACTTTGAAAGGAAATCAATGAACACTTATTTATGAAGGGTAAGAATGATGGTTTGAAAGAGAAATGTTTCCCATAGGCTCATGTATCTGAAAACATGGCCTCCCGTTGGTGGTGCTTTTTAGTAAAGCAATATTGCTGGAGGAAGTTTGTTACCAGGAGTGGTTTTTGAGTTTTCATAGCTTATGCTACTTCCTGTTCTTACTCCATTTTCCTCTGGGTAAGGGACAATATCATCATCCTGCTTCTGGCTTCCATCTCCAGGCTTTTCTGTCTCTTGCCATGCCTTCTTCACTATGATAACCTGTTTCTCCCTAAGTTTCTTTCTGTTATGACATAAAAGCAACCAATACATTTGGAAAGCCTGCAGTTACAAATTACATTATTGCTCATTGGGAATAGCACAATTCAGAAACTGAAATTATAGAAATAAAATAAAATGAAAAGAATTTCACATAATAATTTACAATCCTTCCTAAGTTATCTAAAATTGAGTAAAAGCAATGATTCATTTAAAAATTTGTTTAAAACATTTGACAACTAGTCAGTTATGGATACCCAGCCAATTCTTTTGTTATAACTTTGAACCCCAAACCATAAAAATCCAGCACGAATTTCAATAAATATAAAAACAAAACAAAACAAATGCTCTACTTTTTGCCACAGAAGATAGATGTCATTTCTGAAATAAGTGCAGAAAGAGAATCAAAATTAGCTGCATTAACCCATTGATTAATTAAATCACTTTACTTTTTGGAGTCTCACAATAAAAGCTAGTTTGGCTTTTATTCTTTTTTTAAGCTTATATTTATTCATTCCTTTTATTTATTTTTTATAGATTAGTATACACCTACAACATTTCTCCTATGTCTTTCCTCCAAACTCCATATATTTCTGAGTTTATAGGCCAATTTCTGCTCTCCTTCAAATTCATTACCTCTTTTTTGCCTAATTGTTATTATATGCATATGCATATATACATACATATTTCTTTTTAAAATATTTTATTCATATTACATCACAATTGTTATCCCCTTCCTTGTATCCTCCCATTCCTCCCTCCCTCCCATTTTCCCCTTACTCCCCTCCCCTATGTCTGTGACTGAGGGGGACCTCCTCCCCCTGTATATGCTCATAGAGTGTCAAGTCTCTTCTTGGTAGCCTGCTATCCTTCCTCTGAGTGCCACCAGGCCTCCCCATCAAGGGGATGTGGTCAAAAATAGGGCACCAGAGTTTGTGTGAAAGTCAGTCCTCACTCTCCACTCAACAGTGGAGAATGTCCTGTCCATCAGCTAGATCTGGGTAGGGGTTCAAAGTTTACTGCCTGTATTGTCCTTGGCTCGTGTTATAGCTTGAGCAGGACCCCTGCTCCCAGATCCACCCATCATAATATTCTTCTTGTAGGTTTCTAGGACCCCCTGGATCCTTCTATTTCCCCATTCTTCATGCTTCTCTCACCTAAAGTCCCAATAGGATGTCCACCCCTCTGATCCACTTTCCTGGTAAGTGAAGACTTTCATGGGCTAGTGTCTAGATGTAAGTGAGTATATACCATTTGAGTCTTTCTGTTTCTGGGTTAACTCACTCATTATGATCATTTCTAGTTCAATCCATTTGTCCACAAATTTTGGGAATTCCTTGTTTTTAATAACTGAGTGGCATTCCATAGTGTAAATGTACAGTTTCTTTATCCATTCTTCTACTGAGGGACACTTAGGCTGTTTTCATGTTCTGGCTATTATGAATAAGTTGGCTTTTATTCTTATTTAGACCTTTATATAAGATGATGAAATTTCATGTAAGTTTTTTTTTCTGTGTGTGTGTGTGTATGTGTGTGTGTATGTGTGTGTGGCAGGGGTGTCTTCGGGTGTAAATGCATATGTACATATGTGTTTCATGTAAGATTTCTTATGTTTTATTTAAATTTTCATGATCACAGGAAAAATGAATATTATTAAGACCAACATTGCTTTGGTTTTTCAATGTGTTTCAAAGGCTCACAAATGGAAGGATCCTTCTCATTTTGGTATTATAAAGAAGAAAAAGAAACTAAAAGGAATAGGCAAGGTCATTAAAAGAGTAACATGCTATGGGAGAGTAAAACATTAGTCACCTCCCCTTCTTTTGTCTTGCTAGGGTTTCCAGTGTATAATTTTGCTCTTATATCTGTTTCTGTACCATTTTAATAAAAGCCCAAGGCAAAGAGGCTAACTGGTTACGGACTGAAACCCCAAATGCTGTGAATTCAAATGTCTTTCTTATTTGGAAGTTGTCTATCAAGGGTGTTTGATGAAGTAAAGAAACTTCCTAACAAAGACTCTCTGCCTTGTTAGACACAGTAGGTCTTCTAGAGACTCAATGGACTCTTTCCTAGAGGAAAGTACCCATCATTCCTTATGATGCAGAATTCCAGAAAAAGGAAAAAATATTAGTGCAATGCTCCCAATTTGGGAATGTTGGGCTGTATTAAATCTAGGAATGAGGCTTAAGAACTTCAGAATGTATTATCTTTTTGTTTATTCCATGACTTAACCTTGGAATCAGCCTTCTGAGAGATGAGCTGCAGAGTTCAACAGGAAAGTGATGTCTGCTTCATTTCCATCAAGAAGAACAGCTTTAAGGTACTTGAAAACACATTCTCTGCCATCAATACCTAACAAGAGTCTGCAATGGGATGTCTAGTAACTTTTCTTGGGTACTCAAGAGTCATAAGAATGAAGACTTCTTTCTTCCTTAATTCCCAGCTGCATTATTTGAAATCTATCATATCAGAAAACATTGTTGTTGCATTTAAAGCAGGAATAAGAAGTTTACTAATTATACATATGGAGGGCCATATTCTCTCCCAAATATCTCAAACCACATCTTTCAGTGGTTGATTCTAAATCATTACTTTCTGTATGTCTGGCCTACCATGATTTCTTGTGGTTTTCAGATTCTTTCTGACCTAAACATTCTATGATGGAAACATTTTGTGTAGTAGAGAGGCTTCAATTTTATCAGGAAGGCATATCTTCCTGCCTGCATTTGAGCTCTAAGATATGCCTACATGCACAATAACTCTGATGCCAGCATACACTCTGAAACACTGTTGTTTAATTAATTTTCCTTCACTGCTATGAATTCATGTCTGGATGCACAGACTTTCTGTCCTTTAAAGAATTTATATTGCATAAGATCGAATATTTGAGGCTAGCTGCCAAAATAGATCACCCTTTGTACCTGCAATAGTTTTACCCATGTTAGTTTGGTGCTGTGCATTTGTTAGTCAAGGCTGCATCTTCCATGCTGAAATGAGATGATAAGCAATATACAGAGAGACAAAGAAGGACCAAGATGCTCCCCTTCGATCACCTTAGAACTATCACATGCCTACTTGTTTCACAGGGTATAGAAAGTCAGATGCCCAGAATCTTATTTTAGAAAATACACAGAGGGAGGAGGGTTTTATAGACAATTGATAAAGAATAAATGTGTCTTCCATGGCTGATTTTGGTTATATTTGGTTACATATATTTGGAATATTTCTTTTCTCTGTTACACAATTCTCCAAATCCTGGCCAAATCTTGACTTGTAACCAGTGGAAATTCTATTTCAACATCAGAAGATTCAACTTAGAACACATTTCAACATATGTTCAGCATATGGTAGTGAAACACAAAGCAGTGAGCTAGTGAGTTTTCTAACATCCAATTGGCTCAGAAGTTCAAGGGCTTAAGCATGGAGAGTTTATATAGGTTCAGACTTTGCAGTAAATAAGGGGCTTTGCTTAAAATTCATGTTCTTTAATTTTATTGTGTGGCTGTGTTTTAGTTTTCACCTAAAAAGCGCAGTTCATGCTTAAACCCTTTATTATTGGTTATTTCATCAAAATTTGCAAAGACTCATGAAATCAGAGTTAATGAAAGTGTTAGAAAATGCAAACTGCTAGATAAACATGAAATAACTCATTTTCATGATCTTACAAGCATCCCTTAACGTAACCACTCAACTATTGTTTATTGCCTTATAAAAAGAATGTTATGTGCTATGGCTATAATTTAGACATCAAATATTTTAAGCTACACTTCACTATATTTTCATGGAGAGAGGAAAACTCCCAGTTTATAATAATTCAAGTTCTATTATAGAAAAACTCAAAGAACTGTAATAATTCATAATCAAATTTCTCACTTTGAAAACTAGTTAAAATGATTTTTGCACTTCCACAAACATATATTTTTTTCCACATAATCATGTTTGCTCAGAAAATAGATCATTTTGACAAGACCATTCATGTTGGGAAAAATCTTTTAAAATGCATAAGTCATTAGAAATAATTTATTTTATTGCAAGAAAATTTATATAGCTATCTCCTTTTGATGTGTTCCTTTCCACTGTTTTAACCTCTCTTTTTTTCTTTGTAATAACACACTCAGGAAGGCTGAAGATGATGTTATGAGGATGTGGATGCCTCAGAAATCATCTTTCTGCTTGCAGTGCCTGGCAAGTTACTGAGTTTGCGTTTACTGCTCATACTTCCTTTTCCTCTGTCAGTTGTGGAAACTTAAGAAGAGGCCAGAAATCAATCTTAGTTCGCTATACTTAAAAATTCCTCAGAAAATACAAATCTTTAATCATTATTTAACATAGTCATTGGAAGGGAATACTCAGAGGCCATCTTATTCTGGTGCTTTCCTGAGTTTCTTGCTTGTAAACAAAGTAAGTTATTTACTGAAAAACAAACAAACAAACAAAAAACAAAAACAAAAAAACAAAAAAACAAAACAAAACAAAAAAAACTTATACCATGCCAATCCAGTTTCATGCTAATGGCAGCCATGTATGGCTGAGGAGCAGATATACAGCAACTCTTCCTAAGTGATTCTGTTTTACATATGTGGGTTTTTAAAAAAGGTCTTCAGTGAAATCTCATATAACACATGTGAGTCTTTGCTAACCTTTGATACTTAGGTGCAAACTTTATTTTTCCCACAGCATAACTTAGAAACATCAAGCTATGTAATATGATGAAGGCCCAAGATAATAGTGTAATTATCTTATCTTCAAAAGCCACAAATGTGACTCTTCTTCTCTGTGGGAGAAAAAAGACACAAATACTAGATTTATTTTCCTGTCCAGCACTTACTCCCCTGCAGAGTCATTATGTGTAGTGAGTTTTCTTGGCTTGATTTTTCCATGTGGTCATCTTGCTAATGCAGATACACTTTTATTAGGATCTAGAAGAAAGCAGTTACTTGAAGCTAAAGGAGAGAGATCGTGAAAATGAAGTGTTACGTGTGTGCTGATCATAGTGGTGCTCTTTTGTTTCTCAGACACACTTCCCTTAATAAGAAAATCAATGAATAGGAAGGACTTAAGGCTCAGATTCTCTACATTTTTTCTCCATATTAGGCTTGGCAAGGCAATGAACTCTAACACAGGCTTGCCAGATAATGCTGGTACTAGAAAATGATCTAATCAGCTATTCCCAGAATACTAGTAATTATTTTCTCAGTCATCTAACACATTCCTAATAATTGTTCCTTATCTACTAAAGATTACTAAATTTAGAAGACTAATGCTTGTCCCAATGTTTCTGATATATAACCAATTGGGATTTGTGGTCTATGTAGTGTTGTCTTAGATTTAGGATGGTTGGAAACTTCTCTCAACAGAGATATCAATGGAAGCGTTGACTGTCTCTTTACTGGCAAAGAATGCCAAAGTGTTCTTAAGCCACTCACTTTGAATTTCATTCTACCCTTCTGGAAGCCACATGTCAAGCAGTGGTTCTCAACTTCCATAATACTGTGTCCCACTAATACAGTTCTTCATGTTGTGGTGATCCCCAGTATAGAATTATTTTGTTGCTACTTTATAACTGTAATTTTGTTATTTTTATGAATCATAATTTAACATTTTCATATGCAGTATATTTAATATGCAATCACAAACAAGTCAGGGTCCAAAGATTGAGAACCACTGATGTAGAAGAAAGTCTGAGAAAATTTTGTAGTCATCTCTCTGCATTCCAAGGCATGAAAAATGTGATAGAAACTATTTTAGATGCCCCTAATTCAATTCCTAGACTTGCTAGGATGCAGTCTCATAATTTGATTCCAGAGAGAAGAATTTACATCCTAAACCCACTTACATTCCAGACCCATATATTCCTACAAGCAAATATGACAATGCATCGTTAAAATTGTTAAGTTTGAGGAGAACAGGGAATATGATGCATTTAGTTTCTCAAAGTCCTTAATAAAATTTGAAGTTATATGAAACATATTGAGTAGGCTTATACTTGAAGGAAATAAATAGATAATCAAGTCACAGAAAGATACAAATATGAGAGTTGAACTCATTTGTTGATTTGCTGGATGAGATAACATGACTAAGCCACTCTAGCTCTAGAATTTGTGTGAAGAAGTGATGTTAGATAAAAAAAGCTTTTACTTTAAATTTCATCTGAAAGTGATTTCTAAGGAAACTATTTAAGGTGTATCAGGAAAAAGTGCCTTAAATAATTCTTAAAATTCTCGGCAATAAAACAGTGCATTTGATTATTTACATTCCAAAATTTTTGTATTAAGTTACAGCCTATATGAAAAATTGTTTAAAACGGTAGATTGTCATATTTTCTAGAGAACTCAGTGATGAGAAGCATGGCCATATTTCAATGTCTTCCAATTCTTTCTATGATAGTGTGATTGTATACCATTGCTCCATAAGCAAGCTAGATAAGACTGTCTGGTTCCTTGACGAAATCTATGACGTGATATTATGATGTAAACGACAGTTACAGGCTTCCAGAAGCAGCTCATCTGCACATAGCGTTCTTTCTTTGCCAAAGTTTCATTGGGTTTGATGGGAACCATTCCTCAAATATTTGCACAGTTTCTTTCTTTCTTAGAATGATTAGCTACTCTCTTAATCCTTTACTGGTCAATACTATTTGTTATATTTACTTATCTTTTGTATGTGTTTGAGTATAGTACCTGAATGCCCATCTGTGGGCTGTGATATTTGGTGCTTTCAGGTGTCAGAAGAGGTCATCAGATGTACTGGAACTGGAGTTATAGTGGGTTGTTATCTGCCTTATGCATTCTAGAAATCTTGTTTCTGTCCTTTGGAAGAAAAGTCAATGCTCTTAACTATAGAATTCTCTCTCCATCCTATCTAATATTAATTTTTAACCTAGACTAGTTGGCTACACCATGAATTATTTCACCAAGACATATTTTAGAAAAAGCCACAGATAATAAGGATCCCTTGAACTCTTCATGAAATAATCATCCTAAGCACCTACAGTCTGTGATGACCTTTCCTTCTCTACCCAGCAGCCTTTTGCTGACACAGAAAACTGCAATGGACATCTTCTGGTCCTTTCTAGGAGCTAGATTGCTCCATGAAGCTTTCTGATTTTGCTTTTGCTGGCTGGTTTTTAACACTTCTTCAGATGGTTCCTACTGTTTGAAACATTATAATCAACTTCTTGAATGTTCTCTTAATCAATTTGATGGCTTTGACCAGCTGCTTATACAAAACTTACCTCCATATTTTACCTCTAAATTACAAATTGATTAATTGATATTTCTATTTTGAAAGTTTAGAAAATATATCACAAGATTGTAAAACTTACTATGCTTTAAGCTAAATGGTTAACAATTTCAGATCTCACAAACTAATTTTTTATATATGTAATAATAATCACATTTCTATGATATTCAAGACAAGATGATATGTAGCTACCTCATTTCTAATTTTTCTTTTATTTTCATAATTTATATTCTGAACATGGTTTTTATTCTTTCTACTCTTCCCAAATCCTTCCTAATTCCTCCTACCTGTCTCTCATTAGAAAACAAATATTTAAGATATTAAAATAAAATATAGAAAAACAAAAATAAGCAAATCAGAGTAGAATAAAATAAAACCAAAAGAGGTTAAGAAAAAGCATGATAAGCAGATGTAGATGCAGAGATATACTGCTTCACAGTCTCAGGGATCACATAAAAACATAAAAACAGAAGACATATAAAAAAAACTTTAGTGTAAATAGTAACAACAATAAATAAATAAAATACAAGTAAAATAAAAATAAAATTTAGAAAGCCCTGTATACTATGATTCTCTACAGTAACGAACTTAAAGAATGAATCTCCCTCATATATGTGTGTGTGTAAGTGTGTGTGTGTGTGTAAGCTAATCCAACAATGGCTGACTATGAATAAAAATGTGTGAGAATTCAGTAGGTGCTCAGTCCACAAAGCTGTATATCTTGGCTATTCTTCAGTGTACACTAGAATCCCAGAGTTATAGGCTCTAATGCCAGGAAGGAATGTACTTGTTATCAAGGTGAGAATAAGCAAGAAAAGAGCAAAACCTTCTTCCATGTCCATATGCAAGCTTCAATAGAAGGTGTGCCTCAGTTTAGCTTTGGGTAAAAGATTTGCATTGAATTAGGTGTTTACCTACCTCAAAGCTCTGGATTAAGGGTAGATCTTCCCATTTCTCAAGTTTGTAATCCAACATAGCTATCACGCCTGCATAAAACACCATAAGACAAGGAACATCCAAAGACGCCATTGTGTTTATTTCTGTTTGCCATCTATACCTGCACATGTGGTCTACCTGTAATAGTGCCTTGTTTCCTCAGTGAGACGCCCTTGGAGAAAAGTTACATTTTTACTGGCGAGTGGTTATAAATTGGAGATAGCTTGTGGGTTAGAGAAGATCCTTTGTGCTCTAGGACCCCATCTGGTGAGGACCCACGCAGGCCCTGTGTATGCTGCTTCAGTCTCTGTAAGTTCACATGTTCATAGGTCCTGCTGTATTATAACACCTTATTTACTTGGTGTCTTCCACCCTCCATGCTCTTATACTCTTTCTGTCTCCTCTTCTTTAGCATTCCCTGGGTCCTGATGGGAGGGATTAGATAGAGACATTCTATTTAGGTCTAGTGTTCCAATTCGTCTCACACTCTGGAAATTGTCTGGCCTTGGGTCTTTGTATTAGTTGCCATTTTCTGTAAAAGAAAGCTTACCTGGTGATGGTTGAGCAAGGCACTGATCTATGAGTAAAGCAGAAAATCATTAGAAGTCATTTTTATGTTGCTTTGTAGAAAGAAGCATTTGGCTTTCCCCTGGACCCCAGCACTAATTTGTCCCATGTTCTTGGTCACTCAAGCAGAGTTAGATATGGGTTCCATCTCATGGAGTGGGCCTTAGATTAAATCAGATATTGATTGGTTTACTCCAACAAGCTTTGTGGTTCCAGTGCACTACTGCATCTTGTTGTTATGACACCATTGTGGATTGACAGGTTTGTAGCTGGGCTGGTGCTTAAGTTTCTTCTTTGATAGCATGCAGAATAGTAGCCTGTAATGAGAACACCAGCCAGTATGTGTGAAGGCACTATATAGGCATCAGCCTTCCTTCTCCGTGTTCAACGAGCTATAGGTGTTATATTCAGGAAAAGGAACTTGCCATCAATTTATGGAGAGAAACCTTTAGCCTTTGCAAAATTCTGGGTTACTTGGGTGTTTCCTTTGGCTAAAAACCTGATTAGATGTGACCCACTTCTCATACTGTAACCTTAATCTTGTAATGAAAGATGTCAGGTGTGGCTTTGACTCCTCTGTTAGTTGGCCACTTCATTTAGATAACGTTGAGATATGAACATAATTTAGGAAGCTTATACTATATGAAGTTTCCACATAAGCCCTCAAATAACCCTTAGTTTTGCTATCTCTCTTCTACCAAACCTTTGTCCTGCTTCCCTTTTTTACTCCTGATTTGATCCTCCAGTTCCAGTACCAACTCCCAATTGTCCATCCACTGTCTATTCACATGTTGAAAAAGTGTATATTTAGAATTAGCCAGCTGGACTCAGTCTAGATGATGCCAGGATTGTTGGCAATATCCAGAGAATCGTAATCAGGAGCCAAGTGAACATACACCTTCTTCTCTTCATCAGGCCTTATCAAGGTGTTGACTTTGGCTGTGTCAATTTTATGGAGACTCTTCACTGCCTGTTTGATCTGAAGCTTGTTAGCCTTGGCATCCACTATGAACACTAGTGTCATTGTCCTCTATCTAATTCATGGCTGACTCAGTGGCCAGAGGAAATTTGATGATGGCATAGTGGTCAGCTTCTCTCCTGGGTGCGTTTTTTCAAAGATATTTAGGCTGCTTCCAGAGCTGTGGCATTTGGGCCGCTGGAAGGTGAGTGATGTGTGAGTCTTCTTTTTGTGGCTGTGGACAACTTGACTTTCAGCACTGCCTTCTTTCAGGGCTTTCAAGACCTTCACTTTAGTTTCAGCTTTGGGAAGGGCAGAAGCTTCTTTCTCTACTTTTGGAGCTATGTTGGAGAAAAGCCGTACTTGTTTATTCTATTTCCTTTTCTTAGAGAGATTGGTCCCTCTTTTGAAAGGCTTTACACTCTACCATACCTCTGTGCTTCTTCAGATTGTAGCTTGCTTAGTTTTGACTTAACAGCTAACATCTTCCTGTAAGCAAATACATACCATATTCTCCACCCAGGATAATTATTGGCATTTGCCTACAAACAGTAGAACTTCACTTTTTAAAGATGGAGTAAGATTCTATTGTGCAAATATACCATGTTTTAAAAAAATCTATTCACCCATTGATGGACATTTAGGTTGTTTTCAATTTCTGACTATTATAAATAAAGCAGACATGAAGATGATTTTAAGAAGTGTCTCTATGGTAGGATGATTGCATCCTTTGGATATATGCCCAAGAACAGTATACCTGGATCTTACTGTAGATCAATTCTCATCTTCCCAAGAAACTACCACACTGATTTACATATTAGCTGTAGAAGCCTGCACTTCCACAAGCAATGAATTAGTGATCTCCTTACTCCATAATCTCTCTAGCATGAGATGTTATTTATGTTATTTATCATGGTTAAACTGATTGGTGCAAGAAGAAATCTCAAAGTAACTTTGATTTGCATTTTCCTTATGCCTAAGGATGCTGAACATTTCTCTACCGGCTTCTCGGCCATGTGAATTTTCTCCACATCGACGCACCCATAAATCCTTCAGCCCCTTAAATTGTATTGTCTACAAGAAGTGTAGGGATAGAGATGGAGCAGAAGTTGAGGGAATGGCAAATCAGGACTAGCCCAACGTGGGACCCACCCCACGAAAGAACCAACCACTGTCACTATTAATGATAATCTGCTATGCTTGCAGACAGGACCCCAGCATAACTGTCCTCTAATGTAGGACCCACAGTCAAGCAATAGGTGGAGCTTGTGGAGTCTTGTGGAAGAGAAGGAGGAAGGGGTGATGGAGATAGAGGGGTCAAGGGCACCACAAGAAGAACTATGGGTAAACAAACCTGGACCTAGTTGGGCTCACAGAGATTGAACTAACAACCATTGAGCATCCATTGGCTGGACCTAGACCCCCAACATATGTAGCAGCTGTATAGCCTGGTCAACCTGTGGGTGCCATAACAATCAGAGTAGGGGATATCTCTGACTCTCTTGCCTGACTTTGGATCCTTTTCTCCTAGCTGGTCTGCTTTCTCAGTCCTAAATGGGAAAGGATACATTTTGTTCTGCTGTGGCTTGAGATGCCATGCTTGGTTGGTACCCCTTAGAGGACCTCATCTTCTCTAAGAAGAAAGAGAGGGAGGAATTGGAGGAGGAGGCAGGGATCAGGCAGTAAAATGATTAAATAAATAAAGGAAAATAGTAATAAAAATAATAATAATTAAATCAGTAAGTAATGAATAAAAACAAGGATCAAAGTAAAAAAAAAAGAGATCTTTATCTCATTTTTAATTATCTTACTCATTTTCTTAATATCTAGTTCCTTGAATTCTTTATATATTTTGGATACTTTTATTTTTATTTATAAATTTGTGGATATTTACATATTTTGGATATTAGCTCTCTTTTAATTGTGTAGTTGTTAAAAATAATTTCCCATTTTGTAGGCTTCAGATTTGCCTGAATGACAGTGTACTTTGCCATGCAGAAGATTCTAAGGTTCATGAGGCCCCATTTATGAATTGCTGATATTATTACCTATGCTAATGGTATTTTACTCAGAAAGCCTTTTGCTGTGCCAATGAGTTCAAGACTGTTCTTCACTTTCTCATCTATCAGGTCAGTGTATCTGATTTTATGTTAAGGCTTTTAATCTACTTGTATTTGAGTTTTGTTCAAGGTTGTAAGTATGGATATATTTGCATTCTTCTACATGTAGCTATCCTGTTTGGCCCACACTATTTCATGGAGATGATTTTTTTCTTTATCAAAAATGAGGTGTGTGAATTTATGTCTGGGACTTAATTTTAGTCCAATAATCAATGTATATTTTTGTGCCAATACCATGACGTCTTTATTACTATAGCTTTGTAGTACAATTTAAGGTCAGAGATGATGATACCTCCAGCAGTTCATTTATTACACATGGTTTTTATTTAGCTATCCTAGGCTTTTTGTGATTCCATATGAAACTTAAAATTGTCCTTGCAAGATCTGTAAAGAATTGCGTGGGAATTAGTAGATACTTCATTGACCTTCTAAATAGCTTTTGATATTACATTATTTTAATCCTATGATGAATGAGCATCAAAGATATTTATAACTTAAAGGTTTTATCATACAACTCTTTTGCTTGCTGCGTTAAAGGTACTCAAAAATTTGTTATTTTAGGATACTTGAAAAGTATTGCTTCCCCAATTTCTTTTTCCTTTTTTGAAAATAACTTAATTAATTTATTCAGATTACAACTCAATTGTTATCCCATCACTTGTATCCTCCTATTCTTCCCTCCCTCCCACTTTCACCGTATTTCCTTCTAGGTCTATGACTAAGGCAGACCACTTCCCCAACTATATGGTCATAGGCTATCAAATCTCATCTTGGTAGGCTGCCTATTCATTCTCTGAGTGCCACCCAGCCTCTCCATCAAGGGGAAGTGGTCAAATATGGGGCACCAGAGTTCATGTCCAAGTCAGTCCTTGCTCTCCACACAACTGCAGAGACTGTCCAGTCCATTGGCTAGATCTGAGTAGGAGTCTGATATTTACTGCTTGTATTGTCTTTGGTTGGTACAGTAGGTTGGGTAAAACCCCCTGGACCCAGATCCAACCATCATGATGTTCTTCTTGTATATTTCTAGGACCCTGTGGATCCTTCTATTTCCCCATTTTCCTACATTTCTCTCAGGAGGATGTGGAGAAAGAGGAAAACACCTTCATTGCTCATGGAAATGAAAACTTGTACAACCACTTTGGAAATCTATCTGGTGCTTCCTCAGGAAACTGGGAACAGGGCTTCCTCAGTACCCAGCTATTCCACTCCTTGTATCATACCCAGAAGATGCTCTACCACACAACAAGGACATATGCTCAACCATGTTCATAGCAGCCTTATTTATAATAGCCAGAACCTGGAACAGCCTAAATGTCCCTCACTTGAAGAATGGATAAAGAAACTGTAGTACATTTACACCATGGAGAACTTCTCAGCTATTAAAAACAAGGAAGTCCCACAATTTGTGGACAAATGGATGGGACTAGAAATGATCATACTGAGTGAGTTAACCCAGAAGCAGAAAGACTCACATAGTATATACTCAGTTATAATTGGGCACTAGTCCAAAAAGCATGTCCCATGGAAGTCTTCACTTACCAAGAGATTGGGATAGATGTGAGGACACTCAATTTCTTTCTAAATACTTTAATCATTTGTACACAGGAGGGCTACTGATTGTTTCGAATTAACTTTGTATTCATCTACTTGACTGAAAGTGTTTATCAGCTGTAGGAGTTTCTCAGTGGAATATTAAGGGTTATATATGTCTACTATTAAAACAGATGAAAATAGAGTTTTTTAAAACTTTTTCCTTACAAACTCTGTCCCCTTGATTTCCATCTGTCTTTTTTAAAAATTATTTTTATTGCTCTAGCTAAGACTTCGAGTATTATACAGAATAGATATGGAGAGTAGATCCTGTTTTTACACCTGTTTAGGTAGCCTGTATCTTTTTATTGGGGAATTTAGACCATTGATGTTGAGAGTTACCAATTTTCAGTGCAAATTTGTTCTCTCTCTCTCTCTCTCTCTCTCTCTCTCTCTCTCTCTCTCTCTCTCTCTCTCTCTGTGTGTGTGTGTGTGTGTGTGTGTTTTCCTGTTTTCATGGTCTGGCCAGGGATTATCTATTCATTATGTTTCCTTATGTGAAGGTTACCTCTTCTTGTTGACATTTTTCTTTTAGTGACTTCTCTGGATAGATACTGCTTAACTTTAGTTTTATTGTGGTGCATTTTTCTTTCTCCATGTACTGGAATTGAAAGTTATGCTAGATATATACCAGTCTTGTCTGACATCTGTTGTCTATTAAAACTTATAAAACATCTTTCCATGCCCTTCTTACTTTTATAGTCTCCATTGAGAAGTCATGTTTTTTTCTAATAGATCCTCCTTTATATTTTGATTGGTCTTTTCCCCTTGTAACATTTAATAGTCGTTCTTTGTTCTGTACACTTAGACTTTGATTATTATATGCCAAGGGGAGTGTATTCTTTGGTCCAGTCTATTTTGTATTGTGTTTGTCTCTGTGCCTTCATAGATATTCTTCTTTTACTTAGGAAAACTTTCTTTCATGATTTTATGGAGAATAGTTTCTCTTCTTTTGACCTGGGTTTCTACTCTTTCCTTTTTTCTTACTATACTTATATTTTATCTATTCATAGTGTTCCAGATTTTCAGGATGTGTCATGGTAGGAATTTATTAGAATTAATTTTTTCTTTAGCCAAGATATCCACTTCTTCTCTCTTGCCTTCAATGCATGAGAGTCCCTCTTCCATTTCTTGTGTTCTGTTGATGAGGCTTACCTCTAGGGTTCCTGGTCTAGTTCCTCATATTTTATTTTCAGATTATACCAATTGGGTTGTTCTTTATTGATTCTGTTTCCAAGTTCAGATCTTGAACCATCTTATTTATGTCTTTCCACTGTTTGTTTGTGTTTTCACAGATTTAAGTTTTTTTCATTTCCTCTTTAAGGACATCTATCATATTCACAAAGGCTACATTAAGGTCCTTGTCTTGTGGTGTATCTATTTGGTGTTTCTCAAGGCCTACTGTAGTAGGATTCCTGAAGTCTGGTTGGATAACCTGTCCTGCATGATACTGAAATTATTTTACCCTGGAATATAAGCATGTGGATTTGGGATGACTATAATTCTAGCTGCTGATATTTGGTATCATCTTTGTTGAGTGAGCGTTTTCCCCTCTCAGTTTATGTTGCTCTCTTTGATTCTTAGGAAAAAAAGGTATTGCCTGCAAGTAAATGCTCCATAGACCCTTTTATTTGTGCACTGTCAGTTCTGGATACAATGTGTTTTAAAGATTTGGGAGCAAATGCTTAAAAATGTGGATGGGTCAGAAGGGGGCTTTGGGAGTTCACACTAGGAAGGAAAGCAGGGAATTTTATCAAGATCTTCTTGGTCTCCTAAAAATGGAGTTGAGAGTAAGCAAAGGCCACAGCAGTTAGTCAGCTACAGAGACAGAGGTGAGACTGGCCAATTGAATTTGTAGGAAATGGACAAAAATGAGTATCTGAGCTTCCTGCCTGCTTCACTGGCCTACTTTCTTGATACTAGGCTTCATGCAAAGGCGTTCAGGGAAACTTGCTGGACATAGGGATGGTTATGAGGGTATGACCTGGGAGAAAAAAAAAAAGGTCAAGGAAGAAGAGTGATCCTTTGGACATTGAAGGAGAGAAACATGGGATGCTGCAACAGGCAGTCTGCTACATAGATGGGGGTAAGACTGGGAAATTGGATTGGAGCAGAGGTGATGAAGGTCATCAATTAGCCTACATGGTTCCATGGCCTGAGTTTCTCCTTGCCATTCTTTTCCTAACATCTCCTATTCACTTCATAAAAATAATTGAGTTGTTATTCCTTCAAAACAAGTCCATTTCCTTACCTCATCCCCAAATTTCATCATCTCAGTGCACACAGAATCCCTGTAGATGGTTATTTCTTTTATTTCCTAAACAGTCTGCTGGTTTCCCACATAACATCCACTACCTTGGTGATAGACACATTGATTTCCTTAAGCTCAATCATATAACTTCTGTTTAAAGGCAATGGGATGATCTGTTCTCTCATGTGTGTTTTCTATCCCACTCATTCTTTTTAAATAATCTATTCATGCTTTAGTAGTCTTCTCAGTTTTCTCAGAATAGCACAGATCTATTGATTACTGCTTTTCTACTTTGTAGATCACAGATCATGCATGTCTTTTACCTTAGTCCTCAGCTCAGTCAGTACTTAAAGTTACTGAACCCCCTGAAGGTTTTTGTTGACACTGCATTCATAATTCAACTATCATCCAACAATCCTAGCCAGCAGACTTTAAGCCAATTTAATTCCTGTAATAATTTCCAGAACTTCTAGTAAATAATTTAATTGTAATTTTTTTGTTTTGCTTATTTGTTTTTCCACCTTAGTATATAAGATAAATAAAAGCAACGATTTATGTCTGTTATATTTGTTGAGATCATTCCAAATACTACAATGGTACTCAAACATATAGTAGATCTTTTTTCTTGTTTTTATTTAAATAATTTATTCAGATTACATCTAGTTTGTTATCCCCTCAAATGTATCTTCCTGTTTCCACCTCTCTCCCTCTTTCACCCTATTCCCATCCCTTAGGCCTGTGATAGAAGGGAAGGATACTTACTAAATTATAAATGAATGAAGAAAAGTTCTGGGATTCTAGGATGTCATAAAATGATTAAATGCAAGAGAATTTAATTTAAATCTAAGAATCTCAGGACCCTTAGACAGTGGTCCAGAATTAAAAGAAGTTACTAAATTACACATTATCAATAAGAGTGATACAGATTATATTTCCCCTGGAATAATATATGATAAACAACAGTCTCATTAGAAGTGCAATAATCTGTATAGATATAAGTGAGTATATACCATTTGATTCTTTCTGCTTCTGGGTTAACTCACTCATTATGATCATTTCTAGCTCAATCCATTTATCCACAAATTTCGGGAATTCCTTGTTTTTAATAGCTGAGTAGTATTCCATAGTGTATATGTACCACTCTTTATCCGCTCTTCTACTGAGGGACACTTAGGCTGTTTCCATGTTCTGGCTATTATGAATAAGGCTGCTATGAACATGGTTGAGCAAATTTTCTTGTTGTGTGCTGGAGCATCTTCTGGGTATATTCCAAGGAGTGAAATAGCTGGGTCTTGAGGAAGCCCTATTCCCATTTTTCTGAGATAGCACCAGATAGATTTCCAAAGTGGCTGTTATCTGCATACTAGCCCAAGGGGCATGTCCCACGAAAGCCTTCACTTACCAGGAAACTGGGACAGAGGGGAAGGCATCCTATTGGGACTCTAAATGAGAGACGCATGGGAGAACAGCAAAATAAAAGGATACAGAGGGTCTTAGAAATCTACAAGTAGAACAATATGATAGGCAGATTTGGGCCCAGGGGTCCCGCTCAAACTAAGGCACCAGCCAAGGACAATACAGGAGGTAAACTTTAAACCCCTTCCCAGATCTAGCCAATGGTCAGAATATTCTCCACAGTTGAGTGGAGAGTGTGATACGACTTTCTCACATACTCTGGTGCCTCACATTTGACCATGTCCCCTGGAGGGGGAGACCTGGTGGCACTCAGAGGAAGGACAGCAAGTAGCCAAGAAGAGACTTGATACCCTATGAGAATATATAGGGGGACGTAATCCCTCTCAAGAACAGTCATAGGGGAAGGGAATAATGGGAAAATGGGGGGGAAAGGCGGAGGAATGGGAGGATACAAGGGATGGGATAAACATTGAGATGTAACAAGAATAAATTAATAAAAAAAATAAATAAATAAATAAAAAATAATAATCTGTATAGAGAAACTTCATTATTTTAAGTACGTACATTGATACTTTCTTTTAAAATATTTTTTACATATACATTTATATTATTACACATAGATAATAAAGCTACATACAGCTGGAAGAATAACAAAACAATCAGGAATTATATTTACATTCATAGTGTTTTAGCTATTTGTATTTGGCAACCTTGAAGAAAACACCTTTTCTATCTTGGTGAACCCAAAATTCTGAATATAAATCAATATCTATCATATTTTGTCATTATCTACTTAAAACATCTATCTAGACCTAAAAACATCTTAATTCCTAAACAGCTAAGCTTAATTGTAAAACTAAACTATGTGGTCTTCAACCCCATCAGAGACTTGAGAAGGAATACAATCAGTTAACTGAGTAAACAGGAAGTGCAGGTTAGCAGCTTCCAAAGAGAAAAATGACAGACACAGTTTGCTGCCTGAACAGTCACCCAACACTCTCTGTAACATTGGCGCATCATCTTCAGCCTTTTGGCCCCGCATATTTGTGAGGCAGGAACTACGTAGGGCTTGCTTACCCTGTCTTGGCAGAGTTTGGCTGTCAACTTTGCCTGCATCCAAGCTTGCCTATCTTTAGGCAGAATACTGTCAGTGGCCAAAATGAGAACATTTTTGTCCAGTGGCTGGTTTGCCACATTTGAAGCCATATCCATAAGGATGTTCTTTGATGTTCACTATGTTTTTGAAGTAGGCTAGGTGTTGCCAGGAGTTAACCTGTCTTATTATCAAAGAATCCTTAAAACATCTTTAAATGCCAGATACTTTCACTATTAAACATCAATTGTAATTTCTACATCATTGGAGGATAATCAGATGACAAATTCTACATAGTTAGAATTTTGAAATAAACTCAAGTACTATTTGATATTTGTTCACATTTGGTAATCACTATTAAATTCCTAATATATTATCAGTATAAATTATGCAAACCAGAGTAAACACACACACACCATTTATGACTATAAACATGATAGGTGTAAACAAACAACATTCAAAATGTTGATGTAACATAAGTAAAGCATTGGGGGATGAAAAGGACAATGTTCTGGGGTTGGCAGGAGGGTTTAATGGCAGCAACGATATTGGTACCAATTACCGAAGGGTCCTTAAAAGTTCGCTAAAGGGACAGGAGTGGATCCTGTGAGTGGAAAGGTTAACTGAATTTTTTATGTGGGAAAGTGCTTCAGTGTGTTATCTATTTGGGAATAAAGGATCAATTTCTTGATGATTCTGCATGTTAAGTATGTAGAAAAAAAAAAGAGTTCAGACCATGATATTATTGCCTAAGTCATCAGTACTTGAATCTTAAGTATGTGCTTCCTCCAGTCCTTTCTCAGATATTGTTGGAAGTTATGGGAAATACACACAGAAAGGCGTATGAGTGGCTGTATACACACAGTGTATAATACATGTAATTTGAGTGTATGTTCTATGCATGATACAGTGTGTGTATGTGTTGTGTGTGTGTCTATTGACCTTATCTATGATATATGAATATTTTAATATGTGCATATGTGTATGGTGTATATTTTTGTATATAACATTTATGGTTTGTGCATAGTATCTATGTGAGTTATGTGTGTATGTGTGTACATGCATGACATGTATCTCTGTGTGTGTGTGTGTGTGTGCTTGTGTATGTGTGTGTTTATGGGTTGTGGGCATGCATGTGAGCCTTGGGTGTGTTACATGTGAGGTTTATGAATGTACATGGTACATGTAGTACATGTAGTTATGTGGAATGTGTATCTCTTTTGTATGTGTATGTATCATGGATGCATATTGACATGTGCATGTACATGTGTGGATGTATATTTACATGTATATTGACATGTGCATGTACGTGTGTGGATGTATATTTACATGTATATTGACATGTGCATGTACGCGTGTGGATGTATATTTGAATACAAGGAGGATAGATGTAACGTTTCAATGAGCCAAGGATGGAAAAAACTTTCATTTCTTCAGCTTGGCCAACTGCCAAAAATTGGGGTATCTAGAATAGAGATGTGAAACGCTCTGCTTCACATCAACAGTTATAGGAATACCTGTGTGTCTTATGGGAATCATGTAAGGTTTATTCGGAGCCAAATGTATCACATCTTGAGTCTCTACCATTTGTAGGAGAAATTGACATGGAGAACCTATTTAGCTGGTCTGGTGATAGGAAACCCAAAAGCCACAATTGAATCTATCAGGATACAATCTGGGAACATCCTGTAGAGAATTGTCACCTGTGTCCCTTAAGAAATGACCAGTAATTGAGTGTTTCTAGCATGGCCAGGGTCATGAAAAGAGTTGATGTTTTAGTTGTATAAGCCAGAAAGGAATTGAAGATTAGAGTCTAGATGCAGGAGGTGAGGATTCCCATGTGCTTTGGCCCTTTAAGTGATGTGATAAACAGGTGATGAATAAACAGATGGAGAACCAATACGTAGAAGATTGTGACTTCAAACAAAAAAGGACTTAATCACAGTTTTAAGAACTACTTATAACATTAACTTCATTCTCACCCTTAACTTCGGTGGTAAAAATAATGGTGTTTGTTTAGAGTGCATAAAAAAAAAAAAACAACAACATTTGAAAATATCATGAGAAGAAACTCATGACACAAAGAAAAAATATAATAGTAATTGTTCACTGAAACTTCAATCATAAAACTGGAAAAAACAGAAGGAGTTTTTTTTAAAACTGATGTGGGTCCTAAGGGTAAAGAAAATATATTTTTGATTTTCTAGAAAATCTAAAAAAAATGTTTCTAAGATTTTATCTAAAAATTGAGAAAGAAATCAAGTTTGAGTCAACATTGTGGCACCTTACAGGGGCTTTTAGTGTACACGTCACTATCCAAAGTCTTTTGCAGAGAAGAATTACCTGTTAAATGCTCTGCAAACTTGTCAGTCACAAAGCTGACATCTGAGTGGCTGTGGGCATGAGCTAGAAATGGCATTGCTAATACCTTTGCAAGCATAAGATACAACGTAAGATGAGAATCAAGTCACTTGGTGACACTTTGCCAGCTCAAGGATCATTCTAAGCTACTTGTCAGTCGGTCTTAGACAGCTACAGCCTGGAAATGAACTTATATTAGAAAATCAGTGTGTGTGAAAGGAAATGATGTCGAAACCAGGTCGATGAGCAGGGAAACTAATGATGGAAAAGAGAAATATTTGGCCCTAGATTGTTTTTCACAAAAGAACTTAAAAATATATTTCTGTTTGAGTGACAGCATCAGCTAATAATCACTAATTATTTTTTATTGTTTTTTAACAAAATCTCTATTGTTCAATTTTACCATAAGGTCTTAGAAATCAGAGGCTGAGAGCACCCCGCTGACTTTTATCCTTAGCCAACTTTCCCAAAAGAAAAATCAGAGCTCCTTCCCTCAAACTCAATGTGCCACCCTTCTACTTCCTATGTATCTCTCTATCCATCTTCTCCACTTCCTCTTACTCTCTATGGTTTAATTTTAATGTTTACTCCATGTCAACTGGTTGCTTGCTCTGCCTCTTCACCTAAGGTTAATGTTATTTAATTTGTCTTGGTTTAAAGGTGTGTGCTAAGGCTGAGCCACACCACAACTAGAAACAGATTTTCCGGTCAACAACACAATTTCAGAATTCACAATGTGATCAAATATCCTACAAAACATTTTGAATATCTATAGAATAAAATGGAAGTAGAGAAATGAACATGTTTTGGGTCTATCACACATTCTCTATTAATGACTCTACTATCAGTAAACAAGAACAGGAATGGAAGGATACTGTGTTGGATACAATCTCTCCTCTTTAGTGGCTGCAGTCTAGTACAATGCCTCAATTATCAAAAATTTGAAATGGGGGAAATATGTCAAACATGTAAATCACTGGTGAAAATTGTACGATATACTTGATATTAAGAGAGATGTGGTGTATGATCAAGTATTATCAGGTCAAAAGTGAAGACAATGATTTGCCATTGGAATAAAAACAGTGTTGACAGAAACAGGCAGATAGACAGCAAAGAAGGAAGGAAGGCAGGAAGGCAGGCAGGCAGGAACTAGTGTGTTAAAATAAGTATCTTGATCCTCTCATAATATTCTGTCCATTTTTACATTGCCCCAGATCCATTTGAATGAGTAACTAACTGCTCACCACTACTAACATTATGTACTCTATTTATAATAAATTTCATCAGGTATAGTGCGTTTAATTGTTTTTGGTTATTTTGTGTGTGGATTTGTTTCCTTTCTGTTGTGGAGTATTGCATGCTTCTGTTTCATTTGATATGTCAATGTGTTTTCAAGGCAGGGTGCTGTATAGAGGTAAGAACACATGGTTTTGTTCAAAGGAAAATTCTAAGGAGGTTGAAAGGTGGGAGGGTAGAGCCAGAGCCTGGAAAATTCCTGTAAGCTTGTAGCTGTTAGCAGTTAGTGGAAAAACAAATGGGTCCTGTCTCAAAAAGAAGATGAAAGGTAAGGTACAAAATTTGAAGCTGTCTAAATTCTGCTTATGTACTGTAGGATACGCTGCCTTGCATTCACACAGGAGCACACACATATGCACACGCGCACACACATGCACACATCTACACACAGAGCACAATAAGTAAAACCCAGAGGAATATCTGGTGTAGGGTAGGTGATCAGTAAACAAAGTTTTATGGGGTACTGAGAGAATAAGTGAATGAATTCTACCGTGAACAAATGTTCTATCTATAGAATAGGATAAAGCATCGATGTAGAATTATATATATTTAGTGTTTTCTTCAAGCTTTCACAAAATTTTTGCTAAGGAAGCAAGTATTTACTATTTTTATAGGATCTTGGAACACAATGTATAGAATTTGTAGCTACAAATTTTATGATATTCCCCTGCACTGATGTTTATGAGGTAAGTAAGGAAAAGGACCAATACAGACACACTTAGTCACAGTGAGAAAAAACTCATCATAGGAGCACAGGTGAGGAATACAGGCTGACTTGGAATGGGCAGTTAATGTGTTTTAGTTTAAATACTGCACAGAATTTTCATTCTCTAAGTTAGAATGGTGAAGGATTCTCCAGTTTTAGAACAAAGATGGTGACATCAAACACGGAGTGCAGACTTTGCAGAGAATGCATTCATGAGGAGAGAGAAAAATAAAGGACAAGTATGATCATGATCACAGCTACTAACTACAATGATCGTTTTAGAACAAAGGCAAGAATGTAGCTGTGCCACTTGATAGGAGGGGAGAGTCTCCATCCTGGGATGATGAAATGATGTAGAAAAGCCAGAGTTATAGCAGAGTTTATTTATCTTGAATATTTTAATAGAAAAAGGATGAGAGAGTCATTGTTTAAAATATGAAGCAAACAGTACTCTCTCATTATTATAGTTCATCAAAACAAAGTCCAAAAATATTCTGCCAGGTTTTCAAGAAAAGTTTAAAAGCATGACATTACATTTGGAATCATTTCTGAGACATATGCTAGGAAATGTTTTGGTATGGATGTCATAAATGATTCTACAGTTTACAGCTAATATCACTATTAGTTTGAATATTGTTAAAACAAATCTTATCATCAGTGATAATTATTAATTTAAAAACTCAATGTGTGTATATTAATAAAATAGATCCAATTCTTAGCAATGAGTGGAATAGCAATAATTGTACTACTGCATAAGTAAGAGTGTCCAGCATCT
Source organism: Acomys russatus (assembly GCF_903995435.1). NCBI lineage: Eukaryota > Metazoa > Chordata > Mammalia > Rodentia > Muridae > Acomys > Acomys russatus. Next base: position 105,748,418 of record NC_067137.1, on the reverse strand, counting down.
AGCTAAAATGTCAAGTGTAGCAATGCACACTTGCTGGTCCAGTGCTGTGGTGGTGAAGGAAGGATAATATTTTAGAACGGATGGCTAGCCAGTCTCAATGGACTGATGATTCTGATTCAGTAAGAGGCTCTGTAACCAAAAGATATCATAGATAGGCAGTACATTATCTTTGTGGGTCTCATATTATGGGAGTAGGGCTTACTTCTGACATGGATTATGGTTCCCACACATTGATCACTTCCTCTTCATAAGGCATCGTTGCCAAGCCACAGAGGAAGAAGATACAGGCAGTCCAGATGACTCTTGATTGGCTGAGGTCAGATGTTAGGGAGGAAGGCTTCCCCCTTTCTGAGGAATAAAGGAGGGAGGGAGGGGGAAAGAGGAAGAGAGGGTAGGTGGGACAGGGGGGTGACAAGGGAGAAGGCTACAATCAGGATGTGAAGTGAACAAATTAAAAAAATAATAATAAAAAATTTAAAAAGTGAGAAAGAGGTAGAAAAATACTGAACTCTGATATCTTTTTCCTTTACAGATATGTGTACACGTGTGCCATGTGCACAAAAATTCATACATTTTTGAACAATTATTTTTAATGTATTTCATTTCCTTTCATTGCTTAGGTTTAAATCTTATTCCAAATCTGTTTTATTTGTTCTTTTCATGCTATTTTCCAACACAATATTTTTATTGATCCTTTGCAAATTTCACATCATGCACCTTGAGTGCACTCCCTTCCAGTCCTCTCAAGTCTGTCCCTCAACTCTTGTTACCTTTCCCCACAAAAGAACGGAAAGAGAAAAGGATGGAGGGAGGGAGAAGGGAGGAGAGAGAAGAAGAAGAAGAAGAAGAAAAAGAAGAAGAGGAAGAAGAAGAAGAAGAAGAAGAAGAAGAAGAAGAAGAAAGCAATTCCCATGTTTGCTGAATATATATATATATATATATATATATATATATATATATATATATATACACACACACACACACACACACACACACACACACACACACATATACTTTCAGTGGCCAGCCCATTAAAGAATACTGAGTCCCGCACCCTGCCAGAAGCCGACAGAGTTGAAGAGCTACACTTTAGCATAGCTATCATAATTTTAAGAATATTCTTCAATGACTTTTTTCTAGGGTGTTAGTTGTTTGTTTGGGGTGTGTGTGTTTTGGGATTGTCACAAAAGCCTTGCAAGTCTCTCTCAACTGTGAGTCTGCAGTTAACAACACCACTGTGAAATTAGCTTCCTTCCCATCTATAGGCAGCAAGAGCACAGTTCACAGACTTTCACATAATTCCTTGTGACTGCATAGACCAAGGACATTCACATGATCTCTGGCTCAACATGTGTCATGGACATTAGCATGGTATCCTGTGGCAGTACAAACATCATGCCTTTAAAGAAAGCATAGCTATAATTACTATAAAATTATAATTTTCCGTTTAGAAATAGTAAAATACATGCTTTAGTTAAAGTAATTTATTTCAAAAGAATCCTGAAATGATTCAAGTCAAAGCAAGTTTCTTTCATACCTGCATATCTCTACTCACCCAAATAAACTACTGGACCCACTCACTCATTTCTTTGTCAACCATTACAATGATGTAGATAACTGCCCACTAAAGAATTTTGCATCGAATAGTTGTGTGTTAGGGTGCATTTTTTCCATGATTTGGGTAAATAATGCAGGTTTCCATAACAAATGCTCCTAGGGATGGGATAACCCCAGAAACAATGATAGGTTAAGTGATTATATGACTAAACAGGTCTAATCCCCATCTTTATCTCTTTTAGAAACATCTGTCTATTGTTTCTGACTCCATGGCCACATGTTGCTCTCTCAGTAATTATCGATTAACCTGAGTTCTTTCATTCGCATGTTGTTTTTAGTCCAGATGAAATCAAACTGATCTTTACAGTGCTTGAATGATATTAAATGGCCGCTGTATGCATCGCTCATTCCAAACTAGAACTTTAGATATGAGAGTATTTGTAAGTTTCCTATTGATTTTCCAAGTTGGAATTCATTTTAAGCATTAATATATGGTCTACTTTAATTTCAGTACGATGAATAAAGTTGAATTAGCTCTCATATTATGTAGTAAGTGCAGAACATTTAAAAGACTTCAATTTTCTATGCCTATTTCAAAATATGCCTATTCCATAAATAGCTAGAAGAATTATATTTAAGTGACAAATGGAAATACAGGCAACAGTTGATGTTTGGCAGCAAACTCGATCCATTTCATATTGTTTAAGACAACTAATGACATACAAAGATGGATTTCAGCATCAAGATATTTGTTTCTTCTTCTGAATTCATATTCAGTGCCTCAGAAGCATTTTACTAAATGAACAATGCTGTCAGATTTAAGTAAAAAAAAAAAATAGATTGAAATCGTTTGAATCAGAGCAATTGAGAAAAAGTGTTTTCATAAGAGTTTGGAGTTGTATTTAGAACATATCAGCTTGTCTGATTTCAGAGTGTCAATACAGAATAGGCACAAAACCCACCATTCAAGCTTGCCTTTTTGAGTTGGTCTCAGGTATTTGTTTTAATGGTTGAGGAGAATAAGCTGTAGCATCTACCTGGAGCATACTGCCACAGGCTAGCTTGATTGTGTCACTCAAACAGCCTGACATTTACAACTTTGATTACTCAAGTAGATAAGCTATAAATAGAAAAGCACTGCTGCTTTTATGAGAAATAGCGTTTTATGACCTGTATCCTTGGAGTATTTCTTAAAGATGGATTTACCCAAGCTTCATTTTCAGGAAAAAAATTAATGATATGAACTACTGCATACAGTGAAAGTTAAACTGCATAATGACGAGTTCCCATGAATCACAGGAAAAAAAAAAAAAATTCTCACAGAGTAAAACAAAGGTAGGAGCTTTGATTTTAATAGCCATGCTAATGGCACAATTTAGGTGCATTCATCAAGTAAAATTATGTTATGACTTATTGCAAATGTTGTCTTTGTTTTACAGATAGTGTCCTGGTTTGCTTTCTGTTGTTGTGATTTAAAAAACAAAACGCTGAAAACAGCAACTAGGAAAGAAAAGGACTTGTTTCAGCTTGCAAGCTACAGTCCATTCTTGACAGAAGCCAAGTCAGGAACACAAGGAAGGAACTGAAGCAGAAACATGGAGGAACACAGCCTCCTGCTTTGGCCCGCATGCCAGAAGAGGGTACCAGATCTCATCATAGATGGTTGTAAGTTGTCATGTGGTTGCTGGGAATTGAACTCAGGACCTTTGGAAGAACAGACAGTGCTCTTAACCTCTGAGCCATCTCTCCAGCCCTCAGCTCCATTTCTTATACAGCCCTACTTTCTTGCCTAGGGATATAACCACCAGCAGCGGATTGGTGCTGGTATCAATCATTAATCAGGAAAAAGTCCCATACACATGCCAAGATTAAGGCAAATCCTCAATTGAGATTCTCTCTTCCCAAGTGATTTGGGTTTTAGTTTTGGTTTAGTTTGTTTTGTTTTTGTTTTTGTTGTTTTTTTGTTTGTTTTTTGTTTTTTGTTTTTTCACCTTGACAAAAACTAACCAGAACAGATGGAGACTTTATTTTTGTTATGTTCATTGACTTTGTATTTAATGGTGTTGTAAAATGTTAATGCTAAACTTCCATGTGAAATATCTTGGGCTATTGCCCAATGCTTTATCTTCTTATATAAAATTCAACTTAGTACATGCATTTCTGTTTGATAAACATGAGATTAGGGCAATGATAAAAGCACCAAAATCATCATTTACCTCTTTCATTTTCACAATTTTCACAATAAAATAATTGTGTGTTCAGCAATTCAGTATTATAAAGTGTTTTTTTTTCTTTTTATGCATTCATGGTAATTTCAACCAGAGACTAAAACTGTCACACAATATAGTATTCAGTTGACTCTCTTCTAAGCAGGGAAAAACTAATACCACTTTTCAAAATCTGAATATGCAAATGGAAATGGTTGCCACATTGGTGAATACAGTAGATTGTTCTCTAGTGTAATGTCTTTCATACCTTGAATTTTTGTAGGATGTTTATATACCCATGGCTTAAAAGTTGAAAATATTTGAAGTACTTTATAAAGTTGGTGATGAATGAATTTGTCCTTAGGTATCATGTGACATTAACGCTGATAACACATAGAAAAATGGTTTAAGGCCATGACATTATCATTTGTGTCTCAGTTTCCTTTCTCATTGCTGCGATACAACACTCATCAAATGAACTCATTACAATTTTTTATTACAGTCTTTCATGGCCAGGGACTCACAATGGAAGTGTCCTGACATAGTTTGTCACATTGTATCCAGCTGCAGGTGGTGGTGCATGCCTATAATCCCAGCAAAGGTGGACCTCTGTGAGTTCATGGCCATCCTTGTCTACAAAGAGAGTCCAGGACAGCCAGGGCTACACACACACACACACACACACACACACACACACACACACACACACACATACACACACACACACACATAGAGAGAGAGAGAGAGAGAGAGGGAGGGAGAGGGAGAGAGGCAGAGGACAAGGGCTACATGTTACTGCTCACTTTCTTTTCTTCAGTTTTACAGTCAACAATCCTAGCAAAACAATGTTGCCACCCACACACTCCCAGAAGCCTGGCTTCTTGTTGACTTTACACTCAGTCAGGTTGACCAATAATACCAGCCACAGCATACTTAGTACACGGTACTCATGAAGTAATGGAAGTGACATTTAGAATTTTGTTAGTCCCTTACCTTAAATAAAGTCTAAATGTGTGTGAGTGAAGGATTTTTCAATTCAATACTTAGATAGTAATAATCCTTATACATATGCAGTGGCATTTTCAAATGTAATTGTGTATAAATGGACTTTTATCTCAGTTCTGGCATATGCCACATCCATGTAGTCATAGGACACATTATCATAGAATTCGATCTACCAGTAATAATTATGTTCTTGTCACTAAGTAACAGGAAAAAGAATTCTACCCAATGAAATAATCAATATTGAGATCACCTGTTAATGGCTCAAAAGATGGTTTGAATAGACATTGACATGATCAGTGAGTGCACCCCCTTTTTCTTGAGAGTGGCTTAAGAAGGTTTTTTCCTCTGTATCTAAAGATTCCTGTCAGTGAAATTGCTGGACTGCTTTTATTAAGTAAGTACAGAGTCACCGGGCTGACATTTTCAGATTGAAACTGTGGGAAATAATTGCATTTTAACATTGCCAATTTATTATGTCAGGTTCATAATAGTTACAAGATCATCTTAGCATTGTAAAGTTTAGAAAGGAAAAAAATGTCCTGAAGCACTTAATAGTGCAAAATGATTTTTTTCTCTATGCCATTCTACATGACAATTACTTTCTCGGTGGTGGCTGCTTCTGTCACCTCTTGAAGCTGAAGAATACAGATATTGCAGGTATTACTCTGATTATTTTTCTGAGGTCTCTCTCTGTCTCTCTGTCTCTGTCTGTCTCTGTCTCTGTCTCTCTCTGTCTCTCTGTCTCTGTCTCTCTCTCTGTGTGTGTGTGTGTGTGTGTGTGTGTGTGTGTTATATGCACACAGATGTGCAGTTATCTGCACCCCTTTGTACCTACGCAAAGATCAGAGGAGGACATTGACAGTGGCCTTCTCTATCACTCTCTGTCTTATTCTTATAGGATAGAAAATATTTCTGAACCTGAATGTGGTGTGCAGGGGCGTATGTAGGGATGTGCATTCAGAAATTTCTAGTGATCATTCTGTCTTCCCATTTCATACATAGCACTGAAGTTAAAGGCACAAGTGGACCTATTCTGCTTTGTATATGGGCTCAGGGGTTTGAAATCAGGATGTCATCAAAGCCTCCTGTCCACTGGGCTATCTCTCTATCTTCTGAGCTCCATAATTATTCTTAGGTATTTGTTGATCTCAATATCATCATTCCTACATTTTGTAGTCCTATTATTTTATATATTTAGTCTCTTCTACTTACATTTTCTCTGAGGTTCTCTTACTTAAGTCTTTTGTCTTTTAATTTTTGTGAAAATGTCAATAGCACCTGCATATGTACACATATATACACATAATTTATAGGATTGTGTCTTCTTATCTTTCAGCCATAGCGAACTGTACAGTGAGTGGCTAGTCAGCAATGACCCATTAACTATCTAGTCAGCCTTGCTATGGTTCTACTATATGAATTCAATCACACACATTTGTTTATATATTATTAATGTTGATTTTAACTGAATGAATTTGTTGAATAATTCGCACAAAAGTATCAGAATACTTATTCCGAATCATTTGCTTTTCATATTTAAAACCTTCCATTGTGTTTTTGTTATCTTCGATATAAGACACCATATTAACCTCCCCAACTCAAATCTGCATCCTTGTGACAATTACTTTACAGACAACAATACTTGACTTGTGGCTTCCAGTAACCAGGGAATCCCACTTTAGAACCACTATTTCTTTCATGGACAATTTCCCTTGAGCTAAGAAATTTGGAAACTCTATCCTTAATACAAAAAAAGCAGAGATTTCTGTATTGTCTCCATAAAAACATACACTAATCTGAAGTAGCCAAAATTTGTGTTTTTGTTTGTTTTTATTTTTACTTCTTAGTTAAATGACTTGCTCAGTGATTAACACAGCAGCAAACTTTTGGTCATGGTTCCTAAATGAATAAATAAAAACAATCTACATCATTTTGTCCTTAAGTCTTCTAAATGAAAAACTTTAGTGATAGTTATTTTATATGCTCTTAGGTTTAGTATATTGAAAAATGCAATAATATTATGTTAAGTTGTACTTCTTCCCTGATCCTTCCTTGAGCAAACTGCAGTAACAATCATTACTGAATGATATTGAGAGAGTATTGATTTTCAAATGTTATTATTATTTATTCACATTACATTTGGATTTTAATCTTCTTACTAATATCTCCTTGATCCCACCCTCTCTCTCTTTACCGATCAATTCCCCTCCCCTAGACCTCTGACCAATGGGATCCTCCTTCCCCACCATCTGCCCATAACCTATCAGGTCTCATCTTAATAGTCTGCATCTCCTTCTTCTGTGTGCCCACAGGGTCTCTTGGCTAAGGGGAATTGAACAAATCTCAAGCCCCAGAGATCTTTTCAGAGGCAGTTCCCCATACCCCTGCTTCCCTCTTTCCTCATGTGGAGAATGAGCTTTTCATTGCCTACACCTGAACAGAGACCTCTGTGAGGCAAAGGACACTGCCAACAGAAGAAAACAACAGCCTACAGACTTTGAAAAGGTCTTCATCAACCCTACATCTAACAAAGGACTAATATCCAAAATATATAAAGAACTCAAGATATTAAACACCACCAAAGCAAATAATCCAATTAAAAATGGGGTCCCCCCCCCAGGTCTCCCCATTCAGGGGATGTGGTCAAATATGAGGCACCAGCATATACAGGGGGAGGAAGTCCCCCTCAGTCACAGTCATAGGGTAAGGGAGTAAGGGGAAAATGGGAGGGAGGGAGGAATGGGAGGATACAAGGGAGGGGATAACCATTGAGATGTAATATGAATAAATTAATAAAATAAAATAAAATAAATGGGGTACAAAGCTAAGCAAGGAATTCTCAACAGAAGAATATTGAATGGCTGAGAAACAAAGAAATTTTGAGCACAGCATCCTTAGTCATCAGGGAAAGGCAAATCAAAACAACTCTGAGATTCTATCTAACACCTATCAGAATGGCTAAGATAAAAAACCCAAGTGACAACACATGTTGGCGAGGATGTGGAGAAAGGAGAATGACCATTCTTTGCTTTCTGGTGGGAGTGGAAACTTACAGAACCAATCTGGTGCTTACTCATAAAACTGGGAATAGAGCCACTTCAAGATACAGCTATTCCACTCCTGGGTATATATCCGAAAGATGCTCAACCATACGCCATCATTTTTTTTTCTTCTTCTCAATGAAGAGATTCTTTCAATAGTGCTACCAGTCTGACACATAGCCTTCGATGCACCACCAACTTAATTAAACAATGAAAACATTTCAAACATTGCTGTATTGCTGCGTGCAAAAAGTGGATTTTGCAAGACATGAACTCAGTTGATGGATTAAAGTAAATGTAGGTTCTAATAAAAGTTGATTTTCAAATTTAGTGGCATTCGGTTCTTTTCTTGTCTGGGACTGTATCCCATGCCCCCTTGACTTTTATTTCTACATATTCATCATATCCTGCTGTTCTTAAATTTGTTTCATTCTTCTGTGATACGACTTTCTCACGTACTCTGGTGCCTCACATTTGACCATGTCCCCTGGAGGGGGAGACCTGGTGGCACTCAGAGGAAGGACAGCAAGTAGCCAAGAAGAGACTTGATACCCTATGAGAATATATAGGGGGACGTAATCCCCCTCAGGAACAGTAATAGGGGAGGGGAATAATGGGAAAATGGGGGGGGGGAAGGAATGGGAGGATACAAGGGATGGGATAAACATTGAGATGTAACAAGAATAAATTAATAAAAAAAAAAGAAATTGAAAACATATCACTTTATTATATTATTTTCTTTGAATATTGAAGTTTCAATATTTTTTTCCAAATTGAGATTCTTTACAAATAAAAGTTTGTGTGGGTGACTGTTCAGGCAGCAAACTGTTTCTTTCATCTTCTCATTTTGGAAGCTGCTAATCTGCACTCCTTGTATACCGAGGAAACTGATTTTACTCCTTCCCAAGTCTCTGATGGGGTTGAAGACCAGAGAGTTTAGTTTTACAATTAATCTTAGTTGTCTAGGGGTTAAGATGTTTTTAGGTCTAGATAGATAGTTTAAGGTGATTATAATAAGATATGATAGATTTTGATTTGCATTCAGAATTTTAGACACACCAAGATAGGAAAGATGTTTTCTCCAGGCTGCCAAATACAAATAGCCAAAACACTACGAGTGTAACATTTATATAATTCCTGGCTGTTTTGTAGTTCTTCTTGTTTTAGGTAGTTTATTGTATATATGTGTAATAATATAAATGTACATATAAAAAAGAAAAAGAAAAAAATAAATAAAAGTTTGCGCTTTTCTATAAAGAATTGACCCACAGCGAACAAGCAAGTATCTAAGTCATAATCTTTGGGGTTTATACCAGCAGTGATATAGATAGATCATGTTGTAGTTATATTTCTAGCTGTTTCCCCTCTTTTATCAAAAAGTAGATGATTTTCTCATACAATATTTCTGATTACAGTTTCCCCTTCCTCTACTCCCAGTTTCTCCCCACCTCCACTCCCATCTGGATCCATTCCGGTGTCGCTCAGTTTACAACAGATCAGGCTTCTAGGGGCTAACAGCAAAATATAACACAATAAAATAAAACCAAAAAGTATGACATCGAAGTTGGACAAAGCAAATCAACAAAAGGAAAAGAGCCCCGAAAGAAGGCACAAGAATCAAAGACCCGGTGGCACTCAGAGAAAGGACAGCAGGCTACCAAAAAGAGACTTGATACCCTATGAGCATATACAGGGGGAGGAAATCCCCCTCAGGAACAGTCATAGGGGAGGGGAATAAGGGGAAAATGGGAGGGAGGGAAGAATGGGAGGATACAAGGGATGGGATAACCATTGAGATGTAACAAGAATAAATTAATAAAAAATTTAAAAAAAGAACAACAACAAAAAAAGAATCTAAGACCCACTTGTTCACAGATTAAGGATTCCTAAAAATTACTAAACTTAAAATTATAATAAAATAGAATCTCAAGCACTCAGAGGCAATGACAAGTAGATCTCTAAGTTCAAGGCCAGCCTTGTCTACAGAGCAACTCTCTCCTGGAATTATGGCCAAAATAAACTCTTCATTCTATAAGGCGCTTTGGGTCATGGTGTGGTTTCCTTAATATTTTTAATATTATTTAAAATATAATTACATTATTTGCCACTTCTTCCCCACCATCCTTCTAACCTCTTCTATGTCTTCCTTATACAACATTTTCCCAATCTCCTCTCAATCTGTGACCTCTTATTTTTTATTATATATATCTAATCATATATATATATAAAATCATATATATCATTTTGAGGTTTTTGTTGAGTATATGTATCTAAACTTAACTGTACACTAACCTTAGTCCTAACACTAAAGAGATGTTTTCATTCAAAAGAGCATCAAATTACTTGGGAGGCAGAGGCAGGAGGATCTTCGTGAGTTTGAGGCCAGCCTGGTCTACAATGCGAGTCCAAGAAAGCCAAGGCTACACAGAGAAACCCTGTCTTGAAAAACCAAAAAGACAAAACCAAACAAAACAAACCCCAAAACAAAACAAAACAAAACAAAACAAAAAACCCAAAGAACATCAACAACAAAAAAGAAACAAACATAAAAAAGCATCAAATTCTAGGCTTGGTGCTGCATATTCATAGTCCCAACATTGCAGAGGAAGAGGCAAGAGAAGAGTCATGAGATAAAGATGACTCTTGTCACCTTTAGATCATTCAGATATATATACTGAGATCTTGTATCAAATATGAAAATAATCAAATCAAAAGCATACTTAAAAATTTCTTTAATATAGAACTACATATAATTGTATATTAAAATGAAAAATACTAGTGAGAGATCATCAACCACCAGTAATTACGTGGTTGAAGAAAATAAGACTGATCTAGGAGGTAATTCTGAGTTGGAATTTGAGAGATAAAGATCAACAATGTAAGAATTTGGAAGATTAATTGTGGTAAAAGTTAGAAAAGTCATGGAAAGTATAGAATGGCTGCTCATCCTATTAGAAAGGAACCCATGCTGGAAAAAAAAAAAAAACTATAAAAGAAAAAAGACAAGGCCACAGTCAAATTATCTTTATACATGCAATAAAATTATGTATAGAAAATTAATAATGGTAAGTAAACTTTCAATAAGGTGAATGAAATTCAGAATTGCATGATATCCACAGTTTGGCATGCTGCCAGTAGCATTGTGTTTTCCTTGACGTGTCCCTATTATCATTTTTTATAATTGATTTGGTTGAGGACAGAGAAGGCATGTTATCAAATCTTTGGCTGACAACAGCATCAAAGACATAAGTAATATATGGAATGACAGAGTCATGACTCAGAAGCATTCTGACAGCCTTCAACAGTGGCTTGAGCATTAGAAGGTGACATTTAATAAAGATAAATGCAGTATCTGGCACATGGGTCAAGAAGCATGTGGTTCAAAGAGTGAAAAGGTGGGCAAGCTAAACAGTCACTCAGGTTAAGATGTTCCTGGCATTTTTGCCAAGTATAAGATTAATGTGTGTTAGAAGGAATTTGGGTCACCACTGAGCTCAACATGGACCTTAGATACATTGATCAGCATTGGTTCCTCCATCCAAAAAGTCATCATTCTAAGTTTGGGGATAATCTTAGGAAATCAGAATGAAAGAAAAAGCATAGAGAAAATCAGGAAGATTTCAGAACTGACAAAAGACTTGAGGATACTTCTCTTTTATGAGGACTAATTCATACATTTGTAGGTCAGTCATATTTAAGAAGTAGAGGTTTTGGAGTCAAAATGTTAAATCACAAATCATAGGGAAGAAAATATGAGTGTGAGTTCCAAGTGGATATTTGAAAGGAATCGCTTATCAGACTGATTGGTCAGACAGTCAATGGGCTGGTTTTCATCCCAGCAAGCCCCTCCTCCCTGGGAGCTCTGGGGAGAGGTTGGAAGAGCCTGCTTCATGGAAGATTTCCAAGCAATCTCTGTGTATACAGGAACTTATTTGAGAAGATTGTCTATTTTACACTCCTGTTATGTATTAATTTTTTTAACAACGTTGACTAGCCTCTTTCGTTATTTATACCTCAGTATTTTTACCTATAGAAAAGCAAACTACATTCTGTAGAAACAGACAAAAACTGCCAAACAAATATTATAGTTTATGATTAGCAAGTTGATATTCAAAGAGTTTAATATCGATTATATTATTGATCATCCAGTGAAATTTGTTTTCCATAAATGTGTGTTAGTTTAAACAGACTAAAACATCTGTTGTGTAAGACATCTTGTGTAATGAAGTTAATGCTTCTTATCACATGCTGTTTCTTATGTAAATACCATGTAAAAACTGCATTTACAGAGCTCAATTTGAAGTCACTGGTTTGCAAAATAGAGTCCAATATCTGAGCAGCAAAAACTGTTTTTTCTTTCTTTCAAAAGTATATACCATTCCTAGGCCACTAGCAGGAGAATCACCTGGAGCTACACTTTTCTCTAACAGGGAATTTCCAGGACTGTGTACGTTACTTCAAATCTCAGAGCTATCCATTCATGAGTGCTTCTGTAGAAGGCTAAAACAGTATGTAATTGAATTTAAGAAAGCTTGGTTTATTTTATGTCTCTTTATTATTACACTGACCAATAGTTAAGCTTAAGCAACCACTTGCCCCAGAGAACCTCGGGTGCAGGAGCCTTAAGGAACTGGTGGATTCTCTGCTCTTCTCACTTTAAAGAAAGGAACAGAAAGCAAGTAGATGGGTATCCTGTACCACCAATTTAACCCCTGTTTTTATGTTTCACCTATTTCCCACAATTCATTTAAAATGTATTTAGTTCCATTAAATCATCTTTGTCCTTGGTGCTCTGTCATATTTCCATTCATATTTTCCCTTGGATTACTTTTTTTCACATATATTTTGTCTTTTAGTTGGATTTTAGGAATATGATTTACTTTTAAGTCAATAGCTATTCTACCACAATAAGTATATTTTGGTTGCTGTTTGTTTGAGGCAGTATCTTACTCTATAGACTAGGATAGCCTTGAATTTGTGGAACCTCATCCCCCGGCACAGCCACCCAAGTGCTGTGACTAGAATCATGAGACATTATAGCTAGCTTTAATATTTTGATTAAATAAAAACCTATCTGACTTAATTTCTCAAAGAGGAATTGAAGTTTTTCATATACTATTAATATTTGTAATGCAATGTGATAGCTGTAGTATATTAAGTTTTAATTAATCAGTTTTGTATTTCCTTACTTTTCATTTTAGAAATGACAAAATAAGGTGTAATGCTAAAGTTACAAATACATAAATTAAGCTTTTTCTCATAATTGAAGTCATAGCTTCTATTTAACATTTACCCAAAAGGCCTGTGTATCAAGCCATCATTTTAAGACACCATTATTTTCTGTTTCAATTTGTGTTCACAGTACAAAGATGATAAAGAATACAATATTGCCAAAGTGTTATTCTTGGAGATAGTCAGCATGCCTAAATAAATAACATAAATTATTACTGTATATAAAAATAAAATTACAACTAAATTTTAAAATAATGAATCTATAAGAAAATAGCTAAATATATATACCCAGATTTATCACACACACACACACACACACACACACACACACACACACACACACACACACACACACACATTGCTGAATAATGTTTAAAATATTGTTAGGTACATATCCACTATACATATTGATTTTTTGTTTTTGCTTGAAAGACATTTTACTGAGAACACATAAGTAAAACCAGATTTTTTTTTCAAAAACTGAATGATATTTTTCTCTTGGCTTCTGTTAAAAAGCAATAATTCCTGAGTTCTGGAAATGTTTGGATTTACAGTTCTGTAGACAACAACCTTCAATTCTAGGTGCCATGGCATGAGCAAGTACAGCATTTAAAACTTATGTGCTGAAAAGGATTTCTGCCTTGATACTACTCAAGAGATAGAACCTACAAGAAGCTTTTAGATTGGGAGGGTCCACCATCATGCAGCTTAGACACTTTATAAAAGGTGCATTGTGGCTCTCCTATGAGTTTTCTCCCTCTCCTACCTTCTAGTGTGGCATGGTTCATGAGATGCTACTTAACCTTGGACTTTCCAGTACCAGAAACTCTGAATCTGTGAAGTTCTGTGTGTTCTTATGGAAAAAAAATGAGGTGGACTAAGTGAGGAAGTGACAAGAAAGTTAACCTTAGCCTGGATGCTAGAAGAAGGCCCTGTTCAGGGTGTTTTTCAGCCTAGAGAAATAAGTCTTTTTCTTTTGATAAAATAATCATCATTATTAATAATAGTAATAATAATGATTTAAAAACCTCCACTCCAAATTGATTCTTCTTAGGAATGTGTTAAGTACATTTTTGTGCATCACAGGCTATTTTTCCCATAAGGGAGACTGTCATAATCAATTCTTGATAATGAGTTTCTATTAAGTATGAGCATAAACACTCACTTGGCTGTATCTTCTTCATTTTCTTTTATTTAATCATTTGTGTTTTGAAATTTGTATTATATTTCTTTTTCCACATATGCATTTATATTATTATGCATAAATCAATCAATCAATCAATAAATAAATAAATAGGAATTACATTAATGTTATATCCAGAGTATTTTGGCTATTTGTTTTTGGCAATATTGAAGAAAACATCTTTCCTATTTTGGTCTAAAATTCTGAATGTAAATCAATATCTATCATATCTTGTCTCTATCAATTTAAAACATCCATTTAGACATAAAAACATCATAACACTTAAACAACTAATCTTAATTGTAAGACTAAACTTCCGTTCTTCAACCTCATCAGGGACTGGAGAAGGAAAAAAAAAACGTTAATTAACCGAGTAAACCGTAAGTGCAGGTTAGGAGCTTCCAAAATGAGAAAACGACAGAGACAGATTGTGACCTTAACAGTCACCCAAAACTATTTACGACATTGTAGCAGCATCTTTAGCCTAATGGCCCAACATATCTGACAGATATATTTGTGAGGCTGGAACAATTAAAGACGTGCTTACCCTGTCTTGGCAGAGTTTGTCCATGAACTCTGCCTGCTTCCAAGCTTGCCCATTTTTAGGAAGAAATCTGTCTGTGGCAGAAATGAGGACGTTTTGCCCAGTGCCTTGTTTGCCACAGTTGAAGCCATCTTGTAAGGAGGTTCTCTGATGCTCATCATTTTCTTGAGGTAGGCTGGGTGTTGCCAGGAGTTAACCTGTCATGTTGTCAAAGAATCTTTCAAATAATAAAACATCTTTGAATGCCGTATTCTGTAGGTCTCTGAAGCTTTTGAAGACCTTGTCCAACTATTTTACATTATGTATCTATAGATTCATATGTATCTGTTAAACATAGGATGTATATTTTTGTGATAAAAGGACTAGTAATTGACATGACCATAACTAGATGAAATAACTTTTAGCTTGTATTAGTTAATTATGCTAAACAGCCAGCAATAGCACTTTCAAGGTATTAGAAGTAAACCTTGTATTATAATTGAGCTGTCTGGGAACAACACCTCATATTAAATTAAAAATATATGTGATGCGTATGAAGAATAAGCTTAAATTTGAATTATATACCAATGTAGCAAAAAAAATAAAAACTTATTTTGCATCAACATACACACTTCTATGCCATTCTTCTTTCTAAAATGTTATATTTCTTATTTTCTTATCAACATTATATGGAGGAGATTCTGTGATTTTTGGAGGATATTTTAATTTTATACAATTTTATATTCTGTTCTTTTTATTCTAATGTCATGGATTGTATGTTAGTATTTACTTTTTGTTTATTTTTCTTCTGCCTAACCTCCATCACTCTAAATACCGTAAGTTAGGGCTTATTTTCATCTACACTCTGCAGTTTGAGTCCACCGTAGTAGTTTGTTACGCATAATATGCAGTCCTTGAATTTGGGGGTTGACAAGTAGCTATACTACATTTATTCCCCTTTATCTTTCTTTACCTCAGTGTCCCCATACTGTTATTCCCTTGCCAGGTCTCTGTGATCCTTCTACTTCCCTCACTGCTTCCAGTGGAAATAAATTGAAGATTATTAGTGGTATAAAAACCAGACAGGGAATTTCAAGTTGATGACATTGTGGCAGAGTAGACTGAGCTCAGCAGCAGAGTGCTGGAAGCAATCACAACTGCCTTTGGAAGAGACCCCCTTCTAATCACCTCGAATTGGAAACATCATTGGATATGTTGCCTCCCAAGGTTACAGCAGAACTTAATCTCATTTCTGTTAATAGTAAATGCCCCTTGTTCGACTATAATTAGTCACTGTGGAGTTTGGGAAAGGTCATTTAGTTGAAATATGAGGTTGCAATTTGTTTAAAGGGGGGAAAAAGGCAGAGAAAATTATCTTTCCACAATTCATTAGCTCAGGTCACAGTTGCCCCAGGCATCCTGAGCATGTGTGGTAGACAGCTATAATCAGACGGTGTGCTTGGCTCATGGGACAGGCACAAGCTCACATAATACAAAGTTTTGTTCTTTCATCTCAAAATACTATATTGCAAAGGAAAAATTCCTTCCTCCACTTCATGACAAATTGGACAAGGCTTATGCCAGGCAAAGCATGCTTATAAACAACTGGGATTAGAGGAAGTGTAGTTTGCTGTGTCTGAGGAGATGATAGGATGAAAGTATGATCTTTATTTTTTTCCTAGTTTTGTATTAGTGTCAACTCAGTGCAAATTGTGGCTAAACATTCCTAATTTTGTTTAAGAAGGAATTAGTTTCTAGAATACACTCTGGCATTGATTATTAGCTAACAATAAGTATAAGAAAATAGAAAACATCTTGGATTACAAGACTTAATCAATAATATACCTGTTTAATTGCCTGTAGTATACAATTACATTGTACTAGTCTAGTAAATTTTTCACAGAAAAGATGACTTTTATATTATCAGCAATAGCATGTTATACTTGCTAAACAATAGAGGGTAAAAATTTGCAATAGGTACTTTTAGAAACAAATTCTCTGAAGCTGCAAAGTGCCATGCTATTGCTATCTGGTTAACAGTGTTCCCTTCTTGAACATGAGAATGGTAATATGCTTTTTAAAGGTTATACACATTTGTTGTATTTTTGTTTCTGTTTTCAATTTCCAAGCTAATGGCCTTCAATGAGACTTTGGAGTCTCATTTCTTACTGAGACTCCAAAGTGCGCGCGCATCAATAGCATATAGCAGTTACTGTTCTTGTATATATTAATCATCATTGTGCATAATGTAGGGCATGCTGAAGCTTGGATGATTAACACTGTACTTTACACTTAAGCCAGAGGTTTAATGAATGAATAAGGCCTGTCACAATGGGCAAGAGGACTTTTTTGTGTAGTTTATGATCAGTTACTGCAGTGACAAGGTAATAAAAATTAATAATTATCTAGAGTCATGAAGACCAAGACAATAAGGATGGTTAATGCACAATTTTGAGACTCCTCTATAATTGAAATAGGAAAAAATAATTCCAAAATCTAGTTTACACACACTCCACTGTAACTAGTGTTATGACAAGGAGCCACAGGAGCCAAAATACTTACCACCATCTTGTTTTCTCATGTACAGATTCCACTAGGAATCTACATGTAAGGAAGCTACATTTGCTCTATTCTTCAAAAATGAAACATCATCAGAACATTGTTGGTCCTCCTGTGGAAATATTTGATACTGCATATGATAACTTCAATATAAACACAGTGGGTTTGACACCTTGCTTTTTCAGGGAATCAAAAGACCCAGGGGAGCTTACAGAGATGGAAGCACCAACCAAAGAGCATGCATGGACTGAACCTAGGCTCATTACACATATGTAACAGACAGGCAGTTTGACCTTTATGTGGGTCCCTTAGTAAGTTGAGCAGGTGCTTTCTATGACATAGATTCTCTTGGCTGCCCTTGATCATTTTGTCCTTACGGATTGCCTTGTTTAGCCTCAGTGGATGAGGAAGAGCTCAGTCCTGAAGTGAGTTTACATGCTAGGGTGGGTTGATGGGGGGACGACTCCCTTTTTCTGAGGACAGGGGGAGGGGGGAGGAGGGTGAGAGGGAGGAGCCAATAAGATAAGAGGAAGGGGGCTACAATCAAGATGTAAAGTAAATCTATAAATTGAAAATCAACTAAAAAATCAAGCTGGAGAGATTAAGAGGTTAGCAAAATTCTAAATTAAATATAGCCTGAAGTTTAAACAAATATGTGAGATACTTAAAAGTACAAGAAAATTATATCCAAGACTCATAGGTAAACTGGCAACACTACTGACAACATGACACCTTGCTAATATGATTGCAAACCTGACATTTCAGTTTTATTTCATCTTAATTAATTTTATTGAAATTAAAAGTTAGAGAAAGAGAGCATTGCAAGAAGGTAATAAGGCAGCAGCCAAAGGCAAGACTGCAGTGTCCTGACTCAAGGTCCAGGTGCCTGAAGGATCAAGAGAATTCAAAGAACTCTGAGGAAAATCACCAGGAGTGAAACCGGATCACCTACTTGTTCCACGGAAATACCCCCTCATCCCCACAGGCAAGAGCACCTGGCTCATAATCAGTCATCAATTAACCACTCTCAACCAGCGAAGGTCACTACAAAATACCTTCCAACATCAGAGCCATCAAAATGACAAGAGGACAGCGAAAGAACACTAACAAAAACCAAAACAGTTTGGCATCTTTGGATCCCAACATTCCCCATGAAAACAGCCTGGAGAACCTAACAGCAGTGGATAGTCAAGAAAATGACCTCAAGTCCTCAGTAAAGAAGATTATAATAAAATATGTAAACAAATGCAGGAGGAGGCAACCAAGAGGGCTGAAGAGTTAGAAGAGTCATATAAAGAGACACTTGAAGAATTTCAGAAAAATATAAATAACCAGATGAAGGAAATCATTAAAACAGTCCAAGACATGAAGATAAAAATGGAAGCTATAATACAGGAACACACAGAAGAAAAACATGATCAAGAGGCATCAGAGAAGAAAGCAAGCATCTCAGAGGTGGCCTTATCTAACAAATTGCAAGAAATGGAAGAACGAATATCGGGACTTGAAGATACAATCTCAGAACTGGAAACAACTATCCAGGGAAATGCTAAATCTGAAAAGTTCCTGACACAGAACATTCAAGAAATAAAAGACAGCATGAAAAGATGAAACTTGAGAATAATAGGGAAAGAGGAAAGACAAGGTAGCTGACTCCACAGCCTAGAACATATCTTTAATCGAATAATGGAAGAAAAATTTCCCAATTCGAAGAAGGAGGTGCATACGAGCATAAAAGAGGTCTACAGAACACCAAATAGAATAGACCTGAAAAGAAAATCTTCCCACCACATAATAATAACAACACAAAATATACAGAACAAGGAAAAAATATTAAAAGGGGCAAGAGAAAAAGGCCGAGTAACATATGAAGGCAAACCTATCAGAATTACTCCTGACTTCTCAGCAGAGACCATGAAAGCCAGAAGGGCCTGGACAGAGGTTCTGCAAACCCTAGGAGAACACAGGTACCAGGCAAGACTACTATATCCAGCAAAATTATCAATAACCATTGACAGAGAAGACAAGATATTCCATGACAAAAACAAATTCAAACAGTACCTAGCCACAAATCCAGCATTACAGAAGTTACTAGAAGACAAACTCCACCCCAACTGGTCAAACTACAACCAAAACTACATAGGAAATAGGTAACTATACAATTGCAAAATCACAACCTCACAAAATCTTGACTGTTACAAATACCAAAAATGAAGGAACTTACCAATCACTGGTCATTAATATCTCTCAACGTCAATGGTCTCAATTCTCCAATAAAAAGACACAGACTAACGGAGTGGATGCATAAACATGACCCAACATTCTTCTGCACTCAAGAAACACACCTCAAACACAAGGACAGACATTGCCTCAGAGTAAAAGGTTGGGGAAAGATATTCTAAGCAAATGGTCACAAGAAACAAGCTGGGGTAGCCATTCTAATATCTAATAAAATAGACTTTCAACCAAAATTAATCAAAAGAGATGAGGATGGACACTTCGTACTTGTCAAAGGTAGAGTCAACCAAGAAGACATCACAATTTTGAACATCTATGCTCCGAATACAAGGGCTCCCACATTTGTAAAAGACCTATTAACAAAGCTTGCCCCACTCATCGATACCCACACATTAATTGTGGGAGATTTCAACACCCCACTTTCACTCAAGGATAGGTCTTTGATTCAAAAACTAAGCCGGGAAATAACCTCATTAACCAATGTCATGAAGCAAATGGATCTAAGAGATATCTACAGAACTTTCCACCCAAACACAAAGGATTATACCTTTTTCTCAGCACCCCATGGAACGTTCTCTAAAATTGATCACATAGTTGGCCATGAAGCAAACCTCAACAGATACAAGAAGATTGAAATAATACCTTGTATCTTATCAGATCACCATGGTCTAAGGCTGGACTTCAACAGCAACAGAAATAACAAAAAGCATATTAACACGTGGAAACTAAACAACTTTCTACTTAATGACACATGGGTCATGGAAGAAATAAAGGAAGAAATAAAAGACTTCCTGAAATTCAATGAGAATGATGGAACAACATACACAAATTTGTGGGACACATTGAAAGCAGTGCTAAGAGGAAAATTCATAGCACTAAGTGCCTTTAAAAAGAAAATGGAGTCATCCCACATAAGCAACTTAACAACACATCTGGAAGCTCTAGAAAAAGAAGAAGCAGAAACACCCAAGAGGAGTAGACGCCTAGAAATAATCAAACTCAGGGCTGAAATCAATAAATTAGAAACAAAGAGAACAATCCAGAGAATCAACAAAACCAAGAGCTGGTTCTTTGAGAATATTAACAAGATAGACAAACCATTAGCCAATCTAACTAAAAGACAGAGAAACACTATCCAATTAACAAAATCAGAAATGAAAAGGGAGACATAACAACAGACACCGAAGAAATACAAAGAATCGTAAGAACTTACTTTAAAGGCATTTATGCCACAAAATTCGAAAATTCAAGGGAAATGGACAAATTTCTCGACCGATTCCATTTGCCAAAATTGAACCAAGACCAGATAAACAAATTAAACGGCCCTATTTCACCTATAGAAATAGAAGCAACTATTGGTAGTCTCCCAACCAAAAAAGCCCAGGGCCAGATGGTTTCAGCGCAGAATTCTACCAGTTCTTCAAAGAGGAGGTAATACCGATACTATTCAAGCTATTCCGAAAGATAGAAATGGACAGACTATTGCCAAATTCCTTCTATGAGGCCACAGTCACTTTGATACCTAAACCTCACAAAGACACAACAACAAAAAAAGAGAATTTCATACCAATTTCTCTTATGAACATTGATGCAAAAATACTCAACAAAATACTCGCAAAGCGAATACAACAGCATATCAAAGACTTCATTCACCATGACCAGGTAGGATTCATTCCAGGCATGCAAGGATGGTTTAACATACAGAAATCCATCAATGTAATCCATCATATAAACAAACTGAAAGAGAAAAACCACATGATCATCTCTTTAGATGCAGAAAAAGCATTTGACAAAATCCAACACCCATTTATGTTTAAAGTTCTGGAGAGATAGGGAATACAAGGCACTTATCTAAACATAATAAAGGCTATATACAGCAAACCAACAGCCAACATTAAATTAAATGGAGAGATACTCAAGGAAATCCCTCTAAAATCCGGAACCAGACAAGGCTGCCCTCTGTCCCCATATCTCTTCAATATAGTTCTTGAAGTTCTAGCCAGAGCAATAAAACAACAAAAGGAGATCAAGGGGATCCAAATGGGAAAGGAAGAAGTCAAATTATCCCTATTTGCAGATGATATGATAGTGTATATAGTACCCCCAAAATTCCACCAGAGAAATCCTAAAACTGATAAACACCTTCAGCAAATTGGCAGGATACAAAATAAACTCATAAAAGTCAGTAGCTTTCCTGTATACAAATGACAAGCAGATAGAGGAAGAAATTAGAAAAACTACTCCCTCCACAATAGCCACAAACAATATAAAATATCTAGCTAGTGAAGGACTTATTCGAAAAAAAACTTCAAACCTTTGAAGAAAGAGATTGAAGATGACATCAGAAGATGGAGGGATTTACCTTGTTCGTGGATCGGGAGAATCAACATAGTAAAAATGGCCATCTTACCAAAAGCAATTTACAGATTCAACGCAATCCCTATCAAAATACCTACAAAATATTTTGAAGATATTGAAAGATCAATTCTCAAATTCATATGGAGAAATAAAAAACCCAGAATAGCAAAAACAATCCTATACAATAAAAGATCCTCCGGAGGAATCTCCATACCTGATCTCAAGCTGTACTACAGAGCAACAGTAATTAAAACAGCATGGTACTGGCAAAGCAATAGACTGGTGGGTCAATGGAATAGAATTGAAGACACAGAGATTAATCCACACACATTTGCTCACTTGATTTTTGACAAAGAAGCCAAATCTATTCAATGGAAAAATGATAGCATCTTCAACAAATGGTGCTGGTCTAACTGGATGTCTACATGTAGAAAAATGCAATAAGACCCTTATTTGTCACCATGCACAAAACTCAAGTCCAAGTGGATTAAAGATCTCAACTTAAAACCAGAGACATTAATTCAGATAGAGGAAAAAGTGGGGAAGAGCCTGGGACACATAGGAACAGGAAACAACTTCCTGAACAGTACACCAACAGTCCAGGCCTTAATGTCAACAATTGATAAATGGGACCTCATGAGGCTGAGAAGCTTCTGTAAGGCAGGAGACACTGTCAAGAGAACAAAGCGACAGCCTACAGACTGGGAAAGATCTTCACCAACCCTTCATCTGACAAAGGTTTAATAGCCAAAATATATAAAGAACTCAAGAAATTAAACACCACAAAACCAAACAACCCAATTACGAAATGGGGCTTGGAACTTAACAGAGAATTCTCAGCAGAGGAATATCAAATGGCCGAGAAACACTTAAAGAAATGCTCATCCTTGTTAGTCATCAGAGAAATGCAAATCAAAACGACACTGAGATTCCATCTTACACCCATCAGAATGGCTAAGATCAAAAGCTCAAGTGACACCACATGTTGGTGAGGATGTGGAGAGAGAGGAACACTCCTTCATTGCTGGTGGGAATGCAAACTAGTAGAACTACTTTAGAAAGCTATCTGGCACTTTCTCAGAAAAATGGGAATAGGGCTTTCTCAAGACCCAGCTATTCCACTCCTTGGAATATACCCAGAAAATGTCCTACCACAAAACAGGGACATATGCTCAACCATGTTCATAGCTGCTTTATACATAATAGCCAGAACATGGAAACAGCCTAAGTGTCTCTCAGTAGAAGAATGGACTAAGAAACTGTGGTACATTTACACTATGGAATACAACTCAGCTATTAAAAACTACGAATTCCCAAAATTTGTGGACAAATGGATTGATCTAGAAATTATCATAATGAATGAATTCACCCAGAAGCAAAAAGATACAAATGGTATATACTCACTTATATCAAAACACTAGTCCAAGGGATACGTACCATGAAAATCTTTACTTACCAAGAAAGTGGGTCAGAGGAGAGGACATTCTATTGAGACTTTAGGCGAGAGTAGCATGTAAGAATGGGGAAATAGTAGGACCCACAGGGTCCTGGAAACCTACAAGAAGAACTTTATGACAGGCAGATCTGGGTCCTGGGGTCCTCCTCAAACTAAGGCACCAGCCAAGGAGAATATAGGCAGTAAGCTTCGAACCCCTACCAAGACCTAGCCGACGAACAGGATATTCTCCATCGTTGAGTGGAGAGTGAGATCTGACTCTCACACGAACTCTGTTGCCCCTTTTCTGACCATGTACCCTGGATGGGGAGACCTGGTGGCACTCAGAGGAAGGATAGCAAGTTACCAAGAAGAGATCTGATATTCTAAGAGCATATATAGGGGGAGGAGGTCTCCCTCAATCACAGACATAGGGGGCGGAGAAGGGGGGAAGTGGGAGTGAGGGAAGAATGGGAGGAAACAGGGGAAGGGCTAACAATCGAGATGTAATATGAATAAATTAAGAAAAAAAGGAAAAAAAAAAAAGAACTCTGAGAATGAGAT
This sequence comes from Acomys russatus, assembly GCF_903995435.1. NCBI lineage: Eukaryota > Metazoa > Chordata > Mammalia > Rodentia > Muridae > Acomys > Acomys russatus. The sequence goes on along the minus strand of NC_067137.1, from coordinate 105,724,516 downwards.
TTGATGGAGATTTCCAATTTAAACATTTTCTCTACATAATGTCTAGCTATGGGTCTCTGTATATGTTCCAATCTGGTGTCTGAGAAAGACCTCCCAGTTTTTGAGGAATTGCCATATTGATTTCATCAGTGGTTGTGCAAGTTTATACACTCACAAGCAGTGGAGGACTGTTGTCTTTCCTTATATCCTCTACAGCATGGGCTGTTACTTCCGTTTTTGATCTTAGCCACTCTGACATGTGTAACAGAACATCCTAAATTAGGTTTGATTTGCATTTCTCTTATGGCTAAAGATGGACAGGACATTCTTCACAGTTGAGTGGAGAGTGGGGTCTGACTTTCACATGTACTCTGGTGCCTCATATTTGACTACGTCCCATGAATGGGGAGATCTGGGGGTACTCAGAGGAAGGATAGCAGGCTACCAAGAAGAGACTTGATACCCTATGAGCATATACAGGGGGAGGAGGTCCCCCTCAGTCACAGTCATAGGGGAGGGGAGTAAGGAGAAAATGGGAGGGAGGGAGGAATGGGAGGATACAAGGGTGGGGATAACCATTAAGATGTAATATGAATAAATTAATAAAATAAAATTTTAAAAAAATAAAAAAAGAGAAATTAAAAGTTATATGTGACTTTTGACAATTATGTTGAACAGAATAGTTATATACAAGTCTTACCAAAATGTTGACATTTGCATCAGTACCATGAAGATTATCGAATGAAGGTACCATAGGATGAGCCTTACTGAGGGTTACCACTATCCACCGCACAGCAAACCCACATGCTGAACAGAAAGATGTGCCATCTCTGAGCAGAGATTCCTATGTCCAACTTTTGTCTCTGACTCAAACCCTAAAACGTCATGAATTACCTATTTTGTAAATAAGCTGATATGTACCTGAAACTGTTTACTTATTTAAAACAATATTTTATTTATTCTTTAAAATTTTATAGTTTTCTATATGTACCTTGATCATCTTGACCAAAACTGACTTCCTTCCAACTCTCTCTTGGCCCCCATAACCGATCACCTTCCTAATTTCATGCCTTCCTTTTTCTTTTATTGATTCTACCTGAGTCTCATTAGTATGTCCCATACGTACAGTGAGATGGGGCATCCACTCAGTCATGGGCAATCTCCTAGCAGCCACATTCCTAAAAGAGAGTGACTCTCCTTCCTTCAGCAGTCATCAACTAATAATCGCTTCTCTGTCATTGTTAAGTATGACCTTGAGTTTCTGAACTCGCCCTATGTTTCTGCCACTCATCCAAAGTATTAGGATTACAGGTATGAATCACCTACCACACCATGTTTTCACAGTGCTTTGGCCTTAATCTTTGGGCTCCATACAGGCCAAGCAAGCATTCTATGAACCAAACTACACCCCTCAACTACCCTTTATTCTTTTCTACACTTTGTTCCCATTTTGACCACATTTTCCGCTATCCTTTACTTCTCTTTCAATCTATGACCTTTGCCTCCTGATGCTCTTTGGTTTTGTTTTGCTTTTTTCCTTCTTCATTCTTCTATGTGACTCTCTGCCAGTTCACTATATAATCTTGACCCCCTTTGGTCTTTTAAACTGCAACTATAAGCTCCTCAATAATGTGGATAGCTCAATACAATGTGATTCAAGGGTCTAGGCTCAGATTTAATTTTTACTATATAAATTGTTCAGTATTGTTCTCACTTCTTTTGATACTTGGCAACTGTGTCCTCACGTGAATGATTTAACTAGTATTATTGGTAGCTCAGCTTCTATATAAAACAACAAATATTTTAGAGACAGTCATTTATTTAAAATTGTAGAGTTTTAGAAGAAATGATACTTATAGATGAAACAGCTGGGAATAGTACCGAAAACAGACTTATAAAAAAAACCTGCTATTGACATTTTATTACTGATTTCGTTGTATAGATGACTATAGTCACACATATTGTCTTACATAATTTTACTAGGAAGAACTATTTCACAGTTACTGTGGCCACAATAATCATTCCCAGAGGTTTGTGCCTGCACATCACAACCAATTAAATCTCTATTTAGCCTACAGACTGTGCATACAAGTTTCAAATGCTGCTCTAGTCACAGTTGAGATCACTCAAACATTCGAAGGATTTCCTCTAATTTTCTAGATTGGGGTCAGTGGGGCTGGGCTGAGTGAGTTTTCTGCGTTTCATGTGTACTTTGTTCTTCAGTAGGCTACCATAAATAAGGGACAACATATACAACTCCAGATAACTCACGGAAATTTGTCCCTCAAAGTGGTGACTGCATTGCATTGTCTGTCCTGTTTGCTGCAGCATATCATATGGCTGAGTCCAAAAGTAGGAAGGGGACTTAACAGGGTAAATTTACAGAATACAGTTGATTGAATTTAGGAAGACAATGGAATAATTAACAAATTAAAGATTACACAAAATTAATACACTATAGCTCAGTCTTCCTGCATTGATTTCAGTTATTTATAACTCTCTAAGAATAAAATATTTCTAAGATACCTGTGAGTCTTCCACAACCACAGCAAATTCTAACTCTTGTGATTTACACAAGGTCTTCAGGAATATCTTCAGATTTGGGTCCTTTTACATGGAAATCTATGGTCCTAATAAAAATATCTCTTTCTCTTACTGTGCCAGTTTCCTTTCTTATGGCTGTGAGTAAACACATAACATTGGACAACTTAATGCAGGGGAAATTAGTTTTTTGCATATAGTTTGAGAGGGTATGGGACTTTAGTGAAGGAACACAGCAATGGACAAGCTATGGGGCAGAGTGATGTTCAGCTTGTCCTTCTTATGTCATTACATCCCACATCATGGTAGAACAAGAAGCAAAAAAAGATGAAATACAGAGACCAGTTAATTTTCTCTTCATTCCTAATTCCTTTGGTCTAAGACCTCTGCCTAAAGGATAGTTCTGCTCAAATTCAGGGTTGATTTTCCCCCTTAGTTAATCCTGTATGAACATTCTCTTATAGAGATGCACTCAAGACTCAAAGCATTTATTAATCCTGTCAAATAGAAAAATCAAATTTAACCATCAAAAGACAACCCTGATCAACTCAAACAAATCACATCAAACCATAACTTCCACCTCAGACTCTCATGTTCATCTCAAAATAGAACATTCATTTAAAAAGTCCTTATGCTTTTAAGTATCCCATAGTAATTGATAGCCCAAAATAAAGTCTCTTTAGAGACTCAGTCCAAACTTAGGCATTAGCTTCTATTAAAAAAATGAAATCCCAATAAATATAAGCATCTGTAGACTAAGTGAGTAATAGAAACCTATCCAACCCCTCTTTGAGGAAATAGGACGTCATTCTCTTAAGGTTTCTTCAGGCTGATTTAGGGCAAAGAATCCTTTGAAGGCCCCTCCCCCCCAAAAATATAGAGAAATGGTTAAGTAAGCCAGGGATAGCATTTGTGGTCCATTTTTCATAAGATGTAAAATTTATTACAGGCTTAATAGGAGTCCTGTGTGGGACAGTCTGAACTGCTGGACCAATTGGGATCAGACTCTTTCTACAAATTTGTCTTGGAAGCTGTCCTGTTCTGATGGGTAACAGAAACTGAGGCTCCTGGGGCTGGAACATGGAGGGTGCAGGATATCAGTGGCTGGTTTGCCACATTTGAAGACAATTCCATAAGGAGGTTGTTTAATGCTCATCTTTTTCTTTGAGGCAGGCTGGGTATTGCCAGGAGTAACTTGGTTTTTTGTCAGAGAATCTTTAGAAAAGTAAAACTATCTTTAAATGCCATATTCTGTAGGTCTCTGAGGTTTTTGAAGCCCCAGTTTAACTATTCTACTATATATATATAAGTGATAAACTCTACACCCTTCCTAGCACTTTTGCTAGTTCACTTCTTTGGTTATAATGAAGCTTCTTCCACTTTCTACTCTGGGTTAACTAGGATAGACATGGTCCTCTAAGCTGCAATGTGTCCAGAAGAATCCTTTTTGGTGTACCTTTGTTTTATTCTACATTACAAGGTAGACAAAGAAATCATAATTGGCTCTTAAAAGTATCTTAGTTAATTGTTCACAGTGGTATAAGAAATAGCACATTTCATAATAGCCAAAACATGGAAACAGCCTAAGTATCCCTCAGTAGAAGAATGGATAAAGAAACTGTGGTACATATACACTATGGAACTACTCAGCTATTAAAAACAAGGAATTCTCGAAATTTGTGGACAAATGGATTGAGCTAGAAATGGTCATAATGAGTGAGTTAACCCAGAAGCAGAAAGACTCAAATGGTATATACTCACTTATATCTGCATACTAGCACAAGGGGCATGGCCCATGAAAGCCTTCACTTACCAGGAAACTGAGACAAGGGGAGGACATCCTATTGGGACTCTAGATGAGAGAAGCATGGGAGAATGGCAAAGTAGAAGGATCCAGAGGGTCCTAGAAACCTACAAGTAGAACATTATGATAGGCAGATTTGGGCCCAAGGGTCCCGCTCAAAGTAAGGCACCAGCCAAGGACAATACAGGCGGTAAATTTTAAACCCCCACCCAGATCTAGCCAATGGTCATAACAGTCTCCACAGTTGAGTGGAGAGTGGGATATGATTTTCTCACATACTATGGTGCCTCACATTTGACCATGTCCCCTCTGGTGGCACCCAGAGGAAGGACAGCAGGTTACCAAAAAGAGACTTGATACCCTATGATCATATACAGGGGGAGAAAATCCCTCTCAGGAACAGTCATAGGGGAGGGGAATAAGGGAAAAATGGGAGGGAGAGAAGAATGGGAGGATACAAGGGATGGGATAACCATTGAGATGTAACAAGAATAAATTAATAAAATTTTTTTAAAAATTAAAAAAAAGATAAAAAAAAAAGAAATAGCACATTTTCAATCAGCTCTTCCATACTACTCAAATATATATTATTTCATCAGACAACTTGTAGAATAGTTATGTAAAATACTGAAATTTTTTTCATAGATTTGTATGTAAAGGGAGCCATGCAATTATGTCTATGTCTCACCAGTTCATCTGTTGCCTTCTTGGTATCAGGCACAATGTCGTACATCCTTCTATTTTCAAACATAGAATTGACTAGAATGTAAGTATATTGAAAGAAGCACATAATGTATATTATTATTATTGTTGTTGTTGTTGTTGTTTTGATGTTGTTATTATTATTTATTATGTACCTTAACATCTAAGATATTTTGAAGTTAGAGAAAAAAAAAACTATTATAAATGGTGTCTGGGCAAAATATCCTAGTTTCTGTCACAGACAGAATTCTACCTAAAAAAGGGCAAGTTGGGATGTAGGTAGAGTCGACAGCCAAACTCTGCAAAGACAGGGCAAGTCCTCAACAGTTCCTGCCTCACAAATATGCCTGGCAGATATATTACGCCAGAAGGTTGAAGATGATATTATAACATTATAGAGAGGTTTGGGTGACTGTTCATGTAGCAAACTGTCTCTGTCATCTTCTCATTTGGGAAGCTGCTAACCTGTACTCCCTGTACACTCAGGTAATTAATTTTTCCCCTTCTCAAGTCTGTGATGGGATTGCAGACCAGATAGTTTAGTTTTACAATTAAGCTTAGTTGTTTGGGGGTTACGATGTTTGTAGGTATGGATAGATGTTTTAAGTGGATATTGATGAGGTATGGTAGATATTGATTTACATTCAGAATTTTAGATGCACCAAGATAGGAAAGATATTCTCTTCAAGGCTGCCAAATTCAATTAGTCAAAACACTAAGAATGTAACATTTATATAATTCCTTATTGTTTCATGATTCTTCTTGATGTAGGTAGTTTATTGTATATATATACATATGTATATATGTGCAATGTATATACAATATAAATGTATGTGTAAAAATAAAAATATTTAGTATAAATAAATAGTGTCATTGTCATCATTTCTTAAATTTAAACTTTGGGAGGAAAAAAAGGAGCATTTACTTCTCTTCTGGGCCATGCTTTTTACATGCCTTTCATTTTAAGCTGTATATTGAACATGAATTGAGATTTTCTTATTTTCATTTCTATCATAGCCAAATGAAATTTCTTATACAATAATTATTTACTTTTGGTCTTGAATCATAAAATAGATCAAGCCCATTAAATTCTAGGAAAAATATGGCTAAATGCTGATATCCCCATGTACAGAGCCATCTCACTGACTAATCTCATGGAAGGAAATGTAACCCTGCACTAAATTTATACAGAGGAGACAAGAGTTTGTATGGATATTTTTGAACTTTCTGAAAGCACATAGAAACATTTTTAGATGTTTAGATACATTGAGTGTCAATTGCATTCAAGGGGCATGCAATTCATTAAGAAAATGACCAAAAGTCTTATGCCTTAAGTTAACAATCTACAAAGTACAAGTCAAGAAGGAATATAAAGATTAAAATATAAAAACCTAAAGTATAAGTTTGTTCTTTCAACATAGGGTAATAAATAAATATAATAGAGGGGAGAGACGAATTTACATGATTGCTATTTAACTGAAACATGCTCACACAAGAAAACAAACCAGAATGAAATCATAAGGCTACAGTGCCAGTGAGCAACTACAATTACGTATTTAGTTAAAGAAAAGAGTCACAATTTGAATCCACATTAAGTTAGTGTATTTGATAATTATAATAATTATTTATGTGTTACCGCGGATCAAAACATATTTTTTATATACTAAGCAAGCATCTTACCACTGGGCTATGTCTTCAGGTTTTCATATGTTTATTATTTATTTTCATTAAGTTTACTTATTTATTTACTTTACATCACAACCACATCCCCCTCCTGCTTCTCCTCCCACCTCCCTTCACACTCCCTTAACCTGATTCCAGCCAACCCTTCTCCACAAATAAATGAGGCTCTCCATGGGTACCAACCCACCCTGGCACAGCAAGACTAGGAGCATCTTCTCCCACTGAGGCCAGAAAGGCAGCCCATCTAGGTGAAAGGGACCCAAAGGCAGGTACCAGAGTTAAGGATAGCCCCCTCCACTTCAGTTGTTAGAGGACTCACTTGATGACCAAGCTGCACATCTGCTATCAATGTGCAGGCAGCCTACATCCAGCCAATGCATGTTCTTTGGTTTTTAGTTAGTCTCTGAGCCTGCATGGGCCCAGGTTAATTGAATCTGGAGGTTCTTGTGGTGTTCTTGACCTCTCTGGCTCTCAACTCTTCCACAGACTTCTCCAGCTCTGCCTTTTGTTTGGCTGTGGGTCTCTGAATCTGTTTCCATGCGCTGTTGGGTGTAGCCTCTCAGAGAACAGTTATGCTAGCCTCCTGTCTGCACGCATAGTAGAGTATCATTAATGGTGTCACAGGTTGGCTCTCTCTCTCATGGGATGAATGTCAAGGTGGGCCAGTCATTGCTTAGTCATTCTCTCAAACTCTGCTCCATCTTTATCCATGCACATCTTGTAGGCAGGTCTAATTTTGAGTTGAAGGTTTTGTGGATGAGTTGGTGTTCCTATCCCTCCACTGGAAGTGCCACCTGGTTATAAGAGGTGGCCCCATCAGGCTCCTTAACCCCTGCTACTGGGAGTCCCAGCTAGGGTCACCCCCATAGACTCCCAGGACGTTCCCCCTTCCCAGGTTTCAGGCTTCTCCAAGAGATGCTCCTCACCAATTTCTCTCTCTCTCTCTCCTTCTATCCCCACACCTGATCCCCCTTTTCCCCTCCATATGCCCTCTCCCATCCAGTTCCCTCCCTCCATTTACCTTCGATGTCTATTTTATTTCATGTTCTGAATGAGATTAAAAAAATCTCCCCTTGTTATTGAGCTTCTTTGGATCTAAGGGTTATAATAGCATGGTCATCCTGTAATTTATGGCTAATATTCACTTATGAGTGAATATCATATGTATCTTTCTGGATCTGAGTTGCCTCACTCAATATGATATTTTTTATTTCTACCCATTTGCCTGTAAATTTCATGATATCCTTGCTTTTGATAGCTAAGATATATTCCATTGTGTAAATGCACATATAAATATCCATTCTTTGGTAAGGGACATATAAGTTGTTTCCAATTTCTGGCTATTACAAATAAAGCTGCTATAAACCTAGTTGAGCATATGTCCTTGTGTGGTGGAACATCTTTTGTGCATATACTCAGGAGTGGTTATTATTTATTAAAATAAGCTGAATTTGGCAGGTATATATATATATATTTTTTTCAAATAATTGCTCATGTAAGTTCTTAACACTTAAATACTCCTTAATAGCAGACACAAATATCTTACTTGTCTCCACTGAAACTCTGGTATTTTATGGAGTGATGCTTTAGACAATTTTCAATTATCTTTTATTTATTTTCATGTGTATTTCAGTTTGAAAGCCAGCCAGGTTAAATGGAGCTGTTAGGTAAAATATTTCATGATTTTTCAGTGCATTTCATTTTTGTTTGTGAACCTAGCCTTTAATGGCTGAGCCATCTCTCCAGCCCTCAATGCATTTTTAATGTGTTGTAAGTTAGGAGAGAAATATTCTTATAAGTTGTGTTTTTTCCCAATTAATTTTTACATTATCATTCTGCCCAAGAAATCAACATTAAATTGTATCTATGTCCTCACAAATGTATTCTTATGACAAATATTGACAAAATATTATCACACACTTGTGTATACACATACAGTGATACCAACACATTAAAAGGCATGTGTGTTTTTCTGTGACTGTGTATTTCTGTGGCAAAGAAATGTCAACATATTTAAAGTAAGAGACTCTCATTTGAGCAAAATAAAATATAAAATATTTATATAATTCCTGATTGTTTCATGGATCTTCTTGCTGTAGGCAGTTTATTGTATATATGTGTAATAATATAAATGTATATGTAAAAAAGAATAAAGAAAAACAACAATCAAAAAAGTGAAAATATATAAAACTTTATTTTGAACTGTGTGTACATTTATAATTTTGCATGTTACTTCTTAGATAGATTTATTGTGCTTTCAGAAAACACTAAATGGGATTTTAAGATAAGTTTACATTGAGAGAATTCTTTTTATAGACATATTCTACATACTGTCTTATGTAGAAATGTGACTAAAAGTTAGCAAATGAATGGTAAGTAGAAATGGTATGGTAGAATATTTAGGAAGAAAGAAAAGAGTAAATGTTAACTAGTTTTGTAGATGTATAATCCTAAAATTTCAATGACAAAAGAGAAGGGGTGAAACAGTATCCATCATGAGTTTAAGATGTGTGCATAACTAAATCAATTGGGGATTAAAGACTAAAAATGCTTGGGAGCAATAATCTAACAGACAGAGATGCTTTAGAACAAGAGACTGACTTAATTAATACTCCGTACCACTCATTCACATTTGTCTCATGTGCCATTTTGATTTTGGCTTTAACAAAAGTATGTGTACTTCTGAGTCATGTGTGTGTGTGTGTGTGTGTGTGTGTGTGTGTGTGTGTGTGTGTGTGCGCTACCATGACCAAAGCTGACAAAATTTTCACTCTTGTAAATATAAGGTGTGAAGTCTCAAATCATAACAGACACTGTACAGCCTAACAATATCATGAAGGGCTTATAAAAACTATTCTGATTGAAATTTGATTGCTTAGAATAGCAAACAGTTTATTAATCCTAAAATGAGAAGAAGGACTATCTAAATTAATGAAAGTTTACCTTAAAATAAATTTACACTTAACAGCCAAGAAAAACTGGGGCCTATATTTATTCACACTGTATTATGCTGTATTGTACTGCACTGCACTATACTATACTGTAATGTACTAGAAAATCATTAAATTACTTTGTACGTCTTGTTGTGGAGAGTATTTAATTTCTTTAATAATATATACTTTCTATGGGAATATGTTTTGTTTTAATCTCAGTTGTGGAACATGGGGCTACTTCAGACTGTCCACAGTAGCTGATTATGATTTGCCTTGTGCTCTACCATGGGCGTGATTTTGTCAGCAGCTCTATCCTTTCTATCCTATTTAATGTTGGGGTGTTGAATGGGTAGAAGAAGGGTAGAGAAAGGTGGAAGACAGTAAGGAACCAATGAAGTAGTAAAAAGTCTGTCAATAGGTCGAAATTTAAATCTGAGGCAATTGCAATTCTAAGATAATAAACAAAAAAGGAAAGCATCCCAAACACTTTTGTTCTTATTAAGAAAAATCAATGAGAGAGATAGAAGGAAAAATACGCAAATTCCAAAGCAAAACACTGAGTGTTGTAACGCCATAAGGTTTACCTTTCAGCCTGGTTTGTTTAACAGAAAAATATCTTCCTTACTTTCCCATAAACAGCCAACTTTAATAGATCACAGACACTTGATGTTCAAGATTCAGTGTTGACTTGATTGATTACTGACATATTTAATTGCAAAGAACCTTTGTGATCCAAGTTCACATTATTATAGGAACAAGAAAGGATGCATGCATTTTTTGTGGTGTTTCCTGACTACCCAACCACTCCTCAGTTACTCCAGACAGGGATAAAATACTACTCATATTCTATTTCACATTAAACATTTCATTTATTTTTATTATTCTAATGAAAGTTATGTATCCATCTACCTTGTAGAATGAATGAAGATGAACTAAGTAGCTTACGAAAGTGAACAGAAATTAAGTAGCACATTGCCAAGTGCTTTGCACTATTAGTTTTGAGCTATGAACGCAAATTATTGTTATTGTGAGACCATATTCTTCCAGATGTTTTTATATGTAATATGTTTATTAATGGCAAGATATAGTATATTGCCACTAAGTGCAGCAACTAAATGCTTTGTGGTATTCATTATAGAAATCAAAGCGTGTTAAAGCATTATCACTGAACACTTTGTTAAGATAATGCATTATACAAAAAATCCTGATATATAAAAGTTTCCCATAACTTTAGCATATGTATAGAAACTGAAGGTGTTTTTCTCCAAAGATTCTCAATATTATTTCTACCAAAATCACCTTTCTGGCAGTGTTTTTTCCACATTTGTGCTTGTGTGCATGTACACACATGTGTGTGTGAGCGCGCGCGCACGTGTGTCTCTGTGTGTGTAATGTCTCAGATCACTGAGTTCACATGTCTAGAGTTACGGTTAATGATCTGGTTCTAAGTTAGGAGTGACTCTTCAGACATCTATGGGAACTCTTAAGGAAGCCTATAAATCACACAATGATCCAGGCAGAAGATAACGTTGCAAGTTTTGAGACTTTCTCATAGTTAAAGCTATTTGGGGATAGTGAACCCATAGTTGAAAGGTCCCAGTTAAGGCAGAGACATCATGTAATAGAGATACATACTATAGGAATATAATAACACTAATGAATAGCCATGAAAGGTTTTTTCTAGGGAGTGTCATTGAGGCACCATGAGGAATGTAACTAAGCGAAAGGTATCCAGGATGGAAATAACATGGGGAAAGACCCAAGTGGCTCAAGACTTGCAAGTACTTTAGTACCTCCAAACAAAGCACTCTTTTATTGGAATTGGTAATAGGTTCTTTGGATATTTGTTCTGTGTCTATGGGTTTTATCTTAGGGAGTTCCTTAGGTTTTAAAATAAAGATAAATTTAGAGGTATTAATTTTTCGGAGAAAATGGGTGAAGAGGAGTTGAAAGATGAAATGAGCAACATCTAGGGCTAAGGGAGTTATTTCCTTGATGAATAGAGCTACAAGGTAATTGAGGTCACAGAGGATTCATTGGCAATTAATTTAGGAATCAGTGATTGGAAATGTGTTGGGGGAAATTTTGTCAGCTCACCAAGCAATGAGCCCCATACAACTCTTGGTGACCTAGATGGATAACTATTCATGTAGAACAAAGGACACATGCATAAGAGTGAGCATGGATATAAATCCACAGCTTAGTCATCACCTTAGACAGAATATTTACTATTTTTTATTGTCCTTCTTCATCAGTCAACCTCTACTTCATCATTTTTGATGTTCTCATCATCAACCATAAATTTAGCGAGCAATTTTCTTCTGTCTTGAGTCATTCAATTGTACTTTTCTAGTATAGAACAAAGAAGACAAACAGTGTGAACTGTGATGTTGCATGTTATAAATCACTTAAATTTACTCTGGATTTTTTTTCTTTGTGAATTGATCATTGTGGATTGATAATAAAAATTGTTTTGTTACTTTATATTAACTTAAAGAACTACATTTGAATGGCATAAAATTTTTACATTTTACAGTATGCAAATACTTCTGATGTTTAAGGTTGGTAATATACTATTTAAAAAGGGTAACAATTACATTATGGATGATACAACCAGTGGCGGATAAGACGGGAGGTAGTGAGACTGACCGGAAGGATGTGTAAATAAAACAGAAACCATGTTGAAACTTTGATAGATTTTGCTATGCCGTAATCAATATCAGTATATTCCAAACATAGCCTACTTATTTAATCTTCCTTTGTCCCGTCCTCAGAAGTGCTGGCTTTAGGAAACATTACATCACAGAACCTACCAGCTTTATCTTAGTCAAGTTTTCACATTTGGAACCAGAACACAGACACTGTTCAGTATATCAGAAAAACCATTGATATTAACATGCTGTGAACTTGGGTCTTTAAAAGAGTTAGTACTCAATAAAAATGAATTTATTTCACATAGTAGTTGTTCAGTTAAAACAGTGACTAGGTTTGGGAGTTGTTGGGAGTGAGAGTGGAAGAAATTAAGAGGCTAAATATCTCTTGGGTAGTGGTATCTTACTAAATTAAGACTCATCTAGAACATGTATTTTCTTTTATAAAGACAAGGATATAGATAGCTATTAAATTTCTATCATAATGGTTTCGAAACAGGTTTTAAAGAAAGATTTTTCCAGAGGATATCCATTGCTAAATTTAACAAAAGGCAATGGGACCAAGGGTAGATGCATAGATGGGGAACAGTAACAGAATCTGTGATGGAAAGGGACAAAAACATCTCAATTGTTATCCCATCCCTTGCATCCTCCCATTTCTCCCTCCCTCCCATTTTCGCCTTACTCCCCTCCCCTATGACTGCGAATGAGGGGGACCTCCTCCCCCTGTACATGCTCATAGGGTATCAAGTCTCTTCTTGGTACCCTGCTATCCTTCCTCTGAGCTGGCACTAATATTTTAAAGAATAATAACCCAGAAACAGAAAGTGTCAAATGGTATATACTCACTTATATCTGGAGACTAGCCCAAGGGGTATGTCCAATGAAAGTCTTCATTTACCAGGAAAGTGAGACAGAGGAGAAGACTTCCTATTGGGACTCTAGGTGAGAGAAACAAGGGAGACTGGGGAAATAGAAGGATCCAGAGGGTCCTAGAAACCTACAAGTAGCACATTATGATGGGTAGATCTGGGCCCAGGAGTCCTACTCAAACTATGGTACCAGCCAAGGATAATAAATGCAGTAAACATTGAACCTCTACCCAGATCTAGCCAATGGACAGGGCATTCTCCACAGTTGAGTGGAGAGCCAGACCTGACTTTCACATGAACTCTGTTGCTCCATATTTGACCACGCCCCCTTGATGGGGAGGCCCAGTGGCACTCAGAGGAAGGATAGTAGGGTATAAAGAAGAGACTTGATACCCTAGGATCATATAGAGAGGGAGGAGGTCCCCCTCAGTCACAGACATAAGGGAGGGCAATAGGATGAAAGCAGGAGGAACAATAGGATACAAAGAATGGGATAACAATTGAGATGTATTATGAATAAATTAATAAAAAGGAAGTTTCAAGTTAAATACAAAAATTAAATAAGTAAAGTTTTAGTGCTAAATTGATTTTAACCTGAAACACTATATTTTGTGTGGCTTAATTTAACATTAACATATTTGTTCATATCACTTTTACAATTGAGCTCACATGGTGTTTTATAACATTATATGCTAATGTCTAATATTATTTATTTTTCTTTACATAGTATACATAAACACCACCTTAAGTAACAATACAGAGCCATCTTTACTTGAAGTTTCACATGCACATACACCACACACGTACAACACACATTCACACACTTCTACTTGTAATTTGTGTTTAATAATTAATAACAGAATAATATTGATAATGTTACCAATATAAGAATTATTTGACTTGGAAGTGAAAGGATTCATCCAAGTGTTTGAGCTTGAAGATGCACTTATCATAGTGTATTTCTTTAAAAAAATTGTGAGTCCTTGTATGAAAAAAAAGCTAGTGTTCTTTTGCATGCTCTGTTTAAGAAACATCCCATTTAATCTGCAATCCTACGATTGATGCCATTCAAAATAGTAGCAATATTTTAGTGCTTAAAAATTTAATTCACAAAATAATCAATGAATTGGGTGATGTAAGTTCAAAGCTCTCATTTTCACTTGTAATTTTCAATGCTTAAGATATTTTCCCCAAAACTAAAGTTATATAATTTCATACATAAATGAGTTCAAAATGAAAGTCAATCAATAGTTATTTCTGTAGCAAAAGTGAACATTTTGATGAGATTGTTGTATGATTTCAACAGTTTTTATTTTTGGATTTAATTTGAGACAGGGTTTATCTGTGTTAACCTTGGCTATCCTGGATGCGCTTTGTAAACCAAGCTGGCCTCAAACTCAGAGAGATTTGCATGCCCATCTGAGTTTGCATGACCATGCCCATTTTCAACAGCATTTATTAAAGAGACCAAAAGTAGGGTAAGAAAAGTGAATACAGGAATAGGCAGATTTGGGCCCAGGGGTCCCGCTCAAACTAAGGCACTAGCCAAGGACAATACAGGAGATAAACTTTAAACCCCTTCCCAGATCTAGCCAATGGTCAGAATATTCTCCACAGTTGAGTGGAGAGTGTGATATGACTTTCTCACGTACTATGGTGCCTCACATTTGACCATGTCCCCTGGAGGGGGAGACCTGGTGGCACTCAGAGGAAGGACAGCAGGTAGCCAAGAAGAGACTTGATACCCTATGAGAATATATAGGGGGAGGTAATCCCCCTCAGGAACAGTCATAGGAGAGGGGAATAATGGGAAAATGGGGGGGGGGAATGGGAGGATACAAGGGATGGGATAAACATTGAGATGTAACAAGAATAAATTAATAAAAAAAATTAAAAAAAAAATAAAAGTAAGGACATTTGAGCGGTAGTGTGGAAACCTAATAGAAATCACAGAACAACAAGAAAGACATCCCAATTAAATATCATTAAATATCAGTGCTTTGCTCAGTCATTACTGGAGACGCTTCCTTCTGCAGAAGATTGGAACAAATACATAGACTTACAGCCTGATGTATACTGAGAGTGAGTGGCCTTGGCACACACAGATCTAAACAACATAACTCCATTAAGTACTTTCCCTCAGGCTCCGGGCTCAGGAAACATTGTAGAAAGGGTAACCTGAAGCAGTGTGATAGCCAGAGGGGATGGAGGACATCACGAAAACAAGATGCTCTAAATTAACAGGATCAATGCACATATAAGTTTAGACTGAGGCTACATGGACAGGACCTGCACTAGTCTGCACCACACGGGATCATAGAGCTGAAAGGATGTGGACACATGCCATCATATATAAACCAGAAGTTATCACCACTTGATAACTAAATACAAAAGAAAATTTCATTTTCTTCAATGGAATCTCTCAGGGGAAACACACCAATATTAAGATTAGGTTACATGCCCTGCAGAAAATGGCCAACAAAAAATGAACTTAATAACAAACTTGTCTCATAATGTTCTTTTCAAATTTTTCTTTTCTTTTTTTAAAAATTATTTTATTAATTTATTCTTGTTACATCTTAATGTTTATCCCATCCCTTGTATCCTCCCATTCTTCCCTCCCTCCCATTTTCCCCTTATTCCCCTCCCCTATGACTGTTCCTGAGGGGGATTACCTTCCCCTGTATATGCTCACAGGGTATCAAGTCTCTTCTTGGCAACCTGCATCTTATTTTTATTGTAATATATATTATCTTTATGATATATTATTTATAATGCATTCACATTATATACTTTTTTATATTTAATGTGTATATTTTGCACTTTTCATACCACAAGTCCTTTGCATTCATATTACAGCTTTCAGGTTGGTGTTTTTAATGGGATTCCTGTGTGGGTCTCTGCAGCTATAGCTGCCTATTCTATCTTTTCTTCTTCTTTTTTTTTTTGGTTTTGCCTATTCCAATGTATTAGTTTTTGGTTTATCTTTTTATAGTATATTATTCTATGTAATTTTATTTCCTAGAAGCCTGTTTGTTTTTGAATGAGCATCAGAAAAGTGTGGCTGTGACTTGGAGCATAGTTAGTGAAGAAATGGGAGCAGTAGATGACCAGAGTATATAATGTGAGATAAACGGTTATTTTCAGCAAAAGAGTAGGTCAGGGAATAAATTCTGTACAGGTAAGCAGATCTCTCAATTCCTGAACTTGGAATTTAGCCTGAATTTCTTTGTAAATATGGGAGACACTGAGTCGGAATATTGGTGTTAAGTTTCACCAATTGGCAGATTGCTGCAAAAGTCAGATGTGATGATTTTCATCCAGTGAGATCACCACGCATATACATAGTGTAGCAAGGATGTCCATCTAGCATAATTATTCACAATGTCTTTCCCAGGAAAATATCAGGTTTCACTTAAAAATCAACACAAAAATGTATATCTAAGTTTTTGTAAAATTTATTCATATAAAATATTTGGTCATTTTATCCAACTCCTCTGACTCCTACTCTATAAAATATTTGTGTCCCCTCATCCACAACTAGATTATATATTGTCAATGTTGAACTCCTCCTAGATAATTGAAAAACTATGGAAATTAAAGGATGAGTTTTGAAATGTAGATATGCATGATTGTCTAGACCAGAAACTCTAGTCATTGCGTCTAAAATTGTATACTTACTTCTCAGAAGATGAAAAATAAGTGAAAAGAATTTCTTTTGAAATTAAGAGGGCAGGATAACGATTCACACATTATGCAAGATGAGTTTCTTTGAAGTTGTTCGCTGACATTCTGGGTTAGCTTTTCTAAATACCGAGTGTAGGATTAGCACCCTGGTGTTTTAAAACTCTTGCAGAAAAGGGGAAATATTGTAACAAGATTATCGCACTTTGTGTCATCTATCATGTATGTGGCTTTGAGAAAAGATATCTTTCCTTGTGCATTACAAAAGAAAGAGGCTATCCTGGTGGAGTTCATAAATATTTAGCCAACTTTTAAAAATGATTCTTCATATTCCACACTTACTATTCTCCATGGTCTTGCTCTCTCCCTTTCTGAATGAAGCCTACTGTGATGTAACTACTTAAGATGTTGATTTGGGGAAAAGTGTTTGTCTGGTATCTACGTCTCTGTTCAAAACATGGAGAATCAGTTTTCCAGGCATTATTTGGTGTTTCCTCCCATGTAAAATTTTGGCATGTTTGTTAAAATTTAGGCAGCCAAGGATGGTGCAATTGTTAAAAGTTCATATTACTTTAGCAGAAGACCCATATTTTGTTAAAAGTACCCATGTCTGGCAGCTCATAACCGTCAATAACTCAGTTCGAGGGACCTGATGTCCTCTTCAGGTCTTCATTGACACCTGCACTCATGTGTACATGTGCACCACACTACAACTAAACATAAACTAAATCTTTAAGATGTCAGGTGGCTATATGCACATGGGTTTATATGTGTGTGTTCGATACCATTGGTCTATGTATATACATTTGTACCAGAATTATGCCCCTTTCCTATTTTGTTTCTGTAGTATAAATATAAAATCGAATGCAGTACTTCATCCAACATTATTCTGTTTGCCTAAGATTGCTTTGGCAACCTGAGATCTTCTGTGTTCCATGTTAATTATAAGATGAGTTTTTGTCTGTTTCTCTAAAGAATGACATTGAAATTTGATGGCAGTTGCATTGAATCTGTATAGTGCTTCTAGTAAGTACTGTCTCAATATTGCTATCTGTAAGCTTGAGATTCAGATCATTAGATATCACCTATGTGTCAGTAAGCCAATAGATGGCCTCCTAGCCCAGAACTCTTCATCTGAGCACTAAACACTTGCCTAAATATATCTTCATAAGTTATATTGGGTATTTAGCAAATATATAAATATTAGTTCATCAAAGGTATTTTATCCTCCCCTACTTGTTCCTTAAAGCATTTTCATTTTTTTCATAAAATGTATTTTATAGTGTTTCCCCTCTCTCAACTCATTGCAGATCCTCTCCTTCTCACCGCCGCCCAATTCCACATGTTCTCTCTCTCTCTCTTTCTCTCCTGCTCTCAAAAATCACAGCAAACTTAACATCAACAACAAAAATTCCAATAAGACAAAACCATTATCACACACAAAAAGGCACATAATACATATTCATGAAGTCCATTTGTATTGGACAGATACTCCTGGGCAGTGACTGCACTTTGGAGAAAACAGATTTTCCCTTTCCCAGCAGGTATCAATTGAAAATAGCTCTTGGCTGGGGTTGGATGTTGTGTCTACTTCCCATTCTCTGTGTTGGTTTTTTTTTTTTTTTTTTTTTTTTTTTTTTTTTTTTTTTTTTTTTTTTTTTTTTTTTGTCTATCTGAACCTGTGTCTTCTATAGCAGCCTCTGTGAGTTCATATGTGTATCAGCCCCTTTGTGTCTGGAAGGCACTTTTTTTCCTTTGAGTCCACGACAGCCCTAGAGTTTTGCATCTATTAACCATCAACACGTGCAATGAATGTGGGTAATTCTTGTTTGCTCATTTTCTTATGCCATAAATTTTAAACTCTTGACTGAAGCTCAGTTGTCGCAGCAGATTGTAACTTGAATCTAAATGTTGAGCATCAGTACTACTGCTTCATAAATATTACCAGAATATTTCACCTTGAAGAGATCCACTCTGTGGTGTTCTGTGTTTTGTATAGGCCAGAGGGAAAAGTCAGTTTTGAAACACAGGCCAAGCCATTTTATCTACCGTATAAAATCTAATAATATTTTTCTCCACATATCATAGAACAGAAGTTTACTCCTGACTCCCAAAGTGTCTCTTTTTCCTTCCCCTGTTCATCTGAATTCTTCCTTGAGACATTCTCCCAGATTCTTGTCTTCCTTCTCAAATACCTAAAAGCTGAAATGATACCAATATATAAATTAAATGCTTACTCAAAGCTCAAAATTTTCTAGAGTAGTTTCTACACAATAGCAGAGATTTTTGTAAGTCCCACCTCACTTGGCCAATTTCTGCCTACAATTGGCCGTCTTTTACATCTGAAACACTGTTCTATTGTTTATTGATAAACTTCTGATAACTTCAGGATCTCAAGAAGGCAAACAGTACCTCTTCTGGGTAGATTTTCTTGGGGATTAGTTTGCAACCACACATCTGTTTGTTTCTAATGGTATTTTGCTAAGTAACTTATGTTTGACTTATTTTGGAATGAACATCTGACAAAAACAAAGTAAAATGAAACCTCTCATTCAAACTATACACTTTTGTTTAAGTGCTCTGGAAAAGTGTCTCTGTCTCAGATAACAAGGGTCTTATTATTATTTTCTTTAAAATGATTTAGCAGCACTTACACTGGCAACATTTAAAAACAGTTGTTCTTCAGTGTGCAGTGGCTGTATTAGAGGCTTCACTGCTTGTATGAATCCAGCTGCACAGAAGATCCCAGAAGTGACTATAAAGCATAAATTCCTCCCTATCATGGACAGGGCCATGAACTGGATACAACTTTACACATTGGCACTCTTCTTAATGTAATTTATTTGGTGATACTCACACATTTATGGCATTTTATCTTTTACTTGGAAAGTTGATCCATTATAATTCACAGAGTTGATTATAATCTCATTTTCTTCTTATGTAGTAGTGATTGAATTTCTTCCTAAAAACTTTTCCCTTGGATCACTATTTTCTTTGAGTACCCTCTTTTGGATATTAATGAATAAGGACCATAAAGAACTGAGTGAAGCCATTTCCTAGGCTGAGAATCCTCAAATGATTATAACCTAAAATACTTTCAATAAAATGCAAAGGTTTGACAGAGTGGAATGTGTATGTAATCCTAGTATATGATACTACACCAAGATTATGACCCATGAGGATTTAGAGTTCAAGGACATCCTGTGTCAATTTTTTCGACCATCAAGTAGAACATTTCAAGTTAGTTTTCAAGGTATTTCAAGTTAGAGTCATTGCATAATGGCACATTGATGATAAGTGGTGTCATTTGCTTTTCTAATTCCCCATCCTTAAACCCCTTTATAAAGAAAGTAATGTGGATGTAAAATATTTATAAATATTTTAAAATATTTTTTATTTTTTATTAATTTATTCAGATTACATCTCAATTGTTATCCGTTCACTTGTATCCTCCCGTTCCTCCCTCCCTCCCTCTTCCACACTATTATCCTTTGCTAGGTCTGTGACAGAATGGGACATCCTCCCCCACCATATGGTCACAGCCTATCAGGTCTCATCTTGATGGTCTGCTTGTCCTTTCTCTGAGTGCTACTAGGCCTCCCCACCAAGTAGAAGTAGTCAAATGTAGTGTAGTTTGGATATGTGGTGATAATTGCAAACCAATGGAGATGGCTAAAAGTTTTAGTGTGGAGGGAATGCGGAAGAAGGAAAGCAAGGTCAACCTGAGGTGTAAGTGATGTGATAAGGGTTAGATACTGAGCATTGATGTTCTCTTTATTATTTTAATAATACATTTAATAATAAATTTCTCCTCATGGTGGTCCAGGAAGGGAGAAACTCAGAAGAACATATAGAGATAATTCAAAAAGGTTTGAAGTGACATCAAAAAACACTCTAATACGTTTTACAGATCATTATTAACTTCTCTGCCTACTGAAATACAGATTTTATATGTATTGTTTGAAGATATGGCAAGAGGATTAATTAATCCAAGAAATGTACAAGATATGTGAGTTCATTATGCATCAGAGTTCAGTGACAAAATAAACAAACAAACAAAAAACAGAAAAACCCTAGAACAATATGATTGAATGTTGTAGAAATGGAATGGGAAAGAGCCAAATTAGAAAAATATGTTAGAGTAGACAGAGACTCTTTGTTCATTTTGAATCTCTGTAACACTTCTCCAAAGCTTGAACACACTACCACAAACTATGGCTTGGGGCAAAAATAATTGTGACAGGATTTTCTTTTCTGATGCACGTTTCTGAGAGATACAAACTTAAGAGATTGTAACATTTCTAGTACCCGTATTTCACCCCTGTGGATTATCCGTCTATTCAAGTATATTTGTTCACATGCAGAATGTTTTATCTATATCTATTAGTTTGCTAGTCATTTATCTTTCTGTTTGTAGTATAACACAAGTTAAGGGTCCAGTATCATTTTCTGAGTAACACTCTTTGTTGGGTTTTTGCTTTTGCTTTTAAAAAAGATTCTTCTTAAACTTAATCTAAGAAAGACACAGATATTTTCTGAAGCTTATAGCCATTTTTTTATGAGCAAGTGCAATATCCTTAAGGGCCAGTTGATATCTCCTCATCCACAGTGTGTAAGAGCCTGTGTGATGTGAAGTATTAGTGTTCTTAGTATTTGGAAATGCACCTTAGTTACAGGCTGCCAAGATGTGCAGACTGAGGGTGAGTTTCTTAATCTTTTTTCCCATTTGATACATAGTGAACTACAACATTTTTGAAATTACTAAACCTATTTTTATAAAATTTCGATAATTTTTAAATGTGTTCCAATTTTCACTTTGCATATCATTTGTAAGGCCTGACTGAGAAAGCTGCTCAACAGGAAATAAAGCCTGTTTTAGAAATGTGGCTTAATAGCCCTAAGTCATCTGCTAATATCTGGTTAAGTGTGTATTCAGAGCAAGGTGCTGTCTACAACTTCATAAGTATTCTCTTAAGTCTTGCAATTATTCCAAGACACAATGTAGTGGTTCTTCCTAATTGAGAGCTTATCCCAGTGATTTCGATACCCAGGAACTCAATCAGTCTCCACATAGAGATGGATACTTTATACTATTGCATTTGCTGTAATTACTAAGTATGGAAATAAACCAGATCAAGGCAATTTTTGAAATTTACTAGCTTTCACTTTGTGGTTAGTGTGGAATTGAATCCATGTCCACAACATTACAGGAATAACTGTGTTGACTACAAAGAACCACAAGGCTAACTAGAAAGAACAATAAGGCTAATAAAAAGTATTGACACAAGTTTGGATGAGTATGATGGTTTGAATGTGACATGTCCCCCATAGACCATATGTTTAAATATTAGGTATCCAGGAGGAGGTACTAATTTTTTAAAAAAAAATTATTGATTTTTAAAGTTTTACTTGTATGTGCAAGTATCTGCACGCATATGGGTTCATTACATCACTGTTTGGTGTCAGTAGACTTCAGAAGAGGACATTTGATACACAATGGTACTAGAGTTACAGGCAGTTGTGAGCCACCTGGTGTGGCTGCTAGAGATCAAACCCAAGTGATATGTAAGAGCAAACAGCATTCTTAGTGGCTGAGCCTTCCTTCTAGCCCAACTGATTTTGTTTGCGATGTTTTGGAAGTAGCAAGTGGGATTGATCTGGAGGAAGTGAGTAAACCATGGTAGGCAAGCCTTCAGTGTTAGAGAAAGGCCCTGCCACCTGCCCAGGGGACTTTTCCCTGATATACACTCTGATGTAATGTCCTATCCCACGAGCTCCCACAGCCATGAAGATCTGGAATTATCATGTGTTCCTCTTTGAGATGCACTGTAGTATATCACAACAATTACAAATAAACAGAGTCTTCCTCCTTCAAGTTGCTTTTGTCAGTACTGGTACAGTGCAAGGAAATTAAGAAATACAATGAGCTTCTATAAACATTGGTCCTTGTGAGCATGCCTTCCTCTGTATCTCGTCTCACATGACCAAATATTTACCAAAGGAATATTCTCTGTCATCTCTCATGCATTATCAATGTTATAAAACCCATCAATTTAAGAAACCTGAAAATTAGGAAATGACTTTCATAAGAGAGAACATATTGAATTAAAGAGATTTTAAATTATTAAAAAGAAAGTCATTTTATTTTTCAATTATATGAACACTAAGTGTTTCTTGATGAAGCATTTCTTCTATAACTGAAAAGAGTTTGAGCCCCATTTCATTTAGAAGTATTTAGGGATCGGAGACAGAGTTGGAACACAAATCTGGACAGGCTATTCATACTATTGTCTAACAAACACTTGAGGATCACTAACATAAACCAGAAACACATCTAGCTAGGTTAAGTTTTAGGTGCAAGTCCTGACAGTTGGAAAATGTTAATTTTTTCTACTCAAACAGAAAATATTCATCTTTAAAGTGAATGTGAGTGTGTTTTTTTAAATATAGAAAATATAAAAAATAAAAAAAGTTGGAGAACAAATTTAATCATGTGAATTTGTAGCCTCAACTCTGAGATCTCTTGACTACTTGCATCTTCAAATTGATAGCCAAGAAAGGTTGAAAGTCTATCAATAAATATGGTAAAGTATTGTGCTCAATTTTGGAAATAAAAAGAAGATTCATAATCAAACCTTAAGTCTTAATTTTCAAAAATTGTAATTTAAAAGTTCATATTCAGTCACTCTACAAATTGGCATTCTTCAAGTACATATGATACCCTATGTTGGTCACTGGCAGCTACTGATGAAAAAATTATATGAGATACTATATCAGAGAATCGATTTTACACCATTAAATACATATTAAAACAATGTAGTTTATTTCCCCCATATCTCACCCACTCTATTTAGTAGAAACACGGTTTAACACTTAAGCAATATATCTAAGTATGCAGAGTATGTTGAGCTCTTAGGTGAGCCTCTCTCGTTCTTATTATTTATTTTAAGCTCTTTGGAGAAAGGTGTATAGATGAAAAGAGAAGATGTATCTTTTCCCTACTGCTTTGGGAACAAGTTACTGTCTTTCTGCCTCCAAAAAGGCAAATTTTTATTTTATAGTTCTGAAGCTCAAGCCCCAAAATCAGTGTCTCTGGGATTCCAAAGTACAAAATCAGCCTCACAAAACTGAAGTCTAGAGGTCATCGAGGATGGCTCCTTTAGAGGCTCTGAGGGACACATCTATGCTTTTGTGTTCTTTAGCTGTCAGAAGTTGGACCTATTCCTTAGCTCCTACGTCCTTATTCTCATATCCCACTCCTTTGCTTTTCCCATACTGAATCCTTCTTGTAACTCTAACACTACTGCCTCTCTCTTCTTTTAAAAATTTTTTTTACTAATTTTTAAAATTTTAACATATACATTTCTATTATTACATATATACAATAAGCTACTTATAGCAAGAAGAACTACAACACAATCAGAAATTATATAAAAGTTACATTCTTAATGTTTTGGCTATTTGTATTTGGCAGCCTTGAAGAAAACACCTTTCCTATATTGGTGCATCTAAAATGCTGAATGTAAATAAATATCTATCATATCTCATCATGTCATTATAAACTTAAAACATCTTTCTAGACTTAAAAATATCTTAATCCCTAAACAACTAAGCTTAATTGTAAAACTAAACTATATGGTCTTCAACCACACAGAGACATGAGAAGGAATAAAATTGATTACCTGGGTATACAGGGAGTGCAGATTAGCAGCGTTCAAAATGAGAAGATCACTAGCTTGTTAAACCAATTACCCAGTTTTATTTTCACCCCTACAAAGGTATTATTCATGGCAAATCATCAGGAAGAAACCTTAAAAGAATTATGCCACGTTTCTTTCAAGAGGCATTAGGTAGGTTTTTGTTTGCTTTCTTGGGTTATAGAGGGATATTTTCAGTGGGAGTTGATTACAAGTTATTATTGGTCTTATTTAGAAAGAAAACAAGGTTGGACTCAGAGATGTCTCTCTTTTCCTTTATTTCTCTCTTCTTAAAGATTTCAACTGGCTCATCTGCATAAAACTGGATAATCTATATTAAGATCATAAATTACATTTACTTAATATTGCAATTTGTTATTTGAGGAGCCATTCCCAATCTATAACACGAAGTACACTTGAAATGTCAATGCTAGTGATCAAAAAAGATGTAGATGAGAGGGGTTTAGAATACTGAGAGTGAGTAAGTTGAGTAAGAACATCAGGATATTGGGACCTTTTGATGTGGTGGCCTTTGTTGAAGACTACGGTACACCAATGAGATACTCTCATGTGTGAGCACAACAGAAAAAGTCAGGGACATAAGCCTTTGTTCTTTTGAACGTCATTACATAAGAATATCTAAGGAAACGTAGCTCAGGTGAACTCACAGAACAAAGGCTACTCTTGCCTCTATGCAAATGAGGTGGTGTGCTTAGAGTGAGTGCTGCCGTGCAACCCAAAGGCCCTAGAACATAATCATAGCAAGAATGACATCACTAACATCAAATTGATGACAAGTAAAATATAACTGTAAATGTTTTAGGAAAATTTATAGATATCTGGATCATAGTGTGGTATCTATATATTCTTACTTAATGTCTATAAATATCAGTTAAGGTCATATAACATGCTACAACAGAGTTTCTTGGTATACAGAAAGGGTACTTGAAAAGCAAAAGATAATCCTAATGAGGAAAAACACCCAAATTTGTTATGGAAACTTTCCACGTGCCTTAGGCTACAAAGAACCATCTCTGCTTAGAAGGTGGTTCTCTTCTACTCCCTGGAAGAAGGTGTTTAAAACGTCATCTGCAGGGCTATAGAGAGAGCTCAGTGGTTAAGAGCACTGGAATCTCTGGCAGAGAGCAGAGGTTCAGTTTCTAGTATTCTCATGCTGGTCAAAACTGCTGGAACTGGGGTCAAAATCTCAGCTTGCAGACATCTGGTGCACATACATACATGCAGACAAACATTCCTGCACAGAAAATAAACATAATATTTAAAAAAGCAATTTCTGTACAAAATATCATCAGAAATTCAATTCTAAAATCCCATTCTCAATCTCAGTATTACTGAATAACATTATAATAGCAAGCTCTTAACTGGATTATATACTTTATCACTACAAATAAAGTCATGGAGAACACTCCCTCATTGGGTGAAGGAACCACTGGTAACTCTCATTCTAATTTTCTCTCTTTCAAAAGTTATGAACACTCAGTTTATCATCATAACTGTTAATACTATTGTCCTCTAAACAGACAGAAAGGAAAAGGGTGGTGTTGTTTGAATGCAAAGTGTTGCACACAGGCTTATATGCTTTAAAACTTGGTTCCTAGCTGTTTGGAAAGGAACTGCATCTGTATTTCTTGGTTCTGGAAACCTGACTGAGGCAAAGAGGGAATGGAAAGAGGACAGACATATAGAAATACATACAGAAAAGGTAGAATCTTGTGGGCTGAGCTCCCTCTGATGGAGCAGCATCTACTCCGTACTTTGTACTCTGTACTTTGTACTCTGTACACTGTACTCTGTACTATGTACTACCCAGGACCTCAATGCACTTGTTATATACAGCACAGGAGGAGGAGAAGCTAGTCTCTATAGGAGGTTCTGTAGAGGAGTGGTCCCAGCCTGTAAACACTTGGAAGGAGGGAGCTGCCATTCATGCTTCCTTTACGTGCTATCCACATTTGCACACGGACCAAAGGAAGGTTTGCTGATGTCCTGAGTCTGACTATATATAGGCTTTGGCAATTTCCTGAGTCTGAGGGCCTCAGGTACTTGACATATATGTGTTCATGTTAACAATATGCATTCACTCAGGATTTCCTCCACTCCTCACATAAATATTGTGAAACCTTCAGGAGATAGAGTCTTGCTGAAGGAAGAGAGTCATTGTAGGTAGGTTTGAGGTTCTGTAGCCTGGCCTCATCACCTGCTCTAGTTTCCGAACTGCATTTGCAGTATGACCTGGAAGTCTCTTGTTCTGCTGTCCTGCCTTCCTCACCATAATTCTGTATTCCCTTGGAACTTCAAGCCAAAATAAACCCTTCCCTTTTTAGTCACTTTGATAGAAAATTTACCAGAACACACACACACACATACATGGAGGGAGGAGAGAGAAAGAGAGGGAGAGAGAGAGAGAGAGAGAGAGAGAGAGAGAGAGAGTCAGACAGATGACAGACACACACACACACCACACACACACACACACACACCACACACACACACACACACACACACACACACACACACACACACACACACACACACCAGGGAATCTAAAACAAAGAGAAATGGAGCTTTACCCGTGCCATATTGGAATGTATGCACATGCTCTGAAGGGAGCATGGGAGACTATCTGGTGAACTGGCTTCATGCCTGGTCTAGGAATAATGATCTTTGGGTAATTTCTGAGTTTCTTGCAACAGAGATTCTCTTTTGTTAGCTATATAATAAGTACAGTATTTTCTTTGCTGAAAGTTTATAAGATTAAGGGATAATATGATGATAGTGCAGAGCATAATGCCTGGAAGTAATAGGCTTTCAATAGATTTATGTTGCCCTCTGCTTTTCTGATTCTCTTTTATTCTCCCTTAATGCAGTGCGTGTAGCACGTGCAGACATCTTTTTTCAGCTCTTCATGCTAGATTATGTATTAAGAATAGTGTGGTGGGGCCAAGGTCTCTATAAAAACGTTAACAACTAATAATGCTAAGATGCTGCTACAAATGACAGGAAGTAAACCTGACTTACTCAAATATAAAGATAAGAAAGTTCTAAGTGGTAATTTGATATAATCAAAAGCACTTAAAATACTGACCTAACAATTGTTGGAGAAGATAGAATAGGAAGCTCTAGGTAAGATGCTAATTGAATGGTAAGTGTGGGAAAGCATGGTTGTGTGAACAGACATCCTGTCGTTGAAATTAAGAACCATGTGACGTAGTAAGCATGGGAGATGCAGGACCAAATAAGACAAGATATGCTTTAGGTAGAATATTGCAATGTTGATTTTGAGATGTCTTCTTGACATTCGCAAAGACAGACTTGTCTAAAGATTAAAGAGCACTGTAGACACACCTTAAAGCAATCACCTTAAGTAGGACCAGAGATGACTTCGCAGTCAGTGTGCAGTGCTAAGATACCTAGATCAGAGCAGCCTTCCTGTAAACATGCCTGGAGAAGCAGAAAGAAAAACACAGAGGTAAACACATGTGCATTTCTCAATTGAAAGCCTTAACAAATACAGTTCCTTCTGGTACAGTTTCCCATGCTAGATTCTACAACTTGCTGCCACTAGGCATTTTCTGCCTCTGTCAAATAGAATCGGACCTAGATGACTGTACCAGCTCTCCACACACCTTCTGTCTATTAGTTTTCTTCCTTTGTAACTGGTAGCACTGTTTAGTGGTCTTCTAAAAACTAGTCTGGTGGAAATAAGCATGTGGATTTTTACAAAACTTGGCAACTGTAAATGCACCTAGCTTTCCCTTTATTACATTCTGTAATTGCTCCGATCTGAGTCATCAGCAATTCATGACTCCTACTATTTTCCTCTTCTGCATACCATGCTGCCTACCAATTCTCTGTAGTTTTCAGAACCCACCTGGCAAGTTTAAAAGTTTCCACCAAATGAATCTTTTCCAACCACATGCTACAGGGATGAGGTTCAATGTGGTTTCTCTTTGCCGTTGGGAGAAAAGTACATTTTACTTTTCAAACTGGGATTTCTCTGTTACGATTTTCGGCTCTGACATATTAAAATAAATCTATAGCTGCTTTCCTTTCTCTGTTGTCTTACTCGTACCCCTTCTCATAGAGTAAAACCTATAGAATTATGAATTATGTTGCAATCCCTTTTGGAACCAAAAGAGAAATATGGTTTCCATTATAGTTTATTGCATTTTTATTCCTTTCTTTTAAAAAAGTTAAAATAAGCCCTAACTCCCTTTAGGTTCAGATCTCTCTATTTAAAATTGTAAACAACCTGGTTTGGCAAACTGTTCTTTTGTTTGTTTGTTTCTTTGGTTTGTTTGTTTTTTTCTTTTACTTCATATTGTTTTGAGAGGTGAAGGTGTGTTTGGCTTGGTGACGGTCCATGACTTTAATGTGGGAGGATTTTGTCACTCTTTCTTTCTCTCAGAATCTGTTCATAAAAGTCATCTTAGTGTGGTAAGATGAGCAGTTCATGCCTCTGAGTGGAGGCATACACGCTGGCTCCTTGTTAACCTGAGAAGATCAGGGATGATTTTGCACATTGACCACATTCAATCCACATTTTGTGGTAGAGTGATTGATAACAATGGGTGGCAACTTCATGGTAGATGAGCCTCATTATTAAGATCTTGGAGCTAAATTTCACATTAACCAAGTGATCAAGCCTTTCTCTAAAATGTATGCACTGGGCCATGAAGTGTCCACTCACTGTGGATTGGGTTATTTATTCACATTTCTCTCTTTGATGTTTATTTTAAATGTGCTTTTCCATTGGACTCCTATAATTAATACCAGCGGAAATCCAAAGACCAGGTTCATAGATTAGACTTTGCTGTGAGCCTGATTTCCATAAGAACTTTAGAAAACAAAAGAAAACATTTGCCATCACATTCCTTCAGTAATGCAGTGGGGTTGCATATAATCCACACATCTCAGAGGTTCTCTGAAAGTGAAATTCAACCTGGAAACAGTCTGAAAAATGTAAATATTAAGATGGCCAAGGCTGATCATGTTTGGGTCTACAGTAAACCAGAGAGAATATTAGAGAGCCTGATGGAATGCACTGATGTCCAAAACAGACACAGCACCATGAACAATGCACTGTCCTCATGTTTTTTAAGATTTATATATCTTGTTTTAAGTATGCAGTGTTTTGCTTGAATGTATATGTATATACGCTTACCGCATAAGTGCCTGGTGCCCATGGAGGTCAGAATTCCATGGAACCTACTGGAACTAGAGTTATAAGTGGTTTTGAGCGACTGTGTGAGTGATGGGAGCCCAGTGCAGGTCTGCTACAAGAGAAAAAAAGTGTTCTTAACTGTTAAGCCACCTCTCCAGCCAATATCTTTTATTTGTTTTTATTTTATCATCAACTGAAGTGTACACAATTCCCATAACTCACTGTGACATACCAATTCGTAAGTAAGAGATTTACTCTGGACCAAGTTCGGTGTAGATCTGGACTCAGGCCCCTTCTCCTCGCTTATATTAGCAATAGACTGTGCAATGTTAAAGCTACTGTGTTCTGGCATCTGCATGGGCAGCAACACAACAGACTCCTTTTCAGGTTTAGAGGTGATGACTTGCTTGAGTCACAGAATATTACTCTTAGGAGCGACTGAACGCCAACTGATCTTCTTTTTGAGTTTAAGCAGACAGTGTGAATGCCGCCTGATAATCAATCCTCCACTAACATTTGCATAATTCTAGAAAGAAAGTGGAAAGCAAGGGTAGTAAGAATGTCCACTCAGCCATGCTTTGTTGTGTGGTGTGTCTTGATCTACAACAGAGGAAATAAAGTAAATATCTCTTTTTGTCAATGATGCCCACTAATTATATGTGTAGAATAAGAAAAAAAAGATTACTGTTCCAAGGAGTTACTATCTTACATCAAAGACTAGATTAAGAGCTCAAATAATGCTTAATATTGACAAATCAGAGCAAACACACATTGTTTTCAATAGCTGTATCCTTTTCTACCCCCTTTCCTATTTGTTTTCCCTGTGGTACAAAGGCAAAAGCTTCGGCTTCTGTTTACAATCTGAGGTCCTCATTCGGATGTAAATTATTTGATAGGATAGATGATGTCTGACTCATGTTTTTTATCTGAAGCAGCCAAAGGTTCCTGTAATAAATATTTATTCTCCACAAATATTTGTTGAATTGATTTAAATTGCATAAATTATCTCAATTCAACAAAGAGTTTCAAAGCACTATTTCCCCTTCATTTCTCATTTGTTTTTTAAATGACCTAGACTTTGGTTTACAATCTAAGATTGTTAAAACTCCATAACAGTATTCCTGATTTTGCTTTGCTATTCTGGGAACAGTGCTTTGCAACTTGTGTTTTGTTTTTTTTGTTGTTGTTGTTGTTTTTTTGTTTTGTTTTGTTTTGTTTTTTTTGCCACCTGACTTCATGATTTCTACTGACAAGAGAGGCTAAGAGCAGGAGTGGAAAGGAGCAAGAAAAGAGGATGAGAAAGCAAGAAAGAAGGAAGATGACAGGAAAACTAAAACTTCCTTCTTGAGTTGCTCACACATTCTTTTGAGCTTTTATCCTGCAGCATGGCCTGCAGCCCTTGCCCTGCACTCCCCTGCACTCCCCTGCACTCCCCTGCACTCTCCTGCAGGCCCCTGCAGGCCCCAGTGTTGTCTGGCACTCTCACAGGTAATACCTTGTGGCATTTCCTTAACGGAGACAGCTTCAGTTCTGACACAGTTCCTTGCGGGGCCACTGCTGTGTTTGCAAGTTCTCCTGTAAACCTGTAGCTTGTAGAAATCCCAAGAACTTTGATGTTGAATGATGACACCTATGCTGACAAATACTTTAGTAAATATATATATTCCAAGAACTCTGAAAGCCAACACACACAGTGCTTTGCAGTGAAGAGAAAGAAGGAAAAGTGTAAAGTAATTCATTTTTGCGTTGTAGAAAAAGAGTTTATTTGACCTATATGCAAACTTGTATCAGGAATAGAGAAGGGGAAGATGACTTGAGAGGACCTTTCAAGGAACTGTCAATTAGGTAGAAAACTCACATTTGGAAGAACAATATTAAATGCTTTGTTAGGGCTGATTAACATGTGATGTAGTGAAATATTTTATCACCAAAAGCCCCCAGTTTGAAATTTTCTTATGCTAACTCTTCTTCTTAATTAATAAAAATAGACACGACAAAGCTACTTTTGATATATTTGTGGACAAATGTTTCCTCAATTAAAGTTAAAACATGTTTTATATACTTCCTCCTCATCTAAAACTTACTACTTGGGTATATTGTTCTGAAATACAATGAGGTAAAGGTGTACCATGGATGGGCCTTTGCCAAGATGTGTCCCTGAGTAATTACACCTTGCAACAGGTATGGTTTGAAGGAGGTTTATTAGGGAAGGGAAGATGAGTCAGGGTCTGGGATAGGGTGTACTTGTAGACAGGCAGGCAGGCAGACAGATGGTAGCAGAGCAACGAGGGAAGAGAGGTATAAAAGAGAGAGAGAGAGAGAGAGAGAGAGAGAGAGAGAGAGAGAGAGAGGGAGAGAGAGAGAGAGACAGAGAGAGACAGAGAGAGACAGAGACAGAGACAGAGAGAAAGAGACACAGAGAGAGACAGAGAGAAAGAGACACAGAGAGAAACAGAGACAGAGACACAGAGACAGAGACACACAGAGAGACAGAGAGAGCTGGGTGATGGGCAGGTATTATCCAGCCT
The DNA here is from genome assembly GCF_903995435.1 of Acomys russatus. Lineage (NCBI taxonomy): Eukaryota > Metazoa > Chordata > Mammalia > Rodentia > Muridae > Acomys > Acomys russatus. The sequence continues at coordinate 105,692,257 of NC_067137.1, read as the reverse complement.
CACATGCATCTGGTACACCTGGAGGTGGCACATAATAACATAGACAGTTGCTAGGTTCCTGGGGGCAGGCCGGCAGAGTCCCCTGTATGATAGCATACGAAACTCTCTGGACCCTGTTTTATGGACAAAATAAATATTCACAGTTAGACATTACAAAGAATAATGTTGTTACATTTCTTTACATACACCTAGTATTATTTTTCCCACCAAAGCCTAGAAATAATTAGAAGTTATATCTGGGCTTTATACACAATTTTGTATACAGTGTGGACCTGGGAGTAGGAATTCACAAAGCACGTTTTTTCTACCTTTATATTTTGCCTTTTGGTTTTCTGATCCCGGGGAGACCATTTTCCAGTGTTTTCCAAGATTTTTTTCTCTCTTTTGACCTTGGAGCCAAGACATGTAATACTCACTTTGTAGGACACGTTGGAGATTTGACCTAAGGCAAATCTTTAAGAGTTCAATGTAATTGGCATGATGGCCTCAGCTTGAAGAGGTACATAGATGGGCATAGTGTAGCACTGTCTGTAATGTTCTCACTTATTCACTTATTAACATGAAAAAATACATAAAAAGAAATGGGACAGGTTTTGGTGATTCTACACATGTAACATTTTTTTATTTAATTTTCATGGAGCCCATATGTTATTTTTAGGACTTGAAATTCTTCCTTGTACTTTCAAATCTAAATTTTAAAAATTCTTCCCTTGAGTTCCTTACCCACATGAAAATATTATTATGAAAATAAGTTTAGTTTTCATAGTGAAAACTTTAAAAATATATCATTGATTCCTAACACTTTTGTGTCATTTTAATTTTCTTATAATTATTTGGAATAGTATATGAAAACAGGTATTGAAAGATAGAAAAATTATAAATGCAAATGTGTACTTTTACTAAATATAAAGCATTTGCATGTGAGTCTTATTATATCTACTGCATTAATTAATTGACAATATGCTCTAAATGGTTTTCTTTGTGTTAGGATAGAGATAAGTGATTTCAGATTAGTAAGGAAATGGTCATAAGGAAACTGATATTAGTCGACATGTCTATTTATCATAATTGTCCAGACTTAAAAATTTAAAAATTTTGATAGTTATTCCTACAATATGTATATAAGCATGTAATTGGGCTTTTGAATCAATAATATTACTTTGGATGCTGAGGCAGGATAGTTTCTAGGTTTTTATCTCTGCCTGGAAAAAATAGAAAAATTCAGATACAATGTGAATTTCTTCACAAAATAAAATGAAATAATAAGAGTCTATAAAATATACACTTCAAGCCACGTGTTATTTTAAGTTCAGAAAGATTTGAAAGTAAATACTTGGCTTCATAGACAATCAAGTAGAAAATGACTGCTGGAATTTATCAAGGAAATGGTCCATTTCATTTAGATTTTCAAAGTTTGTGGCATATAGGCTTTTGAAGTAAGACTTAATGATTCTTTTGGTTTCCTTGGTATCCATTGTTGTGTCTCACTTTTCATTTCTGATTTTGTTAATTTGTTAACTCTCTCTTTGCCTTTTAGTTAGTTTAGCTAAGGGTTTATCTATCTTGTTGATTTTCTCTAAGAATCAGCTCTTGGTTTCATTGATTTTTTGAATTTTTTTTTTGTTTCTAATTTATTGATTTGCACCCTGAGTTTGATTATTTCCAGTGGTCTATTTCCTCTTGGGTGTGTCTGCTTCTTTTTTTCGCTAGGGTTTTCAGGTGTTCCAGTACGTTGCCTGTATGTGATCTCTCTCATTTCTTTATGAAGGCATCTAGTGCTATGAACTTTCCTCTTAGCACTGCTTTCATTGTGTCCCAAAGGTTTGGATATGTTGTGCCTTCATTTTCCTTTAGTTCTAGGAAGTCTTTAATTTCTTTTTTATTTCATACTTGACTCAGTTATCACTGAGTAAAACATTGTTTAGTTTCCATGTAATTATAGGCTTTTTGTTAATTTTGTTGTTATTGATGTTCAGCTTTAGACCATGTTGATCTGATAAAATATAGGGGATTCTTTCTTTCTCTCTTTTGTATCTGCTGAGGCTTGTTTTGTGACAGATTATATGGTCAATTTTGGAGAAAGTTCTGTGTGGTACAGAGAAGAAGGTATATTCGTTTCTCTTTGCGTGAGAAGTTCTACGGATGTCGCTTAGGTCCCTTTGACTCATGATCTCTGTTAGCTTGATTATTTCTATATTTAGTTTCTGCTTTGAAGATCTGTCCATTGGTGAGAGTAGGGTGTTGAAGTCTCACTATTATTGTGTTGGGATAGATGTGTGATTTAAACTTTAAAAGTATTTCTTTTATGAATGTATGTGCATAGATATATAAATATCTTCTTTGTGGATATTTCTTTTGATGAGAATGAAATGTCCTTCTCTATCTTTCTTGATCAATTTTAATTGAAAGTCTACTTTATCAAATATCCAGCTTGCTTCTGGGGTCAGTTTGCTTGGAAATCTTTTTGTAGCTCTTTACTTTCAGGTAATGTCAAATAATATCTTTGTTGCTGATATGTGTTTTTGAATGCATCAGAATGATGGACCTTGTTTCTGTATCATCAACCAAAGAATGGATAAAGAAACTGCAGTATATCTACCCAATGGAATACTAATCAGCTATTAAAAACAAGGAAATCTTGAAATTTACAGGCAAGTGAACAGAACTAGAAATGATCACCCTAAGTGTGATAACCAGACCCCAAAAATCACGCATGGTGTTTACTCACTTATTAGTGGATTTTAGGCCAAAATTGGTGTCTTCTGAGAGTCTCCATCCAGCGGGGGATAGTGACAGTTATTGAGGCTTGAAGCTGGACTCTGGGCAGTGTGATGAGAGTTGCAGCTATGAGTAGGGGGATACAAGGTCTGGGAGGGAGCAGGAGCTCGACAGGGAGACCATCAAGGACTGTGGATTGAGGCATGGGTTGGGGGGCGGTTTGCACAAACTGAAGCTTCAGGTAAGAACAATGCATGCAGTGAACCAAGACCCCTTTCTCAGATGTAGCCAATGAACTGTGGATTCTATGCATGGGGGAAAAGGGGAGTGTTGCTGAACCTCTGACATGCTCTCCGAGGCCCAATACTTGGTCACTGCTCCTTAGAAAGATGGCCTAGTGGGCACACAATGGAAGGGGATATAGCCTACCCTGATCATAGTCTGGTCTCAGAGGTCTAGGAGAGGGGAATAAGCAAAAGAGAAAGGGAGGGTGGCATGCAAGATAAGAGGGAGGGGAGATCAAGCAGGAGGTAAAGTGAATAAATTATAATAAATAAAATATACACTTAAAATCTAGGTGGAGGAGAGGGTGGCTGTAGAGACGGATACATCAACCAAGGACTGCACATGGTGAGTATCTAGACACTCAGCTCAGTTGTAGTACATTGGCAGCACAGTCTCTTTGTGGTTCCCACAATATGGGAAATAAGGACATGGACTCTGGCACCCCCCCATGTGGATCACTTCCCCCTGGCAGGGTGGACTTACCAGACCACAGAGGAAGAGGATACAGATAGCACAGATGAGACTTGATGAGCTGAAATCAGATATTCTGGGAGGAGGGCCCCCTTGCTGACAGCTAGGGTAGGGAGAGAGAGCGATGAGGGAGGAAGAGAGACGGTATGAGGGATGGACGGTTGGACTGGGAGGTGATGAAGGAGGAACTACAATCAGGATGTAAAAAAAATTAAAATTGCAGAACCAACAGGTATTTTATATTCCTAATCCCACTACATGGAAATAGCTCTGAGACAGGTTGAGACACGAATGTCTATGGATAGGCACTCCTTCTTATTGGTTACAGAATACCTGTCACTTAGGACTAGATGCCACTGTTTGTAAGGCATGAAGATTTACAGATGTCTTTCTTCTGCTCATGCAAAGAGCAGAGAACTAGCATTAATTGTTATATGTACCATGCATACCTCATACACTTATAATTTTAGGATGGTATAATGCTTGTGAGAAACTATAGGTTTTCAGAACAAAAGAACCAGACTTTGAAGCTGAGTGAGTCCTGACAGGATTTATTTCTCTCAGCATGCTGGATGCTGACATCCTACATCCTTCATGTTCCAGCATCAAGTGCTTCAGTTGCTGTTCTCCATCAGAATAGGACAGCTCCCACGACAGCTTAAAACAAAGCTTCTGTACCCAATTAGTCCAGCATTTCAGACTGTCACACACAGGACTTTTTATTAAGCTTGGAAGTTCTCACCATTGAGAATCTAGACCACAAATTATATTCCTACCCTGTTTAACCATTTTCCAAATTTGATTTGGGCCCCAACAAAGGTATTTATCCCAAATCAGCCAGAAGAAACCCTATGAGAACAACAAACTCCCTATTTCCCTTAAGGGAGGTTGGGTAGGTTTTTGGTTGCTTTCTTGGGCTTTAGGTGTTTATTCTCACTGGGAGTTAGTTATAAGTTACTATTGGTCTTACCCAGAGAGAAAATGAGGTTGGACTCAGCAATGTCTCTATTTTCCTTTATCATTATTTCTTGGGTATGGAGATGGGGTCTGAAAAGAGAGAATGGGGAATGTGGAGACGGATGGGGAAGGTGTGACAAAAAGTGGATTGTTGAGTTGACCCCTCAACTTAAGACCTTTACTGACCTCAGAAGGTTATTTTTAATTCATTGGTATAGAAATTTATATATTGATGCAAAAATAAGTTTAATTTTGATACATTGGTTTAGAATTCAAATTTAAGGTCATACTTCACATACATTATATATATTTCTACTCTAATATAAGAAATTGTACCCCTACAACTCAAGTAGAATACACGGTTTACCTCCAACACTTTGAAAATGATACCAAAAGCTGTTTAGGATAAGTTAGACAAGTTAATTGTCAATTGATCAAATTGTGGCCATTTCAATTACTATTTATACCACAAGAATATACATCCTATATGTAACAGATAGGTATGATTCTCTAGATATATAAGGTAAAACAACTACTTAGGTTTTTTAAAAACCTCAGACACTTATGGAATACAGCATTGAAAGATATTTATATTATTTAAATGATTCTTTGACAACAAGACAGATTAATTCGTTGCAACACCCAGCCTCCGTCAAAGATGATGATGAGCATCAGTGAACCTCCTCAATGAAATGGCTTCAAATATTGCAAACAAGCCACTGGGAAAAATGTTCCTGTTTTAACCACTGAAATAATTCTGCCTAAAACTTGGCAAGCTTGAATGCAGGCAGAGTCTGGTGGCCAAATTCTATAGGTTAAGCAAGTTCTCAGTACTTCCTGCATCACAAATATGTCTGTCAGATACACTGGGCCAGAAGGCTGAAGATGATGTCCCAATGTTTTAGAGAGCTTTAGGTGACTTTTCAGGCAGCAAACTGTATCCGTCATTCTTCTTTTTTTTTTTTTTTTAATTTGGGAGATGTTGAATTTTATATACATAGTATGTCCTTGAAAACACTTGGGAGACTGCTTCCTTACAGAAACTCTGCACGTGAATTTAACACATGAATGGGTTGAGAATACTATCATCTGCCATTTAAATTTAATTAAACACATTAAATTCTTTTAAAAAAATTTGGGAGTTGCTAACCTGTACTTCCTCAGGTAATTAATTTTACTCTTTCTCAAGTCACTGATGGGATTGAAGACAAAATAATTGAGTTCCACAAATAAGCCTCATTGTTTAGGGGTTAAGGTGTTTTTAGGTCTAGATAGCTGTTTTAAGTTGATAGAGATGAGATATGATAGAAAATGAGTTATATTAAGAATTGTAGACTCACTGAGATAGGAAAATGTTTTCTTCAAGGTTGCCAAATACAAACCATCAAAAAAGTATAAATGTAACATGAATGTAATTCCGGTAAGTGCTACGGTTCTTGCTGTATGTAGTTTTTTTTATATAGGTATAATAATATAAATGTATATGTAAAAATAAAACAATTAATAAAAATAGAAAAAAAGAAAATGATTACTGACTTTAAACCCATGCTTAAGTCTGTTAAGTGAGTACAAAGTTGTTTAAGAAAGTATAAGGAGAATGGGACCCTAGATCCCATAACATGGGGTCTAAATGGTCATAATAATAGTTTTATAATTTAATATTAAATTCCAGAAAAAGTGTTAGAAAATGTGGAGAGTCAAACCATGTAGTTGTATTACTATGTTAAAAGAATATTAAAAAGAGCTGAAGTTAACAAGTGGGCAAATTTACATAAATTTTTATTTATATTTTATAATTATTAAATTGTTTCCACAAATTCTAGCATTACATGCCATGATACGATGGTGGCCACTGGTGTGGTTCTGCCAATAAATAGAGATGAACAGAGGACATCCAATGTTATCCACTAGTCATAAGGTTCTCCCCAGATATCTAATATCTAATATCTGACAACTCTCAGTAGTTCAAGCATACATTGAAAAATGACCAAAAGTTATGAAAGTTAGAAACCATGCAAAAAATACAGAACCAAGAGCCTCAGTCAGCACATTGAAAATTGTCTTGATGTAGTCATATATTAATCTCTTAAGTTACTACTAAAAATTTACATTCCTGGATCTTTTTGTGGTATTTCAAGGCAAGAACCACTGAGGTGCCTCATGGAAAATGTGATTTTTGGCTCAGATTCCAGACAGTATATGATTCTTTCTACTCAAAAGATACTAAAACATTTTACACTGTACTCGTTTTTAGATAGAACATGGTGGGCACAATCACTGAGAAAGAAAAAACCTATAGAAACATATGAGAAAGAAGTTGAGGCTGTGCGGTGTTTTAATTTAGGAGGGCACATTATGCCTTAGAAAGTAATAAATGTTTGAGATACGAAGTGGTTGAATGCATCCCATGTCATCAGAGGCTTGGATAATCAGTGGGACATGTATATTTAATATTAAATGCCACAGTGATTATCAAAGGTTGTCTTAAGGATCTCAGAATAACTGCTGTTGGGGGTCCTTCCATGCTTAAGAGCAAAGGTGGCATTGACCCCAATACCTGACTTACATCACAGCTAGACTACTTTTAGCAATCTTGTGTTTATTTTTCGTTTGTTTTGCTTTTATATCCAGACCACAGTATCCCCTCCCTCCTCTCTACCAAGTCCATCACTGACCACCTCCTCTTTTCTCCCACTCTTCGTCCACTCCTCTTCCATTTCTTTTCAGAAAAGGACAGGCCTCCCATGGATTACATCAACCAGCGAAGTTGCAGTAAGATTAGGCACTTCCTCTTCTCTTGAGGCTGATCAAGGCAATCCAGTAGAAGGAAAGAACTCCCAAAGCTGGACCTGTTATTGGTTGTTCACTCCTACAATTTCTGTACCACCTTTACCACAGCACATCTTGTAGGCAGGACAAATTCTAGGTCAGAGGAACTGTGTCTGGAGTATCCCAAATAAATTATTTTATCATAAGAATTCTAAATTTTAACCATGTTTAATTACTTACTTAACTCATGTTCAAGAAAGAATTCATAGCTTCTTGCAAAATGCAAGTTTCATAGAACTGCATGTTATGGACCAGTAAGAACAGCATAAAGATGATCATTTGAAATCATGGTGTAATAGTCTGTCTAGAATAATTGCTCACTTCTAATTAATGATTGGCAAAAGCATTCTCCTGATTCACTCTATTAATATGTTCAAACAAAAATAAATTAAATCTTCAGAATCTATGTTGTACACCTAGTTACGTTTGAAGGTGATCATAAAGGTATAAGAAACACTAGAAAGAAAAACATTAATTTTTTTCTGTGCAATTATCTAATGTATTATTTCTCCAGAGTTAGTGTAAATTTAGTTTATGTGTTCAATCAACTCTTTTGGCATCCTAAGCAACGAACATTCTGTCATCTGTAGAGTAGAATTAAATAATTGCTAAATAGCCTTGTGCCTTCTATGCCCCCATGTTTAATGAGTGGTTTACAGTCAAATGTCAACTTCAAATCAGTTATTTGTATAAATGCCTACATGTGAAATTAAGAAAATTCTGTTTCACAATTGGTTAGTTCCTGGAGGTGTTAACAAAGTATAACATTTCAGGTAGTTGAGTTTGTCTCTTTAAATGAAATACATGCTACTGTATATCAGTTAAGATATTTAAGGCAGAGAACTATTGAAATCGTTCATTTATGATCCATTGGAAGACATACTAACTTTGCCATAAATAAATGTCTAATGTTGTTTGGGATTCCATGCATTTATGTGGGCATACAGGAGTATGCACAATCTGTGCACAACCTCTTCAAATCTGTACTTGACATGTCTATTGCATTCCTGGAGTCACACTAGTTGTGGTTACATATACAAGATCGATCTTACAAATCTCTGTCATATACGTGGGAGAGATGCTTCCAGGTCCCGCTCTTTCTTGAGGACTTATTGACAGTTAATAGCTACAAGAAAAGGAAAAAAAATTCTTATATTTGGATATATGGACACATATATTTTCCATGCTTCTGTGGATGGCTGGCCCTAATACAGACAATTATGGGTAGATTTAACTGGACTTCGCAGGTTAGAAAAAAATATTTAAAATGTAGACATGAATTTGGGAGAGGGACTTAGGGGAAGATTAAAACAATTGGGAAGATAAAAAATATCTTTACCTCCCAATATATAAGTAAGTAAGTAAGTAAATAAATAAAATTGTACTTAAAGAGAGTGTATTTACTTATGTCTGTATAATCAAAATCAAAATCAAGTACATGAGCAGAATAAAGGTTTTTAGTTTTAGTTTCAGAAAGATTCTTCACTCTCAGCCATTGTGCATACTAGGCTCCTGCCTGAATATGGGACTTTTCCCCGGGAAGTGAGGTTTATAATGACTGTGTTCTCAAACAACGCTGTTTAATGATGCTCCTTCACAAAGATAGAAAGTCTTATTAGACAAGTAATTAATTTAAACCACTGAAGCATAAACACAGTTTTCACTCTTGCAGACAGCTGAAGCTTTGTAGTTAACTGGGAAATGCTCACATTTCCTTAGACACATTTTACATGGGCAAATCTGTAAATATGCATTTATTACATGAACATGCTGTTCATTATACTGTTACAGGAGGGGCTAACATTGGAAATGAAAGGTTCCATAAAATACAGTCAGGCAGAGGCAGAGAATACATTAAACATTGATAGGACTCTGATAACCTCTTTCAGAGAAATGAGCACTGGAATTACAGTCACAATAACCAACATATGACATTTGACATTAGAATAACATTCAACACATTATGACATAACTAACTTCAGAGTCACCAACTACTAGAAAAGTAAAGAATGTTGTCTATAGCCAGTATAATTTAGGATATACTCCCAGCCAAACATTTTAGTCATAATATGACATTTAGAACATTTATTAACTTGTTTGAACCTCATCTATAAATGACAAAATATTTCCCATATTTCTTAAGAGTGAGATAAATGATAAATATGTGGGTCTCAATGCTGTTGCCAGCTCAGTATTACGGAGACCCTTCCAAACCCCTATGCAAGGACAAAATGATGCATGGATTAAATGTTGCCAGCAAGTAACCCATGTGTTATATATAATGTTTTTACCAGAGCTACAATACGGTGTGGTCATGCTATGTGTTCCTTGGTGCCAATTTATAATCTCTCTTGTCTCCCCTTCAATTTCCCGTCATTCTTCTCCCCTGCATAATCTTTTGGGAAGCAGTGATGCGCTTTTTGTAACTTTGTATAAACAGAATTGCAGACTCTTCTTCTTGAGTGTTACAGTCCTGCATATTATATTCTTCTCAACGACTGTGAATCATTAATATTTTTAGAAGTTTGTTGTTTTCTATGGTTGAAATATATTCCATTTGAAGCTATCCAAAAGGCTAATGTTTAATTAATTTATGTACTAGTTATTTCCTTTTGAGGACTTTTACAAAATCATTTGCATAAATTTGATACATGAAATTTTATTAGTCAATAGAATGGATGGATTGGGTCATACAGAAATTTAAGTTCATAAATTTTTTTTTATTTTTTTTAAAAATTTTTATTAATTTATTCTTGTTACATCTCAATGGTTATCCCATCCCTTGTGTCTTCCCATTCTTCCCTCCCTCCCATTTTCCCCTTATTCCCCTCCCCTATGACTGTCCTGAGGGGGATTTCCTCCCCCTGTATATGCTCATAGGGTATCAAGTCTCTTCTTGGTAACCTGCTGTCCTTCCTCTGAGTGCCACCAGGTCTCCCCCTCCAGGGGACATGGTCAAATATGGGGCACCAGAGTACGTGAGAAAGTCATATCCCACTCTCCATTCAACTGTGGAGAATGTTCTGACCATTGGCTAGATCTGGGTAGCGGTTTAAAGTTTACCTCCTGTATTGTCCTTGGCTGGTGCCTTAGTTTGAGCGGGACCCCTGGGCCCAAATCTGCCTATCATAATGTTCTACTTGTAGGTTTCTAAAGCCCTGTGGATCCTTCTACTTTGCTATTCTCCCATGCTTCTCTCATCTAGAGTCCCAATAGGATGTCCTCCCCTCTGTCCCAGTTTCCTGGTAAGTGAAGGCTTTCATGGGCAAAATTTTTTAAAAATCACATTATTTCTTTAGTCTGTAGCACTGTTTAATATGAGTTTCTTCATACTCACAAAAAGAACACTGATTTACAGGTTTAAGATCCAAACTTTGACTGACCTCAGTTAAAAACCTGTGAATGCAGGCTTGACATTTCAATTGCTCCATGATTTTCTACAAATGACCAAGATTGGCATTATTATTGATATCAGAGTTGACATTTTTCCTTTGAGGATTTCATAACCAAGTATACTGTATTTGCATCATTTCCACTGCTCTATCAACTTTTCTGTGATCCCTGCAATTCCTCTGCTCTCAAGATCATCACCTCATGTCTTATTATATATGCACACACATATAATGTGTATATGCATTATATACATACTTATACAATGTATATACAATAGAATGTTGTATATGTAGTATTTCTATTTTCATTCAGTTAAATTATTAATTCAGTGGGGTTTTTTTTGAGTCCTGAATCGTATTTTATACTTCTGAGTAGATATAAAAATTTTCTTGTGTTATTAAAAACATGTTAATCTTTGTAAAATATTCTTCTCTCTTTATTATATTAATGATTTCTCTCTCCAAATGCATTGTCCCACTCTTTATTCCCCAAAATAAACAAATGAGCAAACAACTTAAAAACAAAGCAAAACAAAATGAAAGAGTGTATACTGAATTTACAGAAGATCAGTTCTGAGCTCTGTTCCTAGAACCTGTATCAGGAGGCTCACAGTACACGTGGCTCTAGCTCCAGGGAAATCCAGTCCAATCCTCTGTCATTACCTGCACATTTCTACACACATATGGATAGTCCCAAGCCAACATAGACATAATAAAAATAAGGTAACTATCAGAAAAAAACCATTTTAGGGAGTTTTCATAGATACACAGAGCAAGTTAAATTTTATAAATTAACAGAAAAATTATGATAAATATGATTTTAATAAATGAAAATAATTTACTATACATATGCATCATTCTGTTTTATTCTACTTTGATAAAAGTATGTATTTGTGTTTGATAATGTGTTTATTCATTTTGTTTATACGCATATACATATATATGTATGTATCTGAGTTTCTGCATGTATGGATTTGTATCACATTATACCCAGTTCCCATAACTAACTGGAGTTTCAGCACTTTTAAACAGCCAGATGCCGATGTGGAGAATCAAACTGCCAGTCTGTAAGAGCAGCAAGTCTTATGTCTTTGTTTTCACTTTTCCACTTCTATAACACTACTGGAAAACCTCTTTTGTTGTTGTTTTTGTTTGTTTGTTTGTTTTTGTTTTTTGTTCTAAAATGTAAGCTGTGTAATATTTATAAAGTTACTTATTTTCCCAGAGTCTATTTTTTAAATATTGTATTAGAATAGCAATCCTCATCTAATTAAACTACACAAGTTTTTTAATAAATCGCCAAACAATTATGAATGTGAAAAATGTTCTATGCTATTAAAATTGAACCTATACATAGTCCTGTGCTACTTAGCTTCTTCTTCTTCTTCTTCTTCTTCTTCTTCTTCTTCTTCTTCTTCTTCTTCTTCTTCTTCTTCTTGTTCTTCTTGTTCTTCTTGTTCTTCTTGTTCTTCTTCTTGTTCTTCTTGTTCTTGTTCTTCTTGTTCTTGTTCTTGTTCTTCTTGTTCTTGTTCTTGTTCTTCTTCTTGTTCTTCTTGTTCTTGTTCTTGTTCTTGTTCTTCTTCTTGTTCTTCTTCTTCTTGTTCTTCTTCTTCTTGTTCTTCTTCTTCTTCTTCTTCTTCTTCTTCTTCTTCTTCTTCTTCTTCTTCTTCTTCTTCTTCTTCTTCTTCTTCCACCTGCTCCTCCTGCTCCTCCTCCTTCTCCTCCCCTACTCCTCTTCCTGCTCCACCATCTCCTCTTCCTCCTGTGCATTATTTTTTGAGACAGGATTTTTCTGTCTTATAGCCTTGGCTTTCCTGGACTTGCTTTGTAGAATGGGTGGGCCTTGAACTCACAGCTATCAAAGCCTCTGCTCCATGAGTTCTGGTAATTTGGGTGTGCACCACTGTGTCTGGTTACTTAATATACTTCTAAATTAACTAAATAGATTTAATTTTTTTATTAATTTTTTCTTGTTACATCTCAATGGTTATCCCATCCCTTGTATCCGCCCATTCTTCCCTCCCTCCCATTTCCCCATTATTCCCCTCCCCTATGACTGTTCCTGAGGGGGATTACTTCCCTCTGTATATGCTCATAGGGTATCAAGTCTCTTCTTGGTAACCTGCTGTCCTTCCTCTGATCAATCAAATGGATAACAATACTTAACATTTTTCACTCATGAAAATGTTGGTACAATATATATATATATATATATATATATATATATATATATATATATATATAAAAGTAAGTTTCATATTATGTGAAGAAACCCTTTCCTTTTGAAGTGGTTTTAGGAACAGGTGGCATAGCTTTAGTGGGAGTCTCTCTCCCCTGAGGCAAGTCTGGTATTGATCAGTCCTGAAATGAATTCCCTGCTTCTGACAATCCTCCACATTGATTATCTGCCCACTCCTCCAATTAAAGCAGGCAGAGAGTTACATGTTTTTCCTTGGGGTTTGGTTTTTTACTATGTTTTCTTTTTAAAATTTCCTTTGATCTGGGAGTCATATTCCCACAGGACCCTGCCTTCCTTGCTCTGAACACTCAGAATTTTCTTCACAGAATATGTTCAAATATTTTTATTGACTGCCACATAAATAGGATGGAAAAGTAAATCTATGTATAGACTCAATTTATTTGAGAAATATTTAAAATATATAAAATGGTTCTACATTTATTAGCCGTTATGTAGAGAATGAAAGTAAATCTCTTTAATTCACTTAACTAATATAAATTATTTGACAGCTTCTATACTTCCAGGCACAAATCACACTAACAAGGAAACAGTTGTGAAAAATATTGGAATAATCCTGTATGAAAGTTGTATCCTCATTACTGTAAATTACTATGTTAGTCTTTCAGCTTATATTTTCTGCCTTTCTTGACATAACATTTTGACTGACAGTGATAAACCCGAATTGCTTCTTATTTTGTCATTAGAGAGGTTTAGTCTAAACATGGATGATATTAAGGAAAAACCCTCGGGGGGTTTACAACGCTTTGTACAGCATATGATAGCTTCATCTGTCAACTTGCCACAAACCTAAAGTCACCTGAAAAGAGGGAACTGCAACTGAAGTGTTTCCCAGATCATACTGGCCCATGACATTATTTGAAGTATTATTTTAATTGATAACTGATGGAGGCATTCCCAGCCCACTGGGAGGGGTACCATAGCTGGGCAAGGGAACCTGGGATGTTTAAGAGAGGTGACTGAGAAAGCCAGAGGAAGCATGCCTGTAAGCCCAATCCCTCTAGTCTCTGCTTTAGCTCTTGCTAAATTTATTACCATTCCTAAGAAGCCTGTTTGTTTTGTAATGAGAGACAAGAAGAGGATGGATCCAAAATGGAGGGAAGGTGGGAAAGAACTGCGAGGTGTACATCTTGAGGAAAGTGTAATCAGGATATATTATATGAGAAAAATATCTATTTCCAATAAACAGAAAAATACTAAGCGGTAGTCAAGTTATTGTTTTTTTTTTTTTTTTTTTTTTTTTTGCTTTCTATATTTCCCAAATCATAGTTGCATGTGTTTTATTCTGTTGAAAATAAGTGGTTTATATGGATACAATACTTTTAGATTTTTTTGGTTAATGGTTTCAGATTGTAAAATATCCTATAATGAATAAATTTATCCTTATTCTTTGAAAACCGAGAATAATCTTGCCTAATATGTCAGTAGTTTCGAGTTTGAATATGTGTGCTTTATGTGGACCACAGGTTTTCATGAAGATCATTTATGTTCTCTCATCTATATGATTCACTAGTAACAGCTCAAACACTATGAGTACCAATCCTGTTGTCAAGGGGATAGATGATGCTCTGGAGAGAAGCAGGGACTCACAGATGCCTCTCTCAGCAACAACATGAGAGATGCATGATGCCCTGAAGCAATCAGATTCACTGGATAGGAACTACTTGTCCTCTGCATTGGTGGAAGTGTGCAGGCTGTGGTGTGCTTGATGAAGGTCAGACCATGAACTGAGAGTGAAAGGGTGGGCTGATATCAATGAGGGAACATTTCCTCTGCACCCGGATCTTCAATCTGATCTAGTTGTTCCATCCTTTACAGGTTCGAGATCAGGAGAGGGGAGATTAAGTTAAAAATGGTCTTCACGATAGCCACGTACCATCTAACACTCATGCTTCCCTCCCTTGGTCATTCGTAAAAATCCAACCCACAAAATAATTTTTAGATATGAAGAAAATGCTGAACATTATCACTGCCTTTGGGAGTCACTGATGATTGAGAAAGTGCATTCTATTATTTGTATAGAAGATTTAGTGTAAATGCCTATTTTGTCCTCATGCACTTCCAGATATGTCGTCCCTATCATTGTCTTGGGATACCCATGTTTACTTCCCTCTATATTCTCAGACTTCCATTTTCCCTTACTTGCTGTAAAATGCATCTTAAAGAACTTCTGGGCTTGGTGGCGCACGCCTTTGATCCTAGCACTCAGGAGGCAGAAGCAGGCGGGTTCCTGTGAGTTCTAGGCCAGTCTGGTCTCCAATGTGAGTCCAGGACACTCGAGGCTACACATCTCTGTGTCTCGGAAAAAAATAAAAGAACTTCCTTCTTATTGCAATGATTGAAAACATAAAGTGGTCTCTCAACAAGAGGGTGACTATCGTTCTTTTGAAGATAGAAAGAGATTGACTTTTACATGTTCTTCAGTACCTTTAAGAGTTTGTTAGCTATTGTTAGTTCTGACTTTTTATTCTGAGGAAAGAATAGCAACAAAAATAACAAAACAAACCAAACAAACAACAATACAGACCTCAAAACCCCTTGCGCTCCCAGAATAATTATTCTGGGAATTTAAGTGTTCATAGATACTCAGAACTAAATCATCCAGTATTTTCCTGTAAGGTTTTTGTTACTGGCTGGACTAGAGGAAGCAGAGTATACAGTACCATTCTAGGTTCATGAACTAGGAAGCACCAAATGAAAAGAAGTAGAAGATAACATAAAATGTGTATCAGAATGCATCCATGTTTATTGAAGTACATAAGGCAGTTTGTAGTTTCTAGTATGTACAGGGTATGGAAACATTGTACATTTATGATCACTATGACCTTTGTCATCTTTGTGGAAGTTTCCTATGATGGGGACTATTAGGTAATTTGGTTTCAATTGTAGACTTGTTGAATGTTTTTCTTTTTCCTTACTTAAGTTTTTACTTATTTCTGAAACTTTGATCACAAAGTAGTATAATCAGCTGGAAGAGTTTGGCACCTCTTAAAATAAAGGAGAGACATATTTAAAAGTCTAAACATAATCTTCTCATTACTTTTGGTGGATTCTCAAGAAGACGAGTAAAATATTGGCAGAGAAAAGGATTACTGCTCAGGGAGATATAATATGAAGCTCAGAAAAGAAGCTTTATGACTAAAATTTGCAAGTGCCAGGGCTTTGAAAACCATCTTAAATAAAGGTTCTGTGTGGTCCCCGGCTCAGAACACAAAATCTGTAGGAGGTTACCACTTGGGTAAATAACAGCATCTGACAGAGTCTGCAAAGATAGAGTTGAAAATAGGCAACAGACGAAGTGGCCAGGTCAAATAAGACTGAGCCATCTTGGGTAGGAATATATTGAAGCCCAACATGCAACTCACAATGTTTTAAGACACTCATAGACTACACTTTTTATTGTAAATAATTTAAAAGTTTTCTTTACTTATTCTAGTCTTTTTGAAAGTGATTAGTTTTAAAATGGAAAATATGGAAATAGAGGGAAAGTGCTACAGTAAACACATACATTAATCCTTTTTATATGTTTTGAAACATTTTTTCCAAAGAAATGAATAGCAGTCTATTCTTCAAAAAACTATTATGAGTTATGATAAAAGGTTTTTATACATCCACATTCCCACTTTCTCACAGATTCATACACACCTCTTATGCAACATTGTATTCTTTCCTTCTTCTGTTTTTAAACCATATAGTCCAATTGGTTCTGCCCAAGCACTGTTGAGGGTGTGTCCTTTTTGGGATGTGGTCAAGCTACCTGGATTCTCCATTTCCTAGTCCTGTTAGATGTCAATAACTCTTCAGCTACGTGTGGGACTTTGTGTAACCATACCCTCCAAGCTGAAATTTTGTCTAGCTTGAGTTTGTGCTGGTGCTGTGCATGCACTCACATGCGTTCAGAGTTCATATGTACTCCTACCTAATAGTGTCTAGAAACCACAATAATTTTTACAATGTTAATTCTTTCTCTTCTGTGAAGATCCCTGAGCCTTGCAGATATTAATATGATCAAAAAGACTCATCCAGGGCTGATTCCTTTATATTCCCTTACTTTATACACATTGACCAGATGAGAGTTTCTGTATGAATCACATGTACTAAAAGAAGACACTACTCTCCTGATAGCTGAGAGGCACACTAATCTATGGATTTAATATGAGTAATTAGTGATCATTTTATACTGTCAGTTTATCAGAATAATAGAGAGAGATTCTTCCCTAGCACATATCCTTTATCTAGCCACAGGTTTTCTGTCAGTAGTTCTAGTTATAGCTTCCTTCTCATACAAAGCATTTTAAAATATAATCAGAAAGCAGTTGGGCTCTCCTTTAACATTCATATCTTGCTACACCATTTACTGCTGTAGCCCACAGAATTCCATCAAGAAGAGAATTAGTATTGATTTTTCTCTTCCAGTACCAAACAGAGCATCTTCGAGCATTATGAAATCAAGGTAGTACTCATTTTATTTATCTATTTGATGAGCCAAAAGTATGATCTCTCCAGCAGTACTGACTTACTATCAAGAACCATAGGGTAATCAAGGTCAATTTTAGATGCATGTAACATTCTCAGGGAATGTCACTGGAAAAGAATTCAAATAGAAACAACCAACTCCTGGTATTGGATATTTTATTTGCTAAACTGTAGAGTCTAGTTGGATTATTCTATCTCTGTTCTAGGGCAAATCCATTTACACACATTTTATCTATGTATATATTTTAGGAAGTTCTTGCACTGGTAGGGTTCAATGTGGCCTTAACAAAATACTTGTCCTTTGTTTACCCTGACCTTCAAATTCCCACCTTACTTACTCTATGACTATGGAAATCAGGGTGGAGCTTCCATAGAAAGGTGGAAGTAGATCTATCATATGATCTAGCTGTACCATTCTTGGCTGTATATCCAAAATACTCTATATCTTACTACAGATATTCTTGCTCATTCATGTTCACTATGTTCTAGTCACAATAATTAAGAAATTGATTCTTTATCAGAAATCAAGTGTCCATGTGTGTGTGTGGATTTATTTCTGGGTCCTCGAGTCAATTCCATTGATCAACCATCCTACTGCTATGCAAGTACCATGCTGTTTTGATTACTGTTACTCTATAGTACAGCTTGAGATCAGGTATGGAGATTCCTCTGGAGGATCTTTTATTGTACAAGATTGTTTTAGCTAGTATGGGTTTTCTGTTTTTCTACATGAGGTTGAGAATTGATCTTTAAATGTCTATAAAAATGTGTAGGTATTTTGATAGGAATTGCACTGAATCTGTAAATTGTTATTCGTAAGATGGCCATTTTTACTATGTTAACTCTCGAAGTCCATGAACAAGGGACATATTTTCATCTTCTGATGTCATCTTCAATCTCCTTCAGAGATTTGACTCATCAAATGGATAAATAAAATGGGTACTACCTTGCCTTTATAATACTAGATGATGCTCTGTTTGGTACTGGAAGAGAAAAATTAACAATAATTCTCATGTAGATGTGAATTCTGGTGCTTTCTCAGAAAACTAGGAATAGAGCTACCTCAAGACCCAGCTCTTCCACTCCTTGGAATATACCCAAAAGATGCTCTACCACACAAAAAGGACATATGCTCAACAATGTTCATAGTAGCCTTATTTGCAATAGCCAGAACCTGAAAACAACATTCCTCTCTTGAAGAATGAATAAAGGAACAGTGGTAGATTTACACTAAGATATACTATTTGGCTATTAAAAACAAGGAAATACTGAAATTTGTGGGCAAATGGACAGAACTAAAAAATGATCATCCTGAGTGAGTTAACCCAGACCCAGAAAATCTCACAGGGTATATATTCACTTATAATTGCACACTAGCCCAACAGAGATGTCCAATGAAAGTCTTTGCTTATCAGGAGATTGGGATAGATGCCCGAAATTCTTTTTTTTTTCTGTTTTTTATTAATTTATTCTTGTTACATCTCAATGTTTATCCCATCCCTTGTATCCTCCCTTTCCCACCCCCCATTTTCCCATTATTTCCCTCCCCTATGACTGTTCCTGAGGGAGATTACCTCCCTCTATATATTCTCATAGGGTATCAAGTCTCTTCTTGGCTACCTGCTGTCCTTCCTCTGAGTGCCACCAGGTCTCCCCCGCCAGGGGACATGGTCAAATGTGAGGCACCATAGTACGTGAGAAAGTCATATCCCACTCTCCACTCAACTGTGGAGAATATTCTGACCATTGGCTAGATCTGGGAATGGTTTGTGGATAAATGGATTGAGCTAGAAATGATCATAATGAGTGAGTTAACCCAGAAGCAGAAAGAATCAAATGGTATATACTCACTTATATCTGCATACTAGCCCAAGGGGCATGTCCCACGAAAGCCTTCACTTACCAGGAAACTGGGACAGAGGGGAAGGCATCCTATTGGGACTCTAAATGAGAGACGCATGGTCAAATAGCAAAATAAAAGGATACAGAGGGTCCTAGAAATCTACAAGGAAATTCTTATTGGGACTTTGGGTGAGATAAATATGGGAGGATTGGGATATAAAAAGATTCAGAGAGTCCTAGAAACCTACAAGAATAACATCATGACAGCCCAATCTGGACCCAGTGGGACAGCTGCTCAACCTACTACACCAATCAAGGACAATACATGCAGTAAGCATTGAACCCCTATTCAGATTTAGCCAATGGAGAGGACATTCTCCACAGTTGTGTGGAGAGTGGAGACTGACTCTGACATGAACTCCGGTGCCCCATATTTGACACTTCCCTATGGTGGGGAGGCCTGGTGACACTCAGAGAAAGAATAGGCAAGCTACCAAGATGAGACTTGATAGGCTGTGACCATATGGTGGAGGAGGAGGTCTCCTTCTGTCATAGACATAGGGGAGGGACGAAGGGTTAAAGAGGTAGGGGGAAAAACAGGAGGATACAAGTGAAGGGATAACAATTGAGATGTAATCTGAATAAATCAATTAAATAAAAAAGAAAAAAAAAAGAAATGGAAACAGCATACATATCCAAAAACTTATGAATGTATAATGAAATGTGGTATATTTACACAGTGGTATATAATTCAGCTACCAAGAGTAAATATACTTATACATTTATAGATGAAAAGAGGAAACTTAAAATAATCATATTAAGTGAGGTAACTCAGACTAGAAAGTCAAATGTTATGTGTTTTCCCTTATATGTCTGTAGAGGAATTTTAATCAAGCAACATGGCTGATCTGGCAAAGTATCACATCCAAAGACCTTTTAAGTTTGAGTGATATGGCTGACATACAGGCATGCCCTTACTATACACTTTAAGTTCCAAAAAAATGAACTCTAATTGAGGGGAGGAAAAGTGATTAATCAGAGAAAGATTTGACAGAACGAGTCAGAGATAGGATAGGCCCAACTGTCAGAAGAATAGGCAGGAAGTAAAGTCCACTTAAGAACAGTGCAGGGAGAGAGAAAGCTGAGATTGGTGCAGTTCAGTTGACTGCAGTTGAGTTTATACAGGCTGTGTAGTCAATTCATGGAATTGTGCATTCAGTTCATGGAATTCAGAGGCATTTTGCCCCCAAGAAGAACAACTCAGTGAGAACTTGAGATAATTTAGTTTGAATCAATTTGCTTGGACAAAAGTTTTGAACCAAAACAGTGGAGTAAAAGCAGCAATCCAGAGTTCAGAAAGAACTAGAAAAGGTTAACATATTCAGCAGTAAGTCTCTGTGATGACATTTATGTCTGGCAAATAAAAGCAACATTTATATATGTGGACATTATCTTTGAACCTTTAGATATGTGTTTCACTTGGCATTCCCACAAGTATTCCAACTTGTAAGGAATATGGGAAAGGATGGGATTTTATTCAAGAGAGGAGAGATAGAATATAGTATTATAAAGAGAAAGAGAATAATAGAATAACACTGTTATATGACTTGTCCTCCCATAAAAAGAACTCACCTCATTGAATATTAGTATATTAAACATCATACAATTGATATGTGTGTCAGATACATTTATTTTTTAAGTGTGTGTATGTGTGTGTGTGTGTGTGTGTGTGTGAGAGAGAGAGAGAGAGAGAGAGAGAGAGAGAGAGAGAGAGAGAGAGAGAGAGAGAGAGAGAGAGAGAGTTTGTGATCTTGTGCAAGAGAGTAGGAGTGCTTGCAGAGGCCAAAGACAAGAGATCATTCTTACACCTGGATTATAGGGTGTTGTAAAGTGTTCAGCAAGGGTGCTAAGAACTGAACCCATGTCACTTGCAAAAATAGTATGTACGCTGAACCACAGAACCATCTCTCCAGTTCCACTTTACACATTTATAAAATTTTATTTATTTCATCACTTTACAGCCTGATACTAGTTTCACCCTCTTTTCTTCCCAGTCCTGTCCACATACCCCCTTCTGACCCATTCTCCCCTCTTTCTCTTCTTAGATAAAGAGGTGCCCCTAAGGGGTACCAGCTCACCTTGTGCCTCATGTCACAGCAGGACTAAGTATATTTTCTCCCACTGGTGCTAGATAAGGCATCCCAACTAGGGGAAAGGGATCCAAAGGCATACAAGGGAGTCAGAAATAGCCCGCATTCCTATCTTTAAGGGATCCACAGGATTACCATGCTGTATGTCTTCTACATATGGACACCTGACATCAACTTATAAACACCAAGATGATTAAACTGCCCAATCCCACTTCATGAATTAAATTTTTACTTTCTACTAGTTAATGAGTTCACAAATCACTGTGTATCAAAGATATAAAACCCGAGCTTCATATATTATCTTTTCTCTTTTAAATTTTCTCCACAAAAAACCTATATTGGCTTTCCTGTACACTCCCCATTCCAAACTCTTCACTTATTTTCACTGATAACATCATTACTTTAATTCAATATATCGGCTTTTGTTAAGATAGACATTGATTTTTCAATCTCTTTCCCGACCACGTGACTTTTGTTTGTTATTCCCCTGCTGCAAAACTTACCCTTTTACTGATTAACCTTTTATTAAATCATAGAAACTCCAAACTAGAATAATAGAAGTAATTAAATATAAGGTCCAATTATTGCCAATTCCCAGAAACACAATATAAAGTGAATCTCCTGATATGGTAAGACAAATGTGTCTATCACAAAGCTGATGGTCTGAGTTGTGTCACAAGTAGAGAGATGTAAAGGTGTAAGTGTTTGGTCCAGGATAGGGGTGTGTTGCTGAAGGAAGCCCATCAATGCAGTGTTGTGACTGGAATCAGGCTTATGGTACAATAATTTGGGATTAACAAGCCTATAAGATGGTAATTTTTATGTTAATTGTAGAAGTGAGACTGGATGAGTCTGTTGCTGTGAGATTGTACCACTCCTCTAACAGATGACAGCGAGTCAGATAAACCATCAAGTTACTTACTTCTTGTTCTCCGTAAGCACAACACTATAAAATACTAAAGAAATGTATACCCAGGGGACCATGATTTGGATGTTTGTAGGCTCTTCTACTGCTCACTTCCAAATTTCTAAAACATCAAGTGTTGCTTAGAACGTCATCTCCTTCTCTAGCACCGTGTTTGCCTGTGTGCTGCACTGGCCCCCACCATGCTTATAATAGACTAAACCACTGAAACTGTCAGCCAGCCTCAATTAAATGATCTCGTTCACAATAGTTGCTGTGGTCATGATAATTTATCATAGTAACAGAATACCAACAGAGACACTGGTTATTTGGAAGTTTTTATTTTTTTATTTTTTGTTTTCAAAATTACACTTTTTAAAAAAATGAATTCCCCAGGGGTATGGATTTCTTTTCTTCCGTGCTATCAAAATACTTGAACCCTTTGTAAACAGAGTGAGACGATGTAAAATAACATTCTAGGTCCTCATTTTGACTGAAACATTGTCTCTGAAGACTAAATACCTTACTATTTCTGAAATATAATATTAAAATAGAATCTGATATTTGTTAAGCCCATGAATGCTGAACCCCTTTTTTTGTAGCTGATGCTAAATCAGTGCATACTATATATCAGAATTTTAAATATTATTTATAAGCAATGAATCCATTTTACTTATAGGGTTGTGTATAATCTTTGATTCCAGTGTGAAGATTTCTTAAAAAAAAGTGTGTGTGTGTGTGTGTTATAATTATTTGCTAAACAAATTTTCACAAAACATACTTATTTGCCTTCCAAAATGTAACAATTTTTTTTATTTCAAAATTTCTGACATATCTAACAGTGAAGATGTTTGCCATATATGTTGGACATAAAATTAAGGAAATTATTCTGCCTCCAAGTATCATCTTAAAAGAGTGTATGTACAAAAGGATTCTCATTGGCTAGAGTTAGGAAATGAATTGGACATCAAAATCTACAAATGATTATAATATTGAGTTCTTTTCATCATAATCTGAAATCTTGTGCCCTCAAATCCACACATATTCAGGAATGGCTATAGCATTGTCACCACCACAGAAGATATTGTGATTTTCATTTGCATTCAATCCAGCAGAGCGTCACTTATTCTCTGTTGCACCTTACAAAGTAAATTAAATTTAAGCAGTACGCATGATGTCATTTTCTTTTCTGTGAAGCACCTCAAG
Source organism: Acomys russatus (assembly GCF_903995435.1). NCBI lineage: Eukaryota > Metazoa > Chordata > Mammalia > Rodentia > Muridae > Acomys > Acomys russatus. Next base: position 105,668,770 of record NC_067137.1, on the reverse strand, counting down.
CTCAAAAATATTCCTAGATTAGATTCTTACAGAGTGAGTCTAAAGATGCTAAGGAGAAACAGACTATTTTTGGTATCAAAATGATTCCCCTTCTTTGCTGATGTTGCTTCTTATAAGGGCATGAGGTGAAAGAGTGAGTGCTCCTTGCTGGAGGCCAGGTATGATTTCAATTGCTAGTCGAAGGCATATTACGAGGATTATGGAGTTTTACAAGGAGTTACTATGATGTAGAAACCTGAAAAATGGCTTCCAAATAGCTAGTTCAAAAAGAACTACTTGATGTTTATGGGCCATTGTAAGTTCTTTGTTGGGCTAAAAAAAGAAATATTAAGATGAAACCCAGATGAGGATAAAAGAACAGGGAGGGATTGGATCAAATTCTTCAGTACAAAAACAAAATTATAAACCTGAAGGGTGTGGGAATGACAGGAGTAGAAATCCAAACATGGAAATAGGAGACTTAAAATAAATTGATACAATCAGGGAAAAATAAACGAAATTGTTGGGCCAACTCGAAATAAAGTACCAAAATTGGAGCCATGTGTGTGACAAAAGAGGCAGATGACATATGAAGCATTACAGAAATATGGTTCACTCTGGAGGATGCTAAGCTATGCGTAAGATAGGCTTCAATGCCTTGCACACAAAAAAAAAAAAAAAAAAAAAAAATGAATATAAAACACAAGACAAGAGTCTTCCTTGTAAACGGGGTATTTAGTGGCTACAGAAGTGCAGGGAGTAGCTTGCTAAAATATAATCAGTCATTTAGCCATGGGTCACTTGGGGAGGAAGATGAAAGTAGAATGTGTAATGGTCCCTGGATGGAAAGAAAAGGAAGACGTATGGACAAAGAGACCACAACTATTTGAAATTTCAACATCTTTTCAAAATTAATTACTGGGTTTCTGAGGCACAGACTAAAAAAGGCAAAATGACATGACTAATATGATGATCAACAATTTCCTCAATCTAAACATCACCCATTCGAACCCTTCCCAGCCTAGATCGTGCCTTGCTGTGGACTGTGTAAAGAAAGCACATAAAGGTATATAGTCTTAGAATTATGGAGAAATGACTAAAGAAGGCAAAGAATAATGAAAAAGTGTGTATATCTTTCAATTGGAAAAGAACCATTATCAAAACAAACAAATTAAAACCATGATGTGATGGTTTTCATGGGACACAGATTTAATACCAAGACTTGGGAAGATTAGAAATTTGAGACCACTTGGACTATACTTGGATATGATGTTTAAAATTGTCAGAATTGTAAAAAGAAAAAGAAAAAGAACCCTGATAAGACATTTTGTGACAAGAATCCTCCAAAGATGTAGTTGAATTTGCTTTTATTGGCCAGATACTTCTGTACATATTGCCTACAGTTTTACATTTTTAATCTATTTTTATTTTTTAGTTTTACTTTTATTCACCTCCCCTCCCATCAATAAACTCTACAGGCTCTTTGCATATATATGATGGCTTCTCATTTTATGTTTTGATGGGATTACTGAGTGTGTGAACAAGTGGGTTTTGTGTCTATGTGTATATTTTGTTTTTGTGGAGGTGCTCTTTTCTTTCTGTTTCTTTGTTTTGTTCTAGTCCACTGTGGTTTTGTTGTTGTTCTATTTTATTTTATTATTATCCCTTAGATGTCTATTTTTAAATTAGAGACAGAAAGGAATGCATTTGCATTGAAAGGCAGATGGGAAAGACCTGGAAGTTGTAGAGGGATAGGAAAATATAATTATAGATATTCTATATTCATATATGTGAAAATATATTTTCAATACAAGGAAGGAAATGTCAATACAGTTATAAGAATCATCACCATACATTTATATTGTGGGGAGCAGATAAAAATCTTGAATGAATGTGGATTATTGACAAAATAACAGTGATGCCTCTTGTCCATGGAAATGGCACTACCGTCTCTGGGTCAGTTTCAGGAGAATGGTAAAGCCTTCCTTAGTTATGAATAAAGAAGTTTAGAAGCAATTGATTTTCAACTAAAACAAGCATCTGCAAAAACCATCAAATGCAGTTTTCCTGCAGTTTTCTTCTTCTGAGGCTGCTCATTACATGACTCCCCTACCCAGATTAGCCATTTGCCTCCTCTTATTTCTGTATGTAATAAACATGCTGAGTTTCTATCGTTGGTGTGTTTCAGTCAGAGCACATTCCCCCATTCCAGAACTTTGATCCCACCTTTTCTGTATGTGATTGTTGTCTTATTTCCCTCCATCACTCCATGTAAGTCAATCCCTGATGTCATACAGGTCAAGGCCACACATCACTTTATCCGTAAGTGTGTGTGTGTGTGTGTGTGTGTGTGTTTGTGCTTGTGTGTGTGTGTCTCAGACAATAAGAATGCAGTTAGACTGTCCTCTTGTACGTCAAAATCCTATCACTATACTTACAAGATAATTATTAAGAATCATTCTTGATTATTTTTTGTCAGCAGTCACACTGGTCAAAGGACCAACTAAGGAACCATGCGTGATATATGAATGAATGAGTATCAAGCTGCCTTTTGATATTAAAATGTTTCTCCAGTTACAGACTGTGAAAATATTTGAGAAATTACTTGTAAACACAGACAATTTCTTTTCATAGCTACCTATCCCCAAACATGTGTATCCCTTGACTGAGATGTATTTATTATTCCAAATATTGACACAACTGATAAAATTACTTCTGATGAAATATAAGCATTTGGTTATCTCATATAATTTTGATAACATGACAAAAATAATCTCACAAATTAGCCATCATAGCTGAGCAATGGTCACTAACAGTAAACAGAAACTAGACATGAAGATGTGTTCTGATGGACATGATGGGAAGTTCTTGTCTACAGTGACAACTAATTGATGAGTTAAAGCTACAGTTGATGAGTTAAAATAAATCACACCATACACAAGATATACAGATTGATCTCATATAGTATATTATAAAAAATTATACATATGCAACTACATAGCCCTGGTTGGTTTGCTATTCTTTATACAGACTATCCTGGCTTTGAACACATGAAGATCTAATTGTCTCTCTGCCAGTATGATGAGATTAAAGGCACACACCACCACACCTGACCCACATCTTATTTTTCAGTCATGAAAATATACAGTTATTCTTTAAAAAAAAAGAAATTGTGGTTTTCACTTTGATTTCAGAAAAAAAAATACATCTGTGAATGACTTCCATAGCACAGACAAAAAAATCTAGTTGATAACAAATTTTGCATCAAATGCAAAAGATTAAGTTATAGTGAAAGAAACAGTAAAGTGTTTCCAGAGATCAGTCAGAGGTCTGGGGCAGGAAATTAGAACAAAAGAGGGAGGAATGGGAAGAATGAATGGGAAGATACAAGTGAGAGAATAACAATCAGGATGTAATCTGAATAAATTATAAAAAATTTAAAAAACAAAAAATTTCAACGACATGTGACTATTAGGTTAGTATATAAAATATATCAAGAATTTAAGAAACTTAATAGCAAGGAAATAGCCCAATTCAACATAGGCATTTCTGAAATGACAAACAAAGGCAATCAGAAAAAAGTGCATTCGTAATCTTTTTAGTCTTTCCTTGCTATCATAATCCATATATGTGACTTGTTTCTTTATTAAGAATACAGCTTAGCGATGGTTAGAGTTTTGAAGTTGAGTGCCCAAGTGAGGATAATCTCATCAGTTCAGCCTCTTGGGTGTGTTCCCTGGCCTCCGTTGCAGTCAGAAACCTTTCGTGAGGGAGGAATCATGGCTAGACAAGAAGCCAGAGGGCATGCGTTTAGTTTCTTCATGGAAATAATCTCTCATGGAACATGCTGGATTTTCAGAGGAATTATCCTAACCTCTTTTGAAGACAGCACCTTCCGTGACCCTGACAACTCATGCCAGGCCTCACCTTTTAAAGATCCTACCAATGAGACAAAGAAGACCCAAGCTTCTGGCTTATAAATCCCCAGGATGCAAACCACATTGAGACTTATGATTAACCATGTGAAATATGAAAATTAGAGTCACAGGAAGCATCAACACACCACACTTACTTTAGAATGGCTGTTATAACAAAGCCCAAGTTAACTGTTGACAAATACAGAAAGGGAATGGAATATGCATTAATATAAAAGAAAACAGATGTAGGTAATATGATCCAGTAGTTCTTCTGGGCATATGTCTGAGAAATTGACATCACAGTATGTATTAATTACTTCTTTGCTGTGACAAAACATCTGACCAAGTCATCTTAAAATGCAAACATATTTTACTTTGCTGCTTAAAGGGGAAACATTCCATTATGAAAACTGGGAGAAGCTGATCACATTGCAAAGATGGTCAAGAAGGTAAGAGTTTAAAAGGAAGTGAGACAGGGTTAGTAGGATACCTCAAGGCCCAAAGCCAGTGACCCACTACCTCCAGCGAAGCTTCACATTCAAATGTTCCAATGATCACCACCATTTAGCCACCAAGTCTTCAAGCATATGAGACAGTGGGAGGAAAATACATTTTCCACTTAAGCAGAAACAAAGATCTCTTTAGTATGATGTTAATTACATCAGTACTCACCAAAGTATAAAAGTAACGTAAGTGTTCATAAAGGGAAAGATGGAAAAGAACACACACACACACACACACACACACACACACACAGAGAGAGAGAGAGAGAGAGACAGAGAGAGAGAGAGAGACAGAGAAACAGAGGCAGAGACAGAGAGACAGAGGCAGAGAGAGAATGAAACAATATTCAAGAAGATAATACTACTATTTCTGATATTACATATGATGAGAAGCATTATGCTAGATGAAATACTGCAGATGTAAGTAGATAAATGGGTTTAGCATTTCTTTTGTTCTTTTTAAAATATTTTATTGTTTTCTCTCTCTTTTTAAATATATTTTATTAATTTATTCATATTACATCTCAATTGTTATCCCATCCTTTGTATCCTCCCAATACTCCCTCCCTCCCATTTTCCCCTTACTCCCCTCCCCTATGACTGTGAATGAGGGGGATCTCTTCCCCTGTATATGCTCATAGGGTACCAAGTCTCTTCTTGGTAGCCTGTTATCCTTCCTCTGAGTGCCACCAGGCATCCCCATCCAGGGGACGTGGTCAAATATGGGGCACCAAACTATGACACCAGCCAAGAACAATACGTGCAGTATACTTGACCCCTACCCAGATCTAGCCAATGGATAGGACATTCTTCACAGGTGAGTGGAAAGAGGGGACGTGCTTAGCATTTCTTATATTTTGAATGTAAAATTTCAAGCTTATAGAAGCAAGGAAGTAGAGTAGAAGGAAATAGGGTCATGGGAAGCAAATAGGGAGCTCTATGCCAATTCCAAGAATTTCATCAGGAGGAGTACTTTCTGGATGTCTACTATACAACACAGTGGCTATGTTTAATAGTATATTTTAAACAGCAAAATTGATAAGAATGTAAATCTTTTTGTTTTCATCCTTTTCTTTTTTGAACAGAGCCTTACACCCTATCTCATGCTTGTCCTGAACTCACCATCAACAAGTCGGTGTGACCACAAACTCACACAATCCTTCTTCTGCTTATGTCTCTCAAGTATTGGAACTCCAGGAAGGTATGCCATGCCTTACTCTAACAGGCCATCTTAAATGTTCTCCATACAAAACAATGACATCTTCACAAGTAAGGCTACAGAGATCAGTTTGTCTGTGGTGTCCCTTTCATAACAGTATACATTTATCAAAGTGTCACACTGCATATGGAAACATCTTACAACTTTTTTCAATTGTACTTCAAGAAACCTGGGGAAAATACTAAAAATAATATTTATGTGATGGGTTAAGAAGCATAAACAGCTCAGAAGATTTACTTATGATTAGTAAATGAAAAACCTTGTGTCTTCTATCTGAACTCATTTTGAACTTTCTCCTGGATTAACTGATTATTTTGAGTAGCTCAAATATTTCCCTCAGCATGATGTCAGGAAATTTATGTATTTGCTTTAAAAAGGTATCAGAGAGTCTTTCAAAATTGGTGCAAGAAATGGTTTCTAGCCATCTTTACATTTGAAAGCTTGGTTTCCAGTTAGAAGAAACCTTTGGAAAGATTTAAGAGCTATGGTCTTATTGGAGTAGGTGTGGCAGAAGGAGTGGAGTTTGAATCTCTCTCCCTCCCTCCCTCCCTCCTCACAGCCTCCTTACTCAGAGGTAAAACTCAATTATTCTCTGGCACCATGCTGCATTTCTTGTCAGAATTCTCTCCATTATGATAATGGAAGAACCTTCTAAAATGCTGTAAACAAGCTCCAATTACCAATTGGGGTACTTAATTACCAAACAAGCCTTGGTAATTAGGACATGTGTGTGTGTGTGTGTGTGTGTGTGTGTGTGTGTGTGTGTGTGTGTGTGTTGAGAAATAGAAATAACTCAGTAGTTAAGAGTACTTGCTGATCTTTCAAGATATTTGGGTTTGGTTCCTAGTGCTAGAATGATAATCCATAGCCATCTGTATCTCTAGTTCTAGGGTACCTGCCACCCTCTTCTGGTTCCCTGGGCACCAGGCATACATACATACATACATACATACATACATACATACATACATACATTTATACATACATACATAAATACAAAATAGAGACACATAAAATAAAAATAAGTAAATCCTCATCAGATAAAATCATTCTTAAATTTACCCTAAATGTGCTCTTGCAATAATCCTCAGGCCTACTGCATTACTTTCTCTGTGAACTGAGAGCCGTCTGGGTCTCATCAAGGAAGCAGCTGCCCTTCAGCTGTGGGTGATGCAATTCCTGGTGTGCACTGCCTGTGTTTGTGTATTGCTCTTGCTGTCCCAGCTGTGAGCAGCCTCAGAATATAGCTACAGCATGTGAGCCATTTGGGGGGAATTGCTGGAAAATTCTCTGTAACTGGCAAATATTTTAATGATACATGTGGTAAAATCAGAACCAGTTAGCCTTTCATCTACTCAATACCAAAGCTGTAATGATAGATAAGCCTTTTATTTTTCTTGAGCTAAAACACAGAGTACACGATGATATCTGCTGAATAAAGGGTTTGTTTTACACAGATTCTAAAGGGGAAAAGAAATAAAGCCAATTTGAGCTATGCCACATTTTCAACATTGTCTAAAATGGACCAGAGCACAGTCACATTAGAGAACCGCACAGAGTCATGAATATGCTGTGCTTGTTATAAAATCCTAAACTTTTACTCAAGAAGAAAATATACATTTACTTATTTGAGCAGCTGTTATTTAAGATTATTGAACTCCTTAAAAAACATTATTCTTTTAGAAGTATCTCTTACTGTGATGCATGCAGGGTGAGGTACTTTGAGAGAATCATAAAATGTCTGAGACACATAATTTCTTCTGTAGCAGGTGAGATTTTTTTTTTAACCTTTATAGGTATCTTTCTAGCAGGATGTTAAAGCAACAGAACACATCTCAGGTTTATCTAATGATTATTTAAAATTCTGTTGTTTCAAAAGTACTTTGTCCATCTTTAAGTATAAGTGATTATTGATAAAAGGTTATTATTTCTTTGATGAAAATTAAGTCTAGTCCACTTTCAGAAAAGCTTGGGGCTGATTTTGGACATGTGTGCCTTCACTTACCATCTTTATGTGTGAAGCCTTTGTAGTCTCTTATTTTGTAGTACCCAAGAAAAAAAAGGCTGTTTTTAATTTTTTCTAATATGATGTAAGGTTCAGATGATGCAACCACATAATTACTTGTAAGTACACAGTTGAAAATTTGTAGGCTAAATTGTTTCCCATAACAAAATAAAGGGAGGGAATTCTGATAGTTGTATTGGATAGAAATAGTTCACTCCTTATTTACTCATATGTATTTACTAATCCTCCTTTACTTTACATAATTAGCTATGAAAGAAAAATTCCTTAAACATTTGCATATTGAATCATTTTATCAACTTTATAAATACATATTTAAGAAAAAAATTAAGTGAATATTAATATGAAGAAGAAAATCCCTTTCCTTATAGGTTTCGATTTTCTATGCTGTGTGTGTCTATGCTAATGTGTGTCAATTACTTGCTAAGAATGTGGTTTCAGCCCTTACATCCTTGTACACGCTTTTAATCTCAACACTAAGGACGCAGAGGCAGGGCAATCTCTTTGAGTTTGAAGCCAGCCTGGTCGACAGAGCAAGTTTCAGGATAGCTAAGGCTACACAGAGAAACCCTGTCTCAAATAAGACAAAACAAAAAACTAACAGAAAAATCTGGTTCCTATTACTTAAATCTCTGAGCTTAATCCCAGTAGTTTCTAACTATCTGTTTGACATTGGCAACTTTGCTTGGTTTCTTTATCACACATTGAGATAATTATAGAAGACAGAGAGCAGTATACTAAAATATGTAAATGTCGTAGGACCTTAAAGATGTGTTATCATTATTTCTACTGATTACTTGAAGTTGATGTGACAACATTGCTCTGGAAATTCATGTTTCCTCATTCTGGTATTAACAAAAGATGAAGGTTAAGAAAAATAAATACTGTGAGTTTGAAGCTGATATATACTATATATATATATATTGAGTTATAGAAGGAGAGTGCTGAGTCAGAAAAACAAAAAGAAAACAATAATAGATATATACACAGTATATATATATGTACACAATATATATATATATATATATTAGATACATAGATAGATACGTAGATAGATAGATAGATAGATAGATAGATAGATAGATAGATAGGTAGATAGATAGATAGATAGATAGGATTCCTTTTTCAGTAGATTCTACTACCAAAATTTTCTGGGTGAGAATCATTTTTTAAAATGACTATATCTATACTATCTGGAGCAATAAACATAAGACATCAGAGCCAATTGTTATCTTAAAATTTTAATTAACCATTTCACCAATTATTTGTCTTGAAGATGGGCATTTTCAGGGTACTGGATTCCCAACTTACAATATAACAATTGAATGGTGAAAGATTTAATGACAGGTGTAAGGTGGAATCTCAGAGTTTTGAAAGACATACATGGTATATACTTGTTTATAAGTTTATATTAGCTCAACATAGACCTCCTCTGAGAGATTCTACCCAGCTGGGGATCAGGACAGATATTGAGACTTGCAGCTGGCCTCTGGGTGAAGAGCTTCAAGATGTATGAAAGAGTTGGGGAATGGAAGAATAGGGGCTGTTAAAAGAAGCTCCACAAGGAGACTATCAAGGATGGAAGATCTGGACCAAGAAAGAGGGTCCTGCAAACCGATGCACCAACCAAGGACAATGCAAGCAAAGGACCTAGTTCCTCCTGTTCACGTGTAGTCAATGGACAGCTCATTCTCCACATGGGGAAGGGGGAAAGCAAACGACTCCCTCTGACAAGATCTCTGGGTCCCACATGTTGATTACTGCCCCTTAGAGGAAATGCAATGTGGGCATACAGAGTAAGGGGATGCAGACTATCCAGATGAGATCTGATGGGCTGTGGTCAGATGGTGGGGGGAGGAGGACCCTACTGCTCAGAGGTCTAGGGGAGGGATCAGAAAAGGTAGGGAGGCTGGGTATGAGAAGATAAGAGCGATGAGATTACAATTCGGATGTAATATGAATAAATTATAATAAAAATAAAATATTAAAAAAGAAAATTTTACCTTAGCCATTCTGATGGGTGTAAGATGGAATCTCAGAGTCGTTTTCATTTGCATTTCTCTGATGATTAAAGACATCAAACATTTCTTTAAGTGTTTCTCAGCCACTCGATATTCCTCTGTTGAGAATTCTCTGTTTAGTTTTGAGGTCTATTTTTTAATTGGGCTATTTGGCTTGGTGGTGTTTAATTTCTTGAGTTCTTTATATATTTTGGATATTAGACCTTTGTTAGATGTAGATTTGGTAAAGATTTTTCCCAGTCTGTAGGCTGTCATTTTGTTCTGTTGACAGTGTCTTCTGCCTTACAGAAGCTTCTCAGCCTCGTGAGGTCCCATTTATTAATTGTTGACCTTAAGGCCTGACACCACATTCTGGCAAGGCTGTGGAGAAAGAGGAACACTCTTTTTTTTTTTTTTTTTACCTTTTTATGAAATTTTTATTAAATATTTTATACATATCCATTTATATTATTATTTTTTTATTAATTTATTCTTGTTACATCTCAATGTTTATCCCATCCCTTGTATCCTCCCATTCCTCCCCTGCCCATTTTCCCATTATTCCCCTCCCCTATGACTGTTCATTGCTGGTGGGAATGCAAACTTGTACAACCACTTTGGAAATCTATCTGGCACTTTCTCAGAAAACTGGCATTAGGGCTACCTCAAGACCCAGCTAGTCCACTCCTTGGAATATACCTAGAAGATGCTCCATCACACAACAAGGACATATGGTCAACCATGTTAATAACATCCTTATTCATAGTATCCAGAACCTGGAAACAGCCTAACTGTCCCTTAGTAGAAAATGGATACAGAAACTGTGGTACATTTACACCATGGTATACTACTCAGCTATTAAAAACAAGGAATCCTGAAATTTGTGGACAAATGGATGGAACTAGAAGTGATCATACTGAGTGAGTTAATCCAGAAGCAGAAAGACTCACATGATTTATACTCACTTATAGCTGTAGCTCAAAAGTTATGTCCCATGAAAATCTTCACTTACCAGGAGGCTGGGCTAGATGTGAGACATCCTATTGGGACTCTAGGTAAGAGAAACATAAGAGAATTGGGAAATAGAAGGATACAGAGGGTTCTAGAAACCTACAATAAGAACATCATGATGTCTGGATCTGGCCCTGGGGTGGTCTGATCAAACTACTGCATCAACCAAGGATAATACAAGCAGGAAACATTGAAACCCTACTCTGATCTAGCTAATGGACAAGACATTCTCCACAATTATGTGGAGTGTGGGGTCTAACTCTGACATGAACTTGAGTGCCCCATATTTGACAACTTCCCCATGATGGGGAGGCCTGGTGGCGCTCAGGGAAAGAATAAGCATACTACCCAGATGAGACTTTATAGCCTATGACCATATAGTGGAGGAGAAGGTCTCCCTCAGTCATAGACCTGTGGGAGAGGAATAGCGTGAAAACAGGAGGGAGGGAGGAACAGGAGGATACAAGTGAGCAGAAAACAATTGACATGTAATCTGAATAAACTAATTTTAAAAAAGAAAAAAAAAAAAGAAAATTTTAATGACAGACTCACCTCTGAAAGTCTGATCCTGTAGGTTTCTCCTAAAGTACTCATGTTTTCATTAAAAAAAAAAAAAAAAAAAAAGGAATAGTTAAGAACAAAGTTGTTGGCAATATGCTATGCAACTAAATAAATTTGGAAAACATAATAAAGAAGTCATCATGTATATGTCTTAAGAATTTTAATTAATCGATATTTGAAAAATATGCTATTTGATACTTTATCCTTGATCATATTCCTGTTTCCATGAAAGGGAAATCTATCAGCTTGAAAACGAAACTCCAAAAGTGTTCTTGCATTCAGAGTAAGCAGATAGCTTATATGGCTATTTTTTTTTTTTTTTTTTTTTTTTTTTTTTATCATACCTGCCTACCCTTCACCTCAGCCACAAAACAAAAGTTGTTTTCTCCTCATTCAATTTTAAGGGAACACCTGAGATATTCAAGTTTGCTTTCCTTTTTGTACTATGCTACATGAACCTGTTATTTTCATGATAAGGGGATGCATTTAAATGCTGAAACCAATAATCTCCACGGTGGATAGTATATGAAAGTCTTTCTTTTTTAAGGCAGGAGAAATTTATAAATGTGTAAAATTTATTAATAGTCAGTAGGTGAATTATTTTTTAAAAAGCTATATTCTTTAATTTTTCATATTTTATTTATTATAATTCACTCACACATTACATCCCAGTTGTTATTATCGTGCTCTTATCTTCCCTTTCCCACTCTCTCTGCCTTTTCGCTCTATTCCCTAGACCTCTGATGGTGGCAGGCTCCTACCCTACTGTTTAGCCACAGCCTACCAGTTCTCATGAGGATAGCCTACATCCCCTTCCTCTGTGTGCCTGCAAGGCCATACTGCCAAGGGGCATTGATCAAATGGGCACCAGAATGCATGTCAGAGGTTCAGTTGTAGTCCCCCGCCTCCACTTGGAGAATAAGCTGTCCCTTGGCTACACCTGAACAGGGCATCTAAGTTCTCTTCTGGCATTGTCCTGTAAGGGAAAAATTAATGTCATGTCTGTATGAGAACTTTCCCTCTAGGTGACTCTTCTCCCTGCTAGGATTTGACTAGCTTTTCAGCCTTTCCAGAATCTGATAACAGCACCCTTAATGTTAGCAGGAAGAAGTTACAGACGAGAGTGACCTCTCCCATTTTCCTACTTTATAGGCTGAAATGCTAAGTCAAGGGCAACTCTTTGGCACAAGGGACAAACAGCTATAAGAAAATAGACTCTTAGTTCTGTTTAAACCAGTCATGCCTTGTGTATACCCCTCACATCAAGCATAGATTAGGTGCCATCCAGCCAATAGTCATGAGGGCATAGTACCTGGCCTCACAATAGGCTGATTAGAGGAATAAGTTCCAGGAAGACCCATGACTGGGTCTTCAGTGAACCTCTCAGAGGGGGAAAATGTAGGGGCAAAATTAATGCTATGTTCTATATGAGAACTTGTCCTCTAGGTGATCCTTCTCCCTGCCAGCAGTCTCCAGAATGACACCTGCCCACAGTATTCAGAGACTCCACTGCAGCGATGACATACAATTAGCTCCCAATGTTCCTCTGAGATTAAAAGCAAAACAAAACAAAAACAAAAAACAGACTCAGTCTCCATCCAACCTGCCAAAAAGTCGACATTACTATGACCCACAACCCTTGCCTATGGTCTTTTCCCCTTTATAAACCCATTGCCTTTGAAGGTCTGGGACACTCTCCTATCCTGCTGTGTCAGGAAGGATTGTGACCTGAGCTCTGATTCCATAATGCAGAACCCTGTGTATGTTGCATTGGTATCGAGTCCTGGTGGTCATTTCATGGGTCACGAGATCTGGGCGATCTTGGTATTACAGTCCTTTGTTCATGTACACTACCCTGTGTCCAGATCCTCCAGGCTTGATGTTCTCTCTGTGCAGCTCTTGACCTCTCTTGGTCCTTCCATCACCCTACTCTTCCATAAAACTCTCAAAGCTCCACCCAGGTTCCTGCTTTGAGTTCCAGTATCTGTGCCCACTGGGTGTAGTGTGCAGGAAGACATACATGTTGTGCTAATATCCACTTATAAGTGATTATATAACATGCTTGTCTTTCTGGGTCTGCATTACCTCACTGAGGATGATTGTTTCCAGTTGCATCCATTTGCCTGTAGATTTCAATATTTCCTTGTTTTTAATAGCTGAATAATATTCCATTGTGTAAATGTTCCACCGTTTCTTTATCAATTCTTTGGTTCAGGGATATCTATGTTTTTTCCAGATTCTGGCTATTGTGAGTAAAGCTTCTGTGGATAAAGTTGATCAAATGTCCTTATTGTATGGTGGAGCATCTTTCAGGTATATACACAAGAGTGGTATAGCTGGGTCCTGAGGTAGCCCTTTTCCAAATTTTCTGAGAAAGCATAAGATTGATTTCCAAAATGATTGTACAAGTTTGTGCCCTTACCAGCAATGAAGGTGTGTTCCCTTTTCTCTACATCCTTGTCAGCATGTGCTGTCACTTGGGTTTTTGATCTTAGCCATTCTGATAACGTGTAAGGTGGAATCTCAGAGTTGCTTTGATTTGCATTTCCCTAAGTACTCTGGGAATTTCTTAAAGTGATTTTCAGCCACTCAATATTTCTATGCTGAGAATTTTCTGTTTAGTTCTGTACTCAATTTTTAATTGGGATACTTGTCTTGTTGATGTTTAGTTTATTGACTTCTTTATATATTTTGAATACTTAGCCCTTTGTAAGGTGTAGGGATGGTAAAGAACTTTTGCCATTTGTAGGGTGTCATTTTGTTCTGTTGATGGTGTCTTTTGCTTTATAGAAACTTCAGTTTCGTGAGGCCCCATTTATTAATTTTTGATTTTAGAGCCTGAGCTATTGATGTTCTGTTTAGGAAGTTGTCGCTTCTACCAGGAAGTTTAAGGCTCTTCACTTTTTTTTCTAGTAGATTTAATAGCTGCAAAAATCCGAAAAAAATCTTAAAATTATCTCAAAACATTTACCAAAATAAAATTACTTCAGAAATATTTTTATAAAGTTATAAAGATAAAATTACTTAAAATAAAAAATAATAACTTTAAGTCATTGTTTGGCTTTGTTACAAATAATTCAGTGTTTTGCTCCATGAAATAAATGAAAATATATTCAAAAGCAAGTAAACAAAATACAAAACAACATAAATAGGAGCCATGGCCAAGCACAGTATAGACACCCAAAAATAGGTTTAGGAAAGAAAAAAAAAGACAATAGAATGATATGGTTCAGAGGATCCAAGATGGTGGTGAGCAGTGTGGACCATGTTTGGAGACTCCAGTGAGCAATTCAGGAAATTGCACAGATTTCTGAGCCAGGAACACCAGGGTCCCCACACCACAGCAGCGGGAGTGCTCCACAGTTTGGAGGGACCAGGGTGTGGAGGACCTGCGTGCCCCGGCACATGGGAGGAGTGCGTATTTTCTCGGATTGAAGCAGCAGTGGCAGAGGCAGCAGCAGCAGCGGCACCAGCAGCACCAGCGTCAGCAGCGGCGGTGGCTGAGGTTTGCAGCTCTGAGCCTTCCTGTAGAGGCGATTGGTGTGGTGGCCAGTGGGATTTGCTGCGGGAGAGGGGACTCTGGGCAGGATTTGGGTCGCGTGGTGCCTTGGGACCCAGACTGGACTCGGCAGACAGTTCGGCCCCAGAGTCCTGGGTACAGCTCAGTACGCAGTACCGTGGAGATGCTGGCTCAGTTCAGCAAGCAATTCTGCCTGGGGCACTGACTCAGCACAGCCACAGCTCCCCTGCTGTGGCGCAGGCTGGGCTGAGCACTCAGTTCCATCCTAGGCACCACCTCAGCTCAGCGGCAGCTCCTCTGCAGTGACACAGTCTGGGCGGAGCACTCAGTTCCACTACCGGCACTAGCTCAGCACAGCCACAGTTCTCCTGCTATGACGCTTGGCAGACAGTTCGGGCCCTGACTCAATAACTGACCACAGCACACACTTTGGGCCAAAAGTTCCTAGCTGAGCTTGGTGCACAGTCCCAGCTCAAAAATTCTGGCTGGACCCTGTGTGCATTCTGGGCCCAGAATCCCTAGCTGAGCTCGGCAGACGGTTCAGGCCCTGAGAATCTACCTGAGTTTGACCCGTGGTTCGGGCCTAGTGTTCCTGGCTGGACTTGGCAGGGGACACAGAAGGCTGTGGATACCTTGGCCTGACCCAACGCTCATTCAGAGACCCAGAACGATTGCAGGACCCACAGCACAGGGGAGCTGAGGATCACTGGCTGTGAGAGTCCAAAACAACAGGGTTAACCTTCTAACATCCACAACAGTGAAGCATTAGAGCTTCCAGCCTTGGGAAATCATGAGAAAACAAGTGAATCTATCATCAGACTCCCTCCATCCAACTCTGGAAGCTACCCAACAAAAATAAAGACGGAAAGATGTCTAAAGGACAGCGAAAAAGCATACTCAAAAAAACCCAAAACAACATGGCGTCTCCAGTTTCCAGCTATCCCAAAGAAAACAACCCAGAGAACTCAAATACAACAGAAATACAAGAAAATAACCTCAAATCCTTAGTAATGAGGATGGTAATGGAGGAAACAAATAAAATTCGTAATCAAATGCAGGAAGACGCAGACAAACAATGAGAGACATAAAAGAAGCACATAGAGTGGAACTGGAAAAATTGCAGGAAAATGCAAACAACCAGATGAAATAAATAAATAAAATGGTTCAAGCTATGAAGACCTATAAAGAGGCAATGGAAGAAACTCAGGAATATGCAAACAATCAGATGAAAGAAATCAAAAAATCAGTTCAAGATCTGAAAATGAAAATGGATTCAATGATAAACACACAGACAGAAGAAAAACGAGAACATGAGACCTCAGAGAAGAAGGCAAGCAACACAGAGGTGAGCTTTTCTAACAGAATCCAAGAGATGGAAGCACGAATCTCAGGTCTAGAAGATACAATCGCAGATCTTGAAGCAACCATTAAAGAAAATGCCAAATCTGGAAAACTCCTGACACAAAACATCCAGGAAATTAAGGACACTATGAAAAGAAAAATTCTGAGGATAATAGGCATTGAAGAAAGAGAAGACATCAGACTCCAGGGCCCAGAAACTATTCTCAACAAAATCATAGAAGAAAATTTCCCCAATCTAAAGAAAGAGATGCCTATAAACATACAAGAGGCCTACAGAACACCAAATAGAATTGACCAGAAAAGAAAAACTGCCTGTCACATAATAATCAAAACACAAAACATACAGAACAAAGAAAAAATATTAAAAGCTAGAAAGGAAAAGGGCCAAATAACATTTAATGGTAAACCTATCAGAATCACACCCGACTTCTCAGCAGAGACCATAAAAGCCAGAAAGGCCTGGACAGAGATCCTGCAAACTCTAAGAGAACACAGATGCCAGGCCAGACTACTTTACCTAGCAAAACTATCAATAACCATTGATGGAGAAAACAAAATATTCCATAACAAAAACAAATTCAAACAGTACCTATCCACAAATCCAGCTTTACAGAAGGTACTAGAAGGAAAACTCCATCCCAAAGGGTCAAGCTACAACCAAAACTATTCAGGAAATAGATAACACAGCTACACAAACGCTTGACTGGAAACAACATCAAAATTAAGACTCTTAACAACCACTGGTCATTAATATCTCTCAACATCAATGGTCTCAATTCTCAAATAAAAAGACACAGACTAACTGAATGGGTGCATAAACAAGATCCAACAATCTTCTGCATTCAAGAAACACATCTCACCCATATTGATAGGCATTACCTCAGGTTAAATGTTGGAAAAAATTATTCCAAGCAAATGGTCACAAGAAGCAAGCAGGCATAGCCATTTTAATATCGAACAAAATAGACTTTCAACCAAAATTAATCAAATGGGATGAGGAAGGAAACTTCATACTCATCAAAGGTAAAGTCAACCAAGATGACATCACAATTCTGAACATCTATGCTCCCAATACAAGGGCACCCACATTTGTAAAAGATCTCCTAAAAAAGCTTAAACCACACATCGATCCCCACACAATAATAGTGGGAGACTTCAACACCCCACTCTCACTGAAGGATAAGTCATTGAAACAGAAACTAAGCCGAGAAATACCATTATTAACCAATGCCATGGGTCAAATGGATCTAACAGATATCTATAGAATCTTTCACCCAAACAAGAAAGAATATACCTTCTTCTCTGCACCCCATGGAACCTTCTCCAAAATTGATCACATCGTAGGTCACAAAGCAAGCCTCAACAGATATTAGAGGATTGAAAGAATACCTTGTATCCTATCAGATCACCATGCTCTTAGGCTGCAATTCAACAACAACAGAAATAATAAAAAGCCTACATGTACGTGGAAACTAAACAATTCTCTGCTAAATGACACCTGGGTCAGAGAAGAAATAAAGAAAGAAATCAAGGAGTTTCTGAAATTCAATGAAAATGAAGAAACAACATACCCAAATTTGTGGGATACATTGAAAGCAGTGCTAAGAGGAAAATTCATAGCACTAAGTGCCTTTAAAAAAAAATTGGAAATATCGCACATAAGCATCTTAACGACACAACTGGAAGCCCTAGAAAAAAAGAAGCAGAAACACCCAAAAGGAGTAGACGGCTGGAAATAATCAAACTCAGGGCTGAAATTAACAAATTAGAAACTAAGAAAACAGTCCAAAGAATCAACAAAACCAAGAGCTGGTTCTTTGAGAAAATCAACAAAATAGACAGACCATTAGCCAAACTAACTAAAAGGCAGAAAGACAGTATTGAATTCAACAAAATCAGAAATGAAAAGGGAGACAGAACAACAGACACTGAAGAAATACAAAGAATCATAAGATCCTACTTTGAAGGTATATATGCCACAAAATTTGAAAATCTAAGGGAAATGGACGATTTTCTTGATCAATTTCACTTGTCAAAGTTGAGTGAAGAACAGATAAACAAGCTAAATAGTCCCATTTCTCCTACAGAAATAGAAGCAATCATTGATAGTATCCCAACCGAAAAAAGCCCAGGGCCAGATGGTTTCAGTGCAGAATTCTACCAGTCCTTCAAGGGCGAGCTAATACCGTTACTCTTCAAGTTACTCCAAAAGATAGAAATGAATGGAACATTACCAAACTCATTCTATGAGGCCATAGTCTCATTGATACCTAAACCTCACAAAGACTCAACAAAGAAAGAGAATTTCAGACCAACTTCTCTTATGAACATAGATGAAAAAATACTAAATAAAATACTCTCAAACGAATACAAGAACACATCACATATATCATTCATCATGACAAAGTAGGCGTCATTCCAGGGATGCAAGGATGGTTTAATATACGGAAATCCACCAATGTAATCCACCATATAAACAAACTGAAAATAAAAAACACATGATCATCTCTTTAGATGCAGAGAAAGCATTTGATAAAATCCAACACCCATTCATGGTTAAAGTTTTAGAGAGATCGGGGATGCAAGGCACTTTCCTCAACATAATAAAGGCTATATACAGCAAGCCAATAGCCAAAATCAAAGTAAATGGTGAGCTACTCAAGGAAATGCCTCTAAAATCGGCAAGAAGGCAAGGCTGCCCACTCTCTCCATATCTCTTCAATATAGTACTCGAAGTTCTAGCCAGAGCAATAAGACAACAAAAGGAGATCAAGGATATCCAAATGGGAAAGGAGGAAGTCAAATTATCCCTATTTGCAGATGATATGATAGTGTACATAAGTGACCCTCAAAATTCCACCAGAGAACTCCTACAGCTGATAAACACCTTCAGCAAATTAGCTGGATACAAAATTAACTCAAAAAAGTCTGTAGCCTTCCTATACACAAATGACAAGCTTGCAGAGGAAGAAATTAGGAAAACCACAGCCTTCACATTAGCCACAAGCAATATAAAATATCTAGGAGTTACTCTAACTAAGCAAGTGAAGGACTTGTATGAAAAAAATTTCAAAACTCTGAAGAAAGAGATTGAAGATGACATGAGAAGATGGAATGATCTTCTATGCTCATGGATCGGGAGAATAAACATAGCAAAAATGGGCATCCTACCAAAAGCAATCTACAGATTCAATGCAATCCCTATCACAATACTTACACAATTTTTTAAAGACATTGAAAGTTCAATTCTGAACTTCATATAGAAAAACAAAAAACTCAGAATAGCTAAAACAATCTTGTACAATAAAATGTGCTCTGGAGGAATCTCCATACCTGATCTCAAACTGTACTATAAAGCAATAGTAATTAAAACAGCATGGTATTAGCACAGCAACAGGCTGGTTGATCAGTGGAATCAAATTGAAGACCCAGCAATGAACCCACACACATACGGTCACTTGATTTTTGACAAAGAAGCCAAATTCATTCAATGGAAAAAGGATAGCATCTTCAACAAATGGTGCTGTTCAACTGGAGGTTGATGTGTAAAAAAATGCAACTGGACCCATATTTGTCATTTTGCACATAACTCAAATCCAAGTGGATTAAAGACCTCAACATAAAACCAGAGACACTAAGTCACTTAGAAGAAAAAGTGGGGAAGAGCCTGGAACATATTGGCACAGGAGACAACTTCCTGAACAGAACATCAACAGCCCAGGCTTTAATGTCAACCATTAATAAATGGGACCTCATGAGGCTGAGAAGCTTCGGTAAGGCAGAAGACACTGTCAAGAGAATAAAGAGACAGCCTACAGACTGGGAAAAGATCTTCACCAACCCTACATCTGACAAAGGTCTAATATCCAAAATATATAAAGAACTCAAGAAACTAAATACTACCAAACCATATAACCCAATTGAGAAATGGGGCTTGGAACTAAACAGAGAATTCTCAACAGAGGAGTATCAAATGGCTGAGAAACACTTAAAGAAATGCTCAACCTCCTTAGTCTTCAGGGAAATGCAAATCAAAACACCTCTGAGATTCCATCTTACACCCATCAGAATGGCTAAGATCAAAAATTCAAGTGACACCACATGCTGGCGAGAATGTGGGGAGAGAGGAACACTCCTTCATTGCTGGTGGGAATGCAAACTAGTACAGCCACTTTGGAAATCTATCTGGTGGTATCTCAGGAAAATGGGAATAGGGCTTCCTCAAGACCCAGCTATTCCACTCCTTGGAACATACCCAGAAGATGCTCCAGCACACAACAAGAAAATTTGCTCAACCATGTTCATAGCAGCCTTATTCATAATAGCCAGAACATGGAAACAGCCTAAGTGTCCCTCAGTAGAAGAGTGGATAAAGAAACTGTTGTACATATACACTATGGAATACTACTCAGCTATTAAAAACAAGAAATTCCCGAAATTTGTGGATAAATGGATTGAGCTAGAAATGATCATAATGAGTGAGTTAACCCAGAAGCAGAAAGAATCAAATGGTATATACTCACTTATATCTGCATACTAGCCCAAGGGGCATGTCCCACGAAAGCCTTCACTTACCAGGAAACTGGGACAGAGGGGAAGGCATCCTATTGGGACTCTAAATGAGAGACGCATGGGAGAACAGCAAAATAAAAGGATACAGAGGGTCCTAGAAAATCTACAAGTAGAACAATATGATAGGCAGATCTGGGCCCAGGGGTCCCGCTCAAACTAAGGCACCAGCCAAGGACAATACAGGAGGTAAACTTTAAACCCCTACCCAGGTCTAGCCAATGGTCAGAACATTCTCCACAGTTGAGTGGAGAGTGGGATATGACTTTCTCAACTACTCTGGTGCCTCACATTTGACCATACCCCCTGTAGGGGGAGACCTGGTGGCACCCAGAGAAAGGATAGCAGGTTACCAAGAAGAGGTTTCATACCCTATGAGCATATACAGGGGGAGGTAATCCCCCTTAGGAACAGTCATAGGGGAGGGGAATAATGGGAAAATGGAAGGGAAGGAGGAATGGGAGGATACAAGGGATGGGATAACCATTGAGATGTAACAAGAATAAATTAATAAAAGAAATTTAAAAAATTTCATACCTCAAATAAATAAATAAATAAATAAAAGTTCTTTACCTCAAGGAATAGGAGGTTTTGAAGGGGTTTAATGGGGGAGGAGGCAATGCTTATTATAACAATAGACCAAAACTTTCACAGAAAAGTGTCAGCTCTTCTGACAAAAATAAACATTCAATGAGACTTTCTAAAAAAAAAAAAAAAAGGAATGATACGGTTCATTTAAAGGAAGCAGAAATTTTCCAGATGGATTTGATAAGAAGGGGAGTCATAAAAAGTGTCATATATATATATTTACATATATATATGTACATATGTGTGTGTGTGTGCGTGGAGAGAGAGAGAGAGAAAGAGAGAGAAGAGAAACAGCAAGGCATAGTTTTAAAACATTTTAGAGATTCAAAGAGAAAGAATTGGGGGATAAAACAAAATTACATTTATTCAGTAGAAAAACTCATTAAGTTTTTCTATGAAGACATGTTTGTTTGCTTGAAGAAATAGTAATTCCATAAAGAAATAGATACAATGTGGGGTTCTATACTAAACATTGTATTTGATAAATATTTCCTATAAGACTTCATAATGTTCTATATAAAATTTTTTAAGATTTCATAGAATAATAGATTCTATCCATGTCACATATATTAAAGATGCGATAAGTATTTTAAAACATTACATTAATGAAAATTCATTGTTTTCAGTGTAAAGACTTATTAGTTTAAATCTTTTATTTTTCCAGTTTATCTGTACATTTAATTCTTCATTTTAAAATATGGTGATTGTAAATTTATAATTCAAAAGCAGAATTTGAAAACTAATAAATACTGGACCAATCTGGGAAGTTTAATGCTTTATGGGAAATAATCCTAAAGCATAAGAAAAGTGATTAAAGCTCTATTTTAACAAAATGAAAAGTACGGCTAGGGAGATGGCTCAGAGGTTAAGAACATAGCTTGTCCAACAGAGAACTGGACAGCCCAAGTTCAATTCCCAGTGTCTGCTCTGTTCTTCACAAGGATCCCTAAGCCTGCTTCAGTGGATGCAATCTCTCAGAAATCCTGGAAAACAAAACAAACCAATGTACCAAAAAGGAACATCAACAACAACAACAACAACAACAACAACAACAACAACAACAACAAAATGAAAAGTATTTAGAATAAAAAATGTAGCATTAACTGTGCATGTAAGTCTGGAAAAGGAGCATCAGACAGTCTATGTAGCTGTCTCTGGTGGAAAGTATGCCCCACCTACTCTAAAGTTCAATATGAATTTGGATGTTAACAGTTTTATCTATGAGAACTACAGTAAAGTCCCAAGAATAAATTAATGATCTTCAGTATGTTACAAAATATAGAATTTATCAAAGAATATGAACTTGACTATATAAAGAAATTAACAATTATTTAAAAACATTAAAAAACACAAAGCATTCGACAAACTAAAGACTATTTATAATAAATATCTCTTTATTGAATTAAGGAGAAACATATCAGCAAATCTGCTGAGTAAAGACTGAAAGATTGTAATATGTCTTAGAAAAAGAAAAGCAAATGTTCCTTACACATGTGGACAGATGTTTTTCTTCACGTATTGGAACTACACATTTTAAACATGATGAAATGTTGTATTTCCACCAATTGAACTAGAAACAGTTAAAACATCTGTCAGTTTTCTTTGTGAGCAGGTGTATGAAGAAGTAGACACACTAAATCAAACTCATTGGAGTTTGCTATATCTGACAAACTGCAAATGCCCAGGACAGTACATAAATTGTTATGACTTTCTCTTTAATTATTGAAGATCCATTCCATAAAGCCAAACATTAGTGCCAATATTTAATTCTTTTTAAATACAAATATGTGTGAATATAAGGAAAAATGCATTTGGAACTGATGATGGAACTCATGGCATGCCATCTCTTACAGAAAGAAGATATAGTTTTCAAGGACATTATTATGTGGACACATACAAACTTTCAAAATGCATCTTAATTGAAATATATTTATCTTGCTTGAAGATGTTGTTTCTTACAATGTTGCAATGAATATCTTTTACTATATGGAAACTTTTGCTGAAAAGTCCATGCAATGAATTCCATGAAATTAAATCCTGCCACATGAGTAACAAGGATCATGGGGAGAGTTTGAGCGAAGGCATTTGGCAAAAACTAGAGGGAGGAAAAGGATGACATTGATGATATAATTCAGTTTCAATTAAAATGTATTGGAAAAACTGGACCAATAATTTTTAAGACTGTTAAGAGTCTTAAAAATGGTCATAGCAAAAAAAGGAATTTAAAAGAGACATGACAACAGTGTAATGTTGCATCATAGCTGAAGTTCTAGATCAGGAAGAGGCATAGTTAAAACTACACAAAAATGAATAAAGTCTAAGCCCCATCAAATAACACGGTGACAAACACTACTGTTTAGTAATTGAGGCAGAAAATTCAATTTTACCTGGCAATAGCCAAAAAATTAATTGTGAACTCTGTAGGCATTTCATAATATTTTTATAATTTACTTTAATCAAGTGAAAATTATTCTAAAATAATATGCTACCTAGCAATAAGGTATCTATTTCATGATAGTTTGTCAGTCAATATAATAAACTCTGGTTCCTATTTTTTTTCAAATGCTACACTAGATATAAGAAGGAAGGCATTTTCTTTTAAAGAAGTACATAAACTCTATTGATTCAATAAATATTTCTATTGAGAATCTATACTATATACTGTCATGTCCTACAGTTCATAATAGATATTAGACATTGATTATATTTAGATTCTATATCTATACTGTCAGGCACTGAACCATGCAGAGCAGTTGGCTCGAGAAAGTGTATAAGGCCCAGGCATTTAGACAAATGACAAGTCACAGGCAAGATGCAACTAACATAAGGTCAGGGACTACATAGGTTTGACAATTCTATGTGTAAATTGAACCACATTTAATTTTTTCTTTTATTGAAAGCAAACTTTTCATATAATCCATCCTTTTTAATGGTTTCCCTCCCTCTACTCTTCCCAATTCTTCTGACTCTCCTGTCCCATCCCCATCTATCCCCTTTCTGTCTCTTTAGAAAAGAAACAGGCATATAAGCAATAATAATATAATATAATATGATATGATATGATAAGATAAAATAAAACAAAAACAAAAGCCAACATATCAGAATAGGACAAAACAAATAGAAGGAAAAGATTTCAAGAAAAGGCACAGGAAACATATATAGAGGCAGAGACCCACTCCTTTGCACACTCATGAAACCCAGAAAAATACCAAAACCGTAGGGTAAAGAATGCTTTCCTAAATAAGTAGATTTAAACAAATCATATGTATTTAGTTAATAAATGAAGTGAAGGGTAGCATCATCTAACCTAGCTAGAACAGATTGCAGCACCCAGAAAGCAAATGAATAGTTTTTTCATTTGATTTTGAGAATGTGATATCAGCTCTCCATATAAATTTTTTGGGGGGATCATGGATTTTTATTTGTTTTTTTTTTTTAATTAGAAAACTTTTTTTTATCCCATACCTTGTATCCTCCCATTCCTCCCTCCCTCCCTCTCATTTTCCCCTTACTCTCTCTCCATATAAATTCTACTCTACACATTTTCCAAATCTCACAGGTATACAAGCTAATTCCCTAAAATCTCTCTCCATATATACAAATACATTATTTATTAAGCAATATATCCACTATATTTATACAGAAACATCTCTGGAGAATCACAAGTAATATGCGTAAGAGAAGACTAAAGTATCAGAACAAAGAACAAATGAATGAGCTACTTTAAAACTTTATCTTTTCAAGAAATATTCTGTAATAAATACAAATAAATTATTCAAAGATAAAATAATGAGAAAAATGAAAAAAATGAATCAGACTTCCTTCTGATGCTATTTAAAACCCTCAATAAATTGCCTTTTTCTTGTTATAAGTCCTTTAGGTGTACAGAATTCGTATTGTCTATGCTTGACCTAATTAAACAATGAAGTTACTTATTCAAGCTCTCACAGGAAGACAGTTGAAGGATCATGAGCAAGAGTTTTGTGATACTTTGATTTCTTTGGATCATACAGGATTTACTAATTAGTTCTAGGGCAGAGAATAAAGGAAAGGATAGGCTATTCTGGTGTTAGAGGTTTAAGAAAAACAAGAAAGGGTTGAGCAACAGTGAAAATTCAATGGCATTTTATCAATAGCTCAATGATTCAGTATCAAGTCTTCACTTGAAGGAAAAAGCCATTGCAACATCTGCCCATTTTTTTGGAGTTCATTATCTTGTGTGTGCCACACTGATCGCTGTAGTATCTGTGCCAACTTCTTAGCAGAGTTCACCAGCGGATCTGGGCTAACATCAATTCCCTGTACATGAGATTATTTTCCTTTTGCCTTATCCAAGAAAAGAGCTCAAAAGTCCCCAAGCCAGCTATGTACAGTGTGGAATTCAATATTAGACCTTTAGATGTTCATATTCCTCCAAGAAAGAGTCTGCAATATTTTATATTTGTACTTTGCTTTCGAGATCAAAGTTATACACACTCACACCCTGGAAGAGTTTCTAAAGCATTGGTCCAAGATACAGGACAGATTCCTTTCTCTTTTTCATGTATTTTAAATATTCCTTTGGCTTACATTTTATGTTTATTTTATAGTTTTAGAATTTCAAACAAAAATAACATATTTACATAATCCTTATCCTCCCAGGTCTTTCCATGTTCCTCCCCATTCTTTCTCATATTAATGACATCCTTTCTTTAATTTTGGTTGGTACACACACACACACACACACACACACACACACACATGCACGCACACCTCTCATATGTCCTTTAATGAAGATTGTAATGGCAGATTTACAAATTCTCGTGTTTTTAAGAAGCACTAATTTAGTGATTTTTCTTCAAAAGAATCTATAGAGTCATTATAACTCTGATCTCTATAAAACCTGTATTCACCTCTCAAGATGTAGAGGTGACCTATGGCTCATCAATGATTCTAATGGATTGTAGTAATCCAAGGAAGGGAGTGCCCTAAAGCCATGCCTGGTATAAAAGTGATGGTATCTGCCTGAGAAGTGTTATCCCTTGGAAGCCTAAAGGTACATATATTTGGTACATATATATCCTGCTGGAAATTTCTACTATTGTACAAGAAATATAAGGAGGCTTTCTTCCGAGATAAATAACTCAGTCTAGACACAGGTCTCCAGGCATATGGACAAGAGTGGTGGGTGTATAACTGAGAAATGGCCAATCATAATATAGTAAGTGTAGAGAGAAATTTTTCAGTTTTTCACTATTAGTGTTTAGTTTTTTTGACTGATACAGCTCTTCTTTACTGAATTCAATCCTTTCAAGGCAAATATATAGAGTTAGCCCCATCTAACATCACTTTAACTTGGGGACAGTTATTCAATGTCTTCCATGTTCAAGGCATTGATGATATAGATGAATAAAAATAAATTCCTGTATGTGAGAAAATATTTCACCCATAATTATGGCTCTTTGTCAAAAATATACTTCAATATAAAACTAGAGGCAAACTAGGTATGCTTAAAAGCAATAATGTTTGAGGCTGAAAAGTGATATATTAACACAACAATTATTTATGTTCTTTTCGAACTTCAAGCTTAAAAATTTGAACTCATCCATCTTGGAAACTGTTTACCTTCCCAATAAGAAGGAAATTTATGACCATTAGCTATTTCACAGATAAAAAAATTTATTGACTTCAATAATAATCACATGAATGTAATATGTCTTCACTATGGCAGGCAAAGGGGCTCATCAATGAGTTCTAAATTTCTTCTACACGAGGTTTGCTATCAAGTTAATTATACAAGAAAAATCTTCTTGCCTTGTATGTCATCCTTACATTAGGCAGCTGTAAACAAAAATCCCATTGTAGCAAATGGTGTGGTTGATAAACACCTCCTCATGAGCCTCATCAGTCATGTGTTTGCTGACACCAACCTTTTGTAAGAACATGCAGGTCAATTCTTGACATCTTTCTTGCATTCTTCACATTTAGCAGAAGGGTGAGCAGAGCAGAGTTTTATTTCTGTCTCAGAGCAGCAGCATCCACTGTTTCACTCTGCTTGTATAGCTCTACTATGTATACCCCATTTCATGCTGCTTACAGAATGAACTTCATCCTACTTCCATCTTTTCCTCTCATTCTCTACTGGCTTACTGAAACCTGTTAGAATCCTTTCAACATCTAGTTTTTTCTTAGACACTGTATCTAGAAGATTCCAATTTGAAATATAATCTCAGTTCCTCTCATCCAGGAGTGTGACAGTTTATATCTGAAATGTCCTGAACACGTCTCTGTTTTAAGCACTCAGTCTCCAGCTGGTGTCATAGTTTAGGAAGGTTCTTGGAACTATATGGGTTGGAGGTAGATGCCTGGGATTAATGCATACTCCATTCCTACCTCTTTGTGTTATCTTTTCTCATTTGATATGAGCAGATGACTTTTCCTGTAACTCTCTTTCATAAGATGTCTTGCTCAAACACATGGAACAAGTAACTATGGGTTGAATCCCCCGAAACAATGAACCCAAATAAACCTTCCCTTCCTTAAGTTGTTTCTACTAGATGTGAAGACATAAATATTGAGTTGTTTATAGCATGAGGGAGAAGCAATAGCAGGAAAGGAAAGACACATTTGGAGTCAACTTCAATGGAAAAAGTTGATACCAAAAATGAAGGAAAATCAACCAATTTGAAAAGTCTTAGCAGTAGAAATTAAATGGCAACAGTTACAAATTAAAGACCTACAGAATATGGCATTTAAATATGTCTTTTATTATTTTAAAGATTCTTTGAAAAGAACACAGGTTAACTCTTGGCAATGAAACCTACCTCAGAGTAGATAATGAGCATCAGTGAACCTCCATATGGAGACGGCTTCAAATATGTCAAAGAAGCCACCGGGCAAACTATCCCCATTCCTTCCACAGACAGAATTTAGCCTAAAACTGGGGAGGTTGGATGAAGGCAGAGGGGATGTCCAAATTCTGCCAAGACAGGGTAAGCAAGTCCTCAATAGTTTCTGCCTCACAAATATGTCAGGTATATTGGGCCAGAAGGCTGAAGATGATACTCTAACATTTTAGAGTCATTTTCTCATTTTGAAAGCTCGTAGCCTGCACTTCCTGTCTACTAAGATAAATAATTTTTTTCTTTCTTAAGTCTCTGATGGGGATAAAGTCTAGATGAACTGGTTTTATGATTAAACTTAGTTGCTTTGGAAATAAGATGTTTTTAGGTCTAGATAGATATTTTAAGCTGATAGAGATGAGAGATGATAGATATTGATTTACACTTAGAATTTTAGATACACCAAGATAGGAATAATATTTTCTCTTCAAGGCTGCCAAGTACAAATAGCCAAAACACTATGAATGTAACATTTATTTAATTGCTGATTTTATTGTATATATGTGTAATAATATAAATGTATATGTAAACAGTAAAATAAAAAATAATTGTATTATATTAAACAGGACAAAATTGGTTTGAATGGAAATTAAACACCCCTTGATTTTTATTTTGCATGTTGACACTTTGTGAGCATATAATTCTGCTCATTGTCAGAATATATATGATTCTATGGACTCTTATTTCAATAATGTGTATGAATATTTGTGTATTCAAATGTGAGTAGAAATTGTTTTGTATTTGTCTACTTAATGGTATATTTATATTTTTCCTAAATTTATCTATGTAGCCTAATTATATGCAAATATATCTACAATTCGATATGTCAATAGATTTCACCTTTCTTATTCTGAAATTATTTGAAATTCATAAAAGTTAGAACATTTCCATCAAGTTCATAATACTAAAATGTTATATCATCTCAATCAGTACATTAATAATCATAAAAACTTGTTTACTATACTTTATATAATTCCTGAACACTTTCAGAAATGTCTTATATATACCACCTTTTCAACTTTTAATAAATGTTGACTGAGGAAACAGTATAGTGGCTTTGATTGCTAGCTATATTTTACTTTTAATTTTATGTAGTGTTAAATGTGGACTGATAAACTATAAACTGGACATAGGAACACCAAATGGCCAGGTTCCCGAAATCTTCTGCAATAGACCCTGAGATGAAGGTATGGAGATGGATAAAGCATGGAAGGAAATATGCCAATGATGCTCTTCTTATTGGCATGATTAGGATAATATCATTTCCCCCCAAATATTTGCAGCAGGGCCTCAGGTTGAATTTTATGTTTCTTTTATGAAGTTTTGGTTTGGATGGAACATACTCTGACATTAAATAAACATTAAGTATGTAATGACAAGAAATATATTAGACTAATTAAACAATGACAAAGGGAGGAAATATTATCGACATTCAGGATCTAAAAATTATTGCCTCTACTTAAATAACAAAATAAAAATACCAACACATTAAACAATAAAAATTAAATCATTATCTTCCATAGTTAAATGGAATGTTATCAATTTACTTATTCATAGAGAACATTTCATCATGAAATTTGTTTTTATGTATTACAGCTAAAGACTGAATTTCAGTTCTAATTTATTTAATAAAAATCAAATTTAAAGGCACAGTTATACAAGAAGGAGTAAGGGGAAAATGGGAGATAGGGAAGAATGGGATGATACAAGGGATGGGATAACCATTGAGATGTAACAAGAATAAATTAATAAAAAAATTTTTAAAAAAATTAAAAAAACTCAGTTATGTTATGTAAAAAAAATGACCTTGTGATCTTAGCCATTCTGATATGTGTAAGATGGAATCTCACATTAATTATGACTAAGGATGTTGAGCATTTCTTTTTTTTTTCTAGTTTGGCATTTTATTAAATATTTTTTCTTTTACATATACATTTTTATTATTACACATTGTATACAATAAACTACCTATAGCAAGAAGAACCATAAAACAAGTAGTTTATTGTAGAGGGCAGGAGGGTGGGACCAGGATAAGATGAGGGAAGAGGCTATGATAGGAATGTAAAGTGAATAAATTACAAAAAAAAAAAAAAAAGAGCTAGAACACAAGTGCAATCGAGAAGAGAGAGAGAGAGAGAGAGAGAGAGAGAGAGAGAGAGAGAGAGAGAGAGAGAGAGAGAGAGAGAAGATGCTCTTGTGTGAAGTATTGTGTGTGTATGGTTGAAAGTGTCTGTATGGCCAAAAGTCAATGAATGCATTGTGACTTACTTAGTTGTTCTCCAGTTTAGTTTTTTACATAAGATCCTTCATTGAATATGTTAATCACAAATTCAATTTGACTTAACCAGCTTTCTAGCAAGGGCTAAGACTCTTTCAACAAAATCTCCACAGCAATTATATTGTTGGGGCATACCATGCTTTATTACATGGGGTGCCTGGGCTCCTGTTCAAGTCTTCAAACTTGTGAGGCAAGCCGCTTCCTAACTGGGTCTCTTTCCAGCCTGAGACCCTGGCTCTTAAATGAATAACAGATCTCTGCCACTCACAAATCATATCGGTATCAGTATCTACTGAAATAAAGCAACTCATTGACTGAAGCTCCTGGAAATGATGTCATCAACAAGACTGCATTTTCTAGCCAGAAAGCAAGACTATCAGCTTTAGAAAATTTCCCTTGTATTAATCAATGAAAGCAGAATTCCTTGATATTTTGAAGACATGCTACCCAATGTACTAGTTGACCACATGACTTGGCATGATTTTAATCAAGGTATGTTCTTTTACTGCTAATCCAAATGCTAGTTAATTTTTTTCTTAATTTATTCATATTACATCTCGATTGTTAGCCCTTCCCCTGTTTCCTCCCATTCTTCCCTCACTCCCACTTCCCTCTTCTCCCCTCCCCTATGTCTGTGATTGAGGGAGACCTCCTCCCCCTATATATGCTCTTAGAATATCGAGTCTCTTCTTGGTAACATGCTATCCTTCCTCTGAGTGCCACCAGGCCTCCCCATCCAGGGGACGTGGTCAGAAAAGGGGCACCAGAGTTCGTGTGAGAGTCAGATCTCACTCTTCACTCAGCGGTGGAGAATCTCATGTTCATTGTCTAGGTCTTGGTAGGGGTTCGAAGTTTACTGCCTATATTCTCCTTGGCTGGTGCTTAGTTTGAGGAGGACCCCAGGACCCAGATCTGCCTGTCATAAAGTTCTTCTTGTAGGTTTCCAGGACCCTGTGGGTCCTACTATTTCCCCATTCTTCCATGCTACTCTCTCCTAAAGTCTCAATAGGATGTCCTCTCCTCTGACCCACTTTTTTGGTAAGTTAAGTTTTTCATGGTACGTATCCCTTGGACTAGTGTTTTGATATAAGTGAGTATATACCGTTTGTCTCTTTTTGCTTCTGGGTGAACTCACTCATTATAATAATTTCTAGATCAATCCATTTGTCTACAAATTTCGGGAATTCCTTGTTTTTAATAGCTGAGTTGTATTCCATAGTGTAAATGTACCACAGTTTCTTAGCCCATTCTTCTACTGAGGGACACTTAGGCCATTTCCATGTTCTGACTATTATGTATAAAGCAGCTATGAACATGGTTGAGCATA
The DNA here is from genome assembly GCF_903995435.1 of Acomys russatus. NCBI lineage: Eukaryota > Metazoa > Chordata > Mammalia > Rodentia > Muridae > Acomys > Acomys russatus. The sequence goes on along the minus strand of NC_067137.1, from coordinate 105,637,032 downwards.
TGTCCCTGTTGTTTGGTAGGGCATTTTCTGGGTATATTCCAAGGCATCTCCAAACTAGTTAAAATTTTTGTGGTATGAAAGAAAAGCAAAGGGAAGGAAATGCTGTGTAAGTGGCCCTCCAGGATCTTCATTTAAAGACCACTTTTCTATTTTTCTTTCTTTTTTTTTGTAAGGTGAAACTTGAGATATATTTGATTAAGATAAGTGGTTTTCAAAGTCTTGATACATTTTGAGTGATTATATAAGAAATAACCTGGAAATGTCATTAATTCTGACACTTAATTGCATTTCAATTTATTTCACACTTCCTAGGCTTAAAGGATTTATAATTTAAGTCTCTTATCTAAGGGAAGAATGCATAATTTGCTTCAATTGTCTGTTGTTTCAATTAGCCTCTGGTGATCATTTCATATTTAAAGGGTTCATTGAGAAGATTTGTTTCTACCTCCTGAATAAAAGGTAGGAAGCAGGAGAAGCTGAAGCTCTCTGCAGCTGCCATATCCTCCTGGGGCCCACACTGAACAGATACACCTTTAGTGGATAGAATTACTTGATGAGACATATTTTTTGTGTGCTATTTTATTACAGAATTGCCCAATGAAACTAAAATTAATGTTTGTATTCCCACTAATCATAGTTTCTACTTTCTCTTTTTATTTGGGTAAATTACAGGGAAGTTAATGAGCTCTGACACTTTAATCATGACAGCAAAGTTCTTATGCCTGGCTCCTATTGGTCCTAAGATGACTTTAAAACAAAACAAAACACAATAAAACTTCTGTGCACATGGACTTTTCTACTTGCTATTCAGAGTCTAGTTAATCAGTGATTTTCTTGTTCATGTCTGTGATAACGAGCAGATAGTAATATTCTACTAGAGATAAGAGATGTTCATTGAAAGATGTAAGGTGTCTGTCTTGCAAGATTTATTACATTGTGGGATAATTATCTGTGTATTCATAGGGACAACTATCACTGATGGCTATTGTCAGTTTAAGAAAATGGGATAGGATGCATGTTAGAATGGTGGTTTAAGCACAGGTTAACAGTGTGGTATTGAGAAATGAAGGTAAACTCATCATTGCTTTCTTCTCTTAGTTTTACTTGAAAACAAAGAAATATAATATCTTTCTCTGAGGAGCTTATAAAGTGAAAAGCTTATGATATAATACACTAAATGTGTACTATACTTCATGCAAATTAGAAAATAAAACTGTTATTATTTTCTTCATCTTAATGTCCCCCTTGTCATCAAAATCTTCTGGGTTAACCTATTTCTATAGAAGGATTTTTATTTATTTATCTATTGAAAGGTAAATTTACTACAGCTATGTATAAATATTATCCTGTATATCTATAGCACAAATATCTGTAATGTTTTCTCCCTCTCAGATCTATCACTTGCATGGTATGAGGTTTTTCAGGTCCTCCACTAAGAGGTAGTTGTCTTTTACCACCTTTAATTTTGTGCTGGCTGCATGACTTAGTGTGGCAAACACTACACAGCTATCTACACATTGAAATATCTGTATGCTATGGGCTATTTCCTTGTATTATTACAGTATTACTATGCAAAATGAGACCAGCCTACAGAACATGCTAGAGATATAATTTATGCCTTTCCAATATCATTAGACACATGAAGTAGCCCCAGTAGAGGCTCGAAAACACAACAAAGTCCAATCAACAAAACCTAAGAGGCTGGCACAGTCCACAGTAACCACAGATACATACTTGGATTTATATGACAGAATCACAGTATGGCCTGACAGCTGCCTTATATGAATAAATATAAGTTCAACCGAGGAGGTTGTAAGGCAATTTATTGTGGAATAATAAATTACTGATACAGACGGGCAAGGATATGATGTCAGACAGGGTTATACTGCTCACCCTGAACTTTGTTGGGAGGTAGGAAGACAATTGTGTTGATTATTCATAGTAATTACAGAAGATATAAAAAAGATATTAACTAAAATTTATCTTTAGGACAGTTATTTGCAATATTAATTTATTCTGTAGTTAAATAACAGTTATAAAATAATGCAAAACTTAAAAATTTTACAATTTTTGTTTCCAAATATTTCATGTCTATTATTTCAATTGTTCTATTACATTAGTTGACTCATTCACTAATTGAACTACATATATAAAACATTTTGCAATGGTCTTTTGCAAATATTCAAATGAGAACTAATTTCTAAGCTGAGAAAAATTTATATTGTTGCACTAAGAAGTCTATGAAAGTATATATTGCAATAATGTGAATGTGAAAAAGAAGTAAGTTTACAAACTGTGCTCTGTGAAAGAGTACCTATGATAGACCTAAACATTCAGAAACTGGACCACAAGTGTGATTCCTAGCTTGCTTAACCATTTCTCAAATACTATTTGTCCCTAATTAGCCTAAAGAAACCTTAAGAGAATGATGTCCCATTTCCTTTAAGAGGGTATGGGGTAGATTTTTGGTTGCTTTCTTGGGCAATAGAGGGTTATTGTCAGTAGTTGGTGACAAGTTATTATTGATCTTATTTAGAAAAAAAACAAGGTTAGACTTAACAATGTCTCTCTTTTCCCTTATCTTACATTCTTAGGTTTGTAGATAGAGATTGAAAAGAAGGGGGGAATATAGAAATATATAGGTAAGATAGAACAAAAAGTAGATTAGTGAATCTACTCCTCAACTTAATGCCTTAATTATCACTCACAAGGTCATTTTTAATTCACTGGTATAGAATTGTGTGTGTGTGTGTGTGTGTGTGTGTGTGTGTGTGTGTGTGTGTGTGTGTGTATTTATATATGAAGAATAAGTTTAATTTTAGATATTTATGTTTTTGTGGCTATTCGAATTCTTGTGCTTTCACCAATTTCTTTCTCATCCTATTTGTCATTTGCATACAGGAGGCTTATTGATATTTTTGCTCTGATATTGTATCCAGCCACATTACTGATGGTGCTTATCAGTTATAGTGGTTCCTTGGTATGTATACTTATGTATACTATCATATCATCTGTGAACAGCGATGCTTTGACTTCTTCCTTCCCAACTTTTATCCTTTTGACCTCCTTTAGTTTTCTTATTGCTCCATCTATGACTTTAAACACTAACTGGACCTAACTGGTCTCTAGAGAACAGTTCATCCAAACGCAAAAGGATGTATTTTCCTCTCAGAATATAACTGAACATTCTCCAAAATTGACTGTACACATCGTCACAAAGCAAACATTAACAGATACAATATGATAACATGTGGTGGCTTATCAGACCATCATGCATTAAAGCTGGAACTGAACAACAACAATGAAAATATAAAGCCTTCAAACTCATGGAAGTTGACCAGCTCTCCACTCAAGGAGACAAAATAAAAAAGGAAATTAAAGACTTCTTAGAATTCAATGAAAATAAAAGCACAGCATACCAAAACGTATAGGACACAATGAAAACAGTGCTAAGAGCAGAGTTCAAAGAACCACGCACCTTCATAAGGAAATTGGAGAAATTCCATATTAGAAACTTAACAGCACACCTGAAAGTTCTAGAACAAAAAGAAGCCGACACAGCCAAGTGTAGTAAATGGATAGATATAATCAAACTCAGGGCTCTAATCAATAAAGCAGAAACAAAGAGAACAATTCAAAGAATCAACAAAACAAAGAGCTGGTTGTTTGAGAAAATCAATGAGATAGACTAACCCTTATCAAACTAAGTAAAGGTAGAGGGAGAGTACTCAAATTAACAAAATCAGAAATGAAAAGGGAGACATAACAACAGACACTGAAGAAGTACAAAGACGCTTTCGTTCTTACTTCAAAAACATATGCCAAAAAATTAGAAAATCTAAATGAAATGGACAATGTTTTTCATGATGGCTACCAATTACCAAAATTGAATCAAGATCAGATAAACAAATGAAATAGTCCTGTAACTCCTAAGCAAATAGAAGCAGTCATCAAAAGTCTTCCACCCAAAAAAAAAAAAAAAAAAAAAAAAAAAAAAAAAAAGCCCATGACCATATCGATTCAGTGCAGAATCCTACGAGACCTTCAAAAAAGACTTAAAACCAATTCTTTTCAAACTATTCCACAAAATAGAAACTGAAGGAACATTACCAAATACATTCTAAGAGGCCACAGTCTCCTTGATATCTAAGCCACCCAAAGATTCAGAAAATAAAGAGAATTTCTGACCAATTTCTCTTATGAACATTGATGCAAAAATACTTAATAATAACAGAACCAAGAACACATCAAAGATATCATTCACCATGACCAAGCAGGCTTAATCCTAGGCATGCAAGGTGTGTTCAATATGCAGAAATCTATCAATGGGATTCATCATATAAACAATCAGAAAGAAAAATAAATACATAATTTTCCCCTTAAATGCCAAAAAAGCATTTGACAAACTCCAACACCCATTCATGCTAAAAGTCTTGGAGAGATCATGGATAAAAGGCACATACCTAAACCTAATAAAGGCAATATACAGCAAGCCTATAGCCAGCATCAAACAAAATGCAGAGAAACTTAAATCAATTCCACTAAAATCAGGGACAAGACAAGGCTGTCCACTATCTCTGTATCTCTTTAATTTAGTCCTAGCTGGAGTAATAAGAAAATTAAAGGAGATCAAGGGAATACAAATTGGAAAGGAAGAAGTCAAAGCATCCATGAGTTTTATGGGTCTTACTGAAGAAATAAAGGTAATTGTCATTCTGAAAGTAAATAGACATGAACTGGATTGGTGATTTTGTGTAACTCAAAGATGTTAGCAGGATTTCTCCACATCTTCATTCCAGAGACATGTAGAAATCAATATTTCTAAGAGGGAATCCTAACACTGAAGAATATCCTAATGTTTATATGATTCATCTGTTTACAAATCATGCCAGGTATTTCTGAACTACCTTTATCTTTAGCTTTGATAATTCTTTTTTACATTTTTTGCTGTTTAGATAGAGATACTTTGATGGAGTTGTTTTTGAATTTAGATATGTAGTCATATCTTATTGTGCACATAATTTGATTTTCTGTGATGGATTATGGTGTATTCATAATTTACACAGATTGCCCATTCTTTAAGATACTTTTAATATTGTTCATTATGTTTATTTCTTATGATTCATTATTAAGAAATATTTGCACTGTCAAGAGTTAGTTATCTGTCAGATATGTAGATGGTGCATATGTTTGGATGCCCTTTCATTTGTCTTTAAACTAGGTAATAGAAGTTTGCTCTTATTTCCTAAATGCTATATAGCTAGGAGATCCAAAATTTATTTCTTTGCCTGTAGATTTCCAGTTGTTTCCAAGCCACTTACTGAAACAGCTATTCTTTTTCCAGTGAGAGTTTTTTGAAGCTTTGTCAAACATAACTTCCATATTGACTATACAAATATCTCCTAGTACTGAATCATAAGAAACAATCACATAATAAAGAGCAATATTAAAGAATGATCCTAAGCTATGAACAGATTGAGTGAATTACAAGTACAGAAAATATTCTCAATATCACAATTCACCAAAGATATGCAAATTAAAAGTGAATTGGGATATGACTAAATGTCTGCATTTTAAAACAACTGCCACAAAATCAAACCCTAAATTGAATATCACCACAACCAAGCAAAACAAAACAACTAAAAAGCAGTGATAGCACCAAGTATTTTTAGAAATCTAAAAAATTAATTTGCCATTGTGGTGAATATAATGCAGAATGGTGATGGTAATTTAAATAATGCCCTAGTAGTTTCTTAAGTGTGTCATCACCCCAGAAATCTGAGCCACTAAGGAGGTAGTCTTTCTTCCCTAGACAAACCTTCTTACACAGTGGAATACATCCTCATCCGGATATGCCAAATGAGTGTGGGGTTGCAAAAATGTAGATGCAATGAGATGTTTATAAATATGTTAAATCCCAAGATAGATATAAAGTGTTCATAGTTGACCTGGGTTTTGTGTTCCAAAGTGCAACAAAATACAAGTGTCCTTCATAAACTACATTCCTAAACAACATATGTCATACAGATTACATAATGCCATTCTCTATCTCTCTTAGTTCATTTTATTATCAATAAATAAACCACAGTTATATGCAACACACAAAAATTTGCTTAAAGCTCCTGAGAAACCATACTGATTGAAAATAGAAAGGCAATCCCAACTGGTAACATAATATGATATGTCATTTGAGAATATTTTGAACAGACAGTACTTTTGAAAGAACATATGATAAAGAATATGGCAATGCTATTAACTATTAAATCAAGTGTAAAGAGGCATAAATGTTTCAAGGTCAGTAATCTTGGTTTTGTTGTAAATTTTTTCTGTCTCTTAACTGGAATTATGAGAAAATCCACAAGATATACACGGGTATTAAATACTACAAAAGCAAACAGAGACACATGGATGGGCATACACACATGCATGCACACACACACACACACACACACACACACACACACACACATTGTGTTGGTGTATAATCAATCAGACGTTCAGAACCACATGGGCAAGTACACATTTAGAAGCCTCATTTGGTTTGAGTGGAAATTGTGGGTATATTGGAGAGCAATCAACACAGGTTAATCTGTGCCTTAGCCGCTGAGAAGTTCTGGGCTCCTGTCAAGGTGTCTCCTTCTAGGTAATTACTCTTGATCTTAGTTACTGGTGTGAAACATGGTCTTTATGATCTCTGTGTGTGGTAAAAGAGACGAAAGTATCTGGTCCTATCTAAGATGGGACTTTAGACTTTATAGCATTACACTACACTGTGTTAATTGTACTTTCATTAAAGAGAATCACAGGTTCATCTTCCTCCTCCTTCTTCCACTTCTCCTCCTCCTCCTGTACCTCCTCCTTTTCTTCTTTTCTTCTCCTTCTTCTCATCATCTTCTTCTCTTCTTATTTTTCCTTCTTTCTCTTCCTTCTTCTTCACAAAAATAACTGTATTCTTAATAATTTGTGTATGTAAATTGTGAGACAGCTAGATTAATATATCCACACAAACCAGCACTTGTTAGAACTAAAGTCTATACATACAAATCAATTTCTGTGCAAAGTAATGGATCTTCACTTTGGATTTTACACATTTACTATAAATTATATTTTTATTCACTTATTCACCACTATTAACACACACACACACACACACACACAGAGGAGGGAAGGGAGGAAGGGATGGTGGGACTGAGGGAGAGAGAGAGAGAGAGAGAGAGAGAGAGAGAGAGAGAGAGAGAGAGAGAGAGAGAGAGAGAGAGAGAAAGAGAGAGACAGAGAGAGAGAGACAGAGACAGAGACAGAGACAGACAGAGACAGAGACAGAGAGGCAGAGAGAGACAGAGAGAGACAGAGACAGAGACAGACAGAGACAGAGAGGCAGAGAGAGACAGAGAGAGACAGAGACAGAGACAGAGACAGAGAAAGGGAGAGAGAGAGAGAGTCTATGACAGAGTTAGACCTAGAAAAACTATATTGTATTTTACACGACATATATCCTAAAATTGCATTCTATATACTATTATTACTGAATCCCTACCACTTGCTGTCTTTCCTGCTTTTCAGACATGTAGACTTCAAAAACAAAAATCAGTGATGAGGGCAACAGAATTCTAGACACTAATAGTCTGATTCCCACAACAGCAACATGTTAGACTCTTGTGACAAATCCAGTTTTTTTTTTTTTTTTACATTCAGTACATTCAGTAATCATGTATAGCACAATGTTTATATGTGTAGATGCTTATAATAACATTATTTAATATATATAAAAATGTTCAGGCACATAAATGCTTAATACTAGAATATTTACCAATGTCACCAAATAAAATTACATTAGAACTTAAAAAGTAAATAAAGATATATTCATTAGCAAATAAAAATGAAATATTTAGTCATTTAGCTTTTTAGCACATTTTGAAAACTATGTGAAAATTAATATATTATCTTTAGTATATACACTTCAAAATTAATTTTAAAATATGCAGGTATGCTATGTTAGAATTATTAGCACATAAGGTTTACTAAGTGTTTGTAATTAAATTTTTTAGATGAGATTATCATTTTAATTACTTTATAAATTTTCTAATGTAAATGTTAATTGCTTATGCTAAACCCTGAAGAAAACACTCAAATATTGATAATTACATTAGAAGTTCAGTAATATATCAGAGATAAGTGTCACATATTTTTAAGGCACAGATATAATATAAAATAATAGCAAAGTAAAATTAAAAATTAAGCACTCTAATTCAGGTAGATGAGTGGAGTGGTTAATATTTTAAAATGAGAATCAAGTCAACATAATAATAAAATAATACTAGACATCTATCATATTGAATATGTTATGGTTAACTTGAAATACAATATTCACACTAAATCTGAACTATAGTGTTAAATGATATTAGGAAATATCATTGTTTTAGTATTATTTACAGTACTAAATAGCATTTTGTTTTTGTAAATGGTCCCATTTAACCATGACAAATGTGTGATACAACTGGAAATCTAATGTAATTTTAAACAAGTGACAGCAGATGCTGGTGAGCTGTGGAACAAGAAGAACACTCCTGTGTTGCTGGTGGAGAACAAATATGTGCTATCACTTTCAAAATAAACCTTGTGCTCAGAAAATTGGGAACAGTTCTACTTCAAGACCCAGCTATACCACTCCTGGGCATATACCAAAAACGAGGCTTCACTGTACCACAAGCATACTTGCTCAACTACGTTCATAGAAGATTTATTAATTTTAGCCAGAAACTTGAAACAACCTGCATGGCTCTTAACTGAGGAACGGATACAGAAACTGTGGTACATTTAAACAATGGAATACTACTCGGCTATTGAAAACCAAGGAAATGTTGAAATTTGCAGACAAATGGATAGAGTTAGAAAATATCATTCTGAGTTAGGCAACCAGACCCAGAAAGACACACATGGTGCGTATTCACATATAAGTGAATATTAGCCATATTCTGCAGGACAATAATACTACCATCCACCAACCTAAAGAAACTAAGTAACAAGGAGGGATCAAGGAGGATAGTTGAATCTCATTCAGAAGGGGAAATAAAATGGACATTGGAAGTGGATGGAGAATGAACTGGTTGGGAGAGAGGATGGGGAGGAGAGCAGGGTATGAGGTGAGAGAAGGGAAACCTATTAGATGGTGTCTGTGTGACAAGGTAGGCTCGTGGGAGAATATGATGTTGACTCAAGCGGAAACTCCTAGCAGCAGGGGATAACTAGACTGAAGTGGCCACCTCCTATAGCCAGGCAGGACTTTCAGTGGAGGAAGGGGACCCTAAACTACCCACAAAACATTCAATCGAAAAATTACCCTGCCTACAAGGTTTGTAGGGATAAAGGTGGAACAGAGATTGAGGGAATAACCAACCAATGACTAGCCCAAATGAGACCCATCCCATGTGATATACCCAACCCCTGACAATATTAATAATGCACTGCTATGCTTGTCAACAGAAAGCTAGCATCACTGTCCTCTGAGAGACTCCATCCAGCAGCAGATGGAAAAGAGGCTGTAATCAACTGCCAAACAGTAGGCAGAGCTTGGGGAATCATGTGGAAGATTTGTGGGAAGAATAGAGGGACTCGAAGCAGACCAGAACTCAAGAAGTCCTACAGAGTCAACTAACCTAGAACCATGGAGGCTCACTGAGCCTGAAGCACTAACCAAAGACCATACATTGACTGGACCTAGGCCTCCTGCACATATGTAGCTGATGGGCAGCACGGTCTTCATATGGGTCCCTTATGATTGAAGAGGGGTTGTCTCTGACAGGTACTCTGCTGCCGTCTTGTGTATCACTTTTCCTTTGATGGGATTCCTTGTCTGGCCTCAGTGGAAGAAGATGTGTTTAACTGATACATCTTGATGTGTTGGGGGTGGGTTTGTATAGTAAGGGTCTTATTTTTGAGGAGAAGGGGAGGAATGAATCAGGAAGAGGGTGGGAGGGTGGAACTGGGAAGAAAATGAATAAATAATAAATTAAAATACTCAAAACATGCCAATATTTAAAATGTTTATTAATTGTTATACATATGCAAGCAAAATATTCTATGAACATGATGAAACCACAGACAGTTATGAAAAAATATTGATAGTATACTTGTAGATACCCAGTAAAAGATTATTCATAAAAATGAAAAATACTTAAGACTTGAAACAATAACTCTTGTTAAGTAGCCATATGAGTTATATATTATACAAATAGTCAACAGTCCCACATTCATTAATATGTATGCTTATAAAATTATTTAATTGCACATAATGTTCATTCCTTAATGCTATAATTAAAATAGGATGAAAACTGTTAACTGCAAAATAAATGTAAAGAATAACAACTTCAGAGGGTCCTAGAAATCTACAAGTAGAACAATATGATAGGCAGATCTGGGCCCAGGGGTCCCGCTCAAACTAAGGCACCAGCCAAGGACAATACAGGAGGTAAACTTTAAACCCCTTCCCAGATCTAGCCAATGGTCAGAATATCTCCACAGTGAGTGGAGAGTGTGATACGGACTTTCTCACCTACTCTGGTGCTCAACATTTGACCATGTCCCCTGGAGAGGGAGACCTGGTGGCACTCAGAGGAAGGACAGCAAGTAGCCAAGAAGAGACTTGATACCCTATGAGAATATATAGGGGGACGTAATCCCCCTCAGGAACAGTCATAGGGGAGGAAATAATGGAAAATGGGGGGGGGGAGGAATGGGAGGATACAAGGGATGGGATAAAAATTGAGATGTAACAAGAATAAATTAATAAAAAAAAAAAAAAAAAAAAAAAAAAAAAAAAAAAAGAAAAATAAAGTAGCTTGGATGGTGAAAAAAAAAAAAAAAAAAAAAAAAAAAAAAAAAAAAAAAAAAAAAAAAAAAAAAAAAAAGAATAACAACTTCAAATGAAAATCTTTTAGACGTATTCTTGATACTTCTTTAGGGCTTCAGTGTGTAAATGTACCACAGTTCCTTTATCCATTTTTTTTTTTTTTTGGTTAAGGGACATCTAGGTTGTTTCCAAATTTTGGCAATAACGAATAAAGCTTCTATGAACATAGTTGATCAAATGTCCTTATTGTATGCTGGAATATGGCCAGGTTGGAAAAACTGGGTCTTGAAGTAAAGCTATTCCCAAGTCATGGACAAAACACCAGATTGATTTCCAAAGTGGTTGCACAAGCTATCACTCCCACCAGAAATGGAGGAATGTTCTCCTTTCCCAACATCCTAGCCAGCATGTGTTGTTGCTTCAGTTTTTTATCTTGGTCATTCTGATGGGTGTAAGATGGAATCTCAGAGTCGTTTTGATTTGCATTTCCCTTATGACTAAGGACCTTGGACATTTCTTTAAGTGCTTTTCAGCCATTCAATAGTCCTTTGTTGTGAAGTCTCTGTTTAGTTCTGTACCTCATTTTAATTGGTTTATTTGGTGTGTTGGTGTTTAGTTTCTTGCGATATTTAGAAGCCCAAACCATACAATGGAAAAATGATAGCATTTCCAACCAATGGTACTTGGCTAACTAGATGTCTACATGTAGAAGAATGTATGTAGATCCATATTTATCTCCCTTTACAGAACAAAAGTCAAAGTGGATTAAAGACCACAACATAAAACCAGACACACAACATCTGTTAGAAGAAAATATCGGGAAGAGCCTTGAGCTCCTTGGAATAGAACACAGCTTCCTGAACACAACACCAACAGCTCAGGCTCTAAGAACAATAGTTAATAAATGGGACCTCATGAAACTGAAAAAATTTCTGTAAGGAAAAGGACACTATCAACAGAACAAAACAACAGCATACAGATTGGAAAAAGTTCTCCTTCAACCCTATATCCAAGATGTGACAGGTCATGCTGCCTTAAAATGGAGAGAAAGAGACCCATCCCCACGCCACCATAGGTGGTGGCAATGTTTCACTCAAATGGATGAGACTAGAAGAGATCATCCTGTGTGAGGTAACCCAGACTCTGAAAGACATACACATATGCACTCATAAGTGGATGTTGGCCATATAGTACAGGGCAAACATAGTACAATGCACAGACCTAAAGAAGATAAGTACCAAAAAGAACCCAAGGTAGTGTGCTTAAACCTTACTCAGAAGGGAAAATAGAATAGACAGAGATAATGCTTGAAAAGAAGGAACAAGGTAAGAGAGGGAGAACAGAGAGAAATAAGGGTGGAGATTAGACCTGGGGAGAGCAGGGAGAGGAGGATGGAAAGCCTGCAGAGAAAAGAGAAACTGTGGGTTAAGGCATCTCTATGACAAGCTGGAGACCCAAGTTAGAATACCCCTCTGGGATGATATGAAGTTGACTCTAGCTGAGACTCCTAGTAGCAGGTGCTTGGAGGATGTCCTCTTCTCTGTCCATGGCCAGTGGAGGGAGGGGTAAATCTCTCCTTTCATACTTTGTTTGAAGTGATATAGGCAAGAATAAGTAGTCCTCTATTGGCAGGATTTGAGAGTCTAATAAACAAAATGAAGCATTAATTGAGAACATTGTCTAAAAGGTATTAGCCATAGCCAGCAAGCAGAATATATCTGGGTAATAGATCATATGAGTTATATTAACAAGGCCATGGAGTGATTAAAAGGTGCTTACACAAAGTGTTTCACTTCAGTGGTTCATATCCTCAACCTCTGATGTAATTGCTAGAATCTTCTGGAAACAGTCTAAAACAGACATCCTGAGATATAATGTTTTTATGTTACTAAGATATCACTTAGTCCAGTCAAATTTATATACAAAATTATTCAAAAATAATCCAGAAGCATCAGTTTCTTTTCTTCAGTTATATTTACGAATATGTTGATTTTCTCAATGTCATGTTATTTTTCTGGAATCTATAACTAATCTTTCCATGGAGACTTTTGCTAAGTTATGGTGTAATACTTTTATTATATGTTCCTGTGATAAAAGCCTATGCATTTCATACCTGAGGTAAAATATTGGATATGACTTTTCCCATGTTAAAGACAGGATAAATATTTGGCTAGCAGGTGAGTGAATGTGTCCTAATTTTGTACCTTTTGCATCTGTACCTACATCTGTGATATGTATCATTTTTTTCATAACTAACTTTCTACCAGTGTTCTTGTAGATTATTTCTCACATTAACAACTTCTCATCACAGCCTATTGAAAACATAATGAATGACAATTGGTATGTGCACTGGTGCCACTATAGATCCTATGTTCTGCTAGCCAATATTTCTCCATAACACTGTAACAGTACTTGGCTATACCTTTTTCTGACTGCTTGGGTTAGATCACTAATCGTAGGGGGTGGGAATCTGACTCTTTCTGATTGAAGATATCCCAAATGTTTCAAGGTAAAGTAATGTCAGCTGAAAAGCTATTTCCACGACATAGGTTGATATGAACATGGAAATTGATAGCCTTACCTAGACTTGGATTTGACTTGACAGTTTTGTAAGTGACTTTCAGTAGTTTTCCATTTCACTTGTTATAGTATGACAACCGAGGATTTAGAAATTGGGACTTATTGTAAAAGTAAATTGTTTAAAAACTATTTGGAGTTTTGCAAATAAGTTTTGGCATGCAGAAATATTTGTGGAAGAAAGATAAAGACAGGTGAGGATTCCTTTCCAGAATACAATGCACAGAGGAAGAGTTTATACACCAGGGCTTCCTGAAGCTTGGGTCTCTTGCTTAGCATGTGATCTAAGACATAATTTCAACTTTTCTTTTCTTAAGTCTTTATTCAAATAAGGAGGGATGCAGACAGAGTGCTTTTTTTTAATTTCCCTTTATCTATTATTTATTGTGTATTTTGATATTAAGAATGTTTTTCTTCAAAAAGAGCCACAATTTCTTGGTACATTATGTTTTGTGTGTGTGTGTGTGTGTGTGTGTGTGTGTGTGTGTGTGTGTGTGTGTGTGTGTGTGTATACTTTTGATATGTGTGTGACATGTGTGTGAGAATTGAAACATTGTTGCTATGGAAAGTATCTGAAGATAAATTTGAAAGTCAGTTCCCACCTTCCTCAGTTTTAGGTAGTTTCTCTCATTGACTGTGCATTGTACTCTATACTTTATACCCTTTAGGCTAACTGACCTAGGGGCTTCTGGGTAGTTTTGCCATCTATAAATTCTGTCTTGCTTTCAGAGTGCCGAGATTACAGATTTGTGCTACCATATCCAGCTGTTTACTTGCGTTGGATTCTGGGAATCTGAACTCAAGTCACCAAGATTATAGGCCAAGCCCTTTTATGCACTGAACTATATTTCTAGATCTAGGTAATTTATTTCAGTAAAATGAAGATCCTTTATGCAACAAAAAATAAAAATGTATAAATTAGTATTACCAGTCAATTGGTTCCTCATGCATATTTTATGTACTTCTGGGCTTTGCTAATTTTACATACCTCTCTTGACTATGGAAAATACCCACATATACATCTTTAACTTCTTATATTCTATTGGGATAGATGAGAAAAAAGAAATCTTCATATCAGGCTCATTTCAAGATTTTTTTTTCTGAGCCCAGTAGTTTATGGAATTGGTGTTCAGATCCATTGAGCATGCATGGGATGGCTTCGATCATTTGATGTTTCAATGTGTGAGATCGCCCAAGGATAAAAACCTAACCCTAGGATATTTTCTTTGAAACAAGGAGCATACTACCTTACCTTTGATTTAAGAATCTGAATTGGCCAGGCTGAAGAGATGGTTTGGCAGTTAAGAAACTTTCTTTTCTATGTGTATCATCTTTGATATCTTCCCAGTCTTATTTAGAAGTATATTTTTGCATTTTATGTTCTTTTACAGTATATAGTACACCATATTCAAAGCATGCTTAATTTTTTTCTTTAAAATTTTAAGGGATAATATTCAGTCTTTTATAATTATGCCTGATATTAGATAGAAAAACTTCATTGACTTTAAAATAATATTGAGTACATGCCTTAATCCTTGCCTTCTTATCGCATTTGTGTGAGGAAAAAATGGTGGTTTTTCAAATTTCCTTTGTGTATTCTTGAGATTGTTATATGCTTCAATTTCTTCTAATTATATGGCTGAATATATTGACTAAACAAATCTTTATTTGCATAAAACCCATTTGATTATGAAATATTTGTCTTTATATGTTAATAAATATTTGTCATTAGATGCAATTTCTTGTCAGAATAATACTTTCTAGGACATTCTTCACAGTTGAGTAGAGAGTGGGGACTGACTTTCACACAAACTCTGGTGTCCCATATTTGACCACATCCCCTGGATGGGGAGGACTGGTGGAACTCAGACGAAGGATAGCAGGCTACCAAGAAGAGACTTGATATCCTATGAGCATATACGGGGGAGGAGGTCCCCTCATTCTATGGATTTTTTATACATATACACATGCGTGCACATACCACACATGTTTACATAAGTGAGTGAAAATATGTAGAAAACAGGAAAGCACAAGCACACTCACCCTTGACACAAAAACACATGTAAATATGTAGAGAGTAAGGAAAACACAAATGTACACAACATGCACACATAAACAGACACACAAACAGAGGGAGAAGAAAAGAGAGGGAGTGTTTATATAATCGCCTAGCACACATAAAAGTAAGTTTCTCATCATGCACAGTCCGTGGTTGGTGCATCAGTCTCTGCAAAAATCCCTCCTTTCCCTGGATTTGTTGGCTCCATTTGTCTGTGGAGCGCCTGAGCCTTTCAGGCCTTTCTTTTTCCCCAACTCTTCCATAAGACTCATTGCATTCTACCCCAAAATTTCTCTGTGAGTCTCAGCAACTGCTTGGATCCCATGATGGGTGGAGTCTTTCAGAGGACCTCTACAGTAAGCTTCTATCCTGTTCCTTCTCTTAAACTTCATATTGGGTCTATTCTCTTTGTCCTTCTGATTGAAAATAAGCATTCTCCCTAGGGTCCTCCATGTTATTTAGTTTCTTCAAGTCTGTGTATTATAGTGTGATTATCTTATATTATGGCCAATATCTGCTTATAAATGAATATGTTCATTATGTGTCTTTTTGTGTCTGTGTTTTGTCACTCAGGATGATCATTTATAGTTCTATCCATTTGCCTGAAATTTTCAAGATTTCCATGTTTTTGATAGCTGAGTGGTATTCCATTGTGGAATTGTACCCGAGTTTCTGTATCTATTTGCCTGTTGATAGACATCTAGGGTATTTCCAGATTGTGGTCATTAAAAATAAAGCTTCTATGAACATAGTTGAGTAAATGTCATTGCTGTATAGTGGAATATCTTTTGTGTATATGTCCAGGGTGATATAGGTGGGTCTTGAGGTAGAACTATTCCAAATATTCTGAGAAAGTGCCAGATTGATTTTCAAAGTGTTTATATAATTTTTCACTCCCATCAATGATGGAGGACCATTTCTCTTTCTCCACATCCTCATCAGCATTTCAATCTTATACAATAACAAATCTTCTGGAGGTATCTCCATCCTTGATCTCAAAATGTACTATAGAGCCACAGTAATAAAAAATGGCATGGTACTGACATAGAAACAGACAAGTGGATCAATGTAATCAAATCAAAGACCAAGAAAAAACCCACACACCTATAGACACTTGATTTTTGACAAAAAAGCAAAAAAAAAAAAAAAAAAATACAGTGGAAAAAAGATAGTCTCTTCAACAAATTGTGCTAGTCTAACTGGATGTCTTCCTGTAGAAAAATGAAAACTTATCCTTATTTATTACCCTGCACAAAACTAAAGTCTATGTGGATTAAAGCACTCAACATAAAACCAGGCAATGCAATCTGTTAGAAGAGAAGGTGCGGAAGAAGCTTGAGCCCATTGGCACAGGAGACCACTCCCTGCGCAGAACCCCAGCAGCCCAGGCTCTATGATAATCAATTAATAAATGGGACCTCATGACTGAAAAGCTTCTGTAAGGCAAAGGACATTATCAACAGAACAAAATGACAGCCTATTGTCTGGGAAAAGATCTTCACTAACCCTACATTTGACAGAGGGTTAATATATACACAATATATAAAGAACTAAAGAAATTAAATACCATGAATGTGAATAATCCAATAAAAAATAGGGTATACAGCTAAACAGAGAATTCTCAACAACAGAATATCCAATGGTGGTGAATCCTTTATGTTTAACATCCTTAGTCACCAGAGAAACTGAAATCAAAACCATTCTGAGATTCCACCTTACACCTTTGGGATGACTAAGACCAAAAATTCAAGCAAAGGCAACAGTGTTGTTAAGCACTGTGAGAAACACATGAAAAACACGTGATCAAATGTGTGGAAGCTGGAGCACAAGAGAAATTGTTCTAACAGACCAAAAGAAGTAGGAGCTAATTTCATGTTCTTGGGAGAGACTAGAAAGATGAAGCCATGGGTTCTATGAGTAGATGATGTAGAAGAGAGGAATGAGGTGGACACAATGCCACAAGCCTATAATGCAAGCACTCAGAGAGGAAAATGCAGCCAGATCTTTGGGAGTTCAAGACAAATCTATTCTTCAAAGTGAATCCAGGACATCCAAGGATGCCGAGAGAAACCAAAACCCTGTCTCAAAACAACAACAACAACAAACCAAATAACACAAACAAACAACTCCACCCTCCAAAAATACCCAAAACCAAAGAAAGAAAGACAGATAGAAAGATGAAAGAAAGAAAGAAAGAAAGAAAGAAAGAAAGAAAGAAAGAAAGACCTTGCGTAGTGCATACCCATAATCCCAGCACTTGGGAGGTAGAGGCAGGCAGAGCTCTGTGAGTTTGAGCCTGTGTGTTCTACAAGAATGAGTCCAGAAAAATGAGAGAGAGAGAGAGAGAGAGAGAGAGAGAGAGAGAGAGAGAGAGAGAGAGAGAGAGAGAGAGAGAGAGAGAAAGAGAAAGAAGAAGGAGGAGGAGGAGGAGGAGGAGGAGGAGGAGGAGGAATGCGGTATTAATACAGCAGCATTCAGGGAAACTTTGGTTGAGAAACATTGGGCATAATTACATGCAGTATGAAAACAGTGCCAAATAAGCAACTTAAGAGCAAGTTAGAAAAGGTGGATTCAAAGAGATGCTGGGAACATGACACACCAGTAGCTTCCAGTCTAAGCAAGAACTAGTATGATGGAATGTATTACACTTTATCTTTTATTTCCATGACTATCATGCAAAATCCTTTAGAATATACTAGCTTGTTTCCTGGATATTTTTTTTATTGACTGGAAATATTAATGAATTCTGCTCTGTGACTGAATTTAAGAGGGAACTAATGTATTTCACTCTTTCATTTATGAAACAACATATGCGTTTTTGTAATTGATTTTAAGGGGAGCAGAAACTAACAAAATGAGTTAGTATTTTGTCTACTCTCACCCAAAAGCACTGTATACAAAAGACCAGTGATGTTCAGCTGCTGAAACTTTTAAAATATGGCCAGTTTAAGTTGCTATGCACTACATATCTAAATAAACCATTAAATGTCAAAGACTTTATATGCAATAAAATTGTACATTGCTATACATTTTTATATTGATTACACATTTAATATTTTTAGTACAGTTAACATTATGAAACATATGATTTGTAGTCAAGTTCACTTGATTGATCGATCAACATATAAAAATTCACTGAGATGTATAATGTTTGGGACTGGTTTAGAAAATATGTTTGCCAAGGTCTCTCAAGTATTCTATGTTAAAAAGCTACAGTGAAGCATTTAACATTTAATTTTCTAATATTAAACAGAAATATTTAGGACACTGTCTAAAGTCTAATTCTGTGTACGTGTGTGTGTGTGTCTGTGTGTGTGTGTGTACGCGCATATGCACATGCCTGCAAGCACATCTTTCTGGAGGACAGAGAGCAACCTTAGAATTTATTTCTCAGGGTACCGCCACATTTTAATGCTGTTATCTGTTTGTTTAATTTATTGTTTTCTTTTGTTTTTGCTTGCCTGTTTGTTTTTGAGCGAAGATATTTTACTGGCCTGGAACTCACGAGATAAGATAGACTAACCATGGAATTCCAGGGACCATCCTATCTCTACCTCACTCTCACTGAGATGGCATCCCTACAACTCCCTTTTACAAATAGATTTTTTGGATATAATTCAAGTCACCATGTTGGTAAAAGCTGAAAAATCAAGTAAAACCCGGATTCATATTACAGGGAATGTTTCTCTATTTGGATAGAGATACCTTGATTTGGGTATGCCATTGGGAAATATATAACATTTAAGAATATAGAGTTAGAGTTAGAGTCCACTCAGAGACACACTCACACATACACACACACACATACATACATACACACACATACACAAATATATACACTGACATACAGATACATACATACACATACACACATATATACACAGAGAAAGAGAGAGACAGACATAAAGACAGAAAGACAGACAGACACAGACACATAGACACATACACACACAAAGAGAGAGAGAGAGAGAAAAAGAGAGAGAGGGGGGAACAAATCTATCCTGAAACATCAACTGACTTTTTCTTGTTGTGTGTTCATAGCTCTTTAGTTATAAAATAGTTCCTAGAATAAAAATGAGGAATAAAAATAGTCACCACTGTATTACAAGCAGCATTGTTTTAGCCGCCACTGTGAAAACTTTCCACTAACACCAAAAAATCAATATCACTTTCTGATTTTTTAGGCTACCCTAAAGAGCATGTCATGATGTTTTTTCCTAACTCTGCATTTTCTGTATTCAAGTCAGAGAAACAGAGGAGAGGACACAAAAAAGAGAATTGTATACACTTACTTTTTTCAAAAAGTTTTCCAAATGGTCATTCAAAATTTTCAAACATTCTGCAGTCTAAAAACAGCAAGTGTACTTTATGTTTTCAGACAAATTTGAAGTCCCAAGTGTTTGATAATGATATGTGGAGAAAGAACACTCCTTCATTGCTGGTGGGAATGCAAACTTGTACAACCACTTTGGAAATCTCTCTGGCACTTTCTCAGAAAACTGGGAATAGGGCTTCCTCAAGATCCAGCCATTCCACTCCTTGGAATATACCCAGAAAAGACTCCACCACACAAGGACATATGGTAAACCATGTTCATAGCAGCCGTATTCATAATCGCCAGAACCTGGAAACAGCCTAAATGTCCCTCAGTTGAAGAATGGATAAAGAAACTGTGGTACATTTACACTAGGGAATACTACTCAGCTATTAAAAAAAAAAAAAAAAAAGGAAATCCCGAAATTTGTGGACAAATGGATGGGACTAGAGATGATCATACCGAATGAGTTAACCCGTAAGCAGAAAGACTCACATGGCATATACTCACTCATAATTGGGCACTAGCCCAAAAGGCATGTCCCCACGAAAGTCTTCATTTACCTGATTGGGATAGATGTGAGGACATCCTACTGAGACTCTAGGTAAGAGAAATATAGGAGATAGAGAAATAGAAGGACCCAAAGGGTTCTAGAAACCTTCAAGAAGAACATCATGACAGGTGTATCTGGACCCAGGGGCGTCTGCTCAAATTATTGCACTAAGCAAGGACAACACAATAGTAAACATTGAACCCCTACTCTTATCTACCCAATGGACAGGTCATTCTCCACAGTTATATGGAGAGCAGGAACTGACTTTGACATTAACTCTGGTGCTCAATATTTGTCTACGTCCCCTTGGTGGGTAGGCCTATTGGCACACAAAGAAAGAATAAGCAGGATACCAAGATGAGAATTGATAGCCTCTGGCTATAAAGTGGAGAAAGAGGTCCCCTCAGTCATAGACATAGGACAGGGGAATAGGGTAAAAGTGGGAGGGAGAGAGGAGTGGGAGGACACAGGTCATGGGATAACAATTGAGTTGTAATTGGAAGAAATTAATAAAATTGAATTTAAATAAATAAATAGATAAAAATATTGAGGTCTTGCCAATTTCTACACCTTTTGCTAAAGCTAAACTTTTAGCATTTCCTCTTCTCAGAAGAGTCCCTCAGGTTGGATGTCAATATGTACTTTTTCTCCTCCCAGTGTGTCCTCAACACATGCACAGTGAGATCTGATATTAACACTTTTCCAGATGACTGTTCTGCCTTGTGGCTCATGTAAGAATAAGTGATTTTTGATTATCGTAAGTTTGAATATCATTAAAGGCTTTTCTAAGTCCAGTGTAGTGTGAAGTTTCAAGAGAAGTGAATATTAGATGACAGTCCAAGTGGGATGCCTCTTCTTGTATATAGGCAAGTTTAGCACAAAAGAAAACTTTTCCAGTTTTTTTTTAGATTATAATATAGTTATTTTCCCTTCTATTTGTCTCTCAAAATCCTCCCATACACCTCTCTTTTTTCTTTAATTTTTACGGTCTCTTTTTAAAATAACTGTTTCATATATATAAATATAAATATGTGTGTTCCATATAAACATTTAAATACATATATGAATATATGTACATTCATAAACTGTATTTGAATATGTATATATTATAAATATTGACCTGGCCCATCTGGGACACAGACAGCAAATCAGCAGAGGTGACATGGGCAGAGGACACAACCCACATTGGCCATCATTCTGAGGAGGTCTGTGGGGCTCACAAGCAGCTTCCCACCTTGGAGAGCTCTCAGCCTGTTCCTCACCTGCTTGGCCTAAGTGGAACCTAGACAATGACCCTATTGGAGAGAACTCCAGGGCCACTAACACCAACAATAACTAGATGGCCTGGGGCCAGTGTAAGAACACAAACAACAAATCTCAGAGCCATAGGATACCATTAAAAATCAGTTGTCCTACTATAGCAAACCCTGGAGATACTAACACCCCTGAAGTGCAACAAAAAGATTTTAAATCTGTAATGATGAAAATTCTAGGAGGATCCAAGATGGCGGCGAGCAGTGTGGACCGCGTTTGGAGGCTCCAGTGAACAATTCAGGGAATTGCACAGATTTCTGAGCCAGAAACACCGAGGTCCGAACATCACTGCAGCGGGAGTGCTCCACAGTTCGGAGGGACCAGGGTGCGGAGGACCTGCGTGCCCCTGCACACGGGAGGAGCGTGGTTTTTCTCTGATCGGAGCGGCAGCGGCAGAGGCAGCAGCACCAGCGGCACCAGCAGCGGCGGCTGAGGTTTGCAGCTCATAGCCTTCCGGTGGAGGCGATTGGTGTGGTGGCTGGTGGGAATTGCTGCGGGAGAGGGGACTCGAGGCAGGATTTGGGTCGCGTGGAGCCTTTGGACCCAGACTGGACTCGGCGGACAGTTCGGCCCCAGAGTCCCGGGTATTGGCCCAGCCCAGCAAGCAATTCTGCCTGAGGCACTAACTCAGCATGGCCACAGCTCCCCTGCTATGGCCCAGGCTCAGTTGATCTCGCAGCTCCACACTAGGCACCACCTCAGCTCAGCGGCAGCTCCCCTGCGGTGACACAGTCTGGGCAGAGCACTTGTTCCACCACTGGTGCTACCTCAGAGCAGCCGCAGTTCTCCTGCTGCGGCGCAGGCTGGACAGAGCTCTCGGTTCCACCAGCTCTAAGACTCTGGTTGGACACAGTGTGCAGTTTGAATCCAGAATTCCTGGCTGAGATTGGTGGTCAGTTCGGGCCCTGAGTCAATAACTGACCACAGCACGCACTTTGGGCCAAAAGGCCCTAGCAGAGCTTAGTGCGTAGTCCCAGCCCCAAAATTCTGGCTGGACCCTGTGTGCATTTTGGGCCCAAAATCCCTAGCTGAGCTTGGCAGACGGTTCAGGCCCTGAGAATCTAGCTGAGTTCTGCCCGTGGTTCGGTCCCAGTGCTCCTGGCTGGACTTGGCAGAGAACACAGAGGCTGTGGATACCTTGGCCTGACCCAATGCTCATTCAGAGACCCAGAACAATTGCAGGATCCACAGCACAGGGGAGCTGAGGATCACTGGCTGTGAGAGACCAGAACAACAGGGCTAACCTGCTAACATCCACACCAGTGAAGCTTTGAGCTTGCAGCCTAGGGAAATCGTGAGAAAACAAGTGAATCTATCGTCAGACACCCTCCATTCAACTCTGGAAGCTACCCAACAAAAACAAAGACGGCAAGATGTGTAAAGGACAACGAAAAAGCATACGCAAAAAAAACCCAAAACAACATGGCATCTCCAGTTTCCAGCTATCCCAAAGAAAACAACCCAGAGAACTCAAATACAACGGAAATACAAGAAAATGACCTCAAATCCTTAGTAATGAGGATGATAATGGAGGAAACAAATAAAATTCGTAATCAAATGCAGGAAGACGCAGACAAACAGGTGAGAGACATAAAAGAAGCACATAGAGTGGAACTGGAAAAATTGCAGGAAAATGCAAACAACCAGATGAAAGAAATAAATAAAATGGTTCAAGCTCTGAAGACCTATAAAGAGGCAATGGAAGAACTCAGGAATATACAAAAAATCAGATGAAAGAAATAAAAAAATCAGTTCAAGATCTGAAAATGAAAATGGATTCAATGATAAACACACAGAAGAAAAATGAGAACGTGAGACCTCAGAGAAGAAGGCGAGCAACACAGAGGTAAGCTTTTCTAACAGAATCCAAGAGATGGAAGAACGAATCTCAGGGCTAGAAGATACAATCACAGATATTGAATCAACCATTAAAGAAAATGCCAAATCTGGAAAACTCCTGACACAAAACATCCAAGAAATTAAGGACACCATGAAAAGAAGAAATCTGCGGATAATAGGCATTGAAGAAAGAGAAGACATCAGACTCCAGGGCCCAGAAACTATTCTCAACAAAATCATAGAAGAAAATTTCCCCAATCTAAAGAAAGAGATGCCTATAAACATACAAGAGGCCTACAGAACACCAAATAGAATTGACCAGAAAAGAAAAACTGCCCGCCACATAATAATCAAAACACAAAACATGCAGAACAAAGAAAAAATATTAAAAGCTGCAAGCGAAAAGGGCCAAATAACATTTAATGGTAAACCTATCAGAATTACACCCGACTTCTCAGCAGAGACCATAAAAGCCAGAAGGGCCTGGACAGAGATCCTGCAAATCCTAAGAGACCACAGATGCCAGGCCAGACTACTTTACCCAGCAAAATTATCAATAACCATTGATGGAGAAAACAAAATATTCCATGACAAAAACAAATTCAAACAGTACCTATCCACAAACCCAGCTTTACAGAAGGTACTAGAAGGAAAACTCCATCCCAAAGGGTCAAGCTACAACCAAAACTACCCAGGAAATAGATAACTATCCCATGGCAAAAACACAACTACACAAATGCTCGACTGGAAACAACATCAAAATTAAGAATCTTAACAGTCACTGGTCATTAATATCTCTCAACATCAATGGCCTCAATTCTCCAATAAAAAGACACAGACTAACTGAACGGGTACATAAACAAGATCCAACATTCTTCTGCATCCAAGAAACACATCTCACCCATAATGAAAGGCATTACCTCAGGGTAAAAGGTTGGAAAAAAATATTCCAAGCAAATGATCACAAGAAGCAAGCAGGCGTAGCCATTTTAGTATCGAACAAAATAGACTTTCAACCAAAATTAATCAAAAGGGATGAGGAAGGACACTTCATACTCATCAAAGGTAAAGTCAACCAAGATGACATCACAATTCTGAACATCTATGCTCCCAATACAAGGGCACCCACATTTGTAAAAGATCTCCTAAAAAAGCTTAAACCACACATCGATCCCCACACAATAATAGTGGGAGACTTCAACACCCCACTCTCACTGAAGGATAAGTCATTGAAACAGAAACTAAGCCGAGAAATAATATCATTAACCAATGCCATGGGTCAAATGGATCTAACAGATATCTATAGAACCTTTCACCCAAACAAGAAAGAATACACCTTCTTCTCTGCACCCCATGGAACCTTCTCCAAAATTGATCACATCGTAGGTCACAAAGCAAGCCTCAATAGATACAAGAGGATTGAAATAATACCTTGTATCCTATCAGATCACCATGCTCTTAGGCTGCAATTCAACAACAACAGAAGTAACAAAAAGCCTACACGTACGTGGAAACAAAACAACTCTCTGCTAAATGACACCTGGGTCAGGGAAGAAATAAAGAAAGTAATCAAGGAGTTTCTGAAATTCAATGAAAATGAAGAAACAACATACCCAAATTTGTGGGATACATTGAAAGCAGTGCTAAGAGGAAAATTCATAGCACTAAGTGCCTTTAAAAAGAAATTGGAAACATCGCACATAAGCATCTTAACAACACAACTGGAAGCCCTAGAAAAAAAAAAGAAGCAGAAACACCCAAGAGGAGTAGACGCCTGGAAATAATCAAACTCAGGGCTGAAATTAACAAATTAGAAACTAAGAAAACAGTCCAAAGAATCAACAAAACCAAAAGCTGGTTCTTTGAGAAAATCAACAAGATAGACAGACCATTAACCAAACTAACTAAAAGGCAGAGAGACAGTATTGAAATCAATAAAATCAGAAATGAAAAGGGAGACATAACAACAGACACTGAAGAAATTCAAAGAATCATAAGATCCTACTTTGAAGGCATATACGCCACAAAATTTGAAAATCTAAGGGAGATGGACGATTTTCTTGAACAATTTCACTTGCCAAAGTTGAATGAAGAACAGATAAACAAGCTAAATAGTCCCATTTCCCCTACAGAAATAGAAGCAATCATCGATGGTCTCCCAACCAAAAAAAGCCCAGGGCCAAATGGTTTCAGTGCAGAATTCTACCAGACCTTTAAGGGCGAGCTAATACCGATACTCTTCAAGCTACTCCAAAAGATAGAAATGGATGGAAAATTACCAAATTCATTCTATGAGGCCATAGTCTCATTGATACCTAAACCTCACAAAGACTCAACAAAGAAAAAGAATTTCAGACCAATTTCTCTTATGAACATAGATGCAAAAATACTAAATAAAATACTTGCAAAACGAATACAGGAGCACATCAAAGATATCATTCATCATGACCAAGTAGGCTTCATTCCAGGCATGCAGGGATGGTTTAATATACGGAAATCCATCAATGTAATCCACCATATAAACAAACTGAAAATAAAAAACCACATGATCATCTCCTTGGATGCAGAGAAAGCATTTGATAAAATTCAACACCCATTCATGTTTAAAATTTTAGAGAGATCGGGGATACAAGGCACTTTCCTCAACATAATAAAGGCTATATACAGCAAGCCAATAGCCAAAATCAAAGTAAATGGTGAGCTACTCAAGGAAATTTCTCTAAAATCGGGAACAAGGCAAGGCTGCCCACTCTCTCCATATCTCTTCAATATAGTACTCGAAGTTCTAGCTAGAGCAATAAGACAACAAAAGGAGATCAAGGGTATCCAAATGGGAAAGGAGGAAGTCAAATTATCCCTCTTTGCAGATGATATGATAGTGTACATAGTGACCCTCAAAACTCCACCAGAGAACTCCTAAAGCTGATAAACACCTTCAGCAAATTAGCTGGATAAAAAATTAACTCAAAAAAGTCTGTAGCCTTCCTATACACAAATGACAAGCTTGCAGAGGAAGAAATTAGGAAAACCACAGCCTTCACATTAGCCACAAGCAATATAAAATATCTAGGAGTTACTCTAATTAAGCAAGTGAAGGACTTGTATGAAAAAAAATTTCAAAACTCTGAAGAAAGAGATTGAAGATGACCTGAGAAGATGGCATGATCTTCCTTGCTCATGGTTTGGGAGAATTAACATAGTAAAAATGGCCATCCTACCAAAAGCAATCTACAGATTCAATGCAATCCCTATCAAAATAACTACACAATTTTTTAAAAACATTGAAAGTTCAATTCTGAACTTCATATGGAAAAAGAAAAAACCCAGAAGAGCTAAAACAATCTTGTACAATAAAAGGTGCTCCGGAAGAATCTCCATACCTGATCTCAAACTGTAATATAAAGCAATAGTAATTAAAACAGCATGGTACTGGCACAGCAACAGGCTGGTTGATCAGTGGAATCGAATCGAAGACCCAGATATGAATCCACACACATATGGTCACTTGATTTTTGACAAAGAAGCCAAATCCATTCAATGGAAAAAGGATAGCATCTTCAACAAATGGTGCTGGTCTAAGTGGAGGTCTATGTGTAAAAAAATGCAACTGGACCCATATTTGTCACCTTGCACAAAACTCAAATCCAAGTGGATTAAAGACCTCAACATAAAACCAGAGACACTAAGCCACTTAGAAGAAAAAGTGGGAAAGAGCCTGGAACATATTGGCACAGGAGACAACTTCCTGAACAGAACACCAATGGCCCAGGCCTTAATGTCAACCATTAATAAATGGGACCTCATGAGGCTGAGAAGCTTCTGTAAAGCAGGAGACACTGTCAAGAGAACAAAGCGACAGCCTACAGACTGGGAAAAAATCTTCACCAACCCTACATCTGACAAAGGTCTAATATCCAAAATATATAAAGAACTCAAGAAATTAAACACCACCAAACTGAATAACCCAATTGAGAAATGGGGCTTGGAACTAAACAGAGAATTCTCAACAGAGGAGTATCAAATGGCTGAGAAACACTTAAAGAAATGCTCAACCTCCTTAGTCATCAGGGAAATGCAAATTAAAACAACTCTGAGATTCCATCTTACACCCATCAGAATGGCTAAGATCAAAAATTCAAGCGACACCACATGCTGGCGAGGATTTGGGGAGAGAGGAACACTCCTTCATTGCTGGTGGGAATGCAAACTAGTACAGCCACTTTGGAAATCTATCTGGTGCTATCTCAGAAAAATGGGAATAGGGCTTCCTCAAGACCCAGCTATTCTACTCCTTGGAATATACCCAGAAGATGCTCCAGCACACAACAAGAAAATTTGCTCAACCATGTTCATAGCAGCCTTATTCATAATAGCCAGAACATGGAAACAGCCTAAGTGTCCCTCAGTAGAAGAGTGGATAAAGAAACTGTTGTACATATACACTATGGAATACTACTCAGCTATTAAAAACAAGGAATTCCCGAAATTTATGGATAAATGGATTGAGCTAGAAATGATCATAATGAGTGAGTTAACCCAGAAGCAGAAAGAATCAAATGGTATATACTCACTTATATCTGCATACTAGCCCAAGGGGCATGTCCCACGAAAGCCTTCACTTACCAGGAAACTGGGACAGAGGGGAAGGCATCCTATTGGGACTCTAAATGAGAGACGCATGGGAGAACAGCAAAATAAAAGGATACAGAGGGTCCTAGAAATCTACAAGTAGAACAATTGATAGGCAGATCTGGGCCCAGGGGTCCCGCTCAAACTAAGGCACCAGCCAAGGACAATACAGGAGGTAAACTTTAAACCCCTTCCCAGATCTAGCCAATGGTCAGAATATTCTCCACAGTTGAGTGGAGAGTGTGATACGACTTTCTCACGTACTCTGGTGCCTCACATTTGACCATGTCCCCTGGAGGGGGAGACCTGGTGGTACTCAGAGGAAGGACAGCAAGTAGCCAAGAAGAGACTTGATACCCTATGAGAATATATAGGGGGACATAATCCCCCTCAGGAACAGTCATAGGGGAGGGGAATAATGGGAAAATGGGGGGGGGGAGGAATGGGAGGATACAAGGGATGGGATAACCACTGAGATGTAACAAGAATAAATTAATAAAAAAAAAAAAGAAAGAAAATTCTAGGTAGCTAGAGTCCAGCTGTTAGTCCCAGCATTTGTGCTGATACCTCACTTGGTGAAGTCTCTCAGAAGATATCTATGTTCAGCTACTATCCACCTATAATTGAGAAGATACAATGCATGTATTTCTGGGTCTAGGTTACCTTTTCACTCTTTCAGGATGATCATTTCTAGTTCTATCCATTTGCCTGCAAATTTCATGAATTTCTCATTTTTGATAGCTGAGTAGTATTCCATTGTGTAAATGTCCTACAATATCTGTATCCATTCTTTCATTGAGGAACATCTAGGTTGTTTTCAGATTCTGGCTATTACAAAAACTGCTGTGAAAATATTTGAGCAAATGTCTTTGTTGTATGGTGAAGCATCTTTCAGGTATATATGCAGGAGTGGTGTAGTTGAGTCTTGAGGTAAAGCTCTTCCCAATTTTCTGAGAAAGTACCAGTCAATTTCCAAAGTGGTTGTACAAATTTGCCTCCCTTCAACAATAGAGAAGTATTCCCCTTTCTCCACATCCTTGCCAGCTTGTACTGTCCCTTGAGTTTTGATCTTAGCCAGTTTAATGGGTATAAGACGGAATCTCAGAATCATTTTTATTTGCATATCCCTGATGAATAAGGGCACTGACCATTTGTTTACGTCCTTTTTGAACATTAAATAGTCCTCTACTGAGAATTTTATGTTTAGTTCTATGCTCTATTTTAAATTAAATTATTTGCTTTGTTTGTGTCTAATTTCTTTAAAATTTTTTGGGGTGTTTAATTTTTTGATGTCTATGAGTCTTATGAAATAGTGGGGGAGTCATAGAGGGATCTGGAGGGGTCAAGAGCTCCACAAGGAGACCATCAAGGCAGGCCAGACAAAATTATCTGGATCCAAGGGGACTTGCACAAACTGAACCACCAACTAAGGAAAATACATGCAGACACATTAAACCCCTTATTCAGATGTAGTGGACGGACAACTTGTTCTCCCTGTGGATGGTGGGAACAGGCAATGCCTCTGACATGGACTTTGGTACCTGTGACTTGATTAATTTCCCTTATTGGGGCTGTCTTGTAGCCACACAGTGGATGGGGATGCAAGGTGTCGTGAGGAGACCTGATAGACTGTGGACAGATGGTGGAGGAGGAGAGTCTCCTGCCAGAGAACTGGACAGTCAAATGGGAGAGAGAAATGAATAAAATTACTCAAGACCTAAATATGTATGGATTTAGAAGCATTAAAGAAAACACAATCTGAAGCAATCCTGGAGTTGGAAAAACTAGGGAAGAGAACAGGAACTGCACACACAAGCAACAGCAACAGAATATAAAAGGTTGAAGAGAGATTCTCAAGTATAGAAGATATGGTTGAAGTAATAGGTACGTCAGTCAAAGAAAACATTAAAACAAAGAAATTTCAGACAAAAATCATTCAAAGAATTTGGAACCACACTCAAGAATAATAGGAATAGAAGGAGAAGACTCCCAGTTCCACATTTCAGAAAACATTTTCAACAATATAATAGAGGACAACTTCCCCAATCTAAAGAAAGAAATGCTCAAAACTATACAAGAAGTCTACAGAACTCCAAATAATTCGACCATAAAATAAAATCTTTCTGCCACACAATAATTAAAACACTACATGTACAGAATGAAAAGTAAAAAATAAAAGAATGTTGAAAGCTGCAAAAGAAAAGGTCAAGTAACATATAACAGCAAAACTCTCAGAATTACACCTGACTTCTCAACAGAGACTATGAAGGCAAGAAGAGCATGGACATATGTCATGCAGGCACTAAGAGACCACTGATGGCCACCCGGGCTACTACACCCAGCAAATTTTTCAATCACCACTGATGGAGAAAACAAGATATTCAAAGATATAAACAAATTTAAATAGTACCTAGACACAAATCTAGCACTATAGAAGATCCTAGAATGAAAACTCAGATCCAATGAGGCTAACTACACCTAAGGAAACACTGGAAATAAATAACCACATATATGAAAAAACAAAAGAAAGGGAACACAATCACACACTCTACCACCACTAACCTTAAAAAAAATGAACAGAAAGTAACAACCACTGACATTAATATCTCTCAACATCAATGGTCTCAACTCCCCAACAAAGAGACACAGGCTAACAGAATGGATGTGAGAACAAGTCATATCATTCTGATGGATACAAGAAACACATCTCAGCAATAAACATAGATATTAACTCAGAGTAAAAGGCTGAAAAAAGGTATTCAAAGCAAAGAGACCCAAGAATCAATCTGGAGTCACCATTCTAGTATCTAATAATATAGAATTTTAACCAAAACTACTCAAAAGAGATGGGGAAGGACATTTAATACTCATCAAAAGAAAAATACACCAAGATTATGTCTCAACCCTGAGCATTTATGTTCCAAATTCAGGAGCACTCATATTCACAAAAAATTACTAAATCTTAAATCACACATTAGTAGTGGGAGACTTCAATGCCCAGCTCTCACCAATGGACCTATCACTAAATGGAGAAAGAATGAAAATATCATGAATCCAATGGATCTAACAGACATCTACATGACATTTCATGCAAACACAAATGAATATACCTTCTTTTCTTCTCAGCACCTCAGGGAACCTTCTCCAAAATTGAGCATGTACTCAGCCACAAAGCAACCCTCATCAGAGACAAGGAAATAAAAATAACTCCATGCATCTTATCAGACCACAATGTATTAAAGCTGGAACTCAACAAAAACAGAAATAACAGAAAGAATACAAACTCCTGGAAACTGTGCAACTCCATTCTCAATGACCTCTTTGTCATGGATGAAATAAAAAAGAAATTATTGACTTCCTAGAATTCAATGAAAATGAAGTCACCACATTTAAATCTTATGGGACACAATGAAAGCAGTGCTAAGAGGAAAGTTCAAAGTACTATGCATCTTCATAAAGAAATTGCAGAGATCTCATGCTAGTAACTGAACAGCAAACCTGAAAGCTCTAGAGCAAAAAGAAGCAAACACACCACTGAATAGACTACAGAAAATTATCAAACTCAGCCTTGAAATCAATAAAATAGGAACAAAGAAAACCATCCAAAGAATCAATGAACCCAACAGCTGGTTCTTTTACAAAATCAACAAGACAGACAAACCCTTAATCAGAGTAACTGAAAGGCAGAGGGAAAGTATTCAAATGAACAAAATCAGAAATGAAAAGGGATACATAACAACAGATACCAGAAAATTTAAAGAATCATTAGGTCTTGCTTCAAAAGCCTATATGTCACAAAATTTGAAAATCCAAATAAAATGGACACTTTTCTTGACAGATACCACTTACCAAAACTGAATCAAGATCAGATAAACAAATTAAATAGTCATATATCTCCTAAGGACATAGAAGCCATCATAAAAGGTCTCTCCCCAAAAAAATAAAAATAAAAAAAAGCCCAGGGGCAGATGGATTCACCATAGAATCCTACCAGAACTTCAAATAGTAGCTAGTACCAATACTCTTCAAATTATTCCACAAAATAGAAACAGAAAGAACATTACCAAACTCATTATATGAGGCCACAGTCACCATGACAGTAAACAAGACAAAGACCAAACCAATAAAGACAACTGTAGACCAATTTCCCTTTGAATATTGATGCACAATTACTCAGTAAAATACTTGTTAACCGAATCCAAGAACATAAAAATATCATCTACCATGACCAAGTAGGCTTCATCCTAGGCATTAATATATGGAAATCCATCAATGTAGAAAACCATATAAACAAACTGAAAGGAAAAATCCATATGACCATCTCCATATATAATAAAAAAAGCATTTGACAAATTCTAGCCCCTAGTCCTGTTAACAGTCTTGGAGAGATTAGGGATACAAGGCACATACTTACACATAGTAAAGGCAATATACAGCAAACCTACAACCAACATCAAACTAAACAGAGAGAAACTTAAATAAATTGTATTGAAATTTTGGACATGACTAGATTGTTAACTCTCTATGTCTCTTCAATATAGTATGTGACATCCTATCTAGAGCAATAAGAGAACTAAAGGAGATGAAGGGAATACAAATTGTCAAGTAAGAAGTCAAAATATCATTATTTGTGGCTGATGTGATTGTATACATCAGTGACCCTAAAAGTTCTCCCAAGGAACTCCTACAGCTGATGAACAACTTCAGTAATGTGGCAGGGTATAATGTCAATTTAAAAAATCACTGGCCGCTATGTACAAAAGACACAGAGGCTGAGAAAGAAGTTAGGGAAACAACACCCTTCACACTAACCACAAAAAAAAAAAAAAAAAATCTTGGTGTAACTCTAATCAAGCAAGTGGAGGACTTGCATGAAAAATAATTTCAAATCTCTGAAGAAAGTAATTGAAGATATCAGAAGATGAAAAGATTCCGCCAAGTTCATTGGTCACTAGTATTAACATAGTAAAAGTGGTCATCTTACTAAAAGCAATATATAGTTTCATAGAAATCACCATCAAAATGAAAACATGATTCTTTATAGATCTTGGAAGAACAAGTCTCAACTTCATAGAGACAAACAAATGAACGAACAAAAAGCCTGAATAGCTAAGACAATCCAGTACAATAATATATCTTCTGGAGGTAACTACATCCATGATCTCAAGATGTACTACCAAGCAACAGTAATAAAAAAAACTTTCATGGTACAGTCATAGAAGTATGCTGATAGGTCATTGGAATCAAATTGAAGACTCAGAAATAAACCCACACACCTATCGACACTTGATTTTTTTTCCATGAAATGGAAAAAAGCGTATTCAACAAGTGGTCCTGGTCTAACTGGATGTCTTCATGTAGAAGAATGCAAATAGATCCATATCTTAAATATATTCACATATGTGAATACATATTCATATATCTACAATATGATGCATTCCCATATACATAAATATAATGCCCTTGTTCTTTATATCAATTATGCATATAATTTTAGGGCTGACAATTTTTTGTTGTATAACTAGTTAATTAGTGTGTACTTCCCTGTGGATGACGATTTCTCTTCCTGTCAGCATTCTTTACTTGCCTGTTTTTCTTTGTATAGGGTTAATACCTCATGTGATGTCTCCACTTTCCAGTCCACTTTAGCATGGATATTTCTGTCCTTTTTCAGTTCACTTTAGGCAATGACATTGATGAGGCTTTATGAGTGTAGCTTCAGACATTTCTAGGAGATACAATCTCAAAGCGAACTCCCCCTTTCTCTGGATCTCACAGTATTTCCATGCCTCTTCCAATTGGATCCTTGAGCCATAGGTGCAGAAGTTCTCTTCTAGAGAGCTTAGTTGGGATTTGACTCCACACCTCTGCATTTGTATTGGTGGTTGTTTCTGTAATATTCTCCATTTATAGCAAAGATAAGTTTTTTTGATAAGAATTGAGGACTACATTTATCTGTGCCTATAAGGACAACTATTTAGAATATTGTTAAGGGGAGCCTAGCATAATCATGATCAGAGAGGCTACATCCAGAAACTGGTGGAAACAGATGCAGAAACCCACAGCCAAACATTATTGGCTCTTGGGGGAATCCTGCAGAATAGTGGGAGGAATGATTTTATGAGAAAAGAGAATCAAGAACGCCACAGAAAAACCACAGATTTAACTAACCTGGGCTCACATGGTCTCTCAATAGTGAGAGTGGAGCTGTTGCTGAATGTTTTGCCTGATTTTGGGTCCTCTTTCCTCCTATTGGGGTGCCTTAAAATTAGCGGAGGTAGCTAGTCTTATTGGTACTTAGTATGCAGTGTTTGGTTGATATCCTTGTGAGTCCTGCCATTTTCAGATGGGTAATGGAGGAGGGGTTATTGGGGGTGAGAGGTTAAGTTGTTGGGCAGGATTGGCTGGAGAGGAGGGAGAGGAATCTGTGGTCAGTGTAGAATATATGAGAGGAAAATGAATTTTAAAGTAAGGAATATATATAACAGTAGCAGTTGAAAGTTCTTTTTTAAATTCCATGGGTCATGTGCCAGGAAATATTTTATTTTTTCTGAGCATACCTTAAGAGTAATTGTTGTTATCACCACGGTATAGATGCCACTACTGCACTCTTCGGGTCATTTTGCCCTGCTTGCCCTTGTGGTTCACAAGCACCATACTTGGGTAGGACTGGTGGTTGTTTCTTTCCTGAGTGAGGAGGCATTTAGACAGTGACAATTTCTAAAGTAACTGATTAGAAAATGAGAGGTAGAAACGGATAAGTTACTTTGGAATTTTAATTTGGAAACAGAGGCAGGCTTTTATAATGCTGAGTTCTTTGAATATTGTTTAATCCTGAAGCCTAAGTTACTTTTTTGTTTCTATTATAAAACACCCTGATAAGAACAACTTAAGAAATAAGGATTTATATTTGTTTACATTTATATACAGTTTCATGTCCTAGACCATCTTTGCAGGTAAAAAAATCAAAGCTGCTTGTGCTTAGGGGATTTGGTGCCACAATGCCTACAGTCAAGCAGCAGATGATGGTGGATATTTGTGCTCAGATCACCTGCTCCCTTTTATTCAGTCAAGGACCTCAGTTGAAGAAATCATATTACACTTTAAAAAATCAACATAGCCCCTCACAGGCATGCCCAGACACTAAGCAGTCCCTCACAGGTTTTTTTTAGAGTGTAGACTCCTGGGTGAGTCAACATTCTTCCAAATTGATAGTTAACTCTAACCATTACAATTAGGTTTTGTGTTAGTGGAAAGATAGATACTATATATGGGCCTTACTCAATAAAGAAATTATTTATGATTCTTAATCAAGAATGAGGAAAGGAAGGGATTGCTTTATAAGAAAGGATTGAAATATTAATATAGGGGTAGTTTGTTTGGAATACTTGTGAAAGGCTAGAAGAAGAAGAAGATAGTGTAAGACCAAGAAATTCCTATCAAGTAGCTGCATTTCTGAGGCAGACCTTTGCTGAATTGAGGGCAGTTTGTACTTGGATATACTTTAAGGTCTTTTCTATTCATAAGACACACTTTCTTTTCCAGCTATATCAAAGTGGTTCTACTTCCAATCAAAGGCAGGTACCTGCTTTAATTCACATGGAACACTCCTGAACAAGAAGTTATTACACAGCTCAGTACAGCATGCCCCACAGATAGATCAGGGTGAAGTCCTCCACAAGGGTTTTTCATTTCAAGTAACTTTGGAGACCTGAGATTTTCAAATTCATCTGCATTTATGATTGGTCTGATTTGACTATCAGAAGGTTAGGTTTTTAGAATGGAATGCTTTGCCTCTACACAGCGAACTAGGTAGAAAGCTAGTTCAAGCAAAACTTACAATGCTATTCATGTGTTTTTGCTGCTGGAAGCCATTAGCTCAGGAGAGAACTATGTGCTGGTAAACATTGTCATCTGATTGATGAGGTCGTTTTCCTCAAAGTGTGTGTAGCACAATGAATCAGGCAATGAAGAGGTCAGCAACTGCAGGTTTGTACTTAACTATGGTTTATTATATGTGAGAAATGACTCAATATGGCTATACAACTGACAATATAAATCACCTACTTTACATTTCCACATCCTAGCCAAACAACAACAGAAAAAGCAAGCACTTTCTTTTGAATGACTAGGGAATTGAGGATCCTGGATCCCATTTTACCTTCTTAAATGTAACTTTTTATCATTTGTACACTATGTATTTTTAATAATGAATATGAAGGGTCTGGATTACAAGAGCAAATATTTTTGTGCTGAATTCATTTCTTTAGTTATTCACTTTATATCCCAATAGTAGTATCCTCCCTCCTCTCCCACAGGTACCTCCCCTCTCCCTCCCATTTCCTTCTACATCATCTCCTCTATCCCTCAAAAAAGGGAACCTTCTCCTTAGTAATCCACCTCAGCGTATCCCTTCACATCAAGACTGAGCACTTCCTCTTTCTCAGTGTCCTGGCAAGGCAGCCGCACAAGGAGGAAGTGATCTAAAAGTCTGCAACAAAGACTTTATCAGAGACATCTTCTACCGCCCTTTCTAGGGGACCCACATGAAGTCCAAGCTACCCATTGGGTACATATTTGTAGGGGGCCTAGTCCATGCATAGTCCTTGGTTGATGCTTCCTTCTCCACAAGAACACTTGGATCCATGTTAGTTGGCTCTGTTGGTCTTCTTGTGAGCTCCTATCACCTTTGGGTCCTTCTATCCTCCTACCTCTTTCACAAGGTTTCCTATGCTCCACTCAAGGTTTGGCTGTGAGTTTCAGCTTCTGTGTCTTTCCACTGATATATGGAGTGTCTCATAGGACATCCATGCTTTGCTTCTATCTGTAAACATTGCAGAGTGTCATTAGTAATATGAGGGTTGGCTCTCTTCCATATGTGGATCTCAGCTTGGCCTAGGCATTGATTGGGCATTTGCTTCTCTATCTATATTCCTGCACATCTTATAGGCGGGGTAATTTTTTAATTTAAGTTTCTGTGAATGGATTGATGTTCTCCTCCCCCAGTAGTCCTGTCCAGTTAAAAGGTTACTTCTTCAGTCCCCATGACCCCCACTACTAGGGGACTCAGCTAGAGTAACCACCATATCTTCCTGGGAGACCATACTGTTGTAGGTTTCCATATTGTCTCAGAGATGCCCCTAACAACCTTTTATCATCTCTTTGCAAGGCCTCTGCCCCCCCCCCCACCTATGATCTTCACTTTCATTTCTCTTTTTGCTCCCGTTCCCATCTTGTTTCCTCTCTTTAACTACTTCCACTGACTATTAGATTTCCCCTTCTGAATGATATTCATGAATCATCCCTTGGGCCCACCTTATTTCTTAGCTTCTTTGATCTGTAAATTATTATGTGATTATCTTGTATTATATAGCTACTAACTGCTTATAAGTGAGTATATGCCACATGTGTTTCTTTATTCGTTCTCTAGTTGTGGGACTTCTGGATTGTTTCTAATTTCTGGCTATTACAAATAAAGCTGCTGTGCACATAGTTGTGCAAATATCCTTGTTTTATATGAGAGCATCTCATGGGTATATACCCAGGAGTGGTATAGCTGGGTCTTGAGGCAGAGCTATTTCCAATTTTTTTTTAGAAAGCAACAGATTGATTTCCAAAGTAGTTGTACAAGTTTACACTGTCACCAGCAATGGTGGAGTCTTCCCTTTTCTCTAGAACCTACCCATCATGTGCTATCACTTGAGTTTTTTACCTTAGTAACTCTAATGGGTATAAGATGGAATACCAGAATCATTTTGATTTGCATTTCACTGATGACAAATGATACTGAACATTTCTTTTAAATGATTCTTGGTCATACAAAATTTCTCTGTTGAGAATTCTGTTTAGAGACTGTACCCCATTTTTAATTGAATTATTTTGTTTTTTGGTATTATGTTGAAGTCTTTGATCCACTTGGACTTGAATTTTGTGTAGAGTAACAAATGTGGATCTATTTAATTTTTCTATGTTTAGATATCCAGTTAGACCAGCACCAATTGTTGAAGATGTGGCTTTTTTCTATTTTATCGTCTTGGCTCCTTTGGCAAGTGTCTATAGATGTGTGGGTTTATGTCCAGTTATTTCTTTTGATTCCATTGATCAACTAATCTGATTCTATAGAAGTACAGTGTTTAGGATTGTTTTAGCTATGCTGGGTTTTTTCCATATAAAAGAGAGGATTTTTATATCAAAGTCTTTAAAGAATTGTGTTGGTATTTTGATGAGGATTGCATTGAATCTATAAATTTCTTTTGGTAAGATTGTTGCTATTACTATTTTAATCCTACTCATCTTGAGCATGGGGGAATATTTCTATCTTCTGATATCTTCTTCAATTTCATTTTGCGGAGACTTGAAGTTCTTGTCATACAAGTATTTCCCTTGCTTGCTTAGAGTTACACCAAGATACTTGATATTATTCGTGGTTATTGTGAAGGGTGTTGTTTCACTAGTTCTTTCTCACATTTGTCATTTGTATACAGAATATCTGCTGATTTTTTTAGAGTTAATTTTGTATCCAGCCATTTGCTAAAGGAGTTTATCAGCTGTTGGAGTTCTCTGGAAGAAGTCCTGGTGTCACTGATGTATACTATAACACCTTCTGAGAATAGGGACACTTTGACTTCTTCTTTTTCAGTTTTTGTCCCTTTGATGTCCTTCAGCTGTCTTATTGCTCTGCCTAGGACTTCAAGTACTATATCGAAGAGATACAGAGAATATGGGCCGACTTGTCTAGTCACTTATTTTAGTAGAATATCTTTGTGTTTCTGTCCATTTCATTTGATGTTAGCTATTGGCTTGCTGTATATTGTCTTTAATATGTTTTGATATGAGCCTTGTATGTCTGATTTCTCCAGGACTTTTATGATGAAGGGATGTTGCATTTTGTCAAAGGCTTTTTCAGCATATAATGAAATGATAATGTGTCTTTTCTTTCTTTCAGTTTGTTTATATGGTGGATTACATTGATTGACATTCATATGTTGAACTATCCCTGCATCCCTGGGATGAATCCTAATTGGTCATGGTGGGTGATGTATCTGATGTGTTCTTGGATTTGGTTAGTGTTTTATTAATTATTTTTTGCATCAATGTTCATTAATAAATTACTTATAAATTCTCTTTTTTCATTACATCTTTGTATTATTTAGGAATCAGGGTGACTGTGGCTTCATAGAATGAGTTTGGCAGTGTTCTTCAGTTTCTATTCTCTGGAACAGTTTAAGGAGTGTTTGTATTAGCTATTATTTTAATGTCTGTGTTAAACCATCTGGTCCTGGACTTTTTTTTTTGGGGGGGGGAGGCTTTTGATGACCACTTCTATTTCCTTAGGGGTTATAGGGATATTTAAACTGTTTAGCTGGTCCTGATTTAACTTTGGTAAGTGAAATGTATTAGGAAAATTCCCTTTAGATTTTCTAACTTTGTGAAATATTGGATTTGGAAGTAAGACCCAATGAATCTTTAGATTCTTTTCAGTGTCTATTGTTATGTCCTCATTTTCATTTATGATTTTGTTAATTTGGATACAGTCCCTGTGCCTTTTAATTAATTTGGTTATGGGTTTGTCTATCTTGATGATTTTCTCAAAGAACAATCTCTTCATTTCATTGATTCTTTTTTATAGTTCTCTTTGTTTCTAAGTTATTGATTTCAGCCCTGAGTTTGATTTATTTCCTGCCATCCAATCCTCTTGGGTCTGTTTGCTTCTTTTTTGTTCTAGAGCTTTTAGATGCGATTTAAATTTTCTAGTATGAGAACTCTCCTATTTCTTTATGAAGTTATTTAGTGATACGTACTTTCACCTTATCACTGCTCTCACTCTGTCTCAGAAGCTTTGGTATGCTCTTCCTTCATTTTCACTGAATTATAGAAAGGCTTTAATTTCTTTATGTCATCCATGAGCCACTGGTCATTAAGTAAAGAGTTGCTCTGTTTCCAAAGGTTTTTAGGCTTCTTTTGCTTCTATTGTTGTAATTTAGCTTTTATCCATGGTGGTCTGAGAAGATAAAAGAGGTTATTTAAGTTTTCTAGTTTCTTTTGAGACTTGTTTTGTGACCAAGTATATGGTCAATTTTGGAGAAGGTTCTGTAAGGGGCTGAGAAGAATGCATATTCTTTTGTGTTTGGGTGAAATGTCCTGTAGATATCTCTTAGGTCCATTTGATTAATCACATCTGTTAATTTCATTATTTCTGTGCTTAGTTTCTGTCTCAATGATCCATCCATTGGTGAGAGTGAGATGTTGAAGTCACACAATATTAATGTGTGGGTTTTGATTATGATTTACTCTTTCTTTTGTAAGTGTGGATGCCCTTACATATGGAACATAGATATTTAGAAGTGAGGTGTGATCTTGGTGGATTTTTTCTTTTGATGAGTTTAAGGTTTCATTCCCTGTCTCTTTTAATTAATTTTTGATGAATGTTTATTTTATTAGATACTATAATGGCTAGTCCAGCTTGCTTCATGGGTCTGTTGGCTTGGAAAACTTTTTTTTAATCCATTTACTCTGAGATAATATCTATCTTTATTGCTGACGTGTCTTTCTTGTATGCCATGTGATTGCTGGGAATTGAACTCAGGATCTCTAGAAGAGCAGCCAATGCTCTTAACCAGAGAGCCATATCTCCATCCCACAAGACCAAATATTTACCTTAGAAATGAATCCTTCCCTGTTTTTCTGCATTTGTATAACCGAGGCAAGGCCAATACTTAAATCAATTGATATAGAATTATATATTATTTTTGAAATGTGATGCCTCAGTGGTTTTTACTGGCATATTAATCCAAGTGTGAAAATTCCTAGGACAACAAAGAATTTTAGGCTTGAGACTAAGGAGAATAAAAGTACTTTTCAAATCTGTTTGGCAGCTTAATTTGATTTAATACAGAGAAAAACTATATCAATAGAATAATGAAGAAATAAGGTTTGGGGGATGTCTCAGTGGGTAATGTGTTTGATATGCCAGTATGAGAATCTAAATTCAAATCTTCAGACCTATGTAAAGCCAGATCCAGTAATTCCAGTGATACTTACTGGAATGTGAGGTAGAGAAAGAAAAATCCCAGAGGTTATGATTAAGGTATACTTTTGCAGTACTGAACAAAAACAAACACAACAAAACAAAACATGTTTAAACAAGTGAGAGGCAATGCTGAGCCACTGAGCTGTACTCTATCCTCTGTCTCCATATCTTTTTAAACATGTGCCAACACTCATACATACTAACATAATCATACAGAGCTCATACCTTATGAACACATACATATCGTGTACAAACACAAAGTTAAAACAAATAAATTAACATGTCAAATAAACACATGATTTATGAACAATTAGAGTAAGATGCTTATAATCAATAATATATCAACATTATTTGCAGTTATTTTGTTGTTGAACGGTATCCATCAATGAATTATTAAAATCTGTTAGAGCATCTTTCACTATATAAAAAGGAATTCTGATCCATGGCTGCTAAGCAAGGAATCATATTCCAAAAATTTTAGGTCTCTGTGATCCAGCTGGAATGACACACCTCTAATCTCTCTTGCTGGAATACTGACATGCCCTTAATATACAACTTTTCAAATGGATTAATTCTTTTTCATATATATTTATATTATTACACACACACACACACACACACACACACACACACACACACACACACACACACACACCAAACTATATACATCAGGAATAACCAGGAAGCCATCAGGAATTATATAAAAGTTACATTCATAATGTTTTGGCTATTTGGATTTGGCAACCATGAGGAAAACATCTTTCCTATCTTGGTGGGTCTTAAATATGGAAGTAAATCAATATCTATCGTATCTCATCTCTATCAACTTAAAACATCTATTTAGACCTAAAACCTTCTTAACCACTAAACAACAAAGCTTAACGTAAAACTAAACTATCTGGTCTTCAATGGAATCAGAGACTTGATAAGGAATAAAATTAATTATCTGAGTAAACAGGAAGTGCAGGTTAGCAGCTTCCAAAATGAAAAAAAAAAAAAAAAAAGAAAGAAAGAAAAAAAAAAGAGCTAGTTTGCTGCCTGAACAGTCACACCCCCCCAAACTCTCTACAGTGTTGGGGCATCATCTTTAGCTTCCTGGCTCAATATATCCTGGAGAAATATTTATGAGGCAGGAAATATTGAGGACTTGCTTACTCTGTCTTGGCAGAGTTTGGCTGTTGACCCTGTCCTCATCCAAGCTTGGCCATTTTTAGGCAAAATTCTGCCAGTGGCAGAAACAAGGATATTTTTCCCAGTGGCTGGTTTGCTACATTTGAAGCCATCTCCATAAGGAGATTCTTTGATGTTCATCATCTTCTTTGAGGTAAGTTGGGTGTTGCCAGGAATTTACCTGTCTTATGGTCAATGAATCATTAAAATAATAAAAACATTTTAAATGCCATATTATATATGTCTCTGAGGTTTTTGAAGACCTTATCTCACTATTTTACCTTATCTAGTTATAGAATCATACCTATCTATTAAATTTGGGATGTATATTTTTGTATAAATAAAGTAGTAATTGACATGACCATGATTTCATCAACTAATAATTTGGGATGTATATTTTGTATAAATAAAGTAGTAATTGACATGACCATGATTTCATCAACTAATAATTAACTTGTATAACTTACTTATCCAAAAGAGCCTGCTATAGCACTTTCAAAGTATTGGGGGCAAACCCTTGTATTTTACTTGATTTGTAGAAATATATATAATATGTGAGGATAATAATATTATTAAATTTGAATTCTGTACCAAAATGTATCCCAAATAAAGTTATTTTGCACCAATATACAAAATTCTATACCAAAGAAACCCCAAATATCAAGATAAGGTTAGTTTGTAGAAGGAAGCACCCATGTTTCAAAAGTGACTTCTAATTGAGGGACAGGGAGAATTACAAATCAGTGAAAGATTTGACAGAAAAGGATATATGCAATTCTCAGGAGAATGGAGAGAAGGGTTAAGATACAGAAGTACAGAGAGATGGGAAGGAAAAGGGAGAGGGGAAAAAGAAAAGGTCAGCAATTTTACTGAGAGTGTTTTACAGAGACAGGTTGAAGGGAGAACAAGTTAGACACAGGTAAAGACAAAACAAGCCAGAGAATGAGAAGGAGTCAAAAGATTAGAACAGATTGCTACAGTCAGTTTGAGGCCAAGCAGAGCAATTCTAGCAAAAACAGAGGGAATCCATTTTGAATCTGTCAGCTTGCAGAGGCGTTTGAGCCAGAACAGCTGAGTTGAAACAGCAAGCCAGAGTTCAAAAAGGATGAGCTTATTCAGAAGTAGGTCTCAGAGGCTGAGAACATTCTAGTCATAGATAATATTGTATGGAGGCTACAAACTTCCAGGTCTAGGCCTAGGTCAGTAGATAGAGGCAATAAGCCTCAGAGAAAACAATTACTTCTGGCTATTAAAATATAATTTTACATCTGACACCAACCAGTGTTGCAGAGAGCAGAGGACCTACGACAGAAATGTTGTAGAAAACAAGAAACATCTGGCAGAAAGACACAGAATTGATACTTGCCTGGGACCATCTCTAGAGGTATTCTAGGCCTAGATAATATTGTATGGATGCTACAAACTTCCAGGACTAGACCTAGGTTAGCAATCAGAGGCAATACACCTCTGAGAGGACAGTTACATCATGCCAAGAAAAGTTACATTTACATTTATTCCTGAAACAATACACTCATTACTCTGGCAAAGCAATAAAACAAATAAATAAAAAGAAAACTGAATCTCATGTTTTTTCTTTCCATTAGTATATGGTTTATTGTTAATGAGTTTAAAACCCATAAGAACACTGCAAAATGTTAGTGTCATCAAAAAGGGAGCATATACAATCCATAGCTTACAAAAATGGGAACCTAACTGGCAACTGGCTCTGCTATGTCATGCTAGAAGTACAAAGAAAGTGCCATAGGCTTTTTCAAGATTATTGAATTAAGGTAAGTCTACGCCTTAGAATACTACCTAGGAATACTCTCCAGTGAACACTGGTGATTGGGAGGGATGTGCAAAACTTTACATGTGAGACTTGAACTGTTTGTCAAGGCCATGTTAATGCAAAAGATAATGTATTTCATGAAGGGAAATTTCTGAAGACCTAGCATATAGAGAAAGAAAGATGCATTAGGAAAACTTGCAAGAGGAGCAAAATGTAATAAAGAGACTAGAGTGTCAACCTAGGCTTGGCAAAACCAAAAGAAGAATGCAGCAAATAGAGTCAAATGCAGACAGAAGTGTCTGTTGAATAGGATCGGTGACTGTAAGATGGGAAAGATCCTGTGTTTCCTCCAGTAACCTCTGGATTGGGATGTGTGACAGCCATCTGGAGGCTGAGGAGGACATCCGCTACTCTTAGAATATAAAATGATGGTTTGCTCTAGAGAGGAATGACTCTACCTTGGCTTCATTACAGAAGGATATAAATGTTTAGCACTACTTACTAAACTGTGAAAGGATCAGTAACATTTGATGCCTTAATTAAAGGCTGGCCTGGGAATTTTTGTTCAGAGAAGACTTGCTATAGGAATGCAAGAA
Organism: Acomys russatus; assembly: GCF_903995435.1. Classification (NCBI taxonomy): domain Eukaryota; kingdom Metazoa; phylum Chordata; class Mammalia; order Rodentia; family Muridae; genus Acomys; species Acomys russatus. The sequence goes on along the minus strand of NC_067137.1, from coordinate 105,592,312 downwards.
TGAAATCCTCTAATGCAGACTTACTTAGAAGAAAACTATTCTACTTCTTAGCTTTATAAATTATCCCAGACAGGAGGTAAACTTTAAACCCCTTCCCAGTTCTAGCCAATGGTCAGAATATTCTCCACAGTTGAGTGGAGAGTGTGATATGACTTTCTCACGTACTATGGTGCCTCACATTTGACCATGTCCCCTGGAGGGGGAGACCTGGTGGCACTCAGAGGAAGGACAGCAGGTAGCCAAGAAGAGACTTGATACCGTAGGAGAATATACAGGGGGAGGTAATCCCCCTCAGGAACAGTCATAGGGGAGGAAAATAATGGGAAAATGGGAGGGGGGAGGAATGGGAGGATACAAGGGATGGGATAAACATTGAGATGTAACAAGAATAAATTAATAAAAAAAAAAGAAAAAAAAAGGAAAAAAAATAAATTATCCCAAGACATTTTTAATAACTGAATACACATTTCTTTGTAAAGACTCTTCTTTAAACCTGTGCTGTTTTATCTAACAGGAATATCTTTTATAGATGAAGCTGCCATAACAGAAACAAGAACATAAATGCTCATTCTAAATGAAAGCTTTTAGAAACGATACAGGGAAGTTAAGATCTGACACCTGAAGTCAAGTTTTTGCTGTCCTTTCCTTTCACTATTACTGCATAGTCCTTGGTGGCACTTGAAAGAAATCATTCCTCATTCAAAATTCATTACATTTTAATTGCAGATTTATTAACAAACCGGCGGCTTCATATTGATTTCTGTAGGATGTTGTGGAAACCAGGAACAGCACAGAGCACCTTGTAAGGATGACAGCACTTCACACTAAGTGCCCAGATGTTGTTACATCCAAACACTTGAAATGGAGCAGAGCACCACAGAGCAGCATGAATGGAAAATGTACTGTCAGAGATCTGAAGAGAGACAAAGAATACGGTGGAGACCCATGGTGAATTATGACTTGCTTTAATGGAAGAAATTCCTTTTGTTGATATTGAATTTCACTGTATATGCCTGAAAACTGTGTTAGCTTCTTCAGAAACAAAAAGTGACCCTAAGGCATAGTAAAGGGCAAATTAATCAAGTATGGGGACTAGACTTTACTGTGTCATCAAGTGTGAACTAACTTAGAAACAGATTGAATTCAAATCCATCCACGTTTCTCAGTGAAATGGAAACTTCAGTCCTGCTCTAAATGAAGAAAATGTGTTTCTTCTTAATCATGGTCAATACATCAGATCTGATCTCAATATTACACAATTTAAAATCAGCATATAGTGTGTTAGATGCCAATAAGACATTTTCAAACAAAATGTGCTTTTGATGCATTTCTTCTATCCATCTCTACTGCAGCCCTGTGTCACCCTGTCTCATATCTTCCACAAATCTGTCCTTCCTCATCACCTAATATTACACTTTCTAGGTCTCATTTTTCTATTTTCAGGCTTTCCCTATACTTAGTTACATAGCTTCATGCATTTACTATAGGCCAGGATCTTCATACAAGAGAGAATTATGCTTCTTCTTTTGACATTTTAAAAAATTATACTTAAAAATTATACTTTCCAGATACATCCATGATTCAATTTTCACAGCTAAATAATATTTGCTTCTGTATATGTATCACATTTTCACTACCCATTCATATATAGATACCTAGAACCAGATAGTACATCACAATATTTAATTCTTTATGAGTGAGTGAGCAAGAAAGAGAGGGAGAGATTCAGTAAGCAAGAGATGGAAAAATGCAAGTAAAGGATCATCAATGAGTTGTCGCAGTCAGAACTGAGACTCTCATTTTAGCAGGCATCTGACTCTCACACGTACTCTGGTGCCTCCTATTTGACCACGTCCCCTGGATGGGGAGACCTGGTGGCACTCAAAGGAAGGATAGCAGGCTACCAAGAAGAGACATGATACCCTATGAGCATATACAGGGGGAGGAAGTCGCTCTCATTCACAGTCATAGGGAAGGGGAGTAAGGGGAAAATGAGAGGGAGGGAGGAATGGGAGGATACAATGGAGGGGATAACCATTGAGATGTAATATGAATAAATTAATAAAATAAAATTTAAAAAAAGAATATGCAGCAGAAAAACTGGATAGTGCCATTTGAAACCAGAATGTCTCTGAAAATGTGAATTGAAAGATTTCCTGATATGAGCAGGTAAGCTCTCTATTCTTTTTTTTAAATTTTATTTATTTATTTTACTTTTAATTTGTTCATTTTACATCCCAATTGTAGGTCCCTCTCCCCTCCTACTCCCATGCTTTTTCCTTCACCCTCTCTCTCCTCTCCTAGTCCCCAAGAAAGGGGGAACCCTCCTACCCTATCATCTGACTTCAGTCCATCAAGTCTCATCTGGACTGCTTGTATCCTCTTGCTCTGTGGCCTGGCTAGGCCAGACCACCAGGAAAAGGGATCAAGAAGTGGGCATCAGAATGCATGTCAGAAGTATCCCCTACTTCCAATATTATGGGACCCACTAAGAAACTTGTTGCTTGTCTACTACACATGAGCAGAGGGTCTAGGTCCTAAGCATGCATGAACTTTTGTTGGTGCTTCAGTCTCTACAGCACTCCCAACCATCCACATACCTACCCTGCTCCTGGATTTGTTGTCTCCGTTGGTCTCATTTGGAGCTTCTGTCCACTCCATGTCATTCTATTCCACAACGCTTCCATAAGTCTCTGTGTGTTCCACCTCAAAGTTTGGCTGTGAGTCTGTGTCTGCTTCCATCCCCTTACTGGGTGAAGTCTGTCAGAGAATCACTGTGGTAGGCGCTCATCCTGTTGCTTCTCTTCAACCACTTCCAGTGTCTATTCTATTTGCCTTTCAGAATGAGAATTAAGCATTCTGCCTAAGGTCCTCTTTGTTATTTAGCTTCTTTGGGTATGCGTATTGTAGTGTGGTTATCCTCTATTACATTGATGATATCTGCTTATATGTGATTATATACCATTTTTGTCTTTCTGTGTCTGTGTTACCTTATCAGGATAATCATTTGCCTGCACATTTCAAAATGTCCTGGTTTTTGATAGCTGAATAGTATTCCATTGTGTAAATAAATCACAGTTTCTTTATCTATTATTTGGTCGGGAGATATCTATTTTTGAGATTCCAGCTATTACAAATAAAGCTGCTATGTACATAATTCAAAAATTTCCTTGTTATATGGTGGAACATTTTTAGAACATATGCTCAGGAGTAGTATAGCTGGGTCTTGAGGTAGAACTATTCCAAGTTTTCTGAGAAAGCACCAGATTAATTTACAAAGCGGTTGTAAAATTTTTCACTTCCACCAGCAATGGAGGAGTGCTCCTCTTTCTCCACATCCTCCCCAGCATGTGCTATCTCTTGAATTTTTGATCTTAGCCATTCTGATAGGTGTACAATTGAATCTCAGTGTCTCAAATTGCATGGTACGGGCATAGAAACAGGAGGTTTATCAATGAAATAGAATAAAAAACCCAGAAATAAACTCATACCCCTTGGACACTTGATTTTTGACAAAGAAGATAAAACATACAATACAAAAAAGATAGCATCTTCAACAAATGGTGCTGGTCTAAGTGGATGTCTACCTGTAGAAAATGCAAATAGACCCTTATTTATCACCCTACACAAAACTAAAGTCAAAATGGGTTAAAGAACTCAACATAAAACCAGACTCATTAAATGTTAGAAGAAAAAAATGGGGAATAGCCTTGAGCTCACTGGCACAGGAGACAACTTCCTGAACAGAACACCAACAGCTCAGGCTCTAAGATCAACAATTACTAAATGGGATCTCATGAAATTGAAAAATCTTCTGTAAGGCAAAGAAAACTGTCAACAGAACAAAATGACAGCTTACAGACTGAGAAAAGATCTTCACCCACTTTACATCTGACAGGGGGTTGATAACCAAATTATATAAAGAACTCAATCCAACTAATACTCCAATTAAAAATGGGACACAGAGGTAAACAGAATTTTAAATGAAGGAATATCAAATGGCTGAGAAACACTTAAAGAAATGCTCAACATCCTTAGTCATCACAGAAATTCAAATCAAAACTGTTCTTGAGAGCATCTAATTTAGAAAAGGTATATAAATGTTTTTTCTTTCTTTGTCCTTTGTAATCTTTTTTGTTTGTAATAAAGTTACTTGGGTTCACACATGTCAGTTATAGAATTTGCTTCTGATATATTAAATATATCTAATAGAAAATATATTTAAAATATTTTTAAATGCACCTTAAACATATTTTTAAAAATATGTATATTTAATAGTACCAAGGCACTTAACTAACTTTGCCTATGCCTATGAACTTAAAATGTTAGAGAGAGGAACACAACTGTCCTTTCATAGTTTATTGGAGCCATTATCAGGCCAGGAAACTTAGATAATCAAGTATGTGACAATAAAAATGCAGCAGAATACATTCCTAAGGAAGATGTTATACTGTTAGTTCAAAAAATGTACCAATATACTTTCCAAACTCCCCAAAACTCTCTTTCTCTCTGTCTCTCTTTGTCTCTGCCCCTCTCTGTCTCCCTTCATTGTTTCACTCACTACACCTGCTGCTTTCTTCCTTTAGTTTCTCTGGCTCTTCTCTTTGACTTTATAGGACAGGGTTTCACACTCTAATGTAACCCAGTCTCAACTGAAAATTACTATGGAAATCGGGTTGGCCATGAATTCATTGCTGCTCTTTTGCCCTCCTCTTTCATGTTGGTATTACACGAACCACATATCTGTGTTGAACCATGCTTGATTTGTCACATGAGTGTGTCCATATTTGTATGCAAAAAATCAGCTGGGAACTTATGCATGAAATAGATCTCTATGATTTACTCTCAAAAAGTACAGTTGTATAGCTCTCAAACTACATTGCCATGCCCAAAGCCTCACCTCCCTCCCAAGGGTCCTACGTTAGTGTCCAACATAGCTTACTGAGTCAGTTAAAACCAGGTTCAATCCTGGAAAGAAGAGCCTAAAATTAACTTCCATTTCTGTGTAACATAAAATTCTTAGACCTCTGATGTTAATTCTTCTAGATAATTTCTGATGCACAGCAGGAATAAACCAACTGGAGTGATTTACAGATTCCCTTCAAAAATACAAAAGCTTAACAAAACTAATTTCTCTTTTTTGAATATTGTTCAGTCACTGAACTTGCCAGCTATTTTTTCCTCTGTTGGAGATTTTCATGAAGAGAATAGCTGCATTTGAGTTCTATTGTTCATGGGGAAATTCATAAGACTTGACTGAAATGTTTTCTTTCAATGAAAGTTTTCAGGAAATCACATTGGGTTTTTTGTGATGACAATCCCGTTATCTTCTATATTCACATGTTCATACAAATTAACACAAAATTTAATCATGCATTTAAATCAGAACCCTTAGTATGTCTTGAAACTTCTTAATGAAAATGCCAGTCTTTCTGACTTTTTTAATATTTGAAAATACACAAAAAGCAGCTTGCATATTGATGTATGCTCTAAGTAATTTGTCAGGAAATGCATCTTCTCGAGTTTTAATTTATATATTAGCCTAAAGAATTTCATTTTTACATTCTTACAGAGAAAGGGACCCTATTACTCAACAAATGTATTTTTATTACTGTCATTCTCACCAATATAATAATACCATACATAATTTTATAACTTATTGCTTCCCTGAAGTGTTCCAAGAACTTGACACAATTATTCTTTTCCAAATAATCCCTCAAGGTAGTATTGATTCCATTTTACTAAGGGAGTCAAACATAAAGAGTGTGAAATATGTTGATCAAACTTACATGGTTTGATTTTGACATCTGTTTAATTTTAATGGCTTTGAGCTTTTGAATGAAGTGTGCCAAGGTATGACATGGAGTATTAGAAAGTCTGGGAGCAAAAAAAAAAAAAAAAAAAAAAAAAAAATGCTCAATAGTAGAGAATCAATGCTTGAGTACAAACATTTTTCTTTACCTCCAATCCTTTTAGCAGTAAAGGATTCTTTTGTTGACAAGGTTTTAAAAAACCATCTCATTAAGTAAGGTCATTCCTGTAAGAACCACTTCTCAATAAATACTGGCCATTGGCACAATACATAACATATGATTAATAGTCAATATTGCTAAAATATGAAAATCAATACACACACACAACCTACTCAGTTGCACTCATAAGAGATTATAGACAGTGACTAAGATCATTTAAATACAAAACTTCCTTTTCTGAAATTCCATATGTGATTTTCACAACCAACTATATCTTAATAAATAATGGTGCTCATTCTATTGATAGAGGAAACATTTTATAACAAACAATTTAACCTTCCTTATTCCTTCCTTACTAGAGTAGAAAGGATGACTTTAGAAAATTGAAACCAACGTATGTTCATTCTTGTCAAGGGATTAAGTTAATTACTGGGAAACCATCTTCATAATGACTTACTATTTAACTCAGCTACAAGCACATTTGGATTTTATACAATCCAATTTTCCCATAACAAGGTTGCCTACAGTCTAGAATTAGATATTCGACTAGAATTACATTGTTTCTTTTTGATACTTTATTTATCTTCTATGTTACAATATCATATTTTCTTGATCTCACATCCTACATAAGCATTAAAGTGCAGTCTGACTTTCTGCTTATTTGCTTGATTTCAATGTCACTTGCCACAGCAGACATCCTGAAGGAAGTGTTTTGTCATTTGCAAATTGACAATCTGAACACTTAACTGTCAATAGCAGAACATCTCGACTTTGTTATTTTCAGGGCATAAAAGTACAAGCAGTTGGTGAGTGTCTGAAGCAGAGATGAAAACACCTTTTTCGTGGACAGGTTTCCTCAGTCCTGACGGCCCTCACAGTATTTTAAGAACCACCCCTGTTTCTATGGAGCAATCCAACTCATTGTCGAGACAAACTCTCATGAACTCCCCTGGATAAAGTCCTCATCAAGTCAGAGCTTCACTGCACCAACTTCCTTGCAGGGAGTCACAATACCCATGGGATGTTCCAGTGAGGCGGGGCATGCGTGGAAGCCCAGCTCCGCATCCAGAGTACTTAGCTGATAGTGGATTTCATTCATGCCACTTATGTGACAGTGGGCAGGCTAGTCAGTCATTCTAATAATCAGTATATAATGCAGATAATAATAACAATAAAAACAGTACCAGTAGCCATGACTTCATAGCTATTTTTGTGATGCTTAAGCCAGCTAATATTTTGATAGAAGATTATATGCGTAAACCAAACTAAGCATAGTATTACACTGGTTTCATTTTTCTTCCTTATGAGCCTCACATATTTATCATCCTTTTTATTTTACATTTTTTTTATGTTTTCAAGCACAAATAAGTAAATGATCGATGGAAGAGAGTCCTTCTTAACTAACTGCTGATATTTTGGCTGTTCCAGAACTAAAATATAGACTACATTGTTACATCTTTGTTCTGGTGCCTGCCACTCATTTTATAGAGAAGGATTGGCAGGTGAACATGCTGCTGTCCACATTTTAGAATGTATAGATGCCACAGGTTGCTTAGATCATTCTCCAAACTATAGTTCCATCTTTCAGGGCAATTAGGATGAAGATACAATTCTTTTCCATTTTTAATCATTTTATTCTTATAAATTTACAAGGTTAATGTATAACCCTGAAAAATGCAAATGAATAAATCTAAATGACAGAAAATTATGACTACCTCCCATGTGAGATTTTTTGTTGTGCAGAGGACTCAGAAGACTTAAAAAACCAATATCTTCTGTATTTACCTTCAAAGCTTGGACAAACTGCTACCCTTGTTAGTCTCCACAGGGAATACTCTTAATCAATTCATTGGCCCAAACCAACATAATGATAATGAGTATTTGGTAGCTGCGGAGTCTATTTTCTCATCTGAAGTGACCCACATGAGGATTGTTTCCTTTAAGATTTAGCAAAGCATCAGAAGAAATTGCTTTAGTGGAAATAAGGGAAAGTTCTCACTTGTTATTAGTTAAGGTGGCAGTGATTCTCCAGAATTGCTCCGATCCAATCTGTACCAGATACTCACCTTGAGACAATGTTCTGGAATCACTATCAGGACGCTAAATGGATTTCAGAACTATTTTTTAAATTGTGGAGGTTTCTGGTTCCCTGAATTTTTAACCTATAACACATTTCTCTTTTATAACTTACATTTTACAAGTTAAATAATGTGAAACTTACCTTGCAGAGATAAGTATTTTCAATATATCATCAGAACCAATATTTTTTTTAAAAGAAACTTCTTTCCTTTTCTCCTGCCCAAACCTTCCCATATACCCCTTCTTGCTTTCCTTCAATGTCATTAGGTATATTTAACTAACTTCTTCATTTATATATGTATATATTTCTAAATACATTTAGAATCAATATTTTACATATTCTTATTCTTGTGTTCAGAAAAAAAAAACACTTCTGTTACACTTTTCTGTTATAGACTCTTTCCTTTAATTCTTATTAATCTTCTGTCTTCTAGTTGGGACTTTCATTAAAGCTTTTGTTTCTTGCTTTAGTTTTTATACCCCAAAGATGAAAAATACTTTAATTAAGACTTTAATTACATTAGTACTCCTAGGATAGTTTCTAATTATATTAAATATCTCATGGCCTCAAATTTACATGTTAGGGGAAAAAACAGACTATATTGCTGGCCACAGTTGATAATTAATGGAGTCATTTTGCAGAGAAGTTGTCCAAAGGCATATTTTCCAAATTTTAATATTTTAAGTTCATGGATGTCTCATTCGGAGAAAATAAGCTTTAAACTTTTATTGTCTAATTTCTAACCTTTAATTTCCTAAATTAAACTCTGCCCAGACTCTATACCACTTCCCTCCAAAAGTACAAGTGAGAAAGCATTGCCAGCTTGTAGGAATCTGAGAATCAATGAGAAAGTGACTATAAAAATCAGCTAGAAGACAGAGAACAAACCGTGAACATGAAGTACCAGGGCATAACTGAAAACCCAGGATTAGGACACAAAACTGACATCACAGAATGACATCATGGAGTCGGCTTCACCTGCAGTTGCAAAAATGGACTGATCACCAGCATCTGTGAACTGCTCTGTGGTACATCCACTCGCTTGTTTAATTACCATCATTGGTAGTTTGGTTCTACCATTTCCCCACTTTTATAGAGAAACTAAACCTGTGCCTTTCAACCACCTGTCCAACGGCGTGCTTCTAGTACATCACAAGGGCATATCCATGTGCCTTTTATGCAATAAGAATAGCCATGTCACTTGTGGTAAAACTCCAACAATTTTCAGTCCTTTCACTCTTTTGCTCAGGGTTCACAGTGAGTGACAGTGAGTGATTAGATGAGCCCATTTAAGTCGGTGGAGAGAAGACTTCTGATTACAACCCGACCAGCCAGAAACAAAGGAAAAGCCTATTTGAGATTGGATAAGTAGAGCACTGTTAGAAATGCAAAATGGATATCAGAGCCCAAAATAGAGATATGATGTAAAAAGCCTGTCTTATGACATTCTGTTGAAATTAGTATTTGAGATTGTTTTTTATATTTAATAAGACTAGGCACACTAATTTATGTTATATACTATCTCTAATTGGATTAATAAAATAAATATTCTTCTGTGCTTTGAGGTACCCACCCTGAATGAAGTAGCCTCAATGGAAATAGTTTTTCCATTGTTACTATGGAATTACTTAGTATGAAATAAAATGATCACTCTCATTATAGGAAGGAGAACTGTAACAGATGAAATAGTGAAGGTAGTGACAAGGATTTTTAAAAGAGGGAGAGAGTAACAGGATGTTTATCATTGAATGGAGCCAAGAGGAATCTCATTTCTCATTAGGAAGCAGTAATGTTGCTAAACTATCCTCTTTCTCTGAAGTAATACAACTGCAAAGCATCCTTCAAGGTCACCATGAGTACTTGCTTGTAATGGGATAAATGACTCTTCATAAAATTAATTAATTGGTCAAGGAAACAAAGTAACATTAAAATAAATATATGCTCAGTGTTTTCAAGTAAGGATATTATTTAAATATGCAGTTTGTGTAGGCTTTGTTCAACTAGGCACAGTCTCTTGTTGTTTTTGTTTGCTTTTTAAATGTGACTCACTAATTTCATGCTCCCAGAATGTCAACATGGGCAATAAAACAGCAATTTAAGGCCACATTAATAGCTGCACTAAATGGCACCATTCAACTGAAGACATTAAAATGAAATTATAGAATGCTTTCTGTTTGGAAGACATAAATGTAAAGAGGAAGAGAAAAGACCCACCTGACTCTACTCTGTTCCCTTCTCTCTGAAACTGCAGCAGTTCAGAGTCACCAGAAGCCTGTCCTGTTAATGCTAAAGGAATTCTTCTGACTCCTCCCCTCTTTTTTTATATAATTGGTTTAATGTTTTTAAAAATCTATAGATATTTAATACATACAGAGTCAGGCTTGGAGATAAGAGAACAGCTGTATTACAATAAAGATATGAACTTATACATCACCTCCAAAACATGCCACACCTGTGTGCTTATTTTGTGAAATGTGTACCTGTTTAGATATATATATCTGTAAGAACTAGTAACAAACTAGAATTAAAGGAAATTTCAGTTTAGTACTGAACGATAAACATCTTCAAAGGGAAGGAATCTATATGGTAGGTGAGTAGTAGGCATTCTGCTAAGAAAAATAAAACAAAATAAAACACAGGCTAAACCCTAGAAACATGTGTTGTAAATTTTCTTTTCTTTTAAGTTGTTTATTTTTTCCCTTTAGATAATTGCGGCAAGATTCAAGGATAGGTAAACTGTGTACAAAAAGAGTGGGGCTACATTTGCTCCTCCTTTATTGTTAAGAAGATCCTAAAAAGAAGCTTATTTGGGCCTGTAAGGGTAGTGACTATGTTCCTTCTTTACCAATGTGTTTGTGGTTTTGACATTAAATCACGCTTTCTTCTCCCCATCTCAGAAGCCCTTCACACACTGGCCCCCAATAGGTGAAGTAGCTAGGCTTCCCTATTTGTTCCTTCTTCCTAGTACACTGATTTTAAAGACATATCCACACTAGAGAGCTCTCAGACACACAATGTAGTTATAGCATTTGATTCCACCAGAGAAGAATATGCAAAAGATGGTGAAGAAGAATTTGCTAGTCTCGGCATTATGTGTAAGCACTAATTTGTTTGTCTTATTGTAACCATAAGACAGGTTTTTGAAGCAAGGGAAATGTTGCTTAATTTTTAGACGACAAAGCTAAGAGTTTCAGACTTGCATTCAATGCAATATGTTTTGTATAGTAATAAAATAACTATAAAGAGAAAGCTTAGGTAATTTTTTAAATTTTAAATAGAAACAAAATTCAGGATGTTTTATCAGACAAATCAATTGTGTTTTTACTGCAACAAACCTCAGAACTCTGTTTTATGTTTATAATTTTTGAAATGTTTCAGAAGATGTCAACACTGTGAGAAAGTTGGTTTCGTATATGGGGAAAACATACACTAATTTCTGATAAGTTTTAAGTTGTCTGGTCATTGATTTTCATCATGTTTTATTGTTATCACTACTCTGCATTCCATTCTATTTTTTCTATCATTTTTGTTGTTTTTATTTTTAAACTGGCCTCACTAAATAACTCAGTCTGTCCTTGAACTTATGATGTTCCTGCTGCCTCTGTACCCCCTACCCCACCGCTAGTATACTGGGACTACAAGGGTGATGCTTGCCTTTCTAATGTTTGTTAATATAGTTATTCTCACACATGTGAATAATCAATGCATAACAGAATAGTTTTATTATAAATATTTATCTACTTAATTTGGACATGAAGAATTAATAATAAATAGATTATTTTTTACACAGGTTGGAATTTTATCAAGAATTCTGAGAAGAAACACAGAAGAACATGAGTGACAGGAATAATAGATCAAAGAGATACAATATTTCTAGAGGTCTAAACATTAAAGTAACACTTGAAAAATAATCCTAATGGCCCCTTGACTAAGGGTGTTCTTATTTATCACCTGTCTACACTTCTTGTACATTCATTATAAGGATTTATTCCCATAAAGATTTCAGTGGGAATAGCTGGCCTCACTTGTCGCACCACGAGGAAGGGAAGGGGATTCACCCATTGGTAATGTGTGACACCTGCACATTTTTCCCAATCCTGTTCCTTATTACTTCTGAAAAAAACATTTACTCTTAGAAAGCACACATTTCCTTTCAAGGCATATTGTGCTAAATGTTACCTGGGTTGTCAGAAACATATACTGTCCTCACACTCTGTTTGCACCCTGCCTGTCAGTGGGCAGACTTTGTCAGATTCTGATGTTTACTTAAGAAACCCATTTGACTTGTTCTCATAGCCACTCTCTTGCTGTCAATAGCTAGGGTATTTTATCCTTATTGATGCTTCTCTATCTTATTTCTTAAAATATTCAAGACTCTACAGATAAGAGAGGCATTCATTGAGAATTTCCCACTGTAAGCTTATGACATTCAGGATAGGAGGGTGTTTTTAATTCATTTAATCTATTCAATGGCTCTTTAAAATATGTATTGCCATTGCTTTTCAAGTGAGAGAAGAAAAAGTTCAATGATTTGACAGTTCAAAGCGCATTGCAAATGGCTGAGCAGAAATTTGAGTGGGGTCTGCCTGCCTCTCATAATCTGATATCTATAGCCCCTTCCCTGAAGTCACTGAGATGAAAGATTACTGTTTTCTGATTTCTCATAGCAGTGATTAGTAAACATGGTCGAACAGAAATGAAGTTAATTGTTCAAGGTCATGGAATTTGTAACTGAGTTCATCAGGGTTTGAAACTGGGCTCTTGCACTTTGTCCTCCTATAATTTATAGTCATGATGCAATTCAGATAAAATGGAGATTTTCCAGGTGCAGCTAAAATTCTTTATAGAAAATCTAATGCTATATTTGCATTTGGCCACAGGACATACAATCTCTGGAAGAATCATTAAATATCTATTTTCAACTTGGCTAAAAACAGAAAGTTAAAATGTCAATAACATTTAGTTTCAGTAGAGTGCACAGGCTCAGACTAAATAGCTTTCAAACAAGAAGAGTTAAATTTTAATAATTTCTGTCATTAAAACTGAAAAAATTATGAAAACCACTATATATAAAATATGTATATATGTTATCATAATCTCTATCCTTCGTTTGAGTGTGAATGTCTGCTCTGAAGCCATCATTGCTTCCTAAGAACAAGATTATCAACATATTATGACTTGCTAACTGACGGATAAATTCAATCCACACTATCTGGATTGGTACAGTAAGACTTGAATCTTAATAATTTAGTTATATATGTCTGTTTTGTAATGCACACCTTTTACCAACCTTTACAGTGCTATGGCAGTTTCAAATTTTATAGTTCAGCAGAGGAGCTGACAGCTTTTCATTCATGAACTTATACTGCCAAGTTGCAGAAACACATACACTTTTCAAAATACCCACCCACATAGATCAGTTACTGTCAAAGCTAACTACTTAAACATATTTGCCTAAATGTGCAACTCTCTATATTTATCATAATTCTCTGAATACCACTTTTTTGAGGGAGTACCTGTCATCTCCTAGTAATTTTCAAACAATAGTGAGAAACTTGCCTATGATCTCACACAGGTCTAACAGCTTTGACTGCGCTGATTTTTATTTATTTTTGTTTATTTTTTGTATTAGCAGGCCAACTCAGGTAAGTTACCATACTAACTGGAAGCTATTCTAACAGAAACCGCACTAAAGAAAACGGCAGAAAGACAAATGTTTGTAAAAGCTTTCAAGCCTCTGCATCTAGTCTGCTGAGATCACATTGGACAGAACAAATAAACTGTACAATTTTAGTGACAGACAACCAGGAAGTATCAGGGTAAGTAGTGGAGTTACAGGGGGTGTTGCTGACAGAGACCATCATTCTAAGAATTGTAATGCAGTGCTAGATACCGATAGTCACAAGTCATAGATTACCAGGGACTTACAGCTTCCAGAAGGCAATAAAGACAGGCATTCCATTGCTAGCTATCAGTAGTATTTATAAGAAATGTGATGCTGGAAAGTGACATTTCTCTCCTTATTGCTGCACGAGTAACAAACTTCAGAATGTTAAATGTTCTGGATGAGAAGAGAACTTGGGAATTGAGCTTCTATGTTGAAGAGAGAAGAGAGGGTGTCATCAAAAAGAACTGTTAACTAAGCAGAATGTTCAATTAAGCATGTACACTTCCTTGGAACTTTAAAAAAAGCAATAATACCATGGTTTTATCACATAACTGGTAAGTGTCATGACAACATGATAGGGGTTTAAGATTTCCAGAGACTTGGAGGCACACATTTTGATGTTTTCTGAGTTTCTTTGCAATTTCAAAGCAGTAAAAGCTTTGCTTTTAGGCTATATTATTTAAACGTGTATAAGTTAGAAGTGAGATACACTTAACTTATTCATATTTGCTTCTATTTCTCATGGCAATTATAAAGTTTCAATCATTTCCTTTAGTCAGTTATTTATGAAAACCATGGTAGTTCCCAGCCCAGCATCATCAAGAGAAGGCATATGGGTTTTGAGTACTAAGCACACGACTAATTAAATTATATCAAACCCACTGACTTAGATTTAATTTTCTTATGAGCATTTACCTTGTCATTTTATTAACTAGGATTATTAGCTTGTGAGTGGAGTCTTTCTGCCTTGATCTTTACTGTCATTGTTGCTATGAGGATTCTTACATGGGGGAACCGGATGAGATTATTAGTCAGCAAAGACATATTGGAAACCTCTAGGCCACATCAAATGAATAAACAAATTTCTCTTGGCTTTACTCTTCTATATGATGTATGGTATTAATGTCAACTAACTAAAAGATACATAAACATGTGTAATCCATAGCTGTTGTTTTTTAGTAATCTTGAGGGTAGAGATTAAATAATAATCTCTAGTGCATAAAAATAACAAAAAAAAGAGAAGGGCCATTACAAGGCCCTAGGGGTAAAGGGGATGACAGTTGTCACACCAAACTGCACACGTGTAATCCCTCCCCTAAGATACACAAGGTGGAAGGATCGAAATGAATAGCACAAGTTTTTCCCTGACCTCAGAATATACGCAATGATAAAAATACACTCACACATATACAGACAGACAGACAGACAGACAAGCAGACTCTCTCTCTCTCTCTCTCACACACACACACACACACACAAACACACACACACACACACACCATCTAGTCTTCCTTCAAATTCACCAAATTAGAGGAGAAAAGACTCTTCAAAGAATTTTGAAATGCAGCCTGGATTCTGGAGTCCCTCCTCTGCTTATGCAGTGTCATTTGTATGTGTGTCTGCCCCCTTTCTCTGTCTCTGTCTCTGTCTCTGTCTCTGTCTCTGTCTCTGTCTCTCTGTCTCTCTGTCTCTGTCTCTCTCTCTCTCTCACTCTCTCTCTCTCTCTCTCGCTCTGTGTGTGTGTGTGTGTGTGTGTGTGTGTGTGTGTGTGTGTGTGTGTGTATGCGTGCAGGTGAGGTATGTGGATGTGTACATGCTTCTGTGCATGCATGTATGTTTGTGTCTGTGTGTGCCTGTGTGCCTGTGGGTGATGTGGGTGTGTGATTGTGTGGGTGCATGTGTGCCTGTGTTCTTATCCTTAGTAAAAGCCTTTCTTTAAATAAAGAAAAACAATAAACAATGACAGCATGCTAGTAAGGTTTATGCTGCTAACATATCATGTCTTACTCTGTATGCATACAATTCTAACATCTGTACCAGACAGTGTAATTCTATAGCATCGACCAAGAGCCATTTGGTTGCAACACAACATAATTGACAGAATCACATGGTAGAGGGAGAAGAGAAAGAAAAGGAGGTTAACTTCTTGCCTCGATAATGTCATTAGTTTGTACATGAGGTAAGAAGTTGTGCTGTGCAATATTGATTGTCTAAATGACAAGATCCTTAGGAGACAAGTCCCTGGGCACACACATCAGAGTTTATCTTATTAGTTAAATTAAGGTGGAAAGCCCTACCTTGACTGTGAGTAACACAATTTCATGGCCTAGGATCTCAGGTAGAATAAAAAAGAGAAAGCCAGCTGACATCAGCATAAATCTCTGTCTTCAGCCTCCACCCTGACCAGGTCCCTTGAGCTCTTGGTGTCGTGACTTCCACACCATAATGAATTAAAACCTGAAAGTATAGATCAAAATGAAACATTTTCTTCCTCAAGTTGCCCTGGAATAGTAGTAAAATAAATAAACTAAAATATAAGATAAAAGAAAAAGGCAATGAAGCCAGAACACGACAAAATGGACCAACAAGAAAAAGTGCAAACAGAAGAAAAACTGCAAAAGAAAAAGCATGAAAAACACATATAGATGCAGAGGCATACATGTTTGCACACACAGAAATTCCATAAAAATACGAAACTATAACCATAGTATATGTGTATGTGTATATGTATCTGTAGTGTATATTCAAAGGAGCATTATGAGATGAAGAATCTCCAAAGATGCCATTGAGTTTGTTTTGTTTGGGCTATCTACTTCTGGGTATTGGGCCTGATGTTAGGAGTGGTTTGATTCCCTAATGAGACTCCATTGGAGAAAACCAATTGTTCATTTCTAACTGGTGGTTACTGGAGTTAGGGATGGCCACATGTATTTACTTCTTCTCTTCGTTCTAAGACTCTGTTTAGTGCAGACCAATTCAGACCCTGTATATGCTGCCACAGGTTTTGTGAGTTCATATATATTTTGGTTGTGCTGTTTTCTTTTTTTCCATGGTCCCCTCTCACTCTTACAGTACTTCTGCCTCTTCTTCCATAGAGTACCTTGAGCCCTGAGAGGAGACGTTTGATGGAGTTATCCCATTATGTCTCAGTGTTTTAAGGTCCCTCACTCCCAGCAAACTGTCTAGTTGTACATCTCTGTATTCTTTCCCATTTGCTTCTCTGATGATGACTATGCAAGGCCATGGAAAGTAGAGGAGAATATTTTTAGAAGTCATTTTCATTACTAGATCCCTTTAGTATGATGTGGCTTTCCTAGTAGCATTTGTATTTTTCCTAGTTCCCTGATCTATATAGACTCAGATTCTTGGGCACCCAATAAGTGTTGGGTAGAGTTCAACTCATGAAATGGGCCTTAATTCAAATCACATATGGGTTTCTTCTACAGGTTTTGTGCCACTATTGTACCAGTGGGTAGGTCACCATTGCAGAGTGATGGATTTGCAGCCTGTTTGGTGTTTACTTACTTCCTTTGGTAGTGTTCTGAGTGTTTTACAGTGCCATGAACATTCTCCCATGGGGTGAAGGCTCCAGGTAGGGAGCAACTCAACTTTTGTATGTTCACTGAGTAGTGTAGGTGGTGACTTCAGATATGGGGACTTATTGCCAGTTTGTAAAGAACAGCCAATACCTTGGGCAATGGCTTGACTCACTTTGGGCTTCCATGGGACTCCTTGGCCAACGAGTCAATTAGATGTAATCAATTCCCAGCACCAAAACTTATTTTGTGATAAATTATATTCAGTTGGGGCTCTATCTCCCCTCTTATTTGCCAATTTCTTTTAGATTGCCTTCATATATGCACATATTTTAGATGACTTCTACTTTATTATGTTTCCATAAGACCTCTCAAATGGATCTTAGTTTTAACCTCCTTCTCTGTATTGCCTCCCTTGTACCTCTCTTCCCTCCCCACTCATTGGTCCTCCTATTCTACACCCTACCCCCTTGTTCATTGATAGCTATATTTTCCCTTCCTAAGAAGATCCATATCTTCCCTCTATTTTAGACAGTTTGGTTATATGGATTGTAGCTTGCTCATCAATGCATTAACTACTAACATCTACATGTAATTGAATACATACTGTATTTGTCTTTCTAGGTCTTTGTTATTTCACTCAGGATGGTTTTTTCTAGCTCTATTCATTTACCAGTAAATTTCCATTGTAAACAATGGAGTAATATTCTACTGTGTGAAATTACCACATACTTTTTATCCATTGATTCATTGATGGACATCTAGATTGTGTACAAAATTTATGACCATTATGAATAAAGCAGCAACAAATATGGTTGAACAATTGTCCCTATAGTACAATGAAGTGTCCTCTATGTATACTTCCAAAAATGGTATAGCTGAATCTTGAGTAAGATGGATTCTCTGTTGTTTGCACCATTTGGGGACATTTTGGGGAAGTGCAAACTTGATGGAGAAACCATCACACTGGCGGGGCCCTTGAGAGCTTACACACTTTAACTCCATTTTTTTCCTCTCTGCCTTCCACTTGTAGTTAGTAATATGATCTCTTGGGTTTGTGCTCCTTCTTCCATGACTGCCTCTTGCTGCCATGACTCACTGCCATTATGGATTTTTATCTCTCTGGAACTGTAAGCCCAAATAAACTGTTCCATAAATTATATTTTTATCATAATTCTTTATCACAGCAACAGAAAAATTGCTTTTATGGTTGCTTTTATAAAGTATTTTGCAGAGTTAATGGCACATATGATGATTATAAAGCCCTTATGGCCTAATAATATAAATATCAAACTTTCTTATTCTATTGCAGTTTATTTTTATATAATATCTGGAGATATAATAATGTGATCATAATGTAAGAGATTATATAGACCAATGCTAATTTTATCTGTGTGATTGGTTATCTATCTGTGATTTAGTGATTCATTCAATCTTAGTTTTCTCATTTATTAAAATGTAATAGGGTACTAAAGTAATATGTAGTTGAGAAACCATGTCAAATCTAAGGATAGGACTTACGAATAGATAATGCTCATTTACAAGTAATCCTTCTTCACTGATAATTGAAAAAGAAAGTGAAAAATAAAGAAGAAATAAAATAAAAAAGAAAACTAAAGTATAAATATTTTAAAACAAATTCTAAGCACTTTATATACTATATTTTAAATAGAATTTATTTAGTCTACCAAACATGTTATATGTTAAGTAGAAAAACACTTTAATTGAAATATAGTATTTTAAGTAAAAATATAAGCCTGGCTTATTTGCAGATATCCTAGAAGATGTGCATACATGTGCAATTAATGCTCACAACATCCTGGCTTCTGCTACTATCCTCATGGAATCATTAGGAAGGGATGGTGACTTTTTGTAATAGTTGAGAAAAAGTGTCTACAAAGTGCTTCAACTCATCTCATTGGTTACCAAAATTTTAAAGAAATTACTTAGGTTGTGATAGTGAGACAGTGGCTCCTAGACTTCTTCTAACTGCTCAGACAGTGTTTCTGCAGATCATATAATGAGAAACACACAAAAAGACCACACTCAAATTGAACATCAGTATCAATAATAACCTACTGGACCAGTCTGGAACACTAGGAGTAACACAGGTAAAGAAAACTATGTGAAATGATTTGTCAAATTGTAATTGTAAAGCCTTAAAAATGTGTGGCCATTTATACTATAGTTGGAATGCACCTGTCCTAGATTTGTTTGGTGCACAGTGAAAGATAGTGGCCAGAGTGTTTATGTGTATCAGGGAGAAGAGTAAATCAACCCAAAATTCACAGAGCATAAAGAGAGTTAAAGAAATTATCTATGAGAAAAACCCCAGAGATAGTAGCTATAACCTGTTACTCCAGAACTGAGAGGCAGCTTCAAGAGCAAACATACATATATCAAAATAATGACCTGTCTCAAAAGTAAAAGAAAAAAAAATAAAGAGAGAATGAAAGAAACAGAGAAGAAAGAGAGCAAGAAATGAAGAAAGGGAGAAGAAAAATAAAGAATAGAAAAAAGAGCAATAAAAAGAAAAGATCAAGTAATTTCTCTACTGTTGTACTCAACACAAACATTGTTAAGATTAATCAATGGCAACTGATAAGAAAATCCAGAGAAATATCATATACATACAATTATTATTAGTAGCACCACATGAACGACTCACTTTCTAATGATCAAATATGCAATTCATGACAAACCTTCTGTCTCCATGGGCTTCTGAAGGGAGGGCTCTTGGAGAATGTCTGGGTCATCTGGGGAATGGATGCCTTTCAGTCCCCATGAAGAATCTTTTCTTTATTAACAATAAAAAAATGAATATTTTCATCTAAGTAGAGACCTTTCATGAAAATAATAAATTAAATTAATGACAAATATTCTCTAAGTATGGAAATATTTATACTATTGATACTAATTTCTATAAATGTCAAAGTGAAATTATCAAGAATGAACATAGCACTAAGCTCATGACTGTAAATTAGGCATCAGGAGGTTGGCATGAAAGGAATATTGTACTTTGAAGCCTGGCAGAGGTACATCCTGAGTACTAAGCCAGATATTATATAACAGAGGAAAAAGAACAAGAAACTACAACTGACTGAGTATAACATTCCCATATAAACACTACTGAAAATACTTTCTAGCAATAGCAATAACAAAAAAGTTATTCTCCTATTCCTTGTTTCGTTGCCGGCATTGACTTTGTAAAGCAAGATGGTCTTGAACTTACAGAGTTGTGCTTCATTCTGCCTCCTTGGTGTCAGGATTAACAAAGGTTGCCACTATGCCAGGCTAATACTACCTTATTAATGAAATAATATGCGATGTGTATAAAACACACTAATAATTTTACACTAAGAAAGAGCAATGTGAGCAATAGTAAAAACAGACAGTGTAGACAGTGCCTGTGAATAATGATTCCTGGGGAAAGCACACACCATGTACAAGATGTAAGAATGAACCATGGAAGTGAGGCTAAGGGTTCTCCAGAGCAAGCTTGCTTCCTAGACTAGTGAAAGCAGCAAGCCCCTGTTCAACTGGGTGACCTTGCCTCAATAAGCATGATAGAGATTGAGGAAGGAAAAAACATAATGAAACTGGTCCCTACACATGGGAGTACAAATGTACAAAGGCTCCTTGCACACATATTTGAATCTCACATATACAAACCTGTCTCCACACATAATTCCCTCCATGTACACACAGACATGCAGAAAGATAGCTCACTGAGCATCTACAGCTGGGTTGACACTGCTATTATAGAGTTTACAGGGACTAACTTTTACTCTCAAGCCGTTCAAGAGAGCTGTCTTGGCCCTCACTTTATACATGAGAATTGTATAGAATGTGGTAAGCTGTTTTCCAAACATCTTAAAAAATGGCCAAAGCATAATTTTGATTTAGTTATACTTCTATTCTTTCAGAAAACCCATTAAACACTATGATAATATAAAATGCATGTGCAACCTCGATATGTACAAGTGCATAAAGAGACAGAAAGACACGAAATATGTGATTTGTGTAAAGTCAGGCTCATCACATGGTTTTTTTTGCTCTTTAATATGAACTGTGCATAAACAATATTCCTTGATATTAATCCATTAAATAAGTTATAATGTATCCCTTGCAACATAACAAATTCCTTGAATTTGGGTAGAAAACCCCATATCATAAAAGATGGATTTCTTGTGGGCTGAATCTAAGCTGTCAGATGATTTTTAGTGGTGGTGTGCAGGGCATGAAGTTCCTGGGTGATCAGAGCCCACGTTAAAGCCTGGCATTATTGTCTTCCTCAGCAAATTTTATATAATAGTGATATCAATTTAGCAGCTGAGACTTCATTCCTCTGGAGAAAAGTTTAAAATAACTTGTGCTTTGCAGTTAAATAGAATATTTTATTATTAAAATAACTCAGAATCAACCAAAAGTGAATTTTATCTTAAATTCTATTAAAATATGCAATAATGCTAATTTTAAGATAATACTTAAGCCATCACAGGATTGTAGCTTTTAATTTCAATAGTTACTCTGTCTACTTTAACAGTATAACATAAACTAATACATGATGATTTATTAAACAAATGAAAAGTTGGTTATGTAAAGATTCTAATGCAATACAGCTTACTAGGAAGTCATTTGGGGTAGCCTGTTAAAATATTTAAGCCTTTAATTACAAATCATTTCTCTTAGCTTTATGGGTGGCATAAAGTATTAGCTAAGTGGAGTTCCACAAAGCCACAAACAGAGGGAACCACAGATAACTAAGAAGCAATGAAGAAAGAAAAAGCAAATTACCTTTCTTTGCAGCTGGGAAAAATGTAGGAAAACAAAGTTCAAAGCAGCTCATGGTTCAGACAGAAATGGGATGATGGTAATTCAAGAAGTAGCCATGGTTGAGCAGGATCAACCATGGCTGCAATTGGCATGTGATGTATGTTCATTTCCAACTTTATTTTTACTTTTATATCCTTTACCTTCCAAATGCTAACTTGTTTCATTTTGAACCCAAATTGCTGGCTTTCTTCTTACCCTCATACACAGTATATATTTGAAGGATTATTATTATTTTGAACCGGTATACGTGTGTGTGTGTGTGTGTGTGTGTGTGTGTGTGTGTGTGTGTGTGTGTGTGTGTGTGTAACTGTCACATGAATTTGCTACATTGGGGATCCAGAACTGGGTGTCACATTCCCTGGAGTTGAAGTTACTGCTGGTTGTGAACCTCTCAATTTGGAAATGCAATCAAACTTGGGGCTTCTACAAGAGCACTAAGAATTTTTCTTAACTGCTGATCTGTCTCTATAGCCCCATTCCCCTTTACCATTTTAATCCTATTTGCCTCTTTTATTTTAGACCAGTTTGGGGCACTGGATCACAATTGCTTGATATCTGGAGGCAAATGGAAACTGTACTTCCAACTGTTTCATTTACCCTCTTGTTTAGTAAATGATAATAATTTAGTAACTAGCCATTGTTATTTATTTTAATCAAAAATAAACACACAAAGAAAACACACAGAAATTGAGGGTAAAATAACAGTAGGGACATCTGAACAACTCATAAGAAATCATTTCTTAATGATTTATTCCCTCAAACCTAGAGTATGCGTATGTCTCTGTGTAAATATACATCTATATCTTAAATAAAAATTTCCCACATGTGCTAAGACTTCCTACCACCAAAAGCCACAGACCATTTATTAACAAACCCAGGCATGAAAAGCCTTCTTTTGAGATGCTGGCCAGAGTTCTCAAAGAGACTCTCAGGGCATTACAGGCTATTGCAATTGACCTCCGTTGTCTCCCAGATGTGAAAGGTCAGAACATACTATACAAGTTTAAAATGAAAATTTTGTTATTTAGTGTTCTTAGGCCCATTGCTAAAATATGCACACACAGTACAGGGACATTAATAACCATTCTGGACCCACACAACAGTTGCAGTGGATCAAGAAGAAGTTCAATGTTGCTAAACTTCTAACTGCTTGGCTCTAAACAACTAAAACTGATGTTTCTGACAAAAAGTTAAATTATAGTGGCCTTTGTTTTCTAAATACTCTGGTAAATAAAATTTTAAAAATTACCTCTCTCAAGTTTTTTCTGTGTTTATATTGGTGTTGAGAAAAACTGGTTCATGAGCATTTTGTGAATCTAATATCTGGTCAACCCAAAGTACTTTCTGTTTTTCAAATTCTCATTTTCTCTTTTGCTCTCAACTCATTATTTTATTCTTTATATTCCCAGAGCTGCATTTGACATCTATTAACACATGTCCCTGTGCAAGAATACACTTTGGACATTGACCATAACTGACACGAGCGGGGTGTTAGCTTCCACTTGATATCAAATGCAGATTTAAATTTTTTCAATTATATCTCTTCTGCAGACTTAATCCACACTTTCATATTTGGGATCAAAGGGGAAGATAAAACATCAATCTTGTTACTGTCTGGTATGCACAATGATTTTGAATGATTATATTTTTAAAAATTGATAGTATATTAATGTCCAGACTTTTATCTACTCATCTTAAATTCTGGTCCCTTTTTACACCAGTCAGAAATGATTGCCATCAATGTTTGGTGCAAAGCTTCTTAGTTAAGGCTCTGTAGGATACAAGATATGCCACAAGGAGGAAAGAAACCAAAAACCAAATCAGTTATTCAAACAAACCAATACAGTAGAAGACTAGATGAAATCCATAGAAGGAAATCAGAAGAGGGAAATATCGAGCAGCTTCTAAACACAGAGTTTGGACAGTATGTTGAAACAAAAGTGTAGCACAGCAATACATAATGGTATCTAGAGTTCAAGAAGTTGTACATATTCAGATAGGACTTGTAGAGATGGGTCCAGAGTAAGGGCTACCTCAATGAGGGCAAAGAAAGAAAAAAAGGAGGCACATTTAAAGTAAATAAGGAGATAAAATTGATAGTTCATGATAAACATGAGTCCATAGATGGGAAATTAATCAAATGGGTCACAGTGTTAATGAGCACCAGTACTGCTATTAGAGCCAAGTGACTCCTTCCTGGTTAAGGAGGTTTTTTTTTTTTCTTTACCTTTCTGAGTCTATAGCTTGACAATGAAAATAATTAAATTTAAGACGAATTGCCTATTTATAGCAAAGGGCTATATTTAAAAGACCCCATTTTTCCTCATTATCCAAGGTAAGTAAATGCAGGTGTTTGAGTCAAATAGAATAGGATGTTAACAACTCCCTCCAGGCCTGAAGTACTTGAAAACAAATCAACATTGGCTGCCCTTGACTTAACCTTAGAGCAGATATCATTTCCCTTTACCTATGAGCAAGGTGGTGATAGATTTCCTGTCTCATATTCCCTGGATTATTTTATTTTAATGCAAATCAACACAAGGTCAATAGATTCTGTTGCTGAGAGGGAACCATCTATCAGCAACTCAAGCTGTTATTCCTGTGCAGAGTTTAGGAGGATAGAAGTAAGTAGAAGAAACAAGGTCTAGTTTTCAGCATGACCACTTGCCTTTATGAAGTTCAGTCTTCACTGAATGATTTTGTCAGGCTTCATCACCACTGACAGGATCAAACGTAGATGTGACAAAACGGGTTTGAGAAGCCATAGCAGGGAAACTAGCACGTTGGGAGTTGCTAATCTTTATTCTTCCAGAATGGAGATTCTTTTAATGGCACTATGCAATGCTTTGTTCACAGATGTCTTGTGTTTATTTTCTCAAATCCATTCTTGAAGGTCCTACCATGTGCAGAGTAGAAAGATGGCTCCATGTTTAAGAATGCTTACCACTCTTGTAGTTGACCCAGGCTCTATTCCCAGTATCCATATGGTAGCTTACAACTGCCTGAAACTCCAGTTCCAGAGAATCCAGGACCCTCTTTTGGCCTCTGTATCCTTGAGACATACACATGAACACATGAATACATGCAGAAAAAACACAGAAATAGTTATCAGATAGTCTGTATAGTGTGCTCTAAACAACAAACTTTAAACAGCATAGTTTATACTGTTCTCAACTGAATTTTTCTCAGATTTCGTATGCATATCTGTCACTCTTGTTCTTGGAAGAGAGTAACTAAAAAATCTTGAGAGTGAGCTTACAACATAAGCCCCACGAATACCACATGCTGGAAGAAAACTGAATCATGTACACACATTTAAGCATTTAGAAGAAAATTATAATAAATATGGAGATGATTTACAGCATGTATATTACACATTCAGGTTAGTCTTGCATTGGTCTTACTCTTCTGGTGCACGTATATCCTTCACCTCTCGGAAGATTTCAAATATACCAGCGATAAAGGAGAAAAACACCTTGGGAGCCCCAAGAAATATGTTTTGTAGGAAAATCATGGGGAAAATTGCCATTGCTGTGTAAATATTCAAAGAGACCAGAGTAGGAAACATTGTCTAGGCTCAAGGATGCCTGCTGGACAATTCCCTTGCTGATAATAGGTCTGTGAATTTAGTTGGACAGTTTGGAACTAAAGAAACGGCATTGTGAGTAGTCGTCTCTGGCTGACATTTCTACAAGTCCTGGCTGACACTCCTCTTTTAGCTCGACTTACTGTATCAAGAATATTTATGGAAAAATTAATTAATTTAAAATTTAAATAATAATTTATATCATATATCATATTATATACTGTTCATTCTTTATGTATGTTATTATTAGCTTTGGTAAGTATATACAATAATGACATTGCTACATTATTTTTGTAAATGTACATAGTATGTCTTCTTCATCATGTTTACTCTATAAACCTCTTTTGTCCCTGTTCCTGCTAATTCACTTCTTTTTCCTAGCTGGTATTTTTTTCATTCATGTTCTTTTTGCCATAGATGAGGGAGAGGCCCCATGAACCCCAGAACACACTGAGGATTTGTTGGCGGATGATGACTGATGGAGGCAGGAGAGATGACTTGTTCAGTGGTTCAGTCAAATGGTAAGGTGCACATGCTCTTAGAAACACATACACATCCATGTTCTAATATAAAGCTCACCAAAACAAATAAATTAAGAAATAGGGGCTGGAGATATGGCTCAGAAGTGAAGAGCACTGTCTGTTCTTCCAAAGGTCCTGAGTTCAATTCCCAGTAACCACATGGTGGTTCACAACTGCCTAGCACGTGATCTGGTGCTCTCGTCTGGCATGCAGCCACACATGGAGGCAGAATACTATACAAATAAATAAATAAATAAATAAATAGAAATATATATATATAACTAGATCTTTTAAAAGGAAAAAAACATACATTTTAAGTATATGGTTATAATACTTGTTTCTTAGTATCTATGAGCTTAGAATCACAGTTCATTATTACTATGCAACTCAGTAAGAGGTATATACATTCCCCCTTCTGCACAAGTGTTGGGGATACTATGGCTGCCCAAACTTATGACATTCTTAGTATCTCTTTGTGTTCTAATTCATTATTTTTCTTTTTTAATTTTTAATTTGCTCACTTTACATCCTGATTGTAGCCCCTTCCTTCCTCATCTCCCAGTCCCACCCCACCTTTCTTATCCCCCTCACCTCCTCCCCTAGTCCTCAGAAAGGAGAACCTTCCTTCCCTAACATCTGACCTCAGCCTACCAAGACTCATCTGGGCTCCCTGTATCATCTTCCTGCCTGGCAAGGCCACCTGGCCTGGGCGAGGTGATCAACCAGTGGGCACCAGAGTCCATGTCAGAGTTAGCCCTTACTCCCCACAGTTTGGGACCCACATGGGACAAACTCTTCAGTGCCTCAGCTCTCTGCAAAAATCAACATTTAAAATGTTGAACAATTCAATAATTTGTAAATGCTTGTATAAACTGAATTATCTTTTTTGGTATTTTTTATGAGAAATTAATTTTATTGAATATATAACTTCGTTTATATATGTTATACATCCATATTATAGAACACATTACAAAATGGAAAATGATAGAAACTTTATGATCTATTTGTGGTAGTACTGATGTCCAATAAATACTCTGGCTCCCCAAACCTGTAACATTCTTAATATCTCTCTGTGTTGTAATTCATTTTTTCTAATTCCACATTATGTTGTTGGCTTTCATCTAAATGTCTTAAGTTCTAGCGCTATGTATATTAGTCTCTTAAATCTGATGATTTTACAAGAGGTAGGCAAATTCCTGGTGATTCTTTTCACCTTCCATCTTCTCATCTTACCTTTCATTTGGCAATTTGTGGAAACATGGGTTGGCTGATGTAGCCATCATTTTTCTGTTGCCTCTTGTAATGGCAGGATCATTTCTTAGAAACAAGTATATAGGATCTTAGAGAAAAATGGTGTCACAATGACTCACACCAAAACTTTGAAAATGTCAAGATTACGGATATAAATATTTTACGTTAGTAATTACTGAAGACCACAGTTTGCATTCTCTAGATTATAGGCTGAACACAAAACCCTTGTCTGATTTGATGCTATATTGAGACAAATACATGCCTCTAGTTTAATTGGAAAATATATGTAGGTGCAGAAACACCAATATAGTATAGTTGAATACACAGAATAAATAATACTGTACAGAAAAAGTTTACCCTGTCTATCTCTGATGCATACACCATGGATGTATTATATATATATTATATATATATAAACAATGATCACAATATGTTAGATTATTTAGAAATATTGGTAATGATTTGAAGCATAGAGTTTTGCTGAGTAATCTTAACTGTAAACTTTATATTATTTAGACTCTCCATGAAAATATATATCCAGATATATTTGAAAGGGATTATATAGATATTTTATCTATATAGCAAAGTCAACTGTAAATGTGTTCAGTATCATTCTATGGGTTGGGCTTGAGAATGAATAGAAACAAAATGAATTGGACACAATAATTCATGGCTCTTTGCATAGTTACTGTGAGTATAGTATGGTGAGCGGTCTTGAGTTCAAGCCACTATGATTTCCTTGCCATGATAAACTGTCCAGTCCGGACCATAATCCAAAACAAATGCTTTCTTCCTGAAATGCTTAATTTGGTTGTCAATTTTGCGTATTCGGAGATGGCAATCCTCTGTTGAAGAATTTCCTCTATCTCATTGTCCTGTGGGCATGTCTGTGTGGCCATTTTCTTGTTTGTTAATTGATATGTGAGTTCCCAACACACTCTAGGCAGTATCATCCCTAGGCAATGGCCTTGGGCTGTATAATAAAGACCGATGATCATGAGTCTAGAAGTAACGCATAATACAATATTTCTCTGTTGTTTCTGCTTCTATGTCCTGCCCTGAGTTTCAGAGTTCCTTGGTGGCTTACTGAAACCTGTAAAATGAAATAACCTTTTTGTTCCCAAAATTGCTTCATGTCATGGTATTTATCACAACTATAGCAATGCAGACTAAATCATTCCCTTAAATTGGTTTTGTCATATTTTTTTCTCAGAGAAAAAGGGAGCTACATCTTTGTAATAAGTGACCAATGAATAAATCATCCAAGGAGTCTGAACAATTATACCAATTGTTCAGCTGGTAACGGAGATCCTTGCTATCACTCATGTATATTCTTAAACGGCAGCACATCTTTTGTCCATAATGAAATGAGTTATAGCAGCATGAGTTGACAAAAGTTAGGACAACTATAACAATTTGTTTTAATTTCTGTTTCACAATGTATTGACATGAAACAGACAAAACTCAAATTCAGCATCAAGATTCAGGTGCAGACCTTGGGTCTGTATGTATCCTCCTTGAGTGTTTTGATGTGCAGTTAGGTTGAAATAACAAGAAAATATTAGTTTAATAAATATTTAGGTGGTTGATAGTGGATTGCTAAGAAGACTGTGACTAAGCAAGCAATGCTTACTTCCTATTCAGTTCAAAGTTAGCTGGTTACACATGGTTTGGGGCCTTATTGTAGCCCTGGCCACTCTCAAGTCATATTATCGTTTTTCTTTCTTTTTAAAAATATAGTTTATTATTTTATTCATATTACATCTCAATTGTTTTCCCATCCTTTGTAATCTCCCATTCCTCCTTCTCTCCCATTTTCCCCTCACTCCCCTGCCCTATGTCTGTGACTGAGGAGGACTTCCTCCCCCTGTATATGCTCATGGGGTATCAAGTCTCTTCTTGGTAGCCTGCTATCTTTCCTCTGAGTGTCCCCATTGTTTTTCTTAAATGATGCAGAAATTATCACTTAAAGGGTGACTACTGCAATTTTAAGCTCAAACCTACTTTCACATATTTTCCTGACTCATTTTTTGTTCTTCCATGAATTCAACGTACATGTGTGCATATGTTTATACATGTCCTATATAGAACACATAATAGTTGTATGAACTGATGCCATATTCTGTGACACATTATTTAAATTTAGTACAGCATTCAAAAAATATAAGGATACTTCTACTAATTAAAACATATTGAGTTGTTCTGTCCATACTGTTATTCTATGTGGAGTATAGATGATTGCCACTGTGTCATCTCTTGTTTTTTACTTTTTTCTACAACATGAAAAGTCACCGGTTTGTTCTTGACTAATTTACTTTCTAATCAAAGATCTTACCCCATTTCCAATACACCATCAAAATGGTTATTAAGTAAAAAAAAAGTCATATTAATGCAATCATTTTGCTACATCTCCAAAATTAAAAAAAAACTTGCTGCTCAGTAGGGAATAGCATATTTGTTCATTTTGTTTCTTTAAAGATGCATTGCATTGCTTAGCTTTTCTAGAAATCACATAAAATAGCAATGCATTATCAAGCTAAGAAATATAACAGGAAAAAGGTTAAAAATCGTTTGTCTGTAATCAAAATACTTCACCAGGAAAGAAAACAATAAAAAGACAGTGAAAAACATCTTCACTATTTTTCAAAACAATTAGTTGCCAAATAAAGAATTGAATATTTTCCACTCGTTAATTTAAAAAAAAAATCATAAAATAGAAATCAGTTACATACTAGAAGTTGAGGAGTATAAGATAAAGATGATTATATATATATTTACTGTTTTTAAAGCATTTTTAATATTAATTTATTCTTGTTACATCTCAATGTTTATCCCATCCCTTGTATCCTCCCATTCTTCTCTCCCTCCCATTTTCCCCTTATTCCCCTCCCCTATGACTGTTCCTGAGGGGGATTACCTCCCTGTGTATCTGCTCACTGGGCATCAAGTCTCTTCTTGGTAATTTACTGTTTTTTGTTATTGTCAATTTTATTTAATTTTTAATTTACTCACTTTATATCCCAATTGTAGCCCTCCCTCATCTCCTTCTGGCTCCCTTTCCATCATCATCCTCCTCCCCCTCCCTTTGTCCTCAAAAAGGGGGAGTCATCCTCCCCTATCATCTGACCCCAACCTTCAAGTCTCATTTCTACTGCCCTCATCCTCTTCCTCTGTTACCTGGCAAGGGAGCCTGCAAGGAGAAAGTGATCAGTAAGTAGGCACCAGAGTTCCTGTTGGAGGTAGCCCCTATTCCCCATAGTATAGGCACCTAAAGGGGATTGTGCTCCATATTTATTACATCTGAGTAGACGGTATAGGTCCCCACCTTGGTTGTTGCATCAGTATCTGCACTTTGGCTGAGATGGGTGGAGGAATGCCGAGACACTTACTGTTAGAGAGTCCCCAGGCATACCACGAATCAGAAGAAATAAAAGTGAACTCCCTATGACACAAAACCAAAGTTACCTTAATAATTAATTGGCTGTTAATGATAGAAGGCTTAAGAATTTCACTAGGAATTTACCATTGCCCTTAAGAGGAAAGAGAAAGTATAAACTTTGAGTCAAGTTAGAGAACCGTATCAAGTAATCTGTCTGAGTTTCTGTTGGTTGCAGAAACATAGAATAATTACCACCAAAATAATGAAAAGGTCAGACCATGTTATAATAAATGAAGTGAGCCTGTGCCGAGTGCCAGCTTCTCTCTCTTTAATTGGCATTTGTTTTTAAAGAAGCATCGTGACATTTACACTTCAATTATATATGATAAGAATACTAACTAAGTTTCAAAATAAACACAAGCTGAAACTATAAATTCATTTTTGGAACAGAACAAAACGAACAAAAGCTTTATACTTAATATGAAACCCAAGTACATCTGCATTCTCCAAAGTACATTGGCTCAAACAGCTTAGTCTCACAGGCTGCGTGATTAAAGTTTGTATCAATAAAACCTACTGTTTTTGAACTGCATTTCTTTACTAAGTGTGTGTGTGTGTGTGTGTGTGTGTGTGTGTGTGTTGTGTGCTGGGGAGGGCATCATATGCCATAGTACATGTGTAGATGTCAGAGGACAGCAATATGGAGATTTTTCTCTCTTTCCACCTTATACAGTTCACAAATTCCCAGACTAACAAGACCAGCACCATCGCCCACTGAGCCATCTCACGGGGTGATTACTGGGAATTGACAGGTGAGCTTTATGCCAACATGGAAAATGTAAAACTAACATTTTTCTTCTGATAGTTTCTATACTTGTGATTAAGCAGATGTTCCTGTGCATAACATACACTGTTCTTTAAAAAAAAAATCTTTTATGTCTTCATTATGTCTGCTGAATAGTCTTAACTACTTAGAATTAACCTTTAACCTGCCCCAAATGCAACTTACTAGCTGTGCATTTTCTTTTTATTCCCCCATGAAGACTTTAAAGTGTCTTTAAATTGTTCTTCTCTTTGAGCTATAGTGGAGTGTGTTTCATTTATATCCAATGCGGTATAAATGTCAAGAATAAAAACAAGGTACAGAAACTAATGAACTTTATTCATTCTATGTACACTTTGTTAAATAAAAGGCCAAGAAGAGCATGGTGCTTTCAACTACATGCCAACATACATGAATATTTGAGTTCCCCAAAAAGATCTAAACATTGTCTGTGTAATGATAAACTAAAATGCAGAGTTTTAGCTCCTAGAAGGGGAAAGATGGTGCTCACTTTGCTCTGCTCATTGCTGATTGACTATAGTGTCCAAATTAAAATAATGAACAACCTAATTAAAAAGTGGACAAAAGACATACTAGACACGTCAAAAAGATAATGTTTCTATAGCATATAATCTCTACAATGATGTTTACAGCACCGTTATTTAGGATTATCATAGCTTGTAATAATTAAGATACCATTATGAAGGTGAATAGAAACTACATACTACAGTGAGACAATAGAATATTGCTCAGTATTAAAAAAAATGAGATATTGAGGAATAAGACAGGGAAAATAATTAAATAAATGTCCAAAGAGTAGATGCTAATCTGAAAATACTAAACATTGTGATTCCAACTCTGCAACATTTGGAAAATATAAAACTATAGATGCAGAAAACAATATGAACCATTGCCAGTATTTATTGGAAATGGAGGTAGGAACAGGCAGAACTGAACATATCTTTTGGATAGTGAAACCATTGTGTTTCAGTGAATAGCTGTCAGTATACCATGACAAAGTACTCAAAATGACCATCCAGAGGGAAACAGGATAGAAACTGCATGCCTTGGGTAGTGTTGATGATGTGATGAATTTGTAGGGACACCAATGGTGTGAAGATACATCCTGTGTGAGAACTCTTTATTGTCTACTATTTTTGTCCTCTGTGAATCTAAAAAACAAAGTTGCATATATGCTAAGGATGCAACTCCAAGACAAAAGAGCATTTTAAATGCAAAATCAATTTAAAATAAGAGAAGTGATGAAATAAAATATTACTTAATCAGAAGGTACCTATTAAGATAAAGTCAAACTGTTAAAATGTTAATACTATGAACAAAAATCTATAAAGCTTTTCTTTAAAAGAAGAAAAACCATAAAAATAAAAATGAAATTCATTAAAATTTATTAAAAATAATGAAAAATAAAAGACAAAACTTCAACATAAATATTACATTTAGAAGGTAAAGTGGTTAGAATGTAAATAACCTAGTTTTCTACTAAAATTGATTCCAATGACCTTTCTATGTAATTTATAACAATATCCTAGAAAAATAATTTCAAAGTTATATTGCTTAGTCCACAGAATAAAGAAAATATATAATAAATGTAATGCTCATTTTGTGAAACTAATGAATTCTTGAACTTAAAACTATGCAAAATTATACACAAAAGGAACTTGATATATAACTTCATGCATATACATAGTGTCTGAAAATCTATACTTTATATTCCATTACATGTACTGACTTCTAAATTTGCATGTAACTTTTCATATTTAAATAAATTTTTTCTCAACATGTCAATGAAATTCAGACATGATAAATTGAACAATGTTTATCACATTAATAGGAATATAAAATAACTTGGAAAAAGCATGCATAAAAAGAGTTTGTTTCATTTAACGGCTGTTAGGAAACAGAACAAACTAAGTACTATGGAAAATTGCAAAATTCATGTTTTTGTGCCCTTTGAACATTTATTGGTTATAGAGTATTTTCTAACTATGAAATTTTTAAACGCCATAGTTCAAAAACATTATTTTAAGAAAAAAGTTTATTTCAAAAACTAAAACACTTTTAATTATTTGCACGCTATATACTTAGCCAGCTAAAAATGAACAAATATTAAAATTAAAGTAAACATATCTATACTGATACGTGTAACATCAACTCAAAAAAAGACAATTCTTGTGTAGCTCCTGTCCCTCTGGTTCCTTCTAGTCTTCCCTCTAATCTTTCATAACTCTCCCTTTGTTCTGCCCAGTGTTTGGATGTGAGTCTCAATACCTGTTTCAATCTGCTGTCGGGTGGAACCTCTCAGAGAGCATCTATGCTCACCAGGCCACAGGACAAAAAATGTTCTAAGTTCTGATATGACTTGGTGTTCTGTGCTGTGATGCTAGGAGGAGGCTCCTCTTGTCTGAGGAGTGGGGCCTGGTAGGGAGAAGAGGGAAAAAGGATGGGAGCACAAAAATAGGAGGAGAGGAAGGAAGGCCTAAGCTAGGAGCGAAAAGTGAATGAGAGAGAGAGAGAGAGAGAGAGAGAGAGAGAGAGAGAGAGAGAGAGAGAGAGAAATGACGGAAGGAAAAATAAAGAGAGAAGATACTTTTTGCCAACTGTAATTAACTATAAATTACAATAAAATAGACTATAACTATGGCAATCACCCTGGAACTTATTTTACAGATGTAAATAAATACATTCATAATATAATAAAAAAACTCTATTAAGATTAATTTAAATATAAAGACAGTCATTAAGTTTTTAAAACAAAGACCAGCCCCTCTGTAAGACCATGTCTCTCTAAGAGAATAGACATGAAGTAGAGCTGTTTTAATAGGAACCTGTTGTTTTTCTCTCTATGTGTTTAGATCTCCATTGTAACCACTCATGTCTGGGCTGGTTTCACACCAGGTGTGCACATTTCCTCGACAGCTATCCTGTAATTATGGCATCTTCAACATCTTGGGCTTTGTAAGAAGACAAATGAGGCTTTTCTGCACAGCTGACTCCTCTGGACCTCCTGACCCAGTCTCACTTCATGGCTTTCTTTAGT
The DNA here is from genome assembly GCF_903995435.1 of Acomys russatus. NCBI lineage: Eukaryota > Metazoa > Chordata > Mammalia > Rodentia > Muridae > Acomys > Acomys russatus. The sequence continues at coordinate 105,557,602 of NC_067137.1, read as the reverse complement.
TGTGGAGGGAAATTTCACTACCTCATTCTTGTGGCCTTGACTCTAAAGCCAGAACAGCATGGTTGAAACTTTCCAGTTCTTCAGCTTGCTGTGGCTGGAGCTTTGCCTTTGTGTTCAAGTACATTTTCACCAGCTTTCTTATTATTACACAGATTGTGTATACAATCTATAAAACTTAAATTACAAAGTCTATGGATCTAAAATACATGTTTCAATAATAAAACCTTATGATACATACTATAGTTAAGCATTTTAAAATAAAATTAACATAATTATATACACACATAAACTCAAATGTTTATGTTTATTTATTTGTGCATTGTGCATATATATGTATGAGTGCAACAATAATATTCTAAAAAGACTATCAATTTGTGATGGGACAAATAGTAGGAATTTGAAGAAGGAAACATGGGAGAGGTTAAAGAAAAGAAAGGGAAAGGGGAGATTATATTATTTCATTTTAAATAAAACATATTAAATAAATAATAAAATAAAATAGAGCTCTTTCGATTCATGAAAGCAAATATACAGAGAGATCTTTTACCTCATAAGTTTATCACAAAAAAACTAAAATCAGTCCGTATATTAATAATGCTAAAGACAGACATTTAATACATACCATCCCATGCCATATACACCCTTCTTACTGCACTGTACATTCCACTCTCTGTTTCTGTATACATGGTCTTATTTTGGAATAAAATGTGGCATGTAACATATAGGAATTACATCTTTTCTCAGGTTTTCTGTAGAAATATCCAGTTCTGCATGTATTGATATTTCACTATTGTTTACTAATGAATAACTTTCAGTACCTGTTTACCTAGTCACAGACCTATGTACAAATGCCAAATTGAATAGTATGTGTATGCCTAATAAGCAGTCAAACTACATTTTATTCTAGCCCTTTCAGCATTTCAGGTTTCACAGTGAGGACTAAGATCACTTTGAGGCTGACTTTGGGCAAGTTACAAGACATGTAGATTATGGTACATATGGAAATCCCTTTACCAAGCATCTTGAATTCTGCAATGAATCCACCTGGTTTTATTTAGTTAAAGGCTTCCCATTACTCTTTCAGTCCCCTTACCATGACATCATGGTCTGTTTATGTTGTTGATCACGTCTTGGTCAATCTCCGGTTATTCAGAACGTCCAACCTATGCCCGACCCATCATAAAAATTGAACTAACTAACTAACTAACTAACTAACTATATATATATATATATATATATATATATATATATATATATAGGAACTTTTTGGATGGTCAGAATTTAAATGTTAATCATGAAATGAGACATGTAGCTTAAATATGGTACTTGAGTATGTGAACATCTACCATGATAACACACTAATAAACAAGCTGTGTTTTCTGGTAGTTGCTATTGAGAGTCTACCTGGGTTTCATGAACACTCTCTGAGATTCAAGCTGCAGGGAGCACTAACCAACTTGCCTAAGTGCTGACCTGATGCTTCAAGTTCACCATTTACCTCTTACCTGCTGTAACTTAAGGGCTTTCATGAGATATAATACATGTTATGTTCAAGGGAAACACATGCAATATACATGTTTCTACCAAATCATACCTTGTGTACTGAAGTGAGTCTGATACACGTTCTGTTTGCCCCTACCCTGTAAACTTTATTTTAATTATGTAATTTGTTTTGGGTACATGATCTATTACTCTTGGAAAGTAGCCTTTAATGCTATTATTCTCATCCTCACTTGGAAAGATAAAAAATAAACATTCACTTTATTCTATTTCTTTAATAAATTTTAATTATTACCACCTTCCTATGTTGAGCTAACAGACATAAGCTGTTAGGATTTGTTCTGACCCAGGAATTAGATTGATAACTATAATATGTAAACATGTGATTTACTGAAAAATGAATGTGAGTGCTGGGAAAGCAATTTGTTTCCTGTAGCACTTGGTGTGCCAATTCATTCATTCCCTCCCTTTGGAATTCTAAAATGCCCTGTATCTAAGTCATCGGGTTACATGGTAAGCGATGTTCTGAAATGATACAGAGAACTCAATCAATGCAAACACTTCCCAGGTTAGATGCAATAATATAAGTGACATTCACTTTCTTGTGTGTTATAAAGAAACACAGGAAGCCCTCCTTGCCCTTGAGCTAAAGTCATTTCCTTCCCTTATTTGCTCTTATTGTACTAAATAATAAGTTTCACATGGCTAATGCTATCATTATCAATAGCAAAGGATAAATGACAACAATAAATAAAGTGTGCTCAGAAACAAACTATTTTCTGTAGCCTAACAGTTCAAAGTGTTATCCTGCCAGATGGAAAACTTCATTAAGTTTTCATTTCCCAGGAAATTTGGTAGAACCAAAATAATTCCATGCTTTTTAGAATGGGAAGAAAAGGAAATGGAGGGCAGGTCAAAAGACTGTATGTATTACTCAGAGGAAAGATTACTTCTCTTTGGATATAAACAATTTCACTGATACTGTTTCTCAGGGTCATATTGCAGGATATCTGCAGACTCTAGTCAGGAAGCCTAGTTATGAAAGCAAAAAAAAAAAAAAAAAAAAACAAACCCTAATTTAAATGACATAACTAAGTGGTTTTCTTTGACATGTGCTGTTATTAAATACAGAATCCAAGATAAGGGTGTGATGTGCCTCTCCAGGAAGTTTTGTAGATAAACTGTGAACATTTTTGTCTGTTTTAATTCATATCTGTTGTCTCAATGGTTATGCTGCACCAGGTCTACCAGGCATAGGCAAAAGTTTGTTGTTATTCAGATAACGATGGCATTGTGAATATAGCACCCTCATAGTCTATGAGTCCCATTAGCAAAAGCACACCTGACCTGTTATGTGTAACATATGGCATGAGCAGATACAACTTTAAATATTTCCTTCTATTTCTTAGCCTACTTTTTCATTAATTCTCACTGATTATTTATTTAGAAAAAAAACCATTGAAATAATATTACAGTTGTTCCAGGAAAATTTTCTGTGTATATGGGAATGAACAGATGTTGATGAAAATTTCCTACGTTTATGAGAAAGAAAGCATTTTGTTTCCACATTTACTAGTCATGTTTGTCTCACACAAAAAAATACTATGAACTGGATAGTTTGGAATAATAATATTTTTTAGAGTATTGGAAGCTGGAAGTCCAATATCTAGGTATCAGCAGTATTTGGTGATATTTCCATCCTCAACTTTAGGATGATGTTCCTTCATATTTTGGCTCCATAATAACCTTTCCTGTAGGTAAGCCACACCCGTGTAGTTAAAGAGAGAGGGAAGATATTTTCTTTCACAATAAAAAATATCAGTTTGACTTAGATATCTCCATCACATACTTCCCAGAACATGGGAAATTTCCAGATATTTCATCAACTGGGAACCTTCTATAACTTTCCTGAATGGAATATCTTCTCTTCTGCCTCTGCCACCATAAGTCAGTATTTTTACAGGTACTCTTCTCCTTCACATGGATTGAAATACACTACCTCTTTGAGCTTCTCTGTTTTAAACATGATGATGATGGTTAGGCTGTTATAAAACATGTTTATGATGTTAATGACAGAAAAGGCTCTTAGATACAGAATGAATAAAAATGTTTGTGGTAACACCTAATAAAGGGCATAAAGAACAAACAAAGGACTATGGAATATGCTTTGTTAGAATACTTTTGTGTACAAGCCATTTTCCAATATTTTTTTTCTCCTGAATTGGAATGTTTACATGTACATAATGATGCAAAAATATTTTCATCAATAAAAAAGTAGCCTCAATGAAAAAGTAACCTTCAGCCCTGCTCAATATCTAAAACCCTTACTTAGTTGTCAATAATATTTCTCTTTAATCTTTCAAACAGGCTAATAATGTAAACCCATGATTTAGCTAGGAAAACAAATGAACTGAATAATTCGTATTCCCTAAGTTAGTGTTTGTAACTTCAAGCTTGTACTTGAATTTCCTGTTCCTTCTTTCCATGGGTAGCACCCAGTGAGATGACATGATGAGATCCTGACTTTCAGTTGTTCATACGAAGTGGCAGGAAAAAGTAACCTTGTCAAGAATAGGAAATGACTTATTTGATGGGAAGGTAGGTAGAAAGTTACATGGAAACAGAAGTGGTCTTAACATTATGTCTCAAACTTTAAAATTATTTCCTATAGAAATATGTCATTTGCTATTGCAGATCAATAGAAGAGCTCTTGAAAGACAAGTCCTACAGAACAGTTGTGGATAATGGCTGGAACGCAAAGAATAGCTAGTTAGATTGAAGGACATCAAAGTAGGCCATGCTGAATGAGGCCATGCAGCAGTGAAAACACAGAGAAATGAATCATATGATTGATGTTCTTCTCTTTTATTTAAGCATTTACTGACTAAGGTTGACAGTGTACTCTGCTAGCCATTATGACTGCAAAAATGAGCTGTAAGCTTGGTAGATAGATGCACCATTAAAATTATTTCATTATCCACGCTTTTCCTCTCACACAAAAAAAGTCTAGTTCTTATTTACAACATAAAAATGGCTATTCAGTAAAGCCAGCAAAAGTAATTTATAATTGTAAAGCATTTTACAATTTAAAAATATCAGTCATGAGCCTTACATATTTTTTTAACTTTTCAAATAATGCTGGAAAAAAGATGTAGTGGGATGTTCTGTTTATCTTTCAAAGGAAAATGTAGATACATTTGTAGGCAATTGGCCTCAATTTATGCAGACTATAGATTATAATTGTATTCACATATCTAAATTGAACTCAATATGGTTTTCTTTTATAATTTCACTCTATGCATATTCTATTCTTCATGGTAAAGCAATTTTTGTTATTTCCCTGTAGTAATTCCATGTGAGTTTCTCTTCTTAAGAGGGAATTCACTGTTATTTATTTCTATTAGCTTTCTTGTTATATTCTTTATAATAAATTAGTTCCGTTATATTATTTGATTTTATAAAATATCTTTCAAGGTTTCTGTAACTGGCTTGGTGTCCAGGTTTCTTTTTTCATAGTTGACAGAGTTTTCGCTATCTCTTGGAGGTCCACCCTTTTCTGAAATTAAACAAAGCTGTGGTGGCTCTAACAAGAGAAGATGGGGGAGGATAGTGGTGGAGGAAGGGAAGATGTTGTGAGAGTATATTGTATGATGGAAGAGTTATCTGTTTTTCATAAAAAATAGTTTTCAAGATATAGAAAGCCCCCCATAATTCTTGAAAACACATAGTAAAAAGTAAAAAAATAAAAGACACACACAAATACAACAATCAAATAAGTGTTCCTTTATCCTTCAAAGACTTTTAGTCTTTAAATTTTTATTCAAAATCTAAAAAAATATTATAAAATTTGGATATCAATTTCATAAATTCAAACTGGTTATTCTTGGTACAAAGTTTTAAGAGAATAACTTGGACTTTAATCCATTTTAATTTATTTTACATTTAATAATACAACTTTTAATAATAATAACCCTCAATCATACAAAATAATACTAAATTGTACAAGATAATAAAAATTGTACAAAGTATATGAGATAATAATTTGATCTTTTACTCATTTAAATTCTTTTTGTTTTACTTTAATAATACAACTTTTTTTGTTTTTTGTTTTGTTTTTTTTTTTTATGAGACAGGATCTCTCTGTGTACCTTTGGCTGTCCTGAACTCACTTTGTAGACAAAGCTGTCCTTGAAATCACAGCAATCCACCTGTCTCTGCCTCCCGAGCTGGGATGAAAGAAATGCATCACACGCCCGGATAATAATACAACTTTTAATCATAATAATTTTTAACCACACAAAATATTATAAACAAAATTATATGAAATAGTAAAATATTAAACTCTGTTGGGTGAACTTAAAGAGTAAACCAGTACATGTAAATAAAATCTCTATGGCAATGTAACACTGACAGGTTTAACACAAAGACAACAGATTTGGCAGGAGGATAACTTCCAGATAGTCATGGATACAGGAAGTAGTTCAGATAACTAGCATAGATTTTATTCTATTTATTATGAAGAATACCCAGCACTCATGTCTTGGTCTCTAAGTATTAGTCTGAAATAATAAGCCATAACACTTCAGAAAAATGTGTCTGATTCTTGTGTTGAGTTAAGAACCACAAAATATGGGAAAGCTGGAAGTGATTGGGAGACTTATAAAAGGGGAAAAATAAATAGGAGCCTGGCATAGAAAGTTCCTGATATTCATATCCAGGAAAACTTGAGAAACAAAATAAACACTATATTCTTTTAAGAAACAGTACATGTAAGAAAAACTCAAACTTATCCTATACCATATAACCAAAAAATACATGGTCAATAAATGAAAGTATATGAATATTAAATTATACCCTTTTCTTTTCCTATAAATTGCAGCTCGTAAAATGAAATACAAACTAAAGGTTGAGAGAATGAATGCTCACATATTTGTTAGAGGTGTTGGAACTAATAATGATAGTTAGAAATATATATATATATATATATATATATATATATATATATATATATATATATATATATATATTCATATATATAATGTCACCAAGAGCTGTGCATCCTGACTGGTGAACAACTACACTTGCTTGTGAAGGAGAAGGGAAGTAGGATGTAAGATCCACCATTTGAAGGTAAGAATAGCTATCTGGACACATAACTGAAGCTCCTTTCACTCAGCAGACAAGTGTCATTTGAGAGAGACAAGTCGCAGAAGGTCAGAGACATCTACAACACAATGTCTATACCTAAAGCTCAGGGAACACTATGAAACAGGAGTGAGTAGTAAGACTCTAAGATCCGGAAGTGAAGGATCGCTATCATGAGATTGTGTTTTATATATATGACAAGGAAATCAAACCCATGAGATCTCAAAAACATGGTTTTATAAACAAGTCTTGAATAATGACACCACAAGTTGACATGGGATGGTTGATAGAAGAAATCTCACAAAGCTCTTTCCTTAGATGAAGAGGCAAATAGTGATTGCTGAGGAATCATGTATCGATTTTCCTCAGAAATGACCTTCGTATGTAGGTTTCTAGTAGAAAAGAGTCAGCACTAAGCCATATACATATGATCAACATTAAATCAACACTAAATGCAGTAAATATATTGTACTTTAATATATATGTAAATATAGGTAATAATTTAGGTAATAATACTAAATATACTTATATATAAGGCCACATCTCACACACACACACACACACACACACACACACACACACTTGTTTATATATATAATGTAATAATAATAAAGAAAAAGCCATTAAACTGATAAGGAGTGTAGGGAGCACAGGAGGAATTGAAGGGAAGGGATATTGATTCAAATACAGTTCACATATATGAAATTAAAAAAAAATACAGCTCACTAACTGATATCTAGGACTATTAGGCACAGATTCCTTATCTAAGAATGTATAGTTCAAGAAACACCTCCCTTTATTTCATGGGAAGAAAGAGAAGTAAAGATGCTGGGCCACATGCAGCTAGATGTTGAATAAATCTCAAACCATTGGTGAATGAGTAGGTAAAAAAAATAATCATGCCAAGTCTTTGAAAACTTGTAAACCCAAAGAAATGCCAAACATTTCTTTGGGGATGTTTATCAAAGATTATCTTTTACTGAGGAGTTATGACAAAAACGATATGCTTATTGGAAACTAATTAAAAAGAGTGAAGCCATCTGTTTTAAATTATGAATAATAATGCAATAAAATATTACCTCAGTAATTAAAATCACAGTAATGTGGAACTGAAAGAAGGTAATCTGATTGTAAAAATTACAGAAAGAATAATAGAGAGATTAGCATACAATAATAGGTTTTTAATTGATATTGTCATTAATGTTCTTTCCTTTTTATAATTTGAAATAAAACTACATAATTTCTCCTCTCCCTCTCTTCCCTCCTTACCCTGCTATGTCTGACACCTCCTCAGTCCCAAATTAAATACCTCATTTTATTTAACCATTTTTGTTATTGTACTTATAAGTCAATCAACCTATATAATCAACCATTGATTCCATTTAATATGGCATGCACATATGTGATTCTATGGATAACTACTAACTGTAGGACACAGAAGATGTGAAGAATTATCAAAAAGGTAGAAGATATTCATGTAAGGATGAAGAAAAGCAGTAAGCAGCTACATAGAATGGACTGTTACTGAATTGATTAGGAGAAATATTAAAATATAATCCAAACATGCTTTTACCAGCTGGTGAATATCTTTAGCATATACTTAAAAGAACTCATAGTACCATTAAATTAATAAACCAAAAGCACCATCATTAATCTATAGCCTAGAGAAAATTTGAATTTTAAAGGAAAAGAAAAAATATAGTTCATTTCAGTTAGTAGAATTGTAATCCTTAAAAAGGTTCTTCTGGGTCTTTAAAACTATTACTTCTTGAAGAAGCATCTACAGAGATTTGGAAGATAAAACTAAAACATATGGATAGTGATACAAAAAGATTAAAGAAAGATATATATATCATATTATATATGCATATATACATACATACATATATGCATACATACAACTTACTTATGCTTCCAGAAAAACACAGCTCTTCTTGAAGAACCAGAATACTGTATACAACTGGTAAATGAACAATTTGTTGAAATAAAGAACTAGAAATAATTATATAATAATTAAAGGTCAATTTTATTAAACTCAATTTTAAGTGAATGAGTCAAATGATGTTAGGTCTAGTTCTCTTGATAAAATTGCACCAAATCTCAGGACAAATTATTTCATATCATGTCCCTGTTTTCTCCATTTTTAAAATGTTGCCATGTCTCAGTATTGCCAAGTCTCTCCTGAGATGTTTTGCAATCTGCACAGTTACCTACGTCCCCATCGTTACAAAAAACAATCACCATAGGTATACAAAATGCTGCAGTGTGTGTTCTCGCTTTTCCATATATGAAAAGCCATTTCCATTGATCTCATTTTTCTTCAAATGCAAATAAAAATACAGAACTTATGAAATTATCTTTGTTTTTCCAAATACGTTTTTTATAAAATATTTTAATATGGATAGTGAGATTAAAAATTGTGCGGATTTCTGTAGGTGCCTTCATCAACACTAGCACATACTGTGGCTGCTGTCCTCTGAATGCAGTGGATAATATGCATTGGCAACATATCTATTGTTATGTGATTTTATAAAATAAAGCAAAGGAAAGGAAGGTAAGTCCAGCACTAGAAACTTGACCTGAGTTTATTTGCAGTACACATGGTGAATGTGATATATACATTGATGATTAAAGAATTCAAATTTTCCAATAATGATAATTATGAATAAAATCTCCAAATATTTCAAGATCTCAAGAGGACTAAAGGAGTGATTTAAGGGGAAAGAGGAAATATGATATTGTTTTAATGATTTCAAATAAGTAGTAGTGAGGCACAAATTAAGAATCCACAAGTATTCAGAGAGTTCCATGGAGTTTGTATAGCAGGCTTTTATTTATACTCTCACTTTAATCTAGAAAGCAGATCTTATTTGTGTCAGATTGATTTCATGGAGATATACATGGATAATCAATAACCAAATGAATTTATTGAATGTTTGTTATACATCAGACATATTCAAGTGTTTGCATGCATTAATTTACTTATATATTGCAGTAACCATATAAAACTGTGTAACATTTGGAATCTTTATTGTGGAGTAACTTACAAATTGAATCATACCTACAACCCAGTAAAATTATGCATGGCAGGAACTGGAATTTGCAACTAACCAATCAGGCTCTACATGCTTTTTGCACAAAACTTCATACTCATCCTAGAATATGATGGGAAATACTAAATCCTGGCTAAATTTCTCAATTGGTTTATTTCAAGAGAAAAGTGATTGGGTGCTATGGTATCTAGCTTTTATGAATGTGATATTTCTGTTATTGGAAATATGAGTTCATTAGTTGGTTTCCTGGTTTCTTACCTTTCAATATCAGACTCCATCAACATCTAAAAGAAAAGTCATATCACACTCTCCACTCAACTGTGTAGAATATTCTGACCATTGGCTAGATCTGGGAAGGGGTTTAAAGTTTACCTCCTGTATTGTCCTTGGCTGGTGCCTTAGTTTGAGCGGGACCCCTGGGCCCAAATCTGCCTATCATATTGTTCTACTTGTAGATTTCTAGGACCCTCTGTATCCTTTTATTTTGCTATTCTCCCATGCGTCTCTCAATTTAGAGTCCCAATAGGATGCCTCACATTTGACCATGTACCCTGGAGGGGGAGACCTGGTGGCACTCAGAGGAAGGACAGCAGGTAGCCAAGAAGAGACTTGATACCCTATGAGAATATATAGGGGGAGGTAATCCCCCTCAGGAACAGTCATAGGGGAGGGAAATAATGGAAAAATGGGGGGGGGGGGATTGGGAGGATACAAGGGATGGGATAAACATTGAGATGTAACAAGAATAAATTAATAAAAAATAAAAATAAAAAAATAAATAAAAGAAAAGTCATCGGAGGTTGCTATGGCTGTAAGAAACAGGACTACGTGAAGTTGCTTCTGTTCCTAAGGTAACCTGAATTTGGAACCATGGAGGTAATCGATGAATACCTTCATATTTCTTACGGAAGGTCCACTTCACCAGTAGATGTCCTAAACCCCAATTGGAGGACATCTAAGAGAGGAGAATGAAGAACGATATACAATGAGCCTTGAAAAGAACTGAAAAAGCCTGGGATAGCCAACATAACTCATAGGGGGCATTGGGTATAGGCCTCCCATGTAGACTTATTATGCTAGTCAAAATCTGTAGCAGTTTCCAGAATCAGACACTGTTGTGTGACTCTAGGATATTTCCTTTAGGAGACTACAGTTTTTTGTTTGTTTGTTTGTTTTTGTTGCAAGCATCTTACTAAAAGCTCATTTTTTTTTTTTTTTTTTTTTTTTTTTTTTTTTTTGCCCTTGACTATGGGCTTAGGGATAAATTTGGGGGAAAGAAAACTTATGTTAACTTGCCCACCATAGGAAAATCAGACTTACATTTATGTTACAAAAGCAATGATGATGATGATGATGATGTGTGTATGTGTGAGTGTCTGCCATATTTTGGAATGATCCATTATGTGTTTTTCATTGTCTTCAAAACATATATAAGATGTCATTTTGAGTTCTATGTGGAAGGAATTTTGAAGTGACTAAAATGAAGACAAAAACCTTTCTGCATTGGTAGTGATAAAGAACTTTAAGAGACATGGACTGTTCCATCTTCTGAATATCAAACTAAGCACCTCATATCATAGATCCTCATGAAAACGTGAAGGTGTCATCCAGGCCCAAGTGAGTAAAGTTTTTTATTGAATGTATTTTCTACTTTATATCATAAATTACTTGAAAAAGTAGAAGCAAATTCTTCTTACAATTTCTAAGATGCATGTCTGAATAGGACTTACCAAAACTAAAATTCAGCTACCTTCATAACTATATGTTTGATAAAGTATTATATTTACGGTATATTTTTTCTTTTCTCACTTTGAACAGTACATTATTTAATTATTTTTTTTAACATATACATTTATGTTATTCCAAATACATACATTAAACTACATATAACAAGAAGAACCACAAAACAATCAGGAATTAGATACATGTTACATTCATGGTGTTTTGGCTATTTGTATTTGGCAACTTTGATGAATACACTTCTCCTATCTCGGTGAGTCTAAACTTCAGGATGCAAATCAATATCTATTATGTTTCATGTCCATGAACTTAAACATCTATCTAGATCTGAAAACACCTCTGTTTCTAACATCTGACATTAGCATATCAAGTCTCATCTGTAATACTTGTATCTTTTTTCACTGTGGCCTGGCATGAACACTCTACCAAGGGGAGGTGATTAACTTTGGCGGTCCAGAGTCCATGATAGAAATAGTCCCTACTCCCTATATTCTGGCACCTACAAGGAGACTTTGCTGCCTATCTATTACATCTGAGTACATGGTCTAGATCCATATCAACATGGTCCATGGTTGTTGCATCCATATATGTATTGTAGTGTGGTTATCCTGTATTATGAGTTTAATGTCCACTTACGAGTGAGTATATACCATGCGTGTCTTTCTGGGTCTGGATTACCTCACTCAGAGTAACCTTTTCTAGTTCTATCCATTTGCCTGCAAATTTCAACATTTCCTTGTTTATAAAAGCTGAGAAGTATACCACTGTATAAATGTAACACAGTTTGTTTATCCATTTTTTGGTTGAGGGATATCTAGGTTGTTTCCAGATTCTGACTATTATGAATAAAGCTGCTGTGAACATAGTTAAGCAAATGTCCTTGTTGTATGGTGGAATATATTTCAAGTATATGCCCAGGAGTAGTATGGTTGGGTCTGGAGGTAAAATTATTCCCAAAGTCCTGAGAAAGTTCCAGATTGATTTCAAAAGGGGTTGTACAAGTTTGCACCCCCACAAGCAATGGAGGAGTGTTCCCCTGTCTCAACATCATCACCAGCATGTGCTGTCACTTGAGTTTTTGATCTTAGCATTCAGATAGGTATAAGATGAAATCTCATAGTCATTTTGATTTGTATTTCCCTGATGACTAGGGATTTTGAGCATTTCTTTAATTGCATCTCAGCCACTCTATATTCCTCTGTTGAAAATTCTCCTTTTAGCTCTGTACTCCATTTTTAATTGGGTTATTTGGTTTGGTTGTGTTTAATTTCTTGAGTCCTCTACATATTTTAGTTATTTGCCATTTTTCTGATGTAGAGTTGGTGAAGATCTTTTTCCTGTATGTAGGCTGTCTTTTTCTTCTGTTCACAGTGTAGTTTGCCTTGCAGAAGCTTGTCAGTTTCATGAGCTCCCATTTATTAATTTTTGTTATTAGAGCTTGAATTGTTGGTATTCCGTTCAGGAAGTTGTCTTCTGTGCAAAAGTGTTCAAGGCTCTTCCTCAAAATTTTTTCTAACTGATTTTTGTGTGTATGATTTATGTTGAGGTCTTTAATACATTTGGACTTCAGTTTTGTTCAGGTTGATAAATATGGATCTAGTCACAATTTTTTACATGTAACCATGCAGTTAGAGTAGCACCTTTTCTTGAACATGCCAACTCTTCCATTGTATGGATTTGGTTTCCTTGTCAAAATCAAGTGTCCATAGATGTGTGGGTTTCTTTCTGAATCTTCTATTCAATTCTACTTATCAACTAGGATATTTCTATGCCAGTACTATGCTGTTTTTTATTACTGTTACTCTATATTACAGTCTGATATCTGGGATTGAGATTCCTCTGGAAGATCTTTTATTGTAAATATTGTTTTAGCTATTCTGGGATTTTTGTTTTTTCAATGAAGTTGAGAATTGATCTTTCATCATCTGTAAAGAATTGTGTAGGAATTTTGATGGGAACTGCACTGAATCTGTAGATTGCTTTTGATAGGATGGCCATTTTTATTATATTGATTCTCCTGATCCATGAGCATGGGAGATCTTTCCATTGTCTGATATATTTTTCAATTTCTTACTTTAGAGACTTGAAGTTTTTTTCATATAATTCTTTCATGTACTTGGTTAGAGTTTCACCAGATACTATGTGTTATTGGTGGCTACTGAGAAGGGTGTAGTTTCCTTGATATTTTTCTCAGCTCATTTGTCATTTGTATACAGCCGTGCTACTGAGGTTGGTTTTTTTTTTTTTTTTTTTCTTCTTTTTCTCTTTAGTTGATTTTATATCTAGGCACTTTGCTGAAGGTGTGTATTACCTCAACGAGTTCCTTGGTAAAATTTTTTGGGATCGCTGATATACACTATCATAATCTTCAAATAGTGATTATCTGACTTCTTTGTTTCCAATTTGCATCTCCTTTGATCTCATTTAGTTGTCTTATTGGTCTAGCTAGGACTTCAAGTACTATATTAAAGAGGTATGGAAGGAGTGAACAGCTTTGTCCTCTCCTTGATTTCAGTGAAAATGATTTAAGTTTCTTTCCATTTAGTCTATCTTGGCTATAGGTTTGCTGTATATTGTACTTATTATGCTTAGGTATGTGGCTTTTCTTCCTGATTTCACCAAGACTTTAAATGTAAATGGTGTTGGATTTTGTCAAATGCTTTTTCAGCATCTAATGAGATGATTTTGTTGTTCTTTTTCTTTCAGTTTGTTTATATGATGGATTACATTGATTGATTCCCCTATATTGAACTATCTTGCATACCTGGAATAAAGACCACTTGGCCATGGTAAATGATATTTTTTGTTTTCTTGATTTCCACTTGTGAGTATTTTATTGAGTATTTTTGCATCTAAGTTCATAAGAAATTGATCTGTAGTTATCTTTCTTTGTTGGGTCTTTGTGTGCCTTAGGTATCAAGGTGTCAGTGGCCTCATAGAATGAGTTTGGTAATATTTCTTCTGATTCTATTTTGTGGAATAGTTTAGAGATAATTGGTATTAGATCTTCTGTGAAGGTCAGATAGAATTCTTCACTGAATTAATCTCTCTCTGAGTTTTATGTGGTTGGCAGATTTTTATGACTGACTCTATTTCCTTGGGAGACATAAAACTATTTACTATGTTTACTTGATCTTGATTCAATTTTGGTAATTGGTAGCTATCAAGAAAATTGTCCATATCATTTAGATTTTCAAATTTTGTGGTGTATAGGCTTTTGAAGTAAGCCCCAATGATTCTTTGGATTTCCTCGGTGTCTGTCATTTTATGTCTTCCTTTTTTCCCCTGATTTTGTTGATGTGAATATTCTTCCTCTGCCTTTTAGTCAGTTTTGCTAAGGGTTTGTCTATCTTGTTGTGAGGGAGTTATGGCCATTGCTGTTGAAAGATATTAATGATTGTTTGTTCGTTTTTTATGTTGGTAGTAGTAGAGTGTATTTGAGGCCTAATTTTCCTTTGTTTTTGCAGATGCAGGCTTATCTATTTCTTTTGTTTTCTGGGCTGAAGAGATCTTCTTTGGGTTGGGGTTTTCCTTCTAGTATCTTCTATAGGGCTAGATTTGTGACTAGGTATTACTTAAACTTGGTTTTGTTCTGGAATATCTTGTTTTCTCCAACTATGGCAGTTGAAAGTATTGCTGGGCACAATATTCTGGGTTTGCATATATGGTGTCTTAGTATCTGCATGACATAAATTCAGACTCTTCTAGCTTTCATAGTTTCTCTTGGAAAGTCAATTATAATTCTGATAGCTTTGCCTTTATATGTGACTTGGACTTTTTCTCTTACAGCTTTTAATATTTTTTGTTTGTTCTGTATGTTTAATGTTTTGATTATTATGTGGTGGGTGTATTTTCTTTTCTGGTCCAATCTATTTGGGATTCTGTAGGCTACTTGCATATTTACTGGCATTTCTTTTTTTAGGTTGGGGGAAATTTTCTTCTATGATTTTGTTAAAAATATTTTCTGGGCCTTGAACCTGGGAGTCATCTTTTTCTTCTATTGCTATTATTCTTAAATTTGGTCTTTTCAGAGGATCCAAGATGGCGGTGAGCAGTGTGGACCGTGTTTGGAAGCTCCAGTGAACAATTCATGGAATTGCACAGGTTTCTGAGCCAGGAACACCAAGGTCCCACACCATAGCAGCAGGAGTGCTCCACGGTTTGGAGGGACCAGGGTGTGGAGGACCTGCATCCCCCTGCACATGGGAGGACCACGGATTTTCTTGGATCACAGAAGCAGTGGCAGAGGCACCAGCAGCAGCGGCAACAGTGGCACCAGCTTCAGCAGCGGCGGTGGCTGGTGGCCGGTGGAAGTTGCTGCAGGAGTGGGGACTCTGGACAGGATTTGGGTGGCATGGTGCCTTGAGACCAAAACTGGACTCTGTGGACAGTTCAGCCCCAGAGTCCCGGGTTCAGCTCAGTGCACAGTGCCATGGAGATGCTGGCTCAGCTCAGCAAGCAATTCTGCCCGAGGCACTAGCTCAGCCCAGCCATAGTTCCCCCTCTGTGATGCAGGCTGGGCGGAGCACTCAGCTCCACCAGAGGTGGTAACTCAGCTCAGCGGGCAGTTCTGGGGCACTGACACAGGCTGAGGTCAGCACACAGATTCAGCCCAGAGGCCCTAGCTGCACTTGCCAGGAAGATTGGGCCCAGAGACTCTGGCTGAGCTGTGCGCACAGGCTCGGCGGCCCTAAGACTCTGGCTGGACTATCAATGCAGCTTAGGCCCGGAGTCCCGGGCTGAACTCAGCACGCAGTGTGAGTCCAGAGTCCCTGGCTGAGCTCGGTGCACAATTCCCCCCCGGAGACTCGGGTGGAGGTCAGAGTGCAGTTTGGGGCCAGAGTCCCTAACTGTGCTTGGCAGACAGATTGGGCCCAGAGACTCTAGCCCAGTCCTGGCTCTAAGACTTGGATTAGACACAGTGTGCAGTTTGAATCCAGAATTCCTGGCTGAGCTTGGCAGACATTTCGAGCCCTGACTCAATAACTAACCACAGCATGCACTTTGGGCCAAAAGCCCCTAGTTGAGCTTGGTGTGCAGTCCCAGCCCAAAAATTCTGACTGGACCCTGTGCATTTTGGACCCAGAATCTATAGCTGAGCTCGGCAGATGGTCCGGCCCTGAGAATCTAGCTGAGCTCAGCGCGTGGTTCAGGCCCATTATCCCTGGCTGGATTTGGCAGGGGACCCAGAAGGCTGTGTATACCTTGGCCACACCCATCGCTCATTCAGAGACCCAGAACAATTGCAGGACCCACAGCACAGGGGAGCAGAGTATCACTGGCTGTGAGAGCCCAAAACAAAAGGACTAACCTCCTGCCATCCACACCAGTGAAGCATTGGTGCTTCCAGCCTACGGAAATCGTGAGAAAACAAGTGAATCTATCATCAGACTCCCTCCATTTAATTCTGGAAGCTACCCAACAAAACAAAGATGGCAAGATATCTAAAGGACAGTGTAAAAGCATATGCAAAAAACCCCAAAACAACATGGCGTCTCCAGTTTCCAGCTATCCCAAAGAAACAACCCACAGAACTCAAATACAATGGAAATACAAGAAAATGACCTCAAATCCTTGGTAATGAAGATGATAATGGAGGAAACAAAATTCGTAATCAAATGCAGGAAGAAGCAGCCAAACAGGTGGGAGACATAAAAGAAGCACATAGAGTGGAACTGGAAAAATTGTAGGAAAATGCAAACAACCAGATGAAAGAAATAAATAAAACGGTTCAAGCTCTGAAGATGAATAAAGTGGCAATGGAAGAAACTCAGGAATATACAATCAGATGAAAGAAATCAAAAAATCAGTTCAAGATCTGAAAATGAAAATGGATTCAATGATAAACACACAACCAGAAGAAAACGAGAAGGTAAGACCTCAGAGAAGGAGGCAGCAACACAGAGGTGAGCTTTTCTAACAGAATCCAAGAATAGAAGAACGAACCTCAGGACTAGAAGATACAATCACGGATCTTGAAAAACTTCTGACACAAAACATCCAAGAAATTAAGGACACCATGAAAAGAAGAAATCTGAGGATAATAGGCATTGAATAAAGAGAAGATATCAGACTCCAAGGCCCAGAAACTATTCTCAACAAAATCATAGAAAATTTTCCCAATCTACAGAAAGTGATGCCTATAAACATACAAGAGGCCTACAGAACACCAAATAGAATTGGCCAGAAAAGAAAAACCCCCTGTCACATAATAATCAAAACACAAAACATACAGAACAAAGAAAAATATTAAAAGCTAGAAGAGAAAACGGCCAAATAACATTTAATGGCAAACCTATCAGAATTACACCCGACTTCTCAGCAGAGACCATAAAAGCCAGAAGGGCCTGGACAGAGATCCTGCAAACCCTAGGAGACCACAGATGCCAGGCCAGACTACTTTACCCAGCAAAACTATCAATAACCATTGATGGAGGAAACAAAATATTCCATAACAAAAACAAATTCAAACAGCACCTATCCACAAATCCAGCTTTACAGAAGGTACTAGAAGGAAAACTCCATCCCAAAGGGTCAAGCTACAACCAAAACTATTCAGGAAATAGATAACTATACCATGGCAAAAACACAACTACACAAACGCTCGACTGGAAACAACATCAAAATTAAGACTCTTAACAGTCCCTGGTCATTAATATCTCTCAACATCAATGGTCTCAATTCTCCAATAAAAAGACACAGACTAGCTGAATGGGTGCATAAACAAGATCCAACATTCTTCTGCATTCAAGAAACACATCTCACCCATAATGATAGGCAACACCTCAGGGTAAAAGGTTGGAAAAAATTATTCCAAGCAAATGGTCACAAGAAGCATGCAGGCGTAGCCATTTTAATATCGAACAAAATAGACTTTCAACCAAATTAATTAAACGGGATGAGGAAGGGCACTTCATACTCATCAGAGGTAAAGTCAACCAAGATGACATCACAATTCTGAACATCTATGCTCCCAATACAAGGGCACCCACATTTGTAAAAGATCTGCTAAAAAACTTAAACCACATATTGATCCCCACACAATAATAGTGGGAGACTTCAACACCCCACTCTCACTAAAGTATAAGTCATTGAAACAGAACTAAGCCAAGATATAACATCATTAACCCATGTCATGGGTCAAATGGGCCTAACAGATATCTATAGAACCTTTCACCCAAACAAGAAAGAATATACCTTCCTTTCTCCACCCCATGGAACCTTCTCCAAAATTGATCACATCGTAGGTCACAAAGCAAGCCTCAATAGATACAAGAGGATTGAAATAATACCTTGTATCCTATCAGATCACCATGCTCTTAGGCTGCAATTCAACAACAACAGAAATAAGAAAAAGCCTACATGTATGGGAAAACTAAACAACTCTCTACTAAATGACACCTGGGTAGGGAAGAAATAAAGAAAGAAATAAAGGAGTTTAATAAATTGAATGAAAGTGAAGAAACAACATATCCAAATTTGTGGGATACATTGAAAGCAGTGCTAAGAGGAAAATTCATAGCACTAAGTGCCTTTAAAAAGAAATTGGAAACATCACACATAAGCATCTTAATGACACAACTGGAAGCCCTAGCAAAAAAAAAAAAAAAAAGAAGCAGAAACACCCAAAAGGAGTAGACATTTGGAAATAATCAAACTCAGGGCTGAAATTAACAAATTAGAAACTAAGAAAACAGTCCAAAGAATCAACAAAACCAAGAGCTGGTTCTTTGAGAAAATCAACAAGATAGACAGACCATTAGCCAAACTAACTAAAAGGCAGAGAGACAGTATTGAAATCAACAAAATCAGAAATGAAAAGGGAGACATAACAACAGACACTGAAGAAATTCAAATAATCATAAGATCCTACTTTGAAGGCATATACGCCACAAAATTTGAAAATCTAAGGGAAATGGACGATTTTCTTGATCAATTTCACTTGTCAAAGTTGAGTGAAGAACAGATAAACAAGCTAAATAGTCCCATTTTCCCTACAGAAAAAGAAGCAATCATTGATAGTCTCCCAACCAAAAAAAGCCCAGGGCCAGATGGTTTCAGTGCAGAATTCTACCAGACTTTCAAGGGTGAGCTAATACTGATACTCTTCAAGCTACTCCAAAAGATATAAATGGATGGAACATTACCAAACTCATTCTATGAGGCCATAGTCTCATTGATACCTAAACCTCACAAAGACTCAACAAAGAAAGAGAATTTGAGACCAATTTCTCTTATGAACATTGATGCAAAAATACTAAATAAAATACTTGTAAAACGAATACAAGAACACATCAAAGATATCATTCATCATGACCAAGTAGGCTTCATTCCAGGCATGCAGGGATGGTTTAATATACGGAAATCTACCAATGTAATCCACCATATAAACAAACAAAATAAAAAACCACATGATCATCTCTTTAGATGCAGAGAAAGCATTTGATAAAACCCAACACCCATTCATGTTTAAAGTTTTAGAGAGATCGGGGATACAAGGCACTTTCCTCAGCATAATAAAGGCTATATACAGCAAGCCAATAGCCAAAATCAAAGTAAATGGTGAGATACTCAAGGAAATTCCTCTAAAATCGGGAACAAGGCAAGGCTGCCCACTCTCTCCATATCTCTTCAATATAGTACTCGAAGTTCTAGCCAGAGCACTAAGACAACAAAAGGAGATCAAGGGTATCCAAATGGGAAAGGAGGAAGTCAAATTATCCCTATTTGCAGATGATATGATAGTGCACCTAAGTGACCCTCGAAATTCTACCAGAGAACTCCTAAAGCTGATAAGCACCTTCAGCAAATTGGCTGGATACAGAATTAACTCAAAGAAGTTTGTAGCCTTCCTGTATACTAATGACAAGCTTGCAGAGGAAGAAATTAGGAAAACCACACCCTTCACATTAGCCACAAGCAATATAAAATATCTAGAGGTTATCTAACTAAGCAAGTGAAGGACTTATTTGAAAAAATTTTCAAAACTCTGAAGAAAGAGATTGAAGATGACCTGAGAAGATGGAATGATCTTCCTTGCTCATTGATCAGGAGAATTAACATAGTAAAAATGGCCATCCTACCAAAAGCAATCTACAGTTTCAATGCAATCCCTATCAAAATACCTACACAATTTTTTAAAGACATTGAAAGTTCAATTCTGAACTTCATATAGAAAAACAAAAAACCCAGAATAGCTAAAACAATCTTGTACAATAAATTGTGCTCTGCAGGAATCGCCATACCTGATCTCAAACTGTACTATAAAGCAATAGTAATTAAAATAGCATGGTACTAGCACAGCAACAGGCTGGTTGATCAGTGGAATCGAATTGAAGACCCAGAAATGAATCCACACACGTATGGTCACTTGATTTTTGACAAAGAAGCCAAATCCATTCAATGGAAAAAGGATAGCATCTTCAACAAATGGTGCTGGTCTAAGTGGAGGTCTATGTGTAAAAAAATGCAACTGGACCCATATTTGTCACCTTGCACAAAACTCAAATCCAAGTGGATTAAAGACCTCAACATAAAACAAGAGACACTAAGTCACTTAGAAGAAAAAGTGGGGAAGAGCCTGGAACATATTGGCACAGGAGACAACTTCCTGAACAGAACATCAACAGCCCAGGCTTTAATGTCAACCATTAATAAATGGGACCTCATGAGGCTGAGAAGCTTCTGTAAGGCAGAAGACACTGTCAAGAGAAGAAAGAGACAGCCTACAGACTGTGAAAAGATCTTCACCAACCCTACATCTCACAAAGGTCTAATATCCAAAATATATAAAGAACTCAAGAAATTAAACACCACCAAACCAAATAACCCAATTGAGAAATGGGGCTTGGAACTAAACAGAGAATTCTCAACAGAGGAATATCAAATGGCTGAGAAACACTTAAAGAAATGCTCAACCTCCTTAGTCATCAGGGAAATGCAAATCAAAACAATTCTGAGATTCCATCTAACACCCATCAGAATGGCTAAGATCAAAAATTCAAGTGACATCACATGCTCATGAGGATGTGGGGAGAGAGGAACACTCCTTCATTGCTGGTGGGAATGCAAACTAGTACAGCCACTTGGGAAATCTATCTGGTGCTATCTCAGAAAAATGGGAATAGGGCTTCCTCAAGATCCAGCTATTCCACTCCTTAGAATATACCCAGAAGATGCTCCAGCACACAACAAGAAAATTTGCTCAACCATGTTCATAATAGCCTTATTCATGATAGCCAACATGGAAACAGCCTAAGTGTCCATAAGTAGAAGAAGGGCAAAGAAACTGTGGTACATATACACTATGGAATACTACTCAGCTCTTAAAAACAAGGAATTCCCGAAATTTGTGGATAAATAGATTGAGCTAGAAATGATCATAATGAGTGAGTTAACCCAGAAGCAGAAAGACTCAAATGGTATATACTCACTTATATCTGCCTACTAGCACAATGGGCATGTCCCAAGAAAGCCTTCACTTACCAGGAAACTGGGACAGATGGGAGGACATCATATTGGGACTCTAGATGAGAAAAGCATGGGAGAATAGCAAAGTAGAAGGATCCACAGGGTCCTAGAAATCTACAAATAGAACAATATTATAGGCAGATTTGGGCCCAGGGGTCCTGCTGAAACTAAGGCACCAGCCAAGGACAATACATTCGGTAAATTTTAAACCCCTACCCAGATCTAGCCAATGGTCAGAACATTCTCCACAGTTGCGTGGAGAGTGGGATATGACTTTCTCACGTACTTTGGTGCCTCACATTTAACCATGTCCCCTGGAAGGGGAGACCTGGTGGCACTCAGAGGAAGGACCGCAGGTTACCAAGAAGAGACTTGATACCCTATGAGCATATACAGGGGGAGGTAATCCCCCTCAGGAACAGTCATAGCAGAGGGGAATAATGGGAAAATGGAAGGGAGGGAAGAATGCGAAGATACAAGTGAAGAGATAACCATTGAGATGTAACAAGAATAAATTAATAAAAAAATTTTGGTCTTTTTTTCTTTTTTCTTTTTCTGCCTCAGAACTGTTCATTTTCTTTTTTATTTTATTTTTTTATTAATTTATTCTTGTTACATCTCAATGTTTATCCTATCCCTTGTATCCTCCCATTCTTCCCTCCCTCCCTTTTTCCCATTAATAATCTCCCAAACTTCACATTCTCCAGTGGTGCAGTAGCCACAGATATTGGAGTTTCTGTGGCCACCAGGCCTTTCTGGGCCATGGAGATCATAAATTGCACACCTGCCAGGTGAGTGTGGCTAGACCTTGGATCAGGTCACAATGCCTGCAGGGATCCAGGGATTTTCTATGGGTTTACTGTCCGACCTGAAGCCAGACTTACCCATGCTCCACACAATTTGTACTCCTCTCACTTGGGGATCAACAGCACTGGCATTTTGTATTTCTCAGTTTGGTGCTTAGATTGCTGAACAGTCACTACTGTCCTGCTAATCAAAGAAGGTGTGTGTTTGGCTCTGCTATCTTAGATCCTCTACTTATGATAGTTTTGAACATATGTTTTAGAAGTTATAACTCTTTTGTCTTAATTTTTACCAGCATTGTTAATATTATTCCAATCCTACTTATCTAAGAATTATTCTCTACATTAGATCTAACTCAAACAAGCGTTTTATGCAATCTCATGTATGCACATTCTTAAGTAAGTACTGCCTGCTTTATAAAATTTTGTCTCTATCACAGAACAGTAACAACTAAAAAATTTCCAAGAACAATTACTAGTGTAATTATTGAGTCATTTGTTTCATACTCTACATTCTTTCTTAAGTAATTATACTATAATTAAAGAACTACTTTACAAATCTTTCATCTTTACCTCAAATTTCACCACAGAACAGTGAATGATATATCAGTTCTGTTTGTTTTTTATTTACATTTGAATTTCTTACTTCATTTAGATTCCTTATCTATTAATATCATCATAAAATGGCCAATGAAGAAACAAAAACAATATGATAGAAATTTAATTATTTATTCTAAAACAGCCAAGTGTAACTGGTGATTTCTAGGGTCAAATACAAGGGGATAGTGGTTGTGTGAGTGACGGGGTGAGAAACAAGAGTAGGTAGAGCATATAAGGGAAAGAGGAGAGAAAGAGAATATAGGTAAGTCTATACATATAAGTTGGAATACGGCAACTCTTGACACAGTGAAGCTCTTCAGAACAGTTGTTATGCATAAATATTACAGATAACTGTCAAAAGATTTTCCTACATTTTGGGTTCTGAGAATTGTAGAATTCTGAAAGTATTCATAACTTCTTACTTTTGTAGTTTCCCTCCCTCTACAGTTGATGATAAACAACTGTGTCTTTTCCAGATAACATTGATTATTATTAATTAATTAATCCAACCTCTTCTACTTCCTGACCCTGTTCTTTGTTCTTCTAACATCTAAACTTTGACTGCAGTAGGTAATTTTTGAAATAGAAATTAAAGTCTGCTACTTTGGCATTTTTTTTCCAGCAAAGAATATAACTAGCTATTATACAACTTCTAAACTTTAATCTGTAGAGGCCATGGTCCACTTTTGGGTATACAATTTTCCACAGTGGTGGGCAGTTATTATAATAGCTCAACTCACTCATTAAAAGGTCCAGATTGTATGAGGACTCAGCATGTGTGGAACAAACTCAACTCATTTGATCTTACAATGTCCAATTGCGCCAGAGCAGAAGCATATTAACTGAGGCTGCTGAGGGACTTTATATGCAATAGAAAAGTCATTAATAATTTTGTTGAAACAGACAGTGATACATTATGGGGGGAGTTGGTATTTTATTTGAAAATCTGATAAATCTCCTGTTAAATGTATATAGAAAGCATTGTAATAAAATGTATACTTTTATAATAATTCGAGCTTAATTTTACATTATGTAAAAAATAAGAGATGACTACATAAAGTGTTAAATACATAAAATGTAACATTTTACAATTCCAAAGAGAGACATTCTATTATGCAAATATATTAATTCAGTTGCTGCTGTAGAGTCTAAACAGAAATAGATAAAGTTTAAATAAGGATTTTATACAGAGGAATTGCTGAGTAAGATAATTACCCATTTGGTATTACTTAAATTGCATGTAGGTTTAAAAATGTGTTTTTAAGTATATACTCATGCATGCAAATTATACATTATGACTATAGATTCTTGCAGTTGCTGTAGGAAGAATGATCAATCAGTAATGAAGTAAGCAAACAGCATATACACTATACTTAGAAATGGGTCTAACGCTGATGTGTTTACTAATAGTGACTAATGACTGGTCCATGTGTGTTAAATAATGATTGTATCTTGTACTATAAGAAAAGTGTAAGCATTTTTATGTGTGTGTATACATGTGTATGTATATGTGTGTGTGTATGTATGCAGGTCAATATCATGAATGCATGATATATATATATATATATATATACGAATAGGACTATATTGTTGGCTGAAAATAGAAGACTACTAACATTAATTATTTTGTGTTATATTTTTATATTTTACATTTTCATATTTTATTAATCTCAAGACATGCTAAAACTTGAAATTCTTTAATAATGTAGATATTCATCATGCCTTACTTTGATCACTTTCCTAACCAAAAATAACTCCACATTTTATTATATTAAGACCAGACCTATGTCTCATTAAAGTCCCTCCACCTATTTTCAAACTTGTGTGACATAAAGTCATTCCTTTAGATGTGCTGGGTCAGAAGGGT
Source organism: Acomys russatus (assembly GCF_903995435.1). Taxonomy (NCBI): domain Eukaryota; kingdom Metazoa; phylum Chordata; class Mammalia; order Rodentia; family Muridae; genus Acomys; species Acomys russatus. The sequence continues at coordinate 105,532,424 of NC_067137.1, read as the reverse complement.
CACAATCAGGCTGACCAGTATTCCTTTGTATTGTTTTGTGGAGTTGAGATTAAATTTTACAACATAACTAGGTCTTTCTTTCTCTTGCCTAGAGGAGATGTTTTTGAGTGTCCTCACTTCTTTTAAAAGGCATTTCTATTGTATACTGGAGTAGTTTCCATTGTTACCTATTACCCCAGCACTTTTACCCTGCAGGTTTTTTAAAGGATTTCCCCTATAGAGTCCTTCTGTCTCTATTTCTTTATCATCTTTTCCCGTTTTCCTCCATCTTTCTCAGCAGTACAGACTCTCCTCCTTCTCTCACCTCAAACACTCCTCTGTCTGAAACACACATGTCAAGCTTCTGTTTCAGTACTTTCTTTTTCTCAGCAGAACTCCTTGGAGGGTTGTATACCAAGTCTTTGCATTTTTTTTCCCTCTCATTTTCTCTTGAACTTTTTTCAATCAGTCCTTTCCACCGAAAGTGCTTCTCTCAAAGTCCCCCATGACCTTCTCATCACTAAGTCTACCACTGCATTGTGAAACCACCTTTTAGTTCTTGCTTCACTTCTCCTATTAGCAGCATGCAATAAAACTGATCACTTCCTCCTCTGCCTTCAGGACACTGCAGACTCCTAGTTGTCCTCCTGCTTTTCTGATGCTCTACTATTTTTTTTTTTTAATCCTTTGCAAGTCTCCAAATTTTGGAGTATTCCTGTGCTTAGTCTTTGTACCTCTTTCCTTTTATGCCTGTAGTAACCAAACCACAGGCTTATAAATACTAACAAGCTCATCTGGCTTTTATGCATGCTAGGCTCACATTACACTGTTGCCTTACAAAATCAACATCTCTACTCAAAAGGGAATAGCCATTTCAGGTATTAGATTCTTTTTTTGTTTTGTTTTGTTTTGTTTTTTGTTTGTGTTTTTGTTTTTTAGGACAGGGTTCTCTGTGTAGCCTTCGCTGTCCTGGACTCACTTTGTAGACCAAGCTGGCCTCAACTTCAACAGCTATCCACCTCTGCCTCCCTAGTGCTGTTGTTAAAGGCATGCACCACCATGTCCAGCCAAGGTACAACATTCTTTAAGTTATGTTTCTTGTCCCTTGTCATCTTCCATACCCCACAACTCTTGGTTTTTCTCAGTGCTAATTCCAAGCAATTCATTTGTCTTTGTATGAAAATATCAGACTCATAATTGGCTCATTTAAATCCTGTACATATTACATCCATTATGTTGGTAAATCCCTTCCAAAATACTCACAGATCATATTTAAAAAATAATAAACTTATGTCTCTTTATAAATTTAAATCTGAGCCATCGCATTATCTCTTTATATCTGAATTATTTCCATAGTCTTTTAACAGGTTTCTAATGTAATTCTTGGCATTTCCCCCCTGATAATTCTAAAAACAGATATATTTGAGCATTAAAATATTGAAAACATATTTTATTTCTGCTTAAATATTCTAAAACTGAGGTTTTAAAAATGACCCATTTACTTGCTTCTTTATGAGACCTTATTTATTTGTCTGAACTTATTATTGGATGAGTTCTTCTCACTAATTGGGATCATCACAGTTAACATTCTTAATTATTCAAAAAGGAATCAGGATCATTCTAACACCATATACTCTGGCTCACTATTTCTGTGTTTACCTCTACAACCAGATATCAATACATGTATTTTGTCATTTTCTTCATTATTTTTCTCCTCACAGAGCATTTCCTGGCTAAAGTAATCTAATATAGAACAATGGTTTTCATCTATTTTATTCTTACTTAGTAGTTAACATAATCCAACATTCTGTCTGTCTCCATCCATTAAAACATACCCCAGCAGAATGAAATTTTTTTGTGTGGATGACATATAGCTGGTAGCAAGTCTACCAACTCACTGTAGTTAGTCTGAGAATTGTCCACACTTTTCTACTACAAAGTGTGTTCATTGAGCAGATGTAGGTCTAAAGGATTGTCAAAATTGGTGATAATACTTCATTAAATATCTGCTACAAACATTATAACAGATTGTACCTATATGTTTATGTAATTATTAGCTATTGATGTGAATAATTTAAGTATCCTTTAATAGATGGATATAACAATATCCAAAGATTCAAAGTCATTTATTCAATAAAAATTATGCACCAAGGAAGAGCTATTACAGAACTATGGAAAACACTGTTAGGTACATAGGATGTAGAGTTCAACCTGTAATTATTTTGTTTGGAACATGCTTGATTAGAACTAGTTTATCCTCCTGATTGTAAACGATTTATAAGAACAATGAATACAATTGTTAAATACACACAGCATAGACCTTCAAATTCATATATTCAGATTCATAGAAAACTATAACTATTAGTAAATGTAAATAGAATATTCAAATATTTAATTTATTGACTTTGATGTTTCAATTAATAGCTGCTTAAAATTTCTGTTATTGGCCAAAAGTTTAAGTTTTACCCATGGGGGATAAGAAAATAGGCTCAGCTGATTATTGCAGCCTTGTAGAATTATTATCTGAATGCACAGTCTTTTGCTTTCATATATTTTGATTATTAAATTCTTTATATATTTATAATATATGATAAGATGTTAATCAAAGTATAATACAAATATTGTGAATTTTCAAAGTTATCTTAAACTTGAACTCTTAAACTAAAAATGTCCAAATTAAACAAGCATTATACTAGAAAAAAGGAGATGAGAATTATTTTTTTTCTCAAAGAAAGGACTTCATACAGGATAGCTTCAAATAAAACCCCTTTGGGTACTAGTATTTATCTTTAGTTCATCATTGTAAAGTGTAAAGCTGTGGGCCACACTGATTGCTTCAGTCCCATGTATAGCAGCAACTGATCTCTGATAGTGTGAAAGATAGACCACACCTCAATCATCTGTGACTGGATTAAGAAAGACATGATAGACCTAGGCTTTTCCTTGTCAGACACATTAGGAAATTCCCTTCAATGTGCAGAAAAATCTAAAACAATTTAAAACAGTAAATATTTTTGAACATGTCAATGGGAGTACTGATAGAGAATATAAATATAGCTACTTATCTCTGAAATTTAGCCTAGAAAGATATTTCCAGAAGGCCATGTATATGTATAGATTGTAAGATCTCACTCTTTTGTGAGTTTGATCACTGGATAATGAAGTTAGTTATCTGGCCCATCACTGCTTCATGGCATTTCATGAATGAGCCAGACAATGTGTAAAAAGTCATTTATTCTGAGAAGGTAAGTCTGGCTCCACCAAGCAGTGACTCATCATCGCAATAATCTTTAGAATCCAGAGAACATAAAATTTGGAAAGATTAGACATATTAAGATGAAAGTCCATGGCTATCACTGATGGCTTTGGAGAGGTCATAAGTCAAACAGAAGAGAAATAGTGTGAACTTTAAATAGAGAAAGACTGTAGTGGATTCTTTTATAAAGGTAGTTCTAAAATGATAACCAATGAAACTTCTTTTAATAAATCACCATTTAATGTCTGTCAGATATATTGGGTCAGAAGGCTGAAGATGATGTTCCAATGTTATAGATAGTTTTGTGTGACTATTCGTGTAGAAAACTGTCTCTGTCATCTTCTCATTTGGAAAGCTACTAACCTAGACCCCCGGTACATTCAGGTAATCAATTTTTTTCCTTCTGATGGAGTTGAAGACCAGATAGTTTAGTAGGGGTTAAGATGTTTTTAGGCCTAGATAGATGTTTTAAGTTGATAATAATGAGATATGATAGATATTGATTTATATTCAGAATTTTAGATGCACCAAAATAGGAAAGATGTTTTCTTCAAGGATGTCAAGTACAAATAGCGAAAACACTAAGAATGTAACGTTTACGTAATTCCTAATTGTGTCATGGTTTTTCTTGCTAAAAGTAGTTTATTGTATATATGTGTTATAATATAAATGCATATGTAAGATTAAATAATATAAAAAATAAAACCACATTTATACAAATGATATTGACTGCACTGAAATAAGGGTTAACAAACAGAAGACACTTAAAACTTCATCCTTTACTTGGGGCCAGTCTGAGAAAGCATAATATTGCTCACCTTGTACGAACACTGGAATCCTAGAAACTTGGAGAGAGATGTCCTAAAGAATATTTTCCACAGGAAATCCACTCAGATTTAAGTGTTAACTCGAAGGTACCTTTTAACTGTGATATGAACATATATGCCGTTTATTTTCCTTTATCTCTGCTCTGGATAGTGTCTAGGAGGAAGAATATTTAAGACAGCAAAGAAAAGTCATATTTCCTGCTGGTTTCCAGATATATTCTCCCAGTAAAATGCACCACTGGGACATAGGAGGGTAAAGGTAGACATAGCTATGGTTATTTTTCTGCCCTGAACATTTTTGAATAAAATTTATATCTATGATAGGAGCTCAATCCTCACAGAACTGGGTCTCCTCTCAAATACTCTACTCTCAATAGACATTATTTATTCATCTCCTTATATGTTCTCCATAGCCTTTAGTTATTCCATGTTGGTAATCCATTATTGCTTTACTGTTTTTACTCCTTCAATGCTCTCCTTCCCTGGAAGGAAAGGAGCCTTAGTGTTACTATTCTTGCCCCTGACTTGGAATGAGCAAAGATAAATGTTCCTTTTATTTTATTTACTTAATCTGTTTTAACTCTTACCTGCCTTCTATGTTAGGGTAAGAGACCTAAACTATTTGTATCTGTTTTGAACCCAGGTATTTGATTGGTATAAAATGAGATAAATCATAAACAAACAGACCAATTACTAGAAATATATGAGTGTTGGTAAAAAACACTATTTACACACACACACACACACACACACACACACACACACACACAATTTATGTGACATGAGTAAATGAATTCATTTTATTCCCTGGCGTGGTTTCTAGTTATCCTAGAGAATATTAACAATAAGTGATGTAGCATGGTTAACAAATTAAAGCTCTCCAAACATTCAGATAAGTAGATTTTTGTCAGGAATAGGAGAATGAAATGGTAAGAACATAGTTAGTGCCTGAAATGATCTGACAATTATAAATATTGCCCAAAACATCAGTAACTTAACCAGGTCTATAAAGAAGACACCCTGATAGAAGAAGCCTCTAGCAGAAATAGTCATTGTCACACATCAGGAAAGAAATCAAAGTTACATAATTATACATAAAGCACATTTGTACCTTACACTTTAAATATGTGATTAAAAATTTGTACTTCCAATAATGTACTGTTTGCGAGCAATCTGGAAGCTCTGATTAAAGTGGTTTTAAACATTTTCATTGAAGTACTTGAAATATGTTTTGTCATGGTGTTAGCCTTTGCTTCAGCCATAGGTTCACCCAACATTATTAAATTTTAAAATTACACTATGACTTTTCATAAGTAGTGCAGTTATAGCCTCTGATTTATACAGCACGTTTCATCCATAGAACCATTACAGCCCCATTCTCCAATTCAATTGTGCTTATAGTTAAATATACCAAGTGATATGGGTATATTAAACATGTATACATATATAATGTTATATACACTTTCCTTGATTTTTATACTATTTCTTGAAATAATTCAGTGTAGGCCAGAATGAAAATTCAAGAAGAATTATAATACATGATGGTATTTTAATCAATAGGAGTTTATATATTTAAAAAATTTCCCTATATTTCAATCATTCTGTAACACGTTCTCTGATCTGTATGAGCCTCAAATCTATGTGGATTTATCATATATATATATAAAGTCATTTACAAACTCTTTACAAAGACAGAGAGAATAAACTATGTAAAGGTTTAAAGGCTGCAAGTCATTCTGCCTGCTCGTCTACCTATATAGGCCCAACTGACAGACATTTCACCTTCCTGTGATCTATTCCTGTTTTCTCCAGAATTTTAAAAGGTACTAATCTTACATAGGATTGTAAGATTAAAGAGAATAAAGAAACCTATGCCACATATCAAGAACTTTAATCTTAAATCAACTAAACCTGATATTGAACCAATGAAATAAAGGTCTAGTTCTACCCTAAGAAAATATCACTTATTGTTGTCTATGAATCGATCCTCAAGAATATTTTCTTAAAAATTTCCAAAGTGAAATCTACAGTACTCTCCTATTCCAAGCTTTTTTGGGCTTCCTATAGTTCCTTGTGTATTACTGAGACCTTGTTGGCTGTCCCACATCCAGTCTGGTATAGCCATTGATGTCATCCAGTTTCAGCTCATGGTGGTGAGAACCCATGAGTGTCATCTCCAGCATTTCAGGGATACATAATCTCACAGAATACTCTCCAATTCTCTGGATATTACAGCCAATACATCCCTTCTTCAGCAATGTTTCCTGAGTCTTAAGTTCAGGAGTGTTTTTGTAGATGCGTCTGCTGAGACTGGGCTCCAAAACTGCATTTTGGTGGTGGTAGATTTCTGGAGTTGTCTCAGTCTGTTACAAAATATAAGTTTCCTTCATGAGGGATGGAGACTATACTTATCTATTGGTGTAAGAGAAAATGTTAGGATATAGTTAAGGTATAGTCTGTGGTGCTTTATGAAACTAATGGTTGTAAAATCTTCTATAATAACCATTACTTCATTAGTACTGAGTAGTTTTCTAGGTTCCAGGTACCATACATAATTTTTCTGTCGAGGCAGTCTTAGGTCTTGTATAGAGCTATTGATTATTTCTACCTTACAGTGATTATGCTATACTCTTGGATGATGTGATTCATAACATCATAGCTAGGTAGAACTCTTGATCGGCTCCCTCATATGAAGGCTTGCATGATGCATTCTGGCACCATGAAAACTAGAGGGGACAGTCATCACTTCCAGTGCCTGGGGGTCTGGGGTTCTGTTGCTGAAGTGCGTGCTTACTTATTATCAGCTTACATAATAATAGGTGTGTGTGTGTGTGTGTGTGTGTGTGTGTGTGTGTGTGTGGTGTGTGTGTGTGTGTGTTTTAGTCTGTGACAACAAGCACAAAGACTATAGCTTATTAAGCCCACAGAAGATTGTATCAGGGAAATCTAAGAAAAGTCTTAATAAAAAGCTAAAACTTCCACAGGACTCCCCAAACTCCACTTAATGCTTAGCTGTGACTCTTAGCTTCTGCTGCAGAGTGGGCCATGTCGGAGGACAGCTCTCCTAGAGTCCTGTCTGTAATCAAAACAGAGTAACATTAATTGTATCAGAAATTGGCTCTGTCCCATGGGTTGGGTCTCACTTGGGCCAAGCATTAATTGGACAATGCATAAGTCTCTATTTCTATGTATGTTCATCTTGGAGGCAGGGTAAGTTTTGGGCCAAAAGTCTTGTAGGTAGATTGATGTTCCCCTCCCACCACTATAGGTTGTGCCTGGTTAGAGGGAGAATCCTCTGTCTCCATATCCCCATTAGCTAGGAGGCTCAGCTAGAGATATCCCCATACCCTCCTGGTAGCCTGCCTTGTCATAGATCTTCACCTTGTCTCAGTGATGCCCCTGCCCTTTGTTTCCCTTTTCTCTCCAAGCCCTCTCAGCCTCCTCCAACTCTCCCCATATCTGATTTCCCCTTCCCTTCCCTCCCCATACTTTCTCCTACTCAGTTCCTTTGTTATATCCACTTCTGCTGTCTTTTCTACTTCTGCATCTGAGTGAGAATTCAAGGAGGGGCTCTCTTGGGTCCTCCTTGTTACTTAGCTTCTTCAGTTCTGTGAATTGTAGTATGGTTTTTTCTGTAATATATGTCTAATATCTGCATATAAATGAGTACATACCATGTCTTTCTTGGTCTGGGTTACCTTATTCAGGATGATATATTCTAGTTCCAACTATTTGCTTGCAAATTTCATGATTTTCTTGTTTTTGATAGCTGAGTAGTATTCCATTGTGTAACTGCACCAGTTCTAATATGACTTGGTCTGCTGGGGTGGGTTTGTGTGTTGGGGGAATCTAGGTTTTGAGGAGAAGGGAAAGGGCCATAGGGGAAGAGTGTGGGAGTGAGGGACAGGGAGGGAAGGAAGGAAGGGTAAAATTGGGATGCAAAGGGAATATATAATTTTTTTTTAAAAAATTAAAGAAAGACAAAGCTAGAACTACTACTATCTCGGCCACATTTCACTAAAAATTTTAATAGGAAGTATTTTTTGCTGTTGAACTAATAATCACTCTATGTTTGACACTTATTCTAAATGGGAACAGCTCAAATGGAAGCTGCAACCTATTGGGAAGGATGATAAATATACAAACACAGTTCAAGTGAGAGTACAGAACATGAAGCCTGATCTTTCAGAGCTTACCCCCAAAAGGAAGAATAGAGCTAATGAAGTCTGGGCTCAATTTAAAAATGCTCCCAGGATTTTACCATCTGGTAAAGGGAGAAAAAAGTTGAGGAGAGAAAGTGAATAAACCGTGTTCCATCTGATGCTCAGTGGCTCTTATCACCCAACAAGAATAACTGTCAGAATTTCTGTTCCTGATGGTGCTACAGATTAGATGTTTCACAATGTGGTATTCAAATATTGGCAGAGCATAAATAAACACTGAAATACAATGTTTTCCTGGCAAAAGAAGCCTTGAATAGAAACAAAACCAAAGCAGAATATAAAAAGGGTCAAAGACCTTAATTCTCTGTGGGTGGGTATTCAAATGCACACAGCCATAAGTGTTTAGATCCATTACTATTTCCTATCTTACAAATTTGGCATTCAATTTAATGAATATGTTTGATAGGAATCCATGAATTGTTACGTTAGGCACTCCAGTTTATATATTTAACCAACATTTTATTTTTTTATGTATGTCTATATGTGTGTGTGTTTGGTGTGTGTATCTGTGTTTAAGCATGTGGGGGCTTAAATGGGTGCACATGTGAGCATATGGACATACATAGAGGCCATAGATCAGCATCAGGTTTCTCTCCATTGTTCTAAACATTGCATGTAAAGGTAGTCTCTTGGTGAACATAGATATTACCATTTCAGCCAGCTTGTTCCAAGAATGTACTCTGTCTGCCTCCCAGATACTTGTACTTCAGATGGCCATAATGCCAGCTAACCTTTTGCTAGAGTTCTGGGCATTTGTGAATGGATCCTTGCATTTGATTGATAAGCACTAAATACCCTGACTCATTTTCTCATATATTTCAATTTGGAACATTTCCTTTTATACCTATGCAAAAATGATGGCCTACAGAGTGCTACTATGTATGAGACTAAAGAAAGCATATGCATATATTAGAGGAATTTGGCATATGTGTATCTAGCAATACTTTGAACTTTTGTCAATTTATTTTTTCTACATTTATTTACTGAAAATAGGTTTTTTAATACAGTACATTCTGATTATGTTTTCTTCACTGCCAACACCTCCCAGGTCCCCACTTCTTCTAAATGACCCACTTATTTCTGTCTCTTTTTAAGAAAACAATAATAATCATATATAATACAATATGAAAATAAAAGCAAGCAAAATCCATTAGAATGAAACAAACAAGAAAACGGATGAAATGAAAAGCCCAGGAAACTCATATAGATGACACTAACCAACCAAAATTTCATAAACCATGAAATCACAAGCCATATTAAACATGCAAATGAACTTTAAAGTTAAAAATAAAATGCCCTGACTCAACATTATGAGACAAAACAATCACCAAAGAATCATTGAGTTCATTTTGTGTTGGCTATCCCTGTCCCATGCCGAACATAGTGACTACTCTTAGAAGACTTTTTTAATTTCAAGCAAGAATTATTTGGAGAAAATGATTTTTTTCATTTATGAGCAATTATCAATTTGAGTTTGCTTTTGTGTTAGGTATGAAGGCTTACATCCACTTATATCTGTGTTAGGACCTCATCTGGTGCAGACTCATGCAGACACTGTAGAGTACTCATTGCAGAATTCATGAAACATCATGCAAATATTCTAATTATACATCACTGAATAAATAAATATGTTGCAGTATAAGCAAAGAATGATATACATTCAAAGCAAGTGATATGAATGAATTCTCTGTAATTATGGCCATCACCGTGGATGGACTCAAATCTCTCTTGATCAAAGAACCAACTTACAGATGCAAACATGTAAAATAACTCATTAAATCATTTAGAGTAAATGTTATTGACATGTTTGTTTGTTTGTTTGTGGTGTAAACAAACAGCTACACCCCCACATACAAATATAAATATGATAAATGCATGTGCATGAGGACGACAAGACAAAGTGGCTTCCATGTATGTCTCTTACTAATAAATATGCAGCCATACTTGTGGGTCATGTTAAGCATTTAAGTAAATATGTCAATAAGCACAATGTATATAATCTTAAATAGGTTTCACGAAACTTGTAGCTTCTGCTTATAATAATTGACGTCCTTGCTAGTCATGTTAGAACATTACTCTAGCCCTAGCTACTGAGGTAATGGTGAGGAGGACCACAATTCTGAGGATTTTGGAAGCAATTTACAAGATATGGTTAATATTAAGGGGAAATTAAATTGAAAGAATGGCATCACATCTCTGCAGGAGAATTCTTGATTAGCACTCATGAAGCCACATATCAATACTCAGGTTAAAAACAATAATAAAATGAAGTACTATTATTCCAGAAAAAACAGCACTCATTACAAGCACATGCAATCTCATGGGAGTCAGATGATCCTGCAAAAGCTCATAGGGATATTGTAGTATTGGAAAAAGTATTATTGCCTATCTATTAAAAACTCAAAGTTAAATGCATCAGTATAGTGGATGTGTTAGTTACTATATACAGTCTTTTACCTACTTTATTGTGGTCTTTTTACCTACTTCCCTGCACTATTCTAATCCTTCTCAACTCCCCAACACTACGTAGGAGAGAAAAAAGGACTGAAGGGAGAGGAGGCATAAATCTCTTAAGACTACTTCCTGCTGATTAGGGGTGTCAAGTTCCTCTGCACAAGTGCAATATTCATTCTCAGGATATCTCCAAGCAACAACCAGCAGTCCAGTAAATAGCAACAGCAAGCGGCAACTAGCAAAGGTCACAGCAGAAACCAGCAGCAGCAAGGACGAGCAGTAGCCAGGGTAACAACATGGGGAGAAACAGCTCTACAGATCCTATGGATTTTCACATTTATAACCTCTCAAGAGTCTTCAAAATTCCGAACATTAACTACCTTCAAATGGCAAAATCAGGCCTTTCCCAGAGCATGACACAAATCATTGCTGCTGTGTCAATCTGAAGAAGCCTTGTAACCCACTCCTGGGATTAAAAGAAAAAAAAAAATTCTAACATAACTATGTTTTTCAAGAAACCAAAATTCTCACTACATTTTCCCCTTTCTGCTTTAAGCCATTAATTGGACTGTGCTTAGAGAAAAATTATAAACAGAAACATTTTAAATTAACTAAACACTTTTCAAATCAACAGTCAAGATTTTCAGAAGACCTTGCCTGCTCAATTCTAATTTTTACAAGTGTTGATGGTATCTACGTCTTTTCATTCCCTGCAGAAACATAAACAAAACTGCATCCCCAAAGAAAAACCAGTGCAGGACTCCAAACTGATGTTAGCACATCCTTATAGTATATAGGTTTTTTTAATTCAAAAGTTTTTTCTAACCCTGTATATCTCAGCTGTTATTGTTCCTTTATTATTAACATTCAGAAAATGTAATTATTTAATCTGTCCCTGAGGGTCTTTACTCTTCCTTTTTGTTTTATGAGCATTTATTTTAAAATACAGTCAGATTTCCCTACAACTCCTTGTTCTGTAGTATTTGGTGGTGTGCTCTTAATGGGATTTATATTATAATAGGCAAAAAAAAAAATTGTTTTATCTCATTGGAGACATGCAGGAGCATTGTCAGTCTTAATTTGGATGGGTATACCCAAAACAGCCATTGTTTATTTATTTTATTTTATTTTAGCAATTTATACAGAATACATATCAATTGCTATCTCATCACTTGCATGCCCTGTTCCTCTCTCCATCCCACATTCACCCTATTCCCCTTCCCTAGGTCTATGACCAAGGTGGACTTCCTCCCCCACTATATGATCATAGGCCATTATTTCTAATAAATGTGTAGTTACAGAAACAACTTTTTTAGAAGTCAAAGCAGGTGCTTATTATCACCCTGAATATGTATCAGTGATATAGTATATAAACTTTATTTTTTCAAATTCTGCAATATGAAACACATCCATTTGTGATATTTTATTATTATTTTTTTGTACTGCTAAGGTTACATGCAGTGGGTAATGGACTTTGATTATATGTGGAAAACTCGATCGAGGAGCAGGTGAGAGAGACATAATCATTCATATACAGACTAAGAATATCAGCACTGAGGTACTGATCTATCCTTATTGTGCAGTAGCAAGATTTTTTATATTTTTATTTTATTAATTTATTCATATTACATCTCAATTGTTAGCCCATTCCTTGTATCCTCCCATTCATCCCTCTCTCTGTCTTACCCCCTATTCCCCTCCCCTATGTCTGTGACTGAGGGGGTCCTCATACCCTATATATGTTCTTAAGGTATCGAGTCTCTTCTTCATCACCTGCTATCCTTCCTCTGAGTGCTACCAGGTCTCCCCATCCAGGGGACTTGGTCAGAAATGGGGCACCAGAGTTTGTGTGAAAGTCAGATCTCACTCTTCACTCAACTGTGGAGAATGTCCTGTCCATTGGCTAGGTCTGGGTAGGGATTCGAAGTTTACTGCCTATATTTTCCTTGCTGGTGCCATAGTTTGAGCAGGACCCCAGGACCCAGATTCACCCGTCATAATGTTCTTCTTGTAGGTTTCCAGGACCCTCTAGATTCTTTTATTTCCCCATTCTCCCATGCTTCTCTCACCTAAAGTCACAATAGGATGTCCTCCCCTCTGACCCACTTTCCTGGTAAGTAAAGTCTTTCATGGGACACACCCCTTGGACTAGTGTCTCGATATAAGTGAGTATATACCATTTGTCTCTTTTTGCTTCTGGGTGAGCTCACTCATTATGATCATTTCTACTTCAATCCATTTGTCCACAAATTTCAGGAATTCCTTGTTTTTAATAGCTGAGTAGTATTCCATAGTGTAGATGTACCACCGTTTCTTTATCCATTCTTCTATTGAGGGACACTTAGTCTGTTTCCATGTTCTGGCTATTATGAATAAAGCAGCTATGAACATGGTTGAACATATGTTCCTGTTGTGTGGTAGAGCATTTTCTGGGTATATTCCAAAGAGTGGAATAGCTGGGTCTTAAGGAAGCCCTATTCCCATTTTTCTGAGAAAGTGCCAGATAGATTTCCAAAGTGGTTGTACTAGTTTGTATTTGCACCAGCAATGAAAAAGTGTTCCTCTTTCTCCACATCCTCGCCAACATGTGTTGTCATTTTAGTTTTTGATCTTAGTCATTTTGATGGGTGTGAGATGGAATCAGTGTCATTTTGTTTTGCATTTCTCTGATGACTAACAAGGATGAGCATTTCTTCACATGTTTCTCAGCCATTTGATATTCCTCTGTTGAGAATTCTGTTTAATTCTAAGCCCCATTTCTCAATTTGGTTATTTGGTTTGGTGGTGTTTAGTTTCTTGAGTTCTATATAAATATTGGATATTAGACCTTTGTCAGATGAAGGGTTGGTGAAGATCTTTTCCCAGTCTCTAGGCTGTCGCTTTGTTCTCTTGACTGTGTCTCCTGCCTTACAGAAGCTTCTCAGCCACATGAGGTCCCATTTATTAATTGTTGACATTAAGGCCTGGGCTGTTGGTGTTCTGTTCAGGAAGTTGTCTCCTGTGCCTATGTGTTCCAGGCTCTTCCCCATTTTTTCCCTCTAACCAATTTAATGTCTCTGGTTTTAAGTTGAGGTCTTTAATCTGCTTGGAGTTGAGTTTTGTGCATGGTGACAGATAAGGGTCTAATTGCATTTTTCTACATATAGACATACAGTTAGACCAGCACCAATTGTTGAAGATGCTATCATTTTTCCATTGAATAGATTTGGCTTCTTTGTCAAAAATCAAGTGACCAAATTTGTGTAGATTCATCTCTGGGTTTTCAATTCGATTCCATTGATCCACCAGCATATTGCTGTGCCATTACCATGCTTTTTAAATTACTATTGCTCTGTAGTACAGCTTGAGTTCAGGTACGGAGATTACTCCGGAGGATCTTTTTTTATTGTATAGGATTGTTTTTGCTGTTCTGGGCTTTTTATTTCTCCACATGAAGTTGTGAATTGATATTTCAATATCTTCAAAATATTTTGTAGGTTTTTGATGGGGATTGCATTGAATCTGTAAATTGCTTTTAGTAAGATGGCCATTTTTACTATGCTAATTCTCCTTATCCATAAACAAGGTAGATCCCTCCATCTTCTGATGTCATCTTCAATCTCTTTCATCAGAGATTTAATGTTTTTTCAAATAACTCCTTCACTTGCTTGGTTAGAGTTACTCCTAGTTATTTTATGTTGCTTGTGGCTATTGTGAAGGGAGTAGTTTTCCTAATTTCTTCCTCTGCCTGTTTGTCATTTGTATATAGGAAAGCTACTGATTTTTTGAGTTAATTTTGTATCCTGTCAATTTGTTGAAGGTGTTTATCAGCTGTAGGAGTTCTCTGGTGGAATTTTGGGGGTCACTTATATACACTCTCACATCATCTGCAAATAGGGATAACTTGACTTCTTACTTTCCCATTTGGATCCCCTTGACCTCCTTTTGATGTCTTATTGCTCTAGCTAGAACTTCAAGAACTATATTGAAGAGATATGGGGACAGAGGGCAGCCTTGTCTAGTTCCTGATTTTAGAGGGATTTCCTTGAGTATCTCTCCATTTAATTTAATGTTGGCTATTGGCTTGCTGTATATAGCCTTTATTATGTTTAGATAAGTGCTTAGTATTTCCGATCTCTCCAGAACTTTAAACATGAATGCGTGTTGGGTTTTGTCAAATGCTTTTTCTGCATCTAAGGAGATGATAATGTGGTATTTCTCTTTCAGTTTGTTTATATGGTGGATTACATTGATGGATTTCCATATGTTAAACCATCCCTGCATGCCTGGAATGAAGCCTACTTGGTCATGGTGAATGATGTCTTTGATATGTTGCTGTATTTGTTTTGGGAGTATTTTATTGAGTATTTTGCATCAATGCTCATAAGAGAAATTGGTCTGAAATTCTCTTTTTTTGTGGGGTTTAGGTATCGATGTGACTATGGCCTCATAGAAGGAATTTGACAATGTTCCGTCCATTTCTATCTTTCGGATTAGCTTGAATAGTATCGGTATTAGCTCCTATTTGAAGGACTGGTAGAGTTCTCTGCTGCCATCTGGCCCTGGGCTTCTTTTGATTGGGAGACTATCAATGATTGCTTCTATTTCCATTGGTAAAAGAGGGCTATCTAATTTGTATATCTGATCCTGATTCAATTTTAGCAAATGGAATCGGTCAAGAAAATTGTCCATTTCCCTTAGATTTTCTAATTTTGTGACATAAATGCCTTTAAAGTAGGTTCTTATAATTCTTTGTATTTCTTCGGTGTCTGTTGTTATGTCTCCCTTTTCATTTCTGATTTTTTCAATTTGGATAGTGTTCCTCTGTCTTTTAGTTAGATTGGCTAAAGGTTTTTCTATCTTGTTAATTTTCTCAAAGAACCAGGTCTTCGTTTTGTTGATTCTTTGGATTGTTCTCTTTGTTTCTAATTTATTGATTTGAGCCCTGAGTTGATTATTTCAAGATGTCTACTCCTCTTGGGTTTTTCTGCTTCTTTTTTTTTCTAGGGCTTCCAGATGTGTTGTTAAGTTGTTTATGTGGGATGTTTCCTTTTCTTTTTAAAGGTACTTAGTGCTATGAATTTTCCTTTTAGCACTGCTTTCAATGTGTCCCACAAATTTGGGTATATTGTTTCATCATTTTCATTGAATTTTAGGAAGTCTTTTATTTCTTCCTTTATTTCTTCCATGACCCACGTGTCATTAAGTAGAAAGTTGTTTAGTTTCCACTTGTAAGTAGGCTTTTTGTTGTTGTTGAAGTCCAGCCTTAAACCATGGTGGTCTGATAAGATACAAGTAGCAAGATTTTTTTATTTAGCCTTGGATCAATGGGGAGTCAAAACTCATTCTGGGGTAACCATTCACCCCAATAACACTATGGGATGGTGCCAGGACTGCCAACAAGGGAGAGAAGTTCCTTGTAGAAGGGGGAAGCAGCTACTGCCCTATTCCATTATTATTCTGATGTTCTACTAGTATCCTAGGGTCCCCTATTTCATTTCATGTGGTATGCCAGCAGACATGGGAGTTCATAATATAGAACAGTATGGAAGCTTCCCTCGCAGTACACCAGAAATGGCTTGTTCTTTTCTCCAGTGGAAAGTACCATATCTCCCTGTTGCTGCACCAGAAATTTTCAGATCTGAGGCTTTTAGCAGCTTGGTTATAATTTCTTCATAAATGGTTGAATTTATCATAATTAAAGCACTGGGTATTTTGATACCAGAGACCTAGCTGTAGTTTGTCCTATGATAGTGCCTATGCTATGAGAGACTGTATCAGCTGTGCCCTTTATCCTTCCATCATTTGATGCTATTATTGCCTCGGCTTAATATTTTTTTTTACATTCAGTATTCACATTATCATATGCTGAGGTCTTTATCAACATATATCTCACATTAGGGTCTGATATAGCTTTCTTTTAATTTTTATTATGTTTCTTTTTTAGTATATACATTTATATTATTATATATGAGTAAAATAAACTACATAGAGCAGGAAGAACAACAAGACAATCAGGAATTTTATAAATGTTACATTCATAATGATTTGGCCATTTGTATTTGTCAAACATGAAATAAACATCTTTCCTATCTCGTTGGATCTAAATTTCTGAATGGAGATTAATATCTATCACATCTCATTGCTACTAATTTAAAACATCTATCTTGATCTAAAAGCATTTTAACCCCTAACCTATTATGCTTAATTGACAGACTAAACTACCTGGTCTTCAAACCCATCAGAGACTTGAGAAGGGATAAAACTTAAATACTTGAGTGAACCCATAGTGCAGGTTAGCAGCTTCTAAAGTGAAAAAATGACTGAGACAGTTTACTGCCTGAACAGTCACCCAACACTCTCTATAAGGTTGAAGCATCATCTTCTGAAAATGATGCTCCAATGTGATATGGCTTTCTTCATAGCTGAAAGTAACCTTTGCAAGAAATCTATGATAACTTCTGCAGTGCCCCATGCAATCTTAGTGAATAGGGTGGATCTCTTTCCAGGTTCCTCAACTCTGTGCCAATCTTTTAAAGCTGCCATGTGACATTATTTGACAGCATTGTCAAATAAAATCTGTTCTTGTACATCAGAATACTACTTTTCACCAAACAATTGATATTTAACAATATTGATTCTCCTTGATCTATTATAGTTCAATAGTGACAGTTTTGTTCCTCCGACACATTAACCCATATAACTTTCTACCAGCCTCTACTGCAGCAATTAATGAATCCTTCTAATCTTGGGAAATAATTCTCTTTTGTGTGCACAAGTTATGCAATATTTCTGTTACATAAGGAGAATACATTCCATAGGAAACTCTGTACTTTTTAAAGTGCCTCAGATCTACCATTTCTATAGGACACCATGTTATTTCACCATAATCATAGTCAACAACATTAGCAGGCATGTTCTGGACAATTACTTGGAAAACTGGTGGTGATTCTATAATACCAGGCCACCCCTCCTCTGGTAGCACAGTTGGCTCAAGAGTAATCCTTTCTTTTGGAACAGGCTGTTTTTCTTTTCTGTTGACTTAATTAAAAATCTTAGATTGTTCTATTTTATCAGTAAAGACTCAGAAGACAGATGTTGTGGTGAAAAACCTGCTAGCCCAGAGAGGCAGAGAAAGCACCCAGCTGACCTTCCTCATGTCCTGATGGAAAAGGCACAAAAGGTTTACTAGATCAGCTGACTAACTGCCCAGGAAGAAAAGTCCAAAAAATCCAAGGGATAAAGGCTTGCTAGCTCACAGCCCCAAAAGCCAAGTCCAGGGAGTTGCGGAGCTCCGAACCTAGAGATCTTAGAACCAAATATCAAAAGCTAAAGACCTCTTCTACTTCTACACTCTGTCTTAAATACCTGTCAACTCAGTGTCCCTTTTACTCCTTAATCCTTGTCATCTTGTTTCTTTCTCCACCTCTTCACCTAGGGTTAACTATATTAAACTCTGTGGACAGATAGCTCTTGCATTAAAGGTGTATGTTAGGGCTCAACCATGCCAAACAAAAGACAGGTATTTACAGTTCACAATCTCAGGGATCACATTGGGATAAGAAATTCTGCAACAGTTTTCTTTTCTTTCTCTTTTTCCTTCTTTTTAAAAAAGATTTTAATTTTGAATCTACTCACTTTACATCCAGATTGTGGTCCAGCCCCTCATCTCCTCCTGGTCTCACTCTTTCCTCAAGACCCTTCCTCTCCTCTCCTAGTCCTAAAAGAGGGGAAGCCCTCTTCCCTTATCATCTGACCCCAATCTATCAAGTCTCATCTGGACTGTCTGCATCCTCTTCCTCTGGGGCCTGGATGGATCAAAGAGTAGGCACCAGAGTCTATTCCTTACTCTACACATTATGGGACCCACAAGGAGATTGTGCTGCTTATGGACTACATTGGAACAATGTGTCTAGGCCCTCACTGTGCATGGTCCTTGTTTGGTTCATCATTCTCTGCAGCACCCCCCATCCCATCCATATTTGTTGGCTCCATTGGTCTCCTTGTGGAGGCAAATGAGTGGAAAATTCTGTTTTTCTTTGACGCTGTTGGTCTGCATGTCCTTCCTATGCTCCTAGCCACACACTTATTTCACCTCCCTGCCCAGGAGATAAGGGTATAATGAAACAGAAAATGCGCAGTGCTGAGTGTGACCTGGATATGCCTTCTATGCCAGTTTGCTTCCCTCTTTCACCCTACAAAAAGGTCCCTTTCTCTTTCTCGGTCACTGGGTCTGAGCCATATTGTTCTCCCCTTTCTAGCACACCTTCCAAGTATTTTCACTTCTACATGCAATTTTTAAGTGTGCTTAGCCATTCTCCCAACCTTTTTTGAGACTGACTAAGGAAATAAGAAAAAATAGAAAATCACCTTATGCAATCAAAGCAAGAGAGAACCCAGTGGGAGAAGCCACAATAAACTTTTGCTGAATCCTGAAACAGATTTTTCAACCTTTGTTCCATTGCTATTCGCTCTATGGCATTAGAAGTCAGATATCCCATTCTGCCTAAAATGGGAACCAATTTTATACCAGCTTTTGGCTACTATGTTGGTCTCTGTTCAACCTTCCTATACCACTTCACCCCTTCCAACCCCTCAACACTAGATAGGAAATAATGAAGGAGGGGATATGATACAGAACTCCTCAAACTATGCTGGGGTAATTAGGGGCTTTGAATACCTTAGGGCAAGTCCAATCTTTGCCATAAGGATATCTCCAACCAGCAAGGAGCAATTCAGCAAACAACAAATAGTAAAAAGCAGCTAGCAAATTCAGCAAACAACAAAAGTAATCAGCAAACAGCAAAAGCAGCAACAGGGTTCAGAACCAGCAGGGACCATTGGGAGTAGGGGCTGCAGTGGGGCAATAGGCGTCACTTTTCTTCAGGCTCTGACATTTTTCATACCCTCTCATGTGTCCTGGGCATTCCAAATCTAAACTTTGTTTAGATGGCAAAATCAAGCTGCTCCTAGAACTTGACACAAATCATAGTGAACTGCTGTGGACAATCTGAAGAAGCCCCATATTCCACACCTGGATTTAAACAAAAACATATTCCCAACATAACGGCTTTTAAAAACATCAATATTCTTACTACAAGGTATGAATCTTGTTCTATCATTTTAAGTTATAAGAATTAAAATTTTACTGGTTGATTTGATTATATAATAAAATTATTATTTGAAAGATCATAGTACAAATATTCAGTCTCTTTCTCTTTCTATCTCTCTCTCCCGCCCCCATTTCTCCCATACAGACATATGCATAAACTCATAAGTTTACTGTTTTCCCAGAGCATTAATTATACTTTATATAAATTCTCTATCAGAGAAAATTTTCTTAATGAAATATTGGCTGCAGTTATCCAATGTTTAAAAAATATGTTAGTTTCTGTTAATATGTGCTGCAAATTAGATGACTGCAATGAGAATTATAGTGATGATAGATATTCTACTGTTCCTGTGTAAAGAATGACTATTATTTTTTTAAAGATATGTGTAGGATGTTATTTTAACCTTAAGTAATATAATACACAGAGAAAACCTTAAAGCGGAAATAGAATTTGTGAGCAGCAGCCTGTAAGTCTAAATATAAAATAGCACTTATTTCTGACTCCTGACTTAAGTATGGGTTTGTCTCTTGTTCAGAGCCAAAGAGAATAGCCAGTACATTTGTTTTTAGATATAACAAGGAACAACAATGAATAAATTGTATATATGGTATACATACTGTTATACAAGTGTATACTTGGATGTAGAATTGCTATACTATATAATATTAAAATTTTAGTTTTTTGATCAATTGTCATATTGTTCTTTTTTTCATTTTATTGGACAGAAGAATTCGGACTCAGTGGGAAATAAAAAATAAAACTATATGAAGTTGGAAAGGTATGACTAGAAATTGAGGTGAGGATGAGCCTTGGAAGAGCAGTTGGGGGTATAAAATATAAATATGATCAAAATGTATTATAAATATTAGCCATAAAGTACAAGATAATTATGCTACAATCTACAGACTCAAAAAAGCTATCTAACAAGGAGGACACAAACATGGTGCTAGAATTTTACTGAAAAGTGAAAATAAAATAAATATGTGGTAAAGGGAGAGAGGGAACTAGGTGAGAGAGGAGATGGGAGGTAAGCAAGAAGGATCAATATGGGGCAGATAGAACTTGGATGGGGGCATTTATGGGAGGAGCTAGAAACCTAGGTCAAAGGAAATTCCTAGGAATTTTAGGGTGACTCTAACAAAGACTCCAGGAAACAGGGGATAGGGAACTTCAAAAGTACTACCTCTGGTGACCAGGCAAGTCTTCCAATGAAGTTATGGGGACAGCACCCACAAAAGCCTTCAGATGAAAATTTTCTTGTCTACAAGATGTGTAGAAATAAAGATGGAGCATTAATTGAGGGAATGGCCAATCAATGACAAGTCCAACTTGAGACCCTTCCCATGAGAGAGAAACTACCCCTGGCACTATTAATGATATTCTGCTATATTTGCAGGCAGGAGCCTACCAAAACTGTCCTTTGAGAGGCTCCACCAAGCCACTAGTGGAAACACATGCAAAGATGCAAAACAAACATTAGACCTTGATTCCGAAACCTTGAGGAATAGAGGAAGAAGAGTTGAAGAAACCAGAGAGGTCAAGGACAGCACAAGAAGACCTACAGAATCAATTAACCTGGCACATAGAGGCTAAAAGAAACTGAACCACCAACCAAAGAGAATACATGGGACTGACCTAGTACATTCACACATATATAACAGTGATGCAGCTTGTTTTTCATGTATGCTTCCTAACAACTAAAGTAGAGGGGTATTTCTGACTCTGTTTCATGTCTTTGGATCTCTTTCTCCTTACTGGGCTGCTTTGTCTACCTTCAATGGGAGAAAATATGCTTAGTCCTGCCGCAACTTGATATGCAAAGGCAGGCTGAGATGCATGAGAGACCTCTCCTTCTCTGAGGAAGAAGGAATGGAGGAAGTGAGGTGGGAAGATGAAAGGAAGGGACAAGGAGGATAGGAAGTTGGGGAAGCTGCCATCAGAATGTAAAGTAAATATATTAATTAATAAGAAAAGATTCTCAAAGAATTAACACAAATATATATTTAAAAATAAATGTTGAACTGGTTTGCTGTTTATAGCAACAGAAGGTTTTCTTCTTAAGGTTATATTCTCAGATTCTTAAAGAAATTTTTGTCTGTGTAAATGGTATAAATTATACACTTGCAGCAATTCTTTTCATACACCATCCACACAGTAATGGCTATTACAATCTCTTCTTGTCAGTAACAGTAATAAGAGCTCAGGATCATATCATATCAACTCTCAGAACCTATGGTTTGTGGTATAATTAGAATTGTGAAGGGAATCAACTCTCAGGAGCATTGTAAGTATTAATGATTAGGATCTCTCTAGACCTCAGCTTATAATTACATAGCTTACTGTTATGATGGCCATTGTAAAGATTATTTACTGACACTTGCAAAAGAGACTTATGGGATTCTAGGCTAATTTAGTTTGACCTTCACTTTATTACACCATCAACTACTATTTGATCCTCAGCTTTAGGTATCCCATTGGTATTCAGACACATCTGCCAGGTTCATGAAAATGACAGGCTTAAAATATATATGCAAAATGAGTATGGTTAGATTAAAAAAAAAAAAGAATACAGCCATTTGGGAAAGTAGTTGGCAGTTCTTTGAAAGATTAGACAGGGTTTCCTGTGTGATCTTGCATTTCTCCTCTCTATTATCTTCATTGAGATTTCAAATATTCTTATGAATATCGATATGAAATTATATATAGCAAAAAGGAATTATATGGCTATAATTCAAGTATCCAATGACACAAGAAAAATAGATAAAGTGTATAGTATCCATTCAGGGGAATATTATTTGACCAAAAAAAATCCTCAGATAATTATCAGTATCCAGGACAATTATTACATGAAAGACTGATACATTTAATAAAGTTGATAGGTCTTGACAATAAATGCAAAGTAAAAGAATGCAGTCACCAAGAGGTATATATTATGTGACCCATTTATATGGGATATTTAGACTAGGCTAGTGGTTAGATAAAGAAATTATATCAGTGTTCCTCTCTCTCCACATCCTCGCCAACATGTGGTGTCATTTGAGTTTTTGATGTTAGCCATTCTGATGGGTGTAAGATGAAATCTCAGTGTTGTTTTGATTTGCATTTCTCTGATGACTAACGAGGATGAGCATTTCTTTAAGTGTTTCTTGGCCATTTGATATTCCTCTGTTGAGAATTCTCTGTTAAGTTCCAAGCCCCATTTTGCAATTGGGTTGTTTGGTTTTGTGGTGTTTAATTTCTTGAGTTCTTTATATATTTTGGATATTAAACCTTTGTCAGATGAAGGGTTGGTGAAGATCTTTTCCCATTCTGTAGGCTGTCGTTTTGTTCTCTTGACAGTGTCTCCTGCCTTACAGAATCTTCTCAGCGTCATGAGGTCCCATTTATTAATTGTTGACATTAAGGCCTGGCCTGTTGGTGTACTGTCCTGTGGTCATACTCAAACTAAGGCACCAGTCAAGGAGAATATAGGCAGCAAGCTTCAAACCCCTACCAAGACCTAGTCGACGAACATGATATTCTCCACAGTTGAGTGGAGAGTAAGATCTGACTCTCACATGAACTCTGGTGCCCCTTTTCTGACCATGTCCCCCGGATGGGGAGACCTGGTGGCACTCAGAGGAAGGATAGCTAGTTACCAAGAAGAGACTTGATATTCTGGGAGCATATATAGGGGGAGGAGGTCTCCCTCAGTCACAGACATAGGAGAGGGGAGAAGGGGAGAAATGGGAGGGAGGGAAGAATGGGAGGAAACAGCGGAAGGGCTAACAATTGAGATATAATATGAATAAATTAATAAAAAAATTAAAATTAAAAAAAAAAAAGAAATTATATCAGTGGTTACCTTGGGCCAGGACAAGAAGTTGTCTGTGTCCCCATCACCAAGGTCCAAAACTAAATTGTTTTGACAGTTCATAATCTACTAATATATTTGAAACTATATATTTTATGATACAAGTAGGTGATTCCATGGTCTGTAAGTTACCTGTCTTGTTTTTAAAATGTGTATTTCATAGCAAAAGATTCATTACAAAATTTCAGCATCAAACCTATGTTTTGGATCCATGTATTTCTGTTAGGCTTGTCTTACATTGAATGTGTGTAAGAGAATATGTACTCTTCCATTTTACCAGATAACCATTTGAGTCATCTTAGTGAGTATTGCATAATTTCACTCTAATATGGTTTCCTTCCCTCAACATTGCTTGAAGTGAAATTTTAGAAGCAGCTCATTTCAAAGCAACAGGAATAAATACCAGACAGAACTGTACCTCATCAAGGATGAGCACAGAAAGGGTAAAGGGATGTTTTCCTTAAGGACTTGGCAGATTTCATCCATTGGTTTGGATTGATGCTATTTTTTGAGACATTGTGTTTTATTACTATTAGATAGTAGAGTTTCCTTCCCTGACTTCAACTTCCTCCTGGTTTTATAGCTGACAAACAAGAGTGTGTATCATTTTAGAGGCAGTGTACTGTGAGTCAGCAATGCCTTTCTACAAAGCATTCTAGGAAATTCGGTTTTCTCAAGTCTTTTATTGACCCAACTTTAGCTTTCAGAATAACAATAAAATAAAATTGAATGGAGGGTTATAGACTTTTGAATACATAGACACAGAAAACTCTTTGTTTTCTTCCTAGAGATTTGGAAGCAAAGTTGGACAGAAAGAAACAACTCTAATCTTCTGGGGCCACATCTAATAAAATAAAGTCTTATTATAGGATTTGACCCTTGTGCAAGAGTGGAAGGCCTGCAATGGTTAGAAATAAGTTTTCTTTCTTGAATGAGAAATACAACTTTATTCACAGACTTTTTCAATCACACAAACATAATCATAGGCTTTCTTTACTCATACTAGGAAGCCTGAAATAGAAAGTACCACCAGTAACAAAAATAAAACTATACAAAATATCTTAATAAGAATCTAAACTAATACAAATTATAGCATTATTGATTGCTCAAAAACAGAGTAAGATTAGCTTATTTCCCTAAAACATAGGTTATTATTCCCTTTTGATGTTCAGAAACTACTGTTTTAGGATTTGATTTTTGTTTTATTGAGCAAGAAACATAATTCTTCCTAAATATTTGTTATTTACTCATTGTGTTCTAGCTTTTATGTAATTGTTTGTTTTTCTCCCCTCTCCCATCCACAGTGATTCCACATTCAAGCTTCTGCTATGTGACCTGCAGCAGTTCTCTAAGAAAGTTTCACTTCTTTGTCCCACTATTGCCAGCCATGTTCTAATTAGATGTGGCTAATTCAGTGAACCTAGAGTAATATTTGTTGGATGAGTCACCTCCTGTTTCTTTCGTCTCTCTCTCTCTCTCTCTCTCTCTCTCTCTCTCTCTCTCTCTCTCTCTCTCTTTATGAACAATGGGATTCATTCAGCTCAGGAGAAATGTCTAGGCAAAAGTAAGCCTTATCAGAGAACATTCCTTATCCTCAGTACTGAAAGTCCTCCAAATATCTGTACAACATTAATTCGGAAAATAGTAAAAGCGCTGTGCTAAAGCATAGAGTTAAACGTTTATATGTAGTTTTATAAGGATTGAAGATACACTAAAACTCACAATTCAGATTGTTCCTTGCTTTGGTTTGAATGTTAAAGGTACCCAAAGAAAATGAACTGGAAGTTTGTTTCCCAGATGTTGTCAGTGATGTGACTTGCTGGATGTGATGTCATAAGGTTATTGGAATCTTGTCCCTAAATTTTTCCTTCTCAACCATGTGGTAAGTAACTTTAGGTAGCAGTTGCCTCCAACATAAAGGAGTTCTGTCCTTTCTGAGACCATAGAAACATAGTTAAGCACTCACAGAAACTACTAAAATGAAAATAGGGCTTTTCTCTATGGTTTGGTTTATTTTTTCCTGCATTTTTGTTGAATAATTACAGAGATTTGATTAATTTATTCATATTCATATTTCAGCTTCCAAACAATATATACAATTGTAAACAAAGAGTAAGACACTTGGATGCATCATTGTCCTTGTAAAATGTCTTAGTTTTTCTGTCGATGTATGAAACTAACTCATTAGAAAATAAGAGCATCGGCACAGAAGATAGATCAGAGGGAAGCAAAGAAAGAAGGCCAGAATCAGGGTCTGACTTCAAATTCTGGCAATCATAGAAAATCCTGTCATAGTCCATAGTGCCATGTACTTATAATCTAAAGACTAACGACACATAAATGTTGATTCTAAGAGCTCTCTGGCCCCAAGCCTAGTAAAAATGATGAGCTTCAGTTTCAATAATGAGAGATCCTGTCTAAGAGATATAAAGTGGAGAGTGATAGACAATAAAACCTAGCATCCTTCTCTGACCTCCATATAGGTACATACTCTATGTAAAACCACATACCACACACACACACACACACACACACACACACACACACACACACACACCACTTACACATGCATACACACAGAGTTGAATCAAAAGATAGAAAACATTTTTTTCTGTTATTTTTGTGGGAATTGTCTCTAAATCACCTATTGCTATAAAATATTTATGGATACAGTACCAGATAAACCCATACACAGTTTTTTAATTGAATTAATTTTTATTGTATATAAAGGCTTTTCTATTAAGCTCTCTCACAAATGACCTTCGTGAGAGAAATTTTCACATACTAACATGAATGTCCAGCAAAGGTTCCAATATCCAATTCTTCCATACTCAATGTATGGTGGAAACTTTCTAGACAGTAATTATTTAGGCAACAATAGCACTTCTACTGTCTTCTGGTCATTTACAACCATTTTGTCTACATATTTTAGGAATTACTTTTTATAGTAGAAAACATATTAAAGTAAAATATATTACAGTTATGTTTGCTAACATTAAGGTACATGAAGCCTGAAGGGTGGGTGCATGTGAAAGTCAATATAGATACTTATATTTTTTTTTGTATTCAGAATATTTTACATTCGTTGTTCTAATAATGTAGGATGTAAGGGATATATGATTTTTTTTAAAGGTAAAGGATGCTCATAAAAGGCGTTTTGAATGAAAGGAAGAATCTTTGAACCTTCATTGAAGACACCAAAGTTTCTCCGACTCAAACTCAAAGGCTAACCAAGGAGCAGAAAACAATCTAAAGACAATGATTAGGAAACAAATGGGAGCCTTTATTCCCAGACTGAAACCTCCAGGCTAGGCTGTACCATGAATGAAGATGGAATCAAATGCCATTGTCTCAAACGAGAACTTCAAAGACTTATCACTTGTTATATAGTTCTGTCAAATGCTGTATCTATTTTCATGGCTTATCTCATAATATGTACTAAAAAAAAAATTTCCAAATTTCCAAGATGGCAGCTCCTATCACTCACTGTATCTGATCTACCGCACTGAAACCAGCTGCTGGACTGGGATCCACAGACTACAAGACTAGAGAAAAATAGGTGAGTGGGGTCCTGCACAGTGCAGACCAAAGGTGGGTCTGACTCCAGGTCAACCAACAGCCTGTGGAGGTCCCGAACCCACTCCCCAGATTATGAAACGGAACAACTGCAGACTGCAGTTGGCTTCTATAGCCTGAACTGGGTGTGTGGGACAGTGAAACACCAGAGCTCCTAGCCTGGCAAAGTCTCAGGGAAATCTGTCCTAGGACACTCCTACCCACCACACGCCAGTCTAAGGAGGGCCCCAGGGACTGCAGGGAAGCCCAGGCAGCTGTGAACCTCTTGCAAAGCCACAGCACATGCAGTCTTAATGGGACAAGACCAGAGCCAGGCTGCCAGCTGCAGCATACCAAGACTGCAAAATTGGGCTGGTAGAATCTGGACTGCCCAGTCCCTATGGCCTGGCAGGGTCTCCCATGCACTTGGAAGAAGCTGGATATCCCTGAGGGGTCTGGACCAGGGTCTGAACTGCAGCCACAACTCAGTGGGACTGAACAGCCAAAGCTCTATGTAGCTACACAGAGAAACCCTGTCCAGAAAAACCAAAAACAACAACAACAACAAAAAACAAAAACAAACCAGACAGCAGGCCACAGTGGTACAGGCATGCACAGTTGGGCAGATAAAGCCCAGCCTGACCAGTCCCCACTGCCCAGCAGAATCTCCCATGAACTTGGGAGAGGCTGGACTTCCCTTAGTGGTCAGGATAGAAAATTAAACAGTGGTTCCCAACACATCTGGTCTGAATTGCCTCAGTAGCCTGTACAGGATCAGGCAAAAGCCTACCTCTGCTGACCCAGTTGGGAGCTTAAGCTGTAGAGCAAATTTCGTGGAGCAGAAACCAGCTCATCTGCTGGTTCCAGGGAAGAACTCCCTGATCTCCACAGGCAGGAGCACCTGACCTGTAATCACTCACCAACTATCCAGTCTCAAAGAGCAGTGAAGGACACAAGAAGCTACCACCCAACATCAGAGATAACAAGATGACTAAAGGAAAGTGAAAGAATGCAAACAACAAAACCAAAACAACTCCACATCCTAGCTATCTCAAAGAAAGCAACCCTGAGAACTCAAACACAAGAAAAGGACCTCAGATCCTTAGTAATGAGTATGATAATGGAAGAAAAATTAAATCTGTAATCAAATGCAGAAAGAGGCAACCAAACAGGTTGAAGACATAAAAGAGGCCCATAGAGAGGCACTAGAAGAAATTCAGGTAAATACAAACAACCAGATGAAGGATATCAAATAGACAGTTCATGATCTGAAGATGAAAATGGAAACAATGATAAAGGCACAGACAAGAAAAATGGAATGAGAGAATTTAGAGAAGATAGCAAGCAACACAGAGGTGAGCTTCTGTAACAGAATCCAAGAAATGTAGGAACAAATCTCAGAACTGGAAGACACAATAGTAGAACATGAAGCAACCATCAAAGAAAATGCTAAATCTGAAAAATTCTTGACACAAAACAACCAAGAAATCAAGCACACCATGGAAAAAGGAAACCTGAGAACAATAGGCATTGAGGAAAGAGAAGACACCTGACTCCAAGCCCCAGAAAATATCTTCAACAAAATCATACAAAGAAATATCCACAATTTAAAGAAGGAGATGCATCTAAACATACTAGAGTCCTACAGAATACCAAATAAAATAGACCAGAAAAGAAAATCTTCCTGCCAGTTAATAATCAAAATAGAAAATATACAGAACAAAGAAAAAATATTAAAAGTGGCAAGAGAAAAAGGCCAAGTAACATATAATGGCAAACCTATCAGAATTAAACCTGACTTCTCAGTAGAGACCATAAAAGCTAGAAGAGCCTGTACAGAGGTCCTGCACACCCTAGGAGGCCACAGATGCCAGACCAGACTATTATATTCAGTGAAACGATCAATAACCATTGATGGAGAAAACAAGGTATTCCATGACAAAAAACAAATTCAAACAGTACCTATACACAAATCCTGCCTTACAGAAGTTACTAGAAGGAAACCTCCAAACCAAAGTGACAACCTACAACCAAAATTATAAAGAAATTGAAAAAATCCCATATAAGCAACTTAATGACACATGTCTTAAGACCGAGGGAAGAAAAGAAGCAGAAACATCCAAAAGGAGTAGTCATCTGGAAATAATCAAACTCAAGGATAAAATCAATAAATTAAAAGCAAAGAGAACAATTCAGAATCAACATAATTAGGAGCTGGTTCTTTGAGAAAATCAACAGAATAGAAAAACCATTAGCCAAACTAACTCAAAAGCAGAGAGACACTATCCAAATTAAGAAAATCAGAAATGAAAAGGAGATATAACAATAGACACTGAAGAAATGCAAAGAATCATAAGCTCCTACTTTAAAGGCATATAATCCACAAAACTTGAAACTCGGAGGGAATGGATAATTTTCTTGATTTATTCCACTTGCCAAAAGTGAGTCAAGATCAGATATACATGTTAAATAGTCCTATTTCTTCTACAGAAAGAAAAGCAGTCATTAACAGTCTCCCAACAACAACAACAACAACAAGCTCAGGGAAAAATGGTTTCAGTGCAGAATTCTACCTGACATTCAAAGAATAGCTAATACTGATATTCTTCAAGCTACTACAAAATGTGGAAAAGGAATGAACACCTATTCATGTTTAAAGTTTTAGAGAGACCGGGGATACAAGGCATGTACCTAAACATACAAAAGGCTATCTACAGCAAGCCAACAGCCAACATCAAATTAAATGGAGATATAATTAAGGAAATTCTTCAAAATTGGGGACTAGGCAAGGCTTCCCACTTTCTCCATATCTCTTCTATACAGCTCTTGAAGTTCTAGCCAGAGTTTTAAGACAACAGAAGGAGATGCCCCTGATCCAAATGGGAAAGGAGGAAGTCAAATTATGTTTATTTGCAGATGATGTGATAATTTACATAAGCAACTCCCAAAATTCCACCAGAGAACTCCTACAGCTGATAAACAACTTCAGAAAATTCGATGGACAGTAGCTTTCCTATATACAAATGACAGTCATGCAGAGGAAGAAATTAGGAAAACTACACCCTTAATGATAGCCATAAGAAA
Organism: Acomys russatus; assembly: GCF_903995435.1. Lineage (NCBI taxonomy): Eukaryota > Metazoa > Chordata > Mammalia > Rodentia > Muridae > Acomys > Acomys russatus. Next base: position 105,502,101 of record NC_067137.1, on the reverse strand, counting down.
TAAAATATCTAGGAGTAACTAACCGAGCAAGAGAAGGACTTGTTTGATAAAAACTTCAAATCTCTGAAGAAAGACATTGAAGATGACATCAGAAATTAGAAATATCTCCCTTGTTCATGCATCAGGAGAATTAATATAGTAAAAATGTCCATCTTAACAAAAGCAATTTAGAGATTCAATGCAATCCCAATCAAAACACCTATTCAATTTTTAAAAGACATTGAAAGATCAATTCTCAACTTCATATGGAAAAATAAAAAAACCTAGAATAGCTAAAACAATCCTATACAATAAAATATCCTTCAGAAGAATCTCCATTCCTGATCTCAAGCTGTACTATAGAGCAACAGTAATTAAAATAGTATGGTACTGGAACAGCAATAGGCTGGTTGATCAAAGGAATCAATTCAAAGACCCAGAAATGAGTCCACACACATAGGGTCTTTTGATATTTGACAAAGATGCCAAATCTATTCAACGGAAAATGGAAAGCATCTTCATCAAATGGTGCTGGTCTAACTGGATGTATACATGTAAAAAAATGCAATTGGACCCATATTTGTCACCTTGCACAAAACTCAGAGCCAAGTGGATCCAAGATGTCAACATAAAAACATGACACTAAGCCAGTTAGAAGAAAAAATGGGGAAGAGCCTGGAATACATTGGCACAGGAGACAACTCACTGAACAGAACACCAACAGCCCACGCCTTAAGGTCAACAATAAATGGGACCTCATGAGGCTGAGAAGCTTCTGTAAGGCAGAAGACATAGTCAACAAAACAAAGTAGCAGCCTACAGACTGGGAAAAGATCTTCATCAACCCTACATTGGACAGAGGTCTTATAATCGAAATATATAAAGAACTCAAGAAACTAAACACCACCAAACCAAATAACCCAATTGAGAAATGGGGCTTAGAACTAAACAGAGAATTCTCAGCAGAGGAATATTGAATGGCCGAGAATCACTTAATGAAATGCTCAATGTCTTTAGTCATCAGAGAAATGTAAATCAAAATGACTCTGAGATTCCATTTTACACCCATCAGAAAGGCTAAGATCAAAAATTCAAGCAAAACCACATGTGGGCAAGGATGTGGAGAAAAAGGAACACTCCTTCATTGCTGGTGGGAATGCAAACTTACAACCACTTTTAAAATCTATTTTAAATTTATTTAATATGAATGTTCTTGGCCATTCTGATGCAGAATGGTTATGGCATCCTAAAAGTGAGAACACTTATGCTCAGGTTAAATGGAAACATCCTCTTATGGGAAAATGGCATGGCCCCGATCTGGTGTTAATATGGGGACAAGGGCATGTTTGTGTTTTTCCACAGAAAGCTGATAATTCCAAATGGTTGCCAGAAAAGTTAGTGTGTTTTGGTAGAACCAAATATAAGATGGCTGATGCTTTGGATGATGGAGAAGATGTGTCAGATGATGCAGACTGAAGGAGAACTGTGTTGGACCTATCTTCTAGATCCTTCACTTTTACATCCAGTAGTTTGGGAAGGAAGAGAAACCGTGGTACTGATGAATGCTTTATGTTTGCTCACACATCCTGCCCTAATAAGGTCGAATACACAGCAATAATCAAGATTTATTTATTCAGGTTTTGGAAAAGGGTCTCCCATGTGTTTTACAAAAAATATTTCTCCACCTGGTTGTGTTGGAGTCTATAATCATAGTCTTGTTGGATGTGGAGGAATGTGCACCATGCTGAACTGCTACTTCGCAAAACTGTACACTTCTTGAAATTTTCATGTTTTCTATTTATAATATAATTGACAAAAATAAAGTATCATAAAGCTAACTGACAGAATTTTTTAAAGAAAATTTATCTATTTTTATATCTAACATCAATTTTTCTATCATCTATTTATATAACTCACAAATATTTTTTCTCATCTATTATCTATTTGTTATTAACATGTTATTTAGTCCTACCTTTATTACACATGTATAAAATATATGTATTTTTTCATCTATCTACCAATCATATATATACCATCAATCCATCAATCAATCATTTGTCTAAACTTCTAGAAGGAACTCCAGATGTCTGTTCACTGAACACTTAATTGTGTCACACTTAGTGAGTACCTGCTGGCATCATCTTTGAAGACTAGATAATCAAAAACGATATAAATCAGGTTAAGAATATCAAACAGCTCTGGAGTCTGAGTGAGCAAATGATGGTACCAGGTCCAGGCATGTGTATTAATCATGGTATTGATAACCTGTCTGAATCTGACAAAGTGTAGGCCAGTTAGATGAAAGTTGTTGAAATAAAGAGGGGATAAAGCAGAATCAGAATTGCAAGACAAGATCCAGTTGGTAAAAGAGATTTAGAATAGTACTAGAATGTACATGAAAGCGAGAATGCATAAATTAAAGGAAAGACAAATATATGGAAAGCATACAGATGAGGTGAGAAAAATATTAATTAAATTTAAAAACAGTATTTCATTATGAAAATAAGTAATATATTATTATATATATTTTGTTACTATATTTTAGTTTTGGTCATTTTTTGGTCCAGGTGTGTTCAGTGAAGACAAATCATGTTGGTTAAAACACAATTTGATTGTATAAATCACTGAACTTTAAAGTGACACTATGAAACTAGGCAAGATGGCACTAAATCCAAAGGGCATCTGACCTGCAGGATGGAGACTGGAGCCCATGGTGGGAGCTACACACCAAGACCTGAAGACCACTAGGTGAGGGGGGTCCGCAAAGTGCAGAGTATAGGCGGGTCCTGCCTTGGGCTACCTAACTGACCCATGGAGGACAGGTGATCTGTTCCCAGAGTCTGGACCCATTCCTACTAGTGAGCTGCTACCTTGCACTATGTCAGGGACTCTGTATCTGAGACTGAACTGTGGGAGGTGAAACTCCAGCCTGGAGCTGCTGGCCTGAGAAAAATGCAGGAAAATGGATGGTTCTGACCTCAGACTAACCCTTAAGCCCTGAGAAAGCCCCAGGGGCTGAGGATCACAGTGGCACAAAACCAAAGCCCAGTGTTCAGTGTTCTTGCCTTCCCTGCTCTCTCTGTCTCTCTCCTGGATCTGTAGGCCCACTAGCCCAGGGGGACTAGAGAGTGTTGATTGATGCCAGTCCACTGAGGGACCCAGTGCCAAAACAGGGGCCAAGGAAGCTGTAGACACACCCTCCAGATACATCTCCAAAGATGCACAGTTGAATGATCTAAGCCCAAGGAGGACAGATGACAAGGTCCTAGAGTCGGGACCCATTCCTGCCAGTGAACTGCTACCTCATGTTATATCAGAGACTTGGTATCTGAGACCGAACTGTGGGTGGTGTAACTCCAGCCTGGAGTTACTGGCCTGGGAAAAATGTAGGAAAATCGGTGGTTCTGACCTCAGACCTAATCTTAAGCCCTAAGATAGCCCCAAGGCTGAGAGTCCACATGGGCACAAACCAAAGCCCAGCACCAAGTATGCTTGCCTCCCCTGTGCTCTCTGCCTCCCTCCCTGATCTGTGATCCTGCTGGCCCAGGGGGACCAGAGAATGTAGATCAGGCCGGCCAGTCCATGGAGGGACACAAGACCCACACAGGGGCGGAGATAGCTGTGTACATGCCCTCCAGCTGTAGCTTCAAAGCTACACACTTGGGCCGACTGATCTAAGGCCACAGGTCTGGGCAGAAATCACCATCCGAGTAGACTATACACACATACTTGGGCTGAACTGTTTGGCCTGAGGGGACCAGGCAGAGGCCTAACTAAACACCATGGCTCAGGAGGGGCTCACGCTCTAGGGTGGGTCTGAATTGGTCTGAGGGGAATCAGGCTGAAAACCAGCCACCTGACCAATTCAGGGAGCCATTCCCCAAGCTCTGGCAAAACGTAACCAGCTGCTAAAACCCATTTGGAGTGCCCTAGCTCAAAGTTTTCAAACCTAGCCATGGTAGAATAATTGGCTTTGTATACACTACCTTGAAATGATTCTAGGCCTGCAGAGCACCAGCACCAGCCTCTGATGACCCAGTGGGAAGCCCAGGTTGTGGAACAAAGTCCCTTTGAGATGAAACCAGGTCACTTTCCTGATCCAGGGAAGGACACCAGAAACTACCTCCCAATGTCAGAGACAGCAAGATGACGAGGGGTCAGCATAAAAAACATAAACAACAAAAAACAAAACAGTATGACATCTTCAGATCCCAACTATCCCAAAGAAATAAACCCTGAGAACTCAAACAAATTTGAAACACAAGAAAATAACATCAAATCCATGGTAATGAAGATGATAATGGAAGAAACAAATAAAATACATAAAGAAATGCAGGAAGATGCAGCCAAACAGATTGAAGACATTAAAGACCTATAGGGAGGCACTGAAAGAAATTCAGGAAAAGACAAACAATCAAATGAAGGAAATCAATAAAACAGTTCAAGATCTGAAGATGAAAATGGAAACAATGGTAAAAGCACAGACAGATGGCACAGATTAGGGGCCAAGAAAACTTAGACAAGAAAGCAAATCTAAGCTTCTCTAAAAGAATTCAAAAGATGGAGGAATGAATCTCAGGAGTAGAAGATACTATGGTAGAACTTGAAACAACCACCAAAAAAATGTTAAATCTGAAAAATTCCTGACCCAAAACATCCAAGAAATCAAGCACACCAGGAAAAGATGAAACCTGAGGATAATAGGCACTGACAAAAGAGAAGATACCCAGCTCAAAGACCAGAAAAAAATTCAATAAAATTATAGAAGAAAATTTCACCAATTTAAGGACAGAGAAGCATATAAACATACAAGAAGTCTAAAGAATACTGAACGGAATAAACCTGAAAATAAAATGCTCCCATCACATAATAATCAAAACACAAAATACACAGAAAAAAGAAAAAATGTTAAAAGTACCAAGGGAAAAAACCCAAATAACATATAATGGCAAACTTATCAGAATTACACAGAACTTCTCAGAAGAGATCATGAAAGCCAGAAGGGCCTGGACAGAGGTTCAGTAAACCCTAAGAGACCACAGATGCTAGGACAGACTACTATACCCAGCAAAGCTTTAAATAACCATTGACGGATAAAATAAGATATTCCATGACAAAGCCAAATTCAAACAGCACCTATCCACAATTATGGCTTTACAGAAGTTACTAGAAGGAAAACTCCAACCCAAAGTGACAAATTACAATGGAAATTAGATGAGAAATAGATAACAACAGCAACAGCATCACAAAAACATAACCATACAAACATTCTACTGTAACCAACATCAAAATCAAAGGATTTAACAGTCACTGATCATTAATATCTCTCAACATCAATGGTCTCAATTCTCCAATAAGAAGACACAGACTAACTGAATGGATGCATAAGCAAGACTCAACATTCTTCTGCATTCAAGAAACACATCTCAGCCACGAGAGTAGACATTACTTCAGGGTAAAATGCTGGAAAAAGGTATTCCAAGGAAATGGACACAATAAGCAAGCTGGTGTAGCCATTTTAATATAATAAAATAGACTTTCAACCAAAATTAATCAAAAGAAATGAGGAAGGACATTTCATACTCATCAAAGGTAAAGCCAACCAAGATGACATCACAATTCCGAATATCTATGCTCACAATACAAGGGCACCTACATTTGTAAAAGAAATATTAACAAAGCTTAAACCACACATCTTCCCCCTCACACTGATAATGGGAAACTTCAACATGCCACTCTCGTCAAAGGATAGATCATGAAACAGAAACTAAACTGAGAAATAATGACACTAACCAGTCTTATGAATTAAATGGATCTAACATGTATTTACAGAATTTTTCACCCAAATACTAAAGATTGCACCTTATTCTCAGCACCTCACAGAACATTCTCCAAAATTTATCATGTAGTAGGTAAAAAAGCAAGCCTCAACAATTACAAGAAAATTGAGATACTTTCTTGTTTCTCATCAGGTCACCATGGACTAAATCCAGACTTCAACAACCACAGAAATAACAAAAAGCTTACACACACATGTAAACTAAACAACTCTCTACTTACTGACAACTGAGTCAGGGAAGAAATAAAGAAAAAAATTAAGGACTTCCTAAAATTCAATGAAAATAAAGGAACAACGTACAAAAATTTATGAAATACACTGAAAGCAGTTCTAAGAGGAAAATTCATAGCACAAAGTGTCTTCATAAAGAAACTGGAAACATCTCATATAGGCAACTTAATGACACATCTAGAAGCACTAGAAAAAAGGAGCAGAAACACACAAGAAGAGTAGACATCTGGAAATAATTAAACTCAGGGCTGAAATCAATAAATTAGAAACAAAGAGAACAATTCAAAGAATTGACAAAACCAGGAGCTGGTTCTTTGAGTTTTTCTTGTTGAATTCAACAAGAAATATAAACCATTAGCCAAACTAACTAAAAGGCAGAAAGACACTATCCAAATCCACAAAATCAGAAAACAAAAGGGAGATATAATAACAGACACTGAGGAAATATAAATAATCATAAGGTCCTACTTCAAAGGCTTGTATGCCATAAAATTTGAAAATCTCATGGAAATGGACAATTTTCTCAATTGTTTCCACTTGACAAAGTTGAATCAAGATCAGATAAACAAATTAAATAGTCGAGTTTCTTCTATAGAAATAGAAGCTGCCATTAAAATTCTCCCAACAACAACAAATAGTAAAGCCCAGGGCCAGATGGTTCCAGCACAGAATTCTGTCAGACCTTCAAAGACCTGCTAGCACTGATACTTTTTGAGCTACTCCACAAAATAGAAATGGATGGAATCACTGTACCATAGACCTCCTTCTGTGAGGCCATAGCAATCTTGATACCTAAACCTCACAAACACCCAACAAAGAAAGAGAATATCAGACCAATTTCTCTTATGAACATTGATGCAAAAATACTCATTAAAATAATGAAACAAATCCAAGAACACATCGGAGATATCATTCACCATGACCATGTAGGCTTCATTCCTACAGCTGATAAACACCTTCAGCAAAGTGTCTGAATATAAAATTAACCAAAAAAAAAAAAAAAAAAAAAATCAGTAGCTTTCCCATACACAAAAGACAAATGTGGTTAGAAAGAAGTTAGGGAAACTACACCCTCCATGATGTAGTGTATACTGCCACAAGCAATATAAGGTATCTAGGAACAACTCTAACCAAGCAAGTGAAAGATTTGTTTGAAAAAAAAACAAACCTTCAAATCTCTGAAGAAGGAGATTAAAGATGACATCAGAAGATGGAAAGACCTTCTCTGTTCATGGATCAGGAGAATTAACAATAAAAATGGCCATCTTACTAAAGGCAGATTACAGTTTTAATGCAATCCCTATCAAAATACATACACAATTTTTAAAGACATTGAAAAATCAATTCTCAATTTCATAAAAAAAAAAAAAAAAAAAAAAAAAAAAAAAAAACAGAATAGCTAAAGCAATCCAGTACATTAAAAGGTTCTCTGGAGGAATCTCCATACTTGATCTCAAGTTGTACTATAGAGCAACAGTAATAAAAACAGCATGGTACTGGCATAATAACAGGCTGATTTACCAATGGAGTAGAATCAAAGACGCAGAAATGAGTCTACAGATATACCGACACTTAATGTTTGACAAAGAAGCCAAATCTATTCAATGGCAAAAGGATAGCATCTTCAACAAATAGTGCAGTTCTAACTGGATATCTACATCCAGAAAGATACAAGTAGATTCATATTTATCACCATGCACAAAACTCAAACCCAAGTAGATTAAAGATTTCAACATGAAACCAGACAAAATTAATCTGTTAGAAGAAAAAGAGGGGAAGGGTCTGGAACTCATTGGCACAGGAGACTACTTCCTGAACAAAACTCTAACAGAATATACTCTAAGGTCAACAATTAACTAATGGGACCTAATGAGGCTGAGAAGTTCTGGAAGGCAGCAGACAATGTCAACAGAACAAAGCAACAGCATACAGACTGGGAAAAGATCTTCACCAACCCTATATCTGACAAAGGTACACTATCCAAAATATATGAATAGCTGAAGAAATTAAACACCATGAAACCAAATAACTCAATTAGGCAACTTAAGGAAGAATTCTCAACAGAGGAATATCAAATGGCTGAGAAACACTTAAAGAAATGCTCAAAGTCCTTGGTCATCAGAGAAAGGCAAATCAAAATGACTCTGAGATTCCATCTTATAACCATAAGAATAGATAAGATAAAAACCTCAAGTGATAGCATATGGTGGAGAGGATGTGGAGGAAGGGGAACACCTCTTCATTGCCGAATATACCCAAAATATACTCCACCACACAACAAGGACAGATGCTCAACCATGTTTATAGCAGCCTATACATAATGGCCTGTCTGAAAACAACCTAGATGTCCCTCAGTCTAAGAATGCATAAAGAAACTGTGGTACAATTAAACTATGGAATATTACTAAATTATTAAAAACAAGGAAATCCTGAAATTTGCAGGCAAGTGGATAGATTTGGAAATTATCATCCTGAATGAGTTATCCCAGAACTAAAAAGATACACGTGGCATATACTCACTTATAATTGAACACTAGACCAACAGAAATGACCCATGAAAGTCTTCTCATATCAGAAGATTGGCCTTGATAGTGGGACTTCCAATTGAGACTGTAGATGAGAGAGGTAAGGAAGAATGGGGAAATAGAAGGATCCAGAGGGTACTAGAAACCTACAAGAAGACCATTAAGGCTGGCAGATCTATACTTAGGTGCGTCAGCTCAAACTACTGTAACAACCAAGGTCAATGCATGCAGTAAATGTAGAGCCCTTATCCAGATCTAGCCAATGGACAGCACATTCTTCAAAATTGTGTGGAGAGCAGGCACTGAGTTGAACATGAACTCTGGTGCCCCCTATTTGACCACTTTTTTCTTGTTGGTGGGGAGACCTGGGGACACTCAAGAGGAAGAGTAGGCAGGCTACCAGGAAGAGACATGATAGGCTATGATCTTATAATGGGGGACAATGTTCTTTTCTGTCACAGGCCTAGGGGAGGGGAATAGGATGAAAGAGAGAGGGAGGGGGATGGGAAGATGCAAGTAAGGGGGTAACAAATGAGATGTAATCTGAAGAAATACTTAAATAAAAATTTTAAAAAATAAAGTGAGACTAACATTCACCATCCAAATTTTTATTAGCTTCTGTAAGTTAACATAAAAATATACAGATCTTACAGAATTTTATCAATTGTTCATTATCTAGATTGCTTTTCATAGTCTAGGTTTTCACATCTTTTTCATACTGATCTGCTTCTTCATTTTAGATTTTTTACTTACCTTTGTATGTTAGTGTAGAAATATCACATTCCATTTTAGGCACATTTTAATTTACATTGAAACATTATTTTTTATAATTATATAAAAATTACTTTGTGGTTTTTTTTTCTAGAAATGGAAAGTTATACTCACATAGACTAGAACACAACTTTTAAAATCAGGTTTTAAATGTCAGATTTAGTTTTTACTATCATATATCTTATACTTACATAACATTACTTTTCATGAGAGAAGAATCATAAAAATAGTGATCTTACATTTCATAATGTATCTGTAATCACCTGTGTGTAAACTAAAGAACAATTCAAGAAAGCATAAAAATATCAAAAGGTAGAAAATTACAATAGAAGTGGTTGTAAAAAAAAATGTGTACATTTATGTGTTTATCGTGGCAATATTTTTATTATTTTTTTTTAATTTTAATTGTAAATTCATTTGTGTAATCTAATAGGATAGAGTTTGATAATATAAAATATGCATAGACAGTTTATTTAATCATTTTATCTGTTTCTTCATTGTTATCTTCAGAGTAACTGGTAGACAACTGGAAATTACAGCATATATTTGAGGAGTAATGTGAAATGTGTGGTGGTCTGAGAGAGAAGGATTAAGAGATGTGGCCTTGTTGGAGGACATGTGTCACTGGGGCTGAGACAATCTGCTTGCTGCCATGTTCCTAATCATGATGCTCATGGGTTTTAACAGTATGAAAATGTAAGCCCCCGTATTATTGCTTTATTTTATAAGAGCCTTGGTATTGTATTTTATCACAGCAACAGAATAGTTACTAAGAAAAAAAAGGCTCTTTGATCAATCTTGGTTGCCCTGAATGTCTCGACCATTTTATACTCAAAACTTATTGACAAGGGAATTGTATTATGCAAAATACAAATGGTCAGAAAAGCTCACTAAAAACATGCAAGGAAAGAAAATTGCTACTATTTTTAAACAAGTATCTATTCCTTTAGTTTTATATAACTTTAGGGATATCTGCATATACACTGGATTATGGTGTATACTTATGTGTTCATAGGTATGATTTATCAATTTAGGGTAATTTCAAGATGTATGTGTTCTTTATTTGTTACCTCTATTGGTAGAAATTGTAAAATATTATATTGTGTATGTTATATATTATCTATTTTATAATATTCAATTATTCTTTTCAACTCTAGTCATCTGTCTCACTCCAAGAACATTAAGAGTTACTCTTCCTGATCACTAGGGTTACCAGCTTTATGTAATTAGTTGCATGGTTTGAATTTAAAGTTAAGCCAGCTTTGCATTTATGGTACTATATTGACATATATAATTTAATGCTTTGTTAATTTGATCATAGATAATATCATCATTTTTCAAAAGTTGTCTTAAAGATATTTTTACTCTATCTTTAAGAAGAATGTTGTTCTTGTAAAGTCTTTATTAATTTGTTTGACAATATGTGTCTTCAGTAAAAGAATTGAAAATCTCCTAAAACAAAACAAAGCAAAAGAGTTAATCTTCCTATCAAACTATCCCTAGTAGCCATTAGTTACAAGCTGATCTACTTGTCATTGCATCCCAAGTCCTTGAATATCAGGCAAACAGTGTCATTTTCAGGGCTTTGTTTTCTTTGGGGTTCTGACTTCAGTTCTGTATGCTTGTGCAGAAAGTAGTTTATTCACTAAGCAAGCTATCTCTGGCCTCATGATACTTTCCAAGGAATTTTGTGGTACACTTATTACTTAGAAGGGAACTAGTTTCTAGAAGCCACTTAAATGGCAGTGTACAATGGCCAGTAAATTTAACAGATTTTGAAAAAAAAATGAAATTCCTTAGGTTCTAGCCTGCTATACTTTGTTCTACACATATTAACACATAGCATCATATTTGGAGGCTATTTTATGCCATATAAAAAAGATGATAAAATTATACTCTGTCAATTATGAGTTTAAAACCTTGGATTTACCCAATAACATTAAAATTTAATTTCCTCTTTAGATAAATATACATGTTATAATTCTATTTACTGTGCAGCTGTGAAAGCTGCATTATATTGCCTGTATGAAAATATTCAAACCTTCACCGGGCACATGGATAGAAATAAGTGAGTTAGCTGCCGTAGTTTATGCTACATAATTATGTGTTTTCAAAATTGTAAAGTACCAAAATCTCTCATCTTTCACAGAGTCAGAGATGATAAAAATATACAGAACTTATGTTGTTTCCTTACTGTCTTAAGTCAGATAAATCAAGTTTGGAAATTACCTTAAACCCTTTTCAAAATGGCATCTGTAGGAAGTCTATGAACACTGTACAAATAAACACAAAGTGATTAAGTGTTGGTGATAAGAACACACACGTTCTTTCTCTGAAGATCCTATGCTTACTCTCTCAGAACTGCATTCTCCTCATCTGATTATCCTAAGTAGCCTCATTTATTATGAACCCATATTTTTTTCAGGCCTAATTGAGATATAATCATCAACATACCTGATTGATTCTACTACAAACTCTCTGTCTGAGTCATATCACATGAACTCCTAGGCAACCATCTATGTAATTTTCTCTGGGTAAATGGGATTGAGAACTGGAGGGATGGTGATGGCTTAGACAAATAATCACTTACTAACAGGACACTCACCAAGACTTGTGAAGACAATGTAATCTTGCCTTAGTCTGTGCCCAAAGTAAAAACAATCTTGGGACCTCACTGAGACTTTTTCTCTACAAACTGATAAAAACATTTTAGTATAGACTCAAAGGTAGGAAGTATTAGCTCAAGACAAAAGACAGGGGCCAGTATTGTATTGCAAAAATGACCATTGGTTTGGAGGAGGAAGCAGGAGAGAGAGAGGAAAGGAAGATTGGGGAACTAGGGAGAAGATCAGAAGTTCCTGCTCATAGAGCCCAGAGTTATCAAGATTGGTGGAAACCTCCAAGTTCAGTCCACTGACCATGTGTCTTCTTCTGTTAGATAGATGATCTGCTAGAGTCCTGAGAAATACATCAGGGTAATTGCCCCGTGGAACTGATACATAGAAGGTTTCATTGTAGTTCCCCTTAATCTCCTTTTGCTCCTAATTAGGGTAGTCAGGCTGTAGGGGAGGTGCATGCTTTTAATGAATCCCTAATAAAGTAGAATAGTTAAGGAATCAGAGCCAACAAAGACTCTTCCATTACTTACAGTATTTAGGAAGGAAATTTTTAGCCAGGAGTCAATGTGGTCTATAACACATAAATGAACTTTTTGTTACTGACCGCTTACCATGGAATAACCTTTACTTAGAAACTTAGCACTTAATAAGTATAATGACGAAATAAATACTACAAATACAGTATAAGTAGTGACTATGATTATGTATGAGAAGTCTTCATTTCACTATTGTCTCAGGGTAAGGCACTCATAAATGTGCAGGGATACTGTACGAGGTAAAGAACATTCTTTGTCTCACTATTCCTATTTAGCTGGTGTGTGTATCTCAAAACTAGTCTATTTCTTCTTTTGTTAGTAAATAGAAATAAGACACAAATGACTTGGTCAGTAAAATATCCACCCAGGACTTGTGAACTATTTGGAAAATATTAAGTAAACAGAGATAATTTTATTTAATACTGACTCCATCTAAGAATGAATTCAAATATCTTATTTCTATTTCTATTTAAATCAAGGAACATTATTATGAATATTATGAGGCTCAGACACCAAAAATTTCCAGAAGATACAAACCATATATTTTCCATGTCATTTAAATATATTAATTCAAAATCCAAGGAAAAATATTCTGAGATTTTATTTTACTATTATTTTTATATTTTATTTTATTAATTAATTCAGTTTATATCTCAATTGTTCTGCCATCACTTGCATCCTCATATCCTCCCATTCATCTCTTACTCCCACTTTCCCTTTTTCCCCTCCCCTAGGTCTATGACCAAGAAGTACTTTCTCCCCCACAATATGGTCATAGGCTGTCAAGTCTTCTCTTGGTAGTCTGCTTATTCTTTCTCTGAGTGATACAAGGTCTTCCCACCAAAGGGAAGTGGTCAAATATGGGGCAATATAGTTCAAGTCAGAGTCAGTCCCTGCTCACCACATAACTGTGAAGAATATCCTGTTCATCGTCTAGATCAGAGAAGGGATTCAATATTTCTGCTTGTATTGTCCTTGGTAAGTGCAGTAGTTTGAGCAGACCCTCCCTGGGCCCAGATACACCTCTTATGATGTTCTTCTTACAGGTCTCTAGAACCCTCTGGATGCTTCTATTTCCCCATCTCCTATATTTCTCTTACCTAGAGTCTTAGTAGGATGTCTGCACATCTATTCCAATTTGGTAAGTGAAGACTATCATGGGACATGCCTTTTGGGCTAGCGCCCAATTATAAGTGAGTATATACCATGTGAGTCTTTCTGCTTATGGGTTAACTCACTCAGTATGATCATTTCTAGTCCCATCCATTTGTCCACAAATTTCAGGATTTCCTTGTTTTTAGTAGCTGAGTAGTATTCCATAGTATAAATGTACCACAGTTTCTTTATCCTTTCTTCAACTGAGAGACACTTAGGCTGTTTCCAGGTTCTGGCTATTATGAATAAGACTGCTATGAATATGGTTAAACATATGTCCTTGTTGTGTGGTGGAGCCATTCTCTGATGACTAAAGATGTTGAGCATTTTTTAAGTGTTTCTCAACCATTTGATATTCCTCTGTTGAGAAGTCTCTGTTTAGTTCTAAGCCCCATTTCTCAATTGGGTTATATGGTTTGGTGGTATTTAATTTCTTGAGTTCTTTATATATTTTGGATATTAGACCTTTGTCAGATGTAGGGTTGTTGAAGATCTTTTCCCAGTGTGTAGGCTGTTGCTTTGCTCTGTTGACAGTGTCTCCTGCCTTACAGAAGCTTCTCAGCCTCATGAAGTCCCATTTATTAATTGTTGACCTTAAAAAGAACATTACGATGGGCAGATCTGGGCCCAGGGGTCCTGCTCAAACTATTCCACCAGGCAAGGAATATACATGCAGTAAACATTGAACTCCAACCCAGATTTAGCCAATGGACAGGACATTCTTGGCAGTTGAGTGGAGAGTGAGGACTGACTTTCACACAAACTCTGGTGCACCATATTTGAACATGGCCACTGGATGGGGAGGCCTAGTGGCACTCAGAGGAAGGATAGCAGGCTACCAAGAAGAGACTTGATACCCTATGAGCATATACAGGGGGAGGTCCCCCCCCAGTCACAGTCATAGGGGAGGGGAATAGGGGGAAAGCAGAAGAGAGGGTGGAATGGGTTGATTTAAGGGATGGGATAATTATTTAGATGTAAAATGAATGAATTAATAAAAAACAGAAAAAGAAATTTAAAATAAAAAGAGCATAATTTAAAGTATTAGGTGGAGAAGAGGGACATAATGCACCCTTTTTAATTTTATGTAATTAGATGTTTAAAGTCCCTTGAACCTGTTTCACAATGCCCTGGCCTTGTGGGTTATAAGGAATTCCTGTCTTATGACTGATTCAGAATTGAGCGCAAAAGCAATGAAATTTTTGGCTTGTATATTCTGTATCATCATCTCTTTTTATAGCACCAGATATACCAAGTATAGAAAAACACTCTAGATAGTAAGAAACAACATGTTTAGTTTATTCTCTTGTTTTTTTCAGTAGCCATAATCAATCCTGAACAAGTATCTATAGTAACATGCACATATTTTAATTTTCCAAACACTGGTATATGAGTAACATCTTTTTGTCATAATTGATTATGAATCAAAACCTTAGAATTTATTCTCTATTGAGGAACAAATGAAATTGTGAACAAGCAGAACATTGTTTAGCAAATTGTCTAGCAGCCTTTCAAATAATACGGCACCACTTCCTCAAACTTTGACTATATTGATGATGCAAAGCATGAAATTTTTGAGCAAGTTCAACCTGAGTAAAATATAGACAAAACTTAGGCTTAACACTTCCCATAGCTAACTGATAGAGTTCTTTCTCTAAAGGGAAGAAAAAAATCTTTTCATTTCCTTCAATCAAGGAAAGAAAGAGTCTTAACCTGTGGAAAATAAAGAACCACAGGGACTTAATAAAAATAAGAGCAAAGCAGAGAGGATGGCCTGACAGTTCTACCCTTTTGTAGTAACCTCCTTCCAAGGAGAATTGAACAGGTAAGGATGCTTTCACTACTCTGCTGATAAACAAAGGATTTTTCTCATTGCAAAGGAGAAGTGATTGTCAGAGTTTCAGAAAATAGCAATGGTCTCTCAAGATGAGAAGCACAGTGTTATCCCAGTATGAACTCTGCTTTGTCTGATATTTGCTTTGAAATCTGATTTTCTTCCATTCATTATAGAGTCTCTCAATAGGTGAGCTTCCAGAAATAATCAAGGAGCTTGTCCACACATATAAAGGAAGAAAGGCTTTCAAATAATGAGACAAAATATGTTGACTAATACATACTAGATAAGCCTGAGTGACATTTATTTTTCTGAGCCAATTAATTGGTTTGGGTTGCCAAGTTAATTGTCTTCAAACTGTATTTTTATCTATAATAATACTCATTATTTGTTCTACAATATTATTATTTACCTATCTTTTGATAACTGTTTCTCTGCCTTGTCCAATCTACAACTTTCTCTGTGTCTCCTCTATTCTCACTCTCCCAAATCATGATTAAAAAAAAAAAAAACCAAAAACAAACAAACAAACAAAAATCATGATTAATTCTTGAATTACTAAATATGTATAAATAAAAACAGCCTCATATGTGCATATATAAGTATAACCTCCAAAATGCATTTAGTGCTGCTGATGTGTGTATGCTTTGATAATTAACTACTTGTTATTGGGTTATCTGTCATTGCGATTCTCCCTGGAGAAGATATTCTCTGTTATTATAGAGGAGTTCTTCTCTCTTATTATAGAGAAGTTATTCTCTATCAATCATTTTTTGCTGTTTGCTCTTCATCTAGAAGTAGAGCCTTGTGAGATTTCTTCATTCATGCAGCCAGTCAACTGGTATAGAAAATTTTCAGAACCTGTTGAGATTTCATGAGTATATCTTATCTGTCATATCTAATAGATACAATCTCACAGCAGATTCCTTTTTCTCTCACTCTTCCCATCTTCCCATCCCCCTTTTCCATGTTATCTAGACCTTAAGTCCAGGGTTGAGTTGTAGATAATAACCTGGAGAGGAACACTGTACAACAATTTTTCTCTTCACTTTGACCAATTTTGGGTTTCTGTAATGTTCTCCGATACGAAAATAAATTCTTTGATGATAGATTAATTGTTCATTTATCTGTGCTTAAAAAAGGATAAGAATCAAGACTAAATTTGAAAATTTACTGCTTTAAAAAAGTGGCATTAGGTTTTCTGTTTCATCCACTCAACACCCCACCCAGTAGGCTAAATTTACATAAAATGAGCTACTTTGTTTTAAGTCCAATTATACGGCCATGAATTAATCATAAGATGCAAGTGCCAGTACTGTAATTTAGGGATACCTTGCTGCACTGTGGTCGATAGGCACCACATCTGTATAGAAGTGTTGATTGCTTTTCTCCAGTTACAGATGGCCTATTCTGATACTTTCTGAAGCCTTGAAACTAGTCTGAAATGAGGAGTCTAGTTAAACTCAAGCGTAATTCCTCCAAATCCTGTATGTGAAGTGTGGGCTATCTTCAACAATATGGTTTACCCTTAAGTTCATGTGGCATTATTTTGGGAGTCTTTTGAGTATTCTAACAAATAAACCAACTCAAAGGAAAGTCTGCAGCCTTGGTACTGGGTTTCTTTTAGTCAGTCTTTGGTTCTCGGTGGGAACATTATCCCTCCACATGTCTTAATTCATTTAAGCTATATTTCACATACACACACACACACACACACACACACACACACACACAATTTAAATAAGTGGAACATTTTTCCTATGGCTTTTCAAGCTTCCTTAGTATTATATATTCTTTTGCCTCATTCTTTATTTATGCTTCCCCTCACTCAATATAATTAATCCACTCATTTTTTCATTTCCCCCTTCTCTGACCTTTGCTCCCATCATAACTTTGATTAGTATAGATTCACACCTTTCCAAGCCAGTATTACCATTTAAGACATAACATTTGGAATCTCTCTTCATGTGTTTCAGTTATCTCACTCACTATAGTATTTTTGGCTTTCATTCAATTACTTGAAAATTAACTGACTTTAGGTTTCTCAAAGATAATAGAATTTTATGTATAGATATCATATTTTAATTACCTCTTTTTCAGTTGAAGGACATTTAAGTTGCTTTCTTTCTTAGCCATTGTAAATAGAGAAGCAAGAAATATAGCTTATCATGCTTCTTATTGTAGAATAAGATGGGGATTCTTTGGGCATATACCAAGGACTAGTATAGCTAGGTCATATGGAATATCTATCTATGATAATTCTCTATGTGGACTTCACTGTGGCTCTACCAGTTTTCATTCTCATGAAAGATAAATATAGGTTCCCCATTCTCCGCATCCTCAGGAGCATTTTTTTGGCTATTGGCTTCTTGATAGTAGTCATATTGGCTGGCGTAAAAGTACTTATTTTATATACAAATAACAGTCATAGTAAGAGATAGATTATAAAATAATCTAATTCACAATAGTCTCAACATATAAAATATCTAGGAATAAATCTAACAAAGCATAGGAGAGTTCTCCAATGAGAAATTTCAGTTTCTTTTTTAAAACCTAAGAAATATACTAAAACTATGAAAAGACAATCTATTTTCAGGGATTGGTAGAATAAATATAAATAAATAAAAAATCATAAACAGAAAGAGATTACAAAATAATTTAATTCACAATAGTCTCAAAATATAAAACATCTAGGAATAAACCTAATGAAGCATAGGAAAGCCCTCCAATAACAACTTTCAATCTCTTTTTAAAAACCTAATATACTAAAAATATGAAAAGATGATCCATGTTCATGGATTGGTAGAAAAATATTGTTATAAATTACAATCCAAATAAAAGCAGTTGACTGATATAATGTAATCCCAAACAAAATCAATATAGGGATAGTCTAAAATTAATATGGAATAAAAAATACTCTAATAGTCAATGAAATTGTTACAAGAACAATATTGGAATAATTACCAAACCATATTTTAAGCCATATGGAGCTAAATAGAAGAAAAGAAAAACAAAAACAAAGAAACAGAGAAAAACTAATACTCCGGGTAATAACATGCTGACTGACAAATATTAAAGGAATAAAATAGGAGACCCAATGATAAGTATGAAAAACTATAGCCATATTCTCCTACACTGTTAGGAATAAGATTGGGAGATTGATTTCAGAAGAGCTGAGTCTGAGGTTAAGATCAGAAGTTAACCCATCTTTTTCCCTGACCAAAAACGGTCTGTGTGTTCCCAGACTGCCTTCTCGATTTGAGGTCTAAGCTAAGCCGATGAGTAGAAGGAGAAAAGTTATGATTGGAAGATGTATGTGATCTAACTGGAGATAAGCAGAGGACTCAGGAAGTTGCCAGCTTCTGATCTAGGGATGAGTCCAGGGGATTGTATTTGGAGGACAACATGAATAGGTGAAGTTCTGGAATTAGTCCACTTGGCTCCCTGGCCAGAGCGAACAAAAGCAAATCAAGGCAAAACAAAATAAGCAAACCAAAAAAAGTCAAAATAAAAACAAAGAAAACCCTTTTCTTAAACCTTAATGTATAAAGCAATTTCTCTTTTAGGAGCTGATTAAGTCATGCCAGAAAACACAGGTTTTATGTGCCTAATAACCTAGATCTTTGCAACCTATGGTTGTTTGAATTAGAATAGCCCCGAAGGGGTATTTAAGTGATGGAACTGTTTAAGAGGGATTAGAAGGCCTGGCCTGTCATAAGCGGTGTACACCTGGGGTGACTTTTAAGATTTAACAATGCCCATACCACTCACAAATAGCTCTCTCAACCTTCTACTTGTGGATCAGGATCTGAGCTTTCACCTTCAGCTCCAGTGCCACACCTGCCTTTCCCTGCCATGTATCCCAGTGATGATCATAAACTCTTAACTTTTTGGACCTTGTTATCCCTAGTAAAATTTTCCTTTATAAGTTGCCTTCATCATGCTATTTTGGCATGGAAATAGAAAAGTAACTAAAACTGCCTTACCACCATGTGCAGACACACAGCATGATCACAACAGTTAATGTGCTCTTAGCTAATCTAAATTTCATACTTCTGGTTATTCGTTTTGCACTTATTATATGCTAAACACTATTCTTTATTGTTTATAGATGTAGACTTTAAGTTGTCATAATTTCATAGAGACAATATTTGTTACAGTTTCTTTTTATAGGAAAAAGATCCTGGAAACATGAGCATTCAAGTAATTTCTGCATGTTAACACTTTAGGTAACAAGGCTCACCTTTGATCTAGGTAGATGGGCAACGTCATAACTCACAGGCACATCTTTTTCTGAGGCTGTTGAGTGCTTTGCCAACTCACAAAGCCAGACTGCAGTTCTCCCATTTTTAATATATATCCTTTCTCAGATTTATGCTCCAGTTTTCCATTCAGGTGCCCCTGGCAGATATGAATTATATTTTGCTTAAATAATTCACATGACTCATAACTCAGTACTTGTTAAAACATTATGGGAAAAGCAAGAAGAAAATTGTTGAGCATACACAATCTGTCATCATTTTTACACTGTAAACAGGTAAAATATTCCACCATGTACGTTGTAGCATTCTTCTGTACTCATTATTGATAATATCACCAGGATGCTTCCATCACTGTACATAATACCAGCATCACATTGCTAAACATCTGGGTTTTCCTCAACAACAGAATCATAAAACAGACACTACAAATAGTGATTTCTTTGCCAAAGAATTCCATTTTTCCAGATGTGTCGCTGTGACTCCTTGAGAAGTGAATTTAAATTACTCTATTAAGTTTAAAACAGAACTGTGTAAATTAATATGTCCTTATTGGGAACTAAGTTTTAGGGCAACAAAGTACATTTATATGCCATGGCTTGCTTTTATATGAAATAGCTAAGTTTCTGAATTTGTTTCAATTGAGATTTAAACCTGACCAAGGTTGGTTGTAATAGCAAGAATGGTTATTATTTAAGGAAGGAATGACTGAGAGTTTATTATGTGCCACAACTGGAGAAATTTATATAGGTTTTGCCCACATGTTCTGCAGAAGCTCGCTAATAACTCACACAGGGAAATTGATATGTAAATAAAAGAAGTATATTCCCTAAACTCAGGAGCATCAAACCAGCAACATCTAGGTGGGTACCCAGGTCTCATGCTCTTAAACACTATAGGCCATATTGCTTTTAGAATATGCGTAGGCCTTCTTTTTTTCTTTCCCTCTTTTCTCCTTTTTGTTTTCCTTTTCTTTCTACATCTATTGAGAAAATATTTTAGAACTATATAGTCTAGAATATGATATCAATAAACAACATGAACATGCTTTATTTTGAAGCTGTGGAAGATGACAGAATGAAGTAATTGAGTGGAGAGGAGGCTATAATTTCAGATAAGCATAGACTCATTTGACAACTCTAAGTCTAAAAAAAGGATTAACTGATCATTTTGAAGAAATTTATGCTAAATATCAGATATAAGTACTAACCATCAGTCTATGATCTAGAAATATTTGGGAAAATCACCTATACATATATTTTAAAACCTAATTTTAACATTCATCTATGTATGCTCCATAAAATCAATAATGATAGTATGACCTTGTATTCTAAGGGATAATGGTATTAAGTACAAATACAAGTTTAGTTCTGAGAATTCTTCCCTTAATAAAATATGAAATGGGTAATACAAGAACTGGAGAGAGGAAAAGTCATCACCTAAAATTTTAAAAACTAGACTGAGGATGAATACTGGACACAAGAAAGAGGTTGTTAAGAAAGTAACTTATATGCATATTGCTGAGTTTTAGCTTTAAATTCTATACAAAGCTTCTGGTTATATTAAAGGCTATCTTGAAACAGCTCTGAGTGGACTGAAATGTATCTCAAATAGAGGGATCAGGTGGGGGTGTAGGGAGAAAAATAGAGCCATACTGGTAATGATAACAGTACATTTTGTTCTATAAATGCAAAATGGAAGAAGTCAAGCTTTCATAAATGCATATATTTATTATATAAGTATTATAGTATTCTAGATAGCATTTTCTTTCCAAGTGAAACATAATGTGAGGGAATATTGCACGATTGAATTTCTCAATTTAAGTTCTCATAAAATCTCCTAATGTTTGCAGCTATGCCACTATGTCAGCACATTCATACTTTTTTTAAAATTAAAAGTTCCCTTTTTAAATTAGAAGCTCATATGTAGAGAGAATTCCCCAAATGTATACTTGGATTAAGAGGTCCACACAGTACTAAAGTGCCTGACCTGAGAGAAGAGCAAGACAAGCCGAAGTGGTTTATTCATTTCTGCATTATTAATAAAGAAGTTCAGATCTAACTCACCTGCCATTTAGTCAAGATATTGTACTTTCTATAAAGGAGTAAGATTTAAAAAGTCCATGTAGGACAGAAGCACATTTCTCTTTGCATAACTAGATTTTTTTCCAAGTCGTATAAAAATGGAGTGACTGAATGCAAGTATCCCATTTCTTGAATAAGAAGTAAGCTAAGAATTTCTAACAATAATCTAAAATGTGAGTTTTCCCTTGATTCAAGAATAGTAGTTTTACCTTTTAACAAAGTTACAACTAGTGTTTGAAAGTAGATATTTTCACAATGACAAATAGTAGTCATGTTTTCCAATTATGTGGAAAATGAGTTCATAAGCAATGACCCAAAAAAAATGACAGTAGATTTCTGTCCCGAACCAATGTTAAAAGTATCCTGGTGTTCTGGCAAATGAAAATAAGATTCCCCATCTAACGATGACAGATTTGTACTATTAATTAATCAAATCTCCTCAAAAGAGAGTTCAGCAGGTGGAAATAATTACTAGTTAATTGTCTCCTGTTCATTATTCTACAGAGATAAAATCGAACTACTGCAGTCATTTTGAAAATATTTACAAAAAAGCCACTAGGAAATAAAACAAAATCACAGATGTTGTTATGGTGACAATATTTGTGTTTGCTTTTGGAGACAATGAAAACAGCATAGAATGGCATTTATCTTTTGGAGTCATTTATAAGAAGAATAGTTTATTTCATTATATATATGTAGAGAGATGTTATAAAATGAAAAAGAATCTAGTGGCAGAAAAAATGTTCAAATAAAATCCTAAAAAAATAAAATAGGCTTCTTTGAAGTTAACGATCTGTGAAAGACATACCATTTAGGGGCATCAAAATTTTCTATGCCTAATCCTAATATCAAGGATAAAATTATTTTATAAATATACATATGTATACTAAATATTATAATATTGATTTTCTTTAAATATTAGAATATTTTATGCAAGAGATAAATATTCTGACTCAATTTCTATGTGTTCTCTTGAGATTCATCTTTATGAAATGGTAGTGATGATGACATTCTCTAAGCCAGGGAGTAGTATCTGACCTGAGGACATAAAACAGATTCCTTGAGAGTTGACAGATGTTACAGGATTAATGCTTTTGTGTTGTTATCCTTTTTTCCCCTTGCACTAATTCAAGGAATAAGCAACAATTTTGATATAAAAAGGCAATTAGCTAGATTTTTAATTTAATTTTGAATCATTTGAAAGAGTTAGAACCAAATGTTAACTTTATTTTTAAGTTTGTGTTTTGAAAGAAGGGTTTGTAGCCTCCTCAGGCTTCAAACTGTAGGTGACCAAAAGGGTTAATCAAACCCTTTGAATTTCACAAGCACACAAAAAGTTTGTCCCATAGCACTGGGTTGGTGAAATCAAACAACAGAAAGAACATGAGAGTTTTCTCTTTTTTCTGATTTAACCAAATTTTTGAAACACAAGATGTATGTTTCAATATTTCCTGTAATTTAACTTATTCTAATTTCTAATAAAACATTATGAAAGACCCTTATTAGAAATTGTAGCATAAAATTAATAAATTTGTATTATAAGTAAAATATTGGTAGTGTTGCTTACAAATATACTGACCATTTCCCTCTATTTGATAAAACATTATCTTCTCAGAGCTGGAATTTTATTTTTTAATAATAAAGTGATAAATTATCTCATACTGCTTCATAGAATTTTTGAACAATTAGATATTGACATAAGTATTACATATCATGTAAATAATATATAATTTCTGAAAACTGTCAATAAATATTGGATATGTTTCTTAAGTTGCAAAAATAATGTAAAATTTGAGTGATACATATAAGAATATAATAAGAATACATATATATACTATTTAATATTATATATAATATATCATATATAATATAATGATAATATAATGGATTTTAATCTAGTATATCAAAATTTTTCATCATGGGAATGAAATTCTTAATTCTTGAAGCACTTGAATGATTCTCCTATAATTATGTCTCATTCTTACTCACTGTATTCTGGAAATTTAAAAAAATGCAAATATAAAGAGCATCAATAAACATATCTATCTTATGGTTTATTAATATTCTTTATAACTATTGTCCATTTACATACAAATATATATGCTGTACAATGAATTTAAATACTCTTAGTCATTGTATAAAATAACTTTTTATAAAGTTCTTCTAACTTCTTTAAACATGTTTGTCCCATTATTTTCTCCAAGTCTTAGCTGACTGATAAAGGGTCATACACTGAATTTACCACAATGGACTACTTTTCTTCTCTATATTGTGTCAAAAATTCTCAGCTTTATATTTTGTTAAGCAAGGTTTTATTCATTTTATTTCTATATTATCTTAAAATAGGAGAGGAGGGGAGAGAGAGAGAGAGAGAACTTTAAAACTATAAAATCTCCTCTCAAATCCACTGGTTATTAAACAAGCCTTAGTGCCAATGTTAAGAAACTGCCTTATGAGTCGTTAGGCAGGGAGATTCCTAGACACACTACAAATAGTCTCTTGCCATTACTCTTGGTTGCCTAACACAAATACTTTATAAGACTCTATTGATGGAAATACAACATATTTTGAATGTATCATGTATAGAGATCACACGAGAAATAATTTGGAAGCATATTTCGTATTGATGAGCTTTGATAGCACTTGAAGGTGCTATTCCATCTGATTAGGGGTAACACGTACT
The DNA here is from genome assembly GCF_903995435.1 of Acomys russatus. Taxonomy (NCBI): domain Eukaryota; kingdom Metazoa; phylum Chordata; class Mammalia; order Rodentia; family Muridae; genus Acomys; species Acomys russatus. Next base: position 105,477,587 of record NC_067137.1, on the reverse strand, counting down.
GGTATCTCCTCTAGTTGTGAGTTACAAGACCCAACTGCCATGAAGGTTGTGCCACTCTTAGGAAATAATGGCATAAATGTTATTGGAGTAACAAAATGCCATCTCTATTGATATCCCTCAACGGTGGGAAATTTGTGTCAGGTAATGCAAACCTGGTCAAAAACCCATTGCAAGAAGAGCATTGGCATTATATAGTTGACATAGTGTCAGGTTTTCTAAAATTTGTATTTATAGTCACAGACAAATATATAATATTTATTTTAATCAAAGACTCCATTTTTCATTTTACTGTGATGAACCCAGAGATTTGTGTCTTCATAAAGTTTAAATATTAAATGGCAAAGAAGTAACTAGCTCTCATTGAAAAAAGGGGTAAAACAGACCCACACTATGTGGAGCATAGGTGGGTCCAGCCTTGGAGAACATGGTCAATTCACAGAAGGCATAGGCAAGTGAGTGAGAGTGTAGTCTCCAAAGCCTAATCTCAGGCCAGCTAGACAGCAGGAATTGCACTCTTCCTCAGACTGGACTGTGGACCAAAAGACACAAATATCTGGGTTTTCTATGCCAGGGGTGAACACACAGTGTGGAACACATGTGGATCTGACTTCAGATCACCCAGACAATTCACAGAAAGTTCCCATGTCTGACCCCAGGTCATCTGATTGATCCAAGGAAAGGTTATCTGATCCCAAGGGAGGAGTCTCAACCTATAGCCACTCAAGTATGAGATGCTATCAATGTCCAGTGAAGGACTACATAAACTACCACACAATGCCAGAGACAACTAGCTGGCTAAAGGCCTATTTAAAAACACAAACAACAAAAGCCAAAATAATATGACAGCTTCACAACCCAGTTATCACAATGGAATCAGCCCACAAAACTCTAACACAACTGAAGCACAAGAAAATGACCTCAAATCTTTCCTTATAAACATGATAAAGAAGGAAATGAGTAAAATCCATGAACAAATACATAAGGATGCACGCAAGCAGACTGAGGCCCTTAGAAAGCCCATGACAGAGGCCTATAGAAAGGAGATGAAGAAATCAATGTAAGAAATTCATAAAATGCAAACTATCAGATGAAGGAAATCAATAAAAAGGTTCAATATATGAAGCTGAAAATGGACACAATAATAGAATCACAAGGAGAGGAAAGCCTGGACACAGAGAATTTAGAGAAGAAAACAGGAACTGCAGAGGTAATCATCACCAACATAATACAAGAGATGGAGAAAAGAAGCTCAATTATAGAAGAGACACAGACTAACAGACTCGATGCTTATACAGGACCAAACATTCCACACACAACAAAGCCAAAAGATATACAATACCTGAGAGTAAAGGGTAGGAAGAAGGAGTATCAAGGTAATGGAAACAAGAAGCAAGATAGAGGAGCCATTGTACTATATAATAAAATAGACATTCAGCCATAATTAATCAATAGAAAAGAGGAAGGACACTTCATATTTATCAAAAGAAAACTCAACCAAAATAACATCACAATTCTGAACATCTATACTCCAAAAAAAGGGCACCCACATTTTAAAAAGAAACATTAATAAATCTTAAACAACATTTTTCACCCAAACACAAAAGATTATACCTTTTACTCAGCACCTCATTGAACCTTCTCCAAAATTGACTTTATAGTAGGTCACAAAGTAAGCTTCAACAGATACAAGAAGACTTAAATAATACCTTGTATCCTATCAGACCATAACGGACTAAAGCTGAACCTTTACAACAAAAGAAATTAAAAAAAATACCTACGCAATAAGGAAACTGAACAACATTATACTAAATAGTAACTGGGTCAGAGAATGAATAAAGAAAGAAATTAAGGACTTCCTAAAATTCTATTTAAAAGATAGTATATATCCAAATTTATGGGACACACAATGAAAGTAGTGGTAAGACGAAAGTTCATAGCACTATGTACCATCAATAAAAGATTAGAAACATCTCATACAAAAAACTTAATAGCACAAGGAAAAACATGAAACAGACACACACAGGAGGAGTATATGACTAGAAATACTCAAACTCAGGTCCAGATGGTTTCAGCACAGAATTCTACCCAAACTTCAAAGAATAGCTAATACCAATATTCTTCACACTATTCGAAAAATGCTAATGGAAGTAACATTACCAAACTTATTCTATGAGGTCATAGTAACCTTGATACCTTAACCACACAAAGACCCAACAAAGAAAGAGAATTTCAAATCAATTTCTCTTATGAACATTGAAGCAAAAATACTCAACAAAATACTCACAAAATGAATCCAATGATAACATTTACCATGACCAAGTAGGCTTCATATCAGGCATGCAGAGATGGCTCAATACATGGAAATATATCAATGTAAACCACCATATAAACAAACTGAAAGAAAAAAAACACATGATCATCTCTTTAGATGTCCAAAAAGCACTTGATAAACTGCAACACTCATTCATGCTTAAAATCTTGGAGAAAACAGGCACATACCTAAACATAATAAAGGCTATATTCAGCAAGCCTAAAGTCAACATCAAATGAAATGGAAAGAAACTAAAAGATATTCCAATAAAGCAAATGAAAGACTTGTATGACAAAAAAACTTCAAAACTCTGAAGAAAGAATTTCTGGTCCATTCAATTTCGAGTTCTGTAGGCTTCTAGTATATTTATGGGCATTTCTTTCTTTAGGTAGGGATGTTTTCTTCCATGATTTTGTTGAAATTATTTTCTGGGCCTTGCAGTTGGGAGTCTTTTTCTTCTATCCCTGTGATTCTTAGGTTTTGTCTTTTCATACTGTGCCAGATTTCTTAGATACTCTATATCAAGCCCTTTTTATATTTAGCATTATCTTTGACTGCTGTATCAATTTCTTCACTCATATCTCCTTTCTCTGATACTCTTTGTTCCATCTCTGAATTCTATTGGTTATGCTTGTGTCTGTAGATCCTGTCCTCTTTTCTCAGGTTTCCATTTCCTGAATTATCTCAGATTATATTTTTTTCATATCTTGGAGATCCTGTTTTAGGTTATGAAACTTTTTATTCATTTCTTTCTCCTGATTTAGTATAGTTTCTTGAAGTGATTTACTCAATTCTTTATTGTGTATTCTAGTTCTAAGTTTGAAGGATTTATTTTCTTCCTTTAAGGCCTCTATCATTTTCATAACCTCAGATTTGAAACCCTTCTCTTGTATCTCCAGTGCTTGCTGTGGTGTTGGGACTGCTGGTTTAGGTTTCTGGTGCTGGTGGTATCAAATGGTCCTGGGGACTGTTGCTTGGGTTCTTAAGCTGACCTTTTCCCACTGTGATGTCTCAGATTGGAGTATATGCCCAGTAACTGCATAGACCCTGGAACTTTCTGTGGCTTTTCAGGGTGACCTGAAAACAGATCCACTTGTGATCCTGACTGTGGGTCCTTCTCAGTGCTAAGAACCACAGGCACTGGTGCTTTGGCAGTTTCAAAGTAGTTCTGTGCACTATGGTGTGCACAGAGTTGACCACCACCTGGGCATCTGGCCTTTGGGTGCTGTGTGCGAGCTTCTGTGGGTCCCGGGTGCTTTGTGGTTTTGCCCGGTGTCCAGAGGCCGGACACAACTGTGCTCCACAAAATTTGGATCCCTATCACCTGTGGGTCACAAGTTTTGTTGGTTCTCAGATCAGTCCCTGGGTTGTTAAATAGTCACTGATTTCCTGCTGATCAATCAAGGTATGTGTTTGGCACTGCCATCTTGGATTTCAGCTCTAAAGAAAGAATTTGAAGAAGATTTCAGAATATGGAAATATCTCCGATGTTTGTGAATGCAAAGTGGGTAATTTAAAAAAGGGCAGAGGGAGCTATCTCTGTAACTGAAAAAATTAATTAAAAAGAAAATTTCTTGTAAAAGGAATTGAACTTCAAAAATTAATTTTTTTTTTTTTTTGCTGGAGATGATATTTTTGTTAAGTGTTAACTGTTTTAACCTCAGTGGCCGTTCTTGTTTCTTTCTGTACATAAAGTTAAAATGGAAGTTATTTTTAAGGGCAATTGTGTATAAATTTGGTTTGGTGGAGTTGTTGAAAATATCTATCTTACAAAAAGAAAGTGTACCTGGTTGGGGTTTTAGAGGTTTTAGAGAAGTTGTAATTTTATCTTTAGTCTCTCACTTGCCATTTGTGATTTCAACAGTTTCAATGGAAATTACAGCTTGAAGCCCACATGGTGCACTTTACTTTCTATTCTTAACACTTGAGGGGGTAAGGGAGAGCTAAATTCACGTTAGCGAAACCACTGTTGTTAAAATGAACCTAAGAAAGTAAATTGTTGGGAATATGATTTAATATAAGAACCCTACACTATTTTGGCTTATTTACCAATATTTCGAGTTATATTTTCAAATATCATCAATTTCAAGGTAGAATGTAAAAAAATTCTGTTTGAGTTTTATGGAAATATGTATTAAATGGTAAATTACAACATTAAGCTTCAAAATTTAAACCCTAGCTTATTAAAACCTAATCTATTGTTTATGCATCCTAATGCTGTTTTTACAGTTTCCACTGAGGCATGTTAAGAATAAAATGTGTGCGAAACTACTTCTAAGGAAGAGAATCAAGTGATGCACATTCTGGTTTTCCTGATTTATAACTGTGTTTGATATTAGCTTAATTTATTCACAGTCTACTTGGCCTGGGTAGCCATAGAAGGATATTCTTGTCATTACACACTACTAATTATGTTAATGGTTGAGTTTCTCTAATGACAACAAAAATTTCCTGTGAGGATCAAGATTGTCATAAATATTGGAGATATAATAATTTAATCACCAGATTAATTAGAAGAATAACCTCTGATCAAATCCTCAATATTTAGGGTAAAACAAAACAGTTAATTCCACATTTTGGTGTTCTACTCTTGAATAGCTTTTTATAGACTTTTACATGAGAGAAAATAAAACTTCATTTTCCATGTGAGTGTTTTATAATGCTCAGTCTGCTCCAATGGCAAATGAGAGCTGATTGGTATTAAAAGAAAAAAATAACTAAATGAAGATGCTTGTGATTTGTGTAATAATAGAGTCATAGCAAGCTACATTGTATACATTCTTATATGAAGAAAGTAAAAGAAGCCAATCTAGAATGACAGTTATCTTTTAATAAGTTTTTAAATCCTATCCATTAGCACTCCACTTGTATTATATAATCACATGCCTAGAGTCTCGCCTAAAAATCCCTAATTATTTCTTATAGGTTACAAAAGAAAGTTCAAGGAAAGTAAATATTATTCTATAGAAATAAGCCCAACTCAAGACTTAGGTTCAAGGTACCATACCTGTCTTCGTCCTCCTTACAGGAAAATATAACTAGACCCCAGTAGTTTTTCAAACATTGAGTTGGTAAGAAAGCTTAGTGATTAAATGCTAAAGACACAGGTCTGATGATCTGAGCTCACTCAGTACCTGAAAGAGGGACCAGGTGCCAAAAAGTTGTCCTCTAATCACACTTGTGTATTAGCATCAGCGCACACACACACACACACACACACACACACACACACACACACACAGAGAGAGAGAGAGAGAGACACAGAGACATTCACAGACAGACAGACATGCAGTATTCAGACATTCACACATACATTAATAATAAATTTGAAATTATTTTAAAATATAGAGCTATGCAAAGTATAGTTACACAGACAGGTTCACACAGTGTGAAGATTTATATGATCTTTTGGAAGGAATAGAAAATACTAGATATTTCTGTTAAGAGTTTCAAAACATTCTCACATATATTTTTGAAAGTTCTAACTTAAACACATTTGTGCAGTGTCATTTATTTTATAAACATATGAAACATTTAATCATTCTTTTTTATTAAATATTTTATTTTATTTTTTGCATATACATTTATATTATTACACATATACACAATAAACTACCTACAGCAAGAACAACAATGAAACAATCAGGAATTATGTGAATGTTACATTCTTAGTGTTTGGCTATTTGTGTTTGGCAGCCTTGAAGAAAACATCTTTCCTACCTTGGTGCACATAAGATTCTGAATGTAAGTCAATATCTGTCATATCTCACCATTGTCGACTTAAAACATCTACTCCTAAGATGTTTTTAAACATCTTAGTTTGAGTGGGACCCCTGGGCCCAAATCTGCCTATCATATTGTTCTACTTGTCGATTTCTAGAACCCTCTGTATCCTTTTATTTTGCTGTTCTCCCATGCGTCTCTCATTTAGAGTTCCAATAGGATGCCTTCCCCTCTGTCCCAGTTTCCTGGTAAGTGAAGGCTTTTGTGGGACATGCCCCTTGGGCTAGTATGCAGATATAAGTGAGTATATACCCTCAGGAACAGTCATAGGGGAGGGGAATAATGGGAAAATGGGGGGGGGGAGGAATGGGAGGATACAAGGGATGGGATAAACATTGAGGTGTAACAAGAATAAATTAATAAAAAAAATTAAAAAAAAATAAAAAATCAAATAAATCAAATAAATAAATAAATAAATAAATAAATAAAATAAACATCTTAACCCTTAAACAACTAAGCTTAACTGCAAAACTAGACTATATGGTCTTCAACCCCATTAGATACTTGAGAAGGAATAAAATTAATTACCTGAGTATACAGGGGTTGCAGGTTAGCGGCTTCCCAAATGAGAAGATGACAGAGGCAGTTAGCTACATGTGCATCCACCTGAAACTCTCTATAATGTTGGAGCATCATCTTTAGCCTGCTAGGCCAATATATCTGACAGAAATATTTGTGAGGCAGGAATATTGAGGACTTGCTTACCCTGTCTTGGAAGAGTTTGGCCACATCCAAGTTTGTCCTTTTATAGGCAGAATTCTGTCTGTGGTAGAAATAAGGACATTTTGCCCAGCGGCTTGTTTGCCACATTTGAAGCCATCTTCATAACGAGGTTCTTTGAGGATTTTTTCGAGGATGCAAAACATTTAAGTTCAACATAAAGACCCTTATTTAAAATAATCTTAATGTGGGTGGTGGGACTCAGCCCTATAATCCCATCATTGGAGAGGCTGAGGAAGATTGCCATTAGTTAAAGAGTGAATTGCAAGCCACCTTAAATTCTAGAACTAGCGCCTCTCTTACAAAACAATTGTAATAATAATTCTAATAGAATATTATCTAATTATAGAAGAATTTATTATGAAATATTAAGCAACTAATAGTTAAAATCATGAGCACCAATCTCCCATAGTGCATAACATTTTCCTTCTCACAGCTGGACCAAATTTTAAAAAAGAGAAAGATTTTCTTTTCTCAATTTATGCTTAATGTGTCTTTTTACATGAGCAATTGGTAATTTATCAAATACTAGTTACATTGAGTGTCATCTTACAGTAAAATCTGGGATGAGTCAAGCAATTTCCAGTGTACTATTTTTGATCATCTTCCCAGAAAAATGCTGTATTTAAAGGACACTGTGTTTCAAAGAATGTTTCTCTATGTAAAAACTTTCTAGTCTCTGGCACCAAGCTGACTTGGCTGAAACAACTTATAGGACATGACAATACTGAATGACTTTCTTGGGCCCACTTAAATCCCTAGAGTAGTTTTACAGTGATTCCATTTTGTCAGTTGAAGCATGGTGTGCTCTGACTAAAATTATTTCTGCTTCCTTTACGTTATGCCCTGAATGTTTATATGCCCCCATATTCATACTGAAATACTCCCCAGTTGATGATACTAAGAAAAAGAACCTGTGGGAGGTGATAAAAACCATGATCATGAGGCCCTAGTGAGTCACTTATTGACCTTATAAAACAAAACTGAGGGGCCCACATTGGGCCCTTTTCATACCAGGAAACTTAATGTGAGAAGATGGCTACAGATGAGACGTTTCACCAAACACTCAGTACTCTCTTGTTTTTATTTGTGGCTTTAAAGCCTCCAAGGGATATAAAAATTAAATTCTTGCTGTTTATAATATACAAGCATATAGTTTATTATAGTATTTCAAATATATATGTATCTCTTTATATATAATTTATAAATTAATAGAAATATATTCATAATATATAAATTAATATATAATTATATATGACATGCGTATATATAATGAGAGTATATCTTAAATATCCAAAGTATGTGTATGTGTATGTATATATATATATATATATATATATATATATATACATACATATATATGTATATATATGCTCTATATTCTGTAATTTGATTTTACAATCCTGGGGGAACTATGTACTTAAGATGTTATTAGGTGAAGTCCTGAGACAAAGACATAAAGATAAGCAGTATCCCTTGTGCAGGTTTATCCAGACCCACTGGGAACAAGGCAATGAGACCATACCTTAGGGAGCAGAGAATAGACACTTGGGTATCCTGCTTGCTGCTTCAGGATCATGTTTTGCATGGGCATATGGACAGCTCTTGGATCAGGTGTGTCCTCTCAGGGGCAACAATCCTGAGGAAAATTTATCCCCCTTCATGAGAAGCCATCAGTTACTAATAGCTCCTTGTCGGGGTAGTGAAAAGTCATGAGACCACCTCCCATCTTTTTGTTAATTTTGCCTGCCTTGATCATGTGCAGGTTTCATGCAGGCACTCATAGCTGCTGTAATTTCAAGTATTCAACTCTGCAAATGTGTCCTACAACTACTGTTTTGCTTCAGATGACAACTCCTTTATTTTAAAATTTTTTTCTTTTATTATTTTTTTTACCTTTATGTATACATTTATATTAATACACATATATACAATAAACTACATACAGGAAGAAGAACCACAAAACAATTTGGGATTATATAAATGTTACATTCATAGTGTTTTGCCTATTTGGATTTGGCAACCTTGGAGAAAACATCTTTCTTATTTTGGTGGTCTACAACTCTGAATGTAAATCAGTGGTTATAGGGACTGGAATAAGACTTATGTTTACTTTCTTCCCTAGAAGTTTACATAGCAACTTACAGCACTACAAAGCTAGCCAGTAGGGAAAACTCATTTAGGCCAGTACCAGACTTTTTTCTTTGTGTCCTCTTACTTGGTATATGGTTTCTATAGCAATAGGTCTCACCATCAGGTACTGAGCAGAATCTTATAAAGTTTAGATGTTCTATGAGACCACCCAGAATAACAACTCAAAAATAAGTAATCCAACCTGGCACGAGGCCTTTGACTCGATAGTTTATGGTGTTTATAGCATTATCCTCTCCCACTATAGGTTAACTTCATTTAAACTCCCTTTATAAGTGTATAAGTATACGTTATAGGATGGGTCTATATTAGGTGCTTTTTCATATGGCATTTTCAAAGGTTTTCAGTGTTAGTTTTTTTCTCCTGAGTTTAATCCCATCCCCCTATCTAGTTCCATTTATCACTTCTTGAGTCATTATTATGCATTAATTATTATTTGTTTTATAATCCACTATTTCAAAGCCCAGTGTTCAGAAATTAGGAAGTAAAGGGAACTTTTGCTCTTGGTTATTTGTATAGACACAAATGACAAAATTGTTCATTTATAATTAAAATTTAATAATTAATAGATTATTCCTCCAGTCCATGGTTGACCATTTTTATCATAAAATCGGTGCTCAAAACTATAGCTTCACGGTAGAAAAATCTAACTCACTGAAAATGTGAACAGGAAAAGCTTCAGTAACCCTTTCACCATTAGCTGTATAAATATATTATTTTTATTAATGTTAGAGAGCAATCTTCTAAATTGTGCCTCTCCCTACAGTGTTTATCCTTTTGGATTGATATTAAGGCTCAGTTACTTGCATTACTGGGTGATGTTTGGAAAAATTGGCCATTAATAGGTCCTGGCTCGAAGCATGTTTTCCTTCCATGTTGTATCTCAGGCACTACCTTTTCCCCAACTACAGAGTTTATGATGTGAAGGGAATCCATGACAAGTCTCTATTTATCCTGGAACCTCACAACTGAAGATATCACATCTCTGGTTGCCTCTCTTCCTGCTTTTTTTCTTATGCTAAGTCCCTAGAGTTGTTGGTTATGATATGAGCCAGACATATTACCAGACCTTAGGGAAGTAGCAGAGAACAGGATCTGAGTTAGGAACATTTACCAAATGCTCATAACATTTTCCTTTTTATATCTAGAGACATGTCAGCACTCAAAACAAACATTATGTTATTTCCCTGGACATTTATTTTACTACCCCTGGAGCCTGCTTTGTTTTTGTTCCGATATTAATTAAAAGTGAGATTCAAATAATACCCATTGGGCTCTTCAAATGTGAAGAAAGAGGATGTGAATAGCTGAACAGCTTTATATGATATATCTAAAAAAAAAAAAAAAAAAAAAAAAAAAAAAAAAAAAAGAAAAGAAAGAAAGAAAAGAAAAACCAAAATCAAAACAACAACAACAAAAAACCCCAAACTAAATATTTGCAATGTGAGAACCTGTAAAAACTGATTTCTAATTATTGTTATTTTAGTTCCTCTTCTATAAATATTTTTGACTTTGAAAATTTAGCAAAATATCTTGTTTTATGAATATATATATACATGACTTTTCTTACTTTGATGACTAGTTTTACAGGGTTTTTTGTTTTTCTGTTTGTTGTACTAGAATTTTACTATATGTAGGCTTGCATCATCTATATCTTTTATTTATTGATTTTTTTTAACTTCTTTTTTTTTCAGTTCTGATATTGAATTTTTCCTTCACTTCACTGGAGAGAATCATCTGAACAACACCTTCTAGCAGCTGATAGGAGCAGATGCAGAGACCCAGGGCACGACACTAATCAGACCGCAGGGAACCCTTCAGAAGAGGGGAGGAAGGAATGTAGGAGCCACCAGGTTGGGGGCAGAAGACAAAGCTCACAGAATCAACTAAGCCTGCAAGTGTCTGGCCTAGGTCTTCTGCATAGAAGCTGTGGTTGTTCAGTTTGGGGTTTTGATGAGCTAAGAACAATGAAAGTTGGGGTGTCTCTGACTCATTTGCCTACCCATGGGAACTTTTTTCTCCTGCTGGGTGGCTACATTCATCTGCCTTAATATGAGGACTTACATCTGGGATTAATTGCATCTTGTTATGCCTGGGAGGCCTTTTCTTTTCTGAAGAGAAACAAGGAGCCTTGGATATGGAGACAGGGGAATGTGGGCTAGCTAGCTGGGAAGAAGAGGAAAGAGGCTGCAGTCGGGCTGTACTTATGAGAGAAGAATAAATTTCAAAAATTGGAAAGCAATAAAAATACTAAGATTGATATTTCTGATTTGATACTAATTTTCACTAAAGGGTGATATTATAACTATATTTTTACAGAGGTACATTTTACTAGATTGAGAAAGTATCCATTTATTTCTAGATTTTTTCCAAGATGGTGATAATGTTGCTACTTTAATGAACTGATTTTAAAATTTTTGAAATGTTAATATGGTTTCTCTGCATTTTATTGAATGATTATGTAGTGTTTTGTTATACTTCATTACTGAAGATTACTAAGTAACTGATTTATGCATCGTACACAAACCTTGCATTATTGGCATATCTATTTTATTCAGATTTTTATATCAATTTCTTATATATCACAATATTATGTTATTTTATATCAATTTTTTTATTTATTATTCTGTGTTGTTATTTCATGTGGCAAATTATTATGCATTCTTTCCTTGCTAGATTTTTAGCAAATACTTGCTGAAAAATGGTATTATATTACTAATATATAGAAAACTCAGCACATAGTACATGTCCTTACAATACCATTCACACCCTCTTGGATGGAAGGGAATACCCATGCCATTTTTATAACTTAAAGTGTTAGAAAGATACTGTTTTATTTTCTTTGACATCTTCATTTGACAAGAGCCCTGCTTGTCTATAGAACAGTTGTTCTCTAAATAAGTAATATTAGTTACATAAAAATCCTTTGTAATTTGGGTCAATTTATTTCACTCACTTTCAATATTCTTATTAGCAACAATCATATTTTACTAAGATCTCTGTGTTCAGATTATAATAAACCAAAAGCAGAAATGCAAATGAATAAAAGAGAGTTGTTTGATTTCACACCAGTTTAACATGTTCATTAAGGTTGTCTTTAAAGTGGATGGTAGATTTGTAGTTGGGGAAGGTTTGACAAGAAACTGGCAAGTGAGTATACTGATTATTTTATCACAGAAAGAACTAATTCATTTTTAAGGAAATAATGATGATAACAACACAAATAACTGTAATATACAAATTTGATAGATTAATATCACCATAGATGAAAGAAGTTGGCATTGTTGTATAAAGCACATGATATCAGACAGAAAGAACATAACATATTTGATGGGCATATTGCTACTTTACGCATAGCTTAAAACCCAAAGAAATGTCAGATGGCTACAGACTGGGTGATAACTTATAAAATGGTCTTTAAAAAAATTTTTTTTTCACTTTACATCCCAGTTGTAGCTCCATACATCCTTACTACGTCCCAGTCTCACCTTCCTCCTCCTTCCCTTTCCCCATACTCCCTTTCCTGTCCTTCAGAGAAGAAGAACGCCCCCTTGCCATTCACCCTAACTCAGCAAGTCAGGACTGAATGGTGTTTCTCTTTTTGTTGCCTGCCAAAAGGCTGGCAACAGAGCCGATATCAGAGACAGCCTCTGCCCCCCTTCCTTGAGAAAGCACATGAAGCCTGAGTTTCCCATCACTTACATCTGTGTAGACGGCCTAGGTCTAGTCCATGCAGGTCCTTGGTTAATGCTTCATTCTCATCAAGGCCCTCTGGGCACTGGTTAGTTAGCTCTGTTAGTCTTCCTGTAGAGCTCCGTCATTTTCAGGTTCTTTTCTCCCTCCATCCAATTTTCCACAAGACTCCCTATGCATGCCCCAATATTTGGCTGTAGTCTCAGCATCTGTTTCAAAGAGCTGCTGGGTGGATGGAGACTGTAGCTGAGACTCCTAGTAGCAGGGGCCATAGAGACTGAATAGGATACCGTCCAACTAGACAGGTCTTCTGGTAGGAGGAGGAGAACACCAACACACGCACACCAAAACCTCGACCCAAAATTTACACTGCCTACAAGATGTGCAGGGATGAAAATAGAATAAGTAGTACAGAGAGATTCAGGGATTATCCAACCAATGCCTGGCTCAACCCAAGACACACTCTATAGGAAAGAACCAACCCTTGACACCATTGATGATACTCTGCTATGCTTGCAGACAGGAGCCTAAAATGGTCTGTTTCAAACCAGCAAAATGATAAAAGCTGGGGAAATACTATAGAAGCAATTTGTATTGAGCTGCTGTAATTAAATGCAGCACGTAACTGTGATTTGAATCTTGTTTCTGAAGTAGAAAGCATTATTTAATTTTAATAATATGGCATGTGGCTCTTTTTATCAGATGATATGTTGATTTCTTTATTGTATTATGGTTATGGAGAAGAGCATTTTTTTGGTAAAATGACAATGGAATAATTAAAAGGACAAAAAAGTACTACAATGTATATTCATGTTCAAAGACAGAAAAGGAGTTTAAATTGCTCAGCTGAAAAATGATTAAATATGCTAAATTATTCACAATTGTGAATCACCTTTGATAAGAATATATTCTAATTTTTTCTTTTAACAGGTATTTTTCAAAAATAGAAAGAAGCAACTGATTATTATCAGTTTATATTTGTATTTGTTATATCACAAAAACAGTCCAGTGTGGAAAAGGAAATTGTTAATAAGCTCTTATCAATCTTTCTCCTTCCTCATTCAGTAATATCATTACGGCATTCATAGAAGCTTAAGACTCCAGCTCTGTAGAGATGCTAGTTTGTTTTTTTTTGGTTTGTTTGTTTTTTTTTTTGTTTGTTTGTTTGTTTGTTTTTTTTACTTAAGAAGGTCAAGACTGGAGTTTATACCTCATTTTTATGTTATTACAAAAGGAAATATCAACTAATAAGGTCAAGATTAAACTTCCCTCAAGAGAGAAAAATCTAGAGCAGCAATTTCATTGTAAGCTCTTCTATACATAATTCATTACTACTTTTCACTAATTTAGGCACAAATGATCCTACACACATACACACACACACACACAGAGCTTAATGTGCAAGTATCTCCCTTGAACAATTTGGAATTAAACATGGCTCAGATGGTTCAAATAAGTTTCCAATAAATTAATTTAAAATAAATTTAAAGCAGACAGAGACCCTTGTTCAAACAGTACAATGCTATACCCATTAAAGAATAGAATACTCTCAAGTGTTTGAAATTTTAGCTATTTTAGAAGTCAATAATAAACGGGATTTAAACGCTTATTTTTTAAATTTAACTCTTTTTTCCTTCTCTATTTTCTCACTTTTTACTTCTTCACTATCATCATTGTTGCTTTTACTATCAATATACACTTCAGAATCAATAAGGCTAGCCATGTAGTTTATTGGTAGAACATTTACATCACTTATATGGTACTCGGTGTCTAATTCCCAGTATTACATTCCTTAAAGGTACTCCAAGCTTCTAAATCAAGTAAACAATTTATTATCAATAATTACTTTTTTAATTTAGAAAATGGCATGATTTTCAGTATAATTTTAATCTTAATGTCAAATAAGTACTTCCCAGTGGATTCGATTTAAAGAAACATGACATAGCACATAGGGAAAGGCCTCCCTATCTCTAACCAAAACACCCTTCCTTTGATTTAATGTAACAAGCTATAACAAATAAGGAAATTGTTCTGAACTTATAACCAATTGTTCTATACTTCTATTTTTGTTTACCAAAATCTAGGACTTTTGGTAAGTAGAGAAATTCTGCCTAATCTATTCTTCAAGTAGTATCTATGCATGATGAAGAACATTCAGTGTTTGTAAGGAGACTTGCCTCATAATTTGTACATGGCAACTATTGCTAAAATATAATATGTAATATATATTAAATATCCTGTGTACACATTGACTAGTATATCGCTTCAGTAATCAAGTCAGGTCAAGTATATTTCCTATCTATAATTAGACCTTTTAAATCCTTAGTTATCTTTTAGGTTTTAATTAGAGATGGTACCAGTTGATTCTGGTCTAACCTGTCAATGTCTTCATTACTCTTTAGTTTGCTTGGAATAAAGGGAAGGGAGAGACATTTTCTGAGTGCCAGTAGATACAAGACAAAGACCTGAAGAATCTCTCTTAAAAGAAAGAGTTCCCCTTGGGAGAAAAACAAGTAGAACAGGGAAACCTCTATTATGTAGTGGCAAAAACCACAGTTACCAGTGGTTTCTGAGAGGACAGCAAATGTTTATGCAATAGCATAGACTCAGTTGACACCTTGATATGACATCTTCACCAAAGGAAACCCCTGATAGCCAAGCTTGTTCTTTGTACTTTTGATACAATAATCATGCCTGTATCTATTATGGAATTTCAAGCATTTGCAGGTAAAGAATACAGATGCTTTCCATTAATAAGAAATGATGGGACTCTCAAAGTATTCACACTATGTTGAAAATGGAGATATTTGGCTGCTCTGGAGTACAACAGTATACTTCAACTACTGATAAAGCAGTTTAGGGTTGAGAAGAAATGCAGCCAGACCAGGGCTTGCTGTGCAAGCATGGCCACCTTACCTTGCTACTCAGGGCCCAAGACCAACAGCCAATATGATTGTGTGTAATCCTAGTGCTGAGGATAGAGACAAATGGAGCCCTGTAGCTCAATTGACATAAGTCTAGTCTATTTGGCAAGCTTTTGGTCAGTCAGAGACCATGTGTAGGATGAGACAAATTTTTAAAGTGTAACCTAAATTCTGAAGGAAGTTAGGTTTTTTTGGTAGAAAATAAAGAAATCATTGGCATATATCTAATATACAAAGATGCCTTTATGTATACTGCTAATAATGTCAAAGGCTGAAATATAACTTGTTTGCTCATTCATTTTCCTCTCCATAAATTTCCAGAAATTATGACTTAATTTACTATCACGGTTGTTATAGTATCACAGAAATGAAAGGCATTTCAAAGGAAATGGTCCTCAGTAGAAATCATGAGAATTGCTCACATCTTATTATTTGTACTCGAAAAAACAATGATTATGGAGCAAATGCAATTGGCTTTCCTTGGTGGCAGAATGAATTAATGTTCATGCGAATTTATCCCTACCTTGGTCTGTGACTCTGTCGTCAGATGACTGTGAAATTCTTAATGACAGGGTATATTCTCACTCAACATGTGTATGGAGCACTATCAAAAGTTGCTTATTTTAAAACAATATTTTTTAATTCCTTGAGAATTTCATACCATGTATTTTGAACATATTCTATTCTATTTCCATATTTTGGCTCCTTCTATAACTACCCTCCCTCTCTACCTCCCCAGGTCCCTAACATCCTACCTCATCCGTCTATGTAACAGTTTAATTTTATTAGCCATTTCCACTTTGGTTCCATGATGTTTTCTATTGTCCTGTTGCCTATTTTATTTTTCTCTACCCTAATTTTCATTCTTCCCCTCATCTGCTTGGTTTGGCTTGTTTTTCTTAATTTATTTAATTGAGAGAGTAGATTACTTGTGAAATTTCTTTCAATGCAGATATTTATAGAAATGTGTCTCTGCAATGTAAATATCCTAAAATTTATTATATATTGCATTTTACTTTTTGTTTTGTTCAGTTGTTTTCTGATTTTTATTATAAATATCTAGGAATGCCATTCTGTACCAATTTCTAATTCAATTTGATGCTGGAAGGGAAAACAGCTTATATCCTTTAAATATTTTTAAATTAATTAGGACTTGTTTTCTGGTAAAGAATATGATTATCTTAAAGAATGTTCCATGTATGTTTTCAAAATCAAGAGTTTTCCCAGTGCTAGATTTAGCTCTGTAACCAGTTTTCAAGCTTCATGAGTTCAAATTGGCATACAAAGCAGATCAAGTACTGTTTCTTCATTTTATTCTACCACGTCTGCTATTAAAATTGGAACACTGAAATCTTTAATACTGTTATTTATTAGTACTTTTCCTTTCACTTGTCAATTTTATTTCGCATGTTTGTTGAGTGTCGATAAAGGTAGTATTTATTATTTTAGCCTTTATAGATAGACTGACTCATCAGTTCCAGAATATACATACTATCCTTTAATCTTTTCTATACCTTAATTTAGTACTTTGAATATATTTAAAACTAATTTGTCCTCTTTGTTCAGATTTTTTTACAACTATAATTCCAAATTTCTGGAGCTTTCAGGCGGAGTTGTTTACTTATTTTTTGTTTGTTTTTATTTGTATGTCCTGTTCCATGGAGGCTTCTATTGTACCTGCTCACATGGTCGACCATTCATCCCATAGTTTACCTTTATATATTTAATTTGCCTAAATTGGTGTCATATTTTGTTGATAAAGGTTCCTTGGGGTTCATAAAGGGAATTTTGGTTGCCTTGGTCAGTTAGTTAATGTATTTTATGTATTGACATTGGAGATACAAGTGTCTTTCTTGGCTACTTCCCAGCTTCAGGGAGATATACCTGCTAGTTTATGAACACACTGTGTTGAGTCTTCGTATTTTGGCATCCTCCCTGTGGTCTTCACTGAGGCTTTTCAGACAACAGCTCACACAGCTCTCTATTTTCCAAAGGTTTCTGCTTTCTTTCATGGTTTACTGCATTTAACGTGACCCTTTTCTGCCATTTCGCTTGTATATCATGGAGTACTAATGTCTTCTAATGTGTCTCTGTAATGATTCTTTTTTTATTCATCATTTAAGTTTGAACTTCTCTAGGCTTTATTTAAATAAAATCAGGCCACAACTCAGGGTTGATGATGTCATTGTTTTCAAGGGGAACAGTTCACCCAGGGTAAATCCTCACACCACAAGTTGGATATGAAAAGTAGGTATGTTTTTCCTGAGAGGAAACATTTTTCCTATAATGAGAACCTGTGGCAGAAATATGTCTTCTTCTTCCATATGCTTTACATCATAAAGAGTGAGCTCGAAAGTGTGTGGGTTGTCAGGCATGTGGTACTGTTTGTCAGCTTGTCATGACATAAAGTATGTACTGTATGCATAGGGGCTAGATACAGAAGGGCAGTGAGAAACAACAGGCGACATCTCCAATGCAACTCATAAGCTCAGGATTGGACCTTGGAGAAGGAAGATACGCCACCTTGTCCTGGTTAATATTTTAGAACTTGGCTGGGGGTACATATAACAAAGCAAGCTATTTTACACTGCTTACTAAAATGTAATACATTTTCCTGAGTGGATGTTCATTTGGACAAGGGTAAGTTCATCATTTTGAAAACTTCAATTATTTCAGTGTTGATTCTGGAAATAGAATGCCTATAAAATCCTTACTCAAAAGCTCTACCATTTAAATAACTATAAACAACAAAATCAAGTGAAAACTTGTTGATAAAGTGATACAAAATTCGGGCATATCTCATTTTTACTGCCCTCCCATTTATACAATCCTACCTCTGCCATCCTCAACACTAACACCTTGATTGTAGTAAGTTATGTGACACTATTTTCTCAGTTCACCCTGAAAGCTAAGTCTTTGCTATGTGCACATGTGTGTGGAGGTCAGAGATACTTCTGTGTCAAAATCTACATAGGTATATTAATTTTGTAGACTCTCCATGTATGTTCTTAAGACCCTAATAGGCTATATTAATTATATTTAGATATTTGAATAATTTGGGTATGTTTAAGCATGTGTGTTTGTATAATGTGTTTATCTGGGTGTGTGCATATATGTATTCAAATATACATGTGTACACATGTATAGGAACTAGCAGTCAATGTCAACTCAGTGGCTTAAGTGCTTTATAATTTTATTTTAACACTTCCCTTGCACCACAGAACCTGTATCTTGCCTCTTTCATTGGACTAGATAACTTGCAAACTTCCTAGATTAGCCTATTTCTGTCTACTTGTAAATGGGGTTAAAGGCACACACTACGGTACCTAACATTTAGTTTAGGTGATAAAGATCTGGCCTCAAGTCTTAATCCTTGTGTGGCTAGTCATCCTTTGAACCACCACATGGACCATTTCCTTAATTTTTAATACCATTACTTGAATCATTTCCTTCCTTAAGACCTTAACACTTCCAGTGTATTAATATAGCTATAAGCATGTAATGAACCTTTGGAACATATTGTACCTTATGTTTCTTGTTTAATATTACTATGTTTTTGAGATACAATCTTTGTGAAAAAAGATTAGAAAACAATGCTGTTCTGTATCCCATATGTATGTTTGCTTGTAATCTGAAAATATTTCTACATAAAGAAACTCATCTTTAAGAACTTTCTTCATTATAAAACAACTGATAGAAGACACATTAAATATTGCTTCTAGTTATCTGACTTTGGGAAGATTAGTTATTATCAATAACATTTTTCCACAGACTCAAAAAATTTACAATAAGATGCAATGTTGATAAAAGGCCTATATTTGCTTAAATTGTACTTGAGATAGGCACTGATCATGGTTGGCCATAATTATCTTTTTAATGTTAGATAGAACCTGACTTGATTGACAGTGAGCCAGTTGTAACTAGTAGTTTCTACCCCTGTGGTTGGGAGAACTCAAAGACAGGACATATTTAGAGGGTTTTAGTAGAGCTCATTAGAAATGGCTTTCCCTCATTTAGAGAAAACAAGACCTACCTAAGGTATCAGAAGCTCTTCTCTTAATATATGAACTGCTGCCATAGTTTAAGCCTTTTGGTAAAATAACAAATAATTTAGAAACAGTATGAAGAATAAACATATCTAATGGACTTTAAAATGTTGATATAAAACCCTTATCTCATTGCAATCAGCTCCCAGTTCCACTACACACACAACATTTTCTATATAGTCAAGGCCACATTTAACCACTTGGAAACTAGGACTAGAGAGGGTGTTCAAAAACCCTGAAGCCAAAAGCAACATGAAACTAATAAGGCATCTCAATTTGTCAAGTGAGTGTAACTGTTTGCCAAACACTGTTTTAAATGATTTTAATAGTCCAGTGTGCATTGTAGACCAGTTCCTGAGTTATTTTAACCTACATGCTTGCAATTTATGTGGATTTCTGCATACTAATTCACAAACCTACTCAAAAGAACCATTACTTATACACATTTTTGTATTCTTTATGAGCAAGTTACAGAGGTCTCTTATTGATATGACTCACATCTATCAGATTCGTACACCTATCAAGTTACCCTGAAAGTGACCTATCTCTTTATAACACTCAACAATCATTCTCATATGTGTACCATAAACTTTTATTATATACCTTTCTGAAAAAGAGCAGGGGGAACTCTGTGCAAGGTCTCTGGGTTCCAAACCATTTGCTCACAGTTCAGTGAGAAGATGAACAAGGGCTTTGAGGAGGGGGATTAATGTTTTCAACAATGCTATTTGCCCAGAAGGCTCATAGAGCTCTATGCCAGGTTGAGCTTCTAAGTGAGAGAAGAGAAATGGCAACTGGCAGCCACATTCCATCAGGTAATGAGTGAGCTGTATAGGCTTCATTACTAACCATGATAGGGAATTGTTATACTGTGTAAGTTGCTTTATTGGGTGCCAAACTTATATGGCTTAAATAAATATTTTTAGAGGGAACTTTACTTTGATTCATCCTACCTTTGCTGAGAAAAGTTAGGAATTACCAGCATTTAGCTTGGGAATGAGACCTCTGCTCTATGCAGAAAGAACAGCTCCTACTGTGAGTAAAGGAGGGTAAGGAAGACCTTCTAACTTAGAGATAAATTGAGAGCAGAGACAATGCTTAAATTTGTCATGAACAATATGAGCTGAGATCCGGTTAGTTTCTAAACAAACTACAATGAGTTAAGAATACTGTTTGCTTTCCTTTATCAACTGTTCTATTTTTATTTGATTGATTGGATTGGGTAGTAAATAACAGTTGTCTGGAGGACCATCCAGTTGATAAGAAATAGAAAATGTGATTTTGATACTTATTAATGAATAGAAATTATTCAGAAACTAGTAGAATCAAAACCATGCGGTAGAAGAGGAAAATCTGCTCTCTTACAAAACCTGTTTATATTTCTTCCAATAATGATGAAGGCCAATAATAACTTATAACCAACACCCAATGAAAATAAGCATCTGTAGACCAAGAGATGAAACAGAAACGTACCCAACTCCCCTTAAAAGAAATGGGAAGTCATTTTCTTAAGGTTTTTTCAGGCTGATTTAGGGTGAATAATACCTTTGAAGCCCCCACCAAAAATTGGGGGAAATGATTAAATAAGGCAGGGATAGCATTTGTGGTCCATTTCTAAATGTTGGGAAATTCCAGTCTTGATAGGAGTCTTGTGTGTGACTGTCTGAAATGCTGGACCAACTGGGATCAAAAGCTTTCTGCAACACTGTTCTGAAAGCTGTCCTGTTCTGATGGGTAATAGCAACTGAGGCACCTGGGGCTGGAACATGGAGTATGCAGGGTGTCAGCAACCAGCATGCTGAGAAGAATAAATCCTGTCAGGTCTGATCCAGCATCAATGTCCAGTTCTTTTGTTCTGAAAACATAATTTCTCACAAGCATTATACAGTTCTAATATTATGATTGTATGAGGTGTGCAGGGTGCACAAAGCAATTAAGGCTGGTTCTCTTCTCATTGTATGAGCAGAAGTAAGACAACTTTAAATCTTTCTTCATGCCTTAGTAAGAAGGGCCTCTAATTATAAGTCGTAGACTATCTGTGACCAACATAAAGCCTTGCCTATGCATAGACATTCGTATCTCAGCCACTCTCAGGGCTATTCCTACGTAGTGAGATTAGCAATATGTTAACCTGCTTATTTTGAGGTTGAATTCTTTACATCCTGATTGCAGCCTTCTCCATCATCCCCATCCGATCTCACTCCCACTCTCATCCCATCCCTATCCCATAACCCCCTCATCCCCTTTCCCTCCCTCTCCTAGTCCTTAGAAAGGGGAGCCCTCCTCTCCTAATGGATGACCTCAGCTTATCCAGTGTCCTCTGTACTACTTGCCAGAAGGAAATGAATAATAATAGGATGCCTTAGTCCATGTCAGAAGTAATCCCTACTCCCTATATTGTGGAACCCACAAGGAGAATGCACTGCCTATCTACGACATCTGAGCAAACGGTCTAGGTCTACATTCTATATAGACCTTGGTTGATATATCAGTCTCTGTGTTATAATGCGGTTAACCTGCATTAAGGGGCTAACATCAACCTATGAGTGAGAATAGGCCGTGTGTGTCTCTCTGGGTCCAAGTTACCTCACTCAGGATGATTGTCTCTTATTCTATCCATTTGCCTGAAAATTTCAAAATTTCTTTGTTTTTGACAGATGAATAGTATTCCTTCATGTAAATGAACCTTAGTTTCTTTAAACTAGTTTGGAATCAAGGACATCTCTCCTTTCCTTTATTTTTTATTTTTATTTTTATTTTTGTAGGCAAGGAGATAGGAGCTGAAAAGAAAGAAAGTACAGGAGATATAGGAATATAGAGGGAGGATAGTACAAAAGATAGAATATTGAATCTATTCCTCAACTCCAGGCCTTAATAGCTACTTACAAATAAGGTTATTTTTAATTCATTGGTATTGAATTTTGTATTGATGTAAATCATGTCAAACACTAATTTTATCATGAGAATATATATCCTAGGTCTACTAGATATGATTCTATAGATACATAAGGTAAAATAGTTAAATAAGGTCTTCAAAAACCTCTGAGGCCTTCAGAATATGGCATTTAAAGATGTTTTTATTATTCTAAACATTCTTTGACAAAAAGACAAGTTAACTCCTGGCAACACCCAGCCTGCCTCAAAGAAGATAAGAATCAAAGGTCCTCCTTGTGGAGTTGGCTTAAAATGTGGCAAGAAAGCCACTGAGCAAAATGTCCTCATTTCTGTCACAGACAGTATTTTGCCTAAAATTAGACAAGCTTAGATGCAGGCAGAGTCGATAGATAAACTCTGCCAAGACAGGGTAAGCATGTAATCTAGAGTTCCTGCCTTGCAAATATGTCTGTCAGCTATATTGGGATAGAAGGACAAAGATGATATTCAAAAATTATAGAGAGTGTTGGGTGACTGCTCAGGCAGTAAACTGTCTCAGTCATTTTCTCATTTTGGAAGCTGCTAATCTGCACTTCCGGTACACTCAGGTATTTAAGTTTTGTTCCTTTTCAAGTCTTTGATGGGGCTGAAGACCAATAGTTTGCTCTTTCAATTAAGCTTTGTAGGTTAGAGGTTAAGATGTTTTTTAGATCAAGATATATATTTTAAGTTAGTAGAGAGAAGGTATGATAGATATTGATATCCATTAAGAAATTTAGATCCAACAAGATAGAAAAAATGTTTACTTTGAATTTGCAAATACAAATAGCCAAATCACTATGAAAGTAACATTTATATAATTCCTGATTTTTTCATAGTTCTTCCTGCTGTATGTAATTTATTTTATTCATGTGAAATAATATAAATGTATACATTAAAGAAGAAACATAATAAAAAAGTGATTAAGGTATAAAATATTTAATTGATATATTATTAATTGTTCAGCAAATGAGTGATCGTAAGTATGTCTCCTAATGTATCTATATGATAAATATGATATATGACAATATATTATATGTGAAAATATCATATTCATGTGTATCTTATTTAGATTAATATGATTTATCACATGATTTTCCAAATATTATACATATAATTTCATACTTAATAAATTAAATTATCATGCCATATATAATAATATTTATACTCTCTGACAAGAAGTATACGCACATATATTCATAAGTATGAATAAATTTATATGTATGCCTATATACATATTCATGTATATGTAGGATGTTTGGAACATATATGTTAAGATACATATCATTTTGTAAATATACAAATAGTGAAAAAATATACAGAGAGACGGAGAAATTAACACACTATAGAGACAATGAAAATTGAGTTGATATAAGAAGGTAAAATAATGAAATTAAGAAAAATTGAACTGACATGAACAATGGAATAAACCTGAAAGAATGAAAAACCAGTCATTGACAAGTTTAGAAAAATTCATATAAAATCAGATTGCAAAACATAAAATAAACCTGCTAGAAAAATATGTAGAAAAGTAGAAATGCTTCAAGCAAAGAATGAGAGTCATAGTGAAGCTTATTACTGAGTTTTCCAAACTCTTAGAAGCATGACATGCCCCTGAAAGTTTTCAGTTTATCAATCATCAATAAAATAGATGCAATCAAATTTTATTTCGTTCCCCAAGTTGCAGTGAAGAAATGTTAGAATTGTTAAATGTCTCAGATGTAGTTATTCTTCAGTGTCTCCAAAGAAGAAAATTAATTGATGTATATGGCTGTTTTGTGAATATTTTTAGACTGAATTATATATAAAAAAGAGGTTTGTGGAGAGTGGGGTATGACTTTCACATGAACTTTGGTGCCTCATATTTGACCATGTCCCCTGGAGGGGGAGACCTGGTGGCACTCAGAGGAAGAATAGCAGGTTACCGAGAAGAGACTTGATACCCTATGAGCATATACAGGAGGAGGAAATCCCCCTTAGGAACAGTCATAGGGAAGGGGAATAATGGGAAAATGGGAAAGAGGGAAGAATGGGAGGATACAAGGGATGGGCTAACCATTGAGATGTAACAAGAATAAATTAATTAAATTTTTTTAAATGCCATTTCCTAATTAAAAAAAAAAAAAAGAAAATCACAATGCTGTAAAAGTTGTTGGAGTGATATTCCCGGATGAAGCACAAATCATGTAGTATTTCAATTAGTTGTCAACATCCTCAAAGGTGGTTGAAAGCAGTGAACACCACAGAAATAAGTAGGCTTAAAGACTACTCAATAGAATGTCTATATAACATTGTTTTCTCTACTATTAAATGGAAATATTTCTCTATGACTAGGTCCAGGAATCTGGTGATGCATTATTGAGTTATAGTGAATACAGGAATTCCATTTTCAAATATTAGCATATTCAAGCCACAAATTAGTCAAAAAAACTTTCATTCTTTGTCCCTTTTCTGCCTCTTTTTATTCTGTATACAATAAGTATACATATCTTATTCATTGTCTTCTATATTTCTAAATCTTCTCAAATAGGAAAATGATTTAAGGTTTTTAATTATACTCATACCTTAAATTGTAATTAAATATAAATTAATGCATTATTAATTTAAATGTCTATTTTTTCAAATTCATTATTCATAGGGTCAATGGTAACTTTAGCCTTCTAAGTGATATATTCTGAGGAATGTTTACCACCTCCTCCCATAAATAGGTAAAATTTAACAGTATAAACAATGGATCTACTTCACAAAAGCTGTTTTGGACAGAGAAAGGACAGTACCAAAATAAATAACCTCAAATTCCCAGTAGCTGAAGAAATAAAAGTGCATTTAATACACTGTGGCCGTAACCTCTGGTGGCTGTCAGCAGTCTACCAGTATTGAAGAACCAAGCGTATTTTATCATTTTTACTTGGCATTGTCTCATTTAAAATTTTCCTGAGGTTTTAGGTATCCAAACCAGAAATAGTTTGCCTTAGTATCATTTATCATATTTATTCACAGAGCATTGTCATGAATTTAGTCGTACAAACACACTATTTATTAAAAAGTGAGTAGTGAACAAATTGGCCATGTGAGTGAGAAAGAAATGAGCTTGGAATCGGCTCCCAAAACTTACACATAAGACAAGGCCACAGAGATGCACAAAGGCAGAAGCAAATAAATGCTACAAGATGGAAACAATGCTTTCTGACAGAGAGGAGACTGTATTTGTGCTGTGTGCATTATTGATCATGATGGCAATAAATTCAGAGAACTGAGGCATACCATTCATCAAATAAACACAACTAAGCTTCTTTGGAATGAATTCATAAGCATCTGTGTCTGCTTTGGCAAATGGTCTGAGTTCACAAAATATTTGATAGATTTAATTTCTGTACACACTTGAGCTAACAAAATTAAAACAGTAGTCTGCTCACCACAGCTATGATAAGACAGTATTTTTTGGCACTCATGTTTATTAGCTGCCTTTGTCTAATTACTTCATATATAATAAGACTGAAGTGGCGTTATGAATTGCACAAATTTACTTTATCAAAGCTTTATTTAAGTGCATCAGCAAAGTCTAAAAAAAAACTGTCATAAATTTTTCTAGTTGTTCTGTACGTTACTCTTGGAGAGGAGAGTGGACATAGCATAGAAACTCAGCAGAGATTTAATTCAGCCAATTTACTGCACAGGACGTCTTTCAAGAATGATTAATTTTTAAAATAACTAAGAATATTATTCGATGAGAAAAAGGATGAGCACTACTAGGTAAATTTATCTGCTCTCACTTAGCTTAAGACAGCCTTGGTGATTGGTTCTTAGGTTTCCTGAACATACTTGCCTATACTTTATAGCTGTGTCATACTTAAATGGAGGTATAAAATTAAATATTAATTCTACAAAATTGTTTTGAAAAGAATCCTTTCATATAATGGGAGCTCATCAATGTCTCACCTACCACAAAAGATAGAATAATTTTCATTCTGGTTCAATCATGTTGTTTCGACTTTGGTTTAACTTTATTTTTCAAAGCTGTTATCACAACTCTGTCATGGTGGTGGAATATAAAAACAACTAAATTCTGTAAAGATATAAGGATCAAGTACAAAAATTCATGTCTTTGTCAGATATTGTTCACGACGTATTAAATATTATTTATTGTAGCATTATGTATTATATCAGCTACACATAGTCCACTGGGTGTACGTTCAAGTAGATGTATGTACGTATTATATTGAATCATATGAATTGGTTTTTGACTGCATTTTCCTATGAAATGATTATTTCCTATTCTTAGCCACATCCCTTTCACACACACACACACACACACACACACACACACACACACACACACACACACACACACAAAGACAAGAAAAAAGAAAAGAAGAGAAAAAAAGAATATATACACCCATTTTATTCCCTTTCAAAATACTTCACTGCAAATCGCCCAGCCAGATGGATCCACTCAAATCCTATTGAGAAAGATTGACTTTCAAGATCGTGTTAATTCTATGCTGACTGAGCACCTTTGAATAAGACATCTCTGCTGTGTTTACCTGCAGTGTTAATGAGGTATTTCTAACTGCTGGCTATATGCTACTGTATTGTTTTTCCTGCTTCTAATGGATGTTGACACACAGTGTCAGAAATGGCATAGAAAAATCAGGCAACATTTACATAAGCAAAACTATTTGTTTGAAGATTGGTGACAGACTTTTTGAATTAAAAATTCTTAAGAGTTATTAAACAGTGCTTCAAACTTTCAGAGTTATTTCAGGCCTTTCAGTCATACCTGCCAATTATATCCCCAGGTAAGGAAAGAGACAGGCTGTCTCAGCTGGCTTAAGAAATATCACATTTTACACTTTGAATATGCTGATGAATGTCTTTTGAAGGAAGATTTTGAGATGCTTTTCTCTAACAATAAATGATTTTCAGAGCAATCAAATCTTTATTTAAAACAAGAGAAGTTTGCAGTGTCTACTCTCCCTTTCTTTCCCCCTGTCTCTGTCTCTCTGTCACTGTCTCTCTCTCTTTCTCTGTCTCTATCCATCTCTCTCTCTCTGTGTCTCTGTGTCAGTATGTGTCCTTCCTCACTCCCTTTTTTCCTTTCTCTCTCCCTTCCCTACATCCTTTCTTTCTTTGATGCTAGAGTTCTAACTAGTGAGCTTGCTAGGTATGTTCTCTATTATTGAGCTATGTAGCCAGCAACTCTTTTTTGAATTTGTCATTTATGTTACACTTGTTTTATTTTGTAATTAGAGTCAACAGGTCACACATAAAACATTTCACAGTTTTGACAGACTTAGTAAGCACATTGATTAGTAAAGCTGACACTAGAGGAGATTTGATTAATATTTTCCCTCTCAAATGAGGAATTCACCTTCATTAGGTTCAATTTGTCATACAACCTGGGAAGACAAAGAAAAATCTGTCTACTACCAAAGAAACAGCCAGAATAAATGAATTCAATTTTTCATAGAATCATTGTCTCTAGGATTTCTTTTTGTATTTTCTTAGATGAATATTTTTGCCAAGACATGTCTATACTGTTTATAGATAGGACAAACTGTGGTATGGTTATAGATGTTGAGATTAATTCTTCTACTTATTATCTGACAATACATAGCATATTCATGGAAGCAACATTCAGTGAATTAGTTGAATTAGTTTTAAATTCATGTTTTATGTCTTTAAGGATGCCTCATATCAATAGCTCATTCTCTATTACCTTGCTCAGTTATCATAATTTTAAGTCAACTTGACAATTCTTGAAATTTAAGAGGATAATAATAAACCCATGAGTGGTCTTCAAGAAAATTAAAGCATATGTCTGAAAAAAAAAGATAAATACAAATTTATTTGAAAGAATAAATAAATAACTAGAAGTAGAAAAGAGAACTCAAGCTGAAATGAAAACGTTAGTAAACCAACTCAAAAACTCAAGGGGAATCCATTACATAAAATGGATCAAGGGAAAGAGAGTATCTGGCCTAGAAGGCTATGATGGTGATGGTTTCTCTGCCAACACTACAGCCAGCCAGCAGTGTGAATCCAGGGAAGAAGGAAGTCTAATTCAACATGACTCAGTGGAGGTTAAAGCTTTGAGAAACTGAAACCAGCTTCTTTATTTTAGGCATTTTTAAGCACAGCAAAGTTGGGGAAAAAGTTTCCTTCCAACAATTGACATAACCTTATGTGCACAATAAAGCTTAAAAATGACTACATCAAAATTATTATAAAGTACAATTGATATCTTCCATAAAAATAGGTTCCATAAATTGACTGAAACAAACAAGCTCAAGGCAAGAGTTTATGGGATGTGATATGATCTAGCCATATATATGGCTCAAGGAACACCAGGCTATTAACCACATCCATTCATAGACCTATGGGAAGAAAACACTCCCTTTGAAGAGACGAACATGTGTGTAACACTCCTGGCTCCCCAGTGTTTGTCTACCAGTACAAAGACCTACTAGCCTCCTATAGAATATAATGCAGAATACTAGAAAAAATATCACCCTGACACAAAATGTGCAGGAATAAAAATAAAAAGGATAGAACAGAGATTAAGATAATGTCCAACCAATGACTGGCCCAACCCAATACCCATCCCATAGAAGACAACTAACCTCTGACACTATTAACAATACTCTGCTATGCTTGCAATAGGAGCCTAGCAGAGTCATCCTCTGAGAGGCACTACCCCTCAGTGCTTTGAAACAGATGCTGAGACTCACAGCCAAACATTGGGTGATATGTAGGGAGCATTGTGGAAAAATGGAGGGAAGGAGTAAAGGACCTGGGGGTGACACAAGCTTCAAGAGCAGACCAACAGAGCCAAGTAGACAGGGCCAAGACTGGAGCACCAACCCAGGACCTTTCATGGACTGGACCTAAATCCCTTACAAAGATGTAGCCAACGAATAGCTCAGGCTTCAAGTGGCTCTTTTAGTAATGGTACTGGGGGCTGTCTCTAACATGGACTCCCTTGTCACCTTTTTGATTACTTCCCCCTGGTGGGACTGCCTGGCCAAGCCATGAGGGAATAGGTCACATTCAGTTCTTATGTGACTTGATAAACTGGAGTGGATGAGAAGGGGAGCTCATCTTTGAACAGGGGAGGAGGGAGAGCTGGGATTGGAAGCTAAGGAGGGTTGGGGCTAAGCCCAGGATGTAAGGTGAAGAGAGAAAATAAAAGAATGCAGAAAGAAAAGGTGAAACCACTCCACTCAAAAGACCAAATCTTCCTATTATCAGCATAGATGAGAGAGAAGAATCCCAGATCAATGGCATACACTAGATTTTTTCAAACAATATCATAGAAGAAAACTTAAGGAAATAAAAGGCCCTGAGAATAATATGAAAAGCACAGGGAATAACAAACAGACATGACCATAAAAGATATAAACTATCATATATCATAGTTAAAACGTTAAATACACAGAACAAAGAAAGAGCATTGAAAGCTGCAAGACAAAAAAGGCAGAAAACACATTTAAATTAAAATCCAGTTGAATATTATCAGAATTCTCAATGGAGACTCTGAGATCTAGAAGTGCTGAAAGGAGTGTGCTTCAACTTCTAAAAGACCATGACTACAAACTTAGTATACTATACCTAGCTCAGTTATCTGCCATAGTAAAGATTGTTCACCAAAACAACCTTAAGGAAACACCAGAAACAAGTCTTTGAATTGAAGAGAGGAATAAGCATAGCCAAGAGACATTAGAACTAAGGTAAGGGAAGCTACAAATAATGGAATATAAAGCATAGCTAAGAACTGAAACAGGAAGAAAAAAAAAAAAAGAAGAAAAAAAAAAAAGAAAAAGAAACAAAAAAAAAAAAAAGAAAAAATGAACAATAACAACTACAAAGAAAAATAAGAAAATGACTGCAATAAATACAACTTTCAATAACTTTAAATATTAATGATCTCAACTCTCCCACCAAAAGACATAGGCTAGATGAATGGATTTGGGGAATAAATCTTTTTGTGGTCCATGCCACTCCAGCTAACGGCAGATTCTTACCTCTTCATTCTCGCTGCCAAATCCAATACCCCCATTTCACCTCTGGTTCTGTAGCAGGTCACCTGCTGCAAATCTTTTTCTTCCATGCTATCTCCAGTCCAGAACATAGAAATTCTGCTTCAAAAGAAAAAAAATTTTTTTTAGAAATTCTCCTTCAGCCTTTCTTCCCACAACTTACCAGTTTATTTCAGTGACCAAAATGAGCAGGCATTTTGTAGGAACCCAAAGACCACTCTGGTCAGCAAGGAAGACAGATAGCCTAACTGCAGATCTTCACCGCTCCCTCCTTTCCTGCAGCCTTCCTCCCAACTCACGGAGTATCATGACCACCAAATCTAGCAGACTTATTCTAGGAACAAGCCAATGAAGCCTGAGAGAGAAGCAGGTAAACCAGTGAAGCAGGTAGGTGAGCTTCAGATACCCCCTCTCTGTCTCAGTTTGTCTCTGTCTCTCTCTCTGTCTCTCTTTCTTTCTCTCTCTCTCTTTTCAAGAACCCTGAATAATAGAAGAAGAACTGCAGAAAGTATTACCGTCTCTGATATCAAGGTGATCTACAGAGCTCTATAGCTCTGTTGAAGAGGAGGCTGAAACAACCTGAAGAGATAGAGGGCATGTTGTACTCCAAAACACCAACGTCTCTAAAACAGTGTGATTGATGCACATATGAATTCACAGAGGGGGAGGAATCATAAATAAAAACAACATAGTATTAGCAAAGATAATAGACACGTTGATAAATCAAAAGGATTGAAGACCCAGATATAAATCCAGACACCTACGGACATCTGAGGTTTGATAAAGAAAAAATCATGAATCCACACTGGAAAAAAAATATCATCTTCAGCAAATGGTGGTCCTTAAACTAGATGACTGCATGTAGAAGAATTAAAACAGACTCGTACTTAACACCCTTCACAAAACTTACTCCAAATGAGTCAAAGATTTCAATAACAACAACAAAATGACACACTGAACTCAATAAAAGAGAAAGCAAGGAATGATTTTGAATTCATGTCATAGAAAAGGCTTTCTAAACAGAACACTATTAACGCTGAACAAAGATAACAATTAAAGAAGGGGATCTCATAGAACTGAAAAGCTTCTTTATACAAATGATACCACTCTAAGGACAAAGCAGCAGCCTACAGAATAACAAAATTTTTTTACCAACTTCACAATATATAAAGGGCTAATATCATATATATATATATAAATTTAGATGTCATGTAAACAAACAATTAAAATTAGGGGACAGACTAAACAGTGAAGTCTAAAAATAGGAAACTCAAATGGCTGATAAACGCTTAAATGTTTAGCATCATTTCTCATCATGAAAATTCAAATTAAAACTACTTTGAGATTTCATTTTATACAAATAAAATGACTTATCAATAAAATAAGTGACTGCTCAGGCTAGTGAGGTTGTGGAGTCAACAGAACACTCATCCATTGCTGTTGGGAGTGAAAACTTGTACAGTCAATATGGAAATTATGGTGGCAGTTCCTCATCAATATAGGAATAAATACACTTCAAAATCCAACTATACCACTCTTGGGTATATATCCAAAAGATGTTTCATCCTATAATAGAGAAACATGCTCAACTATGATCAATGTTGTGATATTCATAATATCCTGAAATTGGAAACAATATGTCCCTCAAGAGAAGAATAGATAAAGAAAATATGCTACACTTATACACAATGCACTATTACTCATCCTTTAAAAGAATGATTTGTTGGTAAATGAATGAATCTAGAAAAACAATCAACCTGAGTGGCATAACCCAGACCCAAAAAGAAAATATGATCAGTCTCTTGCTCTGCCAGCATCAGAGAATCATACCTGCAGTATACCAGAACAAACACAGAGATCCACAGCCAGACACTATGCAGCGAGTGAGACACCTTGGACCACGCAACACCTTGTGGCACGTCCCCACCAAATCTTTCACCAAGGGCACAGGAAAGTCTGTGAGAGAAGAGGACCAAACAACTTAAGAGCCAGAGGGCATGTTGCACACCAAGAAAATAACACCTTTAAATCACAATGACTGATGCATGCATGAATTCACAGAGACTGAGGAAGCACGTCCAGGGCTTACCCTGGTCAGCACCAGTGAGGGTCCTAAAGGTCAAATTCGAAGAGGCCTAATGCCCCCATTGTTATCTAGAAGTAATTTTTAATGTATAACCACTTACAACTGAAAATTCACTAAATTCCACGGGAATATCATAGCAGAAACAAACTCCTCTTAAGGTGCTGCATGCCTAGGAGTAGATGGCCAGCCAAAATTGAACTCACTTCCATCTTTGAAGGTTTTCTGTACCAAAATGTCATGTCAGGCCTATTGATTTTTGTTATTTCATCATTTAGAAATGGAAAATATATTTACTGTCTATAATATATAATAAACTATATAGAATATATTCAAGCTGTGTATATTATTCTCTCATTTTGGACTACATGTTTCTTGTGTATACATGATGGCTTACACTTTAGTGATTGAGTAGGATTCCTCATGGGCAAACAAGTGATTTCCATTTCCTGTGAGCTCTTTTGTGCAATTTCAATGTGTTGATACTTTAGTACATATTATTTTATTATTTTCCTGTAAAATCATGTTTGTTTTCTAATGAGAAACAGAGAGGGGTGGACCTAGATGTGAGGGGATGTGGAAAGAAGCTGGGGGGAGTAGAGGAAGAGGAAACCACAATCAGGATATATTATATGAGGAAAATTTTATTTTAAATAAAAGGTAGAAAAATAAAAATTGAAAACTAGATATCCTCTTAAAGGAAAAACATGCATAAAACTACTGTAAACAAATGGGAGAAGAAGCAAGAAGAAATTGCTATTAAAGGATCCAACAAGATAGAATTTAAACAGAAATTCATGAGAAGGGATAAAGAACGGTGCTTCATTCTAATACAAGAAAACAATTAACCAAAAAATCAGAAAAGCTCTATACAAATATTCCCCCATTTAATAAAGAAGTGTACTACTGGAAGTAAAGACACAGCTTAACATCAACCCAATATTAATCGGTTGTGTCAACAAAAACTTTTTCCAATGCACAGGACACCTGGACAAAATTAAGTAGAGAAGCTTCAGAATTAAATGAAATCTTATGACAAACGTACCTAACAGCTATCTACAGAACACTCCACCCAAGTAACCAATAATATATCTTCTACTCTGTAGTAAGTAGAAACTTCTCTAAAAGAGAACACATCCTATGACACAAAACAAGCCTGAAGAAATTAAAAAATTGAAATAATTCCAGGTAATTATATAACCTTACAGTTATGTAATAAAAATTTAAGTTTATAATATTGGCAGAAATAAATATCTAAAATTATATAAATTCATGGAGGTTAATCAAATAATTATTAAATGTTGAATAGCTCAAAGAAGAGTAATGAAAAAAATTAAAATCCACATGAAACTAAATTAAAATGAAGACACAATACAATAAAACATCTGGGAAACATTATAGAAAGCTATAAGAGAGAAATGTACAATCCTAAATGCATATATTATAAAAAAATTTAAATGCCTAAATAAATAACTTGATGATTTGGAGAAGCAAAATCAATATAAACCCAAATCCACTAAAAAAATAAAGAAATAAAATGAACAAATCAGAAATTAATGAATTAGAAACAGAGAAAACAATGCAAAATATCAATGAACCTAAAAGTTATTTCTTTGAAACGATAAAGAAGATCAAAAGGTTCCTGGCCCAACTTACCTATAAAATTAAGAAAAAACATGAATACTAATATTTGAGATATTTATCTAGTAAAAAGTACACTAGCATTAACAAGTTATGTAGATTGTCATGACTTAAGATTCAAAGCGGGGCTTGATGGCACACATCTATAATGCTACTGGACTATGACTGGAGGATCACAACATCAAAGTCATCCTGAAACAACACAATGAGTTCCAGATCCATTGTGAACATGAAAGCTGAGCAGTACCTCCATAATAGGATTCTTCCTTAGCTTAGGCTGTACAAACCCTTCGTACAATACCCGTGGCTCCAAAACACTAATTGACATTCAGATAAAATTTTTAAAAGAATGATCACAACCCAAAATCAGAACCACATAACTGTATTACAACCATCATATTTAATTCACAAGTGCAACAAAGTTA
This sequence comes from Acomys russatus, assembly GCF_903995435.1. Classification (NCBI taxonomy): domain Eukaryota; kingdom Metazoa; phylum Chordata; class Mammalia; order Rodentia; family Muridae; genus Acomys; species Acomys russatus. The sequence continues at coordinate 105,442,858 of NC_067137.1, read as the reverse complement.
ATAGATGTAAAACTCACTTTACTGGGGATGTACGGAACATATGTGGAGAATAAAAACTAACACAAGGAGATTATGTACAGATAACATGATATATGTCATGAATGCAGGAAATTAATACTGTGAAAAGATCACCACTCACCTTAATTACACAGATCAAGAACAGTGCCAATAATATATTAGTTATTTTGTGAAATTAAATACATTTATTTTAAAGATACAAAAGAATATGATCTAACAAAGAAAGAGGGAGATACAATATTTTACCAACACTACTTAAAATATTTAAATGACTCATTTAGGGACCAAAGGAATGATTAAATACTCCTTTTTTCCATATAAAGTAAGAAATTGCTATTTGATAATGAAGCAGCATTGAAAAACATAATATAAAATAAACCTTGAAGAAACAATGGTATGTAAGAAAAACTGGCACATAAAAACAAAATTAAATAATTATATTATTATATTTCCCCATGCAGTATTTTTGAATTAAATTTAAATGTGAATGTTATAAATCATACAATGGAAGAAATGAGTGTGTCTGCTGTTGTTACACTTAACTAATGAATTTCCTCAGCAAGATCCAAACCAAAACCACAGATCTCAAGACAGAACAGGATGCATATAGGATCTTACAAAAAATAAGGATTTGCCTGTAAGGCATAGTAATGTATGCTTATAATCTCAGCAAATGGGAGGTAGAGGAAGCAGGTAAGAAATTCAAAGTCAGCACCAGCTACATAATGAGTTTGAGGCCAGCATGAGGTACCTGACAGTCTTTCATACAAAACAAAAAAGTATAAACATCTTTCATGCACACAAAGATTCTTGTTCACATTAATAATAATGTAGACCTTGGTATAGCCTGAAACTCAATCTTTCAAATTTTTATAGTAATGGTCTTTTTATACTTACAATACAGTAGAAGATATGAAATACTACTGTGCCTATTTTTAGGAGGCACTGTATTACTTTAGCATAGTATTAAATAAGATGATATAAGTTGGCAAAAAATGGTTTAGTGTTTGAAACACGAAGGCTTTGAGAAGAGTACACCAATATACTTGTAAAGAATCACCATCACTTCTAAGTTAGAACATATGAACCCAGCCTGATTCTGTCAGTGACTATGCAAAGGCCAAAATAGATGTGGGGTTAATAATCTGACTTTCTAAAGCAGTCAATTATAAGGTTACCAAGGAAATTCTTTGTTTTCCTTAGTTTGCATGAATTAAATCACTATATATTAAAATTAACTAGAATAATGTGAAATAATTCAAATATAATTATGAACAAAGATTAAGCAGTTATAGCAATTTTCTGTTCAAGAACATGGTGAGACATCTAAAAGTTTTATAAAGAATCTAGTTTTCCCAATTTCGTGCCATAGCATATCAAAATAAATCTTGAATCAATAAGGTACCACAGATGCCTCTCCATATTTCTAAAATTCCAAAGGGAAAATCATGTTTTGAGAATTTCTTCAGTTAACTAATAACCAAGTTAACTAAAAGAGATAGCTTTTAAAAAATCATCTCTTATATTAGAATTCATATTCTCACAAAAAACTAAAACTAAAACATGATATGATCTTGCAATAACACCCTGCCACAAAACACAGTCTCTCTCTCTCTCTCTCTCTCTCTCTCTCTCTCTCTCTCTCTCTCTCTCTCTCTCTCTCTCTCTCTCTCTCTCTCTCTCTCACACACACACACACACACACACACACACACACACACACAGCAGTAGAGTCTATTTCATCCACAAAAAGAAAAGGAGCCATGGAGTTTGCAGGAAAATGCATTGAAATTTAGATCATACTGTTAAGTGAAATAAGCCAGAGTAAGAGAAACAAATTTCTGATTACTCTCATAACAAACAAACAAAAACCCAAAACAAATAAACAAATGAAAAAAAAGAAATAAATAAGTAAAAAACAAAGAAAAAATTGTGAAAACCAAGATAGATCAGAGATCAGGGAACAGTGAAGACAATGAAGGTGATTATGGTCATAGTACATCATTTGTGTTATTAAAATATAAAATAAAACACATTATTTTATAATTAACATATACTAATAAAATATAGAATAGAGTTTATACATTTATCTCTAGGATACATAAAACAGTCTTCAAAATAACTAAGAACTTGATAGCAGCTAAGGAATAAAGAAACTGACAAATCCCCCCAAGGGGAATGCCACAAGGGAAGAGGGAAAACTCAGTTCTGATGCAACATGCTGAACTGGGGTAGAGGGTCAACTTTTCCATGTAATAAGGCAGGGGGAAGGAGGTTTGGGGCTGGGAGACGAAGAGGGAGGGGGTTATGACCAGTATGTAAGGTGAATAAATAATAAAAACAGATAAATTATAGATTTTTCTCAAAGATGTGAAAATGGAAAATATGTGAATATCAAAAAAAAAAGTAAAAATCTAAATTACCAGTTTAAAATAACGGCAACATGTGAATCATTGTATAGCTTGCAAGACCCAGCAGCAGAACATGAATACAAGAAAATATGTTTTTGGTTTTGATTTAGTTTGTTTGTTTGTTTTCTGGGCACATCAGTGTTGTTGAACATTGGAAGTCACAGAGGTTATGTTAACATGCAAAAGACCTGTGCAGGTTGAGAAAAGATCAAATCACATGCAAAGAAGACGTGGTCACAAAGTGCTCCTTCTGCTGAAGAGCTATTGAATATTGATATCTCCTTGAAGAGGAAGAGTAAATTTTCTTTAAGGATATGATTCCAGGTAGAGCTACCATACACCAGCAGAAGGCCACATAGCCAAGGAAATATTGACTGCACAAATTTAACTTTTACATTTTTACGAAATGTAAAAATAAATAAAAGTACTCACATAAGCAAGTTTATTCGGTTCTCAAGTCTCTGAGGGAGTTGAAGACCAGCTAGCTTAGTTTTAGAATGAAGCTTAATTGTTTAGGGGTTAAGATGTTTTTAAGTCTAGGTAGGTGTTCTAAGTTGATAATGACAATATGTGATGGAGATTGACTTACATTCAGAAAATTAGATGCATCAAGATAGGAAAGATGTCTTCTTCAAAGCTGTTAAATACAAATAGCCAAAACACTAAGAATGTAGCATTTATATAATTCCTGATTTTGCCACGGCTCTTCTTGCCATAGATAATCTGTTGTGTGTATGTGTGTGTGTGTGTGTGTGTGTGTGTGTGTGTGTGTATGTAATAATATAAATAAAAGAGGACGCAAAGGGCAGGTTTGCAAGCAATTGGAGGAGGAGTAAATATGATGAAGTACATAGTATGAGGATGAGGGAGTGAATGAGGCCTCAATCACACACAAAAGACTACAGGTAGTTAAGTAATGCTGTGAGTAGGATAAGTAGTATTCTCCACGGAAGAGAACAGTGGTTATCAATAATTGTCAGTAATTGCATACCATGTACCAGGGTTACCTGAAATGACCAATGAGAAATGAAAATTAGGCTAGGATGAAAGTGTCTTGGCAAGGCTGAGAATGTGACAAGTTTATTTCAAGAAATCAGAATTTGTATGCCTTTATCAGAAACAGAATACAATGGCTATTTCTAGGATCAACACAATTGAAGTTGCCAGGATACAATGTCACTTGCATGCTATAGAGGGTATATAAAATTAATGTCTAGGCTGTCTCTATGTTCTGGCTATTATGAATAAGGCTGCTATGAACATGGTAGAGCATATGTCCCTACTGTGGGCTGGAGCTTCTTCTGTGTACATTCCAAGGAGTGCAATAGCTGGGTCTTCAGGGAGCCCTATTCCCAATTTTCTGAGATAGCGCCAGATAGATTTCCAAAGTAGTTGTACTAGTTTGCATTCCCACCAGCAATGAAGGAGTGTTCCTCTCTCTCCACATCCTCACCAGCATGCGGTGTTGCTTGTATTTTTGATGTTAGCTATTCTGGTGGTTGTAAGATGGAATCTCTGAGTCGTTTTGATCTGCATTTCTCTGATGACTAAAAACGTTGAGCATTTCTTTAAGTGTTTCTCAGCCATTCATCATTCCTCAGTTGGGAATTCTCTGTTTAGGTCTGAGCCCCATTTCTCAACTGAGTTATTTGGTTTGGTGGTGTTTAATTTTTTGGGTTCTTTATATAGTTTGGATATTAGACCTTTGTCAGGTGAAGGGTTGGTGAAGATCTTTTTCTCAGTCTGTAGGCTGTCGCTTTGTTCTCTTGACAGTGTCTCCTGACTTACGGAAGCTTCTCAGCCTCATGAGGTCCCATTTATTAATTGCTGACCTTAAGGACAAGGCTGTTGGCATTCTGTTTAGGAAGTTGTCTCCTGTGCCAATGTGTTCCAGGTTCTTCCCCACTTTCCCTTCTAACTGATTTAGTGTCTCTGATTTATGTTGAGGTCTTTAATCCAGAACAAGGAAACAGACTAAGTGTCCCTCAGTAGAAGACTGGATAAAGAAATTGTGGTACATTTACACTATGGAATACTACTCAGCAATTAAAAACAAGAAATTTTCAAAATCTGTGGACAAATGGATTGAACTCAAAATGATCATAATGAGTGAGTTAACCCAGAAGTAGAAAGACTCAAATAGTATATACTCACTTATATCTGGATACTAGCCCAAGGGGCATGTCCCATGAAAGTCTTTACTTACCAGGAAAGTGGGACAGAGGAGAGGACATCCTATTGACTTTAGGTGAGAGAAGCAAGGGAGAATGGGAAAGTAGAAGGATCCAGAGGGTCCTAGAAACCTAAAAGAAGAACATTATGATGGGCCGATCTGGGCCCAGAGGTCTTGCTCAAACTATGGCACCAGCCAAGGACTATACATGCAGTAAACATCAAACCCCTACTCAGATGTAGGCCATGGACAGGACATTCTCTACAGTTGAAAGGAAAGTGGGGTCTGACTTTCACATGAACTCTGGTGCCCCATATTTGACCATGTTCCCTTGATGTGGAGGCCTGGTGGAACTCAGAGGAAGGATAGCAGGCTACCAAGAAGAGACTTGATACGCTAGGATCATATACAGGGGAGGAGGGCCCTCTCAGCCACAGTCATAGGGGAGGGGAGTAGGGGGAAAGCAGGAGGGAGGGAGGAATGGGAGGATACAAGGGATGGGATAACTATTGAGATATAATATGAATGAATTAATAAAAAATTAATGTCTAAGTCTAATTGTCCAGCCAACCCTTACTGACTTCTAGGAACACAAACACAGGAGGTCTGATTACATCACTCTCTGCATCATGCTATGCTTTGACTTCTTAGGAACGGAAAGTCCCACAGCACCCCAGGAGCCAGGGACTCTAACTTGCAAAACCTATGATGCATGCCTCTCAAAACACTTATAACAAGCCAGACTTGGTGGAACATGCCTTTAATCCTAGCACTCTGGAGGCAGAGGCAGGCAGAGACTGTGAGTTTGAAGCCAGCCTGGACTACAAAGCAAGTCCAGGACAGTCAAGGTCAAAGCTACACAGAGATACCCTGTCTCAAAAAGCAAAAACAAAAAACAAAACAAATAGAACAAAACAAAAAAACAAAAACATCAATAGCAGGCCAACTTCATGTTTCCCTGCAGTTATCCAATACCAAATGGTCAGCCTGGGAGAATACATACAAGTACTAAAGATGAACTTAGTGGGTTATGTATAGAAATATCCTGTGTATGCATGTGACAACCATGGATTTTTTAAAAAGGCAATAAATTTGAAAGGGAGCAAGCTATATAGATGGCTTTGAGGGAGGAATGGAAGGGAAATTATATACTTGCATTATAATCTCCAAAGGTTAAAAAATTGAAGGAAATATAAATTAAAGTGAAAATTAAAATGCAACATGCTCATCTGATTGGTATGGATTAGCAATTACACCAGCCAATAACTGTAGTAGACATTGTAAAATGGCTGCATTCAACTCTATTAATATGAACTAGCCTGGAGTGTCTTTAGAGCTACCTACCTGTTAGTAATTTGCTAAATCAATTATAAATTTTCTTTATAATTCTGCAAGTATATTACCTACATTTGTATACTTGAACACATGCAAATTAATTTTTATGGCATCAAATAATTGGAGAATATACCATGTGAGTCTTTCTGCTTCTAGGTTAACTCACTCAGTGTAGTCATTTCTTGTTGCATTCATTTGTCCATTTTGAGATTTACTTGTTTTTAATAGCTGAGTAGTATTCCATGGTATAAACATACCACAGTTTCTTTATCCATTCTTCAAGTGAGGGACATTTAGGCTGTTTCCATATTCTGCCTATTATGAATAAGGCTGCTATGAACACGGTTGAGCATATGTCCTTGTTGTGTGCTGGAGCACTTTTTGGGTATACTCCAAGGAGTGGAATAGCTGGGTCTTGTGGAAGCCCTATTTCGAGTTTTCTCAAAAAGCACCAGATAGATTTCCAAAGTGGTTGTACAAGTTTGCATTCCAACCAGCAATGAAGGAAGTGTTCCTATAAACTCACTTATATTTGGGCACTAGCCCAAAAGGCATGTCCCACAAAAGTCTTCATTTACCAGGAAATTGGGATAAATGTTAGAACGTCCTACTGGGACTCTAGGTAAGAGAAATATAGGAGATGGGAAAATAGAAGGGTCCACAGAGTCCTAGAAACCTACAAGAAGAACATCATGATGGGCGGATTGAGGCCCAGGGGGAATCTGCTCAAACTATTGCACTAACTAAGGACAATACAAGTAGTAAACATCGAACCCCTACTCTGATTTAACCAATTGACAGCACATTCTGCCTAGTTATGTGGAGAGCAGGGACTGAATCTGACACGAACTCTGGTGCCCTATATTTGACCACCTCCCCTTGGTGGGGAGGTCTGATGGCACTCAAAGAAAGAATAAGCAGGCTACTAGGATGAGATTTGATAGCTTATTACCATATAGTAAGAGAGGAAGTCCCCCTTAGTCATATACCTAGGGGAGGGGAATAGGGTGAAAGCAGGAGGGAGGGAGGAATGGGAGGATACAGTGATGGGATAACAACTGAGTTGAACTCTGAATAAATTAATTAAATAATTAAAAAATAAAATAAAATAAATAATTGGAGAAAATGTTGAAGTTCCAAAGGGAAGAGAGAATGACCTACAAAGGGAAACAATGGGAGAGTGATGTAGAGGGAAGAAAAGAGAGAGTAAAATAGTAGGATAAAAGAAAAAAGAATATAAAGACTTCAGATTTCCATAGTACATGAGAAGCAATGTTTTTAGTAAGTGGGAGGAAAAGTAGGTAATCATTAATGTCAGGCAAATCAAGGAGCTACAAGTTTCCATCATTAGTAAAATAATTTTTATTCAGAAAATGATATATTTTCCGAGAAGTATTTATCCACATAATTTTCTATGTTTTAAATGGGTAAATAGCAATTCCTTGTTTGTTGTAGGACTTTACTTCTTCTGACTATCAGAGTTTTTATTTGCTATAATAGTTTTAAATTTAGTTGTGCTGAAGTGAGAAGAAACTCCTTGAAAATAAATGAAAGAAAACTTCCAAGAGTGGAGAATTTGAGTCCTTTGTGGTTTAGTGTGCATAAAAGGGCTAATCAGCAGTAAATGTAGAATTCCAGTGACGGCAAGAACATCATCAACACAGAAGATGTTCTGTGATTATTTGATGTAGCTCCAACAAAAATGCTGGATTTGGAAACAAGGACAGATCAACAGGGTTCAGAGACTGTGCTTTCTCAAGCAGAGTAACTGCAGCTGTGGGGGTGTGTATATTATCAGGGGTATTGAGCTATTTATTTAGCTACAGTTGGGTTTCTGTCTATCATAATTTGTTTGAATGAAATGACTTTTAAGTAAACAATACTGTCTTGATCCTTGCACCAAAACACCTGAAAACAAAGAAGTCTAATTATTAGAATGTAAATTAAAAATCAAGGGCACAGGAAGATTTGCACTAGAATCAGAACATAACAGATGGGTCTCCTCAGAATGCCATTTCTTGAAGTCAGTTCCTTGGACTTTACAGGACCTCATACTCCTCACAATCCTTTCATAGTCATGAAATGTGTTCCACTTTGTTAAAAATGCATTTATTTTCTACTGCCACTTATATGACCTCAGTCACTACAATTTATAATTTTCACAAAGGAATAATGTGCCCAAATGCATGAAGTAAGCTGAATTATATCTTTATCCAAACTGCAATTTCTCTTACCAATTAAATCATTTTGTTGGACAAAATACATGGAATAATTTATAAGCCAATGAAATTATAAAAAATAAAATATGTGATCAGCATAATTATATAAGTTCTTGGAATAGAGTTTCTAATATTTTCTAATCCACTGAGAATTGCCAGATTTTATTTTCAGTTATAAACATTAATGTTTTAAATTTTCCAGTATGTTATATAAATGTTATTTAAGACTTGGCTGACTTTAAAGGCATCCCACCAAAATGTTTTCCCTTGGAAGTTATTCATGCAGCCCACCAAATTTCTAAGAAATAAATGCTCACTAGTGAGGGTGATAGCAGGGCAGAGTTCCTCAAGTGTCCTGTTTCATGTTAGCTGGGGAGGAGAGGGTGTTTGAAAATAGACTTATCTTGAGTTGCAAGGGAAGGGAGGGGGTATTTTTCACTTATCATGTTAAATGTCAGAAAATATAGAGAAGCTTCCTTTTCTAAAATATTGTGAATGCAAACCCTTAACTGCTTTTTGCATAATCTCACATGTCAGAGACTTTTTCAGTTTTTCTTTTTCTTTTATCTATGAATTTGCATTTTTGAATTTGCCTGTTGGATAGAGAGAAGTTACAGCCAAAAAGTCCATAAGCCTGGGTCTACCCTCAGGTCTGTCTTCAATGTACTTGAGAGCCAAGTCATTTTTTATCAGTCTCAAGCCTCAATTCTGTTATTTCTGAATTAACAACAGCTCATTGGGTTATAACAAACAGTCCAGGATTTATTATATTTGTGATTGAGAGGCAGGTGACACTATAGCCTGACTTACTGATGATCTTTATAAAATATATGTACCTGGAATTTTTTCTAGAGCTTTCAGATAATATCTCCACCTGCACCAATATCTATAACAGGAAAATAAGTTACACAGGGAGTGTCCTGCCCTCGTGTCATTATAACATTGTAAAGGTAAAAGATTCCTTATTCTGCCTTTCACTGATTCAGTCACCTCCATATAATCCACAGCATCAGGTATATATGGAGTGATTGTCCTCACCACATCTGCCCACTGTGATGGTACAGGCCAAGAGACGATGAACTAGCAGATCATAAGATGGGCTAGGTAGAAAAGATGATCAGAACCAGGTCCTGGGGAACTTGGGAACATTCATAGGCATATAGAAACAAAAGCGTTTACTTCTAGGAATCCAAAGAGCCATAATAAGATTTCAAGTACAATTAAAACATCCTGCCTAATAAAGAGTGTGATATGGAGAGTGAGGTGCATGTATTAGGAAAATCAAATACTTTATAACTTCTAAAACTCAGGGATATTGTAATACAGCTAGAATAGTTTTAAACTGTTGCCAAAAATCTGGCTGATTTAAAACCAATGATGGATCAAAGACCTTAACATAAACCAGAAACACTAACGTATTAGAAGAGAAAGTGAGGAAGAGCCTTGAAGTCTATGGAACAGCAGAAAATTCCCGAGCAGAACACCAAGAGCTCAGGCTCTAAGTTCAACAAAAGCAAACACACTGTCAACAAAAGTGGGAACAAGGCCTAACTTAGTTGCCTTCTGAAAGACTCCATGCAGCAGGGGATCAAATTGGAAGCTGAGTCTCAAAGCCATAATTTTGGTAGAGCACAAGGAGTCCTTATGGATGAGTGGGGGTTTAGGTGGGTTTGGAGGGGACATGCTTTCCATAAGTAGATGAACAGAGCCAAGAATTCTGGGACCAGGGGTGCCAGAGGAGACTGATGCACCAAACAAGGACCATGCGTGGATAGGACTTAGGCCCTCCACTCAGATGTACTGGCTAGCCAGCTCATTCTTCATAGAGGTCCCCTAATAAAGGGAGAAGAAGCTGCACCTGCCATGGACTCTGTTGCCTGCGCTTTGATCACTTCCTCTTAGGCGGGTGGGTGGGGGTGCATTAAGATGCCACAGAAGAGGATACAGACAATTCTGATGAGTCTTGATAAGCTGGGGTCAGTTTGTAGAGAAGTGCTCCCCCTCTAGGAAGGAGGGAGGACAGGTGAGACCAGGAGAAAATGAGAGAGGGGACTACATTTGCGTGTAAAGTGAATAAACATTTTTAAAATTAAAATGTAAGAAACAAAACCAATGACAAGTGTCAGATGTCCTTGTGTTAAGGAATCTGCAATACAAGTGATGTTTTACTAACACCAGGACATCTTAATTCCTACACATAAAGTTATGCAGTTGCAACTGATTGGTGCTGCACAGTTCCATGAATGCACAAGAGAGTCCTGAAATCTGACAGTTGCTTTTAGGCATCTAAATACCTGATAGAGTCTCAAATTCCAACTTGAATTTTTTGCATGATCCGATGGTTGAAACTGAACATTTTGTCACATCCATAAACAATTCCTTTCAAAATATCTCTATAATTATCTTGCCTAAAGTGGCTGTTGGATAAATTTAATTCCTAATCCAAATTCGTTCCAAATCAACAAACAGAATACATCAGCATGAATAATTCTTCCTTGTAACTATTATTAATGAATATTGTTGCTTGGAAAGAAAGATGTGACACAAAATGATCAGTGCCAATGAACAGAAAAAAAAAAAAAAAAAAAAAAAAGGAAAGTTAGTAGAAAAACAGATTAGCAACATCCAGCTGATACCCTAGAAACAAGAGACCTGAGAATAATCTCATTTTAAAGGTCACAAAAAAAAAAGACATATTTAAGCTTGACTTTCCATCTTATAGCTTTTACATAATTGATTGAACTTCTCTCTTCTAAGTATGTTTGTTTGTCTAGAAGCCAAAATCATATACAGAAATATTCACATGTGTCTTACCAAGAGAAGTTGCTAAGTAGGCTGTCAATACTGTGCCCTGAGGGGAAATACTCGTGCACACCATACACATACAAAGGGAGACAGACATATTTAGTATTGCTTACTAGTTTCTTTAAAAATTTACTGTAGGAAGCTTGGTAGAATGATAATCTCTATAATCTTCTTCTTTCCCTAATATACTTAGACTTTTGATGTGCGGTAGATTTTCAATTTTCAATTGCTAGTATTTCAACTCTCATTTTTGTCATTTTTCAAGTCTTAACTTTGAACTAACAAAATAATATAATCAATATTATAAATTCCACTATAAACTTAAATCCTAAGAATGATCTTCATTTGTGTATATTGTAATAATTAATAAAATTATATATAAATGCTGTTAATAGAGAGATCTTCAATTTCACAGTAATGCTGCATTCTTCTTTTGAAAATTGGGAAAGCATATTCCAAAGACTTAAGTTCAAACCTTGTTCATAATCTCTTTTCTTGTTAGTTAATCCAACATAATATCAGAAAAGAGAGTTTTGAAAAAAGAACTCTTTACTTTTTAAATTTAAACAACATGTGAATGGAGCATAACATGAGGCATTTACCTATAACTTTAAGACTCCATATAATAACTACACAATTACTAAGATAAGAAATAAATCATTGAGGTTTATGGGTGTATAGGCTTATTCCCAAGGTCACATGGCATTTGTTGAAAAAAATTTACTGAAACTATAATACATTAATTAAATAATCTATAAGCTATTGCATTTCAACTATATAGAAACATATAGGGTTAACAAATGTTTGCTACCCAATAAAGTTTAAGATATAATGACTGAATGAACAAACATATATTTGAATAAACTTTAATCAGTGAAACCTAAATGGTTAATGTATAAATACTTTTTAAAATATCATTTTAATAAATGTGTTATTTCATTTTAATGTTTCTTAAGGAAGCCAAAACAAAAGCAGAATATTTTGATTATTTTTCTTATTATAAAAATTATTTTCAAATAAACAATAAAAGATACCTCATTAAACAGAGAAGATAACTCAGTTAAGTTCTTTTCTGTGAGTATGAATCTGAAATCAGTGTTTAGATCTCAAATAAACCATGTCATATGTGGAGGAACTTGTTAATAATTTTAGTGTTGAGAAGTGAAGACAAGCAGATCCCTGGAGGTGTTTGTCATTACAACCTATTTCATCAAAGACTTCCAGGCCAGGGTAAGACTGTCTCAAAAAAAGAAAGAAAAAGAGAAAACCAAAACTGAAACCAAAAACCAACAAAAAACAAACAAGCAAAAAATAACAACAACAACAACAACAACAAAAAGAAGGTACACAATGCCTGCGAAAAACAATAGATTTGATATAGTCCCTCCCTCTCTCTCTCTCTCTCCCCTCCCCCCCATGTATCTCTATGTGTGTGCACCTGTCTAACTAAAAACGCTATAACATGTGCACACACATGTGTATATACACACACATACAGATTTCACAGAGAGCCATGCAAGATGATGATGAATGCTGTGATTCTTTGAATGTGTCCAGTGAAAATATATAGCAAAGACTGAGGTTTCTCACAATTTTTTTCCAGACAGAGTTTTCCTGGACTCGCTTCCTAGACCAGGCTGGCCTTGAACTTACAGTGATCCACCAGCCCTCTGCCACCCGAGTGCTGGGATTAAAGGCATGCACCACCATGGCCGGCTGAGATTTCTCACTTTTATTGTCACTTCACTCTTCTAAATACTCTCTCTCACACATACACACAGTGTATATGTATACAATGAGCTCGCCTTTCATCAATTATCAAACCGAAATATGGAAAGTTAGTCCTAGGTCCTGCATAATATTAACTACTAGAAAAGGATTTAAGCCAGAGAAATATCTGCAAAATGTCACTATCTTGTTCCCTGTTGAAGCTTACAGTAAACTAAAGAAGACTGAAAATTCACATTTACTTAAAGAAGAGTCTTCTTAGCCTTTTTGACGAGGCACCCTTTTCTCCTTTCTGTTTCCTCAATGGCTTCACTAATATTCAAATCTCAGGAAATGCACACCTCTTAGATAACTGCTAAGCAGTGTGAAGTCCTTTGTAAGACACGTGTAGAAATACCTTACGTCTCAACCAAATTCCAATTAGTCCCATCATTTGAACTCAGGGAAGGTGTTCTTTGTGCACTCGAAGGGGATGATGTACTCAAATGTCGCATGAATATTTATAAAAACGTGAATATCTAACTTCTGGAAATGGAACAGAGGATCACTGGATTTCCTCATCATAAACTTAACATGAATTTGCTATACATATTATTTATTTCATGTTTCATATTTCTCGTTTTACTGTGGTTTTGTTATATAAAACAATTTTAAACTTAAAATTTTAATTGCATTTTCCCCTCAACTTGGTTCTTTCAGATCTTCTCTCCCTCCCTACCCACCTAATCAAAAATTTGTTCTCAGGAACTATGAAAAACCCAATAAAACAACAAACCCCTTAAAACAAGAAAACAAAATTAAAAAAAACACGTACACAAAATCTCCACCAGATTCTAAACACACACACACACACACACACACACACACACACACACACACACACCAACAGACAAAAAACCAAAACCAAAACTTAAACCCAAAAAGGTGAAGTCTCTTTTATGTCAGTCAATTGCTCCTGAACTTGAGGCCTGACATGAAATTGCTCATGAAACAGGAATCACTCAATTCAATAAAAACTGATTCTTTTCTCTACCAGAAAGTGTAAATGACAGTTCCGTTGTTAACCTTTACCTTAGTGGCTAGCCATTCATTCATTAATTTAAAAAATACAACATAGTAAAATATAGTAAGATAACACAAAAACTATCATACTTAAATTCTACAGGAAAAACGAACAGAAGGAAAAGAGCCCATAGAGAAGACACAAGAATCTGAGACTCATTCACACATTCAGGAATTCCATAAAAACACTTTGCTTATATGATTTAGAAGGCCTAGTTCATTTGTGTCCTCTTTCATTCTTTCAGCTTTTTCTTCCAGGGAGTCTCCTTATCCCTGAGGCGAAAGCTTCAATAGAGACATCTCATTTAGAGTTGAGTGCCCCAAGGTCTCTGCGTATCTTGCTGTTGGTCTGATGATGGCTGGGCATCTACGAGTATACTGAATATAGAACAATACTGTTAGCTATTACTTTATCAATACATTTTTCATTTTCTTAGACATGTATTATTTGCCTTTATCCAAGGTCACTTGGCTATATTCTTGGTCACCAATATTGTGCTGAATATGGGTTCCATCTTGTGGAGTAAGCCTTAAATTAATCAGTTATTGGCAGATTACTCTCAAATGTTTGTACCACCATTGCTCTACTTGATCTTAGTGGATGATACTTTTGATGTATGTATGAAAGTAATTTATTGAGTATTTTTGCATCTATGCTCAAAAGAGAAATTGGTCTGAAATTCTCTTTCTTTTGGAGTGCTTTGTATGATCTTGGTATCACCATAACAGTGGCCTCATAAAATGAATTGGGCTATTTTCCCTTTACCTCTAGTTTTTAATATAATTTGTAGAGCAGTGACATTAACTCTTCTTTGATAGTCTTGTAGAATTGTGTGCTAATGCTCTCAGGTACTTGGCTTTTTATGGTTAGGAGACATTTAATAACTGCTTATATTTCACTAGAGGTTATAAGTTTGTTATAATTGCTTTCTAATATTTATATCAATTTTGTAAATGGTATGTATGACGAATCCACTTGTTTTAGATAGATTCATCTCCAATTTGTGGGGATACGTGTTTTTAATGTATCTCTTTATGATTTTCTGCTTTTCTGCAGTGTCTGTTACTTCCCTCTGACTTTAGTTAATTGATAAGGTTTTGTCAATCTTACTGATTTTCTTAAAGAAAAAACTTTTTAATTCATTGATTCTTTGTATGTTTTCATTGTTTATTTGCTTATTTCTATTGTATTGATTTCACCTCTCAGTTTGATTATTTTTTGCCATTTACTCATCCTTAAAGTGATTTTTTTCTAGAACTTTTACATGTGCTGTTAAATTGCTAGTATGAGACCACCCCAATATTATATAGGCAGTTATATGAACTTGCCTCTAAGTGCCTTCATTATGATTATGTTTTGGTGTGTCATGTATTCATTTTCATTTAATTCTAGAAAATTCTTAGTATATTTCTTACCTTTCATCTAGTCCCAGTTTTCTTTCTTTTTTTTTTTTTATTAATTTATACTTGTTACATCTCAATAGTTATCCCATCCCTTGTATCTTCCCATTCTTCCCTCCCTCCCATTTTCCCAATATTCCCCTCCCCTATGACTGTTTCTGAGGGGGATTACCTCCCCCTGTATATGCTCATAGGGTATCAAGTCTCTTCTTGGCAACCTGATGTCCTTCCTCTGAGGGCCACCAGGTCTCCCCATCCAGGGGACATGGTCAAATGTGAGGCACCAGAGTATGTGAGAAAGACATATCCCACTCTCCACTCAACTGTGGTGAATGTTCTGACCATTGGCTAGATCTGGGATTCCATCTTACACCCATCAGAATGGCTAAGATCAAAAATTCAAGTGACACCACATGCTGGAGAGGATGTGGGGAGAAAGGAACACTCCTTCATTGCTGGTGGGAATACAAACTAGTACAGCCACTTGGGAAATCTATCTGGTGCTATCTCAGAAAAATGGGAATAGGGCTTCCTCAAGATCCAGCTATTCCACTCCTTAGAATATATCCAGAAGATGCTCCAGCACACATGGAGGAGTATTGCTTACAAGCTTGTTTCTCATGGCTTTCTGTGCCTGCTTTTATAGAAACCAGGACCATCAGGCCTGGGGTGACTACACCCAGAATGGGCTTTGCTCTTACCTATCAGTAACTGATTAAGAAATACACCATGGAAAACTACTCAGCTATTAAAAACAAGGAATTCCCGAAATTTGTGGATAAATGGATTGAGCTAGAAATGATCATAATGAGTGAGTTAACCCAGAAGCAGAAAGACTCAAATGGTATATACTCACTTATATCTGCATACTAGCCCAAGGGGCATGTCCCACGAAAGCCTTTACTTACCGGGAAACTGGGACAGAAGGGAGGACATCCTATTGGGACTCTAGATGAGAGAAGCATGGGAGAATAGAAAAGTAGAAGGATCCAGAGGGTCCTAGAAACCTACAAGTAGAATATTATGATAGGCAGATTTGGGCCCAGGGGTCCCACTCAAACTAAGGCACCAGCCACGGACAATACAGGTGGTAAACTTTAGTCCCAGTTTTCATTCATTAGGGAATTCTTCAGCTCCTATGGGTTTTTACACTTTCTGTTGTTTTTGTAAATGAGTCTTAAATAATCTATTATTCATATAATAAAGTTTGGGCTCACTGATTTTTTCTCTTAGATCAATTTCTCTAATAATTCTCAAAATTCAAAGCATTTTTGTTTCAATACTTGAAAAATATCTTATAAATACCTGAATTTTAAATTTACTACCATACCACTAAATGGTACAATTCAAGTAGGATTTTATATTTTTATTCTCTGCATCACTCATAGATATTGTTATTATCAAATTTATTTGCTTGATATTGGCATAGGTTCTTAAACTGTGCTTTAGTATCAATTTTCTAATACATCATTTTTCATTACAATGTTTTTATAAAGACCATACTGCATATTTATTGTACATTCATTGACACTTTTTGAGCTTTGTTAAATGTTAAATTTAACGTCCATTAACATAGAATACATTTTGCCCCATTTGACTTTCATATTTTATTGATTTCCTTTTTTTGTTTACTTTTATAAAATAATTTTAAAATTGTATGTGTTTAACTTCTTTTCTT
The DNA here is from genome assembly GCF_903995435.1 of Acomys russatus. Taxonomy (NCBI): domain Eukaryota; kingdom Metazoa; phylum Chordata; class Mammalia; order Rodentia; family Muridae; genus Acomys; species Acomys russatus. The sequence continues at coordinate 105,426,028 of NC_067137.1, read as the reverse complement.
GCATGTATATTTGTGCAGCTGTTTGTGGGTACAAGAAGGTGTCATGGAACTGGAGATACAGATGGTTGTGAGCCACCATGTAGGTGCTGGGAATGAAAGCCCAGTGTTCTGCAAAAAGAGTCCTGCTGCTGAAAGGTCTCTCCAGCCCTGATATGTTAGCATTTTAATTTACTAATTTACATATTTTTTTCTTTTCTCCATTTTCAGATGGAATCAGGTTCATTGCATCTTATTCCACTGGTTTTGACACTGTCTGTCTTTCACATTATGGTTGCTATTTTATCAGACATAATTCAATTAACCAAGACAAAACTGATACATGAATGGTTATCTAGCCCTGTTCTTGAGGAAATTTTTTTTGTTTGTTTTTTTTCTTTTCTTTTTTTTATTAATTTATTCTTGTTACATCTCTATGTTTATCCCATCCTTTGTATCCTCCCATTCCTCCCTGCCCCCCTTTTTCCCATTATTCCCATCCCCTATGACAGTTCCTGAGGGGGATCACCTCCCCCTATATATTCTCATAGGGTATCAAGTCTCTTCTTGGCAACCTGCTGTCCTTCCTCTGAGTGCCACCAGGTCTCCCCCTCCAGGGGACAAGGTCAAATGTGAGGCACCAGAGTACGTGAGAAAGTCATATCACACTCTCCACTCAACTGTGGAGAATATTCTGACCATTGGCTAGATCTGGGAAGGGGTTTAAAGTTTACCTCCTGTATTGTCCTTGGCTGGTGCCTTAGTTTGAGCAGGACTCCTGGGCCCAAATCTGCCTATCATATTGTTCTACTTGTAGGTTTCTCCTATTGGGACTCTAAATGAGAGACACATGGGAGAATAGCAAAATAAAAGGATACAGAGGGCCCTAGAAACCTACAAGTGAGGAAATTTTTGAAATCCAAGAACTTCAATTCCCATACAGAAAGTTCTTGTTGACTAATTTCGTACCTTTCAAAATTGTGCTCAGTATTGACAGTACAAAGGTAGCTATTGTAAAGAAACTATTGAAAATTATATTATTATTTTTCAGATTCATTGATTTAAAATCTATATTGTTTCATCTGAAGTGGAATTTATAAAAATCTTCATGAAGTAAGATGTTTTAATCTTCACAGTTTTGAATTGCACTCAATTTTACATGAATTGAGTTTGTTCTCTTCACGTTGCATATTAATCAAATGGGTCATGAATTTTTAATCGTTGTTAGTCTAAAATATTTAAAGGCTATCAGCCTAAAGGTAAAGTTTTTATTAAAGTATTTTAATAATACTCAGCTGGATTATTTCCCTACTCTCTTCTACTGCACTTGCAATATTTAAGGGCTCCTCCTCCCATATTTTTTTCAGTTACTCACATACTTCTTGACTGAATGAATTTCCTTCTCTAACACCTTTCATGTTTTAAATCATATCTTCAGTTTTCTTTGTTTTAAGACATAGATTACTGTTTACACCCCACTGGGAATATTTTATGCTGCTTATGTGCACTAATTCTCATTTTATATCAGCGCTCGAGGTCTGAAACTACTATTTGTATTTTATATTTTCTCTACCTTGACGATTCTAAACTTTTCTTTTAGTATTCTGGACCTCCACCATACATTCTTATTTTCTTTTATTTATGTATTATTTTAATTTCTAAATTTGTTTTCAATGCTTTTACATGAAATTCATTAGTTATTAAAATTATATATTCACAAATACTTTAAGGTAGCTAAATATACTCACCTGTCTAACTATCAAATGATTTTTAAATTTTTTTTTATATATTCCTTTTCTAATGATTATCCTTTTATGCTCATCTTTATACTTGCACTATTTTCCATGTTTAGCATGTCACTTACTTTGCATCTCAAATTATAATATCTTGATATGCCAGTTTATCAAAATCTATTGTTTATTTCTCCTACTGCATATTTCTTCCAATTGTACACACACATACAAAGATCATGAATGTGAAAATATTCTTGGTGGCAATCAGTGATAATCGTTTAGATCATATTTGAATAAGGTTTAGATCAAAGTGGCCTTGCTTCTAAATTATAACATATAGAGGTCAACCACTACAAGGAACACATCAGTGTTTCTCAGTATTACTTCAGAGCTGAGACACAGACTCTATTTTCTGTGCTTCCTTATGTTATATATAATATTCACCATGGTGCAGTGCTTCAATCTTTAGATTAATCTTTAGGAAACCTTATTCAAAATAGTAATGAGTCAGATACTGTGATGTTCCAGTATAAGTTCTCTATGCCACATTCATTAATTTATTGAAATCTAGACATAGTGAATGTTGATATTATAGAAATGAGTCACCACATTAGCACCTTAATATTAATGTCTTTATGTATCAATATATTATTATATATTTAAATTTAAAGACATACTTTTTTATGATTTTATGTGGTGTTGAAAATTAATTACATATAAGGTACAAATTTTGTTCCTGATGAAAAGATTACAAACTTCCTTGTCTTAGCTTTCAGTGTAGCTAATGAAGATATTAACTAATTTCAGATTTTATTAACTCTGTAGTAAGATTTAGGCCTTTTCTTTGGTTTGTCATCATTTTATTTTTGTTGATGAGAGATGTAGAAATTTAATTATTTGGTTTTATATGTAATTTTCATTAGTTCTCTCTGAAATGTCTACATGTTTGGATCAAATTCATCAACTTCTTCCATATTTGTACAGTTTCTTTGATAGTCATCTATGGGTGACCCCATAGACTTCCTAAGGACTCCCCATTCCTAAGTCACTGTGAAGTTCCAAGACTCTCCAACCTCCAATTGCCCTCTCTACCCTACTGTCCCTCCTACTACTCCTCATCCGTGTTTCCCTTCCCATCCCCTTTCCTATCCACTTCCCTCCCTCTGTCCCCTCCAATGCTTGTTTAATTTCTCCTTCTGAGTGAGATTCAAGCAACCTCCCTTTGACCCTCCTTATAAATTTGCGTCTTTGGGTCTGTGAATTGTAGTATGTTTATCCAGTAATTTGTGGATAATATCCACTTATATGTGAGTACACACTGTGGGTGTCATTTTGAGCTTGGGTTACCTTACTCAGGATGGTATTTTTCTAGTTCCATCCATTTTCCTGCAATTTTCAATATGTCCTTGTTTGTAATAGCTGAGTAGTATTCCATGAGATAAATGTGCCACATTTTCTTTATCCATTCTTTAGTTCAGGAACATATAGGTTGTTTCCACATTCTGGTTATTATGAATAAAGCTGCTACGAACATAACTGAGCAAGCATCCTTGTTATATAGTGGAGCACCCTTTGGGAATATACCCAGGAGCAGTACAGCTGGGTATTGCAGTAGAACTATTCCCAAATTTTCTGAGAAATGGCCAGATTGATTTCCAAAGTAGTTGTACAAGATTGTACTCCCAGAAGCAATGGAGTGCCAGTCATTGACAGCATGTACTATTCCTTGAGTTTTATTATCTGAGCCATTCTGATGGGAATAAGATGGAATCTTAGAGTCATTTTGATTTGCATTACTACGCATCCCTAAAGCTCCTTGGCTCATGATGGAATGCTGTACTTTGCTCCCTCACCCCCATACTGGAATTTGATCTTTCTTGGGCTTTCACAGCTGCATGATGCCATGTCCCCTGTGAGTTCACTTCTGTGTCTTGAAGACACTGTTTCTGTATATCATCTACTGCTTCTGGATCTTATACTCTTCCTTCTCCCTTCTCCAAAATGGTTGCAGGAACATGGGAGAACAGGGTGTGATATAGATGTCCTGTTTATGGCTGAGCATTCTATTCTCTGTACCATGACCAATTGTGGATCTCTGTGTGAATCACCATGTACTAAAATTAGAAACTTCTCTTATGAGGGTTGGGAGATACAGTAATGCAGGGAATATTGCTAAGTCATTATATATCAATTTTATACTATGCATATTTAACAGAGTAATAATAATAACTTCTCCCAAAGAGCCAAAGAACCACCTAACCACAACTTCTTTACCTGAGCCTGTTCAGTCACGTTATATTACATTGTTTTCAGTGGTGTATTATAGGTGATATAACACATAACATTTTCTAGTAACACTGTAAATTCATATGAAGACTCAATGGAGATATAAACATTGTGTAGAACATTGATCTACACATTTATATGACATGTGTATATATATATATGTATGTATATATATATGTATATATAGATATCTACAGCATTTATATGATGGTGAAGTGATGGTAGACTCTTCCATCCATTTCCAAACTAAAATATAACATAAGCAATTTAAAGCAATGAAAGCATTTTAGCTCATTTGTAGAAAATTCCCCCAAAGATAATGCTTACCCACATGCAACACCTTGCTTTTCTCCCTATGAGAAATTTTTAAATATTTTTGAGAAATATGTTGAGAGACTGTATCTTTTTTTTGTACTTGGTGTCAAATGTATTTTTTTATTAATTTATTCTTGTTACATCTCAATGGTTATCCCATCCCTTGTATCCTCCCATTCTTCCCTCCTTCCCATTTCCCCTTAGCCCCTCCCCTATGACTGTGCCTGAGGGGGACTTCCTCCCCGTGTATATGCTCATAGGGTATCAAGTCTCTTCTTGGTAGCCTGCTATCCTTCCTCTGAGTGCCACCAGTTCTCCCCCTCCAGGGGATGTGTTCAACAGCCTAAGTGTCCCTCAGTAGAAGAATGGATAAATAAACTGTGGTACAGTTACACTATGGAATACTACTCAGCTATTTAAAACAAGGAGAGACTGTATCTTACAGTATCTTATCATACGGTTAAAGTTAAATTTCAGACATCCAACATGACACCTTGAATTTTCCTTTTTCCATCCTGTGAACTAAACAGGCAATCTCATTTGAGTTACTGTGGGCAAAGCAGATTATGATTTTCTGTGATTCTAACTAAAACTGCTTTTTAAATTTTTTTGATTTGTTTATTAAGATCTTGATCACAACTCTCCCCTCTCCTCCCACTCCCTCCCTTTCCCATCCCCTCCCCATCTCTCTTTCCTTTTTCTCCTCAGATAAATGGAGCACATATCAACCTACCTTGCAGTATCAAGTAGGAGTAGGACTAGGCTCGTCGTCTGTTGAGTCTAGACGAAGCAGCCCTGTTAGGGGAAAGGGAATGAAAGGCAGGCAACAGAGTCACAGACAGGCCCTACTCCTGCTGTTAGGGGTTTCTTGCAAAGACTAAGCTGCATTTCTTTTATATATGTGTAGGGGGCCTAGTGGCATCCCAGGCATGCTCTTGTTGGTGAGTGAGTCTCCATGGGGCCAGGTTAGTTGAATCTGCAGGTTTTTCTGCGGTGTTCTTGATCACTCCGGCTCCTTCAATCTTCCCTTTCTTCCTCGAGATTTCCAGAGCTCCAATTATTAATGTTTGACTGTGGTTCTCTGTGTCTTTTTTCATCAGCTACTGAGCGAAGCCTCTCAGAGGGCAGTGATGCTAGGCTACTAGCTGAAAACATAGACAAATATAATTACTAGATCAGAGGTGGGCTTGCTCTCATGGCATGGGTCTCAAGGTGGGCCAGTCATTGGTTGGCCCTTCCTTCAATTTCTGGTCTGCCATTCTTATCTCTGTATGGCTCGTAGGCAGGGAAGATTGTGGGTCAAAGATTTTGTGGATGAGTTGGTGTTTCCATTCCTCCATTGGAGGTCTTGCCTGGTAACAGATGGTGGCTGTTTCAGGTTCCATATTCCCTATTGCTAGAAGTCTTAGCTAGAGTCACCCTCACTGATTTCTGGGAATTTCTCTTGTCCTAGTTTTCTACCTCATCTCAGAGATGTCCCTCCTTTGATTCCAAATCTCTCTCACAGTTCTCTTTCCCTCTGTCCTCCCCACACTTAATACCTCTTGTTCCTCCCTCCACCCTAGCTACTAAGGCCACAACCCAGCCACCTTGTTAACTCCTTCCATCCCCCCAACGGGTGTCTTATTCTCCCTTTTCAGTGAGATTCAAACATCTTCTTTTGCGTCCTACTTGATAGTTAGCTTCTTTGGGTCTGTGTATCATAGCATAGTTAATCTGTACTTTATGGCTAATATCCACTTATAAGTGAGTACATATGGTGTGATCTTTCTGGGTAAAGGCTGACTTAGAATACTTTTTTTCTGGTTCAGTCTATTTTATTACAAATTTCATGCTGTCCCTTTTTTTTTTTTTTTTTTTTTACTAGCTGAGCAGTATATTATTCCATTATGTAAATGTACCACAATTTCTTTATTTATTCTTCAGTTGTTGGACATCTAGGTTCTTCCCATTTTTATGCTATTACAAATAAAGCTTCTATAATTAGTTCTGCAAGTGTCCTTGTTGTATGGTGGAACATCTTTTGGTATATGCCCATGAGTAGTTTAGCTGGGTTTGGAGGTAGAACTATTCCCAATTTCTTTCTTTCTTTCTTTCTTTCTTTTTTTTTTGCCAATTCACCCAGTTATGTTTTTATTCATATATTGAATGAGCACATAAACATGCAATGTAAACAAAGTACAATGTGCTTTCATATCTGATTTTGGCATTTCTTTAACACCTTGGAGAATGCCAATTTCTTAAAAAAAAAAAACACAGAATTGATTTCCAAATTAGTTGTACAAGTTTGCACTCCCATCAGCACTTCAACCACCCTTTCTACATTACAGAAGAATAAGGATGTTATGATATTGAAAGTTTTATTAAAAAACACTTTCTTGTTTGTCTTGAAAATAAAATCAAGTGAATTTGAATTAATATTAATAATAGAAAAAATATTGTGTCCTCTACTCTGCTTTCCTCTTCCCTACTCAAATTTAAAGCTTTCTGCTCCATTCTTTTTCTTAAATAATTTTTTACCTCTGTGTTCTATCTCTCTCCCTTGAAGTCACACTCTCAGCCAGTTACTAATTTTCTGACCTCTGAGAGTATTTCAAACGACTCTCACATACCTTAAAATTCTAGACTAATATCCACAAATAACAGGAAATATGTGATAGTTCTGTTGGTTTTATTCTAAATCATTCAGGATGATTGTGTCCTGCTTCTTTAATTTACTATTGAATTCTATAATTTTGGTTTTTTAACAATTAAGTAATATTCCATTATGTATATATTATATTTTTATAAAGCAATTCTGATATCAGTACCAAAGTAAAGAGCTTAAAATACATTGAAAAGTATAAATATACTCCCATTTTGGTATGTTAACATTATAATTAATTTTACATTATCTTTTTCTCAAATTTTTAACTATCAAGCAATGAAAGAGGTTGGTCTGTCATTTATAGAATAAATCCTCACATGGCAGAATACAAATTTTCAAATACACAAAAATCATTTCCCAGCATATAGAAATTCTTTACATAAATTTGGGCCATAGAACATTAAAAATATTAACAATACTAGGTAAGTTCTCAAGCCACAATGATATTATAAATCAATAAGAAAAGATAATTGAAAATTTACCAAATACTTGAAAATTAACTTATTTCTATGTAGTCATAAGTCAAAGTTACAAGGGAGATCCGAAAGTATTTTGAATGAAATATTAACCAAAAAATTTGAAGATATATCAAAATTGTGCAATATAACAAAAACATTGCATAGAAGCCAGAAATGTTGGCATCAAATGTGGCAAACAAGCCACTGGGCAAAATGTTCTCGTTTCTGCCACAGACAGAATTCTGCTTAAAAATGGGCAAGTTTAGATGCAGGCAGAGTTGAAGGCAAACTCTACTAACACAGGGTAAGCAAGTCCTCAATAGTTACTGCCTTAGAAATATGTCTGTAAGAGATATTGGGCCAGAAAGCTGAATATGATGCTCCATCATTATAGAGTGTTGGGTGACTATTCAGTCAGTAAACTGTCTCAGTCATTTTTTCATTTTGGAAACTGCTAACCTGCACTTTGGATTCACTCAAGTATTTAAGTTTTATCTCTCCTCAAGTCTCTGATGGGTTTGAAAACCAGATAGTTTAGTCTTTAAATTAAGCTTAGTAGGTTAAGAGCTAAGAAGTTTTTAGATCAAAATAGATGTTCTAAATTAATAGACATGATATATGTTAGATATTAATTTCCATTCAGATATTTGGACCCAACAAGATAGGAAAGATATTTACTTCAAATTTGCCAAATACAAAAAGACAAATCACTATGAACATAACATTTATATAATTCTTGATTGTCTCGTGGTTCTTCCTGTTGCATGTAATTTACTTTACACATGTATAATAATCTAAATTTGTATGTTAAAAAGCATAATATAAAAAGACAAAATAGGAAGTCTGCTCTGTTGTATGCATGGTTATTGATCATTCAAAAGAAACAACATTTAGTTCTGATGGATTTTCTGTACTTTTTTCCTGTGTTAGTGATTTGTGAAGTTGTCTTTATTTCTCTCCTACTTACCTTGGATCTAATTCATTTTGTTGTAGCTTTTAAAAGTAGAAGTTAAGATTCTTTGTGAATTTTACTTAACAAATCTATTAAAGCTAAAACATTTCCCAACCAAATCCCTCTTTATCATATGGATGTTTTCCAATGAGTTTAAAAATAAACCACCCCCTTTTTCCTAGTTTTTGCAGAGAACGTCTAGTAGTCAATCTTTGCACAGTACAAATGCACAGCCATACTGAGCAGTTCATCTCATTGTAGTAAAATATGATGATTGGCTGCAACTCTGAACCAGGGCTGGAGACAATCACTCCAGAGTCGAGACAGGACGGGTCTCCAAGCCCAAATCACAACCTGGAGTAGGAATTATCAACTGATTTGATGAGTATAAACACAGAAGAAACTATAAATGCAAGAATCAAAAGTAAAAAATGTGAATAAGGGGCCTTGGCATGGGTAGCAGGTAGCAACCATGTTCTGTTGCTTTTATAGAGCTGTGACTTACATATTTATTCACCTTTATGACGAGTGATAAAAGATTAAATTTCAGATGCTTATGTGCATCTTTCTGGGTCTAGGCTACCTTACTTAGAATGAGACATTCAAAAGCATTCTTCATTGTAGAACTTTAAAAAAATAAGAAAAGGCTCAAATATGCCATCTGAAAACAGCTTTTTCTGACATTGACAATGTTTTTGGGCAAATGTCGTTTCCAAGGCTGCATGCTCAATGTCTACACAAGGTCAAACCAAGCAAACTTTTAACATGACCAGAGGAAGGACCCACTATGTCCACCTCAAACATTGATGATGAACTAACTATTGGCAGTTGATTCCACTTAGGGAGGGAGAGTCATCATTAGTTAGGGATATTAGCCACTAGTAGGTTACCCATGTTGTGCTATATGTCTCTGTCATTACACACATACTAATAGCATGAAATAGAGTTAGAAAGTTAATAAAAGAGTTTATCAATTGGGAAGGAGAAGTGGCAGCAGACATGGAAGGGTTGGAAAAGATGGAGTGGAGCAAGTATGGTTTGATCAAAACACATTTTATGAAATTCTCAAAAGAATCAAATAAGACAATAATCTTGTGATGAAAATATATTACTTGTGGGTTGAAAGGGGGCCCTCTTCTATTATTATGTCCACACACTGAATAAAATTTTAAAAGCCTAATGGAAATTAAACGTGACAGCTATAGTTAAGTCTGCATAGAGCAAGTCAAAAATTGGCTTCTAAACTGAAAATTAAGAAACAGACGTAGCAGTGCTGTCACAAGACTTTAGGGATGAGAATGTCTATGGACTACTCTGGGGAGCATAGACTTATGTCTGTCTTGGCTAAGAGGTTGAATGAATCCATAAATACCTTTAACACAAGCCATGTGGAGAATCAAGTACCAGAGACCACAGAAATGAGTAACTTGTTTTATATTATTAATCAGATATTTAATTACTTGACATTTCCAGTAATCAATTCAAATCCTTCATTTTTAAAAATGAAAGACAGAGGCAAAAAGTCTACACCATTTACATGAGTAAAATCTTCACATAGGTGTATAATTAAGATCAAAACTATCCATGGATTGATTAATTAATTCAAAAATACAATGTCATTTAAGAAATTTCTACCACTTAAAACAGAGTGTCAACAAGTGCATCTTTCATTAATTAATTATTTTAATAAATTGTTAAATTATTTAATTAATTATTAATGCAGGTAGGATTGCCTTTGTTTTCTTTAAATTCAAATACTATTCCTTAAGGTAATTAAGACTGTTTTGTATCTGACTTCCAATTACATATGAGTGAGAATATCTGTCAAATTGCAAACAGAAAGAGACAGATCTGAACTAAAATCACTGACATAAGATGAGTTGATGTTTATTTTAAAAGTTACATCTATGGTTTTAATATGTAATGAGAAGAAAACAGATTATAACACTTAGCTCTCCAGGTTCTATAAAAAAACACCCTGGGTGTTTAATATTTCCTTAGTCTGTATTTCATCTTTTGGATAGTTAGGGAAACAAAATATTATTTTTATGAGTTTGGGGGTTCTGCATAAAAATCTGATTGAGTTGTACTGTACTTATGATCTTCAGCTATTAGCAGAATTTAAGTCTTCAAAGCATTTAAAAATTCAACTCATTTTCTTTATGGATCCTGGATAGGAATTTTCCGAGGCCATTTTAAAATTGTTTTGTCTCGTGAAAAAGAAAACGGGTTCTTTCTCTCAGCATAGATGCCACTTTGTTATGTTCATGCCAGCAGCATTTATAGATTTCAAGGATGGGTGACACATGTTGTGTGGCTAACTATGGCCTGCTGCAGCAAGAGATTGACATGGTTCTTATTGAGACCCCATGGGGGCACTGAAAGTCTAGGGAAAGCAAGACAGTTTTGTTCTCGTCCCCTGGAACGATGTGTACATTAAGCCAAATGTCCCGGATAGAAAGATATGGATGGTGAAGGGGGATTGAACCCCAAAATTTTTCAGCACTACAGACAACTGTTGTGGATATGTCAGAAATGTCTGACTAATATAAATCTGCTGCACGGTAAATCGTTGCATTCCCATAAATCCATAGACTAGAATCTGCAGTAGCTGTCTGTGCTGTTTGCACATAACTGGAAAATTAGGGCCACCTGAGTCAGCCATCTGGTCATTATTTGAGTACAGTATTCTAGATACTTCTTCCAAGTGTTCTGACTGCTCGGCTACTAAGAGAACTAAGCAATGCAAGCCTTCATGCATCTAATTTTGAGACTTTCCAGCAACTGCAAGATGCCTCCTTGCCATATTCCAGAGAGCTTCTTCAGTGACCCACACCACCCACTGCCTTGAGGTCAGGTTGGGGTTGGTTATGAGTGTTATTAGTCTCTGTGGTTTTAATAACTATCATCATTGGTTGCTAAAGGATATTTTAGTGCTAAGTCTGAGTTAAAGACATTGATGGTGGGTAACTGAGTTGTACAAGGATGTTTTGAGCAAAAGAGGAAATAACTCTTACAGCTTCAATTTATATAATAATCTTTATACAAAGAGAGATATCTTTCTCAGGCTCCTCTTCCATAGGATGAAGTATCAGAAGAACTGAATAACACAATAAAAGATTTTTGATGATACAATGTCATCAATGAAGAGTATTTTTCATGTCACATATTTAATATATTCATATTTCATAGGAAGGTGAGCATAATCAGAAAGTTGTATGTCTCAGGAAGAGTTTCTGAAATGAATGTGAGAATAAAATATCACTGAGTATTGAAATACCATATTTTACAGAAAATATATTTTAAAGGCATCATCCTTATTTTCATGGGTAAAAGCATATATATGTATAAAAGGAAGGAAGTAGAAGACAAAGAGATGAAAATGAGGAGGAAGGTACTGAGAGGGAGAAGAAGAGGGATGAACAGGAAAAGAAAGGAGAGAAAAGGGAGAAAGAAGATAGAGGGAGGGAGAGGGAGGGAAGAAGTTACATGATTTTCTTTTGCTTTCAGCACACAACTTGCCAATGTACCAGGTGTCCTTCAAGCCCCAAATAAATTGAATACAAATAAAAATGAAAGTGCTTTTTTTCACAGTGAAGAATTGAAGCTAGCAACCAAGAAACCAGTTATACGTGATTTGGGAACTTCTGATAGCTGACCTCTGTGGAAAACACTAGATTCTGTCATTTGAAATTAAATGACTTTTCTTCAGATTTTCAGCATCAAGTCACTGTGCTGCAAGTGAAACTTAGGTTCCTTTTGCTTTCATCACCTGCATGTAGTACAGTCAAAGAAACCAGACACATGGGGAATATTTTTATACCTAAGAGGAGTTTCATTTTCTTTTTCCCTCCCTCCTCATCCCCTACATGGTCGGATTCCAGCTGTTATTATGGTAGAAAAATACTACACCCTGAAACTGAATAAAATATATGACGCCAGGCACTGAAAGTGCCCCATCCTTCCACACTTGCAGGAAACGGATCATGATTGCATGCATCTGATCTTAGTGGATAGTCCTTGCCCTGAGCCCCAGGGACAGCAGCCAAGAGACTAGGAAAAAGCAACGCAAGCTCCCTGCCAAAATGCCAGAATGCCCAGAGGGGAAAATGTTTCCTCAAGTTAAATCTGCAGATGATTTTATCCTCATGTTTATGTGTAAAAAGTCAATAGTATTAACATCTAATTCCACTTTTGCTTTCAGAAAGTGGTGATTTTTCTGAACAGAGAGCCGGAGGAAAATAACATTTTTTTTTTTTTTAATCACAGGAATGATCACAAAAGACAATTAAAATTGTACTGATTTTCAAAATTTAAAACAGAATAAAAAAGAAAATTCTTTTAAGTTCAGTGACATAAATTGATCAGCTAATTCCAATAATATGTGAAACAATGTATTTTTCCATAAGGTTATATTTAGCAAACTAAATGGTTGCCATTTTTTTTTATAAAGATGGATGCTTAGGAGCCCCATTGGACTCCTCCTAGGAGGGACTAGAATATTTTTGTGGATACTGCTTTAATTCTGTCTTTCATTTTGGTGAGTTGGGGATAGTGGATCAAGAGATGCATTTTATATATTCTATCAGTGTCCCCACATTGCAAGGTGGAGGTTATTGTAACATAGGGTTACTGTTTGATGGCAAGAACAAAAACACAAAATAATATGAAATGAAATTACCTACAACAAAAGGAAAGAAAAGGGCATTTTGTTAGGAAGAAAAATCCACCTTTATCCCTCAGTTTGTGAAATAATTAAGGTGGATGGCTCTGAATGATAAGAAGAAAATGTCTCCAGTTATAATCTAAATAGAGAAATCCACTCTGTTTTTCTTACTTGTTTCCTGTATTCAAATTTAATAAGAATGGATATGTTTTCCTTCATTTGCAGAAAACTGGGACAATGAGATAAAAAAGTGTGTAGGAAGAGCTAACAAGAGGTTAGAGGTTCATCGGTTCATCTTGTGCCCAGTTCTTGTCTAGTAAGTATAAATATCTCATTTTGGATATCAACATAGAAAGCAAAGTGATGTAATGTGTTCTGATGCCTTGGAGGGCTGAGGCGGGAGGAGGCCAATGAGAAGACCTTTCTCATTGGAAGAGTATCAGAAATTTCTAAATTCAGTCACTTTTGGCATTGTTCCCTTTTTCCATTGTCTCCAGATAGTCATTGAATTTACTCCACAAAGTCGTTTCAGGCTTTGGAGCCATGCAGGGTAAGGCCAAGAAACAAGGCATTTGAAGCTGACAAGCAGAAAATTTGGGGAAAACCACTGAAGTATAAAAGCAGCTACCATTATGTACAGAAGAAATTTATTGGATGGTGATATATACATATAAATATGTATATATATATTTATATATGATTTTATACACACATCATACACCCATATTTCATATATGAATATTGACTGATTTTTTAAATGAAAACAACATTAGCTAAGAAAGATAAGGCAAAAGACTGATGTATGTTATTCTTTGGGGAAATCTCACCCCATACATAATGTGTCCTACACTTAAACCTTAAAGAGTTGCGTCTTTTCAATCACTGCTTTAACTTTATGCCATTCCACTGAAAGTACACATGGAGATACATATTATTTTCTGATTTAATCTCCATGGAAGAATATGTTTATCTCATCACTAATTCATCATGTGGCCTCTTTGCTTGCAAACATCATGATTTTGTCCATAGTTAGCTATTGCACACAATAAGTTTCCCACCAGGGACACAGGGACAAAGTTAGCATTTCATGTGACTGGATGCAGCCTTTGTAGGCAGGCAGGCCAAGCAGAATAATGCACTATTTATTGATGTATAGAACATCACACACACACACACACACACACACACACACACACACACACACACACACACATATATATACATATATATATATATATCCCTATATTAGTATGCAGTTAAAAAATTATTTCTGCAGACTAATCTGAAACTATGAACAAAATATTTTAAAGTATTGTATCTACATAAAATACTTTCAGCTGAATAATATATATACTAATATATTTCTGAAGACACAGTAAAGAAAATGATAAATTGGATATAGTTTAGCATTTCCTTTTTTCTTTTTAACTGAAAAATAGATTTCTTCCTAGCACATACTACTCAGATTATGGTTCTTCTTCCATCCACTCCTCACAGTTCATCCTAAATTCCCGTTCTGTCTGAGCCATCCTCTTTTTGTTTCTCATTAGAGTACAAACAGGTTTCTAAGGGATGACAATAAATTAAAATGAAATGAAATAAAATGAAATGCGATAAAACAAAAATTAACACAGTAGCATAGGACAAAATAAACAAACAGAGGGAAAGAGCCCAAGAAAAGGCAAAAGAAACAGATAAAGTCATGAAGATACAATCGTTAGTACACTCAGGAGTTACATAAAAAAACAAACTGAAAGCTATAATATGTGTGCAAAGAATGTGCAGGTTAAATATAGATATAAATTTAAATATATATGTATATATATACAAAATTAAAAACCTAAAAAATAAGACTAATTTTTCCTAGTTCTTATATATATATATATATATATTATTAATTTATTCATATTACATCTCAATTGTTATCCCATCCCTTGTATCCTCCCATTCCTCCCTCCCTCCTGCTTTCCCCCTACTCCCCTCCCCTATGACTGTGACTGAGGGCACCTCCTCCCTCTGTATATGCTCATAGGGTATCAAGTCTTTTCTTGGTAGCCTGCTATTTTTCCTCTGAGTGCCCTCATGCCTCCCCATCCCGGGGATGTGGTCAAATATGGGGCACCAGAGTTCATGTGAAAGTAATGATTAAGTTAACCCAGAAGCAGAAAGAATCAAATGGTATATACTCACTTATATCTGGACATTAGCCCAAGGGGCATATCCCATGAAAGTCTTCACTTACCAGGAAGGTGGAACAGAGGGGAGGACATCCTATTGGGACTCTAGGTGAGAGAAGCATGGGAGAATCTGGAAATAGAGGATCCAGAGAGTCCCAGAAACCTACAAGAAGAACATTATGATGGATGGATCTGGGCCCAGTAGTCCTGATCAACTATGGCACCAGCCAGGGACAATACATGCAGTAAACATTGAACCCCTACTCAGATCCTGCCAATGGACAGGGCATTCTCCACAGATAAGACTAATTTGTGAAAACTCCTGGAATGACATGAAACAAGAAATCTCTGGACCTGCCACTGAGTTCATTTTTTATTGGTCATCTACTCCTGGCTAGCAGCTCCTAAGAGTAGTTTGTATTCACATTGATACTTCTTTAGAGAGTTAAAAAAAAATTACAGCTAGTTAACAATTGGAGAGAGCCTCCAAGTTAGGGATGGAAGCACATGTATTCTTCTCTTTTTAGTACTAGGCCCTCATCTGGAACACATGTGAGCAGGCCCTGTGCATGCTGACTCAGTCTCTGTGACATCATATGTCTGTTGAGCTTTTTGTGTTACAGGGCCTTATTTCCTTGGTGTCTTCCATTCTCTGTCTCTTCCATAATTTCTACCTCCTCTTCTGCATGGTTCCCTTGAGAAGCAGTGATCATGGTTGATCTAGTGTCTCTGTGGGTAGACAAAGGATCCTTGGAGGATGCTCAAGTAGAATAATTTGATCTTGAGGTAGATAATTCTCATCTTCCTGAGATACAGCCATGATGACTTCTACAGTGACTGTACAATGTTGCACTCACACCAATGGTTGAATGATTTCCTTACTCCATATCCTTGTCAGTATGAGCTGCTTTTTGAATTTATTGATATTAGTCATTTTGACAGGTTTAGGAAGAACACCAAGGTAGTTTTTGGCCTACATTTCTCCAATGACTAAGGATGTTTCAAATGTCTTTAAGTGCTTCTCTTCCATTTATGTTTTCTCTTTTCAGATGTCTTCGCTCAGATCTGTATCTTACTTTCATTAGTGTTACTTGTTTTCTTGATATGTAGTTTTCTTGATTTTTAAAAATATATATTTTGGATAATAGCCTTCTAAGAAATGTTTAATTTTTAAAAATATTTTTCCATTCTATGGTTCTGAGGTCATTTATTAAATGTTGAATTAGTGCCTTGGTTAAAATGAATGACTTCCAATGTCAATGTGTTGAAATTTATTTTCCAATTTCTCTTCTATCAAGTTCAGTGTATCTATTCTTATGCTGAAGTCTTTAATCCATTTGGAGTTGAGATTTATGAAGGGATATAAGTGTGTTCTATTCATATTCCACATGTTGCCGTCTTGTTTGAGCGGCATCATTGGTTGAAGATGCTGTCTTTTCCCCAGTGTATAATTGTCATTTCTTTATGAAACATTTGGTGGCCACAGCTGTGTGAATTTATTCTGGGTCTTCAACTTAATTCCACTCATCAACATGTCTGTATTTGTGCTAATGCAATTTTTATTACTATTGCTATGTATTACAACTTGAAATAGGGGTTGGCGATATCTGACACAGTCTTTGGAAGTTTTTAAGCTATCATTGTGTGTGTGTGTGTGTGTGTGTGTGTGTGTGTGTGTGTGTGTGTGTGTGTGTCTGTATGTGTGTGTGTGTTTCTATATGCAGCTTAAATTTTTCATTTCAAGGTATGGGAAGAATTGTGTTAAAAATTTGATAGGCACCGAATTTCTAGATTGCTTTTGGAAGAATGGCCATTTTTATATAATCTTACTGATCTATGACTGTCTCCTTTAATTTTTCAGTCTTATTTTTTTTTATCATATATGTCTTTCATTTTCTTAGTCAGTGCTCTCCCTAGATATTTTATTTTATTTGAAGCTGTTGTAAATGGTGCTATTTTCCCAATTTCTTTCTCAGTTCATTTGTCATTTGTATATAGGGGGCTGCTCATTTTGTGAGTTAAATTTCACCCAGCTACTTTCCCAAGAATATTTAGCAGTTGTAGAAGTTCTCTGTGGAAATTTGGAGTCAATTATGTATACTGTCATATCACCTGCATATAAAGATATTTTGATTTCTGCCTTTCTACTTTGTAATTATCTGATCTCTTCTGAGTCTATTGAGCTAGCTAAGACTCAAGTACTATGACCAATAGAGATGGAGAGTCCATGTCTCGCTCATAATGTTAGTAGAATTCCTTTGATTTTTTTCTCATTTAACTTGTTGCCTATGGGTTTGCTTTAAACTGCCTGCATTATATTGTGCTATGTCCTTTGTATCCCTAATCACTCCAAGATTTGGATGTTGCTGAAGACTTTTCCTTCATCTAATGAGATCATCATATGGTTTTTGTCTTGTTTGTTTTTATATGGCAGATTACATGTTTTAATTTTGATATATTTAGCCATTTCTTATCTCTGAAATTTATGCTACTAAATCATGGCTGATGGTCTTTTTCATGTGTTGTTGGATTCAGTTTGCATGTATCTTATTGAGAATTTTTGAATCTGTATTTATAAAGAAAATTGGCTTGTAATTCTCATTCTTTGTTCAGTCTTTATGTGTTTGAGAGTATCAGAGTAACTTTGAATAAATAAAATTAGTCAATCAACATTTCTTCTGTCTCTATTTTGCAGAATAATTTGAAAAAGTATTGATATTAACTCTTCATTGAAAGTCTAGCAGATTTCTGCATTAAAACCATCAGGCCCTGGACTTTTTTGAGGGGGTTTGGGAAATTTTTAATAACTATTTATGTTTCAATAAAAGTTAGAGGTCTTTGAAAATTCCTTATCCCTCCCTGAGTCTTAAGAAAGGGGAGACTTCCTCCATTGTCATCTGGCCCCACCCTATCAAGTCTCATCTGGACTGCCTGTATCTTCTTCCTCTGTGGTCTGGCAAGGCTGCCCTACAAGGCAGAAGTGGTCAATGTGTGGGAACCAGAATCCATGTAGAGGTAGCCCCTACTCCCCATATTATGGGACCCACAAGGAGACTGTGCAACCTACATCAGAGATAAAGGTCTAGGTCCTCACCACACATAGTCCTTGGTTGGTGCAGGTCTAGGTCCTCACCATGCATAGTCCTTGTTTGGTACATCAGTGTCTGCAGCACCACCACCGTGGCCCAGATTTGTTGGTTCCATTGGTTTTCTTGTGGAGCTCTTGTCCACTCCAGGTCTTATATCCCCATTATCTTCCATTAGACTCTCTGTTCTCCACCCCAAAGTTTGGCTGTTATTCTGAGTAATATTCCGTTGTGTGAACTGTACCACAGTTTCTTTATCTACTCTTCTGTTGAGGGACATTTAGATTATTTCCAGATTCTGGCTAATAGGAGTAAGGACGAATGGACAAATGTTGAGCAAATGTCCTTGTTGTATGGTGGATCATCTTTCAGTGGTATATGGGCAGGAATGTTATAGCTGGGTGTTCCCAATTTTCTAAGAAAGCACAAGATTGATTTCCTAAGTTGTCATACAAGTTTGCACTCCCACCAGCAATGGAGGATTGTTCCCCTGTCTCCATATCCTCATCATCATGTGCTTTCCCTTGAGTTTTCGCTTTTAGCCATTCCTACAGGTCTAAGATAGAATATTCTGATTTGCACTTCCGAGATGACGGAGGACATCGAACATTTCTTTAAATGTTTCTCCACCATTTGATATTCCTTTCCTCAGAATTCTCTATTTAGTTTTGTGTTCCATTTTTGCTGGATTATTTGGTTTGGTGGTGTTTAATTTCTTGTGTTCTTTATATAATTTGTATATCTGCACTTGGTCAGATGTAAGGCTGGTAAAGATTATTTATCAGTCGGTAGGCTGTTAGTAATTCTGTTGACAGTGAGCTTTGCCTTACAGAAACTTTTCAGTTCTATGCGGTCCCTTTTATTAATTGTTGCTCTTAGAGCATGAGCTGTTTGTATTCTGCACAGGAGCCAGTGGTCTCCTGTGCAAATGAGCCCAAGACTCTTGCTCTTCCCACTTTTTCTTCTAACAGATTTAGTGTGTCTGGTTTTATGTTAAGTTCTTAAATCTATTTGGACTTTAGCTTTGTGCAGGGTGATAAATAGGGTCTATTTGCATTTTTCTACAGGTAGATATCCAGTTAGACCAGCACCATTTGTTGAAGATGCTATCATTTCTTTTATTGTATGGTTATGACTTCTTTGTTGAAAATAGAGTGTTCATAGATGTGTGGGTTAATTTCTACAACTTCAATCCATTTCCATCGATCCAGCTATCTGTTTCTATTCCAGTACCATGGTGTTTTTATTACTGTTGCTCTATAGCACAGTTTGAGATCAGGGATGCTGAGTCATCTCGAAGATCTTTTGTTGTACAGGATTGTCTTACGTATTCAGGGGCTTTTTTGTTTTTCCATATGAAATTGAGAGTTGTTCTTTTAAGGTCTGCAAAGAATTGTTCTGGCATTTTAATATGAATCACATTGAATCTGTAGATATCTTTTTGTAAAATACATATTTACTATGTTAATCCTACTGATCCAAGAGCATGGGAGATCATTCTATCTTCTGATATCTTCTTCAATTTCTTTATTCAGAGACTTGAAGGTTAGAGTTACACCAAGATACTTTAGGGCAGGAGAGATGTATCAGCCATTAAAGGATAAGCTCACATCCAAAAATATAAAGAATAGGGATATATGTTTTAAAGGTATGTCCTCCTGACTCTCTGGATTTCCTCATTGTTGTGATGACCATTTCTCTCTAGCTCTCTCTCTCCCCCCCCCTCCTCTTTCTTTTTTAATGGATCCACTCTTTCTGCGTTTAGCTAAGTTAAACTTACAAACCAATCATATATTTATTAATCATATTTATTTTTGAAGAACCTATCATTTGTTTCACTGATGGTTTATATTTTATTAATGTCAACCCTGAGTTTGATTTATAATTTCAAATTATAAAAAAGACCACTGTACTTTGAATAGAAGAATGGGAGATACAGGAAAAGATATCTGATGTTCCACTTCATACACCAATATTACAAATTATAGTTTTAGAAAAATAAGTTGTATCACTATGAATGCAACATTTATATAATTCCTTGTTGTCTTGTGGTTCTTCCTGCTGTATGTAGTTTATTTTATTTATGTGTAATAACATAAATGTGTATGTTATAAAAGAAATATAATAATAATAATAAAGGAAAAATAAGTTGTAATATTAGCATCACCAATGCACGGCCATACTTATGCAGTATCATCTTCTCTTTCAGTAAGATCACTCCTGTCACTTTTATTATTCTTTTCTAAGGAAATACATATTCAAAACTTGCCTTTCTATTATCTTTATGATAGCTTACAACTTTGTAATATCAATTGAAAATTAGGTATCTCTCTCTCTCTCTCTCTCTCTTTCTCTCTCTCTGTCTCTGTCTCTCTGTCTCTCTCTCTCTCTCTCTCTCTCTCTCTCTCTCTCTCTCTCTCTCTCTCTCTCTCTCTCTCTCTCTCTCTCTGTGTGTGTGTGTGTGTGTGTGTGTGGGTGTGTGAATGTGTTCGCTTTCATGTGTGTGAATTCAGGGATCAATAAACCGGCCATAGGACTCAGATGACAACCCTGAATATTTGTTCTCACCATCTCCCTTTTTAGAGAGACATTTGTTGGCTAATGATGCTTATCCTAGAGAAGATGCCTTACACATTTCTGAGTGTTCCTCTCTCTCCATACCTTGCTTCATTGTGGAAGTACTAAGATTATAGAGGTGTGTTTCAAGTCCAGCTGTTATGGGAGTCTTGGGGAACCATACTCACTTTGTCATACTCGTGAACCTTGCACTTAACCCAATGCCCTATCTCCATAGGCCTGTAATTGTACGTTTTTGGTAATTCGTGAGGTTACAGTAACTATGGTAACTATCTAAACTACCCAAATGGAATGGTGTCTAGAAGTCTTGCTTATGAAATGGTTTTAAATCTTCCTGTAATAATATGGACAGGTTAAAACAAGCTCCTACTTTTGCTTTTACCCACTCAAGCTTAAACTGAGCATCTTAATTGGCAATGTGAGGCCAAATGCTTACAGCAATGTATTTTCCAAGATTTATGAGAGATAACATATTTAGGTTTTTAAATTACCATTCAACTAGTAACACACATTTATAAAGAAACTGTCCTCTAAAAGTGAAAGACAAGTTTGATAGTAATTCACACTATGACTTTTTTGAAAGCAAATTTCATATTAAATATCTCTTTTCTTCAAATACTTAATTTTCCTAGTGTATTTCCTTAACACGTAAAGAGAAAACAAATCTAGTACAATACAGAAGAAAAGCATGGTGGCCTGTGTTGTCTAATTTAACCAGTCTAGAAAATCTGAACTCCATGCAAATCTACCAATTTATACAAATATTTGTAAGATTTTCTGATATTTTCAGTGCCAGTTATATCTCTGAGTTAAAGGCCAGCCTGGTCTACAAGATGAGTTTTAGGACAGCCAGGGATGCACGAAGTAATATGACATTTAAAAAAATGTCCCGCTCAAACTAAGGCACCAGCCAAGGACAATACAGGAGGTAAACTTTAAACCCCTTCCCAGATCTAGCCAATGGTCAGAATATTCTCCACAGTTGAGTGGAGAGTGTGATATGACTTTCTCATGTACTCTGGTGCCTCACATTTGACCATGTCCCCTGGAGGGGGAGACCTGGTGGCACTCAGAGGAAGGACAGCTGGTAGCCAAGAAGAGACTTGATACCCTATGAGAATATACAGGGGGAGGTAATCCCCCTCAGGAACAGTCATAAGGGAGGGGAATAATGGGAAAATGGGGGGGGGGGAGGAATGGGAGGATACAAGGGATGGGATAAACATTGAGATGTAAGAAGAATAAATTAATAAAAAAATAAAAATAAAAAAAATTAAAAATGACAGATATACAATTGGCAACTAGAAAATTCTTTGTAGTTTTTAGGGTTTTTCTGGAACACTTTGGTCCCTGACACCTCTAATTTATAGAAAAACACCTGTATTAATTGATCAACATTTGGGAGGCCCATCATAAAATAAAGTGCAATGAATTTTCCTTATCAAATCAGTATTTGTTTATATCTTAGATTTTGACAATGGATATTAGTGTTGGAAATCATCCTGGAAATGCATCTACTTTGATTTCTTCAATATATCATTGGTTACCCAGGTCAGCTAAATTCATTGTTAAGAATGAAAGACTACATTATACAAAGTATGAGTGCCTCATGAGAGCACTAGTGATTGCTAACACATTAGATTTCTTTCTGGGAAGTGTCTATGTCAAAAGGAAAAAGATCAACATAAACAAAAACAGTTTCATTCATACTCATTCTTGCTACTTGGTAATTGTGAACTAATTGTAACACTATTATATATTATACATATAACACAAAATTTTCATCAGAAGATATTTTTAACTAATTGTGTCTCCAGGTGGTAGTTACCAACATACTAATGTACGTTTACATTTTGTTTGTGTCTTAATACACAGATGCATTTGCTGCAAAATCATAACTGTTTAACTCTGCAACTAAAAAATCATATTCTTTTGGTCACTTCTTTAAAAATATAAATGGGTAGCCTGTTTTCAATGCATAATTACTAATGCAGAGATATAATCATGAAAATGTTTTATTCATTATCTTTGCAACACAAACACACACACAGCTTAAATATGACAGTGCCATTCAAAGTGAAGTATTATTTACCATATTTTAGTAGTTTATGTCATTCAAGAAAAGCTACTGGAAGCAATGTGCAATGTGGATAAACACAAGGGTTAGGTAGAGAGTAAGAGACTGAGGGGATAGACTGAGTTCCCTGGAAAGAGGAGATGATATAAATATGGGCAAATGTGAGAAGGGGATGAACAGGGATTATTAATACAGGGAGAGAGTGGAAAGAGAGAACCAAGGGATGGAATATGGGGTAGGAAGATAAAACTGAGGGACATTGAAAGCCTAATACAGTTGAAACTTTAAGTTTTCTAAAACATATACAACTATGTAGAGAATCTAATGTGATCACCAAATAATGGGGGAAATGAAGTCCAAGCTTGATGTATCACTAAATTAAACAACAAGTAACTGGAATGTGTTATAATCTAATCAAGTTCTTGGCCAGGGAAGCTTCATAGTAACCCTCAACTGTAAGGCAATTTTAATTCAGAAACATGGCAAGAGAGCACATCCAAAGACCTTCTCTGACTACGTAATCTGGCTGAATGCAGACATACCCCTAGTACACGTCTTTAAGCCAAAATAATGAAAGCACTCTTAGTTTATAGAAGGAAGGCAAATTTGAAAGTGACATTTAATTGATGGGCAGACAAAGTGACAAATCAGAGAAAGATTTGACAGAAGGAGTCAAAGATAGGATATACCCAATTCTCAAGCAAACAGACAAATTTAATAAATCTAAATATAAAATTTGGCTTTACATTGAGTATAAAAAAAATAACCATCCCTATACATTTAACAACAAAGTAAGTTTTTGAGAAATGCATCTGGGACTGAGAGACAGACTTTGTAATTCCATTTCGAGATGATCCTATGGTCTCACTGGCTTCTTAGAGAACTGCATGAAAGTGGTACCGAAATACATGCAGGCAAATGATTCATAAAGATACAATCATACTTTTTAATATATAAAAGAAAAATATACATCTGACTTTAGGCCAAAAACACAGCTTATGCCACTTGCTTAAGTTTTATAGGCACATTTATGAATTTTATCTGTGTATAATTATGAAAAGCTTATCTTTGCAGTCCTATCAACTTCCTTTCCCTCTACTTTTGTAATTATGTGTATCCTATGGTCCGAATGAAGTGTTCAGTAGTAGGCTACAGGATATATTTCCCAGTTTACGTTATTAAAAGAAAACGACAATTTGAGCATAATATCCGCAACTAGCACAACTTTATTTACTTACTTAATTTATTTATTTGGGTAACTAAAACCAATGGCAACACAAGTTAAAAATCACAACATTTTTGTAAATATGTTTCGTGCTATTGCTTCACATTTACCAACAAGATATAAAGTTTGAATAAGAACTAACTAGACAACAACAACAAAAGCAAGTAGCACATACCAATAGCACAGCTTTAAAATCTGGGTTTATGACATGCCTAGGGATGGTAAAAATATCTAGGAAGTGAGGAATAAGCTGCATTTGAAGTTACTTTTACACTCTAAGTGAGAGCATGTTGGATTGAAATCACTGTTGTGCTTTGTAAAACACAGTTTAGAATAAATATGAATGATATTTTGCTTTAAATTTTATTTATACCTTTCACACATCTAAGTAAATGAGACCAAATGCCATTGCAATCAACAGAATCTAAAACAGCTCAGTGATAGAAAACAACATTACCACCACAAACAATTGTGGTTTTTCTTTGATGAAATAAAAAGTTATTTTCTCATCTATTAAAGGGGAAAATAAAACCTCAATATTACCTCGTGGAGTTCTATCGAGATATGTTTAAGATGAAGCAATTTGAAAATACTAATGCATTCTTCCCTGAGGGAAAAAAAAACTATTTTTTTCTCCATTCTCGGATTTCCTTACTTACCTGTACTTTTTGTCTAGGGTTGAAGCCTCTTGTGTTTTCCTCCATCCATTTTGATATGTTTATTGTTATTGTTACTGTTCAGCATGTGCTTAGGCATTTATATTGGTGAGAATTTATTGGTAAGCTTCTATAAGCTTAAGCACAAATAAAGACTTTGATAAAAGTAAAAGAGAAAGAAAATTTGAAAAATTCAATGTTTAATTAAATTATTCCCATTTTTTATTTTAGAGATTATAATTTAATTACAACATTTCTCCATCCAAACTCTCCCATATGCTCCTCTCCACTTATCTTCAAATCAATTTCCTTTTAAAGATATTGTTATCACATACATATATATATATGTACACACACATATATATATATATATATATATATATATATATATATATATATATATATATAAAGTTAAATATTACATTTTCAGGTTCTATAATCCTACCTGTATGTATGTTTTCAGGCATGATCATTTGGTTCTGGGTAATCAGTTGTTGTCCTTGACTGTGGGGATGGCCACCTTTCTCATTCCTAGTATTTCTCAGTTGTCTACCATTTTTGTGTATTTTTGGGGCCTCATGGTCTTTTACCCATCCACTTTTGCCATGCCCTTGGCATTGTTCTTGTTCAGATCACACTTGGCAGTCATGTTGGTATGAATGTATTGCTGTTTCTAGGAGACACAATCTTTCAGCAAACTTCCTGCTCCTCTGGCTTTTATAATCTATCCACAGTCTTTCTGAAATGTTCAATGGACCTTAAGTCACTGTATGTTTTGTACATATATTCATTGGGCCCGAGATCCAGAACACTGTATTTTAGTTAGTTAGATTTTCTGTAATGATCTCTGTCTGTTTGAAAAAGAAGTTTTCTTGACAAGTAGTGAAGACTACACTTATCTGGGGGTAAAAAGAAAACCAAATATTTGTAGATGATTATTATGTATTACTCTGGTTTATGCTTGTAGATTTTCCTCCACTGACTTCATTAGCATTGAGTAGTTAGTAAGTGACCAGTACAAGACATGATATCTATCTTGTTGAGTATATCTTATTTCTAATTACAGAGCCATTGGTAGTTGTCAAGGTATGTGTGTCATTATTGCACTCTGCAGATGATCACCGATATAGCTCAGAGGCATCTTATCTAGGTTGGATTGTTCATCTCATCCTTTATTTGGAAGCATGCATGGTGCCTTCTGGCCAATGAAAGCAAGTATTCAGTGAGGGAGCTTTTATGTCAACTCCAGTTTAGGTGCCTCTACACTCTGTTTCTGAAGTTCATGATGCAATAAGGACTTTTCTTCTTCTACCCCTGGTGGGTAACCAAAAGTAATGGACTATCAGTTTGGGAAATCTCTTGAATAAACCAGAGCTTCTCATGTATGGTACTGATATATTTGTTATGTTGTCTTTGGCTCTTAGAGGAAGCACTATCAGACCAGATGTAAAAGGTCCATTAAACTATGTGTATATATTTATATAGAGAGTTACATGTATGATAGAAGGCGGAAGTAAATATTTAACAATATGATTCCTTGTGGCTGTTGCCGATAATCTTGTTATTTCCCACTGTTTTCTGTATTTTCCTCTCTTTCACTTGCCTAAAGAACCCCATTTTCCCATTTCCCTGATCAGAATACTTGTAGAAATCCTCTCTATGTTGCCACACAATCAATCTATCCTGTCAATGGTTTTGCTTTACTTTCCTGGTTTCTGTAGTTACTACAGGCTTGGGTACTCACATCTTAAGATGTAGGAGCATCCAACTAGAGAGAACATTTGATGTTTGTATATACACCAGCAATGAACATACTGAGAAAGAAATCAGAAAAAATTGCCTGTTTACAACAGTCTTAAAAATAAGTCTGGTAATCAGCTTCACCAAGAACATAAAAATGAATCTATATAGTAATGTTGAGATTCTAAAAAATTGCAATTGTAGACACTAGACAGTGGGAAGACTTTATATCCTTTGAGTGAAGAACTACATTTGTGAAAACAGCTGCCTTCTGCCTTGAAAAATTCAACTGACTCAAAGCACTCACCATTGAAATTTTAGTGATATCCCTCTCATATAAAAAGAGAAAACAAAAACCTGAGATAGACAGCATAGTTGTAAGAAGAAAGAACATAACAAAAGGTATAAAATCCCTTCCTTTCAAACTGTACTATAGGGAGCATGGTACTAGCATAAAAACATCAACTGGCGAGGACGCTGAGGTATGAGGCCTAGACATAAACCCATATAGCAATGTTCAACCAAGTTTTGAAGACAATGTTAAAACTATCCACTGGGAGCTAATTCTGCTCATACTGTATATCCACTCCCAAAAGAATAAAATTAGATCTGTAATTATCACTCTGCACAAAAAAACTGATTCTAACTGGAGCAAAGACTTTAACTTAAAACCTCAAGTGTTGATAATGATGAAGACAAACATTCAAGTTGTAGAACTAGCACACCTTTGTGGATAGAACACCAACAGCACAGGAAAAAGCCCTGATGATTGACATTTGAATTCCCTAGAATAAACACTCAGTACAGTGTAAAGACAACACACATACTGGTGTTAATTTCAGGAGTATACAAAGAAGTCCAAAACTTGATATACTACCAATCAAAATCGAAACTACCCATCAATAAATGAGTCAAGTATCTGAGCAGACAGTACTCAAAAGAAGAAACACAGTGACCCAGTAAGTATTTTTAAAATGCGTGATGCCCTCTAGCTATCAGAGAAATATATATTAAAAATCACTTTGTTATTTCATCTTAATACTGGTATAAAAGCTACATTTAATAAAACAATTACAATAAATGCAACTGAGAATGTGAAGGAAAAGGAAAGGCACTACTTTCTAGTGTTGGTAGGTATAAAAAATAGAACAATACTAGATAAAATGTGAAATATTCTTAAAAACCAAAACCAAAAATAGAACTACCAGAAGACCCAGATATACTGCTCTTGATTATATCTCACCATAGAGACAACTGTTTATTGCTGCAATTGTGCCAAAACAAAACAAAACAACAACAACAACAACAACCAAAAAAGAAACAAGCTTAGATCTCCATCATCCAAAAAGTGAATAACAGGAATGTTTCAATTATACAATATATATTCACTTAGCCAAAATAAAATAACCAGAATAATGAACATTCAAGAAATGGGAAAAGTGGAAAATAATACCTTAACTAAGACAACCTAGGTTGAGGAAAACGAATTTCATATTTTCTATTTCCTATGCAGAGGCTAAATTGTGGTATTTGTATCCAGGTAGAATTTAAGATGGGGAAAAGCCAAGAAACTAGTCAAAACCCACGATTTTGTAGAAAATGGTGCTGAGGGATGGATATGAATAAAGAAAAGGAACAAATTAAAATCAGGAATATCACAGGCAAACGGGTATATCAGAGAAAATGAGGGAAGAGAAATGAAGTGGGTGAATGAGAGCTCGATGGTGACCTGTTTTTTTTTTTTTTTTAACCTACCTAGAGGTTAAGTTATTATACCCATACTCCCTTGCAGTAGGGTGTGGCCATAGACCTGAGTCTAATCAACTTACACATTGAGTGCTATTTCTTGTTATCACATGTGTAAAGCTCCCATAACCTTTCCTTCATGCCCCTTTTGCCCTCCTAACTTAACAATCTTTCAAAGTGTTCTTTGAAACAACACTAAGCCTGATCTTGCCTTGAAACCAAGAGAAAGGACTGCCTCATCCAGCTAAAGCTTTCTTTTAGATTTTATCTTGCTGAGGTGAGAGAAAAACATACTATATTAAGCCTATAAGACTTACAGCTTAATCTCTGGGAGCAATGAGCAATTCTATAACTAATGATCAGAAGCATTTATTTTTTTAGC